>NC_091950.1:175009338-176279338 GCF_031021105.1 Erythrolamprus reginae
CCAAAAGAGCAACATGCATACAAAAGCCAGTAAAACACCCCATGGTGCAATACAAATTAAAGTTTAATTTGTGTACATTGTTTAATGGACTGTTAAATTGACCGTGTCTATCTAGTCACATGACCTAGCCATGCCCAGCCAACTGATCCACCCTCTTAACAGTCTGAGGGACCATGAATTGCCCCCCCCCATTTAAAAAGTTTGAGGACCCCTGGTTTAACTGGTTTCAGAGGAGGTGATGGACCAAATAATCACAGGGCAGTGTTCCTCTACAGCAGTGGTTCTCAACCTTCCTAATGCCATGACACTTTAATACAGTTCCTCATATTTTGGTGACCCTCAATCATAAAATAATAAAGAATTATTAGGAAACTCAGGGGTGGGTTCTAACTTGCCTTGCTGCCAGTTCGCTTCCTCCTGTGCTTAATGGCTGTGCCTCATGGGTGTGCTCTTTGCATGCACGCGCATGTGCAATGCTGAACTTTTTTTTTAAGTTGACCAACAAAAAGCCAAAAGCAAGATGGTGATGCATGTGCAGTGCCAGAAATGTGGTTTCTGAGCATGCTCTGAAGTTCCCATGGTACAGATATTTATTGTTGTGGTTAGCTCTGGCCCAGCTCCTGCCCCAAGGACTGTGGATGTGGGGGAGACATCCACATGCTGCAGGTCTGTTTTGCTGATGAATCTGCTGATGAAGGCTCCTCTGACCGAGAAGACATGAGTGACAGGGAGGAGGATAGTGTGGTGGACAGCTCAGAAGGAGATCAATTATCTAGCTCCTCCTTGGATTCAGAACAAGAGTTAATGATACAGCCACGCATGCGGAGAGCGATGCATAGGCAACAACAACTGAGAGATTATTATCAAAGAAAATGAGGCCACCTGTGGTTGGGTGGGGCTGTGGTAATTGGTGAGGCTGCTATAAAAAGCAGCCTGGGGGTTTGGCCATTGAGGAGGATTATCTGATCGTTGTGTTTTGTGACTGCTTTACTGACTTTGACTTTTTGTGTGCTGATTTTTCCTCCCTTTGAAACTAAACCAGAGCAAAGTGTGTTTCACTTTGTGAAAGAAGAAGGACTGTGAATTACCTCACAGCTGCAATCTAAGTATCACAGAACTGATAAGGGACTTGTACAAATTACCAGTTTGTTTGGAGACGAGTGCTCTTTGCTATACCAAAAGAGGGCTTGGTTTAAGTGAATTTTCATTATAAAGAACATTGTTTTGAATTTTCAAACGTATGTGTGTCTGAAATTTGTACCTGTGGAATTTTTGGGAGGAGTCTACCAGAGAGCCCAACAGAACATTTATGTTGTTGTTTTTTTGCAATAATCTATTTTCAGTAATCTATAGAGCCAGGTGGCAGAGTGGTTAGCATGCATCACTGCAGGCTACTTCAGCTAACTGCTAGCTGGAGTTCAGCAGTTCAAATCTCACCACCGGCTCAAGGTTGACTCAGCCTCCCATCCTTTCCAGGTGGGTAAAGTGAGGACCCAGATTATTGGGGGCAATATGCTGATTCTATAAACCACTTAGAGAGGATTGTAAAAGCACTATGAAGTGGTATATAAGTCTAAATGCTAAATGCTATTGCACGGGGGTCGTCTCGCCTGGAGACAAATAAAGAAGCAGTGTCTCAGTTCCTAAGACTATCAGAAATATGTGTTTTCTGCTGGTCTTAGGCAACCCCTGTGAAAGGGTAATTCAACCCTCAAAAGAGTCGCAACCCACAGGTTGAGAACCGCTGCTCTACAGTATGTTTGCACAGGAGCTGTGCCATTTCTGTGCTGTCTCTCTAAAGAAAAAACTCGCAAATGCTCAATCTCAATTCTCTGTGCATTTGACAGCAACGTTTCCCCATTAGTCTAAATGCTAAGTCTAAATGCTATTAGAAAGTTTTCCACTATGTGCAGTCAAAGGAAAGTGGAGGAGAGAAACTGTCAACAATGGGTGGGATTTTGATATTTATTGAGGCAGGATCTCCCCCTGGCTCCATTTGTTACATAGAACTGGCTTTTACCTATGCAGAAGTTGGTAAAATCATAATGGTTTAAAGACTGATGGCTTCAAAGGCATTACAAAGAAACGCATGGCACCTCTTAACCAGCCCATTATTTTCCAACCTAAGCACCATGGTCAGATGAACAGCAGTGGTATCATCGCGGCTATAAATTATCTGATAACAACAAAGACTTTTGCAGTAAATAGTCTTGTGCAGAACAGCTGCGTTTAGGCAGCTCACAAGTCCTTCACTGCATTCCTCCAATCATGATGCAGCTCATTTCTTTCACTTAGGTGACCAGGGAAGAAATGTACAAAAACAAGCATGGGTACCTTTCCCTTCCTTTTATTGACTTCAGACAGCTATAATTTACTAAACAACCTACACGGCTCCACCAGACAGAGTCTATGTCTATGGCTTTCCATTACCGCCCAGCTGAGAAAATATCTTAGCTATGCCAAATGTATATATGTAGAGCAATCAATAGAGGGAATAAGGGGACGTTCAGAAGAGAAAAGAGGAGGAACAACTTAAATTCAAAGTCAGATAGAAGGGTACCTGGAACATAAGTTGATTAAATACCCAAAGGTGGGTAGTATTTCTAATCTGGTCTGTTCAGGTGTTTACAACCTCTTCTGTATTACCCTCATCTGACCCAAGCCCGATTTAATTGCTTAGCAAATGTAATTTTATTAAAGAGATAAAGATATAGCCAACGCTAATAAGCTGCCTTTGAAATATAAAGAGCCTTTCACGATTGGATTTTTAGTTAGCTTGCTGCTCTTTCTTTAGAGACTAATTGATTTTCTTGACATCTCTTTAGCCTGGCAAACTGCCTGCCTAAGTACTTTATCTGACCTTCGGGCAGCCTGCCAGCTCTTCATCCAATATCTACAATGGGTATGTTGTAGCAGCTCTTTCAACTCTGATAACAGCTAATGTACCAGAGTTGCCAAGGCAGAAAGTCGATCACAACATTTCTATCATCTTGTCTATCTGAACCACCTTTTGGGTGGTTGGGAAAAGGGAGATTTTGATGTTTGTCGACATTTTTTCCTCAGAGTAAACAAATGGAAACAGGGAGAGGGCATCTTTCCAAAGCACAGCAGAAAAATCATCCTTTTTCACTGAAGAATGACATGGGATTTGTCACTTGAGATGAAGTACTCTAGCTCCATGATGGCGAACCTATGGCATGCACACCACGGGTGGCATGTTGAGCCATATCTGAGGACATGAAAGGCATCATCCTATGTCAGCTCTAGCATGCATGTATGCGCTGGCCAACTGATTTTTGGCCTTCCAGAGGGCAGGGGAGGCCATTATTAATTATTATAATTACTATTATTATTATAATTCTGGTGGGCCCAGTAGGCCCATTTTTCAACCTCTCCGGGCTCTAGAGCAGTGGTTCTCAACCTTTCTAATGCCATGACCCCTAAATACAGTTCCTCATGTTATGGTGACCCCCAACCATAAATCTAGCGCCAATTCTTCCAACAGAGCTTTAAGCTGATTGACAGGAAGGTCAGAGGGACACCCCCACTGTAAATGCCTGATTGGTCGGATTGTAAAAATATGTTCCAAGGTGCCAGAATAGAAGCTTTAACACCATGCAAAATTTGTCTTTTCTCAGGGTCTTAGGCGACCTCTGTGAAATAGTCGTTCGACCCCCCAAAGGGGTCCCAACCCTCAGGTTGAGAACCACTGCTCTAGAGGCTTCCTTGGAGCCTGGAGAGGGGGAAAATGCCCTCTCCCATTCCCCCATTCCCCTGGAGGCTCTCATAGCCGACAACTATATTCTGTATGTATCACATGTTTTTTAAAAATTTCAGCTATATATATATATATATATATATATATATATATATATATATATATATATATATATGTCACATGTTTAAGCTGAATTTGAAAATTAAGGGAGACTAGGATAGATCTATTTTGGCCTTATTTTGGCCTCATCAGCTAGCCATACCCACTGGGACTTGAACCTGCAACCTTTGCCTTGTAAGGCAGAGAATTATCCTCTAGGCTACAGTATCCAATCCCTTCAGCTCTGTACCAGGGAAGGGTTACATTTTGTGTCGAATCACCCTGGTATATTTAAGGAACATCACAGCTCCTTTTTTGCCTCTCGGCCCAACTCAGGGCCATTTCCAAGGCAGTTAATTTTATTGATAGCCGACAATAAATAAATATATATATATATATATATATATATATATATATATATATATATATATATATATATATATATATATATATATATATGTTTTCGTAAATTTTCACGGGTATATGTATGTAGATTGTTCTGAGTTCGGGTTTTGCCCTGTGTATTATTTTGCATGTTTATGCGACGTTTCGGTGAAATCACATCCACTATCATCAGGCTGAAGTTTCCAAGCTTCGTGCTGTTGTAAAATGGAATGTCTGCAACTGTCATTTCTTCCTAGTGTATAGTGTGGGGGTGGAGATTTGGTTTGAATGTAGCAAATAGATTGGGTGATTATGTTTCAGTGATCTGATTGGTTGGTGTAATCATAATTATTAGAAGGATTGACATGGTGATTTTATGAAGTGTTTTTTGTTTAAGGCTGGTTTCCAAATTTCAAAAGTCCAAAATCATAATTATTAGAAGGATTGAATGGTGATTTTTATGAAGTGTTTTTTTTGTTTAAAGCTGGTTTCCAAATTTCTGGTAGGCGGGACGTGTCATCTCTTTTATTCATGCAAAGGGGGCTCCTTTCAATTTCTATGGCTTCTAGGGCAATTCTTCTATATAAATTCTCTGTTTTGTGAAGTAATTTAGTTTTTTCAAAGTCAATTTTGTGCCCTGTTTTTTTAATGTGCTGGACAAGGGAGGAAGTCTTATCTTCTTTTTTAACTGCATTCACATGTTCTGCAAGGCGTGCACTTACTCTTCGGTTGGTTTGTCCAATGTATGTGGCTGCACATGTTTTGCAAGGGATTTCATAGATTCCTTGGTATTCCAATTGGATTTTATCTTTGGGGCTCCTTAGGATATTAGATATTTTTTGGTTGGTGCAAAATGAAGTTTTGATGTTATGTTTGTGCAGGATTTTACTAATTTTGTCTGTGGTGCCCTTGATGTAAGGGAGGATGGTGGTACCATTGTCCTGTTCTTGATCTTGTTTTTTGGGGGGTGTCTCTTTTTTGATTAGATTTGTGATTGTTTTCTCTTCAAATCCATTAGAAATTAATACATCTTTGAGTTTGTTCAATTCAGTTTTTAAGTGCTCATGGTCAGCTAAGCGTTTGGTTCTGGTGATGAGAGTTTTGGCCACTGAGGTGATTTGTGCGGGGTGGTGGTGTGAGTGTGCATTTAGATAACGGTTGGTATGGGTTTTCTTTTGGTAGATAGTGTGTCCTAGGCTGCCATTGGGTTTTTTATAGACCAGTACATCTAGAAAGGGAAGTTGATCATTGATTTCTGTTTCCATAGACCATGAGCACTTAAAAACTGAATTGAACAAACTCAAAGATGTATTAATTTCTAATGGATTCGAAGAGAAAACAATCACAAATCTAATCAAAAAAGAGACACCCCCCAAAAAACAAGATCAAGAACAGGACAATGGTACCACCATCCTCCCTTACATCAAGGGCACCACAGACAAAATTAGTAAAATCCTGCACAAACATAACATCAAAACTTCATTTTGCACCAACCAAAAAATATCTAATATCCTAAGGAGCCCCAAAGATAAAATCCAATTGGAATACCAAGGAATCTATGAAAAACACTTCATAAAATCACCATGTCAATCCTTCTAATAATTATGATTACACCAACCAATCAGATCACTGAAACATAATCACCCAATCTATTTGCTACATTCAAACCAAATCTCCACCCCCACACTATACACTAGGAAGAAATGACAGTTGCAGACATTCCATTTTACAACAGCACGAAGCTTGGAAACTTCAGCCTGATGATGGTGGATGTGATTTCACCGAAACGTCGCATAAACATGCAAAATAATACACAGGGCAAAACCCGAACTCAGAACAATCTACATATATTACGAAAACAAATATATATATATATATATATATATATATATATATATATATATATATATATGACGGTCTTGGTATATTCGGGTTTCTTCCCGTGTAGGATTTGGAAATTTCTGGCAACGTTTCGATGAGGTCTCACTCATCATCTTCAGGCTGGTGTTTCTGTCCTTTTTCTCAGGCGAAGACTGCGAGACCTGAGCTGCATTCTTCGCCTGAGAAAAAGGACAGAAACACCAGCCTGAAGATGATGAGTGAGACCTCATCGAAACGTTGCCAGAAATTTCCAAATCCTACACGGGAAGAAACCCGAATATACCAAGACCGTCATACCTGTACCCGTGAAAATCTACGAAAACAAATATATATATATATATATATATATATATATATATATATATATATATATATATATATATAATTAATATTAATATATTAATATATTAATTAATTAATTAATTAATTAATACCAATTTGGTCCCATGCACTTTGAATGAGCTAATTTTGAGCTACCTCCGGATGAATGAAGACCCTTCCAACTCTGTTATTCTCTTACATCCACAGGGGAGAACCCCCATATCCAGTATATTAAGAATGAAGGAGATTTTCCAAAGCATTTGGCAATAGGGCTTTGAAATGATATGATGGAACACTAATGCTTCTTTAAAACCAATGGGAGTGGACACTGTTGTTGTTTTCCCTCTGGAAGATTGTGGATGTGCAATTGATTCAGCTGAATGAATTACTTGGGGACATTCTGAGGGGGAGCAGCATTCCCTCCAAATAGATGGGAGCTACCATAGAGGTACCAAGTATGTTGGGGGGGGGGAGCAAAGCTCCAAATCCAGTAGAGAAATAAAGGAGTTCTCATGGCTGCTTGACTCCTCTTTCAAAATATTAATTCAACCAGCCATACGCTTGAGAGATCAAGGTAATATTTTCTCTGGCTGGGTCATTTGTTCGGCAGGAGTCTGAGAAATCCTGCTAATCTAAACATCATTTTGCCACCTGTCTAAGCTTTTGAAAAGGATGCCGGTGGGTCGCCCTGCTTCCATCCCTGGAATTGTTTCAGCCACGTTTAACAAATATGAATGCATATCTGCAGGTGGAAATAGGCATACTTGCCTCCCAGAGTGAAGATGTTAGCTCCTTCCTCAACGCTGCAATTTCTAAATGTATTGTAGGAAAATAGCTTTGTAGTTCTTTGGAAACTACTTACAATTCAATTGGATTCTGTGCTTCTTTGGATGGATTCAAACATACCTCCTCACGTTCTTCCTTTCTCTGAATTCTGCCATATTATCATATTCATATTCCCTCCCTCATCCCCCCCTTTCTCTCTTTCTCTCTTTCACTCACACACACACACACACTTACATATATACTTGATTATGCAGCTCTAAGGGGAAAAACATTTTATGCCCATCAGTTGTTTAGATTTAATAGTCTAATATGGATAAGTCGCCAACTGAAATCTCTTTGGCCTCATGGAAAGGCTGCAGCAATGCCTCAGACAGAAGCAGAGAGAGAAGATGCCTCCCAGACTCTTTGGCAGAAGCCCAAAAAACCATCAGCGAACAGACCGTCTTTGCAAACCTTGTACGGAAGTAAAGCTTTGATTTGACTAAGACTGGCTGCGGTCCTCGTTTAGAATCTAAATGCATCTGACAGCAGAGGTAAAAGAGAAAGCAAACTGGAAGCACCGATGTGAAATGGATCCTCCTACATCTGCTTCTAAACAGGCAGGCTTCTCATTCAGGCTCAGGCTCTTGAAAGAAATCTCTCCTAAAATGGCTCCATTGAAGCCACCTGATCTGGAGAAGATAAGGATTTTGAGAATAGGTGACATTTTACTTATTGAGGAAGGGAGGGAGGGAGGAACCAAGGAACCAAGGAACCAAGGAACCAAGGAACCAAGGAACCAAGGAACCAAGGAACCAAGGAACCAAGGAACCAAGGAACCAAGGAACCAAGGAACCAAGGAACCAAGGAACCAAGGAAGGCTCCTTGGATAACCTTTTTTTCCTCTGTGACATGATAGCTTTTTCTATGGTTTCCAGCTAACAAATGGAAGAGAAATGACTGGAAGGCTCAAATAACCCCCTTTTCATAACCAATATGTCATATAAGAGCATCTGCGCAGAAGCAAAAGTCACTTTTTTCTAATGGCTGGAACTTGACAAAAGGGACACCTATGGTACTTATCACCTTGACCTTTAAGTGAAATCCTTCCTACCTGACACCAAATTGGTTATCCAACATCATCCAAATTGTAATGCGTCACATGCAAAGAGGAGGCAAAAACCAGATGTGAAATGTGAGGGGAATATGTCGGATAGAAAGAACCACAAGAAAGAGGTACTGAAATAAATCCCTCTTGACATTCCCAGTGACAGCTTCCAAACAATAACCAGAGGGTGTTGTCATTTTCTAGCTAGAATTCTAAGCAAGTTGCTTTAGGGTTATGACAGAGTGAATGTGACTTACTTCTGTGAAAACTGCAGTGAGAAATAATATACCCCCATCTCGATAGCAGAGGTGACTTCAGTTCTCCAATTGATGGTTAGATGCTGATGTTTCCAACTTCAAGGAAAGTGATACTTTCTTCAGCCTCAAATGTGCAACACGAGTCAATTGTGACATGCGTTCGGTGTGGGAGGAACTGGGCAGCTCTATTTTCATTTCATTCCACCAGACTCAGGGTTGTCCTCTGCATTCTGCACTTAAGAGTGCTGAAGGATGGCCTGGCCTCTGTCCCAGCCACCATCATTAAGAACTGTCAGTCAGCAACTCACTATTTTAGATAAGAATTTGACTATCAAGGGTGTTTCACAAAGGCCTTGGAGGTCTCCCTTCTAAAGAAATTTGTTTGAAGGGAAGCTGCCTGAGACCAGCCTTCTCTTCAGGAAAATGTCAACAAACATGCTACTCAAATCCTCATCAACTTAGAAAAAGTTGAATAAAAGTTAAATAAAAAAATATTTACTTTATTTTACTTTTTATTTTATTTTATTTTATTTTATTTTATTATTTATTTTATTTTATTTATTTATTTATTTTGTTTTGTTTTGTTTAGTGTTTAGTTTAGTTTAGTTTTTATTATTTTATTTTATTTTATTTTATTTTATTTATTTTATTTTATTTGTCAAACAAATATAGGGCAGTAGCAGTTTGTATAATATATATAAATTAATTAAAATATTATTAATAAATATAAATTAGTTATTAATTAATATTAATGAAATATTTACTAATAATTAATAAATATTAATTAATAGTAATATATTCTGCATATATATGGGTAATATTAATTTCAGATGTAGTGAAAAGTTACCATGAAAGCAGTTACAGACATTTTTTTCCTCTTTCAATCATACAGAATGCAGAATGTGTCAATGACAGATAAAGATAATACAAGTGGGAAAGATGTTCATCAGCTATACCGGTGAATCAATACTTTGTTGAATCATAGAGTTAGCAAGGTGTTAAGAGAGAAACCTGTTTCGGGAACAGGTGATTCCTTTTAAAGTTAGCCAGATGTATAGAGAACCATCAAAGCCTCAATTTTCAAACCAACTAATGAACCTGGTCTAACTGGTGGTATTAGAAGATCTTGGCAATGCATACTTTAAGCCAGGGGTCTCCAAAACCTGGCAACTTTAAGACCTGTGGACTTCAACTCCAAGAATTCTCCAGCTAGGCTAAGGAATTCTGGGAGCTCCACAAGTATTAAAATTGCCAAGTTTGAAGGTCCCTACTTTAAGCAATTGCATCTCCCTGCAGAAGGAAATGGGTTCTGCAATATTAAAACTACTTTTGTCAAATGAGCCACAATTCATATGGGGAAACTGACCATTTACTGGGGGCATCTGGTTTCATAAATAAATCCAAAATGAGTCTATGATAGATCTTCAGCTCCTTCCCATCAGGTACCTATTCCTAATATCCCTTTGGAATGTTCCAGGTTTTATTCAATTTGTAGTAGAGAAATTGATTAGCATTTTTCTGGTCCAACTTCTGGTTGGATTTATGACAATGAGTACTGACTGCTTGCTGGTTTATCTCAAAATGTGCCATAGAGAGACAAGGTGAGCAGATAACTTTCACCAGTAGCATAACTATATTTTAATAGGTATTTCCTAGATCACTTCCATGACTAGGGTATCACTGAAATCAGTAAAAGAAAGAGAGACTGCAAGATAGTTAATAAAGGAATTTATCTCCTCCTCCAATCCATTAGTAAAAAGCTGAGCCTTTTAAAAATGTCTTTTGCAGACTATAGGTAGTCTTCAACTAGCAACAGTTCATTTACTGACCATTCAAAGTTACAACAGCACTGAAAAAAGTGACTTATGACCATTTTTCACATTTATGAGCATTGAAGCATCTTCATCAGGGGTGAGTTCGCCCGAACCAGTAGTGACCCGCCGGTGATGTCACAGTGACATAACTGACCTGGTACAATCGGTGTCGGTCCATCTTTTTAATTTTTTTTATTTCATTTTTTTAAAAAAAATTCTTTTAAGTGTGTGCAGAAGCCGAGTTTCTGACACTGTGCATGTGTTTGCCATCTTGTTTTCCTCTGTCTCCTGAGTCCCAGCTGATCAGGAGGAAATGGGGATTTTGCAGTAACCTTCCCCTGGAGTGGAGAGGGAATGGAGACTTTGCAGTATCCTTCCCCTGCCACACCCACCAAGCAATGCCACACCCACCAAGCTACGCCCACAGAACCAATAGTAAAAAAAAAAGAGTCCCACCACTGGATTTTCTTTTTTTATTAGGCATATTTAGATGCTTCTGCACTCTAACTTTACTAGAGAGTTTACTGGCATCCTCCATGTTACAGAATATTTACCTCATCTGCCAAGTAAAGCCATCTTCTTGAAGTCTTTCTTTTCCTGTCATTTCCTTGCCAAGGTTTCCGTATGCAATAACCAGAGCAAACCCAGATGATTTGTTCTACATTTTAATGAATTTCTTTTATTTTTTCCCACAAAGAAATAAAATTCCTATCATTTTTCCCCTACCCAGCACCCCTCCCCAACCCTTAATATATCTCTGGTTATCTTTTTCTCATCAGGAAATACTTTCTGGAAGACAGTACGTGTATTTAAACAATGAGAGGCAAGCAGGAGGTCTCACCAGGCCAAAAGGAGAGCAACTTCTGAAACGATCACAATTATTCCATTATTGCAAGACAAATAGTCTTGTTTACCATCCAATCTCTGGCTTCCTTCCTCTTCATTTATACACTGGTAACTTGAGTCTGCCACACATTTATATTGATTGTTGTTTTATTTTATTATTTTTAACACTACAAAAGTGGATATCAGAGAGATCTTATTGCTGGTGCAGCCTTCCAAAATTACTTAAACCAAAAAAACCATTGAATATTAAATCTTAAGAAAATATTGTTGTTACTTTTAAGGAGCTTTAAAAAAAAAGAAGCTATGACCAGGTGATTTTAGTTCAAAAAAGCATGTGGCTTTAAGATGTACAGTCAGATACATTTGTACGTTTCTTTTATTGCACTAGAACAGATGGGCAAAGGGACAGATTAAAATGATGGAGTTCCAAGTTCTTGGGAAAGTATGCTCTGATCAGTTTGGGAAAACTTTCTCAAACTCCTCATGAAAGATATCAGTTCTACCATAGAGAGTTAAGTAATATGACTTCTCCCAATTTTGCTATTCCTGCTATGTGGTGGAAAATTGGAATCAACCATGAAGCACAGAACACAGAATAGGACTTTAAAAGTGCAGTTGGTCACTTTTCTTTCTATCATCACAAAATAATAGTCGGCATCATGAATGGGGAACCTTCATCCATGCAAAATGAACTATCACTGGATTAACTAAACGGATGAACTGAAATGAAGAAACCTGAATCACAAGAACTCCCCAAACCCACTTTGGTTAACCCATTGTATGACTGGCTTATCTGGTTCAGCTCTTAACCATTCAACACACTTCTTTGAAAATGGCAGGTCTGAAGAACTGTGGTGGTGCAGTGGTTAGAATGCAGTACCGCAGGCTACTGCTGACTGCCGGATGTCAGCTGTTCGGCAGTTCGATTCTCACCAGTTCAAGGTTGACTCAGCCTTCCATCCTTCTGAGCTCATTAAAAAGAGGAGCCAGATTATTGGGGATGATATGCTGACCCTGTAAATTGCTTAGAGAGGCCTGAAAAGCACTGTGAAGCAGTATATAAATCTAAGTGCTATTCCTATTGCTGTTCAACTGTTAGTCAAGAAACTGATCTCAATGATATCAAGTCAGTCAATTCACTGGCATTGTAATTCAGCCCAGGGAGTTATCTTTCAAGTCTAAATCTAGAGTCATTCTGGGGATGTCCTGAAATTAGACCTGAAACCTTTCCATGCAAAACATGAATTGTAAACTTCATGGAACATAAGCCATTTAGATTAACTACATGATTGTAAAGCAAATTAACTTCAGGGCTTCTAGAGTCTATGCTATGTGGCTCCTAGAACAAGTAATCATAGAACAAAGATATGCGTGTATGACTTCACACATCTACAAGCAACCCATTTAGTAGTGGGTTTCACTTCCTTTGCTACCAGTTCAGGAACTGGAGAGAGTGGGCATGCTTGGCTTCTGTGCATGCGCAGAGTGTTTTTCATGATGTCTGGGTGGGTGAGCTGAGCTTCCCCTGCCACTGGTACCGGTTCACCTGAAACGGTGCAAACTGGTTGCAACTCACCACTGAGCCCATTATATTTCTTTCTGCACAGAACCATAAAAAGCATATAAAAGAATTACTTCTATATTTGCAAAATTATGATAAGGAGCAGACTAGCAAATATATCCAACTTTTAGATGACTGACTTTGCATAACTTATGTTACCTTTTTGGAGGAAGGAGGTAAGATAGGTAGGAGTCTGGGCCCTCTAAAAGCACATAGATAAGCAAAGGTGGAAGGAATGAAGGAATGAAAAAGAATGGAATGGAAATAGAACAGAATAGAACAGAACTTTATTAGCCAAGTGTGGTTAGCCTCACAAATAATTTGTCTCTGGATTATAAATAGAGAGAAATGCATACCATGAAATATCGGAGAGGGACGGCATACAAATCCAATAAATAATAATAATAATAATAATAATAATAATAATAATAATAATAATAATAATATCATGATTCTATATGACAAGGCAGCACAAAAACACAGCTTCTTCTAATGCTCTTTCTGATACTGGAAAATAGACCTGTATTTTGTAGAAAATACAGGTCTATTTTGATATTTTATTGTTAATCCTCTTCACATAAAACCTTTTAGCTCATAGCTTGTTTATAAGGAAGAACTTAATGTTCCAATAATTAAATAAACAGCTTTGATCCCTGCGCTAAAGTCTATCTGTCTGTCTCTTGCCCTCTCCCAATCAGACTAATGTCGTAGAAAATAATCCATGAAAAAAGGAAGCATCTACTCCACTCTGTCAAACTGCTAATAATTTTCTTTAGTTCAAATAATAAATAAATGGGATAATTTACAATATGAATGTACATTCCAGGCTACATATGGCCTTTAGAATTTGACCCTCCAAAACAAACATGGTTAACTATTGTCTTCAATTATGGGCACAATTTATTTTATTGATTGATTGATATCCCACCTTTATTATTAATTTAAGATCCCTTCCTCCTCTTATTTTCCCCCTCAACAACTCATATTTCCAGTGAGATGGGTTGGGCGAAGAACGAGTGACTGGTCCAATGTCACCCAGCTGACTTTCATGGCTAAGGTAGGACTTGAACTCAGAGTCTCCCACTTTCTAGCCTGGTGCTAATTGGGTCCAGGATCTCTGTTGCTAAGCAAAGCAGTTGTTAAGTGACTCATACTTGATTTTTTAAATGATCTTTTTTGACAGTTAAGTAAACTAGTGAAGTTGTTAAGTGAGTCATGCAATAATTAAGTAAATCCAGTTTATCCAAGTTCCCTGTGCTTCTCAGCAGCTGACTGGGAAGATTGGCAATGGTGATCACATGGTCCCAGGATGCTGCAACCATTTGCAAGGGCCTGGATCACTTGGTTGGGGGGATGCGGCAAAAGTCATAAGTGTGAGGACTAGTAGTAAGTCACTTTTTTTTAGTGCTGTTGCAACTTTGAATGGATGTTATTCAAAGTCAAGAACTACCTGTATGATAATCTTGTATCTGCTAATTCTGATGTGTCGTGAGTGAAAATATGATCAAGACCTGATAAACACTAATCCAGTGATGGTGAACCTTTTTTTCCTTGGGTGCCAAAAGAGAGTGGGCATGCGCTATCACGCATGTGTGAGTTCCCATAATTCAATGCCTGGGGAGGGCAAAAACTGCTCCCCCCCTCCCCCGGAGGCCTTCTGGAGGCTGGAAATGGCCTGTTTCCCAGCTTCTGGTGGGCCCAATAGGCTTGTGTTTTGCCCTCCCCAGGTTCCAAAGGCTTCCCTGGAGCTGTGGGAGGGTAAAAACGCCCTCCCCCTAGAGCAGGGGTCCCCAAACATTTTACACAGGGGGCCAGTTCACTGTCCCTCAGACTGCTGGAGGGCCGGACTATATAAAAAAACTATGAACAAATCCCTATGCACACTGCACATACCTTATTTTAAAGTAAAAAACAAAATGGGAATGTACTATTTAAAGGGGGGGAAGAAGTCTGAAATTCATATATATTTATGTTTTGTTTTTAATTTTCTTTTGTTAACATCTGATTGTAGGTTTTCTTGGCTTATAGAAAATGTATAAAGAAAGAAGGAAGCACTTTGGCATAATGGTTAATAAGTTAAATATATAATTGGTTTACTTTTTGAAGGAACATTAAGGAGAGAATTTAATTAAAAGAAAATGAATGTAACTGAATGACAAAATTAGGGGGGAAAACTTTTGCAACTTTTTTGATGATTGATATTACTTACTAACAAAATACCACATTTTATTCATAGAAAATTAGATGGAACGCTGTGTTGTGTCACTCACCCGTGGGCCGGATAAATGCCCTCAGCGGGCCACATGCGGCCCGCGGGCCGTAGTTTGGGGACTGCTGCCCTAGAGGTTCTCTGTAAGCCAAAAACACTCTCCCAGAGCCTTTGTGCAAGCCAAACATTTGCGGGTCGGCACACACATGCACGTTGGAGCCGAGCTAGGGCAACCACTTGCGTGCCAGCAGATATGGCTCCACATGGCACCTGTGGCACCGTGTCATAGGTTTGCCATCACTGCACTAATCCATGATTGGTTCAATGGTCCATAAGTCTACGGAGAGGGGCAGCATACAAATCTAATAAATAGATAGATAGATAGATAGATAGATAGATAGATAGATAGATAGATAGATAGATAGATAGATAGATAGACAGACAGACAGACAGACAGACAGACAGACAGACAGACAGACAGATAGATAGATAGATAGATAAATAAATAATAATCTAGTACTTTATCTGGCAGAATTGAATGCTACAAATTCTCAGTTGAGCCTCACCACCACTACCACCTCCAAACCCAATGCAAAACTAGCACATTATCTTTACCCCCAAAACTAAGGGTACAGACTGGATAAACTTCTCAACCCTGGGAAGCCCATCCATTTAATCACAATAGATCTCAAAAGTGGAGTCCCTGGTGCTCTGTGGCTTGGTTGTTTTCTTGCAAATGTTTCATTACCCAAACTAGGTAACATCTAAGTGACTGGTGATGTTATCTAGTCTGGGTTATGAAAAATCTGGTGCAGTGGTGAAATCCAAATTTTTTTACTACTACTTCTCGGTGATGGCTTGGTGGTAGTGGTGTTCCTGGTGGTCGTGGCTTGGTGGGGTGTGGCAGGAAAAGGATATTGCAAAATCTCTATTCCCACCCCACTCTAGGAGAAAGATACTGCAAAATCTCCATTTCCACCCCACTCCTGAGGGAAGAATATTGCAAAATACCAAAGGTGTTATTTACCGGTTCTCCAAGCTACTCAAAATTTTCACTATCAATTCTCCAAACTACTCAAAATTTCTGCTATTGGTTCCCCAAACAACTCAAAATTTCTGCTACCAATTCTCTAGAACCTGTCAGAACCTTCTGGATTTCACCTCAGTGTGGAGGGGAAAAAATCCAACCAAGGTCAGAGAGCACTAAGAGTTTTAATTAAGTTTAAGTTTTATTAGATTTGTATGCCGCCCCTCTCCGAAGACTCGGGGCGGCTCACAACAACAGCAATACAGTATACAAAGTACAAATCCAATATAGGTTAAAAGCAATTTAAAACCCATAAATATTAAAAAACGATCATTACTACACAATCACACCATTCTCATATATTACAGTCAGAAAAGGTAAGAACCTCTCATTCCAACCCTGATGAATGTTCTTCATCAGAACTGCAGTACATAAAGCAGTCTCCACCATCCTGATGTCTAGTAGATAAACATGGACTACTCCATTCAGAACCACACTGGGGGGGGATGGATACTTATAGTTCCTACATATGCAAAGGATACCAGATTACAAAAGGCTAGCATAAAATCTTTTGACTAGAAAAAGGTCATTTTTTAACCAAAAATTCTTTGACGATTGTAAAGAAACTGACAACCCAGCACCACGTTTAACATATGGTACATGCAAATATATAGGAAAACAGCCATCTGCATCCTTCACCCACACAATCAGACTTATTTTTTAGCATATCATCACCCTGTCAGAAAATCATGCACCAGGATGTAGCTAAATTCTTCTTACAATATAGTTAGACATTACGGATGGTCACCATCTCCCACAGCTCCATGTTCTACTTCCTTCACATTTACCCCATAGTTAGAACTGATTAGTATGGACCAGCATCACAGTCATTAGTGACATTATTGACTATATTAAGAATATACCTCTTGTCTCTGCTCGCAGTAGCACCTGGCAGACATCTGACTTCTATGTCCATATCTTTTTCTAAAATTTACATCCCTTACAACTGAACCACCAACCAGAAGGTGGCTTCTCTTTTTGGATACCTTGCTGATGTATAATACCTGATTCACATTTTCTCCTTTCCAAAGAAAGTTCTTCATCTCGGGCCACGGTTCCCTGAATATTTGAGTTATCATTATTACAACTACCTTGACCTGTCACTTTAGTGTTTCTATTAAGGTCAATAAGGGCACTATATATGTTATTCTGGGACACAGCAAAAGCTTTGTGTTTATGGTTCCCAGCTCTCACCAGATCCCATGGTTGTCCATACTGCCCTCCTCCTGCAGGATCTTCAGAGTAGAGGGAGCTGATAGCATGGCAGCTCAATAGAGTGGAATGGCTCAATTGGGAATCTAATTTCTGCTTGGGGACCACAGATTAGAGATTCTAGATAAGTAATCTGTCCACGTAAACTAGTAATTTGTTTACAAAGAGGGCACTATCCAAATTTGAAAATAGTACTTCAAAACACAACTGAAAAACAACTATTGCACTGAAGTAAGCCAGCCATTTTGAAATAAAATAGAATCACAATATCAAGAGCACTAACCCTGAATGTATTATTGCTATTTTTGGCTTGTAGTTATATGATTTGTGCTCCATTAGGTATGCAGGTCATTACCTTTTTCCTCTGTACTCCCTCTCAGTCTCTTCCACTCACAGGCAGCAGCTCCTCCCACCAGCCTTCGGGAAATAAAAATGTAATGGAGGCACCTTTCTCCTCTCAGTCTCTTCTGTCTGTAAGGAGTATGTAGGAAGGGAATGAAGTATCAATGTTTGTCCAAATTATGACCAATGACGTGTTTTGTAAGGAGACACAGTTCTTTTGGAAGGGGTCAACATAACCTCCAATACTAAATAGACATGATTTACATCTGTTATTTTAAAGGCTAGAATTATGAAATTTTTTATATTGGATAATAGGAAGATTCGGTGAGCAATCGTGCCCCCAAAATCTCTGTTTTTAATTTTTGTATTATGTACTGATATAACAAGCAATGCTCACAAACCATTTGTGTGCTTTTGGGCTCTAGAAAAGAGCTGAAACAAATTGGATAAGAAGTAGATACTTATAGATTTAAGTTTTTGTTTGGGAAAAAGGCACAATATTTTCTGTTTATATGTCTCATTGTATCTTGAATAAATCTATGTGTGACCTTGCCTATCTATTTTTATTTTCATTATTTACTTATTAGACTTGTGTTTGTCTTTACTGCAAGAACTCAAGGTGGTTTATATGGAGATTTCCCTTCCTTTTATATTCCTGGAGTGCCAATCCTGTGATGTAGATTGGGCTGACCAGGAATGAAAGACGGAGAGTTAAATAGTGAATTTACGTGGCTAAAGGTGGACTTGAATTTGGGCAAATTGAACTGCTTCCATATCACCAGATTTCTTCTTTCAGTTCATCATAGAACAATTTGAATTGACTTCTATTCTATTCTATTATATTCTATTCCATTCCATTCTATACTATTTCCTTCATATTAACTATGAAATATATTATTTTTAAATATATTATTTTAATTGTTGCTTAGCTGCAGTTCCATGCTACATCTAGGAATGAACTGACACACAAGTAGACATATACAACAGGACTGGAGTTCATCTGTTCATCTGTTCTTGCTTCTGAATTGGATGGTTCAAATAAGATGACTTCAATAGTTTTCCTTCAACTCAGTCATAGGTTTCAGACAGTGATGGGCTACCAAAAGCATTATTGAACAAAAAAAATGTTAAGAAGTTATATTTATGTAGTGACTTGCCAAACATATCTAAATTTTATTAAAGTAACAAAAATATATTTACAATCCCTAAGACATGTCACAACTTTTGAGCATCCCTTATATTTGGAAATTGAAAATTACATGCCCTAGGACAATGCTGGCAAACCATTTTTCACCCGGATGCTGAAAGATTGTGTGTGCACACCACCATCATGCACATGTAAGTGCTCACACCCATAATTTAATGCTTGAGGAGGGCAAAAACAGACTCCCCCACCCCTGCAGTGGCCCTCTGAAGGCCGTAAATGGCCCATTTCCTAACATCCAGTGGGCCTTGTAGGCCCATTTTTTGCCCTCCCCAGGCTCCAGAGGCTTCTCCTGTCCCCCCGGAGGCCCTCTGGAAACGTCCTCCCAGAGTCTCTGTGTGAGTGAAAATTAACTGAATGGCATGGACATGCACACTGGAGTTGAGCTAGGGCAATGGCTCGAGTGCCAGCAGGTATGGCTACACGTGCTACCTGTGGCACGCATGCCATAGGTTCGCCATTACTACCCTAGGATATGATCTTCTAAAGGTAGCCTTCTAAATCCATCTGCACACACTAAAAATACTTCTGCCATCAGAATCGCCACCATACTTTAACAGTATGCATAAATTACCTTGGTAAGCACTTAACTGTCCATACCAAGCCTTGAGGCTTTGAAGGAAAGGCACAACAATGATGCAGTTGAAGTGTCCATGAAGTAATTTGCAGAGCCCTAATAATTTCTTTCTGATTAAAATTGCAATGTTTTTACCTTCTAGGCTGGTGGGCACATTGGAAACTACAGTATTGATAAGTATTTGAACATATAAGGCCCTCTATCAAGACTTTAGGAGGATATAGCTGCCTGAACAACACTTTGAAGAGCAGTTTGCACAACCCTACCATCATCAACTTTAATATAGGTACTGCACATATATGTAGAAAGTGTATAATGTGGAGCAAGTATGCAATTCTAAGAACCATACCTGACTCGTTGGCTTCTTGAATTTTGCCTTGGTTGGAGGTCGTTGGCTTTTGTTCTTTTTTTTTGCTGGGTTTTGGTATACCTTTGGCATTCTCACTTTTACTATGGATAAGATGTTGATTTTGTGCCCATGTCTATTGGTTTACACTCCTTTTGAAACAGGTACATGAGAAAGACGCAACTGAATTGTTTTGGTGTGTGAATATCCCTTCTGACATTGTACAATCGTGTGCTGCATTGTTTCGCAGTTTTAAAAAACTATGTGTAATACAAACTGGTGTTGTACTAATATCCTTTCATTCGATATTGTTTTATCAGACAGGGCCTTTTGTTATTACAGTGAATGACATTGGCTGACATATGAATTTGTATTTCAGCAAAGCCTTTTCCCAGAACAAGCCATTGTCTCCATTGGTTTTTCAAAAGGTCTTTTCACACATACACCAGGAACATGAAATCCTTCCCTGGAAACCTCTCCAGATACATTCTCCCATGGGCTGATCCTACCACTTGTGAATACCTGCATCGGGGCTAAGCCAGTCTCTGAGATTTTGATCCCTGAAGCAACAAGTAATATCCCAATCCATCTCACAAAGAAAGCTTCTCTTCATTCCTGACAGCGAAAGTGCAAGAACAACAAATTACATAACCAACAATTTATTGCCATTGCGTGACATTCCCAGATCTGTTGCCAAAAAAGATTGATTTCTTCTGCCTACTGGAAGAGCTTGTTCTGTTACAAGGCAGGAGGGCCTCCCTAAGATGCAAGGGATATCAAATCCACCTTGGGGTAGACAGCAACAGTTTAAGCAATGTGCTAAAATGGATATTTGTGGGCAGCCTTCCAAGAATCCCTCGCTCCCCCCCCCCCTGCAAAGGCTAGCATAAACATGACATGACACTTTCATTATGTTATTAAATTATGTTTATGATATGATCTCAATATTATTCTTGGGGATTGTCAATATGCTCAATATGTTCGTGGAACTCGCCCTTGGCATGTTCCAGCTTCGTCTCTCAAATGATGTTTGCATTTAAAAAGAAAAAAGAAAAGAAATAGGGGGAAAAAGAAAAAGAGGGAGAGGAAGAGAAGAAGAGAAGGAGGAGGAGGGGGGAGAAGACAAGGGGCGGGGAAGAGGAGGACATTCTGAAAGCAAAGAACAAGAGTCCAGAATTATCTGGGTCTCAAATAGGCCCCTGCAGTTTGATGGGAGCCCATTATTGTCTTTGACTTCTCTTGAAGATATTCCTGCAATTCAAAACCTTATTGTCAAAAAAAAAAAAAAAAAGTTCTGTTTTGAGAACTTAAGAAATGTTCTACTGGCCAAGAAAGAAAGAAAAAAAGAAAGAAAGAAAGAAGAAAGAAAGAAAGAAAGAAGAAAGAAAGAAGGAAGGAAGGAAGGAAGGAAATAAAGAAAGGAAGAGAGAAAGAGAGAGAGAGAGAGAGAGAGAGAGAGAAAGTCTAGTAGAGGACAATGTGCAGATTTTTTTTTTTAAAAAAGTGGAGGAACGGAAGAATTATTCTGGGAATTTGCTTTGCAAGTTAGCACAAATCAAAGTATTTAGAACTTCCAATAATGGCAAATAGCCCCTAAATTCTGCTGAAAATGTTACCTAGCCTGGTAACAAAGCATTTAGAAACCAACCCACAAGCTCAGAGAACAATCCTCCACTCTTAACTGGCTTAAAACTGCCACTCTCACATAAAGCATTTATTATTGTGCAAAAAGAAATAAAAATCTCCTCTTTTCTTTTGTTATGACCAAAAGATTGATGCCAAATGGGGAAACAGGGGATTACAGCCATAAACCATATTCCCCCCTGAAATAATTTAAAAGCCAGAATGGCCATTGCCCATTTCGAAAGAAACACTTTTTAAAAAGAAAAATCAATTGACATCAGTTTTATCATCACTGTTTATATGCTTGCTATTTTATTGATTTTTGTAACCCACCGCCCAGAGTCACTTTTTAATAAGATGGGCGGCTATATAAATGTGATTGATTAATTAATAAATAACTAAGTAAATAATCAATTACTCTGCACATTAGATCAGAGCACTTTAGAGGGAGGAAATATAGTGGCCTAAGATTATAGGTTTTCTTTTTAATATTTGTGTTGTTATTATTATTGATGGAACCAATCCATAAGAAGAGATTATATCAATGATTCATTGTTATGTATCTTTAATCTTTTTTGTTGATCTCAGGTAATTATTTTAAAACTGAAATTTTTATCAATCGTTGACATTTTAATTACTGTCTGACTCACTTTGGAGATGGATATTCCACGTATCTTTGACTTTCTTGCAGTTTAGCTCTCATTTAAAAGGGTAAAAATTCTGAGATCTTGAGCAAGCCACTCCATAAGATGGCAACCTGCTAAAGGTAATGTTGCAACACACTGTGTGTATAATAACCTGTATTCCATAGACACTGTGTATGATTCATATGAAAATAAGACACACACACACTCTTTCTCTTTTTCTTTCTCTATATACAGTATCTATATATCGATCAACACAAACAACAATAGCAGCAACATTATATGCTTTCTGGGTAGTACAGTATATGGATTATGACACACACACACATACACCCCTTGTTAATGGATTTTTAGAATTAATACATTTCAGAGAAGTATTTATTTTATTTTATTTTATTTATTATTTTATTTTATTTTATTTTATTTTATTTTTTTATTATTTTATTTTATTTTATTATTTTATTTTATTTTATTTTATTTTATTTTATTTTATTTTATTTTATTTTATTTTATTTTATTTTATTTTATTTTATTTTATTTTATTTTATTTTATTTTATTTTATTTTATTTTATTTTATTTTATTTTATTTTATTTTATTTTATTTTATTTTATTTTATTTTATTTTATTTTATTTTATTTTATTTTATTTTATTTTATTTTATTTTATTTTATTTTATTTTATTTTATTTATTAGATTTAAATGCCACCCCTCTCCAAGGATTCAGGTGCATCAGGTGATTAAAAAAAATAAGAACAAAGGCATCATGGCATAGCAAACTTGCTGAAAAGTATTCCCAAGAATCCATTATTTGTTGGACGAGAACCTAAAAATCCAATCTACCTTGAAATCCATATCGGGGGGCAGGGGATTGAAGAAATTTTTAAAATGCGTTTGCCTAGTGAAAATCTATATGGATCTTCTTCTCCTTTGTGAACATATATGCAACACATTCATTACAATAAGACTAGGAACTTGCAAAGTTTTTAAAGGTGGTTTTAAAGATGGTTGTAAGCACATTGCCCCGCTGAATGAGGGGTATGAATCAATGGAAGGACACATTTTAATGTTGGAAATGCAATTAGGTTATTGACAGATTTTCTACTTGAGGTTTCACAAAGAACATAGAAAGTTGTAACCACTTCTATACATGGATGGGTTGAATGGGAGGGGGGGAAATGAGTATTGTAATGATTTCTCTGACATTAAAACAACTAGTTAGCCAATGAGCTTATTGTGTTGATGTATTCTGTACATATCAAAGCAACTTTATGGTGCAAGGGTCATAGAGTAACAAGTTTCACTTATGTTCATGGCTCTCAACATCTTTAATGCATCTAGCCCCAAACCTTAAACTTAGCTCTCTCGCGCACTAAAATGCAGTGTTAGATATCAGTGCTTGTTCGACTAATGCAATTTTAGCACTCTGAATCTGGAATCAAGGTTGATCAATGCAGTGCACCCTGTAGGGTCATACTACTTTTAAAAATGACATGTGTGCAAGATGACAAATATTGCTTTTTCTGCACTATTAGCTTTTTGGTGGCCTTCCCATCTTTGTGACATTATGCTTCACCATACCAATCCACTTCTGCCATCTCTCTAACTTAATGCCAGCAAAACACAGACCTCAAACAATCAAGCCTTATGCACAAAAGAATGGATATGCCATTGTGGCCTACCTCATCAGTTATCCCAGTAAAGCTAATTATGAGAGTTGGCACCGTTGAAAGCTAAGCAGAAGAGTAACACATGGAAAACAGTTAACAATGTATTGCGAGTGAAATCCTTCAAGAGATCCAATTGAGACTAGGTAAGATTAATATCTTTTACAGCATCTACCGTACATCTATCTCACTCTGTCAAAAAAAACAAAATGGCTGCAGGCGTTTTGATGTTAACCAACTTTTTTGCAATTGAATCTCAAATCATGAAGTGGCTTGCCTGGGATTCTTGAATAAGTGAAATTACATCATACTCTCTTCAAGGCTCATATCTCCAAGTCAAATCAAATCAAAGTTGATTCACACCAGTTGAATCTGTTTATCAGAGCTAGCTTTGAGTTCCTTATTCAACAAAGCATTATTCAAAATCCAACCCAGAAGACAAAAGCAAACATATAGTTCCCAAGAAGACAATATGGGCATAGCTAAAATGTCCAGACAAGCTTTGCTGTATGACAATTTCCAATTCTATTACATCTTCAAAACTGAAGCACAATATATACTAGGTAACAAAATCACACAAATGCTGCAATTACATCCTTCTGTTAGGATGTCTGACACAAATACAGAAACTGCAGAATGTGTGTCATTACATCCTCACATAAAAGATGACATTAGTTCACCTCCCACAGACACCCATATACTAGTAATTGGAAAAGAACGCCAAACTTTCACAAGTAATTCTGCTGATGACGTGGCTAGACCAAAGTCATAAAGAACAATTCTAGTTACTCATGGTGATTTATTGAAATATGAGTTCCTTGGTTTTGGGGAATATAAACAATTGGAACATGAATCAAGTTAAAAAAAGGAAATCCAAAGAAAAACTAAAAATTGTTAAAGAATAAATAAAGCACACAAAATTGAATGTTTTGGGAGGAAGTGACTTTAAATGGACTGGAATAGTCATTCTAAGTTGTTCATTACCTGACATACTATTTGGGAAATCAGAGCCTTGGTGATGCAAGCTACTTCTGCTGATCACCAGCCGCCAGCAGTTTGGCAGGTTGAATCTCAGTAGGCTCAAGATTGACTCAGCCTTCCATCCTTCCAAGGCTGGTAAAATGAGGACCCAGATTGTTGGGGCAAAATGCTTACTCTCTGTAAGCCGCTGTAAAGCACTGTGAAGCGCCCTACTGTGGAGAAGGGCGGTCCAGAAATCCAAGTTTGTAAGTAAGTAAATAAGTAAGTAGGTAAGTAAATAAATAAAAAAATAAAGAATGGAGTAACAATAATGCTGAATAAAAGAAATTGTTTTTTTATGCAAATAAAATAAGATCTAGACAGACACTAGAATTCTGGAATATAATTAAGAGGAATTTAACTCTAATGTTGATCCTTCCATTGTATTATTTAAACAGATAATGCAAATAAACTGAATAAATCCTGTGAGAACATTATTGCTCAAATTACAATTACTTGTTGAGAAACGAGACCCAATTGGAATCAGCTCCCCCCAGAGATTTGCACTGCCCCCCTCCTCACCTTCCATAAAAGTTTAAAGACCTATCTGTGCTGCCACGCTTGGGGCCATTAGACCCTCGTTACGGCCACTTTGAATACACCGTTATGCCCTTTGGCCTCACCGATGCCCTGGCTGTATTTCAGCATCTGATGAACGATGTGTTCCGGGACATGTTGGACCATTTTGTTGTGATTTACCTTGTTGTGATTTACCTTGATGACCACCATCCGCAACCAGTCCATGAGTTCAGGGATCAAGGGCAAGGGGTACCTATTACGCACCATGATGGCGTTAAGGTGCCGATAGTCACAGCAGAGGCAGAGATCGCCCGTTTTCTTCTTCACGAACAAAACAGGGGCAGACAAAGGAGACTTGGATGGCCGGATAAATCCCTTGGCCAAATTCTTCTCAATAAACTCCTGGAGAGCCACAAGCTCCGGCTCTGACATGGAGTACAATCGACCAGCCGGGAGCTTGGCGTCAGGGATCAGGTCTAAGGCGCAGTCGTACAACCTATGTGGTGGTACCCCTAGCCGACAAGTGTAGTACATCTTGCTGTGTGAATGGGAATGAATGATTTTAAATGTTATTGGAGTTTTTAAAGGTTTTTTAGCTATATTAATTGGATTTTTTAGATATGTATATTGTTTATTGTTTTGATATGTTGTGAGCCGCCCTGAGTCCTCAAAAAGGGGAGGCATAAAAATCCAATAAATAAATAAATAAATAATTGCTCTGTGTTATAGATGTATATGTTTTACTTGGATATATATTGCCAATATTTGAAAATTATCAAGAAATTGAACATGGGAGTTGGCTGAGTGAATTAATCTACAATGCTGGAAAGAAAAATCTACACTTGATTGCCAGAGATCAGTTGTTTTGTGTTGTCAGTCAGTATCTGACTATCTTTAAGAAATCATTAAATATGATCAAACTGGAAGGAGAGCAAATTGGTGGTAGATAAGAGTCAATGGAATTCAAGATGGGCGAGATCAGGGGTGGACTACTGCCCAGATGGGGGGGGACGCAGTGGTTTACTGAAAATGGAGTTCCACCCCAGAGCACCCAATTTGCACTGAAAGATGTTGAAAGAAAATGCAAAAGCCACGCCCACAGTGTGGCAGTAAAATTTTTGGTAGTTCTTCACTGGGCTGGACTTAGGTCTCTTGCAGGTGCAAGGAAACCTGAGACTGATTCTATGCTTGACCTCTCCCCCGGGCTCAACCTGATCATCTCCTATATCCAGGAGAAGCAGACAAGTAATTGCTGTGCAGAGCAAGGGCTAAGTCAGCCGCAACCACAGAATTGGGACTGATGCAGTAGACCTGTGAGCAGGAAAAAGTATGGCAAAGTAGGAGGTAGAAGGTGAGAGAAGCAGAAGGCCTCTCAAGTACCTGGAGATAGAAGGTGAGAGAAGCAGAAGGCCTCTCAAGTACCAGGGCCAGGAAAAAGGAGGCAAGGAATCATGCTGCAGAAGTGACATGAGAGAACACAAGTAGGGCCTCTGCAAACTGGCAGAGAGCAGCAAAGCAAGTAGGTTCAAGGTTGATTCAACCTTCCATCCTTCCAAGATGGATAAAATTGTTGGGACAGTATGTTGACTCTGTTAACTGCTTAGAGACGGCTGTAAACCAGTATATAAGTCTAAGTGCTTTTGCTATTCTGGTCTTCCAGAAGAGCCTGATGAAGCCACCAAGCTTTTTGCCTGGTTCTAATTCCCCATCACCCTTCGGGAGCCATTCTCCATAGGCTGCTCCCTCAGTGGAAAACTAGCAGAAGTCTAGATGCAAGAGGGAAGAAAAGATGACAAGATCAAAGTGATTTTTCAGAACTAGCTATCATGATGTTCAAACAAAAATGGGTGGCGAGGGGTTAGTATGTAAGCGCCTCCGGGACCCCTTTAATTCAATGATTTGGCTTTTAAAACAGAAACACGAATTCTAAAATTCTAAAATTTCAATCAAACACTGAAAAATATCCCATGCAGCAGTAGGTTGCTCCCGTTTTGGACTGTTCCTTAGAACTAGTGGTGGCAGGAGGCTCTGCCCACCAGCGCAAGATGCTTCAGCACACACGAATCAGTAGCAAACTAATTCAGAACCCACTACTGATCCCATGGTGAAGTAGGTTTCTGCAAGTACAGTAGTCCCTCGCTATATCGCGCTTCACCCACCACGGCTTCACTTCATCGCGGGTTTTGAAGTCAGCGTTGGCACAGATACGGTGCTTAGAAGTTTGGAAGGGCAGCTGGGTGAATGATGAGCGGGGCGGGGACTGAGCTCCGGCAGAGGCCCGTCCCCTCGTTCAACCTGCCTCGCCAGTGCCGAGAAGGCAGTCTTTGGAGGTGCGCTTAATGGTTGGCAGCGGCGGCAGTGTGTTCACCAGGGACTTTCCAGCCGGGGCAAGGCAAAAAAGACAACGTTTGGCCGAACTGCTGCAAAGAATAGCAGTGGGTAGGGAATGCTTGGGGGCGGTGATTCTTTTGCCCCCCTCCCCTTCTTTTCCCCAGGCGCAGAGTAAGTAATATTGGGGGGGAGGTTAGCCGGCCGTTGCTCGCCTCCAGGCATCCGGAGCTGGTGGGAAGGAGGAGAAATTCCCCATCGCGGATTTCACCTATCGCAGCAAGGTCTGGAACGTAACACCAGCGATAGGTGAGGGACTACTGTAATACAAAGAGAATATCACAGAGACAGACCTTTAAGATGATACCATGATCTATTAAAGATTGTCTCATGGGCGGGGCAAAGGAGCAGGATAAGTGATCACCTTATCTCAAAAGTGTCCCAAGTTGAGGCTGCTGATAAAGTAGGACACAAACATAAGAGGAGCAATCCAGATTTCTGATCTAAAACAATCCTTCAATCCAGGAAGTGGCAGAAAAAAAGGAAGAAAGTCCTGTATGGCGTGTGGCAAGGAAATGAAAAGTCACATCAAGAAATCAAATTAAAAGATAGTGAAACTGCTCATCTAAAAGAAGGAACTGAAGAACTGGCAGAACCAGCTGGCCAGGCAGATTATACAGCAAATATGATAGAGCAAATAACTGGATGAGGACCAGAAAGCCTTTCGAAAAAATTAGAGCTGGAGAGGAAATTGCATATGAAGAAAACAATTTTGCCGAGGAGGAGTTAGATGGTGAATCAGAAGAGGAATGTTCAAAATTCTCCAATAGTTCTACAGAGATAGTTGTAGATGTGCTTATTACTGAGAAAATAAAATCTGAAAGTATTATGCTCCAAAGGAGGGAGAGGCAGATAATCCCTGAAAATTACACATTTATCTGATATTTGGAGGCTGGGATGTCATTACCAAGTGTACAGAATGAGTAACAGTCTTGTCAGAAGTATTTGACTCTATCTAGTGCCTTGATAAATTGAAAACACTATGTACTTCAACTTGAAAATGGCTTTTATTCATATGCTAAGAAATGTGTAAATTACCAATAAACCTATTCAGACAATTTAATAATATTCAAGGGGAAATGGTGGATTAATTCCTTGGGCAGATGCATGACAACTGAAGTTGACCAACTAACTACAAGTTTGAAAGAAAGAGGAAATGTATCTTGACCAAAAATGTCAACAAATGGAGTAAAGCAACAAGAAAAGAATGTGAAGTATTTTAAAAAATCAGAAAAATCACATACAAAATTTAAAATTAAAATTTACAACTAAGGTCAGAATTTTTTTTTAAATGATTATCTTTTATATCACTGTATTTAGTGATGAGAGCTGGAATATGGGGAAAACAGATAAACGTTTGTAACTTTAGAGTTACTAAATGTGTTTCTCTTTGTGATGAAGGTTGAAAGTCACTTAGTTCTTTTCTCTTTATAATATTCTTATTTTTTTTTCTTTTGTCTCTTTTTCTTTTCTTTCTTTCTTTCTTTCTCCCTGCATTTTTTTACTCCTTCTCTCTATTTTTTTCCTTAAGTTTAGTTGGTATTAGATTTTATTATTATAATCAACATTCTTAATAAAGATATATATAAAATACATAAAAAGGAAACAATTCTACTAGACAGTACAGTAATATATGAAAAGCCAAAAAGCAATTGGCAAGTGAGAAAAGATCAGGTGCAGATGAAATATCTAAACTATTTAAAGATATAGGAGAAGAGACAGTTAAAATGCTAATGTCAAGAAATATGTGGCCTAGAGCAGGGATCTCCAACCTTGACCACTTTAAGACTTGTGGATTTCAACTCCCAGGATTCCTCAACCAGTTTTGCTGAACTTGTGGGCTTTGAGTGGAAGTCCACAAGTCTTAAAGTGGCCAAGGTTGTAGACCCCTGGCCTAGAGGATATGAAGATCAATGTTTATAGCTACGCCTATGAAGACAGGGGATCCAAGGAAATGTGCAAATTACCAAACCATGTAAATATACTGAACAATACTAATTCAACACAGAATATTTTAACTTCTTCCACATAAAAACAGAGACCTACATGGAAAGAGGGACGCCAAATGAACGTGCATGTTTTAGAAAAGGGAGGCAGAATGTGAAATCAGATAGCTACTATATGAATCGTGAGCAGGAGGTTTACATTTGCTTTACTGCCTATAGCAATAGATGGAATATATTAAGGCAATTGGAGGTGCCAGAACAGCTTCTTATTAAAAAAAAACACTTTCATCCGAATGAGGAAACAATTGTAAAACTAAACATGGAGAAACAGAATGGCTCATGATAGGAATAAAACCACATTATGCATATTCATCTTGTATTTGTTTAATGTACAGAATTTTAGAATCACTGGGAGCTGAGCAGCAATGTAAATTTAATATAGTTTTGTTATAAGAATGGACAAATTTAACAGACGTCACCCCCACATATTCCATTACAATTTCTAAACAAAGTTAACAAAGGATTTCTATACCGATATTCTGGCATGTTGGCTATAATGTGAGGAAGCGAGGCATGAAAAGATATTGTCCACAATGGAAGGGGGGGGGAATAAAGATCAGCTGTCAAACCATAAAACTGTGAAGCCTTTAAAAAGCTCAGATACCAGGCTCCTCCCACATAATTCAAACCGGTGGTAGACTTTAGGAGAAACCCTCCACCTTTCCACCTCTCACAGACAACACAGTATCAACAGTAGAGACCTTCAAATTTCTAGGTTCTATCATATCTCAAGACCTAAAATGGTCACCTAACATCAAAAACATCATCAAAAAAGCACAACAAAGAATGTTCTTTCTGTGCCAGCTCAGGAAGCTCAAACTGCCCAAGAAGCTGCTGATACAGTTCTACAGAGGAATCGTTGAGTCTGTCATCTGCACCTCTATAACTGTCTGGTTTGGTGCTGCAACCCAACAGGACCGACACAGACTTCAGAGGATAATCAGAACTGCAGAAAAAACAATTGCTGCCAACCTGCCTTCCATTGAGGACCTGTATACTGCACAAGTCAAAAAGAGGGCGGGGAAAATATTTACTGACCCCTTGCATCCTGGACATAAACTGTTTCAACTCCTACCCTCAAAACGTCGCTACAGAGCACTGCACACCAAGACAACTAGACACAAGAACAGTTTTTTCCCGAACGCCATCACTCTACTAAACAAATAATTCCCTCAACACTGAGACTTTTTACTAAATCTGTACTTCTATTCTACTAGTTTTTCTCATCATTCCTATCATCCTTTTCCTCCCACTTAGGACTGTATGACTGTAACTTGTTGCTTGTATCCTAAAATTTTTATTAATATTGATTGTTTCTTCATTGCTTATTTGACCCCTATTACAATCATTAAGTGTTGTACCTCACGATTCTTGACAAATGTATCTTTTTCTTTTATATACGCTGAGAGCATATGCACCAAGACAAATTCCTTGTGTGTCCAATCACACTTGGCCAATAACATTCTATTCTATTCTATTCTATTCTATTTTAACTTTTGATATTTTCTGAATGAGGAGACCTTAGTGCTATCTGAGTTTCAGATCTGTCAGCAACCAGCCATGGAGACCAGTAGGAAGAAAAGTAGGAGAATCCATGTTGGAATAATCTTTCTGAGCCTGGTCCCAAGAGCTCAAGGAATGCCTTTTTTTATGCAGAATAATAAATTCTGTTTCTGTGGATGGAGAATTATCAGACTGCAAAATTAAAAGACCTATGTACCGTATTTTTCAGAGTATAAGATGTACCTTTTTACCCCCCCCAAAAAAGTGTCAAAAACTGGGGTCGTCCTATACACTGAATGCTGCACCTGGGGTGGGGGAAGGGAGTTGGCGGGACAGCCATAATAGCAGCAATTGGTGGCAACAGACAGCTGACTGGCGGTATTCCAGGAGATTGATCCAACCACCAATCAGAAAGGAAAAACAAAGGGGTAGATAGCGACGTTAGCAATCAAAATGGCAGCTTCACCAGAGAAAATGCAAGGTTTAATTTCCAGTGCCTGGGGTGGAGGTTAGTGTGCTCCGATCAGCCTCTGATGACACCAACGTGAGGAACAGTGGGAAGGGGAGCACCCCCGAGGTGGAGAAGGAAAGCAGGCAACCTCAAATGGCAAACACTCAGCTGCAATGAAAGGCTTTGGGGGAATACTCCCCCCACCCATGCCACCAAGCAGCCAATCAACAGAGACGCTTTCTGGGAAGGACGGGAGAAGCTGCTCTCCCTGCACTCTCCCTGCATGGTCCGAGTGCCAGACTCTGCCGTGTGTGTGTGTGTATGTGTGTGTGAAAGAGAGAGAGAGAGAAGAGAAGAGAAAGAAAGAGGACAGAAGGGAGAAGGATTTGTATCATTATGCAAAGTCTCCTTCTGAGCAGCACCCTTCTACAGTAGCTAATGCAAATTTCCTTCATTTCTATCACTGATTAGCCTAGCCCCACCCACGTCTCTGCCTGCCCAAAGCAGAATGAAAAGAGAGACACAATGCATGTGCACAGAAACTTCACCTCCCTTTCCAGTTATCACACTGAAAGAAACTTGAATTCAACACTGTTTCTTTCACCAACCTCTCTAATATTAAAGCGATCTGGACTCCAGTCTCTCTTTCCCAGGGTGAGATCGGACTAAACCAACCCCTAAACCAACCCCCAGCTTTGCCCTGGCTACAGAAGGAGATACTTTTCACTTCCTGTTAGATCATTTTCAATCGTTTCTGCAAGTGGTGGTGGGGGAAATAAGCAGCTCCTCTTTCCCTCCCTCCCTCCCAAAAGACTACAACTTTGTCCCTTGCACTTCCTTTCCTGAATCTCCGGTGATAATCTTTATGGCCTCTTTGTAAATACAGTGATCCCTCTATTATCACGAGGGTTCCGTTCCAAGATCCCTCGCGATAATCGATTTTTCGCGATGTAGGGTTGCGGAAGTAAAAACACCATCTGCGCATGCGCGCCCTTTTTTCTATGGCCGCGCATGCGTAGATGGTGGAGTTTGCGTTCCCCGCCGCCCACGCAAAGGGGAAACCCCGATTCGTCTCCTCGCTGCTGCTGCGCTACCGAGCAGATCAGCTGCTGGGCGGCCGAAGGAACCTTCCCTGGGTCTTCCCCCTCTTGCTGGTGGGCGGGCGAGCGGCGGGCATCAGCGAGGAGCCGGGGTTTCCCCTTTGCGTGGGCGGCCGGGAAGACCCGGGTTGGGGGTTCGGGGGGGTGTTGGGAAGCCCCCCCCAGGCCGGCTGCGACCTTTTAAAACAGCCGCGCCGCTTCCCAGCTGAGTCCTGAAGCCAAACGCGGAAGTTCGCCTTTGGCGTTTGGCTTCAGGACTCAGCTGGGAAGCGGTGCGGCTGTTTTAAAAGGTCGCAGCCGGCCTGGGGGGCTTCCCAGCACCCCCCCGAACCCGGGTTGGGGGTTCGGGGGGCTGCTGGGAAACCCCCCAGGCCGGCTGCGACCTTTTAAAACAGCCGCGCCGCTTCCCAGCTGACTCCCGAAGCCAAACCCGGAAGTGGGGGTTTTTTTAATTAATTTTTTTTTTTAAATCGCGATATAGCGTTTCGCGAAGATCGAGATCGCGAAACTCGAGGGATCACTGTAGAGCTAAAAAGTTTAAAGAGCAAAGTAGCCACAGTTAGAGTAGGACTAGCTCAGGAAGTTTGAATACCCTTGCAGTGCACCCTAATCCCTAATCCAGGAGCTTTCAAACTTGACAGCTTTAAGACTAATGAACTTCAACTCCCATTCCTGAACTAGCATGACTGGAGAATTCTGGGAATTGAAGTCCACAAGTCTTAAAGTTGCCAAATTTGAAGACCTCTGGGTTACAGATTAAGGGTGCAAAGGTCTCCAAACCTGGTAGCTTTAATACTTGTAGACTTCAACTCCCATTTCTCAGCTAGCATGACTGGAGGAGGAATTCTGGGAGTTGGCCCACAAGTCTTAAAGTTGTCAAGTTGAAGTTTGTAAAAATTGTCCATGGTTGTGAAAAGTATACATGTTTGTAAAAAGTATTCTGCTACACTGGTATTTTATTAAATAATATATTACTGCACCATTTGGTTCAGAATACTTTTTTTCGTGTTTTGCACCTCTAAAATCTAGGTGTGTCTTATATTCCAGTGCATCTTATATTCTGAAAAATACGGTATATACTATTCAGAAGTGTGTGTTTATGTGTGTGGGTATATATAAAAAACCGCTTTTACTGATATTCTGCAAGGCATAGTCAGAACAAAAATAAAACAATAAAATACATAGAAACACAGGACTTAACATTTTATCACTAGCAACAATAAAATAAAATCTACTTTCATAAAATCTACTTATGAGAAATCTAATTATACCATTACTCTGGAATTGAAATAAAGTTTGCCAGTCTTCTCCAAAAATATTGTTGTTGTATTGTATTTTATTTTGTTGTAAGCCACCCTGATTCCCAAGGGATTGGGTGGCATAGAAGAATAAATAAATAAACAAACAAACAAATAAATAAATAAATAAATAAATGAATGACTGAACGAAAGAACGAACAAACGAATGAATGAATGTACAAGAAGAGGCTGAAACATGAAAATAACGAGCCGACTGAATATTATTGGAAGGCGACAATGAGGTTATTGCGGTATTTATTATTTATTTATTTATTTATTTATTATTTAGATTTGTATGCCGCCCCTCTCCGCGGACTCGGGGCGGCTCACAACAAGGCATAAACAAATCGTAACAAATCCAAATAAGTTTAAATATTTTTAAAAGTTTAAAAGAGAAACCCAATATACTAACAAACACACACACAAGCATACCATACATAAATTATACATGCCCAGGGGAGATGTTTCAGTTCCCCCATGCCTGATGGCAAAGGTGGGTTTTAAGAACTTTACGGAAGGCAGGGAGAGTAGGGGCAGTTCTAATCTCCGGGGGGGTACCATGAACGGTACCATGCATCATGATTTATATTTGGAACCTGATGATAGTTTGAAATTGACGGCATATGCAGATGCCAGTTTCGCCTCTGATAACGTGACCAGGAACTCTACAACTGGTTTAGCTATTCTGTTTGGTGCAGCCTTGCTAGGATGGAAGTCAATGAGACAGCAACATATTACTCTGTCTACAATGGAGGCCGAATTTGCTAGTCTGTTGCAGTTATGTACAGATTTAGTGGTGTATCGGCAATGCTGCTTGACTTAGGTATAGACTGCCAAAAGCCAATTATGGTTTATGAGGACAATCACTCAGCTATAAGTATGGCAAAAGGTAAAGCTGCCAAGACAAGATTGAAACACACAGACCTAAAGGTACCTGAATGTAAAGACAGTGTGTAAAGGATGGGATGATCAAGCTTGAGTACTGTGAGAGTACAGATAACATAGCTGACAATTTCACCAAGGCACAAGGAGTTAAACTACATGTTGAGAATTGTACTAGGTACAACATGAGACAGTAAATGTAAAACTGTATTAAATGGAAACTATATTGTCAACCCCAAAGGAGGGAGATTGTTAGTACGTTGATACTCACCTGTTTCGGGGTTACCATGTAGTAAACTACCAATGGTAGTCTGTGACTGTAAAGATGTAATATGTTTTCAAGAGCTTTGACTGGTTTGGCCATAAGAGGGCGCCAGCACCGTTCCCTGTGGGGGGAGTTATCTTTGAAAGTAGTGGTGTGCGGTTTGTACTCTGTTGTTGATATTTGTATATACAGTATTTGTAAAAAATACTTTGTTAAATACTAAGTCTGTGTCTTTTACTGGATAGCCCGCATTTCTACGCCACTGCAGTAACTCTGCTGAGTGTATGGCTAAGGTTTCGCACAGGGCTGCACAGAGACATATTAACAGGTAGCACAGACATGAAGCCTCTCAGAAACCTACCCTTGCATGGTTAACAAAGAGAAGGATATTTCCCTACCTTGTCACCTCCAGGTACATCTGGAGTAAACTCTGTCCCAAATCCTGAGCACCTTCAGTGCCAAGTATGCTAATGGAGATAGCCAACGGTTTTATCTGATCTTTATGTATCTTTTCACAGTATTTTTCTTACCTGATTTTTTTAAATTTATTTATTTTGTCCAATACACAATGAGGGTTTTAGTGGGTATATATCTATATACACATAGTAAAATACATGATGAAGGTTATAGAGGAGATACTCATAGTAAAATATATATAAGAAAGAATAGAAAAGAAGGTATAGTAATAGAACATATCAATGAAAGAATAGAAGAAGAGATATAGGAATAGAAGAAAGGTATAGGAGATATAGAGAGCAATAGGACAGGGGACAGAAGGCACTCTCGTGCACTTGTACTCGCCCCTTATTGATCTCTTAGGAATCTGGATAGGTCAACGGTAGATAATCTAAGGGTAAAGTGTTGGGGGTTTGGGGATGACACTATGGAGTCCGGTAATGAGTTCCACGCTTCAACAACTCGGTTACTGAAGTCATATTTTTTACAATCAAGTTTGGAACGGTTAATATTAAGTTTAAATCTGTTGTGTGCTCTTGTGTTGTTGTGGTTGAAGCTGAAGTAGTTGCCGACAGGCAGGACGTTGCAGCATATGATCTTGTGGGCAATACTTAGATCTTGTTTAAGGCATCTTAGTTCTAAACTTTCTAGGCCCAGGATTGAAAGTCTAGTCTCATAGGGTATTCTATTTCGAGTGGAGGAGTGAAGGGCTCTTCTGGTGAAGTATCTTTGGACATTTTCAAGGGTGTTAATGTCTGAGATGCAATATGGGTTCCAAACAGATGAGCTGTATTCGAGGATGGGTCTGGCAAAATTTGGCTGATTCAGCTCAGCTCTGATTCTTGAAATGGACAGCAGAATCTCAGCATCCAGGGCCATCTTGATTTGAGTGTGGCGGTCCCAAATCCTAATCCTTCCCAGGCAGATTGCTCCCCAGCATTCAGTTCCATTTCTATGGCCACCCCTGTGTTGTGGGATTATCACAAACTACACAGTGTAGCAGGAAGTTGAACAAGTGAGCCACAAGATAGTAGAGCTATTGGGGGGGGGTGTTAATCTCATTTTTGCCCTTCAGTATAACTGACAAGGAGGTTTAATATGTAAGTTTTGAGCAGAAACTCTAAAAAAACTACTCCAGGAAAGCAGAGAATTTTCAATAAAGTCGCTCTGGACAAAATTGGAAGATGTTGAATTTTAACCTCAGCAATCAGAGAGAATAACCACATTACTTGTTAAGTAAAACTAAATCACCACATTCAAGATGATCGAGCAGAGCAGAGTGCAAGTTCATTCGTGAGCTCTTAACAATTCTTCAGGACTGAGTGTTCCAGTGTCAGATGTATAATTGCTTCCTTTCGCATGAGGACATGTTGACCTTACATCTTTCCCAAGGAAGTTAAAAAGAAATGCTTCTTAGCCAAATGATTACTTCTTCTGAAATAAATGAATTTCCAGAAGCCTTTTAAACTACAGTGGTACCTCTACCTACAGTGGTACCTCTACCTACAAACGCCTCTACTTACGAGCTTTTCTAGATAAGAACCGAGTGTTTAAGATATTTTTGCCTCTTCTCAAGAACCATTTTCCACTTACAAACTCGAGCCTCTGAAACCATAACTGGAAAAAGCAGGGAGAAGCCTCCGTGGGGCCCCTCTAGGAATCTCCTGTGAGGAAACAGGGGTGGAAAAGGTGGAGAGAAGCCTCCGTGGGGCCTCTCTAGGACTCTCCTAGAAGGAAACAGGGCCTCCATCCTCCCTGTGGTTTCCCCAATCACACACATTATTTGCTTTTACATTGATTCCTATGGGAAAAATTGCTTCTTCTTACAAACATTTCTACTTAAGAACCTGGTCACGGAACAAATTAAGTTCGTAAGTAGAGGTACCACTGGATTTCTTCATCTAAGCCCCAATGCATAGTATACATTGCTCTAACATTGATCATAACTGCTGTGTTCAAAAGATTTTTCAGCTCCGCACAAAACCCCTTTGCCCTGAAAGGCATTCCTCAGCTTTACAAGAGAATGTATTACTGGCCTATGACCACTTTTGAAGCTCCACCCCAGTAGTCACATGACCACATGTCAGATGCTCAGCAACTAGGCCACATTTTTGCCCATTTGCAGTATCCCACAGTCACATGATCGCATTTTACACCCTTTTTTTTGCCAAAATCTGCCATCTATTTCCACTTTTGGTATCTGTTCTGTGCTCATGTGTTGTTGTGGTTGAAGCTGAAGTAGTCATGATCAGGAAATATGTTGTAACAGATGATTTTATCTGCTATACTTAGTGAAAAGTCAGAGGCAGCTCGTGTTTTAAACGGTTCCTTTATTCAGCTCTATTCGGAAAGTGACTTCAGCAAGGAACGCGTCTGGCTTTTACATAGCGCCAGACGCTCCTTTTATACTTTTTGACTTCCCGCTGAAACCCAACTGTCAGCGTCTTAGCCAATCAGAGGCATCTAACAAAATTCAACTATTTACAATGCTTTTGTACATACTCAACACCCCTCCCTCCTTAGTTTAGAAAAAACAGTTTTACGCAGAAAGCCAGGTGACAAATCATCCAATAGGCTCGGTCTGCGTGCAATCCTTTTGGACCTGCGTGTGGAAGTGATGTGCCGGTGCCTGGAGGCTGTTGGGGCCTGGATGGGTGTCAACAAACTCAAACTCAACCCAGACAAGACGGAGTGGCTGTGGGTTTTGCCTCCCAAGGACAATTCTATCTGTCCGTCCATTACCCTGGGGGGGGGAATTATTGACCCCCTCAGAGAGGGTTCGCAACTTGGGCGTCCTCCTCGATCCACAGCTCACATTAGAAAAACACCTTTCAGCTGTGGCGAGGGGGGCGTTTGCCCAGGTTCGCCTGGTGCGCCAGTTGCGGCCCTATTTGGACCGGGAGTCATTGCTCACAGTCACTCATGCCCTCATCACCTCGAGGCTCGACTACTGTAACGCTCTCTACATGTGGCTACCTTTGAAAAGTGTTCGGAAACTTCATATCGTGCAGAATGCAGCTGCGAGAGCAATTATGGGCTTCTCCAAGTATGCCCATATCACTCCAACACTCCGCAGTCTGCATTGGCTGCCAATCAGTTTCTGGTCACAATTCAAAGTGTTGGTTATGACCTATAAAGCCCTTCATGGCACCGGACCAGAATATCTTCAGGACCTCCTCCTGCCGCACGAATCCCAGCGACCGGTTAGGTCCCACAAAGTTGGCCTTCTCCAGGTCCCGTCGACTAAACAATGTCATCTGGCGGGACCCAGGGGAAGAGCCTTCTCTGTGGGGGCCCCGACCCTCTGGAACCAGCTCCCCCCTGAAATTAGGATTGCCCCCACCCTCCCTGCCTTTTGTAAACTCCTTAAGACCCACCTTTGCCGTCAGGCATGGGGGAACTAAAACACCTCCCCCTTGCCCATGTTGTTTTGTTGATTGATTGACTGTGTGCCTGTTTTTAATATATACTGTTTTTTATGAGATTATTAATTTAAATTGGAACTGGATGGGTGGGCATTGGATTTGGTATTGTGTACTGTACTGTTTTTTATTATTGTTGTGAGCCGCCCCAAGTTTGCGGAGAGGGGCGGCATATAAATCCAATAAACCTAACCTAACCCATTTGAGTCTTAGCAATCGGCCGAAGAGGAGGTCGGCTCGCTAGCGTCTCCACTGGAAGTCCAGGGCCTTGGTTGCAGAAAGGCCCCCAGTGTAGAGCCCCGGGCACAACGCCGCCCCCTGGGGATGCTGGCTCAACATCGCTGGAGGAAGATCGTGGAATTGGTGAGTAGATTTGCACGTCCATTAAATTTTGTTGTACAGTCAGTCCATTAAAGTTCTCTGTAGAAAGCGAGGGTGAAGAATCCAAGTTAGTGTTTCAGGCCGTGGTGGCGTTTGGTACAGGTGTGGATTCTTGGCGCCTTCGTAGGTGGTCGATGTGCCTTTTCCACACTCGGCCATCATCTAAACGCACATAGTATGTCTTTGGCGCGGTTTGCTGTAATATTGTCCCTTTTAACCCATTAAGTCCACCATCAAAGTTCTTTGCAAACACATTGTGACCTAAATACAAATTTCTTTCTGGATTTACAACATCATTTTTGCTTTCACAATACATGGGATGGAGTCTATCTATTGGGGACCTCAGTTTTCTCCCAATCAAAAGCTCAGCAGGGCTCTTTTGAGTGGTAGCATTTGGGGTGATGTGCTGGGTTAATAAGAATTGGTCAAGGTGTTATTGCACCTCACCGGGTCCTGACCTGCATAAGGCTTCTTTGGCCACGTGCACGTACCTCTCTGCCAAACCATTAGCCCAAGGGGAGTAAGGTGAGATGAGGGCGTGTCTGATGCCCAATTGATCTAAAAATAATTCCATTTGTCTGGCCGTTAACTGGGGACCATTATCTGACACCAATATGTCAGGGCAGCCATGTAGCTCTAAGCTTTCTAAACCTAGGACTGTAAGTCTGGTTGCGTAGGGTATTCTGTTGCAAGTGGAGGAGTGGAGGGCTCTTCTAGTAAAGTATCTCTGGACATTTTTTAGAGTGTTTATGTCCAAAATGCAGTGTGGGTTCTAGACAAATGAGCTGTACTCAAGAATTGTATGTAGATTCCAAGTACACTTGAGATACATAGGTCAACTTAGAACACAGAGTTGATGCTATTTTCAACTTTAGTTCCAAATTTTTATTAGTTTATCAAAATATAAAATACAAAGAAATATGAAAATAGTTGGAAAGTAGAGAAGGAAAAAGGGGAAAAGGAAAAAGTGTAAGGGGAAAGAGGAACAGGTTCGCCTGGTGCACCAGTTGCGGCCCTACCTGGACCGGGACTCATTGCTCACAGTCACTCATGCCCTCATCACCTTGAGGTTCGACTACTGTAACGCTCTCTACATGGGGCTACCTTTGAAAAGTGTTCGGAAACTTCAGATCGTGCAGAATGCAGCTGCGAGAGCACTCATGGGCTTACCTAGGTATGCCCATGTTTCGCCATCACTCCGCAGTCTGCATTGGTTGCCGATCAATTTCCGGTCACAATTCAAAGTGTTGGTTATGACCTTTAAAGCCCTTCATGGCATTGGACCAGAATACCTCTGAGACCGCCTCCTGCCGCATGAATCCCAGCGACCGATTAGGTCCCACAGAGTGGGCCTTCTCCAGGTCCCGTCAACTAAACAATGTTGGTTGGCGGGCCCCAGGGGAAGAGCCTTCTCTGTGGTGGCCCCGACTCTCTGGAACCAACTCCCCCCGGAGATTAGAACTGCCCCTACTCTCCCTGCCTTCCGTAAAGTTCTTAAAACCCACCTCTGTCGTCAGGCATGGGGGAACTGAAACATCTCCCCAGGCATGTACAATTTATGTATGGTATGTATGTATGTGTGCTTGTTAGTATATTGGGGTTCTTTTTAAACTTTTTTAAATATTTAAATTTATTTGGATTTGTTACGATTTGTTTATGTCTTGTTGTGAGCCGCCCCGAGTCCGCGGAGAGGGGCGGCATACAAATCTAAATAATAAATAAATAAATAAATAAATAAAATAAATAAATAAATAAATAAATAAACATGTTTTTAAAAAGCATTGACTTTCAACACTTTTTAGCGCAGTAGAATAAGATAACATAGCCTCAACGTTTTACTTTTACATAATAGCATATACAGTACTAGCCATTTCTATAACCACAAGCCTAAATAATCAGCAAAACCCAAGTCAACTTTTCATTTTCTTTTCTACCTCAAGCACAAAATTCAGCAGTGATTTCCAAATGGAAACAGGGTTAGCTATATTCTTTTCTTTGGTTAAGGCAATCAATTTAGCCATCTCTGTTAGTTCCATTAGTTCTTCTAACTAGTCATGCATTGTGGGGGTTAAAGTATTGACATTATTTTCAACTCTGAGTGAATGGAATTTATTTATTTTTCAGGCACTTAAAGCAAAACGTTTTTTAAACATTTAGTGTGAAGAGTCTTTGGAGAGGGGCGGCATACAAATCTAATAAATTATTATTATTATTATTATTATTATTATTATTATTATTATTATTATTATTAGCGTGTTTCTTTCTTAACATACTTCACCTTTACCCATGTCCACCAAGGATGGGAAGATAGGAACTTTGAATATTTTTTGCATCCAAACTGCATACAATTTGAAATGTTTGGAAAACTGCTGATAACAGTGCAGGAATAGATATATCACCAAATTCAAAGGCAATCTTGTTGCTTCTGACAGATTGGTTGTTTTATATCATTTTGAAACTACAAGAGTAAGCGAGATTATGTTTATATAACTTTGAAACTACCAGTTGAAGGAGAATGAAATTAAGTTAGTTCCATTTTGCACTAAAAGGTGCAGGCACTCTTTGTTCTGATGTGATGGCAAAGAATGCATTATCTGTGTGATGGGGACGCTAAGATTATAGATGAATTTCTCTGAGGGTTGCTTATTGAAACATTTATATCAAAACATTTTCGCTCATCTGCATTAATATTATTTGAAACTAATGCGTTTTATACCCTGGAGGAGCAAAATGATGAAACCAATAGTGATAAATGCCCAGTGCAAATACAGCAATATTTTTGCATTATTTTAAAAAATTGTTAAGGGAGGCTGACCACATAAGAAGTACAGAAAACAGTAAATATAGACAGAGCTTTTATTTTCCTTTTTTCATAGAACTGCATGAATCACAAGTGTCATGTTCATCATAAGCATTGGCTGCCGATCGGTTTCCGGTCACAATTCAAAGTGTTGGTAATGACCTTTAAAGCCCTACATGGCATTGGGCCAGAATACATCTGGAACTGCCTTCTACCGCATGAATCCCAGCGGCCGATAAGGTCCCACAGAGTTGGCCTTCTCCGGGTCCCATCGACCAAACAATGTCGTTGGGCGGGCCCCAGGGGAAGAGCCTTCTCTGTGGCGGCCACAGCCCTCTGGAATCAACTCCCCCGCAGAGATTAGAATGGCCCCCACCGTCCTTGTTTTTCGCAAATTAAAAGACCCACCTTTGTCGCCAGGCATGGGGGAGTTAGGATATTCCTTCCACTAGGCCATTACAAGTTATGTATGGTATGTTTGTGTGTATGTTTGGTTTTTATAATAAGGGTTTTTAGTTGTTTTATTAAATTGGATTGTTACATGTTGTTTTTTATCATTGTTGTTAGCCGCCCCGAGTCTGCGGAGAGGGGCAGCATACAAATCCAATTAATAATAATAATAATAATAATAATAATAATAATAATAATAATAATAATAATTTCTTTAGGGGGGAAAAACAACTTGAGGAGGAGGTTTACAATACAAATAGTTTTTAAATATTTATTGCCAATGGCTGTTTTTATTAGAATAGCCAGTGGCTTAAAAGGTTCTGGATCCTAAATCCAGAAATGTTCCTTTCTGTTCAAACGTCTCAGCCGGTTACTTAATTCTCCAACTTTGGCAGCTTTAAGACTTGTGGACTTCAACTCCCAGAATTCCTCAGCCTGAAATTCCTCCGATTATCCCCATTAAAAATCAAATTGTCCCCCTGTGGGGCATGGGAACCACTGTTCTAAACAAACTTTGCTAAATTAAGGGCACCCTGTACAAACAGAGCATTCTGCCTGAGGAAGAAAATTAAGGAAAGTTCAAAATTTAGCCTATTTTCAAGTCATCTTTGAATGCAAAGGAAAATAAGATCGATTGACTGATTGAGCTACCCATTTCATAGCAGATGTTCTGGGCTCTCACAAAAGTTAAAACCATCATAGCAATATAAGCATATGATATCCCAATTAAACCAAACCAAACAAACCACATCACCAACAAAGCTCACATAAATGCCCAAAAGCTGGAGAAACAGCCAGGTCTTCAGAATCATACAAAAGACTAACAAGATAAGAGCCATCTGGATCTCTGGGAGACAGCTGTCCCACAGGGAAAACACAAAGAAGCCACAACTCCAGAAAAAATTAACATTTTGCAGCTATTCCCCATAGCTACTTCATTCTATGCAAGGTAGGAAAAAAGCAAACGAACCAGGAGTTGCTACGCTGTAGAAAATATAGAGAAAACATGAATTCGCTATATTCACCAAGGTCACTCTTTTGTGAAGAGAGAAGTGTGGAAAGATGCCCCCATTTTTTTTAAGCAACTTGCAATTTTTTTTTTTTCACTAGGGAAAATGTTTTGATAGTAAAAGGGAGAAAACATTTGAAAAAGAAGTTAGAATCATTGATTAAATGTACGTTGTAGTTAATGATGCATTCTATAGTGCAGACAAACTTCAGCTCTACATTATACCAAAAGTAATCCAGTTTTGAATGCCCACTCACAGCATCTTCTGGATCCAATGGATTTCTAGCAATCAATAGAGAGAAGAAATATTCCGGTTCAACACACCACCCAGTTGAAGCCTTGGTGATAAATTGGAATGACCAGCTGTTATTGTCTCTTCGCAATGTGTCTCTTAAATTGCCGCTGCCTGTGAGCAATGAAAAGGACCTATGGCGGGAATCAAGCAAATATATCTGAGCATAGCTTATAGCACATTGGATGGCCTACACTGTGGAAATAAAAGAAAAACAAATATATAGAATTGTTTCTCCACAGATACAAGAGGGAAAGAAAGAGAGAGGGGGGAAAGAGAGAGAGATTTCTCTATCTCTACTGTATTTCTGGACATCTGACTACCAGAGAGTTGTGGGATGTTCTATGGATTTTTTTGACAAAGGTGTTAGTATCTATGTCCAGATATCCATGTCATCTCTACCCCTATAGAATGAGGGCAGTGAATTATCCTATACTGTTGAATCTGCTTCTGTTTGCCATGAGGATATGGAGAGAGTACTTGGAGAAATATGCTGAGGGAAATGTTAATATTAAGGGAAGCATGAATTCATCCCTCAGTCTGGGAGATGGCAACGTGCCTTAAAAGCAGGAGTGTTTGTCTCCTCTTTAAAATAAAATTTTTACTCAGTCCATCTTCTTTAATGACTCTTAGGGACTTAACTTACATTTTCTTGCCAAGACAATATTTATGTATGATGGTATGTTTATTTTTATTTTATTCGTCAAGTACGTGTTTGGTAATATACATAGGTATAACATTATTTATACACATAAGAAGGGTACAAGAAAAAGGGAATGTTTGGACAGGGGACGAAAGGCACGCTGGTGCGCTTATGCATGCCACTTACTGACTTCTTAGGAATGGGAGGAGGTCAACGGTAGACAGTCTAAGGGTAAAGTTTTGGGGATTTGGGGAGGAAACCATAGAGTAATGGTAATGAGTTCGAGGAATTAACCACTCTGCTGCTGAAGTCGTATTTTCTGCAGTCGAGTTTAGAGTGTTCACTTTGACTTTGTATACTTGTGTATTGTTGTGGTTGAAGCTGAAGTAGTTGTTGACAGGAAGGACGCTGTAGCGGATAATTTTATCAGCTATGCTTAGCTCATGCCGAAGGCGATGTAGTTCTAAACTTTCTAAGCCCAGAATTTCAAGTCTGGTTGCATAAGGTATTCTTCTTGTGAGCAGATGATGTATGTATGTATGATAGTAAAAGTATGGTGGCCAACTGGCTGTAAGCATTCCTGGAAGATTTTTTTTTCTTTTTTTTTTCTTTGCATCTTTATTTTAGGCCAGATGCTAGTACAGAGTTGCCTCAAGGCTTTAATTGACTATGGTATTTTCCTGGATTGCCTTAAAGATGAGGGATCAGAGGTGTGGTTTCTACTCAAACTGCAGGTTTCAAAAGGGGGCACTGGGGGAATATTCTTTCACCTTGTAGTCTTTATATTAGAACATTCTACTCTTTGTTTTATGCTCTTCAACATCCATATGAAAGTATCAAGATCAGTTGTCAGGTATTGAAGTATTTGGAATCTTCTGATAAATTACATCTCTGACAGCCTTTTATTTGGACCAAATAGGGGTCTGTGTGAAGTAAAAAGGTTAAAATGGGAATCCAGACACAACAGATGGCATAATAGTTGGGGAAGACTTCAATCAAATAGAAGTGGCCCTTCCTGCTCTTGATGGGAGGTTTTTTCCCTAGAGAATGATTCATAGGTTTGGGGTGTTTTTTGATCCCCCTGGTAGGTTTATGTGCTCAGTGTTCTGCCACAGCTGCAGGCCACAAAGAACGCAGCACACACAAAGTCTTTGAAAATCTTACTTTACTAATTAAGAACTACTAATGAGCTTTCTTAGTAGTCTCAAACACAAATATAGTTTAAAACAGTCTTTTCTGAACACCAGCTGTTAATTCAACTACATTAACAACCCCCAGCAGTCCACAAAATAATAACTCAAGGCTGAGTAAACAGACTTGTAAATATCAGCAAGCTTACAATGGCTGGCAAAATGCCCAGAAACACTTTGCATGAAAAATGCCGAGAGAGAACAAGACATGAAGGAATATGAACGAATGTTGTTTCCTGCAAATTGCTTCATCATCCGTTAAATAGGCTAGAGGAGTGGCCAATTAGCCCCAAGACTTACTCCCAAGGAGACCTCCTCCTGAGGAACCATTCCTGTTTTGGCAGCCCTGCGTTCCCGTGCAGAGGCTCCTCCTATTCTTCCATGTCACTGATGGGAGTTTCTGGACGTTTTGAAGGCCCTGGTTGAATCTCCACCTCTGGTACCACATCCTCTCCAGCCTCCTCACTGCCTGATTCAGATACCAGCTGCACAGGCCACTGGTGCATCACCACATCAGCCTCTGCACTGCTGGAATCAGCTAGCAAATGCACGGGCTGCTGGCGGGCCACAACACTCAGTTCAACAAAGTAAGGAGTGCTTATATCAATTAACTCCTTTGTTGGACAGTTAAGACCTGCCTACCATCATCCACATGATAATTACACCTAACCAAAGATGACATGTTCTAGATGGTGGTATTTTTCTCCTCCACCCTCATCCCTTTTACTTTTGGATCATAATCTTTTAACTTACAAACATTACAATTTAGGCAGAAATGTTTTATAATTGCTCTTTATAAGCTATTCTGAGGCATAACCTTCATTTTGTAGAGAGGGATGGTAAGAGATCAATCTATGCTTATTGTATAACAGATCAAATATTTATTCTAGCCCAAATTCAACATTTTTTATGCTTAGTATCATGTGAATGATTCAATAATACTGCTTTGGCATTTATCTCATTTATGAATTTAGAAGGGCTGTATTTCTCTCTCCCACAAACATGCAATTTTATTTGATTTTTCTGACCGTCAATAGAGAATTAAGGGAGATCATACTTTATCATTTTTATTCTTTTTCCTCTATACATCTAGAATACTTCCTGTCATCAAGCCACAATTTTGACTAGTCTCTGCAAAGATTTAACCTCATGTACAGAATAATAAAATTTAACTTTATTTCCTTTTCTTGGTTTTTTGGGGGGACAGGGTGGGGGGGCAGCTAGCAACCAGAAATATATAGAATATTTTAAACCCCATTTCAAACAAAGGCAGTTTTTATATCCTGAATACAGATAGTCCTCAATTTATGACACTAAATAGGATTGAGATTGCAGCAATTCAGTTGTAAAGCATATCGTGTGACTTCATTGTATAGCAAATGGCAATCTAGGCAATCATGGTTGTCATAGTCCAATAACAATAACAATACCATTTATATTGATATACATTCCGTAGCACTTTACAGCAAAACCATGGCTAATTTACAATCTAAAGCATTATTGGCATATATCAACCCCAACAATCTGGGTCCCCATTTTACCGACCTCAGAAGGATGAAAGGCTGAGTCAATCTTCAACCTGTCAGGATCAAACTCCAGACTGTGACCAGAGTTTGCTTGCAATACTGCATTTAGCCACTGAACCACCAGGGCTTCTAAAGTCTAAATCAGACATCTTCAAACATGGCAACTTTAGGACTTGTGAACTTCAGCTCCCACAATTATGGCTATACTGACTGGAAAATTCTGGGAGTTGAAGTCCACAAGTCTTAAAGTTGCCACGCTTGGGACCCCCTGGTCCAAATGATGTGTCTAAATGCTATTTCTATGCTATGATTCTTTGAGCTTTGTGGGTCATTAAGCAGAAAGTGGTAGATAAGGAGTACAAGGGTACTGCAGGAAGATGGGAAAGGTGCTCAGAGGCCCAGCACAGGCTGTATATAATTTGAAGCAGTGGGTTACTGCAGTATGGCATGAGACTCCAGGGAGGCCAGGGAAGTAGGGTGTAGGGCAGTGATGGTGATTTTTTTTTTCCTTGGGTGCTGTTGTGGTTGGCTCTGGCCCAGCTCCTGCCCCAGGGAATGGGGAGGTGGATGCAGGGGAAAATTCAACATGTCACAGGCCTGTGTTATTGCCGACAGAATCAGTTCAGAGTTTAGTTTCCTTGGATGAAGAAGAAGGTGGGAGTGACTCGGCAGAGGAGGGCTTGGCACACAGCCAAGGCAGTCAATCTTCCTTATCTTCTATTGCTTCAGATGATGACATGTTGGACCCACACAAGCGCAGAATCATGCATACAAGAGACCAAGTAAGAACATATTACAGGAAATAAGGGAGGCCACCTGTGTTTGGGTGGGGCTCCAGTAATTAGGGCTGCTGCTATAAATAGCAGCATGTGGGTTTGGCCATTGTGGAAGAATATCTGTTCGCAGTTCATCAGGAATCTTGTGTGCTGGACTTTGTTGCTTCTTCACGCCTTTGAAACCAATGCAGAGCAACATGTGTGTGTGTCTCACTTCCTTGGAAGAAGAAGGGGTGTGAATTTTCTTAACAGCTGCTGGCTAAGTACTTAATGACTGCTTAAGGAAAATTGTACAGACTACCCGGTTGTTTTGGGAAGAGTGCTCTTTGCAATACAAAAAGAGTGCTTAGTTTATTTTGACTTTTGTGATAAAAAATATTGTTTTGAATTTTCAAACGTGTGTGTGTCTGAAATTTGTATCCTTGAATTTTCGGGAGGCTTCTATCAGAGAGCCCGGCAGAACAGGTGCCAAAAAAAGCATGCCTGTGCGCTAACACACATGTGCAAGTGCCCACACCCATAATTCTGGAGGTCAGAAACAGCCTGTTTCCCAACTTCTGGTAGGCCCAGTAGTCTCGTGTTTTGCCCTCCCCGGGCTCCAAAGGCTTCCCTGGAACTGGGGGAGGGTAACAATGTCCTCTCCCATCCCCCCCAGAGGTTCTCTGGAAGTTAAAAACACCATCCCAGAGCTTCTGTCCAAGCCAAAAATCAGCTGGCTAGCACACACATGCATGTACGGCAACGATTCACATGCCAGTAGATTTGTGTCCATGTGCCACCTCTGGCACCTGTGCCATAGGTTCACCATCACTGGTGTAGGGTGTAGGCCACATTGTCATGTGACCAAAACTCAGGCACCTGGCCACCGACTCATATTTTATGACAGTTGCAATGTCCCAGGGACAAGTGATCCGCCTTTGAGACCTTCTGACAAGCAAAGTCAATGGGGAAGCCAGATTCACTTAACAACCATGTTACTAACTTAATAACTGCAGTGATTCACTTAACAACTGTGGCAGGAAAGGTCACAAAATGGGGCAAAATTCACTTGACAACTGTCTTATTTAGCAACAGAAATGTTGGACTCATTAGCGGGCATAAGTCGAGGACTGCCTGTTCAAGAAAAATGCATACTTATGCATTGTGTTATGGATTCCACCTCACTACTTGTATTTCTGCAGTGCCCAAAACTAATCCTAAGAAAAATGTGTGTGACATTTTGAGAGTACAGTTCTTTTATGTTGTCTCATATATAATGTGACAATCACAAAATATATGACACCTCCTTTCAAAGAGCACCATAATATTTAACAATGGAGCTTTACTGCTGGAAGAACAATAAGGGCTTAAGTTGCTGAAAACATTGCTTGGCATGCCACACATTTTATGGTGGTGGGAGTTCCCAGTTTTATATTTCAAAGACTATGAATGGACATAGCTTCATGGTTGCTTTTATGTCTGGTTGCTTGAAGGGGCCTCCTTAGCAACATCATAAACCTCTGTCTTTATTGCTAAAACATTCCTCACCAACTTTCAAAGGAGTAATGGCTAATGACTTCAAAGAGGTAATGATTACACAGCCTATTATATCAAATGGAATTAATCCTAATTTGGGCTAACTTGAACATACAGTAGCCCATGTTTAGTAACTATCTTGTACACAGTGAAGGGCCGCTCTTTCCTCCTACCGAAACTTCCTCGTCACGGTCGTGCACGTACACATCGGGGTGAGATTTGGCTTCTGCGCATGCTCAGCAAACTAAGTCTCACACAAGGATGTACACAAGAGCAAGATTGCGGCTATTTTCGCCAATATTTTTGCTTCCGCGCATGCGCAGAAGCAAAAAATTGGTGTGAATAGCTGAGATCTCGCTCTCACACATGCCTTTGAATGAGATTTGACTTGTTGCACATGCACAGAAGCCAAATTTCATGTGGGGGTATGTCAGGGGCGCACCACTGTGAAGGCATCCAGGATTTTACTACTGGAGCCGCGCACCTGGGAGCACCGACTGCTGCCCGCCACTGCTTGTACAGTAACCATTCACCGATGATGTTGATGAGAAAGTAACTGTGTAAAATCCTACCACTGATGAACATCTCTAATCTATACTACAAAGGAAAACTGAAATCAAACCATAAGCAGAATTGTGGTTTCACTTTGCTACCTCTTCATTTAACAACTGAGTAGTTTCAGTTGTCAGGGGGGTCTACCCAAACCAGATTTCTTTTTTATTTCATTCTTTCATTCTTTCTTTCTTTCTTTCTTTCTTTCCTTCCTTCCTTCTTTCCTTCCTTCCTTCTTGCTTCCTTTTTCTTTCTTTCTTTCCTTCCTTTCTTTCTTTCTCTCAAGAGAGAGGGCAAAGAGAGAGAAATTGGCTTTTACATAAATTTTATTTGGGTTTTCTTTCTGTTAAAAGCACGTATGACATTCTGAATAAATTATGCCTCCATTCTAAGACAAATTTTGTTTCTAACAATTGAAAATGCTAGAACCAGGAAAACTTGCTTGACATGAACCAATTAGCTAGTATTCAAACCTATTTGACGAAAGTTGTCGTGATTACAGAACAAAGATGGTTTTAAGCCTGTTGTTTTAGAAAATGGAGCGCTACTCAAGTTTTGACTGGAGGCTCATGCGTAAGCAGAAGGGGAAGGGGGGAAAAACAGATTTTCTGACTTCAGCATAATAATCTCCTGTTCAAAGCCCAGTCAGGCCCGTCAGTTGGAACAGAAATGTTGAATCAGGTTGAATACACTGATCTCTGTTTGAAAATGGACTGGCTGAAACATCATTTTTCTTGGGGTATTATTATTCATGCTTGACAATATCATTTGGGGCCCAAGACAGCAGACTCAGCACCACGAAAGCTGATATTTTCACAAAGTGCCTTTGCTTTCAGGGCTTCCCTTTTGGATTGGCTCAAGTTAGCTTTTGCTGTCTATTTCAGCTGTCAGGTTCCAGAGGAAGCTGAAATCTTCATAAACGTTTATATCTGTTTTGTTTTTACAAAAATGCAATTAATTGCTGTGAAAGATGCCCTAGTAAAAATGTATTAATGTTTAGCTTTGACCGAATCTCCGGAGAGGGGTGGCATACAAATCTAATAAATTAAATTAAATTAAATTTTATTAAGACTGGAACAGCTACATTCCTCTGAAGCACTGCAAGTCACAAATGGCCAGGAGGCCGGACTTTCCCCACAGCTGTTAGTATATACTTACAAATGCTAAACTCTCTCACAGGTGCTAAGTATATTTCAAGAGAAGTGATGTTTCACAGCATGAGCTGAAGTGAGAGACTGGTATGTCACCATTCTATACTATCCACAATGTAACGCTAGTGCATCATAGAACTTAGAACCTGATCTTTCAAGCTTCTATTGGTGTAAAATTCTGCTACAGCATTCTTCGAAGATCATGGATAGGACTTGGTTCCACCTAATACGGCCTTCTCCCATTTACCTATGGTTTTGTTCCCTCTCCATGTGCCCTTGAGCTAAAGCTATTCTGAAAGTCCCAAAGGTGCCTTTTCAAGAGGCAACTGGACTTTCTGTTTTTTCTTGTTTGAAAGAAGTGGGTCAAAGAGACCATCTATGACAAAATTGAATAGCCCTCTCTCAACAGAGCGGGAGGGACATGACGTCATCTATCTCCAGTCTACAACACAATCCTTTCAACAGTTCCAAGAAGGCTCCACACTAGTGTTGGGCGAACCGAACCCGCACAATTCGGGTCCGTACCGAATTTTGTGGTGTTCGGCATACTGGACCCGAACCCGAATTTTTTTAAAAATTTGTGCTTTTGTTCGGCATTCGTGCCAAACACCATGAGAGCCACCGCCCGACTTTCATCTGCTGAGAAGAGGAGGAGGAGCCGGGCACCAGTGGCGGCGGAGGAAGGCGAACACCGGGGAGCTGTTGGACGGTCAGGGGGATGGGAGGGAGGCACAAAAGGAGCTGGGGAATCCCTCCCACGAACAGATTCCAGGGGCCGAGCTTTGACATCACGTATACCGGCAGGTTGCTAAGGATGCCAAGGTGATAACTTCCTGGATTCCATGGAATCCAGGAAGTGATCACGTTGGTGTCCTTAGCAACCTGCCGGCATACGTGACGTCAAAGCTCTGCCCTGGAATCTCTTCGTGGGAGGGATTCCCCAGTTCCTTCAAAGGGAGGTCTTTTCATGTAAAAATAAACATTGTTATTTTTATGAAAAAGGACGCCGCAGTGGTGCTGCAAGCAATGGGCAGTCTTTTCACGTAAAAATAAGCATGTTTATTTTTACGTGAAAGGACCGCCCTTTGCTTGCAGTGCCACTGCGGCGTCCTTTTTCATAAAAATAAAAATAAATAAAAATAAAAAATCCGTAAAAATAAAAAACGACGGGATTCCAGGGGCGGAGCTTTGACATCACATAGCTTTCAGAGTTTGAGTCCAGGTTCGGTTCGGGTTCAGCCAAATTTTACGCAAAGGTTGTCCGAACTTGCTGAACCCGAACACCGTTGGGTTCACCCATCACTACTCCACACACATTTGCACTACTCAGTGTTCTGGTTTCTGGTAGAAATTTAGCAATTACAAATAACTCTTATTAAATGCAATATTTCATGAATAAAGAAACTCCATTTATTTCTCTGCTCTTCTGGAATTCAAACACATTCCCTAGAGCACTCGATCCATTATCTCCCTTAGCTGCATTCCTCACATTCCTTCTCCTGCTCCACTTAACAAGATTTATTGTCCTAATAGCATGATTTCTAAAAACAGCAGAACTGGCTGTTAACAACACAGAATACTTTTGCTTACTTGAGAGCGGCAAGAAACACATCCATTTTTCCCTTTGGCAACATTGAAACTCCACCCTTCTTCTCCACTGACCCCCTGACGTGCCAAATACATCACTACAGCATTTAACCCATTCCTCTCCTTAATATGTTCCAGACCTCTGTTCTCTACGTTTGTGGGCCCTTCTGAATTTAGGGTTAACCCAGTGAGCATCTGATTCTCCCTCGCTAGATCCTGAACTCATAGGCCCATCCTGTGGCTGGCCTCCCACCTGTTCTACTACCTGTAACCCTGGGCACCCCACTAATTCATAAACACTATCTGAATCCAAGTCCTCAATATCTTCATCATCCTCCAACTGATCAGGAGTATGTACAACACTCAGGTGATCCTGAGGACACAGATAAATCTCCCATTGGCCTCAACGATTCTCTAAAAGGATGCAAATGACCAACTGTCTGCAAGGAATATAAATCCTTCCATTCCTCTCCATCCAGTCAGACCTGAAGAAGTTTCTTGTATGTTCTCCATGGACAAATCTGAAAAATTTTCTATATATCAAGAGTAAAGGAAAATGGAGCCCGGGAAGGAAGGAAGGAAGGAAGGAAGGAAGGAAGGAAGGAAGGAAGGAAGGAAGGCGGATAGATAGTGTGGAATACATTGTGCTGTAAATTAATTGCACTGATTTTCTATGCTCAAATTATCTAATTAAGTTTCCACATGTGAGCAGGGTTATGGTTTTGTTTTTCTGTTTTATACAGATGGTTTATACTGACACTTCCAGCAGCTCTTTTCGGGTGGCAATCAGGGGCACCCTGTTGCTTCCCTTCCACAAACAGATCATCAGCACTGTCAAGGTTTGGCAAGTGGTACCACTGTGTGTGTGCTACCAGCTGCTTTACACTACCATCTCTAGAGAGAACCAAACAATGTTAACACAAAGTAGAACAAAGTAGAGTGAAATATTCGATGTGCATAGAATCCATTCATTAGTAACTAAAAATGACCATATCAATGACAAAAAAACCCTTACTGTTGTGATCATATTCCTCTGTTTATTTATTTGTGTCCTTCTTAAGTTATTCATGAACTGGAAGAGTCAGTGGTAACAAGGTCAACCAATGAATATGCATAGCAACTAAGTCAGCCTATGGGAACTAAACACATCTGAGTCTGTGTAGAGGAAGTGAAACAGGAAACTTAAGCTTAAGGTTGGGCATGGCTCAGCCCACTCTGCTCACTTGTGCACTCTGTGCTTGTCTGCTGCTGAAATGCAACTAATTGTTCTACCTGTAACTGCTTGAAAAAGAATCTATATTGGTATTGTAAAAATACTTCATCTATATTCTTGTATATAAAGAATCAGTCTGAATCAGTCATCTGTGTGTGCTTCTGGTTTTGATTTTTATGCAACAAAATTTAATAATCCCGCTTTTGTTTTGTTTTGTTTTAATACCAGTAAGTCAAGGGGGCAAACATATTCAGCACACCTCCTTCCTCCTATTTTCCTCACAACCATTTTTTGATGGTTCAGGCTTGTTCCTAATATTTAACAGGATGTTGTGTTCAGTACAGAGAGTGCTGAACTTACAATAGTTCACTTAGTAACGTTTGAAGTTACAACGGCACAGAAAAAAGGGAGTTATGATCATTCTCACATGTACGACCATTTCAGGATCCCTATGGTCACATGATTTACATTTAGATGCTTGACAACTGATTCACATTTATGATTGTTGCCATGTCCTGGAGTCCTGGAATTTCCTTTTGTGAGCTTCTAAAAAGCAAAATTAATGGGGAAACCAGATTCACTTAACAAGCATGTTACTAACTGAACAAATGCAGTGATTAACAAATGCAGCAATAAAATCAGAAAATGGGGCAAAATTCACTAAACAAATTTCTCCCTCCATACATTTTGGGTTCAGTTGTGGTTGTAAGTTGAGGACTACCTGTATTTGGATAGAGTCAATATTTTATCTTCTTTTTTCCCCCATTGGGATTTTAAATTAGAAATTCTGGCTTTTTAAAGAAATGTGAAATCATTTCACTAGACTAGGACCTAGTTTAGTTTTCAAGTCTTTCCTACTGCAAAATAATGGGCTTTGCTGTTGTCAAATTTAAGTAGGAATATCTTGAAAGTTCCAAATTATCCATGTATTTATGTATGTATCTATCTATCTATCTATCTATCTATCTATCTATCTATCTATCTATCTATCTATCTATCTATCTGTGTTGGGGGCACATGTATTTACGTATTATTTATTTACCAGGTTTATATGCCCTCCCAATTGTATAATAACTTTAATAACTTTGAGAGATGTACATATACTCTCTCTTCCTCTAGTTCAAAAATATGAAAAGATTTTTAAAAACCCTTAAGAACACAAGCTTCTAATTCTATATCATGAAACCATTTTTAAAAATCAACGAACATTTCCAAAACAGACATACTGTATACTGTAACTACAGTATATTCCCATGTGAGGACTGAGTTGTGATAAAGAATGATGGAACTGTCAATCAAAGAAGGATAATATTTAAGCATCCACTCCCAGACTGAATTTCAGCAAGAAACAGAGAAGATGGATTTGGGGAGTATAGGGGGAAGGATAGGTCAAAGAAAAGGGCAGAGACCAAGTTTACCAATGTCTCTTTAGTTTAGGAATATTTTGTAGAGCCCAGGTAAATCTAATATTAATGGGATATAGATAATCTACCCAAATAAATAAAACTGTTGAAAGCCTAATTTTTGGTTATCCAATTAAAGTCAAGTTAATTTCTTTGTTTCTGCATTTACTTAATGCCTGTGTTATTCTGTATGATTGTCCATATTCTGTAGAGTTACTGTATGTTACCTTGGCAACCTAAAGAACATCTAAACCACAAAAGAAATTTAGCAATGGCAGCAAAACAAAATGATAATACAACAAATACTATCCCACCCCCACCCAAAGGGAAGTACACAACACCTGGGATCATCAGAAGAAGCTATTAATAAACTACCAAAGGAGAAGTGAGTTCTCCCATGCCACCACAGCTTTCAGATCTGATGATCCCAGGTGTTGTGCAATTCCCTTTTTTATGCCTCTGCTGGAGGCATAGAATTAGGTATTTCTATAATTTAATAACTTTTGTGTTATATTCCTTCTTGTGGGTCTTTACATCAGATAGAGAAGGGACGGAGGGAAAATCTCTTGTCTATCAGAGAAATCATTTGAGTGTACAATCCTGTGTTACAAACCAAAGTCAGAAATTTCATCTTGTATTAGAAGGCTGGAATTTTATTCAATTAGACCTTTTTGCCCATTTTTAATATAGGCGGATGGGAGGATGGACAGACATACAATACCAAGCAAGCACTTTCAAATGTAGAATTCCACAAATGCTGTTTAGAAGCGGTATGGACACAGTTTAAAGGGTCTTGGTCCATAAAAACAATTGTTTAAGGTAGAAGAAGAATAACACAATTTCTATTATGAGAAGGGCCTTTCCTTTCATTAGCTCAGTACATGACAATTAGCAGTAGGTAAATCAGTCAAAATCCACTTCAGTTTTTGAGATTCAAGATCTGAAAGTAGCAAGAACTTATTTGTAGCTGAGGTTGGTTTTTTCCATTAATTATTACTAAAGATTTTTTTTATAAAGTAAAAAAAACCACTGCGAATTTAAAGAAAGGAGTAGCTAAAGAAAAGTAAAAGTGCAAAGTAAATAGAAAAGAAATTTTAAAAGACAAGGAAAGAAAAAAGAAGATATAAAGAAGTGGTTTCTGGTTGTCTTTAGAGCAGTTATAAATGTATTCATACTTTATCCGTTCTCTCTCTATGTTATACCATGGCTCACTTCTTTCCATATTCTATCTTTTCTGCCAAACCCATAAATCACAAATTCATTTTTTTCCCATTTTCAACAAAAACTCCATAAGGGATTTCCAATCTCTGACAAATGTAGCTGTTGCCTTTTCTCTAATCAAGCACATCAATTTTGCCATCTCTGCAAATTCTGTCATCTTCACCAATCATTCCTCTCTTATAGATATTTTGTGCAGGTAATAGCTTGCTGTATTTACCATGTTACAAAAGCAATCAAGTCTTTTTTTATTGTGTGTCCATTATCCAAGCAAGAAACATTCTGCCCTCAATTAAATATTAATGTTTTAAAAAGATCTTTACATCATTGTCCATTTGAACCCAAAATTTTCTGGCTTACAAGTTCACTAGGCATGATAAAAATGACCCTTCATATTTTCTACATTTCCAATATAAATATGAACTTCATTTAGTAGATTTTTATAACAAAATATCTTTCAGACTATGACATCAGTCCTTTCAACCATATTTTTCCAATTGTTTATATATTATTTTGTTGTGGTTGGCTCTGAGCCAGCTCCTGCCCCAAGGACTGTGAGGGTGGATATGGGTAAATCCTCCCAGTGTCAGAGGTCAGTTTTACTGCCGACTGCTTCGGACAGTGAAGCGTCAGAAGCAGAGAGTGAATGTGAAATGGGATCCTCAGAGGAGATCATGGCAGACAGCCCATTAGGGAGCAATGCATCATCATTATCCTCACTGGATTCAAATGAAGAGACATTCATTGACATACACAGCTGTAGGGCAATGACTAGGAAAGAGCAACTGCATAAATACTACAGGAGATAAGGGAGTTCACCTGTGGTTGGGTGTGGTTCGACTAATTGGGGCTGCCATTAAATTGGCAGTGTTCTGGCCTCTGAGTGTGGAATTTTATCCGTTCGGTGAAAGAGGAAGTGGCTTTCATCTCAGGATTCTCCAAGGACTCTCTTTGCATTGATTCCAGGACTTTGAAACTAAACCATAGTCAAGTGTGTGAGTTGAAAAAGTTTGAAGGAGAGTGGCTGTGACATCTTCACAGCTGCTTGTTAATTGCTTTGTGTTTATTTATTGTTTTTCACCGCATTCAAGTCTGTTGCTTTGAAGGTGAGCCCTTTGACTATCAAAAGGGTGTTTTGTTTCTATTTTACTTTCGATAAAAACAGTGTTCTTGACTTTTCAAGTGTGTGTGTGTGTGTCTGACTTTCTACCTTTGCACTTAATTGGGGGCTCGTGCCATGAGCCTGGCAGAACATTATTTTATATATTATTTTATATTATGTTCAAAAGGTCTTAACCCATATTATCATAACTTCCATTTGTTCTTCTGTTTCAAACACCAGCAGATGACATGGCTCCCCAAATCAACCCAGACTTTGGAAACTTCACACTAAACTTCAAGCATCTTGCTGGGTATTCTTCCTCCATATTCTGAGTGCTTGGTTTCCAAATGAGATGCAAAAGTTTCCACAGACTGGGTTGATTTGGGGAGCCATGTCGCCTGCTGGTGTTGGTCCACTGTGCTTCATTAAGTCCAGGTTCAATGCAGCTGTCTACCGGGAGATTTTGGAACACTTCATGTTTCCTTCTACAGCCAAGCTTTATGGGGATGCTGACTTCAATTTTCCAGCAGACCTGCCCACACTGCCAAAAGCACCAAAACCTGGTTCAATGGTTTACTGTGCTTGATTGGCCAGCAAACCTGCCTGACCTGAATCCCATAGAGAATCTATGGGGCATTGCTAAGAGAAAGATGAGAGACATGAGACCGAACAATGCAGAAGAGCTGAATGCCACCATTGAAGCATCCTGGTCTTCTATAACACCTCAGCAGTACCACAGACTGATAGCTTCCATGGCACGCCTCATTGAGGCAGTAATTGCTACAGAAGGTGCCCAAATAAAGTACTGAATACATATGCATACTTATATTTTTCAGAGGTCTAATATTGGTCTATGTCAGTGATGGCAAACCTTGGAAAACAATTTATTACTCTGAAATTCATAGCAAATACAAATAAAATAATACAATAAACATGCATAGTCTTATTTTGTATATGTATTTTACATTCTACCCATCGATATAGCTACTGAAACCATATTTTCACTGATCAAAACAATTTACTCCCAGGGAAATATAGTATATAAATTGACTCCACCATTAGACTCTATCCTTATTGTGGGTAGTGACCCTCTTTGAACACAACAAAGGGTGCATTTGGTTAACAGAGTATAAGGTAGCAATGCAAGATTATTGCATAAATGTGTGGTCTTCTTTGTTCTGGTCATTTGTCTGCATGACCTCATGAATTCTCTTCCCTTTTACTTGGTGCTTCATGCAGTGATTGCATAAGTAAGTGAACCACAACACAGAAGAATTGCAAATTTTTAAAACCAATTGAAATACATTAAAATATGATGTAGCTAAAGGCAATAAAACTTGTTTCCTTTGTCCTCATTTTTTACTGCAAGTATTGTTGGTTGCATTGCCAAGAATGCCATTTTCCCTCACTCTTCAAAAGCAAAACATTGCAAGCTCTAGAGCAGGGGTGTCAAATTCAAGGTCCAGAGACCACATTCAGCCCATGTAGTGCTTAGATCTGGCCCACAGGGTCACCCTGGAAACAGCAAAGGACTGGCCCATGGTGCCTCTGCCATTGACAGAGGGGTTGCAATAGGCCATTGCAGCCAAAAACAGAGCTTGGGAGCCCATTTTTGCTGGCAGAATGATTGGGCCACCACAGGTGCCCAGACATAAATGACATTGAGCTGGCCATACCCCCCAGGCCCCTCCCTACCCAAGGTAAAACACAATCCTCATGCGGCCCTCAATTAAATTTAATTTGATACCCCTGCTCTAGAGCAAAATGTCTTTTAGGGTCTGAATCCAACCCAGAGTGTCACAAATACCACCCTAAGCTTCACAGAGTTAGACACTGTTGTGATTGACTCACAGCCAGGTCCTCTGACAATGAACTTTGAGCCTGATGAACTGGGGCCATCTGGGCATGGTCAGCTTGTGTGGCTGTCGGAGGAGTCAGACAGTGAGCTGGAGGAGGAGGGAGAGCCTGGGTGTGAGGAGCCTACAGAGGCTATAGAACCTCCAACTCAGGATTTGTAGCCCTCAATGGGGGCTTTGCCAGGGTCCGAGGAGGAGGAAGAGGAGATAAGGGATCTGATCCTGAATGTACGGGTAAGAAGGATGCAGGGGAGGCAGAAGCAGTTAAGGAGGCTCAGAAAGAGGAAGTGAGCATAGCTGTGCATAGTCTGCACTCCCAGAGAGTATATAAGGGGGAGTTGGAAAATGCTCTTTTCAAAAAGCCAACATTCATGCCTCCTTAGAAGAAGAATGTGTGAAGAGTGTTTTGCCTAACAAACCTTGATAGAGCACTAGACATTTATAGAGTTAATATTATTGTAAGTAGACTTTGGCTTGAGAAGCAACTGTTTGGAAATTTATCTTTTCAACTTGGCCTCACACCTGGATTTTGGCAGTTGAAAGACATTGTTTGGTTCACATCCGTGCAGTTCAACAAATGTCCTTGTAAATAGACTCTTGTTCATTTAGAAACCTTTGTATTTGAATTTTAGTTTGGGGATAATTACTGGCCGGCTGCTGTTGAAGACAGAACAGACACTATACATCTCACCCCTGTACTCATTAGGCCTGGATCAGTTGGATGGGCTTCACTGAGGCAAAGAAATGGCCTAATTTGTCTTGAGGAGGTACTGGATGTCATCATTGGCAGCTCTGATGACCAGAAGAAACTTGTACTTTCTGGAGCCTATCAGAAGTCTCTTCTAGTTACCAGAGGAATTACAGGAGGAGACAATTGGGGCAGATGAAAGGAATCCATATGGCTTTTTCACTTTGCTTTTAGAGGCACAGAAGCTATAGTACATTGTTTTCTGAAGTACCGGTAATTGCAAGAGGTTGCTTTGGTGAAGCTTTCAATCAAAGTGAAGTACTCCCCTGAACATTACCACAGATTTAATAGTTATTATAAAAAATGATTATAAATTTGTTTAGCTCTTCACTTTTCTCCGTAACTTCCTCAGTTTCCTGCAAATGATTGACTCTCCAAGGCGCCTTATTATTTTCATGCTGTTAAAGACAGAATGGTTCCTTTTTTGAAATACATTCATAGAGATTCAGACAGCTGGTGACACATCCTACTTTTGAAGTTCCTAGCCATAAAGACAATGAAAATGACAATGAAACAAATTGAACCACCAATAAAAGAATCACACATGATTCATATATTTCATAATGTAAATAAAAAGTAATAACTCAATTTGTTCACCCTTAAAGCTTAAGAACTCAGCCAAAACAATCTTTATTCCACTCAATTCCAATATATTATTTTTCCCCTGTGTTAATTAATTTTTTGAAACCACATATACCTGTAGAACATCTACTTAACAGCCTATATATCAGAATCAGAAAGAAGGAACACTATTTATTCAGTGTGTTGTTTATATCCTGATACAAAATAATAATAATAGTAATCATTTGTTTTGCTCTGCCCTTTCCTTGCACCCATTTTGTCTTCCAAAGCCTTGCAACAGAACAAACAGGGGTGGGCTGCTGCCCAGACAGGGGGGAAATGCAGTGGGGGTAGTGAAAATGGAGCTCCACCCTAGAGTACCCAATTTGCACTGAAAGAAGTTGAAAGAAAATGCAGGATGTCCTGCATAAGCCACGCCCACAGTGTGGTAGTAAAAAGTTTGGTAGCCCTTCACTGAGAACAGGGTACAGGTGTTCTGGTTTCTGGTAGAACTTTAACTATTACAAATAACTCTTACTAAATGCAGTATTTCATAAACAAAGAAACTCCATCTTTATTCTCTTCCCTTCTGTATTCAAGATACAGTTCATACTAGCACATTCCTCTTCCTCCCGTTATCTTTCTTAATTGCATTCCTCATGCATTCCTCCCAGCCTCCTCCGTTTACCAAGATTTATGTACTCACAGCATGATTCAAAAACAGCAGAAATGACTGTAAAATAACACAGAATGCATTTGCTTGCTTGGGAGCTGAATGGAAACACCTTTCATTTTAGCCCTACAACATTGAAACTCCACCCTTCTTCTCCACTGACCCCCTGACATACCAAATACATCACTCCAGTATTTAACCCATTCCTCCCCTTAATATCTTCTTCCAAACACCTGTTCCTTACATTTTTGGACCCTTCTGAATTTAGGATTGACCCAGCGAACGTCCGATTCTTCCTTGCTAGATTCTGGACTCATAGCCACATCCTGTGGCTGGCCTCCCACCTGTTCTACTACCTGTAACCCCGGGCCTACCACTAATTCATAAACACTATCTGTATCAGAGTCCTCAATTTCTTCATCATCCTCCAATTGACCAGGAGTATATACAACAACAGGTAGTCTTTAACTTATAACCACAACTGGCCCAAAATTTCTGTGGCCAACGAAGTTAACTGGGTTTTGCCCTTTTTTGCCACAGTTGTTAAGTGAATCACTGCAATTGCAATTGTTAAGTTAGAAACACGGTTGTGAAATGAATCTGGCTTGCCCATTGACTTTGTTTGCCAAAAGGTTGCAAAAGGTGATCACATAACCCCCGGTACAGTGCAACCATCATAAATCTATGCCAGTTGCCAGGCACCTAAATATTGATCATGTGACCATGGAGATGCTTCAATGGTCATATATCACTTTTTTCAGTGTTGTAACTTTAATCGGCAATTAAACAAATGGTTGTAAGTTGAAGGGTAACCTATGGGGCTGAAACACTGTTTGCAACTCTGTACAAAATCTCCCTTTGAATACCTGGTTGCTCTTCCAGGAGTGATATTAAGCTTGCTTTTATATAGTGGCCTGTCTCCCTTACTGTTCTTTTCTGTATTTTAAACAAAAGTTCAGAAATTCCAATGCAGATTCCAAGTTGGGCTGGTATTCAGTCCAGAATATAGTTCCTGCAATGCCTGACTGGATCTTCTCCTGCTTCTTGCCCTTCTGGTTCACACGGCAAAATTGCTGGACATGTAGAAGGATCCTTCAGAGAATCAGTAAAAGTAAATCAGCCACAGCCTAGTCCCAGGAAAAGAGGAAGCCAAAAGAGAGGGAGAGGGGGAGAGGGAAAGAGAGAGAGACAGACAGACTCAAAATAATCTTGCCTTAGTTTTGTTCAGCATAACAAGAGAGAGCAGAGTCAAATTCTGGCAGGTTTTCAAGTTCTGTTATTGTACATAACAACAATATAGTAGAATTCCTGTAATCCCTGTGGTGTCTATTTCTTGACTAGGCCTCTTGAACAGCTGACAAATATGTGGACCAGTCTGTCTTTGGATAGTTCCTCCCTCACTCTTCCCTGTAGCTTGTCTTTCTCTGATGTTTACACAAATGGGTGCAGGTAGCAACTTTCCCTCTTCATTTGGGCTCAAGCAATGTTAACTACTGGTTGCCTTGGTAATGAATCTTCCCCTTCTCAGATTATCTTCTTAACTCTTTATCAAAGGGTCAGGATGGCAGCCGCAACACCTTGATCAAAGCCCCGCCCCTTTTTTTCTACATGACACAGATAACATTGTAGAAAAGAAGGAAGGTATTGATCATCTGGTGATGCTCACTATCCTGGCTTTTCTTACACTTCCCCTTTTCTAACCCTATGGAAGAGTAAGTGAAAGAAGCAAGTGCACTTCTACCCTTCCAAACTACTGTGGAATTTTTCATTCATCCCTAGAACCTCTGTACAGAATGTCCCAGGTTAATGTTGTGTGGTATGAAGTAGGTGGCCTAGACTTGATCAACTCCAATTCCCCTTTTAAAATATGAAATAAGTTTCCTCATCAGAATTTTATCAGAAGAGGTGTGCATAAGCGCACCATTGTGCCTACCGTTCCTGTCTTAATGTTCTATTGTCCTCATTTGCCTCTACCTGCTTTGCCCATGTTTATATTTGTATCTATACCTGCTATCTTGTACATGTTTTGATAAATAAATAAATAAAATAAATAAGCCCTGGGAGACTAAGGAAGTCCAGTGCCTCTTGCATGACAGGACCAAGGCCTTTAGGTCTGATGATGGGGCAAGATTAAAGTGCTGCTAGAGCTAGTCTGAAAAAAATGTATTCGGAAGGCCAAGACTGATTATAAGAGGAAGATTGAGGGTTATTTTTACAGTAATAACATGAGGCAGGTGTGTCGAGGGATTCAACAAATCACCAACCATCAATCGACCAATGTCATCCCTTCGTTGGGGATGCTTCGTTGGCAGAGAAGCTGAATTATTTCTTTGCTCAGTTGGAAGTGGAGAAATCAGAGACAGCTAAAATACAGTTACCAGATTATTGTAGCCCCCATCTCATTATGGAGGAACAGGAGGTGAGCAGCATTTTGAGGGCTCTGGACCCTCGAAATGCTGCCAGTCCCAATGGTATCCCTGGCTAAGTGCTTAGAGACTGTGCTGATCAGTTGGCTGGAGTCTTTACCAGGATCTTCAACCAGTCTCTATCTCATTCCACTATTCCATCTTCTTTGAAGGCTTCCACCTGTTCCACTGACAAAGAAGGTGCCTATCAATAACCTCAATGATTACAGACCAGTGGCACTCACTCCTATCATCATCAAAGACTTTGAGAAATTGGTCTGCCAGCATATCATTTCTACTCTTCCGCATACATTTGATAAACACTAGTTTGTGCACAGCACAAATAGATTTCCAAAGGACACTATACCATCACTCTTCACACTCATCTGGAACAGTGGGGACGCTATATGAGGATGCTTCTTTGTAGATTTTATTTCTGCATTTAACATAATTCTTCCACACAGACTAGGCTAGGGTCTAAATTTATGGATCTTGAGCTTTCTCATTCAGTCTGCCTTTGGATTATGCATTTCCTGTCTGGCCATTCTCAGAGGGTCAGATTAAGTAATCATATTTCCTTGGCCCTTTTTCTTAACACTAATACACCACAGGATTGTGTGTTGAGACCCTTACTCTATATTCTTTATGTACATCACTGCATTCCCACTCAAGCCAGTATTACCTTGGGGCAATTAGATCAATAAATGTGATGTATGGCTGCGATTGAATTGTTTGATTGGTTTTTATATACTGGGTTTTTTAATTAATTAGATTTGTTTTGTATCCTGTGAGCCATCCCAAGTCTTCAGAGAGGGGCATCATACAAAACAAACTAACTAACTAACTAACTAAGTAACTAACTGATGGATGGACAGATGGACGGACAGACAGACAAACAAACAAACAAACTAGCTAACTAACAAACAAACTAATAAATAAATACTATTAGTAAATTCACAGATAATACAACAGTACTAGGTCTCATCTCTGGGGCGATAAGTCTGCCTATCAAGATGAGGTGGGTCAGTTGCTTTCGTGGTGTGGAGACAATAATGCGGTCCTTACCACCAATAAAACTAAGTCACTTATACAACTACAGAAGGAATAGATCAGACATATAACTCTTGGTTATCAATGGAGATCAAGTTCAGCAAATGGCCAGTTTTAAATTTGGGGGTGTTATCATAAAAGAGGAGCTGACCTGGGGCACTCATGTTGCAGCACTGGTCAAAAGGGCCCAGTAGAGATTATGCTACCTGAGACGACTTCTCAAGGAACAACAACTGAATGAAAAATTGCTAACTTACTGCACTTGTGTATGGTTTGCGATTTACACAGTGGTGGATAGGGCAGCACTTCAGAGGGTTAACGTCATTGCCCAGAGGATCATTGGTTGCCCCCTCCCCTCTTTGGAAGAGCTTTATAGCTCCTGCTGAAAGTTCAAAACATTCTTAAAGTTCCATCTCATCCTGGGTACCCCTTTTTTTGAACTATTACCATCTGGCAGATGGTACAGGACAATAAAAACAAGGACAAATAGGCTGAAAAAACAGCTGCTATCCCAGAACAGTAACTATAGTGGATTCTATTGTATAGTGTAATATTAATGCAGTATCAAGGGTTTTCAATTGTATAGAATGTGAAGGATGTGTGTTTTTGTTTTATTTTTTATAGTTTTCCTATGTATGATGTACACTGAAGATGACATTTAATTACATTTTACGAGGTGCAATCATAATAAAGTAAACTTATATTTAAACTGTTTCTCTCCATTCTGGGACCAGCAGAGATGACAGCTGCCTAGATTTTTGGTAGTTGTGACTTCATTTCAGTTCATAAACAGGTTACAGCTGTTGAAGATATTAGAATTTGACACCTACTCTTAGGCCCCTCTGTCTCAGTCCTCTTTGTATCTGGGTTTGCTGCAGACTGAAATCTAATACCTTTGTCTGCCTCTGCTACTTAAAACATCTTTTACCCTCATTCCCAATCTTGTCACAACTCTCTTGTGGCTCATTATATACATTTACATTTGGCTTTTAAAAGCCTACATGAAAATATTTCATGCTTAGCAATGAATTACTACTAAAAGAAAGCTTTCTGCCCAGGATTTAGAGCAAGAACTTCAAAGGCATAGGAAACCACCTATTTTCTACCTATTTTCTCACCCATTTTCTCAAACCCCAACTTTCCTAGAGTCCATAATTTTTAAAAAAGTCAGTGTATCTGACAAAGCTAGGTACCCTTTTCATAAAAGAATCTAGGAAATTGTATTATATCAGAGCCATTATATCAGAGCCAACAAAATTGATTTCAGCAAAAATCCTTAAATATCAGTGGATATTGGGAACTGAAACATAAGTTTTCTTTTTAGTATCATTTTTATTTATTTTGTTTTTATCCCATTTTTATTTTTATAAATAACTCAAAGCAGAAAACCTATCCAATTCACCTTCCTTCTCCTATTTCCCCTACAACAACTCTGTGAGTGGGGTTGAGAACAACTGGCTCAAAGTATGCAAAAAGGATATTGAGACTCTAGAGTGCAAAGAAGAGCAACAAAGATGATTAGGGGACTGGAGGCTAAAACATATGAAGAACAGTTGCAGGAACTAGGTATTATTATTATTATTATTATTATTATTATTATTATTATTATTAATTAGATTTGTATGCCACCCCTCTCCGCAGACTCAGGGCGGCTCACAGCAATGATAAAAACAATATACAGTAACAAATCTAATATTAAAGTTTAAAATAACAATTTTACATTAAAAAGCCTAAAAACCCCAGTATATGAAAAGCATACACACAAACATATCATACATACATAGGCAAAGGGGGATGCCTAGTCTAATGAAAAGAAGGACATGGGGAGACATGATAGCAGTGTTCCAATATCTCAGGGGCTGCCACAAAGAAGAGGGAGTCAAGCTATTCTCCAAAGTACCTGAGGGTAGGACAAGAAACAATGGGTGGAAACAAATCAAGGAAAGAAGCAACTTAGAACTAAGGAGAAATTTCCTGACAGTTAGAACAATTAATCAGTGGAACAACTTGCCTCCAGAAGTTGTGAATGCTCCAACACTGGAAGTTTTTAACGAGGTGTACTGTATTCCTTTCTTTTTTCTTTGTTTTCCTGTTACACATGTTTATCTTATTGTTATTTTTGTATGTGTGCATGGGATGACGTGCCACTCCCTTTGAGAACTTAAGGCAGGTAGACCATTCTTACCAACCTGGTCATACAGCAGAAGGAAAAACATCCAAAAACATCCCTAGCTCAGAATATTGCCAATTGCTCCATTCTAACCCCTCTCCCTCCTCTGAGTACCTTTATCCACAGTGCAGCCTTAACTCTAACCCTAATCCTTCCTTCTGCTTTTCTATATGCACATGTAGTCAAATGGCCACTGCTGGTAGAACGATAATACTTCTACCCTTCAAAAGGACCTTGACTATGTAGCTGAATGGTCTAACAACTGGCAACTGCAAATCTCATTCAACAAATGCTCTATCCTACACATTGTTAAAAAGAATCCGAATACTAAATACACACTTGAACAAACTGAACTCACAGAAGACCCTCACTCAGTCAAAAACCTTGGAGTACTCATTTCCAATGACCTAAGTGCCAGAGCCCACTGCAACAGCATTGCCAAAAAAGCACTAAGAGTCACAAACTTAATTCTATGCAGCTTCTTTTCTAGAAGCACCGATCTACTAACCAGAGCATACAAAACATTTGTCAGACCAATTCTTGAATACAGCTCAACTGTATGGAATCCTCACTGCATAACAGACATTAATACAATTGAAGGAGTCCAGAAATACTTCACAAGAAGAGTCTTCAACTCCTCCTCATGCAACAAATTACCTTACTCCTCCAGACTTCAATTACTATGTTTAGAAAATTTACAGCTAGCTGCCTCCGAACTGATTTAACTGTTGTTCATAAAATCATACATCACAATGTATTCCCTGTTAGCGATTACTTCACCTTTAATAGCAACAACACAAGAGCATGCAATAGATACAAACTAAATGTAAATCGCTCCAAACTAGACTGCAGAAAATACAATTTCAGCAATAGAGAGGTCAACGCCTGGGATTCACTACCGGATTCTGTTGTTTCTTCCCCCAATCCCAAAATATTCAAGCTTACATTATCTACAATAGACCTCTCCCCTTTTGTAAGAGGTCTGTAAGGGGCGTGCATAAGTGCACCTTTGTGCCTACCGTTCCTGTCCTAATGTGTTTTTATCTTTTCTATCTCTACTTTATCCTTATATTATGTTAAACATACTACGATACAATACTATATTTGTATGACAAATAAAAAAATAAAAATAAAATTTGTCATATTCTGTTAGCTTGGGATAGCTTCTAGATCCCATGGAAGAGATAGAGAAGAGGGAGAGCGCTGAAATTTCAATGTCACACAATTTTAGTTTATTACACCATTTCACCATTATGATATTTCAAGCCCAAGAATTAGTTGTTGTTACATTTCTGTCACTGCTATTTCTAGCTATTTAGGGAGCCAACAGCAGAATGGTGGCAGATGAGACTGATCAGGGATCAGCAAGAAAGTAGTGTAAATTCACAAGCCTAAAAGGGTCAGTAAATGCTACAATCTGATCACACCTGCAGTTGGCCAAAATGATGGTCCCTAGCATAACTGATTACACCTTTACACTGTTCTTTGAGTCAAATTAAAGGTGCAACTAAGGCCAGCTAAACCTATGAAAGGGACACAGCAAAAAATAAGATGTTGGCAGGCATAATTAAGTACAAGCAGAAAAATAACCATTGGGCTAAGTACCTACATTAAACCAGGGATTGGTGTATGCTCCATTGTATTATACATTTCACTAACCTCTCTGAAAATTAGTTGAATAAAGAAAGTAATTGTGTGAAAGTGAAGAGATACAACAAATTATTGATGGCAATGTTTGGCTAGATAAGATAGGCAGCCAGCCTGCAACATATAAAGTGATTGGTGGTGACATAGCAAAATGACTTTGGGAACACTTCTATCAACTTGTGTGTGTGTGTGTGTGTTAATCAGTGTTGACAGCCTAGATAAGTCCCTGCATTTTTCTTGGCAAGGTTTTGGAGACAGTTTGGCATTGCCTCCTTTCTAGGACTGAAACAGGTGACTGGCACAAGTCCTAAAGTGAGACTAGAATTCACAGTCTCCCAGGATCTAACTTGGTATCTTTCTGACTACACCAAACTGATTCTCTTACACCAACTTTATTTTGTTTGTAAAATATCCGTTGTATAATTCTTGTCTGAAGTAATTATTGTTACTATAGAGGAAACTGAAATGAAACTCTCTTTCATTCTCCCCATTTTAGAATAGTGAAGTCTTAAACCAAGGATGTCAAACTCACATCGTCATGGTGGCATCACGTGAGATATCAGGACTTTTTTCCCCTTCGCTAAACTGAGCACGTAACACATTCGACTCATGGGCCAGAAGTTTAACAGCCCTGCCTTAAACCAAGTGTTTCCCAACTTTGGCAGCTTTAATAGAATATAATTTTTTATTGGCCAGGTGTGATTGGACACACAAGGAATTTATCTTAGTGCATATGCTTTTAGTGTACATAAAAGAAAAGATACATTCATCAAGAATCAAAAGATACAACACTTAATGTTAGACCAGGTACAAATTAAGTCTTCAGAGAAGGGCAGCCTAGATGTCCAATCAGTCAATCAATAAATTAAATAAATTAAATAAATTAAATAAATTAAATAAATTAAATAAATTAAATAAATTAAATAAATTAAATAAATTAAATAAATTAAATAAATTAAATAAATTAAATAAATTAAATAAATAAATAAGATGAGTTTCAACTCCCAGAATTCCCAAGGCTGGGGAATTCTGGGAGTTGAAGTTCACTCATCCTAAATTTGGCAAGATTGGGAAACACAGCCTTAAATACTATCCCTATCCTGGGGTACCATGCCAGATGGCAATCAACTTTGTAAGTGCTTGGCAGTTAGAAAGGGCTCAGTTTTTTTCCTATCATTATAAGAGAGTTCTAATGTTGGGGGCGGGGGAATAAAGCTAACAAAGACATATTTCCCAAGGATGTGGATGCCACAGGTGAACAAGTAGCCACTTCATACTTCTTGAGCTAGAAACTCTGGGAACATTTCTCAATACTGTACATCCAATCTTAGAGATCTGTTATGTCAAATTTACCACAACAGACAATGCAAGCACACCTTCAGCTTCACTGAAGAAGTGACATCTCTCAATGAGAAAAAGGTGCTTTTTGAAAAGACAGACAGACAAATAAACAGACAGACTTGCCTCCTATAGTTGCCAAAAGTCCCCATCCCTTCATGAAGGAAATTGTGAGGAAAGGCATTTGCGATTGCTCTGTGAAAAATATTGCAAATCATGTCTCTTTGCTCAGGCCTCCTGAGGAGAATGTGCCAGCTGTGTCTAATTGAATATGAATTTTCTCCAACGACCTTTCCTCCTCTTATGAATTGCCACTCTGAACAAAACCTTGAGAAGCTGTTCTTGGAAGAAAAGAGTTCAGAGAGCAAAAAGAAAAAGAGAAAGCAACAAAAGGCGCTTGACATTTGCTTCCCCGGCTCCTTTCAGGCTTTCTGATGTCTGCTGGGTGACCTCTACATCCACCTCCCTGGGATGGATCAAGGAGATACAAGCTGGGTCTATTTAAAGCCATTTAAATTGCTCTCCGTTTGTTGCGACCAGAATCTTTTGTGATAATGCAGTACTGTACTGGGGAAAAGGAACATCAAAGCCAGATCAAAAACTCTGGCTAGAAAAGTGGATTTTATCTGGATTAGCTCCACTGGTCCAAGAGAACACAAAATAATGCTCACAGAGATTCTATGTGCTTTGTTCAATGTCCATTAGACTTTCTACTCTTTTAGGTTTAAACTAATTTTTAAAAATATACCGTTAAATAGGAAGATGGCATGGTCCAAAGGAAAGCTTCAGCATCTAGTATTACATTTATTTGTAGCATTGCCTTGAGCCCCACAAAAATCCTACTTAGAGGACCATGGGAGTGTGATATTCCTTCCAATAAATGAGGGACTAGCCATACCCATTAAAAGAAGTTCTTTTGTGGTGACACAGTGACTTTCAGAATGGAATGGAATGGAATGGAACGGAACGGAACGGAACATAGAATAGAATAGAATAGAATAGAATAGAATAGAATTCTTTATTGGACACACAAGGAATTTGTCATTGGTGCATATGCTCTCAATGTACATAAAAGATATATTTGTAAAGAATCATGAGGTACAACACTTAATGATTGCATATGTACAAAAAAGCAATGAGGAAACAATATAAATATAAATCGTAAGGATACAAGCAACAAGTTACAGTCATAAAGTCATAAGTGGGAGAAGATGGATGATAGGAGCAATGAGAAGACTATAGTAATAGTAATGCAGCCTTAGTGGATAGTTTGACAGTGGTGAAGGAATTATTTGTTTAGAAGAGTGATTGTTTTGGGGTGGGGGACTGTTCTTGTGTCTAGTTGTCTTTGTGTGCAGTTGTTTTAAGGGTAGGAGTTGAAACCAGCTTTTTCCAGAATGCAAGGGGTCAGTAAATATTTTCACAGTCCTCTTTTTGACTCCTGCAGTATACAGGTCCTCAATGGATGGCAGGTTGGTAGTACCTGTAATTGTTTTACACAGTTCTGATTAATCTCTGAAGTCTGTGTCTGTCTTGTTTGGTTGCAGATGACAGACTCAATAATATATAATATTATTCTAATATATATCTTATTTTATATAATATATTATTATTATTATTATTATTATTATTATTATTATTATTATTATTATTGCTGTTGTTGTTCTAATAATAATACCCAATAATAATAATATGATCTAATAATAATATGCAGTACAGAGTCTCCATCTCCCAATACGTCTCTGGACTTCTATCATACATGAAACTGATGAATTTACTCCAGATCCTTTTTCATATGTTTATTCAACATACATTGGGATGAAGAAAAGATTACTAGAGTGGTGGCCAAAAGTCTCTCTCTCTCCCTTTTTCAGTATTATACTTTCATTTCCACCGATGCCCTTCCATTGACAGTATGAATGTCCCTGCCATTCCTTCTCACCCATTCCTTGCTCTTGCCATTGAAAGACACAAGCAATTCATTCCATGGAAACGTGTGGCCCTGCAAATGCTGATGAGTTATAATTCTCAAGTCCTTGTTTTATGTTTAATAGTATTTGAAACCTAGACCAATCTTGAGTAAAGTTGAGCACCAAACAACAAATCCAGACAAGATAAACAAGTGACAAAAAGCAGCAATTGAGCCAGTTTGGTCTAGTGGTTAAGGCACTGGGATAGAAACCAGAAGACTGCACGTTCTAGTTCCACCTTAAGCATGGATGTAAGGCCAGTCACTCACTCTTAGCCCAATCTACCTTGCAGGTTAGTTATTATGGGAACAGTAGGAAGACTTTATTCCAAAGTGTATTGTTCTGGTACAATATCAACTTTTCCCAGTCAGATAACTCAGCACAATGAGGTATCACAGGTCATTTTATTACAGGAATTCTCACAATAACTCACAGTTATGATGCGATTCTTCTGCAGTATAATCTTTCCCATTGTGCAGGTAAAAAGAGGTTGAATTGACCCCGGCTCTAGGTGTAGCATCTACATGCTGGCTGGCTTAGTGAGTGAAGACAAAAGATCTGCTGGAATGTTCTCTCCAATAACCCCTCATCCCAAGTCAGAGCCAAGAGGAATACACAAATGCGGTCACATGTAAAACTACATTACCCAGAGTGCAATTTCACTACATTTCCCCTAATACAATATCTTAAAGAGACATGCCTAAATACAGTCCAACTATCTCTGTCTCTGGGGACAGCACATGTATATCTAAATACCTATGGACATTCTCAGTCATCCAAGTTATGGTTGTGGAAAAAGTTCTTTTTCAATGACTGAGAATCTCCATAGACATTTAGCCATGCACTTTGGGATGAACACCATTCAAATAGTGCAGGAGTGTGAACAAATTTCCAGAAAAATTGCAAACTACAGGAACCATTTCCTCGTTGCTTATTTGATCCCTATGACAATCATTAAGTGTTGTACCTCATGACAAATGTATCTTTTTCTTTTATGTACACTGAGAGCATATGCACCAAGACAAATTCCTTGTGTGTGCAATCACATTTGGCCAATAAAGAATTCGATTCGATTCGATTCATGCTCATCCCCAACAGCTTGTGCCTGTGCTCAACAGCATAGGGACACAGGGCAGAAAACATTCTTCAGCCAAGAAGACTCCACACCCATTTGCACTATTCAGGTGTCCCTGAGGACACAGACAAATCTCCAAGTGGCCTCAAGGATTCTCTTAAAGGATGCAAATGACCAGCTGTCTGCAAGGAGTATAAATCCTTCCATTCCCCATCACCATCCAGTCAGAGATGAAGAAGCTTCTTGAATGAGAAGCAAAACATCTTCAAAGGAAAAAGAACAAGAAAATGCAATTGCCTCCTGAAAAAGCACCTTTGGGACAATCATGACCTGGATAACTGAGAATCCCCAGAGACATTTAGGAGGAGGTAGGAGCATTATTTATGTTTGGTACTTTGAGTTATTTATAAACATAATAAAGTCAGGATAAAAACATAATAAATGAAAACAGTAAAGCAAACATTCTGACAATGGCCACCCATAATCACCTCTGGTCACTCCAGATAAACCTGCTGGATATTGAGCTTTAGAAGTATGTGGAAAGTTGCAAGCCAGCCAACTCTAGTCCATGGATGGTATTGATGTGATCCTTGGCTTTCTGAACCTAGAAGAAGAGAGAGATACACAAATGCATTATCACCGTTTCCTATTTAAAAACAAAAAAAAAAACTATCATAAAAATCTCAGATCTAGTACTTATTTTTGTACCTTCACACTTGTGGGCATCGTACAACTGTAGAATTTAGAGAATGGGGTGGGGAGCTTAGCCTTCTTCACAAAGAAATGCACAAAATAGGTTTTGAGCCTTTGATTCCCTACATTTTTAAAATGTTAGCTTTTGCCTGAAATGTTTAGTTGATTTCTTTGTCTCCATTAATAAATAATCATCTGTCTATGTATCATTAGCTTACCCAATTAAAAAAAATAAAAACCAGTGCTTGTCATTTTAATATCTGCCTACAGATTGCTGTTTTACAATATAAAGAAGACTAAAGAGAAAAAGATACATTTTTCTGAAATGATTCCATTCAATTTTTTTCCTTTCTATGCAGATAAAAATATTTCCTAGCTCAGAATTTGGGGCTCAAAGAGTTGCATTTGGCTTTTTTAAAAATATATGTAGTAGCAAAAAAAAAAGCTTGATGGGGCAGGCAAGATCAGCAATAAGTCAGATTATTATTATGGTAGACCACACAGTCAGCCAGATGCTTATAGTGGATTTGGCATTTTTGTCCACCTATTGAGTTTCTCCCAATAATCTGGGATAGGCAAGAGGTTGTTGCCTGATGGTATTTAAGGTGCATCTCAATAAATAAACTGTTCCAAATAAAGCCACATTTTGCAACTGACTGATGGTGGGGATTTTGTCAGTGCCGATGTTGTTACAACAGAATAATATAATTGGCAGGGACCTTGAAGGTCTTCTAGTACAGGGGTAGGCAAAGTCGGCTCTTCTATGACATGTGGACTTCAACTTCCCAAATTCCTGAGCTAGCATAATTGGCTCAAGAATTCTGGAAGTTGACGTCCACAAGTCACAGAAGAGCCAACTTTGCCTACCCCTGTTCTTGTCCAATGGCCTGTTCAGGCAGGAAACCCTATACCAGTAATGGCAAACCTTTTTTTCCTCGGGTGCCAAAAGAGCATAGGCGCACCCTATCGCACATGCCTGAGTGCCTACAGCCATAATTCAATGGCTGGGGAGGGCGGAAACAGTTTCCTCTGCCCCTAGAAGTCTCTGGAGGCAGGAAATGGCCAGTAGGCTCATGTTTCACCCTCCCCATGCCCAAAGGCTTCCTTGGAGGGTAAAAACGCCATCTCCCATCCTCCCGGAGACTCTCTAAAAACAGAAAATGCCCTCCAGAGCCTCTCTGTGACTCAAAACTCAGCTGGGTGGCACACACATGCATGTTGGAGCTGAGCTATGGCAACAGCTTGTGTGCCAGCAGATGTGGCTCCATGTGCCACCTGGGGTACCCGTGCCACAGGTTCGCCATCACTGCCTTATACCATTTCAGTCAAATGGTTTTCCAACTTCTCCTTAAAACCCCCAATGTTGGAGCACCCACAACTTCTGGAGGGAAGTTGTTCCACTGTTTAATTGCTCTAGTGGTGCTTCCAACATTTTGGGATTACTATCGGTATTGACTTTACATTCTTTTGTTATGGTCATTCTACTTCTATTTGCAGGTTCTTTATTTTGTGATTTTTTTGTGTGTGTGCAATTCTTCCCCTCTATTCTTCAGTCTCCAGGTTATTATTATTCATCTTTATTCCTTCTTTGGATGGATGAATGGATGGATGGATGCAGTGTTGGAATTCAGCCAGTTTGCACCAGCTTGGGTAAACCTGTTATTAAATTACACCCACTATTAAAGTGGATCCTGGGCGCTGCTCTGAACTTCAATGGAGAAACAGGCAATGGAGTGGCTGGCATGAGAGAGGGAGAAGAGTTCTCTTGTACTGGCTGCTCCATTGCCCATTTCTCCATTGCAGAACAGCACCCCGATCCACTTTCATAGCAAGGGAAGTAATTTAACAACTGGTTCACCCACGGTTGGCCATTGTGGAAGACTTGTCTCACAAGTGCAAGATGGAGGATGAGGATGGGCCATGATTCATACAACAGCCAACCTGACCCTGGGCGAACCAGTTGTTAAATTATTTGAATCCCATCACTGGATGGATGGAAGGATGGAGGGATGGGATGGGATGGGATGGAATAGACAGACAGATAGATAGACAGACAGACAGACAGACAAGGAGAGACAGACAGAATAAAGTCACTTCAAGACAGCAAAAGTACCTAATACTCCTCCCTCCTATTTTCTGCAAAAAAAAAAACCAACCCTGTGAGCCAGGTTGGCTGAAAGAAAGAGTGACTGGCTCCATCTCATCCAATCATCTTTCACGGCTATGGGAAAGCTAGAAGTCCTGGCTTCTGGCATGGTGACTTAACCACAACACCAAACTGGTTCTCTCGGATTAATTCAGAACAGACATACCAGCCACATCTGTTTCTCCCCATGTTTCCCCTTCCTCCAAATCTACTGTGGGAGGGGGCAGAAAGCAAAGAGAGAATAATTCTTAGAGCAGGCCCATTTGGGGGGAGACACTCTAGGACTTCATTTTGCCCACTGCTAACCCTCTGTTCAGAAAAGATACTAATAGATGGTGTGTTTTCTTGTTTTTCATGAGATGTTTTAATTATATATGAATATAATATAATTATATATGAATATAATAAAATTCATTATATATGAATTGGGCATCACCCTGTGAACTTAAGAGACAAATGTACTTTACCCATGCAATAATAAATAATAAATTGTTGCCCTGCTTGAATCAATTTTTAAGGGCCAAATAAACACGAAGCTCTTGGAATGCAGGAAAAATACTAAGCAGCTTATTACTCATAATGAAATAAAGTGCCATATGAATCTGAATGGGCTTTTGATCCTAATGAGTCTGCTTCGCACAAGCAAATGGAGACTGCCATCTGGAGAAGCTCCTTTCACATTTGTCTTTGAACAGCTCTGTGTCAACTTCTCTAGAAAAAATTAAAATGCATTCCAATAAAATGGAATGGCATTTGCCTTAGTAGCAGCACTGCTGCAGAGTGCATTCACTCTTTAGTTGCCTGTGCCCCCAAATTCAGCACTTGCATTTGGTCCACAAAGAAAGATATAGCAGCTTCATATGCTATTATGTTGGTAGCTCCTTACACCACACTGAGACTTGATGAGGGTGGTTAAAGCTTTTACAACCAATTGTGTTCAATGTATTTATTTTTACCGATGGCTTGGAATAATTTTACAGTCTCTATGGTGCAAACTTTTTTGTTTAACTGACACTATGTGACTGCTTTCAAAAATGTACTTGTGAAAGAGAAAGTGTGTTTGTGTTGCTGTTTCAGATGGTTATTATTAGCCATTTCTGCTTTGCGCAAACCTGCTTCTCGCAAGAGAGTTTCCAGAAGATTAGATGGAGGAGAAAGAAGAGGAGTCCGGCCAGAATAATAAGTGTATCAAAATAAATCAAAGAATTTTCTTCAGAATGCATTTTAAATATTCAAAGGAGGAGGTGGCCGGTCTGATCAGTCAATTACATGTCGATGGAGCTTCTCAGTCATTCAGGTCATGGTTGTCCCAAAGGTCTTCCTTCAAAAGGCAACTGGACTTTCTTGTTCTTCTTTGAAGTTTCTTGGATGAGAAGCAAAAGGATTTCAAGGAAAAACCAGAAAGTTTAGTTGTCTCTTGGGGTAAAAACCCCCAACATTTTTGGGACAGTCGATTATATGTTTAAAATCAAACACGTGAAAACCTAGACCGTTACTAGTTCAATTATCTGAAAGAAATAAGACCCAAATATACAGGTAGTCTTGGATTTACAGATAAACTTCCATTTGCAACCTCAACCATGCCCAAAATTTGTGTTGTTAAGTGAGAAAGTTCTTAAGTGAGTTTTGCCCCATTTTACTACTTTCCTTGCCACAGTTGTTCAGTGTTCTCGCTCTCTTTCTTTCTCTTTATGTCTCTCTTGATAGTTGGATTAGGAAGATTAAAAAATAATAGAAAGCACGTTACAGAGACAAATATGTGATGGGGGGGTTGGGAAACAAAAAAAATGCTCTGTGCATGGTCATAAAGTTGAAGGAGGAAAATGCCTTGAGGAGAGAGAAAGGAAAGGAAAATCCAGGAGCACAATAATTCAGAGAGCTGTCATTTTAAGTCGCTCTTATTTGTATTTCAAGTCAGTTCTTCCAATCAATCAGAAAATCTTCGGAGGGGGAGGTTTTTTGTCTGATTTAAGTATATTGATCTTCTTTATCTCTGGCAGGACCATCGATCTCCCAATGATTGATCATCTCATGAAAAAAAAATTGGCTACTGCCATCAAGAGGTCATCTGGATTTTTGCAACATAGATCTTCGCTGTTGTTTCTTGCAAAGTCGTGTCTGGCGCATTGCGAACTCATGGACGTTCCTACAGGCCTTCCTGTCCTCTATCATTACCCAGAGTTCTTTTAAGCTTCATTTTCTGTTGTATCCTTCTTTTTCTGCCCTCAATCTTTCTCAGCATTAGGCTCTTTTCCAGGGAGTCCTTCCTTCTCATTAGGTGGCCAAAGTATTTGAGTTTCATCTTAAGGATCTGGCCTTCTAAAGAGTATCAAGGTTGATCTCCCCTAGGACTGATCGCTTTGCAGTCCAAGAGATTCACAGGAATCTTCTCCAGTACCATAGTTCAAAGCAGTGGTGGGATTCATTTTTTTTTACTACTGGTTCTTTGGGTGTGGCTTGGTGGGTGTAGTGGGTGGTTATATGAGTGGGTGGGCATGGCCAAATCAATGTCACATAACCTCCTCCAACCACACCTACCCAGGTTTTATGGCTCTTGGTGTTTTCTGTGGAAAATTGGTCATGTGACTGGGTGGGCATGACGAACTTGATTGGTCTCACCCTTAGGAAATTTCTCCTTAGTCCAACTCACAATAAAATAACACAGTAACTGAAGTTTGATCACATAATCATGGGGGTGCTGCAAAGACCTTAACTGTGAAAAAAGGTCATAAGTCACATTTTTCAGTTTGTTGTAATAAACTGTTGTAATTTGAGGATTACCTGTATAGCAAAAAATAAAAAATAAAAAATCTGATCACTCCAGGAGGAAATATCCAGAGTCCACAAACCCTATTCTACTACATGTTCTGGTAAATCTTTTTCCTACCAATTTGTGTTACTGTTTTGGGAGAAGGAAAATGCACTGAATCAGTCCATTCTTAAATCTATAAGGACAACAACATTGTCCAGATCTGTTGAGAAGGTGCAGTGAAGTTCTTCTATTTCTTTGGTGAAGGGAAGAACTTCTGTCAACATTCCTTTCTACTGACTCAATAATGGAGGAATGCACATTCATACATTCAAAGAATCCTTAGGTATGTTGAATGCCTTTTCTAGTAATGGGCCCCACCTAGAACAACTGAGATTGGCAATTCGATAGGACCTTTTAGTGAGCTTCGGAGGCCAGGGCTGGTGGTTGTGCACCTTACATGTGTGTGCATGCCACCACATGAGATTTTGCTTCTGCGCATGTGCCCAAAGCAAAATCTTATGTGAGGATGCTTGCACGGGAGAGATTTTGACAATTGTTATCCTTTTTTTTGCTTCTGCACATGCACAAAAGCAAAAAAAGGTGAAAATTGCCAAAATCTTTGGGCACATGTGCAGAGGTGAAGTCTCACATGGGTGCATGCACCCACGTGTAGGGTGCCCACACTGGCCTCGGGATCCTGGTACCAGTAGAAAAAGGTAAGTGAAGCCCTTCACTGGCCTGTTCCTGTGAGGAGCACACACTGAACTTGAACCCCAGAAGTTGAAGAAACCATGCAATGCTCATTGTACACAATAGCTTTCTTAGCATCTGCTAAGGGGTCAGCCTTTTCAGGTAGGCCAGGTCATGAAACAGACTCCACAAATAAGTCTGATTGGAACTATACATTTTATTGACATTCTTTGTATAGTTTCTCCAGGGTCATCTCTAAGACCCTCTGTTAGGTCTGCCAGATTTGCGCTGCAAAAACTTTTGTTTACGCTCTCATTTTCCCGCCGGAGGAAAACAGTGCTCTGCTCTGTTTCATTTCTATTGAAATTATACATTCCTTAGGCAGAGCAGCAGCTTTTTGAGAAGAGGAAAACTGAGGAAACAGAACAAGTGAGTAGAAAGAAGATAATTATCTCAGGACAGCATAGGAAGCTGGATAATATCAAGAGTGTTCAGGTGATGTCACGTTCAAAGAACAAAGCCGAGGGAGTTATAGGATGATCCCAGATTCGTGAGAGGCAGAGAAATTTCACAAAGCACACAGCAAAATTTTCAGTCGCAAGCAATAATGAGAATGAATAGAGCTTGCTTAAGTCTGACAGGCACGGCAGCACCCCATAGTTGTTACTCAATGAATCAAGTGGGGCAGTCCTGTTCTTGCCAGTTCTTACCCTTAGTTACTCATCATGTCTCAGCCACTGGAAGCTAAGCAATCTTTGTATTCTAGAACAGGAGGAGAGACATGGATTCTAATACCTCTTGATTTCCAGCAAATTCTGCTTCTGGAAAAGTATTTCCCACCAAGCGTGATAGTCAGCTCTAATTCTCCGATTTCCTGAGGACCTTAGTCCCAAAGAAACATTCGTTCTTCTTTGTCATCAAAGGACCCTTTAGAAGCATGGTACTGCAATTATACAGACCCTGTAGCAATGACCAAACTTTACATTGCCCCAAAAATAAAAGGGAATATATATATAGGGATATCATATATCAGGGGTGTCAAACTCGCAGCATCACATCGTCCCATGATGTATCATGATTTTTTCCCTTTTGCTAAAATGGAGGTGGGTCTAGCCAACACATGACACACCCATCCTGTGAGCTACAAGTTTGATACCCCTGACATATATCATGATGCATACATACATATACCTACCTGTATATTTGTACTCAGAAGGGATATATGTGCATGCGTGCAGGCACAATTGCTTTGCTTCACTGGCATTTCCTGCAGAAATATTGTCTCTATGTCCAAAGACACCCAGACAGCGACAGCCTTTAAAGCAGGGGTCTCAAACCCGGGCCACTTTAAGACTTGTGGACTTCAACCCCCAGAATTCCTCAGCCAGCTTTGCTGAGCTGAGGGGTTGAGGTTTGCTGGCTGAGGAATTCTGGGAGTTGAAGTGGCCCAGGTTTGAGACCCATGCCTTAAAGCAACCCATATGAGCATTCTAGAAGATGCAGCTGCTTTAATAGTTTAAAAGAGCTGTTTCACTCACAAGCTTTAAACAGTTTCCCTTTCAGGTGCACAGCCTAATATACCCAGTATTGGGTTCCAACCAGTGTGCTTGATGCCATCACACCAATAGCAAAAATAGAGGTGCACTTGCAGATCCGTGGGACCAGAGGTGTGTGTGCACGTCTGTGTGAGATTTGGCTTCTATGCATGCACAGGAAGACAAATCTCATGCGAGGACACTCGTGCACGAGAGATTTTGCCAATTTGGGCCGTTATTTGCTTCAACACAGCAAAAAAAACAACAAAAATCAGCAAAATATCTCATGTGCACACATCGTCAAGTGAGACTTGGCTTCCTGCGCATGCGCAACCAGAGCTGCATGAGCAACCACACCAGTAGCAGCAGCGACGAGGAACCCTTGCCCGAATATACCCAATAACAGACAGCCAAAAAATTTACTGCCATGCTGTGGGCGTGGCTTATTTTGTGGGTGTGGCTTTATGGTAATGTGACTAGGTGGGAGTGGCTTGAAAAATCATCATCGTTCAAGTGAACTGTTATTGCCGCACGATGCCTTTTCATCTCAGCTAGAGCTTTGCGAGGGGAAAAAGACCACAGCCCAGACTGCTTTGGTGCGGCACGACTCTCCTGGCCATGGGAGGTGGCCACGTGAGGCTGGAGGGGAGCTGGGCAGGAGAGAGGGAAGCTCGTCTGAGGCCAGGAAGGAGGAAAGAGGAAAAAGCGAGGAGCACACAGGGGGAAAAGGGAGAGCTGAGCTGAGACCGGTAATCCGGGAAGTTATTGCCGCCAGTCAGCTAGAGCTGTGCATGCAGCTTCATTTCTGCCGGTGGAACTGCGTTCCACCCCATCCTGCCTGCTGCCCACCCCTGAATATACCCGTATGCATGCAAGCATACTTTAAAGGAATATTCAGTAATCTTTTAGGAGTGAGGGGTTAAGTTCAAGTGACAAGCATAACAGAGAGGATTTAGAAGAAGGGAAGGGAAAAGGGAAGCCTATAAAACCAGTCTAAAATATTGGTTGATGATGGAGCTAAACAGGTGAAAGCAGCTAGTCAGAAAATCCGACACTAGATTTTAAGGCTCAACTGTCATTGTCACTGTGAAAGTATTTTGAGCACATAGCAAATTATAAAGTGCTAAATCATATTGTGCTAAGTTGAGAAAAATAGTTTCAGAAGCATTTGTTTTTTAAAAAACAAAAAAAATCTCACCAAGGCAGAGATGAGAAGATGAATTAATGTTTTTATCTGCTTTGGAAAAGAATAAATATTTAAAGGATCAATTGTTGAAATCAGTCAACAGTAAAGTTCCACCATGTGTATAATTTTATATTATACAATATACCAATTTTCTTTCAATCATTGGCAAACTCATTCAAGTTAAATGAATTTTTTTAAAAATAAATAATTGTCACTGGAATACTTTTAACTTTTTATTTATTTATTTATTTATTCATTCATTCATTCATTCATTCATTCATTTATTTATTAGATTTGTATGCTGCCCCTCTCAGCAGACTCACAGCTCACAGCAATAAGAAAACAATGTACAACAAATCTAATATTAAAAGTAACTAAAAACTCCTTATTTAAAAAGCAAAACATATGCACAAACATACCATGTATAAACTATATAGGCCTTGTTTAATCCACTGCCACGCAGCCTCGACTTTTATGAATTCAAGGACCACTAACATAACTGAAAGGACTCAGTTTCTGGTACTGCAGTATTTTTTACTTGCTTAAGTCACAGTGCATTGATGGAATATGTGCTTGATTGCCTATATACAGGTAGTTCTCAACTTATGACTACAACTGAGCCTAAAATTTCTGGCACTATATGAGACATTTATTAGGTGAGTTTTTCTCATTTTATTACTTTTCTTCCCATAGTTGTTAAATGAACCTACTACCATATTTTTCGGAATATAAGACACACCTTTTTCCTCCCTAAAAGAGGCTAAAATTTGGGTGTGTCTTATATATACTCTAAATGTAGCTTTTTTTTCAGGCCTAACTATCTACTAACGATCTTCCAAGTTCTTACCTTGCAAGCTCTTTCATTGTTACTCTCTGTAAAGAATGTTTTCCAAGCCCTAAGTCTTTGCTCTACTTACTCCAAATGTTTTTTTCTAGCCCTAACCAGGTGCTAACAATGTCTCAGCCCTTACTAGCTTGCTAGCTCTTTCATTGTTACTCCCTCCAAATTGTTCTGTCTGGGTCACTCCAGAAGCCAATACCAACCCAAAAAGAGAATCCAGACACACTGGTAAAAGGCAAAGGCAGTTTTATCAAAGTCAAGAAAAACACAGGTAACAGAAAATGTCCTTACAAACAGGAAAATGCTGTATCTTCAGATATATTCACGAAGGCCAAAAGTCCATGCAGCAATACAGAATTCTTGCTGCCAAGCCAAGGCTGTAGATAGCAGACCTACACCTCCCACGGATCTTCCAAAGCTGCTGGGCCACAAGCCAGGAACAGAGACGCCAAGAAACAAGACAGGATAACGCCACACCAAGCTGATAACACTCCACATGGCTTCAAGGCCTTGCCTGCCTTTTAAACCCTGCTGATGAGGACCACACCCAAACCCAGCTGTTTCTAATTCAATGGGGATAATATCTTTTTAACTGCTCCTTTCGTTGCTCTGAATGTTGCTGTCTCATGTCAATGACAGCTTGTGCGTCATCACCTAATGACTCCATGCTACTGGCTGGGGACAGCCCCCCACCCCCGGGGCTCTCATGCTGTTCTCCTTCATCCCATTCCTGATTTTCCTCTCCCCCGTCCGACTGTTCAGCCCCCTCCTCTGCGCTGTCATCCTCCTCCGGGCATGGAGCCAGCAGAGACACAGCTGGTCCCTGAGCAACCTCAGGTTGAATCACAACACAAATAAGGTTTTTTTAAAGCCTTAATCAAGAGATAAAATAATGTGCTGAAGCTTACCAAATTAAGGCCACTAGCCAGATGAATATCTGGTAGGCAAATTTCCTCCCCCCCTATTTTCCACTCCCAAAATTAAGGTGCATCTTATACTCTGTGGTGCGTCTTATACTCCGAAAAATATGGTAAGTCATTTTCATTTTTCCCTCAGAAAAATGCTGAATCCCAAAGCAAACTCATAGGCTCATATTGTCATTGCTCATCAAATTATCTCTCCTTTCATACTGACATGCCTGCCTCCAAATTGGTTTTCTGCCAATGGAGAATGCCACTTTCTCAAACCCAGACGGACTTCATATTCCAAGAATATTACCCACTATTAGAGGAATTGGAAGGGGAGGTTTTATTCTGAGACAGATCAAAAGATTTTTTCAAAAAAAAAATATGCTTATGAAAGACATTTTTAACGAGTTTGTATAATTTGGATTTTTCATTTCCATTTGTTGGAGTCACGGGCCCATACTCATGGCATGTACCAGAGTTAGGAGGCTGTTAGCTTATAGTGTTAAAACTTAAAGTAGTAAGCAGTGCCACACATAAAAAGCTCAACACAAATATTAGAAAACAAGGGAAAGGAAGGGAGGGAGAGAGGGAGGATTAGAAGTTTCATAGAGTTGCAACAATTAAAGAATAAACTAGTTTACTGCAGTTTCAAGTCTTTTACATGAATTGAACTAGGAATGATTTGGCTCAGCTGCTGAACATAGATAATGGTGGAGCTAATTCTGGAGTGAGACAGAGGTGGGCTTCAGCTGGTTTGGACCTGTTTGGGTGAACCAGTAGTGGTGATGTGCAGGTGGGCCTGCTGCCACTCACCCACCCACCTACCCAGGCGCAATCCCATCCTATATTGCTGTGTTGTTTGATGCTGCACGCATATACGGATGTAGCATGTATGTAAATTGTTGTGATTTTTGAAGCCACACGCATGCATAGACAGCGCACATAAGCAAATTGCTGTGTTTTTGACACAGTACGCATGTGCGGAAGGCATGAGCCCAAGCGCTCACATTTTCAATTCTGGGCAAAATAGAATAGAATAGAATAGAATTTTTATTGGCCAAGTGTGATTGGACACACAAGGAATTTGTCTTGGTGCATATGCTCTCAACGTACATAAAATAAAATATACATTTGTCAAGAATCATGTGGTACAACACTTAATGATTGTCATAGGGGTCAAATAAGCAATGAAGAAGCAATATTAATAAAAAATCTTAGGATATACGCAACAAGTTACAGTCATACAGTCAACATGGGAGGAAAATTATGTGAAGCCCACCTATGAATACAAAGGCATCTTACTTGGTATCATGGAAAAAGATATGAAAAAAGAACAATATTATTTGACCCAACACCTAATAACAGCAACGAGAATAACCATAGCCCAATTTTGGGAAAATGAATCAATGCCCAATGATCGGAATCTGATTTTAAAAAATGCTTGACTGCGCAGAAACAGATAAACTCACATTGGAGCTAAAAGAACAGGAAAATACAAAATATTACCAGATATGGAAAGAGTTTTATATATGGTTGAACCAAAGAACAAGTATCAGCAGTGCTGCATGATTAATTAACAAATTAAGTTAAAAATTTCTAAGACTCAAATAGAACTTTTTCTTTTATTTTCCTCTAATTGTTATGTTTCCACAATTTTCAGAGTAACAACTTAAATAACATTTTTGTTATGTTTGCACTTTGCTTAATAAAGGAGACTAGCGATTGGACCAGACGCAGCCAATAGGAGACCGCAAGCACGACCAATAGAAAGCCTGCAAAGCGCAGCCAATGGGAAGCCCCGGCGCGAAGCCTTGAAACAATGTCACCAATCCCGGCGCTGGCAACAAAGTATATAAGTGCAGGTTTAGCCGTGGTTATCTTAATTCTTTACCAGCCTGCGAGCTGGACTTTTGGGACGTTTCCTGATCACTTAATAAAGAGCTGTTGTCACTTTTCTTCGGCCTCTTGCCTCTTATTTAACAATTTTAATACATTGATATAGATTAGGTATTATTGAAAAAACCAATGGTAACACTACCAAAAAAGAGTACAGAAGGAGGCTGTCGAAGAGACAGCCAGTGGTGGGGAGGGGACATATCTTTGTTCTTTTTGTATATAAGTTGTGTGTCTGTGTTAATTATATGTAAATAAAAATTATTTTTTTAAAAAAATAATAATACAAAGGCATCATGTGGAAGTATCTTCAACCTTTCTTTAACATTAAATGAAATAAAAAGTTATTGAAATCTATCTATCAGGAAATTCTAGAACACTAGCTAGGCTGGAAAGGAAAAAAAATCCCAAGTAAACTACCTAAATGTATCAAATCCTGTGATTATTCAACCCAGCAGAGCATTTTAAAATTAGTTAGCTTTAGTTCAGTGGATGATCAAGAAAAAGAAATGTCCTTGCATATTTTATACCAAATTCTTTTGCTGGAGAGCATTCATAAGGACAAATAGGCACATAAACACACTTTATTCATATATGTAATTAGATATGAACTGCACAGGTGTGATTCCAACTGTTGGGATTAAATGCCCTCAGAAATGTAAAGAAGTCATTTTCAAAAGCCCATATTTTATTTAGAATTCATTTATTTTCATTAGCTTTTCTCACATGTTGACACATGTCTTATCTCTCTCTCTCCCTATCTGTCGATGTATCCATCTAACCTAATTTTTCTGTAAAGGGATAATATCATAACCATATCTTGTCCAACACCAAATAATACAACTCAGTTTTCAGTAAAGTTAAAAGAAATGAATGAGTTAAAGTTTATGCACATCTCATTAGGTATTTAGGATTTGACATAGTGATGTTAAAAATGATTTCATATTTTGGTCAACAGTATTCAATAATAGCTGCAAGGTTCTGTGATACCTTTTGCCTTCTATTAGACTGGAATTATTCCCTAGTCTAGTGGGTGGGTTCAAAGAAAATAGGTCATGAACTAGTTTCCTCCATTTCTCTCTCGATGAATCTTCTGTCTTTCTACTGTACTGGTGCTCTGTATCCTCCCAGTCCTCTAGGATGGGATGGTTTCAGGGAGAAAAGGAAGCAATGGCAAAGAAATCTTATGTTTTATGATTGTATCACATGACTTATGGTTTATCACCTTGTTGTTTGTATGTACACTGAGAGCTTCAGAACTTGAGAAAAATTCCTTGTGTGTCCAATCACATTTGGCCAATAAAGACTTATTCTATTCTATTATTCTATTCCATTCCGTTCCATTCCGTTCCATTCTGTTCCATTCCGTTCCATTCCATTCCATTCTGTTCTATTCCATTCTATTCTTCTATTGCCATGAGAATAGTTCTAGTCTATAGTAACTCAAACCAAGCACAATAAAGGCAGAATCTATATCAGTGATAGAAAATCTATAGCATGCGTGCTACAGGTGGCACTCAGAGCCATATCTGCCAGTTTTCAAGCTGTTGTCCTATCTCAGCTCCAGCTCCTATATGTGCACCAGCTAGCTGATTTTTTGGAGGATCTGGGAGGGCATTTTTGGCCTCCAGGGGAATGAGGGAGGCCATTTTCACCTTCCCCAACTCCAAGAAAGCCTCTGGAGTCTGGGGAGGGTGAAAAATGGACCTATTGGCCCCACCAGAAGTCAGGGAGCAGGGGAGCAGGGTGGGGTCATGTGTACATGCACAGGGGCAAGGCAGCATGGGGGGTCATCTGTGCATGCACAGGGGGCATTACAGGTGTGGGCATGCCACATGGTAGCACATGCATGCTGTTTTCAGCACCTGAGGAAATAAAGATTCGCTATCCCTGATCTAGATTGACAAGGAGGAGCAGACAGAATATCATTGTCGTATATTTTCTATTGACTCAAGGATAGATGGGTATAGAGTTGTGATGGCGAATCTAGGGCACATGTGCCACAATTGGCATGCAGAGCCCTCTCTGGGGGCAAGTGAGCCATCACCAGGTCAGCTCCACTGCACATGCACACGCACACCTCCCACTGAGCAGCTGATTTTTGGTATGCACGGGGACGGGACACATGCGGGAGATGCAGCGTATGCGTGGGGGTCACTCACCCACACATGGGGCAGGGGTTGTGCAAGGGGGCTTTGGGGTGTGTGGCACCCCCATGGCCCACTTTTGGTCCGAGGAGGCTGCAGAGAGGCCTACTAGGCCCAAGCATGCATGGAGAGTTGGGGGAGCATTGAGGGGTCACAAGTGCATGTGCAAGAGACTAGGGAGCTTGGTGAGGTTGTGTGCACAAGCGCAGGGATTGCATTGTTGTTGTTTTTTATATATTGGGGTTTTCTTTTTGGACTTTTTAATCTAAAACTGTAATCTAGATTTTTAAATATTAGATTTGTTACTATGTACTGTTCTTCACCATTGTTGTGAGCCGCCCCGAGTCTGCGGAGAGGGGCGGCATATAAATCCAATAAATCTAATCAAATCTAATCTAATCTAATTATGGGTGCTGGTGCGTGTGCATTCTGTCTGCACACAATGAGAAAATATTAGCCATCATTCACATAGAAGATAGAAGAGGTCTATCTTCTGATGTGATAAGGAACATCAATACTACAGGGTTAATTCCCTCCAGGATTTTCTTTATTTTTACTTTCTCACTTAAGACTACCCTATTACTCAGTATCAAATTTGGGGAACTGATTTTGTGAGCTTTCCTTTGCCTTCCGAGAGAGAGGATTGTTAGCGAGACATATTGAAAAATTCCTGGAAGGACTATACAGTACATGGAAAAGTTTGTCTCCTATCAGATGGTAAGATAATTGCACTTTTCCGTTATTACTACAAGGCTTGGACCGGGATCTGACAAGATAAAAATAGAACCAGCTGTATAGCTCTAAAGAAAAAAAAATGACCCCCAGTACAGAGCTCTTGTAACTACATATTCTAACCTAGCAGAGATTTTTTAAATGGTTGAGCTAAATTACAAATCCCTAAGATTTATGGTGGAACTGCTTGACAGCTCTTAAAATATAGTGACACCAGCAGCAGATTCCATAGTAATAAAGTGGCATTTAAGTCTTCTTTGTGAAGACTTTGATTTCTTAAAAGGTCACATTTGAATAAAACTCTGGCCTCTCCCAGGTAAACTTTATTAGGGTTTTATTTTTATTGAAATCATGGAATTTCTCCTGATTCTACTGTATTGTGAACTAGTAAGCCACGCTCTAAAATCAAGAGCCTTGTTTGTCTCATTGTTCACCCATCCCATGTAAAGTCCTCCATGGTTAAATTCACCTAAAAGTAAATCCATAACTTGTGACTTCATATCTCATAAATCTAAGCTAGCACATGATTGAGACATAGGCAATTACAAACAGCAACCTAGAGAAGCATTTTTGGCTGATGTCCAGCCCCTTGGCTTTCAGAATATCACTACAAGGGTGCTTAAATAGGTTCCCATGTAGCACAGGGCCCTTCCTTCTTTCCCACGAGGAGAAACAAATTTAGAAGGCTCAAAAGAGAGAAAGCAGGAGGGGAGGAAAAGAGGTAAGAGAAACTGTGTGGCTGCTGAAGCAGAAATCTAACCGTTAGTTAAAATATAAGCACTTTGCTGGCATATGTCATCTTGAACTTTATCACAGTACCCACATCAAGGCTAAGAAATAAATGATGTTTTAGGTATAAAGAAGATGAAAGAAGTATACCCTTCATCCATTTTCAATTCCCACTTATGCTTAATCGAGCAGCCAATAAATCAAGAGAGAAATACAGAACAGCGAGATCTGTAAGACCGCGGAATATTTAATTGACTCTACTGTATGGGAGGAGTGTCAGCCATATGAATGATGTCAACCTTAGTGCAGATGGTCTGCTTGGGAGCTACAGTTTGCATGCATTTCCAAACTTTTGATGAGTCTGCCATCAAAATGTAGCAGTAAATTCTTTAATTGGGTGATACAAGCTTCTCTTCCTTTTTTGAAATGGCTTAGTTAACATTTTTAAAAGCAAAATGGATGTTAAGTCGATGCAGATGTTAAATCTATGCAGATCTGCTATCTGCTGGAGTTTTAACATGCCTATTTTATTTACCACACCAACACAAAATGAAACAAGTGTCCACTCTCCAGGGATGTTCCTCCAGCTGCCAGGGTTCCAGGTTTTAGACCCATAGCAAGCAAGACTCCAAGGCAGGTAGATTCCTCAAAGTATAGCTTTACTGGATATATTATATTGGCACAGATTTGGTGAAAACTGATTATGAGGGTTCCCGTGGTTTTCTCCTAATTAAAAGTAAAAGTTTTTCACTTTGTCAAAACAATCAATCGCATGGTCCAATCAAGGCTCTGTTTGGTTGCCTAGTGACATCACTGCTCCTTCCTCTAACCCATGTCCTTGGTTCCCAGGAGAAAACAGTGGTGAAATCCAATTTTTTTATTACCGGTTCTGTGGGCATGGCTTGGTAGGTCTGGTGTGGCATGGCTTGGTGAACATGGCAGGGGAAGGATACTGCAAAATCATCATTTCCACCCCACTCCAGGGGAAGAATACAGCAAAATCTCCACTCCCTCCCCTCTCTGTGGCCAACCAGAGGTGATATTTGTCAGTTTTTCAAACTACTCAAAATTCCTGCTACCGGTTCTCCGAACTATTCAAAATTTCCATTATCAGTTCTCCAGAACCTGGTAGAACCTGCTGGATTTTACCTCTGAGAGGGAAGTATTTTATTTTGGTTACAATGTCCCAACTATCTCAATTCCCCCCTCCCCATCCTACAGCTTCAGTGTGGCAACACTGAAGGTCCAAGATGGCTTTGGTCAGGTCAGCTTCAGGGTTGACACCTGCATTCCCCAGAGGCTAAGTATGCATTCTTAAGCTGGAATACTACTCACACACCCAATGCCCAAATTGCATGGATACAGTGGCACTCTTAGTTCTAGAGCATCATGAGTGGTCCATGCATGCCTCATAATTTCAAAACCACTGCTTTCATTAGATGGGTGCAACAATTTTTTTTCATCTGTTCTAAGTCAAAAAAACAGCATAAATACTCCTGGTATATGTTATACCTGAAATGAGAAAAGCGGTTTCAGAAACAATGACTGCAAATGCTATGCATGTTTGTTGACAATATGAAATGTATGCACTTATCTGCCCTACCCTGCTCCCCATACAATAGTGGACTCCATTTTTATTTCTTCAGATCCTTGCAAAATGATTCCACAAGGGCAGAGGAAACCACTTTGATTCAATGGTACACAACAAACTACTTCTAAAACTGCAATCTTATGGTATTTCTGGCCACCTGCATAAATGGATAACTTCGTTCCTGTCAAACAGGCAACAAGTGGTCAAAATATTGAACGCCATATCAATTCCTGTACCTTTTAACAGCTGTGTCCCCCAAGGCAGTGTCTTAGGGCCAACACTTTTAATACTTTACATAAATGACCTTTGTGTTCACACTAAAAGCAACTGCATTCTCTTTAATGATGATGTAAAACTATTCAACACTATTGACAATGATACTACCCTTCAAAAAGACCTTGAATATGTGTCAGAATGGTCAAACAAGTGGCATCTTGATCTCTCAGCAGCTCTCAATACCATCAACTCCCTCCTGAGATTCATACCACCCTCATGAATCCCAGGTCCCACAGAGTTGACCTTTTCCAGGTCCCGTCAGCTAGGCAATGCCTCCTAGTAGGGCCTAAGGATAGAGGGCATTGGACCAGAGTACCTCCGGAACCGCCTGCTACTGCACAAATCCCAGCAACCGATAAGGTCCCACAGAGTTGGCCTTCTCTGGGTCTTGTTGACTAAACAATGTCATCTGGCGGGCCCCAGGGGAAGAGCCTTCTCTGTGGCAGCCCCAGCCCTCTGGAATCAACTCCCCCCGGAGATTAGAACTGCCCCCACCCTCCTTGTCTTTCGTAAACTACTCAAGACCCACCTTTCCCCCAGGCTCTTTATATTTTATGTTTGGTATGTATGTGTTGTCTGGTTTTAATATGATATGGTTTTATATATTTCTTTTTTAATATTAGATTTGTTTCATTGCAATTTGTTTCGCCCGAGTCTTTGGAGAGGGGCGGCATACAAATCTAATAAATTATTATTGTTGTTGTTGTTGTTGTTGTTGTTGTTATTATTATTATTATTATTATTATTATTATTATTATAGAGCCTTCTCTGTGGCAGCCTCGGCCCTTTGGAATCAACTCCCTACAGAGATTCGTACAGCCCCCGCCCTCCTGTCCTTTCATAAGGCTTTAAAAACCCATCTCTGCTGGCAGGCTTGGGGCCGTTGAGCACTGGTATTCTGCTCTGGCCATATATATATGAGTGTAATGGAACAAATGTGAATAGCTGTTTTTAACAATTGGGATTTTAGATTAGTTTTAACCTTGGGTTTCTCACATGTCCTTTTTTGTATTATTCCTGTTTTTTAAGCCACCCTAAGTCTATGGAGAAGGGCAGCATAGAAATCAAACAGTAAATAAATAAATAAACTTCAAATCTCAACCAACAAATGTTCAGTCTCATACAATGGCAAAAATAATCAGAACACAGAATACAAGCTGGGCACGACCTTATAGACAACCCTCACTCTGTTAAAGACCTTTGAGTACTCATCTCTAATGATCTAAGTGCTAGAACCCATTGTAACAACCTTGCCAAAAAAGCATTAAAAGTTGTTAACCTAATTTTGCATAGCTTCTTCTCTAGTAAATGGAGAATGTCATTTAATCAGGCACTTCTAAGGAAATGGAGCACCTCCCTTATTAAACGAGGTTGCAACGCCTTGGTTTCTTCAGCCTTGAAAGATGGCGTTTAAGAAGTGACTTGATTGAAATGTATAAAATCATGCATGGGATAGAAAAGGTGTATAGAGAAAAAATATTTTCTTTATCACACAATACTAGGACAAGAGGGCACTCCCTAAAGCTCATAGGTAAAAAAATGAGGACAAATAAAGGGTAATATCTTCACCCAGAGGGTCGTTAGTTTATGACAGGAGTAGGCAAAGTTGGCTCTTCTATGATTTGTGGACTTCAACTCCCAGAATTCCTGAGCCAATCATGCTAGCTCAGGAATTCTGGGAGTTGAAGTCCACAAGCCATAGAAGAGCCAGCTTTGCCTACCCCTGGTTTAAGGAATTCACTTCCAGAACAGGTTGTGACAGCTGTCAGCCTGGATAGCTTCAAGGCAGGACTAGACAGATTCATGGATGCCAAGTGTATCGGTGGTTATTTAAACGGATGTCCAAGTGACACCTTTATGTTGGTTGAGGCAGGCAGGATTCCCTTGGGTACCATTTGTTGGGGATCAAGGGAAAGGGGGGGGTTTGCCTTCTCTTTCTGCTCAATATCGCCATGTACAATTGGTGGGCCACTGTGTGACCCAAAATGCTGGACTCGATGGGCTGATTCAGCATGGCTCTTCTTATGTTCTTATGTTCTTGGTAAATTGTACTTTTAACTGGAGCATACAAAACATTTGCTAGACCAATCCTCGAATACAGCTCATCTGTCTGGAAACAGCACTCCATATGCGGGTTAATACAATTGAGAATGTCCACAGATATTTTACGACAAGAGTCCTCCACTCCTCTGTTTGCAACATAATACCTTATGCCACCAGACTTGAAATTTTCAAGTTTCAAGTTTTATTGGATTTATATGCCGCCCCTCTCCGAAAACTCAGGGCGGCTAACAACAATCATGAACAATATACAATAAAATCCAATACTAAAAGCAAATTAAAACCCCTTAATATATAAAAACCAAACATACATACAAACATACCATGTATACAGTTGTAAAGGCCTAGGGGGAAAAGAAGTCTTAATTCCCCCATGCCTGGCGGCAGAGGTGGGTTTTAAGTAGCTTACGAAAGGCAAGGAGGGTGGGGGCAATTCTAATCTCTGGGGGGAGTTGGTTCCAGAGGGCCGGGGCCGCCACAGAGAAGGCTCTTCCCCTGGGTCCCGCCAAGTGGCATTGTTTAGTTGACGGGACCCAGAGAAGACCCACTCTGTGGGATTCGTGCGGCAGAAGGCGGTCCCTGAGATAATCTGGTCCGGTGCCATGAAAGGCTTTATAGGTCATAACCAACACTTTGAATTGTGACCGGAAACTGATCGGCAACCAATGCAGACTGCGGAGTGTTGGTGTGACATGGGCAAATTTAGGGAAGCCCATGATTGCTCTCGCAGCTGCATTCTGCACGATCTGAAGTTTCCGAACACTTTTCAAAGGTAGCCCCATGTAGAGAGCGTTACAGTAGTCGAGCCTCGAGGTGATGAGGGCATGAGTGACTGTGGGCAGTGAGTCCCGGTCCAGATAGGGTTGCAACTGATGCACCAGGCGAACCTGGGCAAACGCCCCCCTCGCCACAGCTGAAAGATGTTTCTCTAATGTGAGCTGTGGATCGAGGAGGACACCCAAGTTGTGAACCCTCTCTGAGGGGGTCAATGATTCTCCCCCCAGGGTGATGGACGGACAGATGGAATTGTCCTTGGGAGGCAAGACCCACAGCCACTCCGTCTTGTCTGGGTTGAGTTTGAGTTTGTTGACACCCATCCAGGCCCCAACAGCCTCCAGGCACCGGCACATCACTTCCACTGCTTCGCTGACTGGACATGGGGTGGAGATGTATAACTGGGTATCATCGGCGTATTGATGATACCTCACCCCATGCCCTTTTGAGCTTAAGACAATGTAGAACTATGCTGCTTTTAGTCTGATGTAAGTGTAAGTCATCAAATTATCTGCTACAATATCTTACCCATTGATGACTACTTCAGCTTCAACTGCAATTATACTTCAGCACACAATAGATGCAAACCTAAGGTAAACCACTCCAAACTTGATTGCAGAAAATACCACTTCAACAACAGAGTGGTCAATGCCTGAAATACACTACCTGAATCTATGGTTTCCTCCCCAAACTCCCAAAACTTTAACCTTAGGCTGTTTAGTGTTGACCTCCCCTCATTGCTAAGAGGTCTTTAAGGGGAGTGCATAAGTACACTAGCATGCCTACCATCCCTGTCCTAATGTTCTGATGTATTCATAACCATCTCATGTATATGTATACTTGACAAAAATAAATAAAATAAAAAATGAACTGCCTCTATCACAAACTGCTAGCCAATCAGCACTTAGGCATATCTGGTCTGAAAACCTGAAGAATCAAGATCTCTATCCTGAAAATAAATTACAGTAGACTTGCCAAGCAAATAATAATGAAGGCATTGTTAGTTTAGCAGAAAGTGTTAAAATAGCAAAGAGAAAGAGAGAGAGAAGGAGGGGGGAGCATAAGAACCTCTTTATTTGATAAAAGCAACCATCCATCTGGATAAGTCTCCTGTCTCCACTAGTGGTCAGTAGCAAAAGCCTGGAAAAGAGCCGAGGGTAATAATTGAATATGCACTTCTTGTTGTCATTCACTCTGTGTTGATGTAGGCTACCTCATTCCTTGTCATTTAATCAGGAGCTTACATCATCCAAAATTATGTTTCAGTAAAGCATGCAGCAAGCTGACTCTGTCAAGGAGGTTTGCAGGGCGAGCACATTCGTTTAGCTTTAATAAAAATAAATAAACCCAGACACGCACCCACACGGAGAGAGACAGCAGCAGCAAAATTATGACCCCCCTCAACCTCACCTCAGGATCATTTGGTTGAACATCAGGGACAGAAATTCCCATTTGAAGGAACAAGCCAAAAATATAAGAACCAAAGATAGATGGGGAAAAAAGAATATGTCTCTGGGTACTTCTTCCATAAGGAGGTCATCTTTTTTTTAATTTTAGAATGACTTCATCCTATTAATTCAGTCTGAGAGATAAGTTGCTCAATCGAATGACAATGAAGACCAGAAAAGAAGATGGCTGAAGAATAAGGATCCCAATAAAATGAAGTTATTTCTTTCCCAGTAAAGTGAAGTGATTATTTTTTACAATAAAAGAATACAACGTGGATCGAATCAACTTGCAGGATAATGGCTTCAGCATGTCCATGTCATACCAACACTCTGCAGTCTGCATTGGTTGCCGATCAGTTTCCGGTCCCAATTCAAAGTGTTGGTTATGACCTATAAAGCCCTTCATGGCATCGGAATAGGTTATCTCTGGGACCACCTTCTGCCGCATGAATCCCAGCGACCAATTAGGTCCCACAGAGTTGGCCTTCTCCGGGTCCCGTCAACTAAACAATGTCGTTTGGCGGGACCCAGGGGAAGAGCCTTCTCTGTGGCGGCCCCGGCCCTCTGGAACCAACTCCCCCCAGAGATTAGAATAGCTCCCACCCTTCTTGCCTTTCGCAAGCTTCTTAAAACCCACCTGTGTCGTCAGGCATGGGGGAATTAAGATATTCTTTCCCCCTCGGCTTCCACAATTTATGTATGGTACGTTTGTATGTATGATTGGTTTTAAAATAAGGGTTTTTAGTTTTTAATATTGGATTGTCGCACATTGTTTTTATTACTGTTGTTAGCCGCCCCGAGTCTACGGAGAGGGGCGGCATACAAATCCAATAAAATGAAATGAAATTGTCCTAAGACAGTAATGGCGAACCTATGGCACAGGTGTCACCTTCTTCGTGTGACCCATTGCTCTAGGTTAGCTCCAGAGTACATATGAACGCTGGCCAGCTGATTTTTTTGGCTCACACAGAGGCCCTGGGAGGGCGTTTTCAGCTTCTGAGGGGCCTCCAGTGTGTGGAGGGGGGCATTTTCACTCTCCCCAGGCCCTAGGGAAGTTTCTGGAGCCTTGAGAGGGTGAAAAACGGGTCTACTGGGCGCACCAGAAATCAGGAAATGGGCCATTTCCAGCCTCCAGAGGGCCTCTGGTTCGGCAGGGGAAGTCATTTTTGCCCTCCCCAGACATTGAAATGTGGAGGTGGCCACTCACATATGTGCGATAGCCCTTTTGGAACCTGAGGAAAAAGGATTCGCCATCACTGTCCTAAGAGATAGCAACTAGTCAGTTGTGCAAGTAAATAGCAACTAATTTGAGGAAGGAAATAAAGAACCAATAGGAGATGTAACCTGTACAACCTATAATTATATCTCATTCCTATTGTCGTCATCGTGAAGCTGAAGAACCAGTCCAATAAGCATTGAAGAGCTCCACTGCTGGAGCGATGCAAATGACAAGAGGGAGGTGAATGTTTCTCACCTATTTGACATCTGAAGGTGAACATCAAGCAGCTTTGAGATTTCCCCAGGGGTCTCAGAGCGTGACGTCATCCAGCCACGCTTTCACAGAAATAGCACTAAAGCTTCCCCATCTATTCCTAAAGGGAGGAAAGTCATGCCTTTGAAGATAGAGCCTAAAAGGAACTGCGAGCGCTGATTTCTATACTTGTTCAAAGCATCCTGAATCTTGAAGAAAACCATTGCTTCATGCTTTCTTCTGTGATACCAGCATGATTGCTTACTTGATGGTTGCCCGATTCTAGATTGTCACTCCTTTGACAAGAAAGGGGTCATTCATTCTGCTTGAAAGTGAACTACAGTGATCTCCAATTCCAACTCCAATCACCCCAAAAAATAAGCAAAGAAGGTCCTTAAGATGATATTGAAGAGCAGCTTTCATCCTTCCTCAGTATTACAGTAGTCAGCCAGCTAGGAGCCATGGGAATTAAGCATCCAACAATGTCTAGAGGTCACCTGAGATTCTGTCCTGGCCTAACCAAATCATTTCTGCTGATATAACTCCTAAACCTTAGTAGACATATAACTAACAGCATCTCAGCTAGGCAGCTCAATATAAGCAGACTGTTCAGAATGCTGTTTGCTATGCAGATGGGGCAAATACTACATTTGGATTGTTTGGACTGTGTTTTCATCTTGGTTTAGCATTATGCATGAACTCAACTGCTGTGTGTTTTATAACAGATGGTTGGATTAAGTTGTGTGAATCTAACAACCATAGCTTCTTCAACAAACCTTGGCTAAGGCTACTGTGAATCCGGTAACCTAATGTGTTATGTTGATAGTAAGCATGTCTGATTAGATAGTAAAATTATACCTATTGCTCTCTTAATCTTGTTCTAGTTAATCAAAATATGTACATTCTGGCTAAGAAATGAATAATCATTATAAAGACATTTAACATGTCTCAAACCTACATTAAAATGCAGCAGGGATGGTGCTCCGTGGATTTGTATCAGTCAGTTAAACTGGCCTACTGGATTGTACCAACACAACTCTTTTCCTGATTAGCATATTTTTTAAAAATGGAAGAAAATCATTAGGACCTTGCAATAGGATCAAAAGAACTATTAGTTAATACAAACCTCCAGTTTTTATGCATTATTCATATAATTCAGATTAATCTAATAGATTACACAGATTACTTAGATCAGTTTTTCCTTGGATGGCAAAAGTACCTGCGCCTCCTGGTACAGTCCATACTGCGCACCGGTAGTAAAATAGGAGATGTGTGCGCAGCTTCAGGTCGCCAGTGCATGTGTGTCCCAGCGAGATTTTGTTTCTGCACATGTGCAGGATGATTCTCGTGAGGGGACGCACACATGTGTGAAATGTTGGTGATTTTTTGCTTCTGCACATGCAGGGAAGCCAAAAAATCGTCAAAATCTCTTACATGTACATCCTCACCCAAGATTATGCTTCCTGCATATGCACAGAAGCAGAAACTCACTGGGACCCATGCGCATACATGCCGGTAAACTGAAGCTACACTTGCAGCACACCGTAGCGGCAGTAAGTAGCAACCCCCGCCTGGAGTACGGGTTGCATTTCAAAGATACATGTTGTTGGTTGGATTCAGTGTCAGGCTCTAAAGTAAATAAAAACAAATTATTGCACTATTTATTTATTTTTTTATTTATTTAATTAATGAATTAATTAATTAATTAATTAATTAATTTTTATGCCGCCCTTCTCCTTAGACTCAGGGCGGCTTGCAACATGTTAGCAATAGCACTTTTTAACAGAGCTAGGCTATTGCCCCCACAATCCGGGTCCTCATTTTACCCACCTTGGAAGGATGGAAGGCTGAGTCAACCTTGAGCTGGTGATGACATTTGAACCGCTGATCTTCAGATCTACAGTCAGCTTCAGTGGCCTCCAGTACAGCACTCTACCTGCTGCGCCACCCCGGCTCACTTGTTCAACCTGGAGAAGAAATTACCGTTTGTTTATGGTAGGAAATTAAGCACTGATGGTGCTGAATATTGGAATAATGAGAATAGAAATGAAGAAGATTTGGGGGGGTTTGTTCATTTTGTTGTTGGGGTTTTGGGGGGGTTGGGGAACTGGCTGCAGATATGGCTTTAAATTGGTCAATAGTATTAATTATATTTGAGGAAACATTTGCTATGCGTGGATTCTGCTATTATAAGACCAGCCAGAATTGGAACAAAAGCCAAAAGTATCTCCCTGCCTGTGTGTTGAGACTGGATTTTTTTTTAAAAAAAATGATTTTATATCTGAATTCAACTTTGCATGAATTTTCTATCATCATAGAGGTAAATACGGCCATGCATTGAGTGTCAGTGAATGCTTATATAGAGATACTTATATATACTTAAATATAAGTAGTTGAACAGGAGTAGCTTCCTACATTTGGTTTCATACAGTTTTGGTCACAACACTATAAAAAAAGATGTTGTGACTCTAGAAAAAGTTCAGAGGCGAGCAACCAGGATGATCAGGGACTGGAAACTAAAACATATGAAAAACAGTTACAGGAATTGGGCATGGCTAGTCTAGTAAAGATAAGGACCACTCCTGTTCAACTACTTATATTTAAGTATATATAAATATCTCTATTTAAGTATTCACTGACACTCAATACATGGTCGTATTTACCTCTATGATTTATTTATTTTTATTTATTTATTTATTTTGTCAAACAATTATAGGGTGGTAATTTGTACAAATAAAACATTAGATAAGTAATGGTAAAAAGTAACAAAAGAAGACAATAGGACAGGGACAGTAGGCACAGTGGTGTGCTTATGCACGCCCCTTAGCGTGCATAAGCTATGATGATTCTATGATGATAGAAAATTCATGCAAAGTTGAATTCAGATATAAAATTCAAAGTAGTTGAATAGGAGAATAGAATGGATGCATTTTAAGCATAACATTAAATTGTTCCTCTGCTTGAGAAGATCCCATACATTTAGGGGCAACACGCATAACCTCATATTCCTCAAGCACACAGTCTCTCTTTCTTCCATACCCACAGACGATTTGTTCAGTTTTGCTGTTTTCTGGCGTCAAAAGTCTGTCTCACAGACTCCTTTAAGTGCAGCTGGGTCAATGGTCTAACTCGCTAGCTGTATTTAGCCACCATCTCAGACAGTTTAATGTATCTATTGGATTTTCTTTTTATTAGCCTTAGGTAAAATATACAGCAACATCACAAGATCAAATAAAATAGCCTATTTCAAACTCTGCACACAAACAGGGAAAAGAAAGAGAGGGGGGAGGACTCAATAAAAGTATATATCTGTTGAACAAAACACAAATATCTGTGGAGATTCTCAGTCATTCAGGTCCTGGAAGCTTCTCGAATGAGAAGTGAAACATCTTCAAAGAAAAACAAAGAAACTCTGCTTTTTGAAATAAGCCTCTTTGGGACACTTCTTGCAACAACAGAGTTAAGAACCACTGTGAGGTTAGGTAATGGCATTAGCAGTGTGAGAAATTTGTGAGGTCTCTCATGATTTAGAATGCAGACAGAAAATCACAACTATCAGATTTTAAAGTGCAGAGCAAGATTATAATCTTAGTTTTAAAAATAGTGCCATTTTTATGATTATATTTTTGACCTTCTCTTCTTTCAAAGAACTTTGATTGATAATTGTAATTCTGATTCTCAAATTTAAACTTTCTTTTAAATCTTGCCACACTCTTGCTGGAAACCAATAGAAGTGGTCCAACATTAATATGCTATTGAAGGGGACGTTTCCCTGCCCCACAGCTTTTTAAAAATAAGGATAATATATGGACTATTAGAAACCCTGGACTGATCTCTGTCCAGGGAATCCCAAACCTTTCAGTCCACAACTGATGGGAGCCCCTAAAGGTGCTTTTCAGGAGGCAACTGGACTTTCTTTTTTTTTCTTTTGAAGATGCTTCACTTCTCATCCAAGAAGCTTCTTCGGTTCTGACAGGATAGTGGGGAATAGAAGGATTTATATTTCTTGCAAGCAGGAATACAGAAACTAGAGCACCGCTCAGGTGACCCTGCGGATACAGATAATTCTTCAATGATCCTCTAAAGGATACAAATTACCAGCTGTCTGCAAGAAATACAAATCCTTCCATTCCCCACTATCCTGTCAGAGCTGAAGAAGCTTCTTGGATGAGAAGTGAAACATCTTCGAAGAGAAAAAATAAGAAAGTCCAGTTGCCTCCTGAAAAAGCACCTTCGGGACAACCATAACCTGAATGACTGAGAATCTCTAAAGACTTTTAACAGAGTTGGCCTTCTCCGGGTCCCGTCAACTAAACAATGTCGTTTGGCGGGACCCAGGGGAAGAGCCTTCTCTGTGGCGGCCCCGACCCTTTGGAATCAACTCCCCCCAGATATCAGAGTTGCCCCCACCCTCCTAGCCTTTCGTAAGCTCCTTAAAACCCACCTCTGTCGTCAGGCATGGGGGAATTGACATGTTCCTTCCCCCTAGGCTTATAAAATTTGTGTATGGTATGCTAGTGTGTATGATTGGTTTTTAACTTGTGGTGTTCTTAAAATTAATTTAATATTGGATTTGTCTTGTATTGCTGTTGCTGTGAGCCGCCCCGAGTCTGCGGAGAGGGGCGGCATACAAATCTGATTAAACTAAACTAAACTAAACTAATTATAGGAGGAAAATGATTTTAATCATGCCTGCCCCCCAAGTTGTTAATATTGTAAGAATCAACTCATATTACTTGTAAGACCATTAATATTTATTGCTTGTTCAAGAAACTATAATTTAAAAATGCTGGTTTGACTTTGTATTTGATTACTGCAATAGGATTGTTCAGTTTAGTCCACTTTGTGAATCTAGTAGCTCCTGTTCACCAGCACTAATACAGCTCAGAACTAAATGGGTGTTAAACGAGGGCACTAAAGTTTATTTAACCAAGATTAAAATCAACTATCAGTTAGTACATTGTGTAAATGGAGACTTGTATATGCTACTTCTACCCTTCTCTGTCCCTGCCTACTTATGAATCCATTATAACAGGAGGGTCAAACTGTGGGTCAGATGTGTGACTTGCAGGCCACGCTCACCGCAGCTCCGCAAAGGGGAAAAAACCACCACGAAACATCATGTGATGTCAACATGACCAGGAATGGGTTCTTCCCAGTTCGGACTGGATCACCCAAACTGGTAGCGAGTCGCTGGTAATGTCAGGGATCTGATTCAGTCAGTGCCTGTCCATGGGCGTTGCCATCTTTTTTTGATTTTTTTTTGTGAATGTTTCTGTCTGGATGGCTTCTCCTCTTCCGCTGTTTGAAAAAGGGCCCTCCCGCCTACCCCTGGGTTAGTACTGATCTTTATTTCTTTGCCTGAAGCACAGCTGATCAGCTCCTCAGCTGTGTTTTGGGCTGATTTCTGCTACTGAGCATGCGCAGAAGCTAAATGGCACGAGAGGATGCACCGTGTGCGCGAGCGGAGTGTTTGCCTCAGAAGCGGAGTAAAGACACTGAGACATATTGTGGATTAAATAAGGGTCATTTTATTAAATTAACATAAATTTAAATAACGTAACTTTAAATACGTAAATTTAAATATTTAAATTCAACATAACTAAGGACCTGCAGAGGCCAAAACTAACGGGGCGGAAATTCCTACCAGAAACTTCCTAGGCAACATTGGGCAAAACTCCTTGCTGAACCAGGTGAAGGTAGCCCCCTTCACCTGGATCCAAGCCACGCCCCTTCATCGTGTGGGAGGAGTTCACCCTCCAATCCCCTTGAGAAATTGGATCTGGTGATTTCCATGGACATCCTCTCTCCAATCCCCGACGCTGTTCCAACCTCTAGTTCCTGGAGAGAGGCAGTCCATCACCCTTTAAAGGATGCCCAAAGGAGCATGTGCAGTCGCTTCTAATTGCCCATTTCCGCCCCTAACCTGCCAAACCCCAGTGACCAAAGGGAGGCCTATACTGACATCTAAGTGCGCCGCACCCCCTAACCAATCCAGTACGCACCGTCAGTGTGGAATAAGTGAAAAAATGGCCGCCTCTAAAGGGGAGGCTGCAAAAAAATCCTATTCAGCCCCAAGGCGACCTCCTTAGGACACACTGTTAATAGTGGAGGGTGGGCGGGTGTTCGCTTCCCAAAGCAGCAAGCAAGGAGGAGGCCCTGTTCGGATCGCCCTTAAATAGGGCGATCCAGAACCTCCCCTGACTCCCAGCAGGCAGCGCGCCAACCTGGCGTGCTGCCAAAAGCCGAACTTCCGGGTTTCTCAGAACCCGGAAGTTTGTGGCTCCGTAGAGCCACTCGCAGTGTCCCCCTGCTCCGGGGACAATTTCGGCCGGCGGTTTAAGCCGCCGGTCGGGCATTTGTGTGAGCTTGAAACATCACAATGTGAACCGATGGCAAAGGTAAGTGGAACCCTGCATTTTAGACACCTGTGCATTATAGGGTCCATGAAAAGCAATGTAACACCTCCGTCCCCAAATATTAACTTAATCCTATTTTCAAAGATTATCTTTCTAGAAGAAATATATAGTTTGAATGTAGTATCATACCTATTACTCTGAAATGGTTTGCTCTTGTGATAATCAACTAGCATCTCTTATTTCTCGCCTGCTTTTTCTGTTCCACATGCCTGCACATAGATCACTAATGTCTCTTAATGTTTTCACCAATGAAAATATCCACAATCTAGCTATATTCAAATTTGGGCCCTATTTTTTTTTTCTGTATTCCATCCGTTGCTCTTCAAATGAGCAAATCATTAGGATTCTCTTTACATATATTATTTTCCCCACATTTTACATTCAGGGAATGTGAAATACTTTTGAAATTGATGAGAAAAGTCTGCTTGGCAAAGACAGTACCATATATACCAAGGTGGGATTATGGCTAATGTCCTATAGGAAAATACATAGATTATGCAAAATTAACTCTATCAGATTATCGCTATTATTAGCATAATCATCTCTTGGGCAAGAAATGTACTTTGTTTGAAAAAGAGTTAAAAATACCCTTGATTCCCAGGGAACCTCTTGTCAGATATCCATCTGGGGAAGAAGAATATTTAGCGGTCTAGAATTACTATTTCTTCAGTGTTTCAATAATCTTTAAAAGAGCCACATCTGTAGGAAGCCTCATAAAAAATAGGTTACGCAGGATTTGCTGCTAGTAACTATAAAGTCGTTTCATCTCAAACCAGACTATAGCATAAGATCTTTTAGCATTCACATAGCATGTATCCTGTGTGCATAGGGGATACTAATACTGTATGCTAATCAGAATGGAGCTATTTTTAAATAAGGCATATGTTCCCATTGACGGTAATCTTAAGGTTCCTGCAAGAATCTATCTTTCTCTCCAAGGGGATGGAAAGAGAAAGATTTTCCCAGGGGCTCTAAGAATTAAGCACATCCTATCAATAAAGATTTTACATTTATATTAAATTAGCACAACTTGTTGAAGTTGCTTGGAGAAAGGGATCCTATTTTTCCAAGCCAAAACACTGCTAATTCTTTCTTATTTTTACAGTGAATGTCTTCCCTTTAATTAAGTACTAAGATAACTCAGTACCAGACTTGTACAGGTGGTCCTTGACTTGCAATACTTCATTTAGTGACCGTTCAAAGTTACAGCAGCACTAGAAAAAGTGATTTATGACCATATTTCAGTTGTGACTTGTTGCAGCAGCCCCATGATCATGTGATCAAAATTCAGATGCTTGTCAACTGATTTATATTTATCATGGTTGCAGTTTCCCGGGGTCATATGATCACCTTTTGTGACCTCCTGACAAGCAATGGGTAAGCCAGGTTCACTTAACAACAAAGTTACTAACTTATCTGCTGCAGCGATTTTACTTAACAACTGAAACAAAACTCACTTAACAAATGCCTCACTTAACAATAGAAAACTTGGGATCAGTTGTAGTCATAAATCAAGGACTACTCATATCTGCTACGCATGTGCAATTCCAGGATTTTTTTTCCTCCTCTATTTTAGAGCAGCTGATTGTAACAGATTCACAGCAAGCATGATGATGAACATATCTTCTATCCTGGAAATGTATTTGTTATTTATTAACTGATTTAACTGTTGTTCATAAAATCATACATCATAATGTACTTCCTGTTAGCGACTATTTCACCTTTAACAACAACAACACAAGAGCATGCAATAGATACAAACTAAATGTAAATCGCTCCAAACAAGACTGCAGAAAATACGATTTCAGCAATAGAGTGGTCAACACCTGGAATTCACTACCGGACTCTGTTGTTTCTTCCCGCTAATCCCAAAATCGTCAACCTTACATTATCTACAATAGACCTCACCCCTTTTCTAAGAGGTCTTTAAGGGGCGTGCATAAGTGCATCTTTGTGCCTACCGTTCCTGTCCTAATGTCTTTTTTATCTTTTCTATCTCTACTTTATACTTATATTATGTTAAACATACTACAATACAATACTATATTTGTATGACAAATCAAATAAATAAATAAAAATAAATAAATAAAATAAAAAATGCATATAATTGCCCAACTCAATAGGTGACACCAGGTGTTTTACAAAGATTTTAAAAATCCTCTATATCTTGTACTGTGGTTGGAAGAGTTAGAAGTCAATGCCTTTTTCTTTCTTCCCTTGTACCTCATATTTTCTTTACCTTTTTATTTCTTCCTTTAATTTCCTATTTTTGTCTGTTTGTTTGTCTGTCTGACTGTCTGTTTGTTTGTTTGTTTGTTTGTTTGTTTAGATTTCTATGCCGCCCTTCTCGACCAACTCAGGGAGGCTTACAACAGAATAAATACAAATACAAAAACGTATAAGAAATCTAATATTAAAAATCTAAAACCCCATTTTTCCTAAGAATACAATCATCCACATTCATCCAATGGAATTCAGCCACTCACAACATCAGCCAGAATTAGTTCTGAACATTCACGGCCTCCCATTTTTATATTCCTTTGTATTTTATACATTGATAATACACTAAGTTAATATTATTTATCTATCTATCTATTTATTTGTCAAACATGTACAAGATAGCAGGTATAAATATGGACTCGGACATGAATGAAGGAAATGAATACAAATAAATGGGGACAGTAGGAGAGGGATAGTAGGCACATTGGTGCACTTATGCACGGCCCTCTTTACAGACCTCTTAGGAATGGGGTAAGGTCCATAGTAGACAATTTAAGGTTAAAGCTATAAGGTTTTGAGGATGTAACAATGGAGTTGGGTAAAGCATTCCAGGCATTGACCACTTTGTTGCTGAAGTTGTATTTTCTGCAATCAGGTTTGGAGCAGTTCATCATGAGTTTGTATTGATTGTTTGCCCATGTATTATTGTGGTTAAAGCTGAAGAAGTTGTTGACAGGTAGGATGTTCTAAGAGGCAATTTTGTGTACTATCAGACCACAGCTTTAAAACTTGTGTACTTTAACTCCCAGACTACCTCAGCCAGTTTTGATGCCTGGGGAATTCTGGGAGATGAAGTCCACAAGTCTTAAAGTTGTCAAGGTTGGAGACCCCTGGACTGAATCCTGGCAGCAACAACACAATCAAATCAACCATTGGCCATTCCACTGCTTGATCACTCTGACTGTCAGGAAGTTCTTCCTTATTTCCAGGTTGAATCTCTCCTTGGTCAGCTTCCATCTGTTGTTCCGTTGTAGTTATGAAATAAGATTTTGACATCTTATTTCATAACTACAGTATATGGCTTCCTATTATGATGAGAGTTTCTGTTGTCTGCAAGCATTCATTTGTGATCCATGTCTCCTATCCCTTCAATGGTCTCCTCCAAAGATTGATTAAATCTGGATCCAATGAACCGTGAATACATTTAATTACATCCTTTTACAAACTACTGTCTTTCCGCTCCTGTGAAGTTTGTTAACACTTAAGTTAAGACTAGAACAGGGTCAGGGGGGGAATGGGGCCAAAGATTGAGGTGCAGCCAGGAACAGATCAAAGCATAGAAACAGAACCATGAGAAGAACAATGCCAGCATAGATAGTTGAATTGGGAAAGGTCAAAGCTAGAGTAAGGTCTCTGTCTCACGGAAATTAAATGAATATAAAATTATAAAAGCAAGAAATCAGGAAGAATTTATAATTTGTAAGAAGGGGAGCTGTGACAACAAATAATGATAATGATAATGATAATGAGGAGAAGGAGAAGGGGAAGGGGAAGAGGAAGAGGAAGAGGAGGAAGAAGAAGAAGAAGAAGAAGAAGAAGAAGAAGAAGAAGAAGAAGAAGAAGAAGAAGAAGAAGAAGAAGAAGAAGAAGACGACGTCTGGTTCCTCCTGGTTTTTGGCGGAACCAGACTGGCAGACTTCTTCTGATGTTTTGCTACCACAGACTAACACAGATCTCTTTCTACAAATTATTAAAGGGTCTTTCAGAGAGGATATTGTCCTATTGAGTGGCATAACTTCCCACAACCATCACTGATTGTATAATGTTGCCAATGACAGTGTGCAGTTGAGACACATCCTTATACAATGCTGTTTGTCCTTGAATGGGGAAATGTCACTTCAGCACAGCAAAAACCACTTTAGAAATGTTAACGTGGTACTGCCTCGTGCCTTTAGACACTGTTTGTGCTCCTTATAGAAGGGATTCTTTCTGAGCTTCCCAGCTTTTGGACTGCCGTCGAAATAGCTTGTAGGCCCGGCTAGGAAAAAGTATCCCTATGTTGAATTATAGGTAAGCTGGCATTACAAAATGCAAAGATTGAAACACAAGAGAAATTCACCGCCATAACAAATGGGAAGCTTTCCTATCTATGCATTTGTTGATTCTTTTTCAGAATTATCACTACTCAAACTACTTTTAGGTTGTTTTGCAAAACAGTGGACAAATGTTCAGAAGCATGTTCAGAAGCAGTAAGAGATGGGGAACAATAGCATTTTTTTTTCGTGGAAGTTGGGGAAGAGAGGCTAATGAGAAGCAGAGGAGTCAGGACAAGATAGTCAGTTGCTAGGTAATTTGAAAAGAAAGAAAGCAACATTGGTTGAGTAACAGTTCTCCATGCTATTCAGACATTAGCCAAAAAGAGAAGGCACCAATAAACTCTCAGTTCTTTACAAGCTATAGAACAAGAATATGATTGTATCATAGCTCTTTCCTTCTTTCCTTCCTTCCTTTTCTTCCTTGCTTCCTTCCCTCCCTCCCTCACTTCCTTCTCTCACTTCCTTCTCTCCTTCCATATATATATTTGTTTTCGTAGATTTTCACTGATACAGGTATGAAGGTCTTGGCATATTCGGGTTTCTTCCCATGTAGGATTCAAAGATTTCTGGCGACATTTCGACGAGGTCCCACTCGTCATCTTCAGGCTGGTGTTCGCCCTAGAATAAGGACAGAAGCACCAGCCTGAAGATGACGAGTGAGACCTCGTCGAAATGTTGCCAGAAATCTCTGAATCCTACACGGAAAGAAACCCGAATATGCCAAGACCTTCATATATATATATATATGTATATATATATACAGTATATATACTGTATATTGCTCAAAAAAATAAAGGGAACACTCAAATAACACATCCTAGATCTGAATGAATGAAAAATTCTCATTGAATATTTTGTTCTGTACAAAGTTGAATGTGCACAATAGCATGTGAAATTGATCAATCAGTGATTTACTTGGAGTTATATTGTGTTGTTTAAGTGTTCCCTTTATTTTTTTGAGCAGTGTATACATGTATGTATGTATATATGTATGGGTACCTAATAGTTAGAAACAGAATAAAAACAAAATAAAAACATACAATATAAAAAAATTATTCAGAGTAATTCTTCAGATGGGATACGATCTATCCCGAAGTGCTTAGATTGAAATATGAGGAATCTATACAGAAGCATAGCATTGCTTGGGTCTGAAGGTTGCTATTATTTTCAGCAATCTAGCATTAGCTAGCATGGCCAATGCTAGTATTCTTTGGACATTGTAATTCATGATACAGTGTATGTAAAACCAATTGGGCTATCATGATGCCTATTTCCTATTATTTAACTTGATTTTTTATAACAAGAATCTAAGGGGGGAAGTATTTCATTGGGACATAGTACTATGGTTGGCATATATGTGTATCTGTGTATAAATGTATATTAGATATAATCATGGATAATTAGAGCAAAGAAAACCAAGTAGAGTTTTAAGCTATTAATTTGCAAAGTTCTACAACACCCACTAAGCATAGGAGTGGATTGTGATGGATCAAAATGGTGGAAGGAATATTGCAACGCAAGTCGTCTCTCTTTTGTAAGTGTATGCCTATGTTGCCATCTTGCCAATTTTGACCCTAACCACTCAGATTGATGTCACTGCAGCTCGTTCTTTTTCAGTTAGCAACATTTCCTTATTTTTAAGACATGATGATAGGTCTAAGTACAGGTGTAGGCAAAGTTGGCTCTTCTGAGATGTGTGGACTTCAACTCCCATAATTCCTGAGCTAGCATGATTGGCTCAGGAATTCTGGGAGTTGAAGTCCACAAGTCATAGAAGAGCCAACTTTGTCTATCCCTAGTCTAAGACAGGGATATACAACTTTATTTCATTGAGGGTCACGTCAGGATTGTATTTGACCTCAGGGAGAGGCCGCAGTTCGACATCCATTTTTGACCAGATAGTTTCCTGCAGCCCTCTGCCAATGAAAATGAAGCTCAGGGAGAAAGAGGGAGCTCAATTTTTGCTGGCACTGCGGGGCCAGCCCTTTGCTGTTTCCAGTGTGGCCCCACAGGCCTTGAGTTTGACACATCTGGTCTAAGACAATCATAGATAACAGGAGCTAAAATGAAATCCAGAAAGTGAAAATACAAAGCAAATTTGAATTTGAGGAAATCATATCCAATGTATAGAAAACTGGTATATTTTTCAAGGATCATTTCAGTATGGCCTAATTTACTAATAATTACTGCAGATCAGGCAGTGAAGGGCTACCACAATTTTTACTACCATACTGTGGGTGTGGCTTATGCAGGATGACCTGCATTTTCTTCCAACATCTTTCAGTGCAAATTGGGTGCTCTGGGGTGGAGCTCCATTTTCGCTACCCCACTGCATTCCCCCACATCCGGGCAGCAGCCCATCCCTGACATCACGGGTCTCCAACCTTTACAACTTTAAGATTTGTGGACTTCAACTCCCAGAGTTCCTCAGCCAGATTTGCCAAGGTTGGAGAGCCCTGCTGGAGACTTCATTTTTAAGTCAGAAAGAAATAAAATCCACCCCTATCAGTAGGTTCTACTCCACTCCAATACTGACCTTTCTGAGGGCAGAATAAGGAGGCAAGACAGGTGGGCCTTTCTCTCTTGACCTTTCAACCAAAAAGTTCTCCTGACTAAGTGAATTTTTTTAAAAAAACAGCTTCAAATGTTCCAACAGGCCTTTCCAACTTTTGGGAGGAGAGGCTTTAGCAAATCAGAGAGGCCACGTTGACACATTTGAACTGGGCTACACAAGAGCTACACAAAAAGTATTTGTAGTGGGAACAAGAGTCTTGTGCATAGCAAAGTGTTTGTTTTCAAGAGCTTCAAGAAGCAACTTTATTTTGGGTGCGTGTATTTTTCATAAAGGGGTTTGATATTCTAAAACAGCAGAGGGCTCATATGCTATTTAGATATCCCAACCAATTATTCTTTATGCTTTCTTATTCATTTACCACAACCATCTTTTGTTGTCCAGTACCTGAACTCCACAAAATGTCCTTGGGTTACTATTCAGATGTAAATCGAGACCACTTTTTAAAAGATTGGCAATTGTGCACAAAGATACTCTGTTCGGTTCTAAAATCCACTCTTGAGACCACTTATGGGCCTTACTGCATCTCTTCTAAATAAGAGAAGGCTCCATCTTTGAAGGGCATTCATTCTTTCACACCCACTTCCATCCTTCAAGAGATAACAAAGGCTGTAATAATAATAGAGTCTGAGCCATTACAGCCAATGGTAAGCCATCCTTTGCTTTCCTAGTTTATTAAATAAACCATAACTGATGGCTCATACAATTGCCAAAGCCAAACCACATCACGACTCTGTGCCATATGAGAATGTAGAGGATCTTGAGCCTCTCTGTGTCTTCACCCTGCTTTAATTTACAAGGACCCATCACATGTCATTCCTTGATCTTTGGAAAGGGCTGGGAGGGTGGCCAGGGGAAGAAGGCTCGGAACAGGCTTCTGCTGGGACATCATCTGAGGATCAATAGTCAAGGTGGCAGCCATGGCTTCACAATTGAATATCTGTCTCTTTTCTTCATGGATCCATGTACAAATAGGGAAAGGCTTTCTGTGCATAGCAGTGACTACCTTCTTGACTTTTCGTGAACCAGAAGCAGAGATGGCATTCTGACGGCTCAGACCAGTTTGCCCAAACTAGTAGCAGCGATTATGGCCACCTGCTCACCCACCTGGACATAATGCCATCGTATTTAGCCATGTTTTCATGGCCAAATGAATGTGGGGAAGGCACATGTGCTCATATTTGTGAACTGGTAGGGTAGGAGCCTGGTTTCTGCTACTGGTTATTAAAGAAACACAATAATGGCAACCAGGGAAAGATTGTGATGGTTGCTGAAAATGAGAGAAAGGTTGCTTTGGCAGAAAACATTTTTGCAAGAATAGGAATATTACCCTACCTCTGTGATGGTGAAAATATGGGACGCGTGCCACCGGTGGCACTCAGAGCCATATCTGAGGGCATGCAAGGCGTTGCCCTATGTCAGCTCCAGGGCACTGCCCAGCTGATTTTCAGCCTTCTGGAGGAAAAGGGGAGGCCATTTTCACCCTCCCCAGGCTTCAGGAAAGCTTCTGGAGCCTATGGATGGTGGAAAACAGCCCAACAAGCCTACCAGAAGTTCAGAGGCTTCATTGAGGCCTAAATGCATGCACAAGAGGGCAGAGCAGGGGGTAGGGCACTGCATTATGATGTGGGTATGCACACACAAATTTTCGTGCAAATTTTTGGCACTCTTTTGGCCTCACTGCCATACCTCTATTTTTCAGTTTCAAAATGGTGGAGGTTTGAAAAGAAAAAGTCTGGCTCAGATTAAATATACATTGGCTATATTTGCATGATATAGGGATTTTGTTTGTTTTGGTACATTCAAGTCAGGTTTTCGAATTCTGGTGACTGCAGTTTACTTGGCAAGATTTCAGAAATGGTTTGCCATTGCCTCCTTTCTAGAGGTGAGAGAGAGTAACTGGACCACCCAGCCGGCTTTGTGTCTAAGATTGGCCTCCACCAAAGTGGCTGTCTTCTGCCAACTTTACTCTGTTTTATAAATTCCTATAATTCTGGCTCTCTACCAAGCTTCATTGAACCATGGTTGACTTAATCCAATTTTCTGTGCCTGCATTATATGTTGAATCATAAACCAACCCCATGTCCTGGTTCATGTAATATAATATGTTAAATCGTAGCTGGCTTCCATGTGTCATGCAAACGCAGGTGTTAAGTAGTTAGCACAATTCTGGGAATGAAACTGATCTTGACATCCAATCTGGTGTTGAACTATAAAAGTCATGTTTGCATTTGGTTATCAAACCTGGGCTTCTAAAATTCAAATGACCTGCAGATCATTTGTGTCAAAATGGAAACAAGTCCATTTTGCACTTCTCCAGCACACTTATGGTTGAAGCTGAAAACAGAGCTTATTCAATGATGATTTGATAGTGGTTTACTGAACCAAGGCTTATTGACTAAATCATTATTAATGACATAGTACAGGGGTAGGCAAAGTTGGCTCTTCTATGACCTGTGGACTTCAACTCCCAGAATTCCTGAGCCAACCATGTTAGCTCAGGAATTCTGGGAGTTGAAGTCCACATATCATAGAAGAGCCAACTTTGCCTATCCCTGGCATAGTAGAACATACTAAACTCAAGCCAAAACATCATACAATGGGTTACTATAATCATATTAACTTAGTCTTAAGCTCCATGAGGTCCAGAGGTAAATTTTCATTCATATGGATCACTGGGTTCAATGACACCAGATTTTGCTGTTGGAAAAACTTGGCAACCTGTTTTTACTATAATTATTTTTCATTTATTGTTTCGCCATCAGGCCTATAAAAATTGATTCCTTCCACCATAACAGCTAATTTAACTTTGCTGTTCCATGAACTTTTTTCCATTCTCATTGGTTTCTGAGGGGGTGACGGGATCTGCTGCCATCTACACCATTCTATGCTGGTGGACTGAAGGGAAGCAACATCAACCAACAGCATGTTCCTATACAATGTATCTCTTCAACGGGCCACTGGCATCAGCTATTGCATCAACAGGAATTTTTTCAAGTACTAAACAGCAAGAAAATGTTATTTTCTCAGGGAAAATCTTGGAATTGCTTCATCCTGATCCAAAGACTGGAAAGGTTCATACCTTGACAGTAGATGTTTTTGCCATCATTCGCTCCCTCATGGCCTTTAGATTAACTGATGGAACCAAGGATTGCATTGTGGTGGGCATTGATTTGGGCCACTTCATCATCCTGAAATACCAGTCTTCTAAAACCGTGTTTGAGAAAATTTATCAGAAAAGCTTTGGTAAGAATGACTGCCATAAAATTGTTTCTCAACAGTACTTGGCTGTGGATCTCAAAATGCGGTCTGTCGTGATCAGTGCCATTGAGAAGCAGAAACCTATGTACATTCTAAACAGAGACATCCGTGGCTCACTATTTCTTCCCCATTGGAAGCTCACAAGGCCAACACCTTGGTTTATCATGTGACAGAAGTCGACATTGGGTTTGAAAATCCCATTTTTGCCTGCCTGGAAATGGAAATGAGGAAATGACCCTACTGGGGAAGCTGCAGCAAACACCTAGAAGACATTGACATTTTATGAGTTAGAATTCAGTTTGAACCACGTGGTCAGGAAATATAGCGATCTGTTGAAAGAACACAGCAATTTTCTAATAACAGTTCATGGAGGCTCCAATGGTCCGAGTGGATACTGATTTGCTCTGAAAACTACATTATCTACAAAAACTTTGGTGACCAGCCAGATATTCGATGTCCAATTCCCAGAAGGAGGAATGATGTGAATGACCCTGAAAGAGGCATGAACTTTGTCTCGTCTGCTACCTACAAGACAAAGTCCATGGGTTTTTCTTCCTATTTCAAACAGAGCAGCATGATAGCTTTAAAATAACCTTGGAGACTGATGAGGATACGGTCATATAAATTCAGCTGAAGTATTTTGACATGTGTGTGCTGAAAACAGGGTTTTCTTTTCTGGCTTCTGAGTTTGGAAACCACTACCTCTACCAGCTTGCCCACCTTGGAGATGATGATGATGAGCCGGAGTTGCCCTGCCTCTGGAGGAAGGGGACACCTTCTTCTTCCAGCCTCTGCCTTTTAAAAACCTGGTATTGCTGGATGCGCTGAACAATCTTTCTCCTATTTTATCTTGTCTCATTGGTTTCCCTATGTTGAATTTTAGAGTTTTTATACCATGCAATCAGTGATGGGCTGCTACAGGTATGGTCAGGTACAGTACACAGAACCAGGAGAAAAATTTTGATTTTTTTTTCTTTTTTTCCCTTCTGGGCTCTGGGTATGTTTTTCCTATTGCAGTAAATGAGGTTGAATGTGTATAATTTTAGAAGAGCTGTGCGTATATGTGTGTACATACACTTTATATAGTAGATAATGTATATTTTTGTGTGTCTGTGTGTAATATGTATGTACACATATGGCATATATACATAGAATTAAATAGTATACAGTATTTTGGATGTTCAGTAATAGTGAATAGGAAAATTGTATCTCTGAGGCGAGGAGAGGCCAGGCACCCTAACCCTAACCCAAACCCTTAACGTGAGTGACATCAAGTTGGCCACCTTTAAGCCAGTCACATGACCTTTAAGCCACCCCCGGTCACATGATCATCAAGCCACTCCCACCTGGTCACATGGTCGGCAAGCCACACCCACAAAATAAGCCACGCCCACAGCATGGTAGTAAAAAAATTTGCAGCCCTTCACTGCATGTAATGTGTTGTGCTCGTTGTTGTCACTAAAGAATAATAATAGAATGACATGTATTTGAATGCCAATTACATTTGAATGCTAATTACTTTTTTTTCCCCTGACATTTGCTGACATATCAAATGATCCAGATTAATCCTCTCTGTATAGATAATGTATCCTGACAACCCAAACTGTAGAACTGATATTTTAATTCAGAGACTCCATTTCAGCAGTTCACAAGCAAAAAAAATAATTTTCAGCTACCATTTTCCAGCCTTTATGTAAGATATGAATCTTGTAAGGAATAAAACACTGAGCAAAATCCTTGCATACTGAGTGCATATACCCACTTCAATCTTTAAAATCCAATAATCTCCTAACAGGATAAGCTGGACAAGGTACTGAAACATTTACAATTACTCAGTGATATGACTCCTGGCTGATGTGTTTCTTCATAAAAGAATGTCATCTTGGATAAGAATGCTCATTTCTAACTAAATTCTTATTTCTGTACTGCAGGAACTGACTTCTGGTGATCTGAATATTAAACAAGATGATGTGCATTCTCATTTCTGCTTAATAATTATTACTTGGGTATCCTGAATGGTGATAGGAAGCCCTGAATGTAGGGCAGTGAATGCTCCACAAGTATACCGATATAGGCAATTCAGTGAATCCCAGGCTTGACTTAGACTAAAATAGAGATCAGCAGCTTTATAGAGTTTAGGAATCAAGAACAAATGTAGCATATTTTTCGGTGTATAAGACGCACCGGTGTATAAGATGCACCTAGATTTTAGATGTGAAAAACCAGGAAAAAGTATTCTGAACCAAATGGTGTAGTAATATATTATTTAATAAAATACTACTGTAGCAGAATGCTTTTTACAACTATGTACACTTTTGACAAACTTCAAACTTGACAGCTTTAAGACTAGTGGACTTCACCTCCCAGAATTCTTCCTCCTCCAGTCATGCTAGATGGGGTAATTAGAAGGAAAAAACACACCCATTTTTGCAAAAAAATGGGGCAATTTTTGCCTGTTTTTTCACAAAAATGGGGTGGGCAAAGGGTCAGGGAAGCCTGCAGGGAGCTCCTAGGTGCTGGGGGATGGCAAAAATGCCCCCATTTTTGTGAAAAACAGGCCACTGCCTTCTCAGGCTCACACACACAAAGCAAACAGGAAGGAGGTGTGAAGCAGCCAGGTTTGAATGGTAGAAGACTTGGCCATACTTTTCCATTGGTTCTGTGGGTATGGCTTGGTGGATATGGCTTGGTGAGATGGGGCCGCCCCACCTTGTCATGAGTGACATCAAGTTGGCCATGCCCATTCAATCTGATGACCCCTCCCCCCACAAAGCCATGCCCTGCACGAAGCCACACCCACAGAAATGGTAGGGAAAATTTTTGAATTTCACCCCTGGTCCTAAGGTCTTGAATCCAGGCTGTCAGTTTTCCAGCTGATAAATTCACCATCTATTCACAATCTAAATAATCTAATCATCATCATAATCATCACCCCTCTAGTGCCCACAAATTTAAATCAAATCCAATAAGGGCTAACCGTCCAACCAATTATAAGCAAAATAATATTTTTTTAAAATATTCAAATCTACATCCAGGAAAACATGCTCTCTCTGTAAAAATGCTGAAGTCTTTTCTCCGAGTGTGTTTGACATTTCTGGAACAATAATTTGGAGCCACAATGATAATATCAAATCAATAGCAATTAGAGTCAACAAATTCTCAAACAGGATCCAAAAACTTAATGTATAAAAATGGCTTCAAATCAACCTTAAAAAGAAAGGGATATCTTGTTTTTCAGACAGTGCTTTGTTAATCTTATTTATTTATTTATTTGATTTGTCAAGCACATATTGGTGGTATACAAAGATATAACAATATTTATATACATGTGACTAGTAAAAGAGAAACGTTAGGGCAGGGGACAGAAGGCACGCTGGTGCACTTATGCACGCCCAGATTGTGGGGGCAATAGGCTGGCTCTGTTAAACAGTGCTATTGCTAACATGTTGTGAGCCGCCCTGAGTCTGAGGAGAAGGGCGGCATAAAAAATTGAATAAATAAATAAATAATTTTTATCCCCCACTGGCATCTTGCAATCTTCCAAAATTGCTGTTATGAGTGATTTTCTTGACTCCAATTAGCCCTGATCTTCTCTATTACTGATTGCAATTTTATTATTACCTATCACTTTTATTTATGTATTTATTTTATTTATTTATTTTGTCAAACAAGTATAGAATTATAGTTTGTATTAACATAAGTAGAAAGGATACATTGGGGATACATTGATTTCTGTAGGAAAGGCAAAATGACTTAATTCCACTACAATGTCAGGAGGAAGAGAGAATGATGATGTTATGTTGCTCGTGATGTTGTCCTTTCTCTAGCCACCCCTATGCCAAAGAATTTAGTACCATTGAAAGGATGACATACTCCATAAGCTCCAGTTTCTCTCATGACATCTGTGGATGCTTCTCACAGCAAACAGGTAGGGGACTTTCTTCAACACTCTCTTACATTATTCTTCACATGTAACCTCATATTGGGCCCTATGAACTGGAACAAATGAAATGATGCTTCTCTTACTGATAAGCAGGACAACAGAGTCCTCCTTTTAAACATCTCAGAACTTCTTATATGTCAGATGGTGAGCAGCCCTTTGTCTTCAAGACAAAAAGGGCTGGATCTCAAATTTGACTCGTCACCAGATGGCTTGCTTTCTAACCCAGATGGTGATTTGATCAGGGCTTGTCGGTGGAGGGAAAAAGACAACACACATGTAGCTTTCTCAGCTAGCTCTCAGTCCACCAGTGAACTTTCTTTTCGCAAACTAATAAAATGAAAGTTCCACTTTGTTGGAGGGTTGTCTGCTCTGAATCAAAGCCACAGTCTTATGTACTCGGTTGCTATGTGAGTGGATGACTATCTAGAAACTCATCTGGTGAACATTATATGAAAAGTGGGCACCTCTCATTTTTTAGCTACAAGTATTTTCATAAGTGGCACTTTCCTCTCAACTGACAGACTATTCAACAAAGCAGATTGCTGCAAAACCCATCAAAAGTTTGGAGTTCTATGAGTACTTAATAGAACAGAAATCATCCCATATTATGGAACAGGATTTGCTTGAGATTAACTGGTTGATTATTGGCAAATTGATAATACTGATATGTCTTTATGGTCTAAAGCAGTGGTCCTCAGCCTGGGGATTGGGACCCCTTTGGGGGTCAAATGACCATTTCACAAGAGTCGCCTAAGACCCTCACAAGAGTCGCCTAAGACAAATTTCCCATGCTGTTAGGCACTAAGGCTTCTATTCTGGTGACTTGGAACATATTTTTACAATCCGACCAATCGGGAATTTACAGTGGAAGTGTCCCTCTGACCTTCCTGCCAATCACCTTAAAGCTCTTTTGGGTGAATTGGTGCTAGATTTATGGTTGGGGGTCACCACAACATGAGGAACTGTATTAAGGGGTCACGGCATTAGAAAGGTTGAAAATCACTGGAGGCACTACAGCAATCCCACAAATTGATGCATGACCAATAATAGCCATTGTTTTCCAAAGAAAAGAGACTTTACCAAGCCAAATATTTTAGCATTAGCTGTTGAATGAATAATTTTTGGAGAGGAAAAAATGGGGGAAACCCAGCTGAATTCCAGCAATTGATGGCTTTCTTGACTGTCAGGAAGTTACTAATATAGCTTTCCTGTATATACGCATGTAATATAAAAAAAAAAAATGAGTGCAAGAGAGATTTAGGTTCAGTAAGAGAAGATATGTATCAGTTCAAAAGCTCTATTTTATCTGTATATCTGTTCATACATTTCATAATGTGTGGTCCAAATTTCACCCAATCATTCTGATACTGCATGTGCAGATTGGGTATTTCTCCACCTACCATCTCACCTCTTCCCCTTCTCCCCAGACAATAATATAGAAACAGAACATGAAAGCATAGAACAAAAGTTTAAGGTTAGGGTTCATCTTAATGAACCAAATGCCAGTGGAATTTGAAACTGAGTTTGAACATTTTTATCTCATTAGAAGAAAATATCTGGAGCTCAAGGTTGAATTGTGGAGATCTTGGTGTATTCAGAATCTTAGCAGAGGTTTCAACTAGTTTCATTACCAGGAGCTGGACAGCTTGTTATCTAAAATGTAAAATAGCTACTACATTTCCCCACCACCACTCCCGCTTAATGGGAAGTAGGAGTTTTAACCCCCTCCTTTCCCCCTAGATTAGGAGCTGTCATCTGCTGTTGAAACAGATTGATCAGGTTAATATCTTGTTAAAGGTTTTCTAATGGCGTCAAGTACCTTATCTGAATGTTGAGTCACTGGCAACTTGATTTTTTTTCTTTTCTTTTCAGTTTGAAACGTTTCTCTGCTTATCCAAATAGCTTCAAACCACTTACAACTGTTCATTTAGTGACCAAAGTCACACAATGGCAGTCACTTATGACCATTTTTCACTTACTGTACTTACATCCTTTGCAGCATCCCTCATGGACAGGTGATGAAAAAGAGCCTTGGTGGCACAGGGGTTATTGCAAGCTGCTTCTGCTGATCACTGGCTGCCAACGTTTGGCAGATCGAGTCTCACCAGACTCAAGGTTGACTCAGCCTTCCATTGTTCCAAGGTTGATAAAATGAGGACCCAGATTGTTGGGGGCAATATGCTTACTCTCTGTAAACCACTTAGAGACGGCTATAAAGTACTGTGAAGCAGTATATAAGTCTAAATGCTATTGCTAAAATTCCAGATGCTTAGCAACGTGGTTCGCATTTATTATGCTTGCTGTGTCCCGAGGATCATGTGATAACCTTTTGCAGCTTCCTGACAATTAACTGATTCACTTAATGACCGCATTACTGATTTAACAACTGCAGCAATTCACTTAACAACTGTGGCAAGAAAGGTTGTAAAATGGGTCAAAACTCAACACACCTCTTGCTTAACAACAGAAACCTCAGGCTCAGTTGTGGTCATAAGTCATGTACCTCCCTTCTTAGCATTGAATGTCATTTCTCCTTTGATAGGTGCATGTTTTCAATATATAATCGGAAGCCATTCTGGCTTCTGCCAACTGAGTAAACAATATGGTATGGAATTAGGTCCAGCATTTGCAGCTAAGTTTTGTTTTGTGCCTTGAGTGCATCCTATGGTAACCCTCCTTTGAATAATAAAGCAGAATTGGGCTGCTCTAATCCTGAAGCCTGATGGCTGGAAAGCCTGTTTGCCTTATGGCTAGACTCAATCTTGAAGAAAAAGAAAAGAAAGAATCTGTTGTCTTAAATGACACATCCAGCAGAGAGGACTGCTGCATAAATAATGCCCCAGGCACAGCCTCCAGAGAGAGGGTGAAAACAGTGTTTGTAATATAATCTGAGTTTTATAGAGTTTAGTTTAACACAATTTGCAAAACTCAGGATTAGAGCCAGGCTCACACACCCTTTAGGATGGAGGTCTAAGATGATTTCTCTTTACCTTAAAAAGCATCTGATGATTTTTCCCAAGGGGGGGGGAGTTTATTTATTTATTTATTTATTATTTAGATTTGTATGCCGCCCCTCTCCGCGGACTCGGGGCGGCTCACAACAAGGCATAAACAAATCGTAACAAATCCAAATAAATTTAAATATTTTAAAAAGTTTAAAAAGAACCCCAATATACTAACAGTTGATTATTTATTTATTTATTCATTCATTCATTCATTCAATTTTCAATATACAAATCAATAAACTTTTTAACACTACTGTGTCGTAGATATCTTACGGTTATTTCTATACATCTTTATTCCTCTGCTCTAACCAGTAATGCCACCTATTCCACACTTTTGTAAAATTCTGTTTCCTCTTTGCCTTTCATTTCCAGAGCCTGGACATCTCTGCGCATTCAAGTGTTTTATATATAATCCTTTTATCACTTGATAGATTTTTGAGGGGGGGGGGCTTGATTTTTAATGGTGTCTTCATACACCAGTATTCAAAGTGAACAAAGAGGACAGTAGGAAGGACACTGGGCTTTGCCCATTGTTTATGTCAGTAATATGACTACTGTGGACGCTATGGCTATTATGAACAGACATGCTAAAAAAACAGTTTAATTTCCACATTCTTCACAGTGAGTAATGTTTCTCACCATGCCGGGTGCTAGACAGCACTAAAGAAAATAGGTAACAATACTTCTTTTTAAACGTCCTAATTATTGCTTTAAATGTTGGTTCCCATTGTTAGATTTGCATCTCGAGAATTGGGTAGCCCTCCAGCATCCCCTAAATATGCATTCTCTTAGAAGTCCTCCATTATTGCCAACTGGCTCACTTCTTTGGTAGTTCCAGCTGAATACAGTCCAGCTGTCACTGGCAAAGCTTTAAAGAAAAGCTGGTCTTAGCAGATGGCAGCATCTAGCTGATCTTGGAAGCTAAGCAGGGTTTCTCCTGAATTAGTACTTGGATGAGGGTCCATCTAGGAATTCCAAGGCTGTAGGCTATTCAGACAGAAAAAATAGCCCAGATGAAGCTGCCAGGGAAAAAAAATCTGTGTGTGAAGTAACTGAAAGTCAAACAGTAAAAGGCAGTTACAAATTAGGTTTAGCTTCCAAGAGAGCCCATTTCCTAATTTTAGTGGGTGTGGCTGTAGTGTGCTAAACCCTTTTATGATAATCAAAGTTGAAGTAGCTCTCTGAAGCAAACCTTCCCTAGATATTGTCTCTATTTATATTTACTGAGGCATAATAGGCTTTGTTTCGTTTAGGCATAATGTTTTGTATAAATGGGGCCTGTTGGATCTGAATAAATGGAGGGACACGTGGTTGCCTGATTCGTCTTTATTAGGAATCGGCCCGTATAACAAAGTAACGAGTAACAAGAGTACAATTGAAGTTTGTGGCAAAAGACAAGGCACGCGGCATGGGTATCTCTATTTAAAGGGCTTTCTTACTGTAGGTGCGGCTTTGACAGCTGTTTGAATTTTCCTGCCCGTGACTCAGCCAATCCGCAGGCAGGCATGTAGATGAGCTGGTTTAAACATACATTTGCATAATCTATTTATTATTATTTACATAGGTACATAACACCCCTCCCCTCATAGTTTCAGCGCAACTATCAATCATTCAATCAGGTGACATAGTCATCCAATCGGGTTGGACGTTGGCAATCCCAACTGGACCTGCACAGTTCAGTTGAGTGTTTGTCAGCTGCAGAGGAAGTTGGCTGGCTGTCTTCTCTGCAGGGCCCTACATGGCACTGGACCAGAGTTCCTACGGAACCACCTGATTGTTGTTAGCCGCCCCGAGTCTTTGGAGAGGGGTGGCATACAAATCTAAATAAACTAAACTAACACCTGCTACTGCACGAATCCCAGCGACCGATAAGGTCCCACAGAGTTGGCCTTCTCCGGGTCCTGTCGACTAAACAATGTCGTTTGGTGGACCCCAGGGGAAGAGCCTTCTCTGTGGCAGCCCCAGTCCTCTGGAATCAACTCCCCCCGGAGATTAGAACTGCCCCCACCCTCCTTGTCTTTTGTAAGCTACTCAAGACCCACCTATACCGTCAGGCATGGGGGAACTGAGACACCTTCCCCAGGCTTTTATACTTTATGTTTCGTATGTATGTGTTGTTTGGTTTTAAATTATAGGATTTTATATGTCTTTTTCTATTTTAATATTAGATTTGTTCCACTGTAACATTGTTTTATTGTTGTTGTGAGCCTCCTCGAGTCTTCAGAGAGGGGCGGCATACAAATCTAATAAATTATTATTATTATTATTATTATTACCTGGTCTGGCCTGTGACGAAACTTCCCACGTCGAGTTGACTAAATCAATGCCGGCCTCCTGGATAGTCATTATTTGGTGGTGTTTGGATGTTTGCCGTTTCCATCCTGCTCTGGAGGTGATCTTTGTGTCTCCTCCATTTGCGAGATTTGTCCCACAGAAATGGTGTTTGCTCTAGTTCAGATTGAAATAAGCAGATCACGGGAGGAGACATCCAAATATTACTGAGTTGGAACATTTTAGCAGGGAGAAATTGATCCTGGTTCCTTCATACAATGTGAGGAAACTGGTAAGAAACTAAAGAAAGTATTGGGTTGCAGTCACTGCAGCTAAAAGCGATACAACCAGTTACGGAATATAAATAAGGGGGTAATTACTTTTTCACACCGGCGCGTCACAGGTTATGTGATTTTGTTTATGAAATAAAACAAGCTCCCGAGTTTGATGGCATTTGTTTGTTTGTTTGTTCGCCCTCCCTCTATGTTTCAGTGGGATCCACAGGAAGCCCTGATAACATCTCAGCAGCAAAGATGCAAAAACTCTGGAAAAATCACTTCCCCGGGGTGCAGCTGCAATAGATTTCTGCAATTATTGGGGAATTAGCTAATTCTACCTTTGAGAATCCCTTCTTCCCTCGGTAATGTTGTCTGTATGCAGTGCTGTGGATTGATGCACATCCCTCCTTGTACAAACTACTGTATACCCAAAGGACAAAATCAGCATGCCAAATAAATGTTCTGTAGATCACTTGAGGCTTTCCTTTTTCCTTTATACTGTACTTGGGTTTTTAAAAAAAATTTGTATGAGTGATGTACTCTTAAAGATAATGGTTGCTCCATGTACAGGAAAAGATTTCTCAAGCCCCAGCCTCACAGTCAAAAGCAGACAAGCCCAGAGAAATCAATTGGCCTTTATCGTCCAAGTAAATGAGTTCACTGCAAAGGCTACTAAAGTTCAGGTCACCAGACTGTGTTCCCATTCATTTTAAAGAGGATTTTAAAAGATTGTACACTGAATCCCTACAGTATCTGGAAATGAAAGGATTTGAAGAAAGTTAAACCATGTCAGGAAAGAACATCTTTGATCTTGGTCCTCCTACAGCAATTTTTTCCCCCTGCTTATCCAAGAGGAGACCATTATATCGGATAACCTAGGACATGACTAAAGTACATAACAAAAAGTTTTCTGCTGCCCTAAAGTGTTTTACTGTTCTTCGTCCTTTGAAGAATTAAGGGCAGGAGAGAATGGCAGAAGAATATAAATCCAAGGCTAGTACAGCAAAGGTGACAAAGTTTAAAATCCAGTCCTGAAAAAGGATTATGGCAGAAGAATCGTTCATTTCTCCACCCTTATTAAAAGTAACAAGCTTCTTGGATCTCGTGAACATGCATTTAATTGGGAAAAAGGAGGACATTTTATAAATAATATAGGTGAAGGGAGGAAAAGGAAAGGGGAAGGAATCTTAACTACAACCCACTTACTAACGCTAGCAAATCTGAAGGACTTTTAAGCAAATATTAAAAACAAATGTATAGCATTCTCCATATGGAAATGTTGTTGTTTTTATCGGGGAGGGTGTTAATTAAGAATATTTAGTTTTATTAGGACAAAATAAAGTTTTCCAACTAACTGAAATGAATAGAGTTTAAAATGCAATTAATTTTGGCCAGGCTATAACTACTGATATTTTCTGTGTCCTTAGAACAAAAATATTGGTGAAATAAGAGTCCAGAATAGAACTAAGCGATGTACTGTACTAAAATACAGTAAGCAGTTCTACTTTCTGCAAAATAAAAAATAAAAATTAGTGGCTATTGTGCAAGAGCCCCAGTGCTCTTAACAACTAATCTCTCCTGCACTATTATCTGATGGTGCCCTTTCATCTTCCTTAGGCTCCAGCAAGAATATCCAACAATAAGATGAGCGAGACATGTAACTGTAAATGCCCGGAGTCAGTGTACTTCTACAAAGATAAAAATTCTTTACAGGTCAAGATAGATTTTTTTCCCCCTGCTTTTGACCCTAAACATACAGAAATGAATTAGCTAGACAGCTTTTAAAGCTGTTGGCAGAAGATAACCATTAGCTCAATTGAAGGGCAAGCTTTAGAAAGGAAACTGGGCCGCTTGTTACTGGAAAGGGCTTGATTCATTAATGGTTATATAGGCCCCATTGTGAGGATGGAAGGTCTCAGCCAAGCTCCCATTTACCGCTTCTGATAATGTAAGGAGTGCTAAGGGAACCAGAGGACAGGCAGGGAGCATGATCTCCAAAGGCATCCAATTGTTGTTATTTTTCCAAACTTTTAAACTCTCGTAAATATATCCTGCCTTATCAGCACTCTTGCTCTCACTTCTTCTACGCACCAAAAATTCACACCCAGCGCGAAACACTGTCTAGTGCCTGCAGGAGGTGAGATTTGTTTCAGTTTCTCACTGCCAGACAGGTTGGCAGATTGTTTAATTTTAATTTGGGAAGTTGTAAGGTGTGCGAATGCAACAGCTAAATCCAGAGCAAGCAGAAGACGAAAACTGGAAAATGCACTGAACAGCCCTAAGCCATCGGCTGCTATTGAGGTCACAGAAGCTATGCCGGCGCATCAGTTAAGTTAGGTACAGGTAATCCTTGACTTACATCCACAATTGAGCCCGAAATTTCTGTTGCTAAGGTGAGGCAGTTGTTAAGTGAGTTTTGCTCCATTTTACAAACCTTTCTTGCTACAGTTGTTAAGTGAAACACTGCAGTTATTAAGTTAGTAACAGGGTTGTTAATTCAATCTGGCATCCCCCCTTTAACTTTCTCATCAGAAGTTTTCAAAAGGGATGTCACATGACCTCGGGACACTGCCAATTACCAAGTGCCTTTCATCCCCTGTCCAATTGTCTTCCTTTCTCTCGCTTTTCATATATATTTTCTTCCTTTCGTATATCCTCTCCTATAAGTTCACTTTTACCCTTATATATATTACTACATGTCTATTTTTCTTCCTATGTATTTATGTATTGGACAAATGAATAAATAAAAATGAAATAAATAAATAAGTGTCTGAATTTTAAGAGCCAGGGGTAGTGCAATAGTTAGAGTGCAGCACTGCAGGCCACTTCAGCTAACTGCTAGCTGTAGTTCAGCAGTTCAAATCTCACCACTGGCTCAAGATTGACTCAGCCTTCCATCCTTCCAAGCTGGGTAAAATGAGGAGCCAGATTGTTGGAGGCAATGTGCTGATTCTGTAAGCCACTTAGAGAGGGATATTGTTGTTTCCAGAGGACAGTTAGGCATTGTACCCACCCCATATTCCCTGGGCGGGAAAATACTATAAGGTGATTGGTTGGCAGCCCGGCATATATGTAGCTGCCGGGCAAGGCCATGTTGTCTTTTTGCTGAGTTCTGTAACCGTTACTTGTTATTAATAAAGAGCTGTTACTCACCCACGAGTGCAGTCCTTCATTCCGCTAAGGACTTAACAGGTGTAAAAGTACTATGAAGCAGTATATAAGTCTAAGTGCTAAGTGCTAAATTATGACCACGTGATCATGGGGATGCTGCAACAGTCCTGTTTGAAAAATGGTAATCAGCAATGTTCCCTCTATTTTTTTCCCCAGTGTGGGCAGAAAAGTATAATGTCTGAGCGGCACATTTTCATGCCTGGGTGTGGATAGGTTAGAAACAAAAGGCGTCACGTGATCTCAGGACACACAGCAACAGTCATAAATATGAAATGGCAGCCAGGTTTTGATCCTGTGATTATCAGGCTGCTGCAAAGCTCCGAAGTGTGAAAAAGGGGCATAAGTCACTTTTTTCAGGGCCGTTGTGACTTTGAAGGGTCAGTAAATGAACTGTTGTAAGTCAAGGAAAACCTGCCTTCCCCCCTAGATATTTTCTGTGGAGCTTCAAAATGGACTCCTGATCTGCTTCTAAAAGAGTGCACTGGTCAGACAGATAATCCTCAACTTCTTTTCTGACCCAAATGGAGGCCAACATTTCTATCTCCTGAGTAAGACGGTTATTAAGTGACTTCTGCCTCACTTGACCACCTTTCATGCCACAGTCATTAAGTGAATCCCTGCAGCTGTTTGTCAGAAGATCCCAAAAGATGTTCACATAACCCTGGGACATGGCCACCATCATAACTAACTTGTCAAGTGTCCAAAGTTTGATCCAATAACCCCTTTATTTTTCTAACAAAGTCCTTCCTTCCTAGAAGGAAGAACAGAAAGAATAAAATGGAAAAGGGGATTAAAAGAGGATACAAAAAATAAAAAAGAAAAGGGTTTGGTTCAGAGTTCTGCTCAGATTAAAGAAATTGGAGTTTGAGAAGGGTTAATTAAGCTTGGGTTTTTGTTTTGTTTGCTCTTTTTTAACTTTAATTATTTTTTCTATTTAGATATATGAATTTAGGAATTTCTGATTTGTTTTAATAAAGTTAGAAGTATTGATTATAATATGATATGTAGTAGGTGATACTAATTTGGATTAATGCATAAATGGAATTGAATTTAGAATTGTTGGGGAGATTAATGATGCTAATGATTTTTAATTGATTGAAAATAGAGAATATTTAGAATTTTCTTCCTTTTTTCTTTTCTCAAATTGACTGAAATTTAAAATTAATAATTAAGTAAGAAATGTAGATAAGTATTAATTGGCTAAATGTTAGATGGGCTGAAATAATTTTTAAATTTGGGATTAGGTAAATGTACTATTTAGAGGGGGGAAGATGTCTGATATTTGTATATGTTTAGGTTTATAGAAAAATGTATAAAGAAAGAAGGAAGCACTTTAGCATAATGGTTAATAAGTTAGAAATATAATTGGTGTTGTACTTTTTGAAGGAACATTAAGGAGAGGATTTAATTAAAACAAAATGTATGTAACTGGATGACAAAATTAGAAAAAAAAACTTTTGCAACTTTTTGGATGATTGATATTAGTTACTAACAAAATACTGCATTTTATTCATGGAAAATTAGATGGTACACTGTGTTGTTTGAATGTATGTTGAGAGAAAAATAAAAAAAATTACACACACACCCCAAAGTCTTTCCTTCCTCTGTCCCTCCATTCATTTCATTCTTCCTCCTTCATTCCTTGTTCCCTTCATTTCTCCTTCCTTCCTTCCTCCCTCCCTCCCTCCCTCCTTCCTCTCTACTTCTCTCTTTCCCTCCCTCTCTTTCCCTTTTCTTTCTCTCCACTTCTCTCTCTCTCTTTTCCCTCTTTTCCCTCTCTCTCATTCTTTCCCCCCTGGTCTTTCTCATTTCTATGTACTTCTCCCTCTCCCCCACTTCTCTCTCTCATTTGTTTCTCCTCCCTTTTTTCTCTCATTTTTCTCACCTTCATTTCTGTTTTTCTCTCTCTTTCCTTTCCCTTTTTCTTTCTCTTGTCATGCTCTCTTCCAGTGGGGGGTGCAACTGCGGTGGCAGCGACAGAGCCCGGCAGGCAAAGGAGGAGGAGGAGGAAGAAAGATGACCTCACAGAGGGGAGCCAAGGAGGAGCAATCTGCTTTCGTAAGCTTTCCCTGCTGGATGGTCAATGGCCATCCAGCAGGGAAAAATTGACCATCCAGCAGGGAAAGCTTATGAAAGTGCATATCGCTCCTCCTCAGCTCCCCTCTGTAAGGTTGCCTTTCTTCTTCCTCCTCCTCCTCCCTTCTGCTGGAGGGCAATTGACTGCTGCCAAGAGGACGGTGGCAGAGGGGGCCGGCCCCTCCCTGAAGAAAATGGTTCTTTGCCTGCCGGCTGCTGATCTAGAAGCTGGAGAGGGCCCACAGCAGAAAGGGGAGCTCTCGCGCACACACCATTCACCGGAGAAAACCCTTCACGGCTTCCCCCCCAACTCCCCACCATCTACCTACCACGGATGGTTATGGATCTGCGCTGGAATTGGAAAGTGCTGTGCAGAGGTCTCAAACCTCCTGCGCTATAGCGCACAGTGCAGCTTAGGGGGAATATTGATCTTCAGTCACTATTTTCAGTGCCATTGTAATTATAAACAGTCTCTAAATGACCTGGTGTAAGTTGAGGACTACCTGTGCCAAGTCCTTATGATAGCCATGGTTTTTCTAAGCCTTGCTTAATACAGTATATCTCTATAGAAACAGATGGAGAAAGTCTTTAAAACAAAAAGAGGAGCAAAGAAAGCAAAACGTAGAAAATTCAGTCAGCTGTTGGCATTACACCCGCAATCCATTGGATTTTCAATAGATGATTATGCTTTCTGGGCGATTGGCAATCCAAGTGCAGGAATTAATATTATTGGCTCATGCATAGTTGGGTGAGAAATAATTCCACAAGACCCACTAAGGCCTCAGTTGCATCATTAGACTGTATAGATAGAAGCCTTCTAGCTTGTAATTTAATAAGTTTGATGAGGCATGTAGTAATAAAAACTGAGGTATGTGGTAATAAACCTCAAATGACAGTATGGCCTTCCCCACAGAAGAAAACTGTGCAATAGCGCTTTGCTAATGAGGAGGTTTCAAAAAAACAAAACAAACGTGTGCTTAAATATTAAAAAGAAAACTTCCTTACGTCTCAAAAGAAAGCAAATCAGGAGGCTATATTAAGTTGGGCTGCTTGTGAGAGGTTAGGGGCAGTTGGCTATCCTCAACCTCAGCAACACTACAATGCTGCAACAATGTGTGGACTTCAACTCCCAGAATTCCTCCTGCCATATGCTCAGATTGAAAAGCACTGGGCTAGAACCCCTGAGACAACAAAAAGCATCCTAAGCCACCACACAACCCATGCCAATATTGCAGTGCAATCCACCAGTCCAGGAAAGTATGCCTGCCTCGCTGATCCCTAGTCTGCCAGTAAATGAGGTCAGCCAACAGGTGCTGTCCTTGCAGATTTTTATGGAGGACAAATCAAGGAGGCAACTGATGCTTTGACCAAATGTCACCAGTTGATGTGAAAATGCCCACCTGTGACTCTCCTTTAGGTGCTGGTGAGGAAGTGAGTTTTGATAGATGGTGAGATCTGCCACTGTGTTCAGCAGTGTTAACAAGGCAGCTCTCTCTTTCTGGTTTATTATTATTATTAATAATAATATTATTATTATTTATTAGATTTGTATGCCGCCCCTCTTCGTAGACTCGGGGCGGCTCACAACACAATAAAACAGTTCATGGCAAATCTAATAATTTACAATTTAAAATATTTTAAAAACCCCATTATTAAGCAGACATACATACAAACATACCATACATAAATTATATAGGCCTGGGGAAAATATCTCAGTTCCCCCATGCCTGACGACAAAGGTGGGTTTTGAGGAGTTTACGAAAGGCAAGGAGGGTAGGGGGAGTTCTAATCTCTGGGGGGAGCTGGTTCCAGAGAGTCGGCTCTTCCCCTGGGGCCCGCCAACCGACATTGTTTAGTTGAGGGGACCCAGAGAAGGCCCACTCTGTGGGACCTAATCGATCGCTGGGATTCATGCAGCAGAAGGCAGTCTCGGACATTAGGTCAGCATACAAAGCAGGAGAGCTCCATGTTCACTGAAGAGAACCAGTTCTTGCTGTGGCAAGTCTGCAGTTCCACAGATCTTCTGAAAGTGCATGGACATTATTGTAGCAATCATCAGAAGAATGTCACCACCTGTGTTGGACAGCAGCAGCAGAAGAGCTTTCTACACCTCACAAAACTCACACACACACATGCACACACTGCGTATCAGCAACCCAGACCTTTCTCTCTTTTCTCTGGGAGAAAGAGAAAACCTATGTGACCCAGAAGACTAACCCATCCACTTGCTAACTTTATTCCTTCTTCTTTTTCTATTTTCTTACTTGTTTTCTTTCTCTTTTTCCAGTTCTCTCCCAACCCCGGATGGATCCCGCACTTTGTGTCTTGCTATTACTCCACCGTTGCTTCCTATGCCACCTGTGAAGGCCAGTCAAGCATTTTGTTCATATAAAACAGAGCACTGGCAAAGGAAGCCTCCAGTTTAAAAGATATTGGAGCCAGAAATCTGCCAAGATAAGAGCATTTGTCAATGTAGTCATTACTTGCAAATTTAGGCAGAGATCCTGAGTTTTAAATTCAATCAGTTCAGGAGGAAAAGATTTATATTTGTCCCTTGTTTTTTCATCTCTATTCCACCCCACACACCTCTGTTGTTGCTTCCAAATACTGTATCTTCTTTCAAAAGAAAAGGAATGAGAAGCATACTCTATCAATGAAGATCCTACCTTTCATAATACTTTAACAAGGCAGTTGTGAGCGTATGGGATAGGTAGATATCTGGAGGTTATGGCTATCTGACTGCATTTTAGAAAGGGAAAATGGGCTTATGAATGAACTGGAAAGTTTCTCTCTTCTGTTTGTACTCTATGGCTTTGCCTGTTTATAGAGATGACTCCACTTTGGACTTGTTAAAAGAAAGTAGGAGGTTTTCTGCCTTTTGATATGAGAGAAAATCAAAGGACATGGGCGATCAGGTGGAAAATTCATGTTGTTGGAAAGAATCTTTTTCACGAAGAGGTTGGTGGTCTTCGGGAGACCTTCTTGTTCAAGGGGAGGGGGAGATTTAAACATGACTAATAAAAAAAATAGGTGCTAACCTAACTCAAATGAAATGACCTCTTCTCTTTCACACAACTGCCAGGCAAATTTGAAAGCCACTTTTAATAATTAATAATAATAATTATTATTTATTAGATTTGTATGCCACCCCTCTCTGAGGACTCAGAACGGCTCACAACAACAATAAAACATGTACAAATCTAATATTAAAAACAATTTAAAACCCTCATTATAAAAAGAAAAACAATCATACAACCTAACAATCCATACAAAAAACCATAGTAGCTAGGGGTATATTAATTTCCCCATGCCTGGCGACATAGGTGGGTCTTCAGAAGCTTTCAAAAGGCAAGGAGAGTGGGGGCAGTTCTAATCTCTGGGGGGAGTTGATTCCAGAGGGCCGGGGACGCCACAGAGAAGGCTCTTCCCCTTCCAGACGACATTGTTTAGTCGACAGGACCCAGAGAAGGCCAACTCTGTGGGATCTAATCGGTCCCTGGGATTCGTGTGGCAGAAGGTGTTCCCGAAGATATTCGGGTTTAAGTTTAAGAGATAAACTGATCATGGTGAATTTATTTAGATTGCTAAGTTGGGTGCTGGTTTTGCCTTTGTAAACTGACTAATTAGCTCTTATTCAACTGGCTGGTGGGTCTCTATCGAAGTAGGTAAAGACACTCTTGTCGCCTTTGTCACCGGGTCCTCAAAGGAGCAAACGTTTTGCTGGTCTCACATAGAAGCTTCAGAAAAACAGACCTTTGAGTTCACCAGGCACTGCAGAGGTGATGACAAGGTGAAACTGCATCCCCATCCTATTGTCACCTCCTTAGCACATTGAGGTCCTGAGGACATAGCATAAAAATCGGTTTGCGCTGACATGTTTGTGCTATTAGCACAACACAAGAATGAATTCTTGCACATGGTGAAGATTTTAATGAGAAGTTCCTTCTAAAATGAACAAAATTAAATCTCCATGAACTGGGAAAAAAGGTTGTTGGGGAAAAGACTATAAAAAAAATAAGGAAATACAACAATTTCACAGAAAAGAATTCTGATAAAAATACATTCAGTCAGTCCTGATGTTTTACTTACTTATTATGTCCTTGAAAAGCTCTTGGATTTCACATACTTTTATACTAGACAACAAGGTTGGAGAGAAAGCATTTCAGCCTGCTTGGACATTCATAGGCAGACCTTTTTGTCCTTTCTTTAATTTCTTCTTCTTCCATCATCATTCTTTTTTCTTTTCTGAGAGCATAATCTTAAAAAAGAGCTTAAGTGATAAATAAAAGTTTGCTTTTCTGGGGCAACTGGCCAGTTAAAAACAATGGTCCATCTGTGATATCTTGGATCTACTGTAGATAGCAAATCAGAAATTATCTAGGCGCTACATTCACTTCCCTAATGATCTTTGATGGAATTATAAAAATACAGCTTGGATCCCATCAGTTCTGCCTTTGTGTAAATATGAATACAAAAGAGAAACCATTTTGAGAAACAAAAGCTTGAAGCCTATCTATTCAAGCCTACCACCATGAGGTCAGTTTATCAGATGCTTTACAGAGTAGTATTGTTGTGCCACTTAAAACTGTGTCACACAAGGGAGAAAGACTAACTATAATGAGAAAGGCAAAGGGTTGGTTGAATATTTATTCATATTGACAGGCGTGATACTATTCTCTCTTTATCATAGACCTGCCAGGAGTGAAGAACCTGAGGCAATTCAGGTATTGCTCAATTACAATTCCCAGCAAGTCTCACTCAAAGTTATGCTCCCTGGGATAGTTAAGTGTTGTAATTAGACAACATCTGAAAGGTCACAGGGATCCCACCAATGTCCTAATAAAGTCTTTTCTGTAGATCTATTTGTGACTATAGCTTTGAAAAACTCAGATTGATTGATGTGCGTTTGAATAAGTGATGACATGTAAAAAGAGAAGATATAAAGAGGAAAAATATGTTGGATAACTTTTCTTTGATTTGTAAATTTACTCAGGGAAGGTTCACTCTTCTCCTATTTGTTGTTTTACTCATTTATTCCTGAACATTTGAATTAGTAATCAGAGCATAATGATTACATACATTAAGGCAAATTTTGTAGCAACCAATGAACCAAATTACCATATATTTGCATGCTTAGGTGTGAACAGCTTCTACCTGCTTTGAAATGAGAATGCTGCATATGTCAAACCCAAACCATAGTTTTATTAGTGTGCAAAACAGGGTATCATCCTTAAAATATGTATTCATAAACAGACTTTGATGCATTAAATGCATTGTCTATTAAAGCTCATAACTATGTTATGATTAGAATAATAAGATTGTTTTATTTTATCATTTATTTGAGAAAAAGGTGTTTTAATATGCCAGTTTAGGGTTATATGACAATACTATGAGGATCAGTTAAATGACTAAGAGCTGAGACAAATGCCTCAAGTCCAGATATTCAGGGGCAATTGTTCTTTCTGAATTTACTGTGAATTTCCCCATTCTTAGATAGCTGCATGCATTTTCCATAGAAGGTGTCCAAAATCCTCAAATTAATCTGCTGCTCTCAACACAATCGAGAATGCTAATCAAATGGCAATGAGGACTTCTGAATGGAGTGAAAATACCAGCTTTGCTTTTATTTTAGGCTAGACCTCTGAGAAACAGTGACTGAAACATCAAAGAGTAGTGATCTGGAGTTTTTATCAGAACCTCGTGTTAAGTTGCATTATTTAGATAATATGCTGAGGAGTAGAAAATCCACTATGGAAATTAGCAAATTAATATCTTCCCACTGCTATCCCAACATCATTTTGGACGTGGCAGGCATCTCTCATTACCTAATTGCTGATAGGAGAATTAGGCAAACAAATATAGAATTCAAGGGTGTTTAGCAGCAGAGATCAATGAGGCTTCTAGGTTCAAAAAAAAAGTATCTTAGAATGCAAACCATTATTGGATAAACCAGGGGCAGCTTTGTTGTTTGCTTGCCCCATTTATGGTCTCTAGAAACCCTGCTGAAAACTGGAGGTGAAAAATGATAAGATGTTATGGTTGCATTAGTTATTGTGCAAGCTATGATGGAAGAGTTAGCAAGCCAACACAAGCAGCAACTTCTGTAATCCAGTGAAGTCATAATGAAGTGTGAAAGTGCTTGTGCAGCAGATAAAAGGAGGTTGCATAACAAGATGGAAACCCTTGATCGTAGCTCTCTTTTGCAAGGTTGAAATAGAAGCAGAAGGGTATCACAAATCTGTATCATGGATGTTTAGGTACATCATTAGGGTTATCCTTGTGGGCAGCAATTGCTAGGCAAAGACTTCAATTTCCTTATGAAGCTTTTTGGTATGATTTCTGCAGTTGTGAATTATTTCTGCTCACTAAGTTGTTCATGTCAATATTTATTAGTACATCTATTACAAAATATGACATCAGCTCATGAGAATATTTCTGGATGCAAGTTAAATCAGAATTTAATTTACATATTCAATTACATTTACTTTCCATAATTTACGTTCTATTGTGAAAATATCATTGTAGATTCCTTCCTGCTATTGTTGCTTATTAATAATTCACTTTTTATACTGGCCTTCCTCTTTATAAAAAGCCCAAAATAGTACACAAAACAATTAGAATACATCCACTAAAAACTTCAGTTAGGAAACTTAAAAAGACTCAAAAGGACACATAACTAAATATTTATCCCACACACTATTTAATATTATCACACTTTTTGGTCTTATTGGTGCCTGTTTGTGAAGCTTCTTTAAGCATTGTTAATTCTGCATGGCAATCTTATACAGTAAATTAAGACATAAATATACATATTTATAATATTATTAAGATATGCATGCACAAACATACAGACAGAGAATGGAAAAATGCATAGTCTTCTACTATACCTAATTATAGGAATAATAGAAAGTTGTGATGACATTTGAAGTAAGAGCATGGAGCCACATTTGTCACAAAAGGTGCATGAACAGTCAAGACAAAGTTGATCAGACTAATTATTTCAATAGGAAAACCTAGCATGATATACGTAGTTAAGATAAAATTGCTATATGATGTCCTGGAAATCATTAAAAATCTGACTGTTCTCCAACAGTCTAAAGACAGATATTAAGAGGAAAATAAATATGAGAGATATATTGAAAATGAAATGATAATGGATGGCATTTATTTTTAAAAAATATTGTTAAAAATATTATATAGATGTATGAAACTCAGAAAGCAAATGCTCACAACATGATATGTTGAAAGACCAAACGGAAATAAAATTTATTGGGGGGAAAAATAGATATGAAGAGAATTTAAGAAAAATAAGAAATATAAAAAGTACAAACGGTATAGATAGAGGAAAAAATTAACTACCAGTACACAGAAAAAGAAAATCGATTCAATTTCTATAATGTCTAACAAATGTAGGCATACTATAAATAAAAATACTCCCCCTTTTTGTATAATATTTTTTTTTAAGTGGGTGGCTATTTAAATAATTCTTCTTTTGAATAAAAACCCCCATGCAAGAGTCACTCTGCAGTAATATGAAAAGCTATGTAAAGCAATGGACAGTTTGTCCAATTTGCCTAGCATTGCCTATTTTAGGCTGTACATGGAGCAACCATTATCTTTAACAGTACATCATCCTGTCTCTAATATTAAGGATGCAATATTTTGGACAAGCAAGGCATTACTTTGCTAGACAGATGCACCATTCACAAAAGGTATTGCCATCTTGCCTTAGTCTTTGGTCTTTATCTAGTTCATTGTTCTGCCTAAGATTGGTTCCAGTGATGATAACCTTATCTGTGTTAGATAAGAATTGGATATAATCTGCATGATGATGGCACCTTAAATCTTCACATGACCTCTTTGAGTAGTTTCATGTAGTGGTTAAAAATAATACCAGTAAGTATAAAATGGAGCCTAACCATCATGAGACAGAATACATTATCCCTCTTCCACAAATGCCCATCCATATAGAACTGGTATTACCATTGTACAGTATCACCACACCCTAGCTCTGATTGCCATGATCAATGATATAAAAAATTACTGAGAGGACCATGAAGACTCACAAAGTTGTACACCCCCTAACTTTTTCCTGGAACAGGCCAACCACAGGTTGATCAGGGCAGTTGCTGATTCATAATTAGGCCAAAACGTGGCCTGAAATGGATCTAGAAAAATTTCTAGAATAGCACCAGCAGACTTACCGGCAGGTGCCTTTTGCAGGAGGGTCGGGACGACACGGACACATGGCCGCCGCCATCTTGGATCTCGGCTGAAGTCTCGCGAGATTGCGAGGCTTCGGCCGAGAGTCAGGCCAGGGTGGCCTGATTGCTGACGTGGCCGGGCGGGGCTTGCCAGCCCTATAAAAGGGAGTGCAGGCCCAGGTTTGGCCTGTTCGCCCGGGCTACGTCAGAAGAGCAGACACTTGGCTGTCTGCTCTTGGAGCCTTTCGGCGGCCGCGTGGAGGCGGCCGTCGCTTTGGAGGCCTCGTTGGAGGCTTGAGGTGGCACTGCTCGTCGCGGGCAGCAGGCTTCGGCCCATCCGAGGCTGGCGGTCTGCCCATCTTCAATGGGAGCTCTTGGGCAGCAATGGGCTTTCGGCAGGAGTCCCGCGTGAGGCCCCCACCCCCACCCCGCTCGGTAAAAGGCGGCCGCGTGTTGCGGTCGCCATTTTGAGAGCCTCATCGGAGGCTTGGGGAATGGTTTGGGGGCTTCGTGTCTGGCGGGAAGGCCGGGCCTTGTGCCGTTTGGCTGTTGCCCCCCCTATTTCTGGGGGGGGGATCGTTCTGGTAGCCCCCTTGGGGACGCGGGGGGATCGGGCGGAGGGCTCGCGTGTGCGGCCCCTCCCGGTTCGTGGCCCCCGAAAAACAATAAAAATAAAATAAAACATAAAATAAAATAAAAACGGAGGACAGTTGGGCCCTTGGCGGCAGCTTCCTGCTGCTGCGCTGCCTGTTTGGGCAGAGGCCTTTTGCTGCCCTCTTGGGGCCTGGGTGGCCCCGGTTCCTTCATGTGTAAAATAAGAACCATGGTGTACACAAGAACATATTAATAATAATAATAATGAGACTGATGATGGTTGAAATTATTTCATATATTTATATGGAAACATGGACATATAACGGCAAAAAAAGACCCATTGGTCCCTCTAGTCTGCCCTTGTTCTGTTTCTGTATTTTATCTTGGGATGGATATATGTTTATCCCAGGCATGTTTGAATTCTGTTGCTGTGGATTCATCTACCAGGTCTGCTGGAAGTTTGTTCCAAGCCTTTACTATTTCAGTAAAATCATGGCCAAACTTCAGTACAGTTATGGTCTAACTTAATTATTTAAATATTGTTGCCACTCGGTCCCAGTTTCTTGGGGGGTTTTCGGGGGGGGGACACCTGTAACCAGGTTTGCCCCCTCCCCCCCCTGGCTCCTAGTGCGGGAGCACAGGCCCCTGGGGCAGCTTTTGCCAGGGCCTGGTGTGTCGGGGGCGGGGGGTTTGACCCCGCCAACGCAGGCCATACGGCCTCTGCCCCTTTTGACGGCTTACCCGTCGGGGCCAGGGAGATTGGACATGGGGGCCACCACAGTGTGGGACCCGTTCGCTGCATGTCATGGGTTTGCTGCAGAGGGGCTTGTTTCCCCCCTTTTGTATGTACAGCCATGCGTGCGGGAAGGCGGGGCTCCCATGCCGCTTCAATGTGCCCCTGCCCCTAAAAGGGGACGGTTAGGAGGGGAGGGGGTCCAGGGTACAAACCCCACCTACTGGGGGGAAACTGGGCCCAGCCCAATTAATTTACAAAAACAACAACAACAACAACACGGGGGTTGGTTGAGGGACGACCACCCTCGCTCGAGAGCGGCCGCTCTCTTGCTAGGTTTCTCCAAGGGATTCAGGATCCCTTACATGGGGGGTTCGAGCAAGCCTTTGGGTTCAACAACCTCAGGTTGGTTGTGGGACATGACGGCATTGTTCGGTCCAGAAGAGCATAAGAGGTGGCCGTGGGGAGGGGCCTTGGGCCCTTCCCGGAGCCGCCCTTCCCGAATCTTGGGGTCTCCCCATTAGGGGGGTCCCCTGAAAGGTGGGTGATGAATTTAGGTTGATTCACCACTTGTCTTTTCTTAAAAGGGAGTCAGTGAAGGATTTCGTTCCTGACGAACTTTGTTTAGTCCGGCTCGCATCCTTTGATGCGGTCGTGGCCATGGTAAGGCAGTGTGGGGTTGGAGCCCTTATGGATAAATGCGACATTAAGTCAGCATCCTGGCTCTTCCCCATACACCCAGACGGCTTCGAGCTGTTGGGCTTCCATTTCATAGGTGGTTTTTATGTGGTCGGGGTTTTACCCACGGGTGGCTCCGTCTCATGCTCTCTTTTGGGAGAGCTCAAGCACCTTCTTGGAGTGGGCGCTCAGGAGGCGCAGCGGTCTGGGCTCGGCGTTCACTACCTTGAGGGTTTCTTGATGGCGGGGACTGCCCGCCGGGTCGTGGTGACGGGCAGGGTTTTCTAGGAGGTTATATACTGCGATGAGGGGGCTCCGTTTGCCCCATCATCGTACCCGCTTATGTGCAGGGGTCAGGGCTGACCTCTGCGTGTGGCGGAGTTCTTAGAACGTTTTAATGGGTTGTCTTTTTGGAGGCAAGAGCTTCTTTTGGAAGCTGAATTGCAGTTGTGTTCTGATACTGCATGTACTTGTGGCTTTGGGTTGTGTTAGGTGACCAGTGGTGCTGGTCTGCGTGGCCTCCAGAATGGAGGGCCTCTTCTTTGGTTAAGGATTTGACCCTTTTGGGAGCTCTCCCCCTTGATAGTGGCCCTAGAGCTTTGGGGTGAGCAGTTTGGGGGCAAGACTGTGCATTTTGGTGTGACAGGCTAGTGGTTGTCCATGTTGTGAACGCCCTGTCCTCCAAGAGGGACAGGGTCATGCGGCTTGTCCGCCAATTTTTTTTTTTTTTGGGCACAGGTCCTTGTCCCTGACCACATTGTTTTTAGCTAGGCATGTCCCCGGGTTAGATAACGGGGTTGCTGACGCCTTGTCCCATGGTCAGTTGTCCCGGTTTTGGACCCTGGCCCTGCGGGCACGTATGTCGCCAGGGGCTTTTCCTGTCCACCTTGGGGCCGGGGGGCTCCTGGGCAGTAGAGAGTAGAGGCTTGCTGGGCTACGGCACTCTCGGGAGTGTTTGGCACTCTGGGGGGCTTAGCAGCGGGCAGGTGAACTGTTTGGGATTGCAGGCAGTATACGGGTTACCCCTATAACTGGCCTGCCCCAGTTGTGTACCTGGCCATATTTGTGTCCAGCTTAGGCAGCGTGGCCTTTCGGTTGGGACTATTAGGTCCAGGTTGGCCGGCTTCGCCTTGTTTAAGGCGGGGGCGGGGTTATTGGTTTTATGGTGACTTCCGCATTGTGACAGTGCGGGAGAGTTGGGCCGGGGCCGCATCGCGGGCCGCCAGGTCAATTTGGTGCCTTCCATCTCATTACTTCAGTTAGGTGGGTGCTAGTGTGTAGGGTTTGGCCAGGCCAAGTATGGATCCCGCCATTAGGGAACGCTCGTTCTCGAGAGGCGCTGCCACTAGTGCGGTAACGGCGTTCTCGATACGGAGGATTCGGGAAGTCGCTCGCCGGCGGTCAACGGACTGTTTTAGGGTACGAACGGCCTGTTGAGGGTCCGGGTAAGATCTTAGGCCAGGTTCCTCCTTTGGTCCCCGTCTATTCAACCCCGCCAGGATGCGACCGACGGTGTTGCTTGGGGTCATGAGCGCTCCGAGACCACTCAGCAACAAGTTACCATCGGGGGTGGGGACCCTGCCGTCGTGGCGGCTGGGTCCTGGTTGTCTGGCTGGGGAGACGGGGTGTGCGGTGGGACGGGCGTTTCTACTGCTATTGCTGGGAGGGCGGCATCCCATTGCTGCGCCCAGGTGGTCCTGGGAGGGCGGCATCCCATTGCTGCGCCCAGGAGGTGCTGGGAGGGCGACATCACGTTGCTGCGCCCAGTTGGTCCTGGGAGGGCGGCATCCCATTGCTGCGCCCAGGTGGTGTCGGGGGGGCAGCATCCCATTGCTGCGCCCAGTGGGGCTGGGAGGGCAGCATCCCATTGCTGCGCCCAGTCGGTGGCCAGGGGCGGCATCCCATCGTTGCGCTCAGAGGTGTGCTGGGAGGGCGGCATCCCATTGCTGCGCCCAGTTGGTGCTGGGAGGGCGGCATCCCATTGCTGTGCCCAGTCGGTGCCGGGGGTCGGCATCCCATTGCTGCGCCTGGATGTGTGCTGGGAGGGCGGCATTCCATTGCTGCGCCCAGTTGGTGCTGGGAGGGCGGCATCCCATTGCTGCGCCCAGTTAGTGCCGGGGGCGGCATCCCATTGCTGTGCCTGGATGTGTGCTGGGAGGGCGGCATCCCATTGCTGCGCCCAGTTGGTGCTGGGAGGGCGGCATCCCATTGCTGCGCCCAGATGGTACTGGGAGGGCTGCATCCCATTGCGGCGCCCAGGTGGTGGGTCTTGCACCTCGGTGGCAAGGACCTGTGTGGGCCTGGGGGTCTACTTTAGATCTGCCAGGCTCACGAAGCCTGCGGTGGCTTCGCACTGTGCAGCCCTCCACGCAAGGGATGTGGTCGAGATCCTCACGGGGATCGCTTGGTGGGACGCCATTTCCCTTAGGGCCCTTCACCGGGTTAGACGGGGAGTTAAGGCCCTGGGTACGGTAGTCAGAGGGTTAGGCGGGGTAGTTGTGGCCCATCCCCGCATCACCATAGAGCAGCTGTGGCTTTACCTGGCTGCTGGTCTTCCTCTGTCAGAACTGAGGAACACCATTTTTCTTACAGGACCTGCAGTGTCTCTGCGTGAGCTGGCGCAGTTAGAGGGGGGAGTCGGGGGGCCAAGATAGAGATCTGACCCCCGCTCCGTGGCAGGTTAGGGGCGGAAAACTGGGTGGTGGTTTAGCAACTGCGCGTTCTCCCTTGGGCATCTTTGGGGATGATTGACAGGTTCTCTCCAAGCTCATGGTGGGGTGCTACCTGAGCAGTTGTGGGGAACCTGTCTTTGGGTCCCGCACCTTGAAGCCCCCGGGTAGGGGTTAGCCGGCGGGACCCCCCTCATGCAAGTGCATGGCAGGGTCTCAGGTGAGGGAGTGGTCCCTCACCTGGACTAGCATCGAGCTACGCCCATAGTTGCCCAGGAATGTTGATTGCTACGTCATTTCCGCCCCGGAAGCAATTGTTTGACCCTGCAGGTCCATTGTTTTGGTCATATTTAAATATGTTAATTTATGCTAATTTAGTTGAATAAATTATGCTAATTTATTTTAATAAAAATGACCCAGTTTTAAATCCAGCTCTTGTGTCCGTGTCATTACTCCGTCTCTTCTGCAATAGCACCAGCAGACTTACCGGCAGGTGCCTTTTGCAGGAGGGTCGGGACGACACGGACACATGGCCGCCGCCATCTTGGATCTCGGCTGAAGTCTCGCGAGATTGCGAGGCTTCGGCCGAGAGTCAGGCCAGGGTGGCCTGATTGCTGACGTGGTCGGGCGGGGCTTGCCAGCCCTATAAAAGGGCGTGCAGGCCCAGGTTCGGCCTGTTCGCCCGGGCCACGTCAGAAGAGCAGACACCCGCCCGCCCTCCCTATGTTTGCAGTGTGCTATTATGGGTCGCCCTAGGAGGCCGAATGGGAATTTTTTGCGGTTTGGCCTTTTAGCTGGGCCGTTTTTTCGCCCATTCCACACTGGGGAAGGGGAAAAGCGGTTAGGGGGTGCTTGCACCTTTTTAGGCTAATTGGCTTACCTTTGGTCATTTGGGTAGGCAGGTTAGGGGCGGAAAACTGGGTGGTGGTTTAGCAACTGCGCGTTCTCCCTTGGGCATCTTTGGGGATGATTGACAGGTTCTCTCCAAGCTCATGGTGGGGTGCTACCTGAGCAGTTGTGGGGAACCTGTCTTTGGGTCCCGCACCTTGAAGCCCCCGGGTAGGGGTTAGCCGGCGGGACCCCCCTCATGCAAGTGCATGGCAGGGTCTCAGGTGAGGGAGTGGTCCCTCACCTGGACTAGCATCGAGCTACGCCCATAGTTGCCCAGGAATGTTGATTGCTACGTCATTTCCGCCCGGAAGCAATTGTTTGACCCTGCAGGTCCATTGTTTTGGTCATATTCAAATATGTTAATTTATGCTAATTTAGTTGAATAAATTATGCTAATTTATTTTAATAAAAATGACCCAGTTTTAAATCCAGCTCTTGTGTCCGTGTCATTACTCCGTCTCTTCTGCAATTGATTGACTGCTACTCACTCAAGTAACTTGCTGAGGAAGGGAATATTAGCCATTGGTTTAAAGTGAATTCTATCTTCTGCGCTTTTTCAGAAGTAGCTGATCACTGATTCTTTGCAAGAGGTTAGGATCATGCCTTCTGTCAATGAGGAATTTATATCCCCCTGAACCCATTCAAATAGCCTCCCTACTAGATTTGATAAGCCAACATAGGGTAGACCAAACACATCCAAGTATTTTTATTCTGCTGCAGTGATATGCCCCTCCCCACAAAAATGTCTCAAATAACCAAAGACCATTCCTTTTACTAATTAATTTTTCATAGTATTGTTTCCTGTTGCTCTGGAAAGCTCTGGGCCTTTTGATATATAGATATAAATAATGAAAATTGTTCCTTATTATTTATGTCTCTCCTTTCTGGGCCTACCTTTTGCTTAGTTTTTGCCAATAAAATATTGTTTACTTTTGTTGATGTTTAATAAATGAACCTCAAGTTTTATTTTTTGCTGGTGGAAGTGAGTGATGTGTTTGCTTTCTCTGATCTGGATATAGGAGTTGATTGAGAGAGTGCTGGGTGCAAAGAAACTGGAAGATACCCCAATCATTTCCCAACAAAAAATGGTTATGGGTCTAGCAGAGAACCAGAAAATAAACCCTTCAGTGCATAAGGGGCACCCCAAAGCATGCCAGTCACAAAAACATCCCCTTTATTTCCAGGTGTGCATGATAGATAAGATTTATGGTAATTCAAGCGTGTTCAGGAACAGCATGTTCATTGGAAGTTTCATAGATATTAGAAAGTATTCCATTAGTTTAGTAACTTAAATCTTTGTGAAGGTCATTTCAACAACCTCATTTCACAGATGTTAGTTCTATGAGCTGATTTGTAGAGATCTGGTGATACATCAAGGAATGTGTGGAAAGACATTGGCAGGACTGCTCTTTTAGCTGAGCTAACTAGATAGTAATCCCATTATCTAGATACAAATGCATATAAAGATTATAACTTTTTGCCTCCAGAGTGACTTTTTTAAACTTGCAAAATGAGAGGGCGAAAAATGTGAAAAATCCTCTATTAAAATGAAAAATGGATGTAAGAGAGATTCATCATGATTTCAAATTATTGTTTTTCTCTCTTTAAAGGGATGTTTTAATTTGATCAGACAAGTAGAAACATAGAAACATAGAAGACTGACGGCAGAAAAAGACCCCATGGTCCATCTAGTCTGCCCTTTACTATTTCCTGTATTTTATCTTACAATGGATATATGTTTATCCCAGGCATGTTTAAATTCGGTTACTGTGGATTTACCAACCACGTCTGCTGGAAGTTTGTTCCAAGGATCTACTACTCTTTCAGTAAAATAATATTTTCTCATGTTGCCTTTGATCTTTCCCCCAACTAACTTCAGATTGTGTCCCCTTGTTCTTGTGTTCACTTTCCTGTTAAAAACACTTCCCTCCTGAACCCTATTTAACCCTTTAACATATTTAAATGTTTTGATCATGTCCCCCCTTTTCCTTCTGTCTTCCAGACTATACAGATTGAGTTCATTAAGTCTTTCCTGATACGTTTTATACTTAAGACCTTCCACCATTCTTGTAGCCCGTCTTTGGACCCGTTCAATTTTGTCAATATCTTTTTGTAGGTGAGGTCTCCAGAACTGAACACAGTACTCCAAATGTGGTCTCACCAGCGCTCTATATAAGGGGATCACAATCTCCCTCTTCCTGCTTGTTATACCTCTAGCTATGCAGCCAAGCATCCTACTTGCCTTTCCTACCGCCCGACCACACTGCTCACCCATTTTGAGACTGTCAGAAATCACTACCCCTAAATCCTTCTCTTCTGAAGTTTTTGCTAACACAGAACTGCCAATGCAATACTCAGATTTAGGATTCCTTTTCCCCAAGTGCATTATTTTACATTTGGAAACATTAAACTGCAGTTTCCATTGCTTTGACCATTTATCTAGTAACGCTAAATCATTTACCATATTACAGACCCCTCCAGGAATATCAACCCTATTGCACACTTTAGAGTCATCGGCAAATAGGCAAACCTTCCCTACCAAACCTTCCCCTATGTCACTCACAAACATATTAAAAAGAATAGGACCCAGAACAGACCCTTGTGGCACACCGCTTGTAACCTGTCTCTGCTCAGAATACTCGCCATTAACAATAACTCTCTGATGTCTATGCTTCAGCCAGCTTGAAATCCACTGAACTATCCAGGGATTAAGTCCAATCTTCACTAATTTATCTATCAGCTCTTTATGTGGAACTGTATCAAAGGCTTTGCTGAAGTCCAGATAGGCAATATCCACGGCACCACCTTGATCCAACACCTTTGTGACATAGTCAAAGAACTCAATGAGATTAGTCTGACACAATTTGCCTTCAGTAAAGCCATGCTGATTTGGGTCCAATAAGTTATTGTTTTTTAGATGCTGATTTATCCTCTTTTTGAGTAGAGTCTCCATCATTTTAACTACAACTGATGTCAAGCTAACTGGCCTGTAGTTACCAGCTTCTTCTCTACTGCCCTTCTTGTGGATAGGCACAACAATGGCCATTCTCCAATCTTCAGGAACATCTCCTGTTAACAGGGATTGGTTAAACAAATCAGTCAGGGGGGTAGCAATGACAGATCTGAGTTCTTTAAGAACTCTGGGGTGGATGCCATCTGGACCCATTGCCTTATTTATCTTTAATCTTTCAAGTTCTTCTAAGACATCGGCTTCTAAGATCACTGGAGCTGAATCCGTACAGCTGGAAGCAATGCTATATCCCTCTATAGTATTATTTTGTAAGGTGTCTTTTGAGAAAACTGAACAGAAGTAGCTATTGAAATGGTCAGAGATCTCCTTATTCCCATCAATGCATGTATTATTCCCGGTACTAAGCTTTGTGATGCTGCAGTTTTTCTTCTTCCTATCACTAATATATCTGAAGAAGGTTTTATCCCCCTTCTTTACAGATTTTGCTATTTCTTCCTCTTTTGAGGCTTTAGCAGCATATATTATCTGTTTCGCCTCCTTCTGTCTCATTTTATACACCTCTCTATCAGCTATACTTCCAGACTCTTTATACCTCCTATAGGCAGCCTTTTTTTCATTGACTATAGCCCTTACATCATTGCTAAACCATAGCGGTTTCTTCTTCCTTTTACCTTTAGTTACTTGCTTTACATAAAGTCTTGTGGCTTTTAAGATGGCCTTTTTTAATACAGTCCACTGGGTGCTCGCTCCTGCCATTTTATCCCTCCCCTTTAATTCATTATTTAAATATTCCCCCATTGCATTAAAATTTGTTTTTCTGAAATCCAATACTTTGGTTGCAGTATAGGATTGCTCACAATCAGTTTTTATATCAAACCACAAACATAGATGGTCACTGCAATCTAAATTTTCTCCCACCTTGACCTCTGAAACCCGATTCCCATTTGTAAAAACTAAATCTAGAATATTCTCCCCTCTAGTTGGTGTCTTAACTAGCTGTGCCATAGCTGCTCCTGTAAAGGCCTCTACTATATTCTTACTTTTGCATGTAAGGGCACTGGGGATATTCCAGTCAACATCAGGCATGTTGAAATCACCCATAACCACAATATCTCCCTTTACTGCCATTAGGGTAATCTCATCCACCATCTTGTTGTCATGTTCCTCAGATTGCCCTGGAGGCCTATAGATCACCCCAATTCTAATGACAGAACCTTCTTTATTTTGCATGCAAATCCAGAGGGTCTCCAGATCTTTACATGTATTTTGAATTAGTATTGTTTTTAGACTTTCTTTAACATAAATGGCTACTCCACCTCCCCTTCTCTCTATTCTATCCTTCCTATACAGTGTATATCCTAGTATGGATATTTCCCATTCATTAGAATCCTTAAACCATGTCTCAGTTATGGCAACCAGATCCAAATTATCTCTAGATATTATGGCCATTAACTCACAGAGCTTGTTGCTCAAGCTTCGAGCATTCGTGTACATTACCCGAAGAACATTATTTTCATTATTAGTTTGCCCCTTATCATCAACAACTACATCTATTTTATTTACAGCTCCCTTTTCATAAGCTTCCAGAAACTGATTTATCCTCATTGGTCGGGGACAGAAATCCTCCACATCTGGTACATCTCTGTCCCCTTTACCTAGTTTAAATGCCTGTCCAAAAAAGTTCTGAATTCCTCACCGAGCACCTGGGTACCTCTGTATGATGGATGCAAACCATCCCTCTTAAACAACTCCCTATTAGACCACCTACTGACATCATGACTTACATAACCAAAACCTTCAGCTTTACACCACTGCCTTAACCACACATTAAACTCTCTGATACAACTTGTTTTACTCTCCTGGCCACAAACCGGTAACACCTCTGAGAAAGTCACTGAATCAGTTATTTTACCCAGCTCCACACTTAGACATTGAAAATCTCTTTTTACTATATTAACATTTCTCTGGGACAAATCGTTTGTGCCAAGATGCACCACCACATCAACTTTATTACCTTTACTCACAGCCTTGACAATGGGCTTTTCATTTCCTCCCCCTCCTTCGTCTTCCCATTCCCCCAGTTCAAATCACTTCCTTCTAACCAGTCCTGGTGCAGGAAGACAGAGATTGGGAGCAATGGTGGGTTGCTGCCAGTTTGGGCTTGTTCTATACAACTGATAGCTGAAATTTACCACCGCTTGCCAAACTGGCAGCAATGACTGGTGATCCACGCTTCCGAACCAGTTATCTAGTCACCGCAACTTGCAAAAAGAAAAAAACCCTCTGTGCATGCACAAAGGCCTCTGTGCATGCACATAAGGTCATTTCCAAGTGTTTAGCGCGATGTGACTTCCGTCACAATGTGAACCAGTAGGGAAGATAAGTGGAACCCAACCCTGATTAGGAGAGGTTTAAGATCACTGGATATCATAGCCCTCCTTCTCTCTAAAGGCAATTCTCCAATCAGATTAGCTGTCCCCGGAAACTACTCTAAGTAAAGCATCAGGAAATTACATCAGTTTTAACGGCGGTAAATTTTGGTAACATGGACAACTGAAGAAGAAATATGAGTTTTGAAGAACCCACATTTTACTTCTCTCCAAATATATGACCATGTCTCTGAACAATCAGTTTTGATTTTTTTTTTTTAAGGAAGGAAAAACAAAGTATTGCAACCATTTCTGATATATATAGTACAGTACTTTGCGGATGAAATTGTTTTTATTGGACAGTTTTTCTACAAAGGGGAGAAAGAGAACTGTCATTAAATCTAGAGGCGTAACCTCTACCATTGTTAATTCTTCTACTGTTCCCTTGGCATGCAGTTAAATGCATTCAATTGTTGAGAAAATGTCGGGGAGTTGTTTGCGCAAGACTTACAAAAGCAGATGTACAAAAAAAAAAAAATCAGGGAAGCGCTTGAGAAGCATATGCCCTCTTCAATTCAGATTATATATTGTGCCAGCCAATAACTGCTTATTCCTACTTGACTACATTGAAATGGAAGAATGGAGTCTGTGTTGTGTGAGCTGAATTCTTGTGATTGCCTGGACATTGGCAACAAAAGAAGACAGTTATAAAAAAAATAATGTGTTCCTGCTTTTAACATGGCTTGAGAGAAATAGGTTCACCCAAATATCCCCTCCACAAATCTCCTGGAATATAGGAGGGGAAGCTGTGTGCATTATCTAATCAAACGTCTGTGAAATATCTTCCTTAGTTTGGCTTTTCCAATGAGATAACAGGGATTCTGATAGGAACTTTGCTTTCTCTTATTCTGGATTTTGACAAAACAAAATTGGCAAGATAGACATAAGATGCTTGTTTCCACCACCACCACCCTGCTCCTAGATAAAATTTGTCAGAAATTCCACAGATAATGCCATGAGCAAAACTCGTTGATGTCACAGAGTTGCAAACTCGATTGCAAAAAATATGACTTCAGCAACAGAGTGGCCAATGCCTGGAATACTTAACCTGACACTAGTTTATTCCCCAAATCCCCAAAACTTTAACCTTACACTGTCTACTATTGACCTCGCCCCATTCATAAAAGGTCTGTAAGGGGTGAGAATGAGAGCAGAAATGTGCTTACCATCCCTGCCCTAATATCCCCATGTACCCATAACCATGCTTATACATTTTATGTATTCACAATCATGTTTATACTTTTGTCTGTAATTATATACTGTATATACTTGACAAAATAAACTAAAATTAAAGTAAATAAAAATAAAATATGCTCTCTCCTCTGAGTGTATATAAAGGAAGAAACCTTCTATAGCATCAATTATATATATATACACCAGAGTGATTTGACACAAAATTATGTAACCCTTCCCTGGTGCAGAGCTGAAGGGATTGGATACTGTAGCCTAGAGGATAATTCTCTGCCTTACAAGGCAAAGGTTGCAGGTTCACGTCCCAGTGGGTATGGCTAGCTGATGAGGCCAAAATAAGGCCAAAATAGATCTATCCTAGTCTCCCTTAATTTTCAAATTCAGCAAAAAACATATATATAGGTTTAGGTATTGTTTGATATGTAGCATGTCAAGATCTAGATAGTAATCACTTTGGATATCCTCCTTATCTTCTGCTTCCCATCTTCCCTGGGCTGTGATTGTATTAAGCATTGACTCTAATTTTTTTTAATTTTACTTGCATTGATTGGACTTCTCTTTACCCTTTTCTAGAACTTGGCCATTGGCTTGATTTGATCACACAATTTATCTCTGACCTTCTAACCCTAGCACAGCACAGCATATCATCAATAAAGCTTGCATCTTATACCTACTTGCTTGTGAGGACATGTATTTAACTCAGTGGAATTTATTTCTAAGTTGGCCTTCAGGGGATTTTGCATTGCTATGCCCACTTTAAGAAAAGCTAGCCTGAGTGAATTTATTGGAACATTATCTCTGAGAGATAAAGACAAGCATAGGATTGCATTATACCTTCATTTCCATACATTAATTAGAATATAAATTCATTACCAGGGAAAACCCCACCCTTTCCAGGCATCTCGAAGGGCCCTCTTTACCCTTGGCAGCCTTGGTCCAACTTATAAATTAAGCCATGGCCTGTTCCCCTCCTACCCTTGTTTGCTTGCCAGCGTTCAGTACACAGGGGAGAAGAGGAGGTCCCACAACAATAGAAAGCTGACTTGATGTTTAAGGGATAAAATGTGAAGTTTCTGAGGCAATCTTTCCAAAATTGTTTTCCTACGAGGATAATAGCTCTTTCATGCCCACCCACTACAGCACTAAAGGTGCATAATGGGAATTAATACAACATATAGGCATCATGTGAAGGGCACCTCCTTGGAAAAACTATTCTTAAGCATCTGCTACGAAGGAAATGGGAATTATTTTAAATGGATACTTTTATTTAATTAGTCTAACAATGCTGTAATACAGGGTAGGAAGCCTGTGTCATTTTAATCATGGTTTAGGCTTTTACCAAGAGCCAGCCTCCTTTTGTTGGACAAAGGCTGAACTTAACAAGTTTCAGAGAGTGACTTTATAAAGGAATGTTCTCAACATTTTAAAATTTCTGACTGGATTTTCATTTATTTCTTAGGAACATCCAGAAACTGTTCTATCAGTTTTCAGCTGACACCTTGAGGAGGCTGTTCACCCAGAGAACGCCTTTTCCCTCCTCCATTATCGGTATATTTCTTGTCCTCTTGTTTAAACTATTGCTGTTCTTAAGAGGGGATTTGCTACTTGATAACTTAATTTAAATATGAATGTTTTACTAACAGTTGCCCCTTAGTCCAAACCAAGCTCCTAAAGAGATTCCATGTCATTTGCATTGCTGGGAGATATCCTGCCATATAAAGTAGTTAGAACTAAACTACAGCAGCTGTGCACTGTCTCCAAAAAGAGTTATGGGGTATGCCCTGAATGTGTGGCATTGCTTTGTGAGGATTTGAGGCACTGCAGTTTAGTCACAACAAACAATGCTGAGCATTACCTCTACAACCAGTGGCTCTGAAGGCCAAGATATCTGCCTACAATCAATATACACGTGTTCCCATGATTTTCGCGGGTTCGAACTTCGCGAATAGCCTATACCATGGTTTTTCAAAAAATATTAATTAAAAAATACTTTAATTTAATTAAAAACATCTTGTTTTGTCAATACTGTTCTGTACTGTGTTATAGTTGTAAATATTCAATAAATATTATTTTTTTAAATAAATAAAAAAACCTTGTGGGTTTTTTTTGTATACCACAGTTTTTCCTGCCCAATGACATCATATGTCATCGCCAAACTAATAATTTCTGCAAATAAATAACAAAAATAATAATTATTGTTAATAAAATAATTATGTTTATAAATATCAGGATCACTAAGTGTCTTATTCAATGGTGAGTACTAGTAATAATGGTGAGTAAATGGTTGTTAAGGGAATGGGAAATGGTAATTTAGGGGTTTAAAGTGTTAAGGGATGGCTTGTGATACTGTGTCCATAGCCAAAAATGGTGTATTTACTTCCGCATCTCTACTTCGCGGAAATTCGACTTTCGCGGGTGGTCTCGGAACGTATTCCCCGCGAAAATCGAGGGAACACTGCATAGTACTTCCTTCTTCCTCCTGCCTTTTCAGATGAATATAATATAATAGAATAGAATAGAATAGAATAGAATAGAATAGAATAGAATTTTATTGGCCAAGTGTGATTGGACACACAAGGAATTTGTCTTGGTGCATATGCTCTCTCTCAGATCTGGTTTTAATTCTTCACCTACATTATATAAATAATTATTTTTGCCTACTCTTTTGGTAAGACATTTATTTATTCCTATGTTTAACAATTACTCAGAGTGATACTGAAAACCCATCCTGTCATAATTGCCAGACTGTTCTCCAAAAATTTACATGCAGGCAGCCAAAATAACATATAATCATTTAACTCTAAAAAGCAATTCTCAAGGGTATCTTATTGTTCATAGAATGCATCACAGTTAAAAACAATGCCAAACTGAACAGCAGAGCAAATGTCATAGTGGTGAATGTAATGCATTTATTTTTGGGGGAAAAAATGAAAATACAATTAGTGGATTATTACAAAACATGCAATGTATTTAATGCTTGGAAAATATTATAGGCTAGGGCTGGACATAAGGATTCTACTATCTAGAGATAGTGGATGATAGTTTAAAATCTAAATTAATTCCATGAATCTCTGATGCCCCAAATAGGCACCTGAGACGATTTTATATTGGGCTTGCTACAAATATGATATTTGTGCCAGCCACCATAAGAACTCAACGACAGTAGTAACCTAAGATATTCAAGAGCCATGGAGTGTTGGTTGAATGTATCCAAGCCTCAACTTGAACTTGCTTTTTATTTGACTTGGGTTCAATTTTCTCTCAGTTCAAAGTCAGAATTGTTATTTTGAGAATGAAATTAGCAGTCCTTAATTAATTATTATTAAATTTGTTTGCTACCCATCTTGCTGGAATATTGAACGCTAAGAGAAAACTCAGAACGGGCTGGATTATTTAATCCCATTCCTTATTGTAATTGGTTTGTTGGGATTCTCATCCTCGCAGAATCTTCATAACATCTATACATTTATACTGAACCTCTAGTATGGATTAGTCATAGTATTTTGTATGACATTGCCGCATTTTGATCCCACAAGACAAAATAGTATCTCTCCACTGCACAAAAACTGGCTATTGGATCACTCCGTACAGTCACTCAGGCCCTCATCACCTCCCGTCTTGATTATTGCAATGCGCTCTATATGGGGCTACCCTTGAAAAGTGTTCAGAGACTGCAAATAGTTCAGAATGCAGCCATGAGAGCTATCATGGGTGCACCTCGGTACACCCATATAACACCTTTGCTCTGTGAGCTGCACTGGCTTCCTGTTAGTCTCCGGGCACAATTCAAGGTGTTGGTTATTGCCTATAAAGCCTTATATGGCTCAGGGCCAACTATCTACGGGACCGTCTCTTGCCACATACCTCCCAGAGACCAAAAAGAGCTCACAGAGTTGGCCTCCTCAAGGTCCCGTCAACTAAGCAATGCAGGTTGGTAGGACCATGGGGGAGGGCCTTCTCTGAGGCTGCCCCAGCTCTATGGAATGAACTTCTGCCCGATGACCATAATGCTTCCACTCTGCTGGCCTTTCATAAGGCCATGAAGACCTGGCTTTGTCGGCAGGCCTAGGGGCCATAAATTTACATCCTTGATGGCCACCTCTATGAATGGTGTGCATGTGTATGACTGTGACTGCCTTTTTAAATAACTTTTTATGGGGTTTTAATTTTAGATAATATTTTAGTTTTAGATAATGTTCAACTTCTTTTTTTATCCCTTTGTATCTATTTATATTGTATTTTTATTACTGTTGTAAGTTGTCGAGTCCTTCGGGATTGGGTGGCATAGAAGTCAAACAAATAAATAAACAAATAAACAAATACCGTATTTTTCGCTCTATAAGACGCACCTGCTGATAAGACGCACCTAGATTTTAGAGGAGGAAAATGGAAAAAAAAAATTGAGCCAAAAAGTGGGCTAAAATATTTATTACAATAACAGAATAACTTAACAGCTGGGAAGCGGGTTCGGGGGGTGCTGGGAAGCCCCCCAGGCCGGCTGCGATCTTTTAAAACAGCCGCGCCACTTCTCAGCTGACTCCTGAAGCGCGGAAGTTCGCCTTTGGCTTTTGGCTTCAGGAGTCAGCTGGGAAGCGGCGCGGCTGTTTTAAAAGATCGCAGCCGGCCTGGGGGGCTTTCCAGCACCCCCCCCCGAACCCCCAACTCGGAACCGTGTTCAGACGATTCCCCCCCCTGTCCCCGTCCCTGCGCCCCCTCTGCTCCAGCGCCTCCCCCCCCTCCCTGCCTGCATCTTCGCTCCATAAGACGGGGCTGATTTTTCATCCTACTTTGGGAGGAAAAAAACTGCGTCTTATGGAGCGAAAAATATGGTAAGCAAATAAGCAAACAAACAAACAAACAAACAAACAAACAAACAAACAAATAAATAAATAAATTCTCCATTGAGGGGTCATTAAGAACATCAATGGTGGTAAGGATTTGTTTCCCCCTTTTCTTGTTCTCTACTAAACAAATAATTCTACTAAACAAATAATTCCCTCAAAACTGTCAGACTTTCTACTAAATCTGCACTTCTATTCTACTAGTTTTTCTCATCATTCCTATCACCCATTTCCTCCCATGTTGACTGTATGACTGTAACTTGTTGCGTATATCCTAAGATTTTTATTAATATTGCTTCTTCATTGCTTATTTGACCCCTATGACAATCATTAAGTGTTGTATCACATGATTCTTGACAAATGTATATTTTATTTTATGTACGTTGAGAGCATATGCACCAAGACAAATTCCTTGTGTGTCCAATCACACTTGGCCAATTTAAAAAAAAATTCTATTCTATTCTATTCTAGTAGCAGTGAAACAAAATAAGTGTATAAATCCTGACTAACCACTGGATGCCGGAAAGGGAGGCAGATAGGGAGAAGTGGCAAACCTGTCTTTTGATATGACTGAGGAGTATGGGGAGATGCCACCTTGCCTTCTAGCAGGAGGCGAGAAACCTTGGATGATGGGAGGACTCCTACCAATATCTCCACAATTTTTTTTCTGGAATAGAAACTTAACCTACAGTGAAGGAGCTTGGCTTCCCTAACTCCTCAAAAACCCAGCAATGCTTATGAGTGGAAATTGCCTTTGCTTGTGAATATACATACATACATACACATACTGTTGGCCGGCACAAGGAGATGATGCAAAGACACTGTACGGCTTTTCAGATGTTATTGAACTGCAACTCACAGCTATCTCAAAACCCAAAGAATTTCATCTGGGAAATAAAACCTATGTTTGGAAATGTCAACCAGGCTGAAATTGAAGGAGGATATTTCTGTGAGCCTGTGATGGCAAAAAACACCTGATAACACTTTTCTCAAATAACAATTTTTACAGAAAGGCATCAGCTTTCAGGAGCCACAGTTCAGTTCATCAGATGATACTATAATATGTCATTAAGCTACTTGCATCATAATTATTAAAGAAGCAAGAATATATGCCTTAACCCTTAAGCCTTAGATGATGCTGGACGAGGTATTTCATGGCATGAATTAACTCCAAAATTTTGTTTTAGATTGAAATCCAAAGCATGTGGTAGAAATGTTTGACTGTTTAGGGGTTTTCTTTTTCTTCTCAGGTCTGACACTTTTCTGAAATGCAAGATAATAAGAAGCACAGACTGATACATTGCAGTCAACAAAGGACCAATGTTTGCTTACAAAGATCACATTCATTAATGTCCTAAAATAATAGAGATACTATTTCCAACCACTTAAAAATAACTCATGGAGCAGTCTTTTCTTGTTCCTGTTGTGGGATGTGAACAAATATAGACACCCAAAGGAAAGTTTGTCATCAGACCAGTATGCCACATTATTTTTAAAATTCATGACAAATCTGCTGATGTGCAGGTCATCTGAAGGAAACTTCAGCAACTCAAGAAAATGACTACCCATGCACAATATGGAAGATATGTGTTTCTATTAACATGTGGTACAAAAATTCACATCAGACTTCCAAGAAGGAGCTTGATCATCTGAGGAATGTTTGTGATAAGGATGAAAGGTAAGTAACTAATAGATACAAATTTATTTATTTATTTATTTATTTATTCATTCATTCATTCATTCATTCATTTATTGGATTTGTATGCCGCCCCTCTCCGCAGACCAAATAACTAATCCAATTTGAACTTAAACTTAGTGCAAAAATAAAGAGGGGGGCTTTCCTGCACTTAAATAAATTCCTAGAAAGCAGGGGCAGTTTTAGGCTAAGGCCCAGATCGCACTAGCCTAGGGCACAAAGCTTATAGGGGACATCAATGCCATCCCTCCTTTTGAAAACAAAGGCTATTATAAAAACGTAAATCATTGCATGGACAGCTGGTGGTGATACCATCAAACAATGTGGCCTGGTGCACCATGTCCCCATGACCTGGCATCACATTTAAGGGACAAATTCTGTAGTCTAGGGTTCCTTCACTGAAAGCGCCTAGTGGTTAAACTCTTGTAGGATTTAAATTGAGATCAGGTGGGGAGAGAAGGGAAAAGGTTATGCAAGTTACATTTGAGACAGAATACAAGTATGTTAGTAATTAAACTTATTTATCAATAGCTCTAATGTATTAAAAACCCATTGTGCTTGCTAGGTCTTTGAGATGGCCTGAAACCATTTGACATATTAGAGTTCAAAATTGTCTTGCTCAACTGGGTTGGTAAAGGTTCTCTGTTCCCAAACCGCTACTCTGAGATTGGTAATAGAATGTATAAAATATAATATAAAATAAAATCCCACAGGAAGTGGAAGTCAAATAAATAAATGAATGGATAAATAAAATAAAGTAATGTCGGTTTAGTGTAGTGGTTAAAGTGCTCATTAGAAACTGAGAAACCATGAATCCTGGTCCTCTTATAGACTTGGAAGCCAGCTGTTTGATTTGGGAGGAGTAACTTTCTTAGACAACTAGCCAACCATCCTCACAGTTGTTGCTCTGGAGAAAGTGAGGGAGGGGGGAGAAGGAGGTACCATTACGGACTACACCTTGAATCATACAAAATAAAAGTTGCACCAGAGATCTTCTGATATCTGGCAATCATCCACTAATTCACATTTCCTCCTGCAATGTGTTTAAAGTACATAAGTGTTTTCATATGTTGCTGTGCCCTATTTTCAATAGCATTCAATGAATTTTCAACCCATTTCAGTTTTATTTTTGAATTTGAATATGCATTCAATCAATCAATCAATCAATTCAGTTTAGAACAGTCTTAGACTAAAGACTGAATATGTATTAACACTTGCAGACAGGATGCAGTAGCTTCAAATAACTCCAAATATCTCTCTTTTAAAAGTCACATCCACAACTTAATTTGTGTAGTTAAATAACATAAAATTAAATGACTTAGTTATTGCGTTGCATCACAGGAAACATCGGAGACATTGGAGAGTTAGTTAAGCATCTTTCAATCTTGTTGAATTCTTAGTACATTAATACACGGATCCTTTAGTGCAGGGGTATCAAATTCATGAGGACATTGTCATCAGGTAACTTATGGCAGCTTTCTTTCCCCTTCGCTAAACCGGGGTGGGTATGGCCAGTATGTGATGCATCCATCCCGCAAGCCACAGGTTTGCCCCTCCTTCTTTAGTGTTATAAGTGACAGCTCTGCTCTGGTGTAATTTTTCCTAAAACAATGTTACAGGGTAAAATGATAGCAACTCTACTTTTAACAGAATAACAGAGTTCTGTAAAGTCACAGGTGCTCCATAAGTATTGTATTTATTGTATTTTGTATTTATTAGATTTGTATGCCGCCCCTCTCCGAAGACTTGGGGCGGCTAACAACAATAAAAAAGACAATGTGAACAAATCTAATATTAAAAATAATCTAAAAAAACCCAATTTAAAGAACCAATCATACATACAAGCATACCATGTATAAATTCTATAAGCCTAGGGGGAAGGGAAAATTTCAATTCCCCCATGCCTGACGACAGAGGTGGGTTTAAAGGAGCTTGCGAAAGGCAAGGAGGGTGGGGGAAACTCTGATATCTGGGGGGAGCTGGTTCCAGAGGGTCGGGGATGCCACAGAGAAGGCTCTTCTCCTGGGTCCCGCCAAACGACATTGTTTAGTCAACGGGATCCAGAGAAGGCCAACTCTGTGGGCCCTAACCAGTCGCTGGGATTCGTGCGGCAGAAGGCAGTCCCGGAGATAGATGGATGGATGGATGGATGGATGGATGGATGGATGAACGGATAGCAAAACAGACAATTTACTGCTGGTTCAGCTTGCTATTTATCAACCATGGAAATCCTATCTTAATGATAATGATGCTCCCCTGAGTGGCTGCTGGCTGACATTCATTCGCTCCATTTTTGGAGGATACTGTTTGTGTCTGAGATAAATATGGACACCTCCCTTAACTTGCAGAATTTAAAGTGTCTCCTTGGGTTAAAGGATTCAAACTAGGACAGCAGCAAAAGGCAGTAAACAACCGATCACATGCCTGCACACTCTATGCAAAGAGGTCATTTCTGGAGTGGGGAGTGCAAAGCTTTAAAAAGATCTCAGAAGAAATGAGAGACAGAACCAATCTCAAATGCAAGGATGATCTCATACCTCGTTTCTAGATGCCGACTGTAGTGGGGCTAGTGGGGGGGGGGAGAAAGGGAGCATGGAGACAATTTTGGCTGCAGGTATGCTCAGATGATTGGCTCGCTGTCTAAAAAGGAATGTGCTTGTTTTATAAATGGCCACCCGGCTTTTGAAGTGAAATTATATCACAGGCAGCAAGTGACTAGGCTTACCCAGGTCCCATATTTCAGGTTTTTGAGCTTCCACTCCACATTGTATTCGAAATGGACCACATGCCAGGCATTTATGAGCAGTCTAGTTACTTGGAAAGGCGTCTCTCTCTTCGCTGTAGCAAAAGGGCCCAACTAGTTGCAAAACATGTAGCCCAGGGATGCAAGTAAACAATTTTGAAAACTGAATGTTTTATACATACATGTGTGTGTGTGTGTGTGTGTGTGTTGATATACATATATATAGTCGATATGGTTGATTTTCGAGAGAATATGTATGTATGTGGTAGATAAATCCACAGTAACTAAATTTAAACATGCCTGGGATAAGCATATATCCATCCTAAGATAAAATACAGAAAATAGTATAAGGGCAGACTAGATGGACCATGAGGTCTTTTTCTGCTGTCAGTCTTCTATGTTTCTATGTTTCAGACATAGAGGGGCGGCATACAAATCAAATCAAATCAAATCAATAAATAAATAAGTATGTATGTATGTATGTATGTATGTATGTATGTATGTATGTATGATGCCACACTTTTTATATTTTAAAGTCAGTTAGGAATAAAGAGGACTTTTGTTTCTGCCACCTTAAAATATAGGGGTGTGTGGGGTGGGGGAGAATCTGTGTAGATTTTGTTTTCTTTCATTCTAGTAAAACAAAGCTGCATGGAGCAGTTCTTAATTCTTCATCTGTGGAAGAAACTTCAAGAGAAAAGACAGTCGAGATACTGGCAGTTTCAAGGTTGCAAGAGTGAACCATAACTGGCTGGCGTTTAGACTATGTAACTCCAAATTTATATTTTCAGATATATATTTTAGACTTTTTGTTCATTATTAAACATATACCATCACACCCCTGCATGCATTTGTCATATACACTCAAGCTCAGACTACTTTCATTCAAATCTATTATAGTCATCCCTTTTCTCTTAGGTCCATCAACCTGCAACATATCTAATCGATTATTTCCTGCTTTTTCCCACTTACACCTATATACCAAGTCACAACATCCCATATGCTATAGTGGGTACCATATGGACCGTATAGATTTCTTTCCATCTCCTACCATGGCTTGGGTATCACATAACACAAATCCAATTAATAAATAATAAATTAATAAATAATATTCTTTAATAAGACAATGAACAGACTTTGGTTTCTGGCATCAGTCACAATCTGTAATTAGTAATCTCTGTTAATGGCAACAACAGGATTTGTTTGTGCATTTATTTAATATGACCAGCACCTATCCATTGAAACTCTGGGCCAAGGACTTACCATGCCCACTAGACTAGAAGATGCCCACTAGATCAGATTTGGTGGAACGCTTTTACTAATCTCCTTTAACACATTTTGACTAATATGCTGAAACACAACCAAAGCCCTATTTTCTCCCCCAAGCATGCTTTTTTGCTATTCTACACATGATACAATCTGCAATTTGAAGGAGGTCTTGGAAATCTATATCTATGTACTGATTGGCTAATAAGTACATGCAATGTATTAGCGCACCTTAGGATACTTTTGTTTCTTTGCTCATGGAGGCTCTCCTACTGTAGCTGAATCCAATCCTAACATTTTCCCTTATAATCTATGATAAGAAGATACCATATTTTTTTGAGTATAAGACGCACCTTCCCCCCCTTCAAAAGAGGGTAGAAATGTCGATGCATCTTATATACCGAATACAGCCATTTTTGGCCTCCTGAAGCCCCGCCCCTGCTTTTCGCAAAAATGGGGAGGGGAGAGGGTCTGGGAAGCCTGCAGAGAGCTCCTGGGGACTGTAGGAGGCAAAAATGCTCCCATTTTGGTGGGAAAATAGCAAAAAATGGCCCATTTTTGCAAAAATTGAGGCATATTTGCCATCCTCCAGCACCCAGGAGCTCTCTGCAGGGTTCCCAGACTCTTTGCTTACCCAATTTTTTTGGGGGGGATAAGGGTGAAAGACAGCTCATTTTTCACAAATACTGGGGTGTTTTTGCCTTCTAATAATAATAATTTATTAGATTTGTATGCCACCCCTCTCTGAGGACTCGGAGTGGCTCATTTAGCGGTTCTAATTACCTCATCTAACATGACTGGAGTAGGAATTCTTGGAGCTGAAGTCCATTGGTCTTAAAGCTGTCAAGTTTGAAGTTTGTAAAAAGTGTACATGGTTGTGAAAAGTATTCTGCTACACTGGTATTTTATTAAATAATATATTACTACACCATTTGGTTCAGAATACTTTATTCCTTGCTTTCCTCCTCTACAATCTAGGTGAATCTTATACTCTGGTGCAACTTATACTCCAAAAAATACAGTAAGATAGCTTTGATTGTCATTTTTTTCTATGAAACACTGGCACACATTTTAAAAAACGGAAATTCTGATATATATAACTCTGGCTTAGATATGTAGATGACACCTTCGTAATTTGGCCACATGGGAAAGAAAAACTGGACAGCTTTCTCACACATCTCAACAGCCTACACCCCAAAATACAATTCACCATGGAAATAGAAACCAACAACAAACTTCCTTTCCTGGATGTCCTAATCTACAAAAAAACCCGATGGCTCCCTAGGACATACTGTCTACCAGAAGAAGACACACACCAACCGCTACTTGAACGCAAAATCCCACCACCACCCTGCACAGATCAATTCCGTAGTCAAGACCCTCATTTCCAGAACCAAACGCCTAGCCGACAAAGACCACCTAGAACCTGAATTACACAGTCTCACAAATGTATTAATTTCCAATGGATTCCAAAGAGAGGCAATCAACAACTTAATCCAAAAAGAGACACCCCCCAAGAACCAAGACACAGAACAGGACAATGGCATCGCCCTCCTCCCTTATATCAAAGGCACCACAGATAAAATCAATAAAATTATCCGCAAACACAAAATCAAGACAGTCTTTGGTACAGATAAAAAAATAGCCAACATCCTAAGAAACCCGAAAGACAATATCCAACTAGAAAACCAGGGAGTTTATCAAATACCGTGTAAAATCTGCCCAGCCACATATATTGGACAAACTAACAGGAGAGTAAATGCACGTGTTGCAGAACATAAGAATGCATTAAAGAAAAAAGAAAAAACCTCCTCCCTTTTCCAACACTTTAAAACTACAGGACATGAAATTGATTTTGACAGTACCAAATTAATTTCCAAAACAGAACACTACAGCAAAAGAATAATCATGGAAGCCATCGAGATAGAAAAACATCCCCAAAATATGAACAAGCGGGATGATACCTCCCGCTTACCAGACATCTGGAAACCAGCCCTCAAACGTATCCCAGCCATAGAAACCAGACTCAGAACACACATTGTAAAACAATCAAGTAGCCTGCAAGTTCCAACTACTCAGGATATCATGCCTAATCTACAACCATTAACTAATCAGCATACCTCAGCTACATCAATGACCCCAGATGTTACCCCACTGACTCACCAGGAAGTTTCTACACAACAGGCAATTGCTGAGCCATCAGACCACACCCAGCCACCAGTATTTATAGAAGGAAGGCAGCTCAGGTCTCGCAGTGTTCACCTTAGAACAAGGACAGAAACACCAGCCTGAAGATGACGAGTGAGACCTCATCGAAACGTCGCCAGAAATTTCAAAATCCTACACAGGAAGAAACCCGAATATACCAATACCTTCTGGGCTCACTCAGGAAGCTCAAACTTCCCAAGCAGCTCCTGATACAGTTCTACAGAGGAATTACTGAGTCTGCCATCTGCACCTCTATAGCTGTCTGGTTTGGTTCTGCAACCCAACAAGACTGAAACAGACTTCAGAGAATAATCAGAACTGCAGAAAAAATAATTGCTTCCAACCTTCCTTCCATTGAGGAACTTTATACTGCAGGAGTCTAAAAAGAGAGCCATGAAACTATTTACTGACCCCTCACACCCTCGACATAAATTGTTTCAACTCCTACCCTCAAAACAATACTATAGAACACTGCACACCAATACAACTAGACAAAAGAACAAAAAATTTTCTGAACACCATCACTCTGCTAAACAAATAATTCCCTCACCACTGTCAAACTATTCACTAAGTCTGCACAGCTATTACTATTAGTCTTCTCATGGTTTCTATCACCATTTCCTTCCACTTATGACTGTATGACTGTAACTTGTTGCTTGTATCTTTACAATTTATATTAATATTGATTGTTTCCTGATTGCTTATTTGTACCCAATGACAATCATTAAGTGTTGTACTAATAGGTTAAATATTAGACCTTCTAATTATGAACTGTAATGGACTGTAATCAGAGATAAGTGAAATATAAGTATGACTTCCAGGTTTGTAAAACTTTTACAGTACATTCCAAAGTCAGCAAAATTACTCATGATAATGTATAACACTGTACATTGTATACTTATTTTTCAACACTTAAATATAACAAAAGCATTCCCCCTGGCCAAAGGAAGATAAATTAGGCTGTCAAATATTTGGCTGCATAGTGTGGCTGCTAACACCTGTTGACTTGCTATTTTTGGCAATAGGCATAAGAATCTGATTTAAGACCATATTTTACCACTGTTGCCTGAATTGTAAGCTCTTTCAGAACAAGTCTAACTAAGTTTAGAATCATGATACTACACTTTGTGAACTGCATCATACAAATACAAACAACATCATAAGCCATCACAGTGCTACAGCTGAAGCATCTGTTCTTTTAATTGAATTCTGTGACTTTAAAAAAAATATCTATCTGTGGTTAATTTCTAGGCACTTCGTGAAATGTGTATTGTAACCCAAGAAAACTATAGGCTCTAGAACAAGGATGGCTAATTTGTGGCACACATGCCATGGGTGGCAGGCGTAGCCATGTCAAAAGGCATGTGAGATGTTATCCTATGTCAATTCCAGTCTGCATGCGTGCACTAGCCAGCTGATTCTAGGTCTAGGGGCATAGTTCCCTCTAAGCTGAGCAGTGAGCAATCGCTCACTTAAAAATCATCATCAACTCAGAGTTTTCCAAACCTGCCCAGAAGCCGAGAGGGAAAGAGTGAGAGGGAAGGAGAGAGAGAGGAAGAGAGAGAAACAGATAGAAAAAAGAGAGGAAGGAAAAGAGAAAGAAAAATAATGGGATTAAGGAAGAGAGAAAGAAAATCAAAATCTAGTTTGAAACTAGCTCAACTATTTAAGTGGCATTTTGATATTGATAGAGTTGCCCTATTATGAGCTCACTGTTATAGACACACAGTACAGTATTTTATTTTGAAATTCTCTGAGGCAAAACAGGGTGGGTTTTTATTTGTTTGTTTGTTTGTTTGTTTGTTTGTTTATTTATTTATTATTTCTGTGCTGTCCAGTCCCGAAGGGACTGCCGCTCAGACACTATACTTTTCCGCCCACCCCAAAAAAAATTAGAGGGAACACTGTCTAGGGGAAGGCTGTTTCACCCTCTGGGCACTTCAGGGAAGCTTCTTGAAGCCCAGGAGTGTGCAACGGGCAAACCGGAAGTCTGAACCTCCGGTTTTTCCATTGGGCCATTTTTTTTACTGTCCTAGGCTTCAGTGAAACCATGGTGGTTTAGCCCGAGGTCTCTAGACTGGCTATTAAGTAGATCATGTCTGTCTTGGAAATTCCAGAGTTGAGGTCCACAAATCTTAAAGTTGCCAAGTTCATAGATGCAGCCATCTTTGTCCCACTTGTAGAATGACAGCTCCTGTAAGAGAGAAGGGGAGAAATTCATTTTGAGAATAGGGGAGATATTCCCATAGGAAGGACCAAGCTCTTGCATCATGAATCCATATCTTATGCCAAGGCTATTCTTCTGAGTGATGTAAAACTTTTAATTGTAAGTAATGCAATCATTAGAAACACGGGTGTGTGGGTGGTGATGGGCATATAGATCATATGTTTATTTGCTTTTGTAATGGAAAGGCTGCAGATTAAGCACACCCTCTAGATAAACTGGAGAAGCAGAATGCATGGTTCATATGGATGCCAAATGAATCATCCTCATTAGGACTGTAGTCAGTCAAACATGGAAGCCAAATTTAGATAGCAGGTTGAAATCCAGACTGGTCAAAGTAGCATTCTTGGAAAAGCTAGGCAGAGAGAGGATGAAAACAATTAAATCAAATAAAACTTATAGAGAGAGAGTAGCTAGAAGAGACAGATAGTTTGAAAACAATATACCTTATGTAAAAGTGTAGGTATGTAAACTGTGGGAGGAACCTTGCAGTCCCATCGGATGATAACTTAAATATGAGTCAAAAGTGTGCAACAGCAGCCCAAAATAAAATCCTTGGTTGTATAAACAGAGGCATGGAATCAAAATCATATGAAATATTAGTACCACTGTATAAAAACCTTAGTAAGTGTTCTGTCGGGCTCTCTGGTAGAATCCTCCCAAAAATTCACAGGTACAAATTTCAGACACACACACGTTTGAAAATTCAAAACAATGTTCTTTATAATGAAAATTCACTTAAACTAAGCCCTCTTTTGGTATAACAAAGAGCACTAGTCTCCAAACAAACTGGTAATTTATACAAGTCCCTTATCAATCCTGTGATACTTAGCTTGCAGCTGTGAGGCAATTCAAAGTCCTTCTTTCACAAAGTGAAAGATTCAAAGCAGGGAAAAATCAGCACACAAAAAGTCAAAGTTAGTAATGCAGTCATGAAACACAACAATCAGATAATCCTCCACAATGGCCAAACCCACAGGCTGCTCTTTATAGCAGCCTCACTAATTACCACAGCCCCACCCAACCACAGGTGGCCTCATTTTCTTTGATAATAATCTCTCAGTTGTTGTTGCCTATGCATCGCTCTCCGCATGCGTGGCTGTATCATTAACTCTTGTTCTGAATCCAAGGAGGAGCTAGATAATTGATCTCCTTCTGAGCTGTCTGCCACACTCTCCTCCTCCCTGTCACTCATGTCTTCTTGGTCAGAGGAGCCTTCATCATCAGATTCCACCGGGGGCAAAACAGGCCTGCAGCATGTGGATGTCTCCCCCACATCCACAGTCCTTGGGGCAGGAGCTGGGCCAGACCACAACAGTAAGACCACACCTGGAATACTGCATCCACTTTTGGTCATCACATTACTAAAAAGATGTGGAGATTTTGAAAAAAGTACAAAGAAAAGCAACTAAGATAACTAAATGCCTGCAGATTAAAACAGATGGAGAATGGTTGCAGTATTTGGGTTTGGCCAGTCTAGAGAAAAGAAGGACTAGGGGTGACATGGTAGCAGTATTCCAGTATTTGAGAGGCTGCCACAAAGAAGAGGTCAAGTTATGTACCAAAGCACCAGAGGGCAGGACAAGAAACAACACATAGAACTAATCAAGGGGAGGTGCAACCTGGAAATAAGGAGGAACTTCCTAAAAGTGAGGGTTGACAATGGAACAGCTTTTCTTCAGAGGTTGTGGCTGTTTCATCATTGGAGGTTTTTAAGAAGAGACTGGACAGCCACTTGTTTGAAATGGTATAGGCCAGTGATGGTGAACCTATGGCACGGGTGCCACAGGTGGCACGCGGAGCCATTTATTTAATTAATTAATTAATTAATTAATTATTTAATTAATTAATTAATTTTTATGCCACCCTTCTCCTTAGACTCAGGGCAGCTTACAACAGGTTAGCAATAGTACTTCTTAACAGAGCTAGGCTATTGCCCCCACAATCCGGGTCCTCATTTTACCCACCTCGGAAGGATGGAAGGCTGTGTCAACCTTGAGCCAGTGATGAGATTTGAACCGCTGACCTTCAGATCTACAGTCAGCTTCAGTGGCCTGCAGTACAGCACTCTACCTACTGCGCACACCCCGGCTCAATTATCTGCTGGCACGCGAGCCATTGCCCTTGCTCAGCTCCAGCATGCATTGGCCAGCTGATTTTTGGCTCACATGAAGGCTCTGGGAGGGCATTTTCAGCTTCCAGAGGATTTCGTGGGGATGGGGGAGGGCATTTTTGCCCTCCCCAGGCTCCAGGGAATCCTCTGGAACCTGTACATGGACATACTGTAATGCATGGAACTCATTACCGGACTCCATCGTGTCATCCCCAAACCCCCAACACTTTACCCTTAGATTATCTATGGTTGACCTATCCAGATTCCTAAGAGGTCAGTAAGGGGCGTGTACAAGTGCACTAGAGTGCCTTCCGTCCTCTGTCCTATTGCTCTCCTATATCTCCTATACCTTTCTTCTATTCCTATATCTCTTCTTCTATTCTTTCATTGATATGTTCTATTACTATACCTTCTTTTCTATTTTTTCTTAGATATTTTTTACTATGAGTATCTCCTCTATAACCTTCATCAGGTATTTTACTATGTGTATATAGATATATACCCACTAAAACCCTCATTGTGTATTGGACTAAATAAATAAATAATAAATAAATAAATAAATAAATAAATAAATAATGAATGAATGAATGAATGAATGAATAATGAATGAATGAATGAATAAATAAATAAATAAATAAATAAATAAATAAATAATTTTTTTTTAAAAACAGCCCAACTGGTCCCACCAGAAGTTAGGGGAAAAAGCTGTTTCTGGCCTCTGGGGGAGGAGGGGAGACTATTTTTGTCCTCCCCAGGCATTGAATTAAGGGTGTGGGCACTCGCACAGGCACGATAGTGCGTGCACTCGCCCGTTTGGCACTCGAAGGAAAAAATGTTCACCATCACTGGTATAGGGTCTCCTGCTTAAGCAGGGGGTTGGATTAGAAGGTTCCTTCCAGCTCTATTCTGAATGAATTTTTAAGATCTTAAGATCGTATTTAATCAATAATTGAATATAAATAGTCTATATGCAAAACAGCAAATGCAATGTTAGGCTGCATTTCAAGCGATCAACAAATAGTTCTTGACTTACAACCAAAATTGGCAACCAGAATTTCCATGGCTAAGCTGATTTTTTGACTTTTAGCATGGTTGTTAGGCAAATCACTAAAGTTGTTAAGTGAATCGTGCGGGCATTAAGTGCATCCAGCTTTCCCCATTGATCAAAAATTGATTGAGAAAATTGTAAGTGGCAACCATATGACCTTGGGACACCATAAGAATTGTAAATACATGCCAGCTGCCAAACATCTGAATTTTGATCACATGACTATAGGGATGCTGCAAAGTAATGGCCACTCCTAAGTTTCTTTTTTTATTTTCATTGTAATTTTGAACAGTCGGTAAACAAATGGTTATAAGTTGAGGACAACCTATAATTCCCAATTCTAGATTCTATTATGTTTTGTACTGACTAGAAGCTACCTTGAAGACTCTGTTCAATTCTTGGCAGCATAGTTTAAGAAAGATTCAGAGAAGTGTGGACAGAGAAAAGGAGCAGAAAACTGACTAGAAACCAGAGATGAAATCCAGCAGGTTTTGATAGGTTCTGGAGAACAATAGTAGTAAGGAGAACCGGTAGCAGAAATTTTGAGTAGTTCGGAGAACTGGCAGATACCATCTCTGGCTGGCCCCAGAGTTGGGTGGGAATAGAGATTATCCTTTCCCTACCATGCCCGCCAACCCACATCATGCCCACCAAGCCATGCCCACAGAACCGGTAGTAAAAAAAATGGATCTTACCACTGCTAGAAACTAAACATTGAGGGGATTGGGTACACTTAGCGATGAGAAAAGTTGATGGCTTCAATAGCACTTTTCAAGTTTCTGATGTCATACAAAAGAAGGTCAAGACCCATCCTCTATCCTTCAGGAACGCAGGATTTGGAACAATAGTTTTAAGTTACAGGAAGACAGATTCCAATTGAACGTTAAATAAAACTTCCTGACAGTAAGAACAATTTGACAGCGAAACTAATTATCTAGAGAGATGATATGCTTCCTTTCATTGGATGTGTTGAAGCAGAGATTGAATAACCCCTTATTGGAAGTGCCTTAATATGAATTTGTGCGCTAAGCAGGTGACTGGATTTGATGGACCAATAGCTTATTGAAACGCGATGATTCTTTTAAAGCATGAGGAATTGCTTGGCCAAAAAACCCCTTCCTTTTCTTCAAAAATTAAGCTAGTATGAAGAGCCTCATCATGTAGGAACATCATGTGCTAGGAGTCCAAGCTTTATCAGACCAGTATTCCAGTAATAGCCCACTTCACACTGAAGACTGGGAGAGACTGCAACTCCTCCAATGGCATTCACCCACAGAAATTAGGATTTTTCATTAATAATAATAATAATAATAATAATAATAATAATAATAATATAACAATATAACAATATTATTAATAATAATCCACTGGAATTTGTGCCGGAACTACCATTTACCAGTGGCAAAGAACTAGTGGGATCATAAGCCCGAAAAAGTGGTCGAAAATGAGCAAGCAAAACTACTGTGGGACTTCTGACTGACCAAATTCTGAAGCATAATACACCAGACATCCTGATTGTGGAGAAAAAGAAAGTATGGATCATCGACATCGCAATCCCAGGGAACAGCAGAATTGAGGAGAAGCAGCTAGAGAAATTAGTGAAATATGAAGATCTAAAAATAGAGCTGCATCTACTCTGGCATAAGCCAGTGAAAGTGGTCCCAGTGGTACTTGGCACACTGGGTGCAGTGCCAAAGAATCTCAGTGGACATTTGAAAACCATCGGAATTGACAAAATCTCCATTTGTCAATTGCAAAAGGCTGCTTTACTGGGATCGACAAACATAATTCACCGCTACATCACGCAGTCCTAGGTGCTTGGGAAGCGCCCGACTGGTGATGAAATACAAAATCCAGCATAGTGATCTCGTTTGCTGTGTTGTATTGATATAATAATAATAATAATAATAATAATAATAATAATAATAATAATAATAACAACAACAACAACAACAACAACTATTATTATTATTATTATTATTATTATTATTATTATTATTTATTAGATTTGTATGCCGCCCCATTTGCTGCACTCGCCTCTCGACATTTTCATTGAGTTATAAGATAAAATACAAAATACGAAAGTAAATAGGAAAGCAGTGGGGAGGAAAAGGGGGAAGAAACCTGAAGAAATTAGAATTTCTCCATAGAGGTATGCCAGGAAATAGCTGAATGTTAAGTAACAACTCATGGTGTAACATGATCAGTAGGGAACTCATCTTAGCCCCTTATCATATTTGCATCACGTCTTGTTAGTAACTTAACTGTAGTGATTCACTTAACAACTGCCTTGCTTAGCAACGGAAATTTTGGGCTCAATTGTATAGCTAGATAAACTCTTTCTGAGCAAATAATTCTGAGCAATTTTCAGATCCTTTGGCTCAGCTTTTCTGATGGGTTAAAAATCATTTTAAGGCACTACAATGGTTTGTTTTGTGTTTTGAAGCGCAAGTGATTACAACTCAAGAAAGTAACCATGAATAGGACCATGGTTTACAAAACACTGGGGAGAAATTCACGAAAACACCATAATCCTAAATAGGATTCATCAAAGAGTATTCCCTAGCTGACAATTGTTAGAGATCCGTGTTTCTGGCTGGGATTTAAGTCAGGAGACGCTGCTGCGCGCAATTTCATGAAGGCAATAATTTCAGTAGGCCTTTGTTTTGAAGAAACTTGACTGCCCTGAAAATAAAATTCTATTTGTTCACTTTTTATTATGTCAATTTATATCACTACCCTCACCACCCCTCTTATACCCAGGCTGCTTGAGTTGGCTAACAATCAATAATAACCCAGCAGAAATAGCTAAATCAATTATGAATGCAACTCATAAAAAGGCTTAGTTGAAACAAAGTTTTAACTTCAGAGAAACAAACGCTCTCTTCAGAGAATAAGAAAAATGGAATTTAGAGAATAGGTTGCATTTGACAGGCAGTCATGATCAAAGATTTCCTTCTCCTTTATTCTAGAATTGAAGTACAGAAAGTACTCGGGTAACAACCTCAAACTCAACCCCAACATTTCTGTGGCTAAGCAAGATAGTTGTTAAGTAAGCTTTGCCCCATTTTATATCCTGTTTTGCCATAGTTGTTAAGTGGATCACAGCAATTGTTAAGGTCGTTACACACAGGAGCAGGCTACCATTCCCGGCCCTACTGGAACAGGCTGGGAGCGTGCCCCCGCTTTCACCCCCTTGCACTTGCGAGCACGATTTCCCGCTTTTTTTTTGTTTCTAAACATGCACAGAAGCGAAAAACCCCAGAAATGGGCAAACAAATAAGTGCCCACTCACCGCTGCCCGCTGCCATTTGCCCCACCACCACCCGCTTGCCACTCTCACCTCTCATTCTTGGGGCGAACAGCGGCAGCATGGGTGGTGGGGGGAGCCGGCGCGAGAGGCAAGCAAGTGGTGAATGGTGGGGAAGGCAATGCTCGTGGCAGGGCAGGCGTAGGCCCGGGGAAGTACCGGTGGCGCATGCATGCATATGCACGCCTGGCATCACCACTGGTGCTAGCCTACGTGCTACATGGCTGCCACCGAAACGGAGTTCCCCACCATTGCGGCTGGGGCCCACCACTGGTTACACAGTTGTGGAGCGAATATGTCTTTCCCATTGATTTTGGTTGTCAGAAAGTTGCAAAAGAGATCATGTGATCCCAAGACACTACAATCAGTATTGGATTCCTACCTTAACAATTACAGTGATCCACTTAACAACTATGGCAAGACAGGATCCCAAGAAACTACAATCAGCATTGGGTTCCTTCCTGGATAGGGGGATGGTATTCTGGTAGCGCAAATGGAGCTGCAGGCACAGCTCTGGGTGACCAGTGGGTGGGTGCCCACATCGGAGTAAGATTTGGCTTCTGCGTAAGTACAGGAAGCAAAAATCTCTCTAGAGGACACACGGGCACATGAAATTTCAGTGATTTCCAGCGACTTTTTCCTTCCGCACATGCGCAGAAGCAAAAAATCTCACATGCCCTTGCATCTTCTCATGAGATTTGCATCCTGCGCATGCGCAGAAGCCAAATCTTGCTCTGACACACACATGCATGGGCCAGATGTGGACATGCACCGCCGGTCACCCGGAGCTGCGCACGCAACCACATCAGTAACGGAGGTAAGCAGGAATCCCTGTCTGACTGCTGTCATCATAAATATGAGTCAGTTGCCAAGTCTCTGAATTTTGAACACATAACTATGGGAATGCTGCAGTGGTCATAAGTGTGAAAAATTGGGATAAGTCTCTTTTTTTTCAGTGGTGTGGTAACTTCAAATAGTCATTAAACAAAATGTTGTAAATTGAGCACTGCTTGTAATCAAAGAGCATCTTGGAAGACATCCAGAAAAAGAGGGAATGTCTTGAAGAGGCAGTAGAACTATACGTGTTTCTTTGGGATAAGCTTTATGAGATGTATTTGTACCCAGGACTAAGCCATGATTATTAAAGATGGTTTATTAAATAAAACATAATTGGGTAGAATGCCACATGATAAGGCTGGTTTGTCTGGTTTTGGCTTAGCATCAGTGGTGGGCTACGAGCAGGAAAGCTAAATTGCGCTCGTAAGTTCTTGCAGGACCAGCGCGATTTTGCTGCTGCACCTGTGGAGCTAGCAAAATTGTACACAGAGCCGCAGATAAAACCTCACCGAAACACGGGCACAATTTTGTTACCTTCACAGGTGCAGCAGCAAAATTGCGCTGCTCCCACAAGAACTTATGAGCCACAGCGGCAAGCACAATTTAGCGTTCCAGCTCGTAGTCCACCCCTGCTTAGCATGCTGGATGCATTGAACCCCTAAATTCAGAAACTTACTGCATAATAGATAAATATACATGGAACTTTGTCCTAGATCTGATTACGTTAATTTTACATTTATTTACACTTTACGTTTACCTTCTGCTAATTTTGCAAGATAGAAAGGTACTTTGATGTTGCAGTTAAAGGTACATGGCTACAAACCTAGAGATTGTAAGTCTCAGTTCTGCCTTAGGCGAAAAGCCACCTGGGTAACTTTGAGAAAGCCATTCTCTCCCACCCTAGGAAGGATAAACCACTTCCTAAAAACTTGCAAGAAAACCACAGGGAGTCAAAGGCAGATACAAATACTAACTGTAAGAACCATGTTTTAAAAGAAAGTACAGTGTTCCCTCGCTTTTTGCGGGGGATGCGTTCCGAGACCGCCCGCGAAAGTCAAATTTCTGCGAAGTAGAGATGCGGAAGTAAATATGTACACTATTTTTGCTATGAACAGTATCACAAACCTTCCCTTAACACTTTAAACCCCTAAATTGCAATTTTCCATTCCCTTAGCAACCATTTAGATTATTACTCACTATGTTTATTTATTAAAGTTTATTAAAAAAAATATTTATTAAAAGCAGATGAAAGTTTGGCGATGAAATATGACGTCATCAGGTGGGAAAAACCGTGGTATAGGGGAAAAAACCGCGAAGCATTTTTTAACTAATAGTTTTGAAAAACCGTGGTATAGACTTTTTCCGAAGTTTGAACCCGTGAAGATCGAGGGAACACTGTACAGGGGTAATCTGGGAAAATGAAGAGTACATGCTAAGGTGATATTTTCCAAATGTATTGAACTAAAACTCACGCAATGTTGTCATCTGGTTTTGCCTTTCCGTTCTGGCAATTTAGCCTCCCAGAGAGCATCAGGTTGGGAAAAGTAGGAGGAGGTTATCCCAGGAATGCACAGAAAGTAGCACACACACAAAAAAAACCTCGTTAGACTGGGAAGTTCAGTTACTTTCACTTTGACATGTTTATTTTTTTAAAAGGAGATCGTTTAATTAAAACTCCCACTTTGTTGTATTTTCCCAGAGAAAAGAGTAGGTGAATGACATTTGCAGCTCTGCCTAGTTTTCCCAGAGCAAACAAATATTCAGACAAAACTGGAGGAATCTAATGATGCAATTGCCTAGAGCAGGGGTGTCCAGCCATGGTAACTTTAAGACTTGTGGACTTGAACGCCCAGAATTCTGGGAGTTGAAGCCCACAAATCTTAAAGTTGCCAAGGTTGGACATCTTTATCTTAGAATAAACAGGGATTGAAAACAACCCTGAATTTCCAAAACAATCTTGCCAGAAATAATGACAGGACCAGATATGAAGAAAAGCTATCTGATTTCAGAGGAGAGCAGGAAGCCATGCTTTCCAAGGCATGGGAACTAGGGTATAAAGGAAACCACATTTTTGTGTCAGCTGCTTATGTAGACAAAGCAACCTGCAGTCAGGCAGAGAATACAAGTGTCACATGGCAACACCATTTTACAGAATCACATGGAAAGAGACGCCTGTGGAATAACACTGAAGAGAAGAAATCTTAAATGCAAAATCTCCAGTGTGGGAGCAAAATAAGCAGAGGAGATAAGAATCAATCCCATTTCAGGTCCTGTATATGACGTCCATCCATCTTTTATAAGCAAGGCTCAAGTATAGCACATTATAGATACATCATAATATCCAGAGTTAAAGTTAGCTTGCAAATCAATCCTCTCAAGCTATAAACGAGGATGAAGATAAAATGGGAAGAACGCTTACATAACCAGGCAGGAAAGACAATTAAATTTCATGAAATCTAACTGGATTTAGGAAAATACTATATATTTATGTATTTGCAACATCTTAACAGCCATAGTTTAACTAGGAGGAAACGTAAACAGGTTTTATGCTTTTCTTATGGCTATAATCCCAAAATATAAATATTATCAGAACAGTTTCAATGGTTTCATTACTAAGAAATGAACATGGTGTATTTCCCCCCTCTTTTTTTCCTTTGGGCAATAAGATGAACATATATGCATATCTTTTGGAATGCATAGATATCTCTTTTATTTTGCTGCCTCATATATATCAAAATTTGCCTTCAGGCTATGAGCTGCATTTACCTCCCTAGCTATACCCTCACATATTCTTTGGAGAACAGTATAAAAATAAAACTTCACATTATATATGATGCACCTCTATATCAACACCAGTTATGGTAAATATCTGGGAAGGGAGGGAGGACTGAATGTATTGGTTAGGTTGCTAGGTTATTGGTTGTTTCTAGGATATCTTCAGTGATGGGCTACCAAAATTCTTACTACCACACTGTGGGCGTGGCTTATGCATTTTCTTTCAACACCTTTCAGTGCAAATTGGGTGTTATGGGGTGGAGCTCCATTTTCGCTACCCCACTGCGTTCCCCCCCATCCGGACAGTAGCCCACCCCTGGATATCTTATAAGGTGAGTGAGACCAGCTGATATTTTTAAGTAGTGTAAATGGATCTAAGGATTGCTTGTCCTGGGTGTGCTCTTTCTGGAGAGCTTAAATGACCTCTCTACTAAATGGTTTCACTTTATGAGCAAGAGTTAGCTGCTGATAGTTATCACTGAATTTTAACTATTTTAAACCCTCAAGGTGCTCTGGCACCCTGCCTGATCTGTAACTCCAGCTTGCAGGTATTTCTAAACTAATAATTGGTCTTTAGGGCAGCTTTTTGCAAGCAAATACGCTTTTTGTATTTTGGTACAGGTAATCCTTGCCTTACAACAGTTCATTTAGTGGCCATTCAAAGTTACAATGGCACTGAAAAAGTGACTTATGAGCTTTTTCACATGATTGTTGCAGCATCGCACGGTCACAAGAGGCCAGGTGAGGAGAAGCGCCCCTCAACATGAATGACGTTGAGTTGGCCACGCCCATCCAGTCAGATGACCACCTGGCCACGCTGGGTGCACATAGGGACTACTCAGAGGACTGTCCTCACATTTTACGTTTTACACACTTGTCACCATGGTAAAGAGAAGCACCGCAATTGTGAAATGAGTGACATGGTTGTTAAGAATGTTGCAATGGGCATAAATGTGAGGATGGTTGTAAGTGCGAGGACCGGTCATAATTCACTTTTTTTCGGTCCCTCTGAGTAGTCCCTATGCATGTATCTATGACCACCAGTCACATGACCACCAAACCACACCCCCAAATAAGCCACATCCACAGTTTAAAAAATTTGAATCCCACCACTGGATACTACTAATGGTATCTATTACAGTCCTTCCTTTCACATTTGTTGTCTCAGAAAACATTAACTTGATTAACCAGTTTGTTGCAAATAAAAAAGAGAGACAAAGAATGCAGTATTGTTATTCATTCCCTCAATTGAAGAAGCTTCTAACACAAGGGGGTTTCTGAGAGCAATGGGAATTATAGCTTGCCAGCTTATGATGGAAATTGTTTTATGCTAACTTTCCAACCTCAGGAAAATGGCTCTAGTATTCACTGTGGTTAATTTGAAAGTGCAAAACCTGAAGATAAGACCCTCCTTAATTATTTAATCCACAATTATATTCACTATTCTTTTGAGAGGGTAGTGACTCAACTTTAACTCTCAAATGCATGTTGAAAACCAGTTTGCTCTAATGGTTAAGGCATTGAATGGCAGCAAGCAAATCTAATGCTGCCTTAGGCATCAGGCCAGCTGGGTAACTTTGGGCCAGTCATTCTATATCAACCCTAGAAAAAAGGCAATGGCAAATTGCTTCCAAAGCAACCTTGTCAAGAAAACTACAGGGACTTATCTAGACAGGAAACAAGACTGACTCAAAGGCACCCAAAAGGGATTGGGGGAGAAAAGGCAAGTTTAGAATCAGTTTTTGCTGCTTTCCCAAATTCACCGTGGACTTTCTGTATGTAGTGGAAATAAAATAAAAATAAATTTAAAAATCTGCAATCCAAAAGATGGCTTACCTAAGCCACTGAAATGAAACGCCTGAGGAAGTAAAGCTTTGTCAAGTAGAGCTCATGGGACCCCATTGTAAATGCATGTGGGAATCATCCTGGGAGACAGGAGGAAGAGCTATAGATTAGACCAGTGATGGCGAATCTATGGCACGGGTGCCACAGGTGGCATGCGGAGTCATATCTGCTGGCATGTGAGCCGTTTCCCTAGCTCAGCTCTAATGTGCATGTGTGTGCCGGCCAGCTGATTTTTGGCTCACACAGAGGTTCTGGGAGGGTGTTTTGGGCTTTCAGAGAGCCTCCAGGGAGATGGTGGAGGGCATTTTTACCCTCCCTGGCTCCAGGGAAGCCTTTGGAGCCTGGAGAGAGCAAAACATAAGCCTACTGGGCCCACCAGAAGTTGGGAAACAGGCCGTTTCCAGCCTCCAGAGGGACTCCTCTGGGGCGGGGAAAGCTGTTTTCCCTCTCCCCAGGCATTAAATTGTGGGTGTGGGCAATCGCACATGCGTGATAGCGTACACACGTGCTCTTTCAGCACCCAAGGGGAAAAAGATTAGCCATCACTGGATTAGACAAAGATTAGATAAGAGGCAGCTTAGTCCAGAGAAACAAGCAGGGTGGGGTGAGGAATGGCAAACAACTCAGAAGGGACTTTCCCTATTTTTTTGCACTGTAAAGGGAAAGGGTGGGTAGAGAGAGATACCTTCAGACTTGCAAGCTTCCATTAATGTAGCCATACAAACCTTATATTAACCTTACATTATCTGCAATAGAACTCTACCCTTTTCTAAGAGGTCTGTAAGGGTTGCGCGTAAGTGCACCATCTTGCCTACCGTTCCTGTCCTAATGTCTTTTTATCTGTTGTATCTCTACTTTATACTTATATTATGTTAAACATACTATAATACAATACTATATGTGTATGATGAATAAATAAATAAAATAAAATAAATAAATAAATAAATAAATAGGATTAATAGTTCTTGGTATGCTTCTTATGTAGACTACTTTGCAAGGGTGATACTGTTAACAGTTAAGTCTCTCTTGTATATTTGCAGGAAATGTTTGATCCATGGTTAACTTAATCCATGTGCCAAGGTTATCTCTTCCTGCTGAACCATAAACTACAGTACCTAGATGTTATGAGTTGGTACTACATACTAGGCCAGTGATGGTGAACCTATGGCATGTGTGCCACAGGTGGCCTGCGGAGCCATATCTGAGAGCATGCAAGGCATTGCCCTATGTGCATGCTGGCCACCTGATTTTCAGCCATTTTTGCTCTTCTTACAGCAAAAATGGCCCAACGGGCCAACTGGAAGTTCACTTGTGTGCTTACTCTCAGTTTCCTTTTCACTGTCACAGGTCTTCAGGAACGTCTTTGACTTTGTACAGTTGCAGCCAAGCTTCTCACATCTCTGTTGCAGCCAAGCTTCTTATATCTTGTTGTGAGCCGCTCCGAGTCTTCGGAGAGGGGTGGCATATAAATCTAGTAAATAATAATAGTAGTAATAATAATAATCATCATCATCATCATCATCAGCAGCAGCAGCAGCATCTTGGCCCATTTCTTCTGCAGCCGACAAGGCTTTCCTGGAAGCCTTTGTAGGTGATAACAGAGCTCTAGATCGATCTGGAGCTCTGGTATCAGCTGCTGAGGCCTTCAGGAAAGCATTGCTGTCTGCAGAAGAAATGGGCAGAGGAGTGCGAGGCTTGGTTGCAACTATCTGAAGATAAGTAGCAGGGCAGCTCCACTTCTTTTCATTTCTGAACTTTCAATTAGCCTGTTGGACCATTTTTCATCATCCCTGGGCTTCAGGAGGCTTTCCTGAATCCTGGGGAGAGCGAAAAACAATCCAATGGGCTTACTGGAACTCAGGAAGCTTCTGTGTACATACCTGGAGGAGCAGCAAGAGGGGTTGTGCACATGCATAGGCCATTGCATTATGGGCATGGGCAGTGCTGTTCATCTTCAGCGCTACCAGTCTGCTCTCTGCGACTGTGTGGGCATGCAGGTGCCCGTCATGGGCACACGTGCTCGTCAGTGTGATATTCAACTTCAGCGCATGCACTACAAGTGAAATCTCACACTAGGACACTTGCGTGTGCAAGGTTTCACCTATTTTTGGTTATTACTTTGCTTCCATGCATGTGCAGAAGCAACCCACCCACCCCAAAATAGGCAAAAGCTCATGAGATTTTGCTTGCGGCACATGCACAGAAGCCAAATCTTGTATGGGGGAGCGCATGAACACACCAGGGACACGCAGCTGCGTGCACACCACTCATTTTTGCTACCCCAGTGTGCAGGTGCAGCCCACCACCGGTGTGGGTATGCATATGAACGCTATTGCGTGCGCATGCACCTGTTTGGTAATGGAGCCAAAAAAAGGTTTGCCATCAAGTTACTAGGCTAAAATGCTGATGCTACACACAAGGCTAAAATGTAGATGTTGTGAACTGTAATTCTATCAGAATGTGCTTCATTTAATAGCTGCAAATCTTTATCTAGAGTGATTCAAAGGTCAACCAGAATGAAGGCTTAGGGAAGTAAGAAGACGACATGTACGATAAAGTAAAGACAAGTAAGTAAGAAATGTTATAGAGCTTTGACAATTGAGCCCAAGTGCTCAGTCACCAAAGTCAGCTGGCCAGTGTGGTGTTTATGCTTGTGTAGAAAATTAGCACCCTCCCCTCTCCTAGAAGAATGAAATATTTTGGGAAATATTATGAAAGGCAGAATATTATATTTCCCTAAAGGAGAAACATGCTCTTGGAAAGCAGCCCCCACCTTTCTTAATAGCTGGCTTATCTACAAGACAAAGGCCTTCAGCTCCAGGATGATAGGATTATCCTTCAGGACAAAACCATTCAACCACTGTAGCTAAGTTACATCAGCCCAAGTTCCAACCAAGCTTGACTCAGAAAATCTACAAACTTAGCTATGATCCCTGCATAGCCCCATGGGAGTCCGACCAATAGAATACATGTCCTTGCCACAGGAACAGGAAGCTCAAGGGCAAGACTCAAGAGAAGGTATAAATAACATTCACTCTCCACTCCATGTGTTCAGCTGTCCAGTACTTCAAACTCATGAGGTTCTATTTACCAATAAACCATCTTTCCAATAGGCCTCCGTGTTTCCAGTTTCTTTTTCCCAACTTGGAACTGAATCAGATGTAAATTTCTTCCAACACTTGGCTGCTTAAGTTCAACCCAAGAATAGTGGCTGAAGCTAATCAGACCCCCACCAACATGAGATTTGAGCAAGAAACTGTATTCTTGCCTGCTGTATCATTGATGCAATTCTATTTCATCTGTGGTATATGTTGCAATCCAGATTTCAGCAGAAGTTTATTGGGCTGTAAAATACAAGCATTCATATCCACTTCTCTCTAAATTCGATTCAGTATTTAACACCAGTAATCTTAAGGACCTATTTTTAAGGGGGAAATAATCACTTTGAAATAGGGTCCTTGCAATTAACTATGCAATTAGCAATGTTCTTTTAAAATTATTTTGGAACCTTAGCAAGAATCTTAACCCATTGCAGAAACACATACTCTAAACAGTGAAATGACTTCACAGTGGTAGAACAATTAAAAAATATTTGGAATATCACCTGCTTTTTAGTCTAGCTTACGTTCTGAATTACACTGTTATTTTTTTTGCAATATGTCCATATTATGCAACAGTAATTACAGTAGCAATTTTGGTCTGTTTATTTTGACAAAATGTGGTATCACCTAGCACAAATTTAATTCTGAACTGTTATGTTTTTTTGCTAAATTATTAGCTTATTGCTTAGCACTTCCAACAAGTGCTAGATTTGTAAGAAGGCTGGTTTCTGTGTTACTGTAGAATATAATCAAAATTTGCAATTCTGCTAACAATAACGTTCTATAAAGGAAGTTATTGTACAACTATTTCCTGATGATTTATGTGGGCAAATTGGTGTTTCGTTGATTCACATATTAACATACAAAGCATGGATGGTATACACACATCTCTGAGCCTATTTTCATCTCTATAAACATCTGCATGACAGCTGGAAAACTTGAATGCTAAAGTCAAATACATTGATCATATTTTACAAGACTGTACACCTTGGAATTGGTCAACAATCCATACTTTTACAAGTAGCTGCCTCTAAGATATATTTCAAATATACCAATACTTCTTAATCACAAATTAAATAAGAAAATGAGATAAATTTACACTCAATTAACTCTATAAATAAGTACAAGTAGTCCTCAATTTACAATCACAATTGAGCCCAGAAGTTCCATTGCTAAGCAAGACAGTTGTTAAGTGAGTTTTGTCCCATTCTATAACATTTTAGCATAGTTGCTAAGTGAATAACTGCAGTTGTTCACTTAGTAACATGGTTGTTAAGTGAAACTGGCTTCCCCATTGACTTTGCTTGTCCAAAGGTCACAAAAGGGAATCACACTGCAACTGTCATAAAGACATGCCAGTTGCCAAGCATTTAAATTTTGATCAGATGACCCCAGGATGCTGCGTGAAAAACTTCAAGAGACTTGTCCTGTATTTCTTTATCTCTAAGTTTGGGGGAATCTTTACATAGTGAAAAAGAACATAATGAGATTAGGCTAAGAGCCAGCAAATCAACCCAATAGATCTTTTACATTCTAATCAGAACAATGTCATTGTGATTAGGTTTCCATGTTTGTAATAAATTTGGTATGCATTATTTTTCTTCCTACATCAGCAAGATAATTAAATTTTTTCAGCACATATTTCACAATGATAACAATTAAAAATTACAATAGTTAAAGAGCCATAGAAACATACTACCCTAAAGTTCTTCATAGCAGCATCTAATTATGTGAGCAAAAATTAGTCATTAAACTATATACTGCAATGATTTACAAATAACCGAAAGGGCATTAATTTATATATGTTTTCTAGCTCAAAATGACTTCTTGATAAGATTATGAATATTTGATGGGGATTTTGTTTGTTTGTTCCTGGAGTAGATCAATAAGTGATAGAAAAGGTAAAAATCTCTTTAGCAATATGAATAAATATTGATATATACTGGCTAAGAAAGAAAAAGATTGAGATATTTAATCAGAACCTATATTCCTGAGCTTAAAAGAGGTAGGGACTGTTGGCAAATTTAACAGAGCCACGTTCTAAAACCTTATTTTTAAAGACGCCTACAACACTTGATTGTATCATTTGATCCTTAGATCCATGGGACTTTGACTGAAGCTTAGACTCAATAAGAATGTCCCAAATACAATTATTTGATTAGTTAATGTTAACCTTAAATGTATGTGTGAATTAGCAAGTTGTGTGAGCCCTATTGTGACAAAGTGAATCAAATCCATATGTATTTGATAATAAAGTGGAAAACTGGAAAAAGAAGCTAATTCAATAATAAGGCTGTGCTGCATGAAAACAAGCATAAACATTTAATGGCTAATATTCCATATGCAAATCTAGCTCTCTTTAACTCTGTTTACAGGACATGTTGAGAACTGTAAGCTTTCCAGCTATACTGGATCCTCCTGCATTGAATAGAAACCAAGTTGTGAGTTAATGTAAACAGTGGTAATTGTGTTAATGTGCAAATATGGGAAATGTTGAAATACAACCATAACTATGAATGGGAAACTAACAGATGACTTCTCAAATTATTAAAAAGAAGAATGTTTACTGATGGTCTCACTTCAGTTCCAGACCTAATTATTAGCTATTTGGTATACATGTTACTCGGTAATGGGCTCCTATGGGTACGGTCAGGTACACAGTACCGGTAGCAAAATTTTGGTCAGGTACACAGTACCTGTAGCAAAATGTTGGTTTTATTTTCTTTTTTTCCCTTCTGGGCTCGGGGTATGTTTTTCCTATAACAGTAAATGAGGTTGAATGTGTATAATTTTAGAAGAGCTGTGCGTGCGTGTGTATACATAGTTTATATAGTAGATAATCAGGAGTGGGCTACTGCCCGGATGGGGGGAATGCAGTGGGGTAGCGAAAATGGAGCTCCACCCCAGAGCACCCAATTTGCACTGAAAAATGTTGAAAGAAAATGCATAAGCCACGCCCACAGTGTGGTAGTAAAATTTTTGGTAGCCCATCATTGATGTTACTTAATGGTTAAATGGGCTCAAGCCGGCTGGCTTCTCTGATCTTATATCTTGTATAAAGTATTCCTCAACTTACAAGCACAATTGAGCCCAAAATTCATGTTGCTGAGTGAGACAGTTGTTAAATAGGTTTTGCCCCATTTTATGACCTTTCTTGCCACAATTGTTAAGTGAATCACTATAGTTCCTAAGTTAGTAACACAGCTGTTAAGTGAATCTGGCTTCCCCCTTGATTTTTCTTGTCAGAAGGTTGCAAAAGGGGATCACATGACCCCAAGACAATGCAGCCATCATAAATATGAACCAGTTGCACCAGTCTAAATACTGATCACGTGACCGTGGGAATATGCAATGGTCATAAGTGTGAAATGTGGTCATAAGTCCCTTTTTTGGTGCCATTGTAACTTTGAATCAGCTCCCGGCTTTGGACCAGTTTTTAGAACATACGTTTAAGTCCTTCTTTTCCTATCCTAGTCCTTCTTTTCATTAAACAATTCCAGCAACCCATCTCTATATGTTTTAACCTCCAGTCCCCTGATCATCTTGGTTGCTCTTCTCTGCACTATTTCTAGAATCTCAACATCTTTTTTACATGATGGTGACCAAAACTGGTTGCAATATTCCAAGTGTGATCTTACCAAGGCATAATAATAATAATAATAATAATAATAATAATAATAATAATAATAATAACAACAACAACAACAACAACAAACAACAACAGCAACAAAATAATAATAATAATAATAATAATAATAATAATAATAATAATAATAATAATAATATTTTTTATTAGATTTGTATGCCGCCTTCTCCGAGGACTCGGAGCGGCTCACAACAATACCCAATGTACAAATCCAATGTTCAAAAAACAATTTAAAAACCCTTATTATAAAATAATCACACAATTATAAAGTAGTATCAACACTTCATAACACAGGAGCCCATTTTTTTAAATTTAGCTTTTTGCTGATCAAAGCTATGTTGTGGTGAGACTGGCCGGTATCTTGGAGTGGTTTTCTGACCCTATCAGTGCTTATTTAATTTCTGGTTTTTCTCCCACAGGCTGTTGTTCTTCAGGGAGTGATTTGGCAAATCCTTTCAAATATTAACACGTGGTTCCAGAGGTGTGTCCAGCTTCCATGAAGAAGTGGAGGCACTCAGCAGTAACTAAATAACACAGTAATTGCATGCTGTAATTAGGACAGAGAGTTCAACCTCTGTTTGTATTGGAATTTAATGTAGTAAAAGGAATGTATTCGCATGACGAGCATTTGCATTTTCGCAATATATGAATTTCTCTCGCAATGTGTTTTTGCTTTTTCCCAAGACAATGGAAACAACATTATAAATGGTTATGCAATGTTCCGAGTTCTAGCTGATCCAGCAAAAACCAGAAGAGCAGAAATGAGGATTTGATGTAGAAAGGCTATAGCAGTGAAGCAGTATGAAAACAGAAATGTGTGCTATGATTAAACAGATTTCTTGTGCAATCTCTTTGCTCCATGACTGTATCATGAACTTTGATTTGACTGACAAGGGATGGTGGGGGGAGGGAGGGAGGAAGGAAGGAAAAGGGAGCGAGAGGGAGAGAAAATAGGAATGAGAATGAGAACTTTTGCACAGAAATCTGTATAAAGGTAAAGACGTGTCTTAAGATAAACAGTTTTAATCTAATTCTTAGCAGCTAGCAAGCTATACTGAGGATTTAGGAATGTCTCAATGTAAAGTAACAGCTGTAAGTCAATTTAAATAAGAGAGGGAGGGAGGGAGGGAGGGAGGGAGGGAGGGGAGCGAGATACACTAGATTGGAACTCAGCTATAGCCAGTATATAAGTGAAGTTCATCCTCAATGGATTGTATAGTTCAGCAGCCAAATACATATAAAATCCACATCAATACTGGTTAATATATCATTCTGATTGCATTAATGATGTGTGGCCAGTGAAGGGCTACCAAAAATTTTACTACCGCACTGTGGCCGTGCTTTATGCAGGACGCCCTGCATTTTCTTTCAACATCTTTCAGTGCAAATTGGTTGCTCTGGGGTAGAGCTCCATTTTTGCTATCCCACTGTGTCCCCCCCCCCAATCCAGGTGGTAGCCCGCCCATTTTGTGGCCAGGCAAACCCACTATGATAATCATTCTGAGATAATGCAAGTGTTATATGCATTATAATAACCCCAAATGGGCCCATTACCCCAAATATTTGAAGGTTTCTGATCTTATGCCATGGAACTGATGACATGTTTTATATGAATGAGATGTTGCTGAGTCTAAGTAGTCCTCAAATTACAATTATTTGTTTAGGGACCGTTTAAAGTTACAGTGGCACTGAAAAGGGTGACATATGACTATTTTTCACACTTAAAAAAAATGTATTAGTTTTTTAAATGTTACACACACAGACTGCACATCATACAACATAAAACAGTGCCCTGTGAAGGTGCACCCACCACCTAACAACATACATACCCCACCACTAATTGGAGGGTCTGTACAAACATCTTTAACATTCTTCTAAGCTAGGGTCTGCATTTTATTTACATATCAAAGAGTGATTCTAATTTATTCTTTATGGCTAGATCACAAATTCTACTTCTCATATAACCTCTCACCATATCCCATCGTTCCATCAGTTTCTTCAATTTATTTTCATTGTACATATTCATCCTTATCTCCATAATTTCAAAGTGAATGTGGTCCACCATATACCAATACCAATTCTGTATCATCCATTTTGCTGCTTCTTTCCAACCCAATACAATTACTGCTTGAGCGCTTTCCAATGCTGCTACTTTTATTTCTTTAAATTCTCTTAAATCTCCTTTTTTTACTAGTACTGCCATTTCTTTTGTGATTGTCCAGTTAATATTTAACATCCTGTTCATTTCATCTTGCACTTCTTTCCAAAATTTCTGTACTACGGAACACTCCCAGAACATATGCATAAAAACTCCTCTTCTATTTTTCACACTTACGCCCAGGGGTGGGCTACTGCACAGTGGGGTAACGAAAATGGAGCTCCACCCCAGAGCACCGAATTTGCACTGAAAGAAAGAAAATGCAGGGCGTCCTGCATAAGTCACGCCCACAGAGTGATAGTAAAAACTTTGGTAGCCCCTCACTGCTTATGTCCATTGCAGATCTTCACAGTCACGTGATCAAAATTAGGGCACTTGGCAGCTGTCATGTATTTGTGATAACTGCGCTGTCCCAGGGAAACGATTTGAAACCTTCCCAGATGGCTTCCCACAAACAAAGCCAATCAGGTGATTTCAGATTCACTTAATGACCCCGTGAGTCACTTGACAAGTGCAGTGGTTCACTTAACTTCAGTTGTGGCTAAAAAGCTTTACAAAATAAGGCGCTAGTCCCTTAACATTGGTTTGCTTAGCAATGAATGAAAGGTTTTTGCTCAACTGCGGTCGTAAATCAAAGACTACCCATCATTAAAATATATGAAAACAACCCCCCCCCCCGGGCAATTTCTAGGATCAATTCTATCTGGAATTTCCACGGAGAATCCGCAAGGCAAGGGTTCCAGTATTGCATCCACATGTTCGATTGTACGATTCAGCAAATGGAAACTTTCTCGTTTCCTGCGGTAGAACTTTGTAAGATGGTTTTGTCCTTGGATCAAGAAGAAATGAAAATGCTGGCTATTTGGGAATAAATGTCCTGAAAAGGATGCTTTTTTAAAAAAAAAATTGTTGTCTTCTAGTAATGATCCTGTTCCATTAGCAGTGGCAGTTAGGGGAAATGATGACTTGCGATGGGTAAGAGTTCACTATAAGAATCTATAGGGTTGAAGGCCATGACACAGGGAGAATGATCCATTTCTGTTTCAAGGACAGATTGAAATAGCTTGGAAACCTGACTTGGGCCATTTCCTCATTAGTGGCATGTGTCTCTACAGCATCATCTCAGCCAGGTGGCATAAAGCCTGCCCTTGCTACTATTATTTGGCACATGGGTTCTTGGGTGACTGTAGAAGATGCCTTGGATTCAGCACACATGTGTTCAGTGACTGTTCTGAAAAGGCAAAATTATGCCACCTCACTGTTCCCTAATCCACTCCCACCGAAGACCCCAGCCGCTCCTACAGTCTTCAGTGCTGTTTAATTGTTAATCTCATTCTCTCAGAAGAAACTGCCAATGAAGTTTAAAGTAATGTTCAGAACTAGATTGTAATAAGCCAAAAAATAAGAATTTGCGTTTTATTTTCTGTCATTTTTTTTAACAAACAAAAATAAATAAATAAATATGATTACTGTTCTTCTAGCAGAGTTTTTAATGTGCCCTGAATAAAGTGGGGGGAGAGGGGGAACAGAGAGAGGGAAATTGTTAGTGACAGTAATTGTATTTGAGCAAATGTATCGATTATAGTAATTTTCTCCAGAAAAGAGACATCTAAGTTAACATAAAATACTTTTTTTTCTTAGCACATTAACTTTGACAAATTTAACATAAGATATTTTCATGTGATCCACAGTCCAGTTTTAAAGTCTGTGAAGTTCTTACTATTAAATGCTAACAGTAGCATACAAGTGCACATTTATTTATCTACCTACCTACCTACCTACCTATCTATCTATCTATCTTTCTATTTATTTGATTTATATTCCACCCCTCTCCAAGAACTCGGGGCGTCTTACAACATATCAAAGGAAACAATACAAATATCCTAAATCCAATTAATTTAAACTAGTTAATCTAAAAACCCCTGAAACACTAAAAGTCAATCATTCCCATTTAAACAACAGACATATATTACATTTGTCGGCCAGAGGACTAGAGTCTAATGGCCCGAAGCCTGGTGGCATACATGAGTCTTCAGACTCTTGCAGAAGGCGAGGAGGGTGGGGGCAGTGCGAAACTGGGGGAAGCTGATTCCAGAAGGCCGGAGCCCCCACAGAGAAGATTCTCCCCCTAGGCCCCGCCAAGCGACATTGTCTAGTTGATGGGACCTGGAGAAGGCCAACTCAGTGCGACCTAACCGGTCTCTGGGACTCATGCAGCAGGAGGCGGTCCCACAAGTAATCTGGTCCAATGCCATGTAGGGCTTTAACCAATGACATATATGCTTCTGTTAACATTTGGGGATCTTCCAGTCCAACCCCTCCAAGCAGGGGGTTGGACTAGAAGACCTCCAAGGTCCCTTCCAACTCTGCTGTTATTATTATAAATTCATTTTCACCAGAAATAGTTCTCGAAATACAACCTTCATTGAGTGACTATTCAAAGTGACAATGGATTGAGAAAAGTGACTTATGGCCATTTTTCACTCTGAACATCCATTGTAGCATCTCTACAATCATGTGATCAAAATTCAGATTCTTGACAACTGGTTCATACTTATGACGGTCGCAGTGTCCCGTCATAAGTATGTGTCAATGGGGAAGCCAGATTCATTTAATAACCGTGTTACTAACTTATCAGTTGGGTCATTCACTTAACAATGGTGGCAAGAAAATGGGGCAAAACTCAATAACTGTCTGGTTTAACAATAGAAATGCTGAGCTTAATTCTGGTTGTAAGTCAAGGGCTCTCTTGACTTACAAGAGAGACAGCGAACCGCAGTGGCATAGTGGTTAGAATGCAGTACTGCAGGCTCCTTCTGCTGACTGCTAGCTACCTGCAATTTGGCAGTATGAATCTCACCAGGCTCCAGGCTGACTCAGCCTTCCATCCTTCCGAGGTGGGTAAAATGAGGACCCAGATTGTTGGAGGCAATATGCAAACTTTCTGAAAACTTCTTAGAGAGCGGTGTAACTGTAAAGTGGTGTATAAGCCTAATTGCTAGTGCTAGTGCTACCTGGACACAATGATCTCCAAGCAAGTAGGGCCATTAGGTGAGGTTTGAACCCAAAGAGATAAACACACAATTTTGGACCTACTGGAAGTACAGAACAAAAAATTCTGGACTGTCTATATGAGATCCTCTCAAAAGAGCCGGGGTGGCGCAGTGGATAGGGTGCAGCCCTGCAGGCTACTTCAGCTAACTGCTAGCTGTAGTTTAGCAGTTTAAATCTCACCACCGGCTCAAGGTTGACTCAGCCTTCCATCCTTCCAAAGTGGGTAAAATGAGGATCCAAATTGTTGGGGGGAATAGGCTGATTCTGTAAATCACTTAGAGAAGGCTGTAAAAGCTCTATGAAGCAGTATATAAGTCTAAGTGCTATTGCTAATCAATAACTACTTGGATCTTCATCTGGCCACAGTGTGAAATCCATACTGTTGCTACTCTCCTTTCCCTTCCTATTGTACCCATTGTGTTTCCTAATACATCTGTCAGCTATTATGCTGCCTGCTTTGAAAGCTGGGAGTTTTACTCTTTCAGAATGATGCTAAAACTCATTCAAAAGACCACATGTTTTAACAGTCTTCTGGATGAATGAATGGCAAATCCACCTTCAAAAGCAGCCCAAGCAACAGCTGGCAGGCAAGGGTCATTTTGCTGTGAAATGGCAGAGAGCCAGCTATAAGCAATTCTCCACCCATGTCAGCTGTTGTTCGGGCTTTCAACTATTCAAGTCGATCCAGATTCCTCAAACAAAGTTTTCACTAGGAAACCTGGGGGCTAAATGGCTTCTGCTCCCCCCTCTGCCCGCCGCTTCTTGGCCTGGCAGCAGAATCAAGGCTGGAAGGAATGGCAGATGTTGCGGGTCACTTCTGACACATGGCTAAATCCAGGGGTCTGGGCCACTTGTCAAAACTTTTTCACAGCACAGCTGAGGTTGGCAAGTGTCACACTGAAAAGCATAAGGAGGGCAGCCTTCTCTGCATGGGAGGTGAGGAAAGCCACTGTCTGGCCAGTTGGGGTTGACAATGGGGACAGTGAATCTATCTCGGTTTTAGCTTTTTGCTGGAATAAAGAAGAACACTGTAACCAAGTTGTAGCAACAAGCTCTAACACTTTTATACTCCAGCCCAGAAGGGAAGAACATCGGTGCTTTGCATAAGAACAAAACAGATAAGGAAACTGAAAAAGCCTATCTGACTCCAAAAGCAGGAATATGGTCCCAATTATAACCACAGCATGAAGTTTCACTGCATAGGAAAGCAGCAGGGGAGGGAACTTTTAAACCAGTGGTTCTCAATCTTTCTAATGCCATGACCCCTTAATATAGTTCCTTGTGTTGTGGTGACCCCCAACCATAAGTCTAGCGCCAATTCCCCCAACAGAGCTTTAGGTTGATTGGCAGGAAGGTCAGAGGGACACCCCGACTGCAAACACCTGATTGGTCAGATTGTAAAAATATGTTCCAAGGCGCCAGAATAGAAGTTTTAGTTCCTAACACCATGGGGAAAATGTCTTTTTTCCATGGTCTTAGGCAACCCCTGTGAAACGGTTGTTCGACCTCCAAAAGGGTTCTGACCCCCAGGTTGAGAACCACTATTTTAAACAAAAATTACATAATTAATTGGTAAGAAACCCATCTGCCTGTGTCAGCCTTTCTTTTTCAGATTGCAGTCTCTGTCACTGACTTGTTAAACTTTTAAAAAAATGTACAGCCATATTTAAGGAGTGGTCTCCTAGGTTGTTCTCCCTCAAAACCTGGTGCTGCCAGGTTTCAGGGTGCCATCTCCAAGAACTTACATTTCCTGTGTTCAATAAATGTTATTGTGTTTTGGTTTGGTTTTGTATATCTTCTAGCCCATCATAGAGGCTATTTCAGAGTGAAATTGAGTTCTGATTACCTTTTCAGAAGTAAATTGTTAATTGGAGAGATAATGTTTCTGAATACTCTAAAATATTATCATACGGAATCTTTTCTCCAGTGCAAGATCCTTGAGAAGAATATACCTCTCAACCAGCATTCTGCCTAGGGAATTTTGGGAGATGAAGTTTACATATCTAAAAGCTGCCAAGTCTACAGATCACTACTCTAAACTATAGCCTCTTTTGATTGCATTTTAAGCATTAAAATGTGCCCCATAAATAATGGCATTAGGCCCCCTAAGCATAATAAAGCAAACATGTTACCTCCATAAACCACTGAACAAAACTTGCATGCTGGATGAGTAGGAATTGTGCCATACTGACTCTAGTCTAGCATTCAACTTTGAAAACGCTGGTTAAGCATAAAACGTATCAGGAAAGACTTAATGAACTCAATCTGTATAGTCTGGAGGACAGAAGGAAAAGGGGGGGACATGATTGAAACATTTAAATATATTAAAGGGTTAAATAAGGTCCAGGAGGGAAGTGTTTTTAAAAGGAAAGTGAACACAAGAACAAGGGGACACAATCTGAAGTTAGTTGGGGGAAAGATCAAAAGCAACATGAAAAATATTATTTTACTGAAAGAGTAGTAGATCCTTGGAACAAACTTCCAGCAGACATGGTAGATAAATCCACAGTAACTGAATTTAAACATGCCTGGGATAAACACATATCCATCCTAAGATAAAATACAGAAAATAGTATAAGGGCAGACTAGATGGACCAGGAGGTCTTTTTCTGCCATCAGACTTCTATGTTTCTATGGTTGGTTCATTCTGGTAGAGCTAATTTGATCCCGGGATTAAGGCACCAGGCTGGAAAGCAGAACAGTGGGAATTCTAGTTCTTCTTAAGCATGAAAGCTGGCTGGTGAGGTACTCTCAGTGCAATCCACCTCTGGGAAAAACCGGAGGCGGAAAAGATTTTCACTGAGTTATTTATAATGGAGATAAACAAATAAACAAAGCTAAAATAAATAGTTCTATTTCTCCTTGTCATTAGACAAGGTGTGCTCAGGTGCCTGGATGCTGTAACAGACTGGATAAGAGCCAATGAATGGATGTGGAACCTTAGAAAAATGGTTGGGCCCCAAATTAGGAAGCTCTCCAATTCTAGTTTTAGTCGCCTAAAAGCAGACACTCAGCTTTGATATAGTCTTACATTGTTTTTCTTTTTTACTTGAGGTACAGTTAAATATCAGTGCCCTGGTATCTGAGGTCTATGACTCTTTCTGGAGTGGGATAGGCTGATCAGAACAACAACATCTTTCTAACATCTGACTATGTCAACATAGATTGTACGTGAGTTCTGCCATTGAAGGCAACTCTGAAATTACACCTATAGTAGAATGCAGCGGTAAGGCTACTATACAAAACATCTTCAGAAAATATGACATTGATCATAAAAGAGGGCGGGGAAATATTTATTGACCCCTCATATCCTGGACATAAACTGTTTCAATTCCTACCCTCAAAATGTCGCTACAGAGCACTGCACACCAAGACAACTAGACACAACAACAGTTTTTTCCCAAACGCCATCACTCTACTAAACAAATAATTCCCTCAACACTGTCAAACTTTTTACTAAATCTGCACTTCTATTTCTACTAGTTTTTCTCATCATTCCTATCATCCTTTTCCTCCCACTTAGGACTGTATGACTGTAACATGTTGCTTGTATCCTAAAATTTTTAATAATATTGATTGTTTCTTCATTGCTTATTTGACCCCTATGACAATCATTAAGTGTTGTACCACATGATTCTTGACAAATGTATCTTTTTCTTTTAGGTACACTGAGAGCATCTGCACCAAGACAAATTCCTTGTGTGTCCAATCACACTTGGCCAATAGAATTCTATTCTATTCTATTCTATAAGAACCAGCCTGTCTTAACATTACCAGCTGAACTCCTATTTTATGCTTAAGGTCCATAGCAGTTTAGAATCCTTCTGCTGGAGAGAGTGCCTATCCTAAGGTTAACATCTGCAAGAGGATCTCCTCAATGAACCATGGTTGGCAAAACTCATTATATGGGCGTGCAGGAGAAAACTTCTATGTTATGGCAGCCTGTCTTAGGAATGGAGACCAAGCTGATGCAACCTTACCTGCTTGGAATTTTACTCTTACATATGAAACACGTGTAGTATCTATAGCCTGATCATTTCTTTTGTCCTTTCATCGTACCTCTCTTGCTGTTTTACTTGTGTTCTCCTTTCTTGAGTTGCAATCCACCACAAGGTTCTGAGGATATTGGAAGCAGATATAGTGGACTATATTTCTTTTACAAAATGTACTAAGCATGTACAATAGTAAGAATGGGAGGGAAGCATGCGCGCGCGCGCGCACACACACACACACACACACACACACACATATATATATATATATATATATATATGTATCACATGTTTTTGCTGAAATTTTTTAAAATTAAGGGAGACTAGGATGGCACCTCATCAGCTGGCCACACCCTTACTGGGATTTGATCCGGCAGCTTCTGCCTTGTAAGGCAGAGAATTAACCTCTAGGCCACTAGACCTGATCCCTTCAGCTCTGTATGACATAAAAAACACGTCACAGACATTCAAAATATTATACGGGGCAAAACCCAAACTCAGAACAATCTACATACATATACCCGTGAAAATCTACGAAAACAAACAAACAAACAAATATATATATATTTGTTTTCGTAGATTTTCATGGGTACAGGTATGACGGTCTTGGTATATTCGGGTTTCTTCCCATGTAGGATTTGGAAATTTCTGGCGACGTTTCAACGAGGTCCCACTCGTCATCTTCAGGCTGGTGTTTCTGTCCTTGTTCTAGGGCGAACACTGCGAGACCTGAGCTGCCTTCCTTCTATAAATACAGGTGGCTGGGTGTGGTTTGATGGCTCAGAAATTGCCTGCTGTGTAGAAACTTCCTGGTGAGTCAGTGGATTAGGTGTTATATATTTTATATATATATTTATATTTTATTTATTTATATTTTATATTTATATATATTTTTATGCACTTAAATATATATATATATATGCTGTATATATATATTTAACTGCATGCTTCCCTTTTTTATATATATAAAAAAAACCTGGAAATACAGTATATATATTCCCAGTTTAGGTATGGTGCGGCTGTAAGGGATTTTTTTCCCCACTAGAATCTGAGGCAGATTAGCATCAGCAGACATTCTCTACCATTGCTCCTATTTGTTGATGGCAGTGAAAGTTCTTCTTTTGAGGATTTGAGGAGTTGGGGTTGAAAGGGCAGAGTGGTAGAAATGCCTCCGGGGGTTTGGGGGGAGGGAGTTGCCAATTAAAATGTTTTACTCTACTGAAGGAGCATGAGAAACTAGAGAAAAATCCTCAGACATCCTTTTGAAGATATATCTCACTTCCTCCCCCTTTCGCTGCTTTGCGACCCTTCAACCTATTGTGAATCAAGAACATAAGGAAAAGTGAACACAGATGCAGCCAGTTGTCATGCATAGACAATCGTTCCAGTGATGGACCGCACCGTATGTCATAACGATGTTCATGAGATAGCAAAGAAGGTGCATTAGCATTTAATTTCATGCATTGCTTCTGGGCATCACCTGAATACTAATGATCAAGTAACCCATTGAAAGAGATGTGAGGCTACACATCTTGAGAAAAATCTGCCTTGCCTGCCTTCTGGAAACATCAATAATACAATTTGCAAGGCAAGGGTACGTAATGCACTTTTAAAGGAGAGAATCTGTCAGAAGTGTTTTAATGGATACGTTTCGGGGGGAGGGCGGGGGAAAGGATTGGATTTATTATTTTATTAGAGTTGGAAGGGACCTTGCAGGTCATCTAGTCCAATCCACCCCCTATTCAAGCAGGAGTTCCTATACCATTTGAGACAGATGGCAATCCAATCTCCCCTTGAAGGTCACGAGTATTGGGGCTCTCACAACCTCCGCAGGCAACCGGTTCCACTGGTTGATCAATCTCACCGTCTTCCAGGTTGAATCTCTCCTTAGTCAACTTCCATCCCATATTCCTTGTTTGGCTTTCTGGTGGCTTGGAAAACAGCCTGACCCCCGCCTTCCTTTGGCAGCTCCTCAAGTATTGGATTACCGCTATCATGTCACCCCTGGTCCTTCTCTTCGCCAGTTCCTGCAACCGCTCTTTGTATGTTATAGTTTCAAGTCCGCTTATTATCCTGGTTGCTCTGTTCTGTACTTTATCTAGAGTCTCAATGTCTTTCCTGTAGTGTGGTGACCAAAACAGGGTGCTGTACTCTAGGTGTGGTCTGACCAAGATTTCATAGAATGGTGTTTGTTTGTTTGTTTGTTTGTTTGTTTGTTTGTTTGTTTGTTGATTGATTGATTGATTGATTGATTGATTGATTGATTGATTGATTGATTGATTGATTGATTGATTGATTGATTGATTGATTGATTGATTGATTGATTGATTGATTGATTGGTCGGTCGGTCGGTCGATTGATTGATTGATTGATTGATTGAATTTGTATGCCGCCCCTCTCCGTAGACTCGGGACGGCTAACAACAATGATAAAAACAGTGTGTAACAATCCAATCCTTTCTGGTCCTTGATTCTATCCTTGATTCTATGCAACCTAGAATTGTGTTGGCCTTTTTGGCTGTTGCTGCACAATGCTGGATCATATTTAGTTGGCTGTCTGCCAAGGTTCCGAGATCCCTCTCACAGTCGCTGCTATTGAGTGTGGTTTTGCTCAGTTTGTATGTGTATTTTTGATTCTTCTTACCTAGGTGTAGGATTTTACTTTTCCCCGCATTGAATTTCATTTTATTAGTTTGGCCCCAGTGTTCGAGTCCATCAAGGTGCCTCTGGATTCTGAGACTGTCCTCAGAATCCAGAGAATCCAGTTTGCTACCCCTGCCAGCTTGATTTCACCTGCAAACCTGATTAGTTTCCTGCTATTCCCTCATCTAGGTCATCTATGAAGATATTAAAGAGTACTGGGCCTAGGATGGATTTGTGTGTGGATTTCAGATTACTTGGGAGGATGGGGGTAGGAATCAGGTTTGATATTGGAAGGGCATAAGCAAAATTACTCAGTGAGATATTCCTAATTCTTCATTTTCAGTTATTCAGGCAAAGCCTGGAAGCCCTGATCTATAATTTATAAACAACTTGCATGTTTATTTATTTGAAATGAAGCATCAGATCTGATGGTTCAATGAAACTTCTTTCTTTCTTCTTTTAATAAACAAAACACTATAGTTGCGGTGATTGTTGAAGCTTGGGAAACAGTGTAGACTTTTACACTATACTTTAAAATTGCATATAAACCAAACATATGGTTGCTTTTTTTTCTTATAAGCAATATAATATATTAGATATGCTAGGTATAGTTTGAGTATTGTTTTAATTTCTCTTTTACCATGCCTGTGGCTTCATTGCTGTTCACTTTGCATACAGGAGATTTGTGTGAGAATAATAATAATAAAAAGGCAAAGGAATCTCTTCTTTCTAACCTGTTCTCTCTCCAATATATGGGGGTGGACAAAGAAATGGAAACACTTGACTTTGGCACCATAACCTTCAAATCAATCAAAACTTGACATATTTTAATGGGGTTTTTTTTGTTTTTTGTTTTTAATTCTGTTATTTGATATATATTTTTAAACTACCTTTTTTTTTTTACAGAAATTTAAGGAAATTGCTTATAACCTTTTAGAAATGGCAGATCTCTCAGACTCAAAAAGGCCAAATTGTTGGTGCTCGAATGGCAGGCGCTAGTGTAATAGAAAGTGCCTGAATGTTTGGTGTTTCAAGAGGTAATGTCTCAAAAGTAATGACTGTTTTTGTAAGAGAAGGGAAAACATCCTCAGCCAAGCACAGGTCTGGTCGAAAGTCGAAGTTGTCTGAGAGAGTCCGTGGGACTCTAAAGCAAATTATTAGAGCAGATTGCAAGACCACAGCTCCTAAAATCACTGCAGAGCTCAATAGACACGTACAGAACCCAGTTTCCACAAAAACTGTTTGAAGGGAGCTTCACAAATATGGATTCCACGGAAGAGCTGCAATTAGAAAACCTCTGTTCACAAGTTTTAAAGTTAAGGGGAAATTACAGGAAATTGTAATATTTGGGAACCTGGCAGCTAGCCTATCATATATGGTAATGCCTCTTCCAAAGCCTGCCTGTTTTAGTCACCGATTTCATACATTCTTGGTCAGTTTTTTTTAGGGGAGTGGACCTATTCATTCAACCTAAACTGAAAGCAAGCAACTGCTTAGTTGGAATGAACTCTTCGAACTATGAGATTTTCTCCCCTGAGAGTTGCATAAGCTTCCCTAATACACTTTAATCCAGCTTGATATTGAAACACTAGACACTCTGGCACCCTTCTTCCGATTGCCAAATAAGATAAATAGTTGTTTTAAATGGCTGAGTGCACATGTTAAGATAAAGCTATCATCGGGCTATGAAAAACATTGTTCAACCAGAGTGTCATTTCTACATCTTTGATTGAAGAAATATGAAGGAATCTTCAGGCAGCTGAGTATCTGTTCTTGGCTTTATGAGAAAAATAGCATCTGTCTGCCAAAACAAATCAGGATCTAATGAGTTGCTAATTAACTTCCAGGAAAAACCAGATTATCAAGAATCTGAGGATTCTTGTCCATATTGTTGTCACATTGCAGAATAGACTGCTTGTATTTTAGAGTATTACCATTTCAATTATATAATTGTTTTCTTATGAGTTGGAAGATGTTATTCTATACTTTTTATTATTATTATGGGGAGAAATGGCTTTAAAATATTGAAAGATTTGTAAATATTCTAAACAAAAGATTTCCATGAGTCCTAGAACTGGAACTGGTAATAATTATAATCTATCGATAACCAATTCTATTCTTATTTTCCATAGAACTTCAGAGTAGACCTAAGGAGTTTTTATAACAAATTGTTTAAGTGGGACCTACTAGCTTAGATACAGAAAGCTATTTTGAATGAACAATTTCCTAAATATCTATTTGCACACTGCCCAGAATTGCTCTATGAGGGACATGGGCAGTTTCTAATTATGAAAGATAGATAGAAGATAGGTATATGTTATGAAGACATAATTCATTTATGTCAAGGTTAGTTTTTTTACTGTGAGCAAGGCATGCGGAGCCAATATATATAAATTAGTCTAAGGGATTCAACCACTTGCATTATTCAGCTACCACATGTAAAATACACAGATACATACCCACAAACCCACTAATGTAGCCTATGTGAAATACCTCAATTATTTATTCTAAAATAGATGTTTGCCATGTGGTGATACTTATATTTAACACAATACCCATCAGTAAAATGAATTACACAGAATCTTTAGCAAGTTTATGTCATCATTTTTATTAAGAGAATAATGATAAGATATCCCAAATGTATGGATTATTTCAATCAGCAAATTTGTATGTCATAAAGACCCACACTCCAAATATGGCCACACCCAATTTTGTGGAGCAAGACTTAAGTCCCATTTTGTCCTTCAACCTCATCTAGATTCAAATATTTAAGAGAAGAATTGAAGGCATGCAACACTTTTTCTGTTCTGCCCATTTACGTTATCATCTAAAATTCTTCTATTAAGAAGTCTATCATGACTATCTTCACTTTCAAGAAGACAAAGCAAAATTAAAGTACAATTACTGTGAAAATGCTGTCCTTCAGTGATGTTTTGTCATTTTAAGGTCACATTTGGCTGATTATATTCTAGCACCAAAGTAAAAGTCATCTTACCTTTCAGTTTTCTGTATGATCAATATTTCATTCATTCATTGAGATACTGTGGACAGACATGCATTATTCACATGCAGGATTGTCTTGGTTTTTGATGGGAGATTATCACATTTGCTTCATTCACTTGCATAAGACACTTATTTTCCCCTAAGGATGATTATGCCATTAAAAAAACCTTTGTCACTGCCATCCCATTTTTTAAATATTACATTTAACTTCCACTGCAATATTTCAGAAAATAAGCTGGAAAGGGGGTGGGAGAACCAGCAACAACACATTGAGAAGTGCTTCCAAGTAAAAAGACTCTAAAGTTGAGTTCCATGTTCCCAAATGATGCCTTTCTTGTTTCTTTTGCTTAAAGGTGACTTCTTAATAAGGAGATACAGAAGCCCCTTTGTTCTCCACTACCACTTTTGAGCATGCACATCCCAGAATGGATTGCAGGTACTGGAATCCAATAAGCAGTGAGGAAAGCCACTACTGTGCACTCCTCACGTTTGTTCCTATAAATGGTTGGACAGACTAGAGCAATCAGTTACGGATCAGTTTCTGGAGGAACAAAATGAGCACTGCACATACAACCTCCGTAGGAGGGATCAGAAATGGTTGTCCATATAGTTCGTGTCTTCAGCAGGTTTTTCTTATTGAATAAACAGCCTTCTTGGCTTTTGTCGGGAGAAAACGTTCCAATAAAATAATAAGACACAGTAAGGGAGGCAGGAATATAAGGGTATGTACAGTATTACTTATAGGTTTTCTTGTGATTGAAACAAATCTTGGGATAAACCTATTCCTGTCCACGTTCCTTCCCCAGCTTTAGGGATGCCAATTCAGGAGCCGTGATTGCACAGTGGTTAGAATGAAGTATTGCAGGCTGACTTTGCCAACTGCCACTAATCAACTAATTTACTTAATTCATTTTCTTCCATGATTGATTTACGAACTGGAGGAAATTGTAAAATATTTGAACTACATCCTTTTTTCCTTTTAAGCAGCCTAACACCTTGCTACTAACCATGGCAGCACAGTGAATACAGCTCCATGTCAGTAGCTTGATCCTGACCAACTCAAGACTTCTGAGGTTGGTAAAAGGAGGATCCAAATTGTTGCGAGCAATCTGCTGGCTTTGTAAACCACTTAAAGAGGACTGTAAAGCCTTATGAGGTAGCATTTAAGTCTAAATGCTATTGCTGCTTTGATTGGGCTTGTGCTTCTTCCTTGTTAGAATTGCAAAATAACAACAATCAGAAAGTTTCTTGACATAATTTTTAATATGATCACCCACCAACCTTCTGTACTGAAGTCTTGAACTTGAAGTTTGCGTCTCAATTAGCTTTTGCTGGGCAGTGAGTGACTTCTTTGTATCCTAATTGTTTTGTTCTTCCTTGTAGCTTTTGTTTTTTTTCCAAACAATAACTACCTTAAATAACTTTCCAAGCCCCATTTTAGCCAGCTTATCAGTAGTACTCATTCTTTTCATTCAAACCCCACCCCACACACAAAAAGGCTGAAAATCAGTTTGTGGTTATTAGTGATAATCACTAGGGAATGTGAAGTTTGTTTTTCTGAGAAACATTATTTATAAATCAGAAGCTGTTTCTGAAAATGCTGCAACTAAATTCCTTGTTCAAAGGATTAGTCTACAAAATTGTCCATCAAAACGGTCAGATGTGATAAATGTCACATAAAGGACTATTTCCCAATCTGTTTTAAGGAACGGAAAAGACTAGTTGGCTCCATGTGTAGCATGGGTATCAAACTCGCTGCATCACCCTGCTGGAATGGGCATCACCTGTGTGTGTCCGGTCTGTGGGCTGCCAGTTTGACACTCCTGATCTACTTCACTCTACTGTGAGTTCAAGATTCCATCCATTAAAGGACTAACTTTGCCCATGAAGCTCATTGGGTACCAGTCATCAATGGGGATAAGGCTATTGTTTATTCTCCCCAATCTTTTCTTCTCCCTCTACACTTGGCTGGCAGACTCACTGAGCTCCTAATAGCTGATATGGATTGGAAAGCCACTTGATAGCCAAGGCTGTTGCTTTGGGTCATTTTCACTAATTCAAGACCATAGTTCATCGTAGTTTACCTCTCTTTTCTTTGTTATCTTCCTATCTCTGCAATCAGTCCTGTGAAATTTCCAGTCTACTCCAGTGGAAACAATATTCTTGACTTTTGTCATTAGATGCTTGTGAGGAAAACATGAATGCAGTTTATTTCTCAATGAACAAGTCCTTCTATTCAATTCAAAGTTTATTACAATTAAAGATCAGTATAGGGGGGGGGAATCTTCTTTCCCCCTAGGCTTCTACAATTTATGCATGGTATGTTTGTATGTATGTTTGGTTTTATAATAAGGGTTTTAGTTGTTTTAGTATTGGATTGTTACATGCTGTTTTTTTTATCACTGTTGTTAGCCGCCCCGAGTCCACAGAGAGGGGCGGCATACAAATCCAATCAATCAATCAATCAATAAATAAAATAAATAAAATAAATAAAATAAATAAAATAAATAAAATAAATAAAATAAATAAAATAAATAAAATAAATAAAATAAATAAATAAAATAAATAAAATAAATAAAATAAATAAAATAAATAAATAAAATAAATAAAATAAATAAAATAAATAAAATAAATAAAATAAATAAAATAAAATAAATAAATAAAATAAATAAAATAAATAAAATAAATAAAATAAATAAATAAAATCAACAGACTGCTTAAAAGTAAGAGAGGAAGGTCAGATGTGAAACACAACAAAAAGGGTAGAACAGAATATTATAAACTGTGTCTCTACAATCAGGAAACAGAATGTCACTTCTTAACCTAAAACTAAATTTGAAAGACAAACGTTGGCAGAAAGTAAAATCTATCTAACGTTGCTATCTAACGTTGCTCTGTTGCTGCAAAAGTGGATCAGTTAATACCAAATTCAAGATCTGCATATTCTTCTTCACATATTGGCTGAAGATATTTTCCCTCCAAACCATTGAGACCTTCTTCTCAACCTAGCAGATAATTTTAATGCTATGTGGGAAGAAATGTCTTCTCGACAAAATGGCACTTTTATGGACTTTCGTGAGAGGCTCTCTTCCCCTTGGGATATGAACAAGTATTCTGATACAATGCATTTTGGACACGGGAAGACCAGAATACCAGTCTCTCCTACCCAGGAATGTTTTCCCAAGCAGTGAACAATTCTGGTTTGTATGTGATGGGAATCCAGGATAAAACCTCAGATCTGCATTCACTTCCACAAATTTTCAACATGAATCATGGGCTTGTGGGTGTACACAGTTATGCAACATCCATGCTGTCTGTCCTAAGTTCTCCTTTAATTCAGTGTTGAGCAAATCAGACAAATCCAGGTATCCGGATTAACAAATTGGTTTGTGTTACCTGAATTAAAGTAGGTACTTCAGCATTGCTTTTTGTCTTCTATTATGTAATTCTCTTCTGGAATTTGAATTCTAATGAACTTGAAGAAACACTTCAAAAATTGCTGTCTAATTATTCAGATCTTCAGATGTTCTTCTGAAAGTGAACACCTATTTTTTAACTTTCCAGAAGACAATAGGCAGGTTCCAATTTAATATTATTGAAAAGGTCCTAAACTTTTAACTAGTAAAAACTATTCAATACTAAAAACAATTATTCAGAGAAGTGTTAATAAGTGTTAAGTGTTCTCCTTTACTGATTATGCTTAAGCAGAGGCTGGATATCTTTTGACAGTCTTGTTTGTAACTATTGTTGTTAGAACAAGGTGAAATAAACTACCATAAGTAAATTGTATATTATTTAAGGTAAATATTTCATAAAGTGTTGATTTTATAATCTATGATTTTAGAATACTATTATTTTGCCACTGTTGCTTTTTGAGTTTTTAGTTTTGGCTTTTAAAAAAATGTTGCTCTATTATTGTCAAAGTTTTAAATTGTTTTTTGCTGACAAACATTCCAAGGGCATTTGTTAGCTGGGTGATATAAAAGAGTGCCCAAAATATGAAGTAGAAACACAGATATGAATTTAATCTAGTGGAAGATAAAAAGAAATTGTGTATTTATCCTCTGATTGTAGGAAATCTGACATAATATGTAATATACTTTTATTCTAATGGTCTCTTTTAAGCATAGATAATTTATCAATCTCAGAAACAGACAACAATGGGTATTCATCAATCAAAGAACTAGACCTAATGAGAAAGATTCTTGAAGCTCATGCATATAAAGTGTGCTATTCAATGTATCACTGAACCATGGGGTCCTTATTGGGCAAGTTACTAGCAATTAACATACTCGAAAATACATTGAAACTAGCCTGGAAAAGTGTCTTAGACCTCATCCTTCACTCTCTATTTGCGCAACAAATATATATACAGTATATATATTAAATATACATATAAAATATACACTGGTTTTCTCTATCCCAGAAATGTTAAGAGCATCGATTTATCAAAATTCTATCAATAGATTCATTAGCAAGGAAGCAGTTTAAAAACTAAGGCTATTTAAATACATCAATAGACAAAATATAAATTTGTGTAGAGATTCAAGGTATTGATTTTTTCTGTTCCAATAACAGATTGGACATAAGATTTTATTTTTAAAAAAACAAGGAGGCAACTGCATGATTGAGTACTACATTCAATGTATTCCTTGCGTGCTGAACATAAGGAAAGCAACAAACTTTACAATACAACTTTACAAACAGTCCTCAATGCTGTTACATGAGGCAAATGTGTGTCTATTTTAAACAATGCCCCCTTTTACATTGTTTAAATACTATGACATTACATATTTGTATGTACCGTATATACTCGAGTATAAGTCGGGTTTTTTTAGCCCAAAAATGGGCTGAAAAACCCGACCTCGACTTATAATCGGGTGACTGACATGTCACCACAAGAGGGCGCAAGCGGCTGAGGGAAAGACAGCCGTCTGCCTTTGCTTCAGCTAGAAAGAAGCGGCAACTGCCCGGTCAAGAAGCAAGAATCCACCTAGCCAAACGGCTTTTTTCTTGTTTAGCGCGGCGTTCAAGTGGTTGGCAGGTTCCTTTGCTTGCACGCAAGAGCCAACCACTCGAACGCCACGCTAAACAAGAAAAAAGCCGTTTTGCTGGGGGGGGGGGGGATTCTTGCTTCTTAAACCGGGAGCAGTTGCCCCCTCTCCCAAAGCGATGTCCCAAAGCGGTCTCCGGGAAGCGACCGAGGGAAAGGCAATCGTCTGCCTTTCCTTCAGCCCGAAAGAGAAGGCAAATGCCCCGCCTTCCCCCAGCCAGTTAACCGAGCGCTTCAAGTTAACCGGCTGGGGGAAGGCGGGGCATTTGCCTCCTCTTTCGGGCTGAAGGAAAGGCAGACGATTGCCTTTCCCTCGGTCGCTTCCCGCAGACCGCTTTGGGACATCGCTTTGGGAGAGGTTTAAGAAGCAAGAATCCCCCCCCCCAGCGAAACGGCTTTTTTCTTGTTTAGCGTGGCGTTCGAGTGGTTGGCAGGTTCCTTTGCTTGCACGCAAGAGCCAACCACTCGAACGACGCGCTAAACAAGAAAAAAGCCGTTTCGCTGGGGGGGGGGGATTCTTGCTTCTTAAACCTCTCCCAAAGCGATGTCCCAAAGCGGTCTCCGGGAAGCGACCGAGGGAAAGGCAATCGTCTGCCTTTCCTTCAGCCCGAAAGAGAAGGCAAATGCCCCGCCTTCCCCCAGCCAGTTAACCGAGCGCTTCAAGTTAACCGGCTGGGGGAAGGCGGGGCATTTGCCTCCTCTTTCGGACTGAAGGAAAGGCAGACGATTGCCTTTCCCTCGGTCTCTTCCCGGAGACCGCTTTGGGACATCGCTTTGCTTGCGCCTGCCCCTCCTACAGCGGAGAGAGGCGGCAAATGGCCAGCCCTTCCCCCACCCGCTTAGCTGAGCCCTTCGGGAAGGTGCCGCCTGTCTTCGCTGTAGGAAAGGCAGGCACATCCGAAGCGCGTGGGGAAGTGGCTGTGGGAGGCAACGACATTCCTAAGCCGGTGAGGTGTAGGGGGGGGGGGGTGGCGAGAAGATAGAAGCAAGAATCCACCCCCCCAGCTTTTCCCCCCTCTCCCCGCAAGAAAAGGAGCCAGCCAAACACTCCAATGCCGCGCTAGAGGGGGGAAAAGCCGATGAGGTGTGTGTGTGTGGGGGGGGGTGGATTCTTGCTTGTCTTCTCAACACCCCCTCACCCCACCTCTCGGGAAGAGAGCAACAGGAAAGGACGCGGTTTTCTTCTGCCGGGTCGAGGACAAAGCGGGTGTTGAGGGCGGCGGGCGAGCAACATTTCAGCGGGGAGAAAACCCCAAGCTGAGAGTGCCTTTTAAAATCACTCTCCTCTCAGCCTCGGCAAGCTGCCGAGAAGTGGGGTTTTCGGAGTGGGGAGGCAAAAACGCTCAGAATGTCACCAACGAGGCATTTCTCCAAGGGGCGGGGGTCCCTAAACTTTCCTTTAACCCCAGCGGACACAAAGATGGGAATGCGTGGTCCTTGCCAGCCACCCATCTGCGGGGGCTGCTCCGTGCCAAGGCAGAATTAAATTCAACAACCAAAATATTATATTTTTAAAAAACATACTTTTTTGACAGTTTGTTTGCCTTTTAAAACATCTCTCTGGCTGTGCCTAATGTCAACAATAAAATTTTTTGCCAGGTGAATTTTTTTTTGCCAGATTAGCTATGGATCTCACTGAAGAAATTTTAAAGAATACTCAAAATGATTCTTCATTTGCTTTGTAACCTTAAATAAAAAAACAATACAGTATTGACTCTGTAATTTACCCGGGGAGGGGACAGGAGGGGGGCGCAGACAGACAGGAAAGGAAGACAGACAGACAGACAGACAGATAGAGACCTATGACCACAATTGAGCTCAAAATTTGTTGTTAAGCAAAAGCATTGTTAAGTGAAAATCACCACATTTTACTCAATCCATGACATTTCCTAGCTCTAACAGTGATGTGCAAGCTAGGGAAGTACCGGTACATCTGAAGACATGTGTAATGTTCTAGTTATGGTTAACTGTGTGGCAGAAAGTGGACTCTGGGTTTGTTTTCCTATTACAGTGAGGTTGAATGTACCATATATAATTTTACAAGAGCTCTCTCTCTTTCTCTCTCTGTATATACACATACAGTTTATATAGTAGATAATGTACAGTATATTTTTGTGTGCCTGTGTGTAATATTTATTTACACATATGGCATATATACATAGAATTAAGTATATTTTGGATGTTCAGTAATTGTAAATATAGAGGGAAATTGTATCTCTTTGAGGCAAGGAGAGGTCAAGTATCCTAACCCTAACCCAAACCAGCAGGAGCAGGGGATTAAGGTAAGTACCTAGGTACTTGCAATTTTTTTGCCTATACCTGCCTTGGGGGATATATACCTGTTTACCCTCTTTTAAACTTACAGAGCTAGTTTACTGGCTTTCTTTGAAATAAATATTCTAAAATATTTAATCTACTGATGCCTCAATTGATGTAATTTTATTGGTTTCCATTTTTATAAGTTACCAGTAGCCGCTGCAATTTCCACCCTCGACTTATACAGGGGTTTATAAATTTTCCCAGTTTTTGTGGCAAAAGTAGGCGCCTCGACTTATAGTCGGAGCGACTTATACTCGAGTATATACGGTATTTTACTATTAACACCAAGATGTAGATATGTTGTGACCTAGGTATATAGATAAATGATTATAAATGTTGCAATTAATTGGAATGAAATGCATATGTGCTATTTTTCTGTTTCCCTGACTTGGGAGTTGGGCAGTGCACAAACTGAATAAAAATAAATACATTTTTCATGAGCAATTCCATGCAAAACAGCCTTGTGATGATAGAGTATACATGTACTGTACCTCTAGATTGGACTGTTGGGTTGGTTTTTCATTTGCAGATTTCATTATGTGCACAGGTAAGATCTTCTGAGCTGTAGCTGTAGTGCACTATAATGAAATGTCAGCAAATGAAAACATATATACAGATAACACCTACAATCCTATAGAAGTCTTTCCAAATCACTGCTTTTTGTGTTAGCTAAAATTGCCAGAGCTCCAGCCAAATATGGTACTAGATTGGGGGGAAACTATTATAACTTCTGATTTCATCTTTCCATTTTAATGCTCTTTAGAATTGTGGCTTATATCCTGCCAAGTGATACATTTTTTTAAAAAAATCAATATATGAAATCATGAGCAGTAAAAAAAACCTGTAACACCCCCCCCATGGGGTATCTTTTACAATAATTTCTTAACAATTTAAGAGGGTCTGCATTCAAATTATCTTTAAACAGAAATGAACATACAATGAAGGCAACTTTGTTGAAAACAGCTTGTCATTATTTAAATACTGCATACGAATATATACATACCTTTTTTAGGTAAAGAAATTTAAAATCAACCTTGCTAATAAGCAGTTCTCTTAGAAATAACCCACAGAAAAATATGTCTGGTGGGAAAGTTTATATTTACAAGTTTTTCTTCTGAATGTAATCAGACCCCATCTACACCGAAGGAGTTTTACACTAAACTTGGCAATTAAAGTGGACACTGACTACAAGAAAATCAGTTAACCTGGCAGTTAACTCCATTAGACATTGGCAACGCTTTGGAGTCCAGGGATCTGTAGCTATTTGAATTCAATGTAGAAATGAGCCTTTGGAATGGCTGCAGAAGTCCTTGCTGTATCTATTGGCCTGTCCTTTTTTCTTTTCTTTTTTTAAGTGCCCTTTCTTACTCCGAAGAGAACGATTAATAGTATTTCTGATTTATAATTGTAACAACTTTTTTGAGTAAAAATATAGGGTTTAAATCCAATAAATAAGGTATGGCTTTGAAACATCTGGAGTGCAGCTTTAAAACTTGTTTTGAAACTTCGTTAATGCAATATTCATCGAGTGGCATCACAAGACAGATATTCCATCCAGTCCTAGTGCCTTCCAGATGTGCCAAAATTACAGCTCATAATATTCGCAAGAATGTTGTGAATTGCGGTACTAGCACATTTTAGAGGGTTGGGGAGGGTAAGCTAATCAAATATAATTTGTGATTCTTGCAAGAGATGACACAAACATAAACACCATTCTGACGTTTATGATTTTACTACTGCTGGAAGACTCTTCTTCAGCTCATTGGAACAAGATTCTTTTTACATGTCACAGTTTATCTGCCTGGATTAAGTTCCTGCATCAATCCATGCGTCCTCTCATGTTTCTCGTATCAATTTTTTTTTTAACCAGACAGAAAATAACTGCCATTTTTTAAAATCATGTGCCAGAAAAATGTTCTTCTTAATTGCTCAAGAACAAAATGTAAGCACTGAGTAAAATCTGGCAGCATGTTTGTTTTTTCCCCTCCAGGCAGATCTAAAACTCTGTGCACCCACGTGTGTGTGTGTGTGTGTGTGTGTGTGTGATAATGTGTTTATTCTTCTAGTGTCTTTCCTGTGAGCAATGAAGCAGAAGCTGGACCTGAATGATCTGAACAACAGGATGGTTGAAGCATAATTGGTAAAGGAGGTGAGAGTTTTATGATTAGAGTTAAGGCAAGAGGCTGCTTAGGAAGATTCTGTTGATATTGCTGTCTTCAGAGTTCTCCAGCCTTTTGTACTTTTGCATGGGGAAATACCTTCTAATGACCTCTGTGAGATGGGCAGAGGCATCCCAAAACAGTGACAGTGTCAAAGTATTGTGATAACAATGTTACAGTTACAGAGTCACAGAACAGTGACTCAGAGCAGGGATGGAAGTTTGCCTCTAACATCCTGGCTGTAATACAGGTAGTCCTCAAAAATATGTCTGGGCGCTTAGTGATCGACTAACAACAGATCCTGAAAATGGTACTTATGACCAGGATTTGAAATACCAGCAGATGCCTCCCCTGTGGTCATGTGACTGCATTTTGGGCGCTCAGCAACTGCATTTATAGACGTTTGTAGTTTTGCACTGTCATGATAGTTCATAAAAATGAACAATTCGTGAAAATTTATTACCTTTTTTCCTAGAAACTGGAATTTACTTTGATTTTCTGGCAAAAACCACACCGTAGAAAACAATAGATTCATTTAAGGACTGCCACAAAAAAGCTCATAAAATCGGTTGTGGTCATGTGATGTCTCACTTAATGACCATGACTTTACAACCATAACTGGATGTTCAGTGCAAGCTTAGCCAGGTGCTGCCACATCCCAAGATACATCAGAGACTTCTAATTTAAGTCAAAAGTGACAAAATATATTTATTTGAAATGCAAATCCCAAACTCTCATTTATAAAATGACTGGAGTTATTTAACCTTAACTCAAATATGGACTGGAATGATTGAAATTGAAATGTCTAAATGCTAAATGCAAAGCGATCATCGTATGATCATGCTAGTCTTCAGCTAATTCAGCTGGAGGAGAGAGAGAAGGACACAGATAAATATTGAACTATTTTCAGCAAGACCAAATATAAAAATTACATTGCCAGGAAGGAAAAGAAAATTATGTGGATGGACTCGTGTCCATCTGAAATTAAAATCCATGATCTCTTAAATAATGAAGCTAATTATTACAGCAACTCTCAGCAGAAATGACTTAAGAATGAGATCATATAAATCACATTTCTCCCATACTGCACATGGGCTTGCAATCTGATGATGACATGTTACCTGAATGTCTCCCACACACACACACACTATTTATTTTTAAATAGGCATTGCTACTTAGCAGGTATTTGGTATCATTAGTTGATGCCAATTTTACAGCACTGTTTTGCAGTGTCTGACTGCAGATACAATAGCATATTTTAAAGGGGAAAGACTGACTAGAACTTGACTCAAAGTTGCATATTATTTTGTGAACAACTATAAAATAGTAGTAGACACTGAGTAACTTCTCTTTATGGCCATGAAATACTATCCAACAGATACTCTTCCAGGCATCTGACAATATCTGCTGTGGCCATACAATAGCAAGTTTAGCGAAAGTTTAACTCGTTTGTGAAAGAATTCACTGTACCTGTCAATCAAACAAAATCAGTAAAATTTAGTCCGTTGAATTCATGAAATCTATTCTAATAATGGAAAATAATGTCTACATCTACATATGAGCAGAAAATATATTCTTGCATGAAATCACTGGTTATATGATCCATGTTCCAGCATCTTTCAGAGATGGGAATAGCTGGAATATGAGGGGGGGGGGATAACAAGTTGTTCATGATTTCAATAGTACTGGTACTTGGAAAATATAGGAGTTGAAGTTAATATGTTTAAAACATAGCTGGGATTGATAATAACTGATAAATCTGTCTGTAATTTTAACCGTGTGATGATTATTCAGAAGTAGCTGGACCTGATGTAGTTATACATAAACTGGTAGAACATGTTGGGATAAATTATATTAAATCTGCAGGTTAAACAAGGTGTTGCAAGACTTAATTAATATTTATAAATGAAGTCAAATTAGCCAGCAGCTTTTGTTGGGGGTGTTACTTGGAACCCTGACAAGTTGCCAAAGTATTTCATCCTATTATTTTCTGTATAGCATAACCATATAACAAAATGTCAAATATTCCAAGTCAAAAGAAAGCAAGGTGAAGGTACAGCGTTTTAAACCTGACAGACCTGGGATTGCAAAATAATTTATTAATTTATTACATACATTTTAGTTCAGAAGGAATGACCAGTATCTGATGGGTATATTTGTTCTGAGCACAGATTGTGGGTTAAAATACTATTGTCATTAAGACATGCTAGTGCTTATGATTAGGGCTGTAAACAGTTCAACAAGATAGAAGTTCCATTTTTATATTAGCACATTCCAAAGACAGATTTAAGTGATAAAATGTGAAAAAAGCCCATGCATTGCTTGACATTTTGATTTTCACTACATCAGGTACAGGATGTAATATTTACAGTGTAATAAAGTTAAAGCCTTCAAGCAAATTTTTGTAGCAAAACCCAGAATTGACACATAAAGGTAGACCAACTTCAGAACAAGAAAGGAAAAAGAACAATGAAAAAAGTGAAATATTCCCATTACTGACCTAATTCTTCACTAAATACTTTAAACATTACACTAAAAAATTCCAATTGCAAATAACAGGAGCAGAGGTTGGGTTTTTTTGTTTTGAGAAAGAGAGATTTGGGAAGTGTGGTTGTATTCCAAGTTTGGAATACTCTGATAGAAAAATAGTACTGCCTGCCATGCCCAAATCCCTAATATTTGAAATCTTGTGACATATTTACAAATGTGAATGCAAACGTTATATTTAAATTACCTTAACTGCAATAAACGTGTACCATTTCATGTTTGCATTTTAAAAAGTTCTTGTTTTGAACCAGTCCTGACAAGTCTAAATATACAAGTAACATCATCCTACATATTTTCAATGCTTTTTTACACACTTTCCCAAGATATTTTTTAGCGCTGCCACCCTTTTCCTCCATCATACTTCACTATCCACAGCTTCTTAATCTTTCAACATATGTCACTATTATAAATAAATTTATACCATATATATGCTTAGAGATAGATATATTGATTAAAAACCTCCCAGTAATGATAGATTCTATTCTCTGTTTTCACAAGGTCAGTTAGGAATATTATTTTGTCAAAGGAGAAAAGGGATTTTTTAAAAATGATACTTAGAAGTATATAAATACCCAAAGCAAATGCAAGTGTCAGAACGATATATGTTGTGGTGACAGCACAATACAATCTTTTTGTTACATACTTGCAACTCAGTGTCTGACCAAATACATACTTTTCATGGTGCATATTTTGTAATGTACTCCCATCCCACAATGCTTATGGAAATCACAATTCTCATTGTTGCAGTGCAAACTACTGTTTGGTTATTGATTTTTTTTTTAAGGTGAGGACATCAACCACTGTTCAGTGTGGATACTTACTTCAAACTGTTGGAAGAAATATCCATCTGGTTCCGTTCCAAGTAGGGAAAAAGACATTGGAAACATGGAGGCTGATTGAAAAGATGGGTTTATTGGTGGACAGGACCACATAGGTTTGAGGTCCTGGGCAGCTGAACACAGAGGAGAAAAATATATTTATACCCTCCCTTGGCCCTTGTCCTTAAGTTTCCTGTTCCCGTGCAATAAATGTTTTCTATTGGTTGTCAGACTCCCAGGAGGCTATGCAAGGGTCATAGCTGAGGTTGTCTGAGATAAGTTTGGTTGAATCTTGCTGGGTGATGCAATGAAAGGGCTTAGTTGTGCCATGTGGTGAGCTCATCCTATTATGTCCTGGAGGGTCATATCTTAATCCCATCACCCTGGAGTTATCTTTTGTTTTGTAGATAGGCTAGCCCAGCCCCCAAGGGCACCAAATATCTGCTGGGTGCAGGGAGCTGCTCTCATTTTCTCATCCAGGGAAATATAATATTCTGCTACCTTTTAAATATTTCCTAGAATACAGTATTTCATTCTTCTAGAAGAGGAGTAGATGCTAACTTTCTACAACACTAACACGTGGAAAGTAATTTAAAGGAATTATATGAAATGGCTAGTCCATCTGATTTTATTATTTGCATTGTTCATCTGACGAATAACTCATATTACTGTACTTAGAAAGTTTCAGTAGTGTTTCCGTATGCCTTCATATAAAATAAGAGTTCTCAAAAGTATTGTTGTGCCTAATATCAACCAGAACATTTTCAGAGTATTTATTGAATCTGCAAAAGTAATGGGCTTTTCATTTGTCATTATTTAGCTGGAAAAGGCCATAATCATTTTTCAAGTATGAGTCTCAAAAATAAAAGGTTCAAAAAAGGACTCACAAACTTCCCACACAAGTACATAGTTGAAGAGACATAAAATCTAAAATAACTCTTTCTTCTATTGAGGAAGATAATTTGGGGTTCACATTTCAAATTCAGAAAGCATTGTCTTTTCTGTCACTTCTTGTTTGGAATAGACTTCTCAGTCCACCCTATACCCAAAAGATACATCTGCTACCCATTCATATTGTAATCTCAACGCTGAGTATCCCCAACACCATCAGCCATGCCAAAATAGAAGCGCTGCTGGAAACTGGAACAAACATCTCCAAATCGGGCTGCTGAGAGCACACAGCGTTTTTGATGTACTTTTGGTCCCAAGTGTGCTCCCCCCACCCCTCCAAAGGCAACTGGCCTTTTTTAGTTAAACGGAAGAAGCTTCTTGGATGAAAAAAGGTGTTGTTGTTTTTTTAAACGAAGGAAGTCCAGTTGTCTTTTTTGGGGGGGAAAGCAGATTTTGAGACAATTACAACCACAAGAATTCTTGATGGTCGAGAACCGCCACGACAGGCTAAGGAAGCGCGAGCAGTAATTTTACCAGGTTCCCCTCAGCAAAACCACAAGTGCATTGCTATCACATGCATGTCTGTATATAAACACACATGTAGAGACGCGCCCATGCGCATGTGTATGTGTGCGCGTGTATGCAATTATGCATGCAAACACACACCTTTTAAGAAGAGCGTCCGCTCTGCTCTTAAAGCTAAAATATGCAGGTTTGTTGTTCTGACGGGAACGATCCAAAGAAGATCCAATCACGGTTGTTGTTGTTTTTTGTACTGCGCAGAAAACAGAGCGCCTCAGCTACTCGCTCGACAACGCCGCCCGCTTCCACCCACCACCCCTCACCCATCGCGCGCCCGCGCGCGCCCGCGTTCCACCACACCTGGAATGTCGCACAGGCGGGAAAATCGCGTCCCCTAAACCCCGCGAGGCGCGGGAAAGGCGGGAGCGAAGCCCCACCCATCCTCCGCCCCCCTCCTTGTTCCAAATGGCTTAGCTCGGTCTGCCAATCAGGAGAAATCATCTGCCCACAAAACGCGCACGCCCCATGTGTGTGGAAAGGGGCAGCGGTTAAGATTTGCGGACCGGGGCGGAGGGAGGGAGTAATCCACGCGTGCGTTAAGAGAGCCAGAGCTGTCGGGGAGGGCAGATTTAAAAAAAGGGGGGGGGAGGTGGAGAAGAAACAAAAACAATCGCTCGAGCGCCGCCATCTTGGCTCGCTTCTCTCCACCACGCAAGTGAATGGGTAGCTATGAAATTACCACAGGGGAGCGGCAAGGTACGGAGGGCTGCTCAGCGCTACCAGCCGGGCCTGCGTGACGATAAAAGCGGCGCTTTTCCTTCCCTCCTGTTCGCCTTCGGTTGCCGCCGCGAGGGAAGAAAATCTCGGCAGGGCCCTTCCTCTTTCTCGCAGTCGGCTCTTCAACTTCGCTACCCAGAGCTCAAAGTTGGGCTTAGCCGCCTTTTCGCCAGCCAAGAACACGAAGGGTTGGATCTCGGCGCCTCAGGCTTTGCGCAGTCTGAGAGGAAGAGTTAGGAGGAGGAGGAGGAGAAAGGCGAGGGGGCTCCTCGACCGCCTTGCTTGCCCGGCCACCGTTCTTCCCTCCGTTGTTCTCGCTGCACGGGCTGGTCTGATCTACGCTGCATAGGAGGCACAAACGAGGGCAGAGGGAAAAGGAGAGCGTGGATTGACCGGGCTCCGTGCCCTCACCCGCCCCGTTCTCATCCCCTCGCTGCGGGCGTGAAGAAAAGGGAGGAGGGGGGAAGAGGAGAAGGAGAAAAAGGGAGGAGAAGCAAACAAAAGCCAAGTTGGACCGCGGACGAAGGAAAAAAAAAACCCTGCCTGCCTCCAAACTGGTTGAAGGGTGGTGGGGAGGGGGTCTCCCTTTGTGGTAAACAGTGAGCTGGTAAGCTTGAGAAGCAGAGGGAGGGCCTGCTGACAAATGCCTCGACGAGCTTAAAGTGGGTTTTGTTGCTCGTGGAGAAAAATATCTTATTTAACCCGCCAGCTTGGCCGCTCCGAAAAGACCCGATTGTACCCTTATTTGATCTCCGAGCTTCTTAAGAGCATCGCTTCTCTTGCTTTTATTTGAGACGTTTTTATGCTTAACAGATTTTAGGAAACCTCTCGGAAAGGGTCTCGAGTCTTTTTTAAATAGATTTTTTTTTTAGAACCGTGAAAAGAAAAACCACCTTTTAACATCTGGAAAGAGCATCGGTTCCTTCCCGTCCTCCCCCCCTCCCTCATTTTCGTGCGATTTCAAATACCAAATACAAAGGCGGTTTTTAAGTGAAGTCTGGGCACTTGGATAATGTTCTTGTAAGAGTTGGGGAGAAGCCTGAAATCTGTCGGGCAAGTGAGAAAAAGATCGTGAAAGCAAACGGATGGAATAAACAAGGGGAAACATTTTCTTGGTCTCCAGATAAGGACTATTCATCCCTTACATCTGTGATTTTACAGAGGACTGATTACCTCTTATTTCTCCTCGCTTGTTTGCTCTCAGCATTTGTTAGTAGGAAACACCAGTGTTTTAGAAATTGGTTTCCTATTGGTTGTTACATCGAAAGCATATTTATTTTGACACTTGAAACGAAGACGAAACTGTTTCTCATCCAGATACCACATTGTGTAAAAGCAGTGTGAAGACGAGTATTTGTTTACTAATATTTCTGCGCCTTGCCTGTTTCCAAGACACATGGGAAATACGATTTGACACTGAAGAAAATATATTGTGCTTCAGGACAATTATTCGTTTTGACATTCAGCTACTTCATTGTTGAATGTTCATCTTTTAACCTGAATAGTTAACATCCTCTTATGAATTGGATTTTTTGCCATTGTTAGAACAGAAGCCAAATGATGTGTTTCCAAATCTACTGGAGGGTCTATTGAATTAGAGCTAGAGAAACTATTATAGAAGCTGGATTTCATTCTCACCGATGCATTATTTTCCAAATACATTATCACTTTGAGGAAGGATTTTCGTGCTTGCAAGATCTCAGAAGCTGGATATAGCATCCCCCCCCCCCATTGATTCTAACAATTTGGAAAATGGGAGCTGCTACAAAGCTGGTGTTTGCTGTTTTTCTTATATCCTGTTCTTCAGGCAAGTACTGTATATGTTTTTTTCACTATTCACAGTATAGCAATATAACCAGATTAAAATGCAAATTTACATTTTTCACACTGCTTTCTACAAAGTAATTATCCTTGCAGAAATATAATAAAGTTGAGCATTACTTATAAACCACCTCTGGAACCTAAGGAGTTGGAGGATTATAAGGAGGAGTCCTCAGAGAAGGGCAGCATATAAATCCAATCAAATAAATAAACAAACAAACAAACAATAAAACCAAAATGTTTTCGGGTTTATAGTAATTAAAAGATTTGTTTATATTTATAAAATTTTAAATGAACTATGGAAATGTGTATTATTAGAATATAGTTTCCTTTGGGTTTAGAATTTTTAAAAACCTCTTAATATTGGGGAGTGAATATAGTAATCCTGAGTTGTGCAACAGAAAATCTGCAATTGTAGAGTCAGGTAAGTACTTTTCTGGGTAACAAGTAGTAGTTAAGACTTAGTTTTCTGGACCAACCTATTCAAGGATATAATCACCTGGGTTGTTTCTTCATTATTTAGAACAGAATATATACAGTATTCTGTTTTTATTTCCAGAACAGTTCTGAGTTTTAATAGAAAATTGTTATTGAATTGATATATATAGTTATGATTTCTTATTGCATATCTGGTAATGAGAACCCTGTGTAAGATTCTGCTGAATGGTACACTTCTCTTGTGGTTATTAAATGGATGCAGTCTAGTCTTGTGTCTGTAATGTTATTGATCTGTTCTGTGTGGGCTGACTGCTGTGAAATGGCGATCACTTAGCAATTGGACAGGCTGAAGTTTGCTTGAAAGAGAAAAATAGCTAATCTTGGCTTTAGGTAATAGTTTTGACAAAGTTATAGTGGATTTTAAATAAGTGATGTTAATAGCTTTGATAGTAGTAAACTTGAAACTCTTTCATATTAGTAAACTTGTAACCACTTTAACTTTCAGGTAAAATATCTGTTAGAAATATTATATTTAGCTTCTTCAGTTGCTTTTTGAAAGTAAGATTTGAGGTTTTCCTATGTTCTTTGTTTATATTTTGTATTTTATTAATTTCAATCAAGATCTACTCTTATTTTTTAACTATTGACAAAGAAGCAGTTCAAGTCAATTAGGGATTTTAAATTGTTTCTAAAAGACTGATAACAAAAACACTTATCAGAGAGAGGATACTTAAAGATAATAAGTACCTTTAAATATGCCTTACAAGTTTTAAAAACTCATTTGGAAATCTATACATTTATACAAATAATACAATATATTATAAAGTTAGGCATATATTAATGACATGATGATAAAGTTGCAAGGAGTAAATAAGACTTCAATACTTATTCAGTAAGGTTGGTGTATACAAATCTAATAAATTATTATTATTATATGTCCCAGATCTCTTCCAAGCAAACTGAAATTTAGGCCAACGGATTACATCCTTCCTAGGTTTTAATATTTTTTTTATTTTTGCAGAAATGAAAATTGAAAAGTTCTATAGAGAGTACCTTTTAAGTGAAGTCTCAATATTTTCTCTGGTTTTCCTACTTGTTTTGTAGAATTTATCTTTTCTATATTGATTATGTTGCTGTAGAATGGAGTTGTATAAATGCGAAGAAATACATCTTGCACTGCTATTCTAAGTTTTAAATAGTGATAAGAGAGCCACAATAATTCATTACATATATTATACCAAACTAGGATTTTAACTTGAATTTCAAAAGTCAAAAGCAACAACAACATGGTTTACAAAGTTAAAAGATCTAGTAAATAAAGTTTACTTTTGGGTAAGTATAATTTAAAAAAAACTAAATTTTGAACTTTAAAAAATCACTAAAATTATCATTGTGGGTCATATTTTTAAATTTAGCAATACTTTTTTCAGTATTCAAAAATGACTAAAAATATGCATATACTGTACTGAGAAACCAATGCTCATTTACAGTAGGAAAATGAATAAAGGGAAAATATTGGGAGTGGAGACAATATGAGATAACACTAGTACATTATGTAATTAACTTCAGAGTTAGTAAAATATCTGTATCTGAATAATATCAACTGTAGAATTATTTCTTATGAAATGTTGTAATTGTTTGTTGGCTTGAAATATGGAAGAATAAAACTTTTCACAAAATTCCATAGGCAACAGAATTACTCTTATAAACTAGGCCTTGTTTTGTTTTTCAGAATACCAACATAAAAGCTTCTAACAGCTTCTCTCCATATAATCCCTTAGACACTAAATTGTTTTGGCAGATAATCTGTATCTCCACACAGTTAGGGAAACATTTCTAAGAATGTCTTGTATATACAGTAAATGAAAAAATATTATAAGAAAACCAATTGCTTCTTGCAGTATATTGTTTAGTCTTGATATGACATAGTGGGTAAAGAATGTGCTGTTGCTACGAGAAACAGTAATTGGTTATATGAATTCATATAATGTTTCCATCCATTCAAACTGATCAGTCTACAAAAAGAGAGCAGATGGAATGTACTATTTATTCTTCCTAAATGCATATAAATAGCTCATGATATGGATTTGACAGTCTTTGTGGTTATCAACTTCAAGTTATATGTTGCATCCTACAATTAATAACTTGCAATATTAGGTATATCTTTAAAGAGCATGACAATTATAGCCAAGTAACCTATGCTCTAGGCTTCTGATAGAAATCTTAATTACTAACAAAGTACACATATAGCTTTAATAAATATTCGGGTGTGTGTGTGTGTGTGTGATTTTCATTCTTTTTTGTTTTTATCCTGAACAACTGGTGTAAAGTATTGTGATACATTTAATAATTTTCAGCTATAGTATATGATTTCTATGTGATGCTTTGATTTTTTTCTATGAATACTTTCAATGTTTTGGTGCTTAAAATATGCAGATTTTAATGAAAATGAAATATGTTTAATAGTAAAATAATTAAGACTGTAATTGGAATAGCTTCTCCTTTGCTGTGTCTATCACTATATTGATTGGATTTTAAGGAGGAGGTAAGATTTATGTAACTTACTAAATTTGATCTTTCTAGAAAGCTATGATTTTATATTTAGTTCTAGATTTGGGATCCAGATATTTTTAATAGTCTAAGTAATGAATATTACTATAACTGAATAACTATTATTACATAACTTGCATCAAAACATGTTATTCTCATTGAAATATTTGATATTTCAAATATTTGCTGCTAGGTTACTTCCTTAAATCCTATCAGACCCCAATTATGATTTTGAAGAAACTACATAAAATAATAAATCTTTCTCAGAGACATTGGTGTTTTTTTAAAGGAAGTGTAAGGTCATCATAAAATTTGCCTTCTATTGGTTCTACTATCATGAAGTGTGTTTTGTACATAAGAAAGGTACCTTTATATTCTCTTAGTTTGGTCATTGTGAATAGCTGTTAAAGTCCTGTTACTGTTGAGATGCAGTTGAGTTACACAAGATGTTTGTTTCCTCAGATACATCTCCCCTAAAAACTGCTAGGTAGCTTCAATTGTTTTGGGAATAAGTCTGGAAGGTTTTAGAAGTTTGAATTAGCTTACAATACACATTGCACACATTTCCTTGTGAGTGTCAATTTTTATAGAGTCATGACTTAGTGATTTTTTAAAATTCTGTGGGGGAAACATATCACAATAGAACATTCAATATATGGCATATGACAACCCCCCCTCAACATTATTTGACATTAAGTCAGAATTTGGATAATGTTAAAAGAATTGAAGCATTAGCACTACTTTATTTATTAAAGATTATATAAAATACTACCAAAACTATTTTTTTTATTTTTTTTATTAATTTTATTTACAAATGTACAAAACATAAAAGAATAATCAAAACAAATAACAGTTAAATCCTAGTATATAGTATAACAATTTATGAACATAGAAACTTGTAGAGAAAGGGGTAGAAAAGTAAGTAGGAAAAAAGTGAGGGGGAAGGGAGGGGGGAAAAAACTATTATTGACCTCGAACTATTCTACAATCCTTGTAGATGTTATGAAACATATTACTTTTTTACTATTTCATGCAATCCAGACTATTCAATTCCAAGCTTTTTATAGTATAATATAATCAATTTTGGTTTTTTCTTAACTGATTTCTGGAAACATGATGCTAGTAGGAGTTGTGAGAGCTCAGTGAAATAGGAATAAAATCTTTAGGCTTCAGTCTATAGTTGTGTGTGACACAGTACAATTTAGGGAACTATTTGAATTTTGTTTTAATTCAGTGCAGATGCTGCAGTACCATAGTATACTTTCTGCTTCCTTATGTGCCTGTTTGAGATCATTTGATACTAACAAGAGTTGTACAACACTCAAAAATGCTTCAAAGTATATAGGAGCATGAATTTAGCACCTATTTTATTTCCTCTGCACAGCCTAATTACATGTTTCAGTTAGGCACTAATCTGCACTCCCAAATTTCTTTTGCAAAATTAAACCTGAAATGCTGCATGATCTTAGTGATCATATTGATGCTACTGGTAACTGCTAACCAGGAAATGTAGGATTATTGATTCAGAATGAATGCTTTAATATTGTTATAGACTGATTATGAGTTAAATATGAAATGATATTGTAGCTTCAGGTCTTATCAGATCAAACTGATAATCTAAACAGACTAAACTGGTTTTCCTTTATTCTTTACCCATAAGTATTACTTGCAATAGAAGGCCTTAAGTTTGTTGCATTTGATAGCATGCTTTGAGGATGCCTTCTTGCAGTGGGGATGTTGGACAGTTTTCTTCAGGGCTTGGTCCCTCTGTCGAGGTAGTGGAAGATAGTGTTGAGGCATAGGCTTCATGTTAATATATTTGGTTTATGACTTCTATAAAATTTTATCCTGTACCTTGCCTCGGGAAGATCTTATATGCAAGCTATAGTGGTAAACTGAAGTTCTTAAAGAATTAAGTTCAAATGCTCTTTGTGCTTAGTTTTTGGTTTTTACGCATAATAAGATGATTATGCTGCTATTGAAATTGATAGTTTTCTGAAAATAGTACCTAAAACATAGCGAATTAAAATGAAACTGCATATTTATCAGAATTACGGGCTTCGGCATATGGTAGCAATTTTGAGGTGCAGAATAAGTGGGTTATTGTACATTTAGAAACATGGTGGAATGTTACAATATTGTTAACAGTTCATTCTGCAGACTCTGGATGATATACAGAGGCACTCCTATTCAGGGTTGTATTAACATTTTAAATAAATAAATGAGACTATCAATTCCAGTTTAGGAAAGAAAAGTTGCCTATCTCTGATCCTTAAGTGATGTGGGCACTTAAAGGGACAGAAGTTTTGACAATTTCAGGAACAAGATTCAATCCAGAAATAGTCTACCCCACATCTAGTCTCTAGGTACAAATACATAATTAAAAGAGTTGTGACAAATGGTGCAGAACAAGTTAAATTATGCTAAATTCACAGACCATTTATGTTTAGATCAGTCTAGATGGCTTAAATACAAGGTACAAGCAGATTTGCTCTAGTAGCATTATAGACTTTAAGTAAGTGCCTTCCTCTGCTATTCAGACTTCTGACTTTTTCATGTTTTTGAGCAAATCTGAAAAATAATTGTGGATGCATTGTAAATGGACTCCTTAAAGCTTAACATTGTGTTTGGGTTAATAAGGTTTTTTTTTAAGTGGTGTGTTTTACTGAATATCAAAGATATATGTTACTTGTAAGACAGCCAAAACTCTTCTGAATCATTTTCAAAATATATACAGCTCCAAAACATACTAATACAAAACTGAAGGCTTTATGAATCAAGAAACATGCTCTTATTATCTTCTATGCATCCCACCCTGGTATAAATACAACTACTAAAGTTTTGATCTAGGATCATAATAAAGTTTGGTCTTTAATAATAGATATACTGAGGGAAATGTAACTTTTCTGAGAACAGAAGCATAATATAATGCTGTAGGTTAATGATTACTTAATATTTCTGTATAAATTTAGTAGCATATACAAAGTGAGTTAAATCAAGGTATTGTAAATAACTGAAATAATGATTGAACTAATTGGTGTACAAATTCTTAAGTCATGCAGGCTGCCTGCCGTGTCATGCACTGGCATGAAAATATATTTGTACTATTGAACAAAATATTTTATGTTTGCAGATAACATAGTAATTTAATACTGTATTATACTTACAATGTCACCAGCAATAAAATTGTTGTCTTTGTTTTATTTTAGAAAAGCAAAATTTAAATCAGTTCTTTAATTTGTGTATTTCAAATTTTGCTAGAAATTTATAGTTTTTTATAATACCAAATATGAGATTTTTAAAAATAGCCTTACAATCATTTATTTATCTGCAATTCAGAAAACAGTTTGAAGAAAACTTCCACTCATTTTGTAAAACTTCTTACATATTGGAGATATTAGTGAACATAGTTAATAGGAACCCTGAAAGAATAGAAAACAAAAACAGGTAGAAACCTGTTGTATTTGTAGAAACCTAAAGATTTGGCATGATCTCAGAGTTGAATATTTGTTCGATAAGGTATTCTAAGTATGAGCATAAACTATAACATAGTTGAATTATATTTAGGAATTTCAAATAAGCCCAATTCTTATAGGCCTATTCTTGTTTTCTAAATGAAAGATAATTGTTTATTGTTCACATTAAAATTTACTGTACAAATAAGGTACAATAGAATAACATGATAGATTAGATATGAAGTAAAATAAATGGATAAAATTGGTTTCAGAAATCACATGCACCTTCTTGGTCTGTGTCTGATGTCCTTCGTTTCCTAACCATTTTTCATAGTAGATTACCTCAGGATGAAAAATTAAAAAATTATGAACTACAGATTTGGCTGCACAATATCTAGAATGCCATCATTTATTTTTAATTAGATTTTTACTTTGCCTTTATTACTTTATAAGTAACTCAGGGTGGCAAATATATGTAGTATGCTTTCTTCCTATGTTCCCACAGCACACAGCAGCAACCCTATGAGATGAGTTGGGATGATAGAATGATTTGTTCTTAGTCACCTATTTAGTTTTCATACCTAAGGTGGGGACTAAAACTCATACTCTCTGTGATTCTAAGCCAGCTCCTTAATCACTTACACCAAATTCTCTCTACTTATCAGCTAATATATTTGAAAATAATCTGCAAACCTCAGATAGCATTGCTGGATAGAGGAGCTGTAGTTAGAGGTTTTGGATAGATTGATTTAAAGTCAATCCTGAATGGATCCATCATGAACTACAGCAGTTAAAGAATCAAGTTTCCCATTGGTAGTTAAAAATGTAACTTTATTTTCCAATTAATTTTTAAAAATTTATTAATTAAAAAGTTTTTGCTGTATTGATAGCTAATGAGATTCAACCTTCAAATCACAGCTCATATAGAGAGTAAGCAAATGGCCAACATTTTCCAAAGAACTAATGGACACTGAATAAAGCAGCTTGCTTTATGGAAGCAATGATTGTTTAGACTTTAGAGGACATATTTCTAATTTTATAGATTTTACCTTTGAAGTCATTGAAGACCTGGGAGGAACAATAAAATGTTGAGAAATTCTAAATGTGCATTATGCTTAAATTTATTAATGATTTATAGGACAAATATTTGAAACAAGGCTAGATCCCAAGCCTGAGATGACTTGCTAGCTTCTAACTTTGCATAAAATTGAATTAAGTGTATTCCAATGTGGGATTCTATTCTGAATCATAATTGGAAATCTGCATGTTGTGGCTGTCATAAATAGTGGTAAACAATGCTTGCTGACAAGGCTATACCTTTTTTTCATTGCAGTCTCACCCATGTGTCTTTTGTATCCAGAAATAAATCTTTTGATCTATAGAATAGGAGAAATGGGAATAATTTATACAGTGAACAAATTTTCTGGGAAATCTGTTCACCTAGCATGCAAACATAGTTGCTTCTTTGGTTGAAACTAGGAAGATAAAGATGGGTTGAACTGAGCTTCTGATGCTTTTGCAGTTTCATCACTTTCAAATTCAGGCAAGAGGATAAGTTATGTTCTCATGTGTTAACAGAGAAAAGCAAGAAACAAATGGTTGCAAGCTGTTAGAAACAGTGCTTTTTTCTGGCTCTTGATTCACCAATTGAACATAACAGGATGAACAGGCTTCTCCTGCCACATTTCATAAATCTTGATGATTCATGGCAAAGTACAACATTGACATGTCCACAGTAACCTGCAATTAAAATTACTATAAGTTAAATTAAAGTTACAAAACATATTGCCATATGATGTCACAGATCATCCCCAATTCCACCAGAATTACTTAATTTTAACAAGTTTCTGAAAGCTGTTATTGATGGTGCCAGTTTTACCTCTATGGGGTGGATTGTATTCTTGAAGATTGAAGTCATCATGGAAAAACAGTGCCTTTTAGTCTCAGCTCTCCTCCTGAAAGTGGGGCACTATTAAGAGGTTCTCCCATATATCATGGATTAACTTTAATTTGAAGATGCAGTCCTGAAGACACCCCTCCATATACAAACATATATGTGGGCAAGTTAGATTAAGCTTTATAACACATTTTAAAAATGCGATTACCCTCAATTTCTATTTTAATCTCTCTAAGAAAGCATCAGCCATCAGCCCAGAGCAATGTGCAATGTAAATAACATATGACAAAAACTGTGGAAGTCATAACAGCATAGCAAAGCATTATTAAAATAATAGCTCACCTTTATGCCTTGAAAAAATAATTTATATCAACTGGACTGCAAACAAATAGCTTGGATAATTATGGAAAACAAAATTGAGCAGAGTAGGGAACGTTTAATTGTTGTCAACCTGAAATTTTTAATATATTTTTTGGAGTGTGTGTGTGTGAGAGAAAAAGATAAAATTGGGCTATTGTTGGCCATAACTTTATCCCTGTATTTCAGCTGATTGTAATTGTCCTGCAATTTTGTAATTTGACCAAGAAGCAAAGTTAACCCTATTAAGAGTATACAAAGAAATATAATTTTTCAAAACTCTGATGTATAACTCATGATGCATTTTACACTAGGCATTGAAAAAACTTAGAAGCATGCAGTTTAGTACTAAAAATTAAATATATATATATTAAAGCTATAGCAGCTTTCTTTCTGAGAATTAATTTGCCACTGATATTTGCAATTAGGGCAATCTGCTAAGATGTAATTTAAAAGCATCAAAGCTAATAGCAGATTTGGTAACCGGACAAATACTAGTACTACGCCATTACAATCAGAATAAGCAGTCTTCGTTTTATTTATGAATATCTAAGTAATAGAATATTTTTTTTTGCATATCTGTCTGCCTGTCAAACAATTCAATTGGATTCAACATGCACCATTTCTTTCTCCCTGCTGAGAAGTAAGGAGGAATAATTCCTGTATCTCTACAGAATTTTCATAGATTGCATGCAGGATAGGAGGAAGGTGCTCTTGTTGAATTGTCAGCATTAAGGCAGCAGTGTATTCTCTACAGTGGAGGAGAAGATTATCTAGGAATGGGCAGTAACTCTGCTTCTTTGCCTGGAGACCAAGTCATCTTTTTTGGCCACACCCCCTCTGGTTCCCTCCCAGTTTGACTCGGTCTTTTGTTGAGTAGAGACAGAGAAAAAAATTTAGACTTAGATTATCTTCTAAATTGTAAGGTTATCAGGACTTTTTGTTTTTCTTTCCTTTCTTCCATCAGTAAGTGGAGATCACTGAAAGTGGTCTGGGAGCTTACTGATCTGCTGGTAAGTCTCCTTTCTGTCTCAAACCTTAGCCGAGGTCCCTGCCTGCACCTGCTTTTAGCAGAGGAGGAATTCCTTGGGATTGGGCTGCCCCGGATTTAACTCATCCAGTGAGAGGGGCTCAGTCACTGCCTGGTGTTGTCCAGGCACACTGACCGTGGCTAGCATACTCTGCAGTAGCAAAAAGGAAAAAAAGCCACAGCAGGAGTGCTCGTTGCAAGCCATTTGCCTTGTTAGGTTGGCAGAGCTAACGCTAGGAGAGCCGCAGCATGAGTTGCCCTCATTGGGCCAGTCTGTCTTCTTGGGTCGAGTAAAGACCTCTCTCCCAAGCTTCAGATTGGCAGTTGTTCATTGAGAGCCAGCCTGCCAGCACCATTTTTAAAATAGCTTTTGGCGCCTCCTGTGCCATTTAAACTGAGGCAGGGTGAGCCTGCCACCTAATCTGCCTAACAACAGCAAGAGAGCTGTCAACGGCCGACTGCTGAAAGTAGGGGCACTATTGGCTCTCAGCAGAGTTAATCTACCTAGCAACTCCCTTTCATAGGACAACAGTTCCCTCTGACAGCCACATGCAAGAGGGCTCTGGAGAACTCCAAGAAATTCCCCTCACAGCTCCAGTTTGCCATTCGAGCCTGAGAATGGCTGCTAGAAGCGCCAGTTCTGCCAATACTTCAATGGAGGGCAAGATGTCTAAAGCATCTGAAAAAGATGCTATATGCAGATAAAAAGCTGTGGAAAAGGAGATAGCTAGAGTTGAGAAGGCTGCTAAATTACAGGACAAGAGCAACTCTTTCCAGGGGGAGTCTGGCCCTTCCCATATCTTTGGGATTCACCGTCTTTCCTCTATTCAGGTGCCAGTACCTTACAGTCACACTGTCATTGTGTCTGGTCACCAGAGAGCACAAGGAAGCGGCTTCCCCAGGATTCAGGCCAGAGTGAGCCCGTTCAGATAGGTGGGCCTAGGCCCGTGATGGTGAACGTATGGCACGCAGAGCCATATCGGAGGTGAGACTTGCTATGTTTCAGCTCCAGCATGCATGTGCGCACTGGCCATTTAATTTTCAGCCTTGGGAAAGGCCGTTTCATCCTCCAGATAATTTAGGGAAGCTTCCCTGAAGCCCTGAAGGCAAACTGGAAGTTCAGAAAAACAGATTTCCGGTTTGCCATTGTGCTGTTTTTTGCACTTCGGAGGGTTCAGGGAAGCTTCCTGAAGCCCTGGAGTGCAAAAAACAGCACAATGGGCAAACCAGAAGTGTGTTTTCCGAACCTCCGGTTTTCCCATTTGGGCATTTATTCACTTATCTGGCTTAAGAAAGGTCTGTGAGCATGCGTGGGGGACAGCGCGGGGGATGCACACGCGTGGGGTGGAAGGGAAGGGGTATGGGCACATGCACACATGCTAGCACACACACACACCCCTTTTGGCACACAAACCAAAAAAGGTTCACCATCACTGGCCTAGGCCAATTGCTGCAACTACCTTCACACCCACTGTGGGTAGGCTCTGCGTATCAGGCATGAATCAGAGATGTCTGATCACCTGCAGGTGTTAATTGCCCAGGCTATTTCACAAGGAATTGCTACAGGTTTACAGCAGGGGTCTCTTCCCTCCTTGCTGTCTCACAGTTTCCCACAGTTCCAGCCCCCTCCCCTTGGCACCTAGGTCTCAGGGCACATGGACAGAGGCACAGGTCCTGATAGCCAGAGTGAGGATTCCTCTGAAGAAGAGGACCAGTTTTTGCCCTGGTCAGACGATGAGGGTATAGCACCTGACACCTCTCCCTTTTCAGGATTATTTCGTCCTGACCCTTTTAAGAAACTTCTTTGCAAGGCCAAGATGACAGCCAACCTTGGTTGTGACCTCAGCTCAGAGGCATCCGTGGAATCATTGGACTCTAGCAGATGCTCTTTTCTGAACTCACTATTCAGAGTGAGATTGTGCCATCGAGCAAGCTCTTTAAAGACATGGTTCAGAGGCAGTGGGTTGCCCCGGAGACAGGTTTCTCCATCACTGGCATTGAGCGGAGGTTGTATAATGTGGCCTCAGATCTCTCAGACCTGCTTCAGATTCTGGCAATAGATACCCTGGTGGCAGCTTTAATTTCTGCCTCCCCATTGACTACTGATGCCATGAAAAGTCTTCGACCAGAGGACAAAAGAGCCGAGATGGCTCTATGAAGAGCATACCAGGCGCCTGTCTGGTTAAGGCCCCAACAGAGCGTCATTCTTCACTGGGTACATCAGATGCAAGCGAGCGTCCCAACTGATGATGCATGATCCCAACAGGATCTTAAGTTAATTATATGTTGGGGGTGGGCATCAGGATTTTAGAGATGCTTAGTTGGGGCATGGTGAAAAATAGGTTGTTAACCAGTGGTCTGTAAGAAATCAACCAAGTTCAAAGAGTACCAAAGTCCCTCTCATTAAGCAAATCCTGCTTCTTAAATTGATTTTTCTTGTCAATAGCTGGCTGGGAAAGATGCAGATCACAATCACAGAACTGCAAGACTACAGTCATCCGAAATGTGAGCTGATTGCCAAGTGTGCAAATTGCAATCATGTGACCACAAGATGGTGTTACAGTCACAGCTTTGAGAATGGGTTGTAATTTTTTCCAAGGCCATTGTAACTTTGACGCATTATTAAGCAAATGGTTATAAGTCAAAGACAACCTGTAATTGAAATGGGAAGAAAATTGATTTAATGTCCAGAAAATCTGCATTAAAACAACTATTGGTAAATTGTTTTTATAGCATGCTGTTATTTTACCTGACAAGTTTTTAAAGGGAGAGTCACAGTACTCCAGATAGACTCAACTTTTTGCAATCAGGAATATCTGTTTATTTTCCTTTGTAGGTTGTCAGTAATCTTTTTGATTACCTTCTCAGTTTGCAGATTTTCTTGTATTACTAGAGTTGGTTCTCTATTGATTTTATGCTTTTAAAACTTTATGTTCTCCAGTGTGCTGAGCAGAGAATCCAAGGAAAGGATTAACTCTGCCTTTCTTGCCTGGAAACTGATTCATTCCAACTAGCCCCCCTCCTCCTGTGCCTGTATGCTTCCCCAGTTTTGATTCAGTCTTTGGCCAACAGAGACATATTGTGAAGATCAGAGTCAGACTTTGAATAATTTTCTTGAATTCTTTGGAATAGATAAATGTGCAAATTTGAATTGATTACAGAAAGAGTGATCTGGAGGGAGACTTTCCGGCCACCGGTAAGCTGCCAGGCCAGCTCAGTGAGGAGCTGAGGTCCTTGCCATTCCTGCTTTTTAGCGGAGGGAGGCTGAATCCATTCCGGCACACTTAAAGGCCCCTGGCACCATCCCACAAATGGCAGAGGGGACTCAGTCACTGACCACTGCGGTCTTACAATAGCAGCAAGCATACAATAGCAGCAAGCACAGTCTGTGCTATTACAGCTGAGGCAGAAGAGTTCTTTGAATGAGCTTGCTGGATCAGCAACTTGCTTTTATTTTATTTAATTATTTTGTATTCCACCTTTATTATTTTACAAACAACTCAAGGCATTTAACATATCCCACATACCATTCTCTTCCTCCACCTCCCCTAAACAACAATACTGTACTGTGAGATAGATTGGGCTGAGAGAGAGTAACTTGTTGCATATTCACCCAGCTGACTTTTCACATCTAGGACTTGAATGCACTCTTCTGCTTTCTGGCATGGTGCTAATGTGCCCTTCCACACATTCTACTAATGTGCCCCTACAAAATCCAGACTTTTGAACTCTTTTCAGATGGGTCTTCCTTCCTTAACTCTGTTTAAGAGGAATTGTTTTGTTTTTCGTGCTTATTGTATTACAAAAGATAGAACTCTTAATATTTTCACTGAATTGCATGTAAAATAAAATTGTTAGACTAGATGGAGGTAAGGGATATCCTCTTTCCTATGCTCTACGTCACGGGTATCAAACTCAGTCCGCGGGCCTGATATGTCATGTGCTGGCCAAACCCACCGTAGTTAAGCAAAGTGGGGAAAGTCCTGATATGTCACGTGGTGATGACGTGAATTTGACAACCCTACTCTAAAACTGATAGGTTAGTATCACATTATTGCATTTGATTTCACTATTAAGAACACTCCAATGCCCCAATTATTTTTAGAAAATATTAATTGCCCAAATATGTGAATAGTGTTTTTGTAATACTTGCATTAATTTAGTTAATTATGAAACAGTTTAGGATGTTAAAATAAAGGCCTACATAGGACAAATAGCCAAACATAACAGCACTTAAAAGAATGCTGCCAAGACCTTGATGACTAAAGGATTATGGTGGGCTTGCTGCATTCATGATTTTAAAACTCTACTAAAGTCCCAGCAAATAATTTGTTACAATGGTAGTGAAAAAAGTGACATAATCATTTTTCACACTTGCATCAGGGGTGAAATACGTTTTGGCCATAACTGCATTTGATTTCACTATTAAGAACACTCCAATGCCCCAATTATTTTTAGAAAATAATTGCCCAAATATGCGAATAGTGTTTTTGTAATACTTGCATTAATTTAGTTAATTATGAAACAGTTTAGGATGTTAAAATGCAGGCCTACATAGGACAAATAGCCAAACATAACAGCACTTAAAAGAATGCTGCCAAGACCTTGATGACTAAAGGATTATGGTGGGCTTGCTGCATTCATGATTTTAAAACTCTACTAAAGTCCCAGCAAATAATTTGTTACAATGGTAGTGAAAAAAGTGACATAATCATTTTTCACACTTGCATCAGGGGTGAAATACGTTTTGGCCATAACTGTAGTGGTGGCCGCCATTGGTTGGGAGAACTGGTGGTGGCATTGCAAGGCTCTGCCCACTTGCCCAGAGATTGCCATTTTCTTGTTTTTTAATCCTTTGCTTATGCACAGAGGATGAAAATGTGTGTGCGACAATGGCACAAATGCACGTTTCTGAACCAGTAGGGAAGGTAACTACATTTCACCGCTGACTTGCAGCGTCCTCATGATCACATGATCAGAATTCAGAATTGCCAAAAACCAGACGAACAAAGGCCAAGCACTATTTTTTGTTACTGTTTTCCTCTTCGAAATCTAGGTGCATCTTATATTCCGGTGCATTTTATACTCCTTAAAATACAGTAATTGGGAGTAGCTGCTTTGTCTACTCCAGTTTGTCTTTATAAGATTATGCTATAATATAATATAGTAGGTATCAAATATGGCGGAGGTATAAAATATTTAGCCATAATTATTACTTGTCTAAACACAGGATTGCAACTTAATCCAATTACATTCTGATATATTTGGTGCCCAGTCTTTAAAAAGTTGAAATCCTATGTGGAGAAGCAAATCTGCCCTCATTCTATATTCATTAAACTTTGTTTTATCTAAATTCAGGATCATTGTAATGTTAATACGAAGGTTCTACTGTTTTATAATGGGGTTTTATTGTTTTTATTAATTAATATTTGACTTTTGTAACATTTTGTAATATTGTATCACATTTTTATTGTTGTAAGTCACCCTGAGTCCCAAGGGATTGGGCAGCATTGAAGTCAAATTAATTAAATTAAATTAATGCATAAAGTGTTGATGCATGATATATATTCTTTAGTGCATTCAAAGAGATTGACAATTGCAGGTAACAGAAATAAAGTAGAATAAAATTTGAAATATTTTCATATCCTTCCCTCCCCCAAAGATATCTACGGTATTTAAAATTTGTCAGATTTTTGTGTATCAGTTTACTGTATACTGCATAATTTAGAAAGCAATTATTTCAATATTGCCTTAAAAGGGCCTACTCTTTGGTAATTCTGATAGGGAAGAAAATATTTTCTATGTACTTCCACTGCATCTGCTTAATGTCAACTAGCAAAGCTTTGTTGTTGGCTATGGGCTTTCTTTGTAAATCGCTTTACATAATCAGTTATCCCTTGAAGCACAGGTCCCCAATGTTTTGGACCTCAGGGACCACAAAGGTCATAATTTTAAATTATTTAGAATTCATAATTTCAAACCCCAAGGATCCTAATTCAGCCTTGACCCCAGGGGAGGGGGGGAGTGGCTATTGTAGCCAAGGAGAACCTTCACCTGCGTAGACTCGTTGCCCCTGAGATTGCGGGTTGTGAGTCACTCCTTGTGAAGTTGGATTCAGGGGTTCAGGAGGGCTTGTTACGTACCTGCCTCCCAGCTGCGTGTCAACAGCCCTGCCTGTGCTGCTCGAGGAGGTGGCCGGGTTGGCAGTGGAGTTCCCCAGACTCATTGTCCTGGGGGACTTCAATCTGCCATCACTCGGCGGTTCCTCTGGATTAGCACAGGAATTCATGGCCACCATGACAGCCATGGACCTGACTCAAATAGTTCAGGGTCCAACTCACGAGGGTGGACACACACCTGATATGATATTCCTCTCGGAGCAATTGAATAATGGTCTGAGACTAAGGGGCTTAGAAGCATTGCCTTTGTCATGGTCAGACCATTTTCTACTGCGGCTTGATTTCCTGGCTCCAATACTCCCCTGCAGGGAGGCAGAACCGATTAGGAGGTTCCGCCCCAGACGCCTGATGGACCCTGAGGGCTTTCAGAGGGCACTTGGGGTTTTACCAGATTCACTCGTCCACAGCTCGGTAGAGTCTCTTGCTGAGGCCTGGAACAAGGCTGCAGCGGAAGCTCTTGACCAAATTGCGCCATTGTGACCTCTCTGTGGCACTAGACCCCGTAGAGCTCCATGGTTCAACGAGGAGCTTCGGGAGTTGAAACGCCAGAAGAGACATCTAGAGAAGCGATGGAGGAAGAGTAAGTCTGAATCTAACCGAACACTTGTAAGAGCTTTTATTAAGACCTACAAAGTGGCGCTCAAGGCGGCGAGATGCACGTACCATGCCGCCTTGATTGCATCAACGGAATCCCGCCTGGCCACTCTGTTTAGGGTGACCCAGTCCCTTCTAAATGAGGGGGGAGTTGGGGAGCCCTTGCAGGGTAGTGCCGAGGAATTTAACTCGTTTTTCGCTGATAAAGTAGCTCAGATCCGGGCTGATCTCGACTCCAATTGCATAGTAGTATCCGCTGACAATGAGTCACTCGAGGTGACTGGGGCTAAACGTCTTTGTCCATCAGTCTGGGAGGAGTTTGACTTGGTGACACCTGATGAAGTGGACAAGACCATTGGAGCTGTGAGTTCCGCCACCTGTCTACTGGATCTGTGTCCCTCTTGGTTGGTTTCGGCGGGCCAAGAGGTGACACGGAGCTTGCCCCAGGAGATTGTCAACGCCTCCTTGGGGAGGGGGTCCTTTCCGACCCTTTATAAGAAGGCACTTGTGCGCCCCCTCCTCAAGAAGCCTTCCCTGGACCCAGCCGTGTTTAATAACTACCGTCCAGTCTCCAACCTTCCCTTTATGGGGAAGGTTGTTGAGAAGGTGGTGGTGCTCCAACTCCAGCGGTCCTTGGAAGAAGCCGATTTTCTAGGTCCGCAGCAGTCTGGATTCAGGCCCGGCTACAGCATGGAAACTGCTTTGGTCGCGTTGATGGATGATCTCTGGTGGGCCCGGGACAGGGGCTTGTCCTCTGTCCTGGTGCTTCTTGACCTCTCAGCGGCTTTCGATACCATCAACCATGGTATCCTTTTGCGCCGGCTAGAGGGGTTGGGAGTGGGAGGCACTGTTCTTCAGTGGTTCTCCTACCTCTCCGGTCGGTCGCAGTCGGTGTTAGTGGGGGGTCAGAGGTCGACCTCTAGGTCTCTCCTTTGTGGGGTGCCTCAGGGGTCGGTCCTCTCCCCCCTGCTATTTAATATCTACATGAAACCTCTGGGTGAGATCATCCAAGGGCATGGGGTGAGGTATCATCAATATGCCGATGATACCCAGTTATACAGCTCCACCCCATGTCCAGTCAACGAAGCAGTGGAAGTGATGTGCCGGTGCCTGGAGGATGTTGGGGCATGGATGGGTGTCAACAAACTCAAACTCAACCCAGACAAGACGGAGTGGCTGTGGGTCTTGCCTCCCAAGGACAATTCCATCTGTCCGTCCATTACCCTGGAGGGGGGAACTACTGACCCCCTCTGAGAGGGTTCGGAACTTGGGCGTCCTCGATCCACAGCTGACATTGCAACATCATCTTTTGGCTGTGACAAGGAGGGCATTTGCCCAGGTTCACTTGGTGCACCAGTTGCGACCCTATTTGGACAGGGAGTCATTGTTCACGGTCACTCATGCTCTCTACATGGGGCTACCTTTGAAAAGTGTTCGGAAACTTCAGATCATGCAGAACGCAGCCGCGAGAGCCATCGTGGGGCTTCCAAGATTCGCCCACGTTTCTTCAACACTCCGTGCCTTGCATTGGCTGCCGATCAGTTTCCGGTCACAATTCAAAGTGTTGGTCATGACCTTTAAAGCCCTACATGGCATTGGACCAGATTACCTCCGGAACCGCCTGCTACCGCACGAATCCCAGCGACCGATAAGGTCCCACAGAGTTGGCCTTCTCCGGGTCCCGTCGACTAAACAATGTCGTTTGGCGGGCCCCAGGGGTAGAGCCTTCTCTGTGGTGGCCCCGGCCCTCTGGAACCAACTCCCCCCGGAGATTAGAACTGCCCCCACCCTCCCTGTCTTTTGTAAACTACTCAAGACTCACTTATACTGCCAGGCATGGGGGAGTTGAGATATTCCTTCCCCCTAGGCCATTACAAGTTAGGCATGCTTTGTTTGTGTGTATGTTTGGTTTTATAATAAGGGTTTTTAGTTGTTTTATTATTGGATTGTTACATGTTGTTTTTATCATTGTTGTTAGCCGCCCCGAGTCTACGGAGAGGGGCGGCATATAAATCCAATAAATTTAATATTATTAATTATCCCTGGGATCCAGGGCATCCTCAACCGTATTAGGTCGTTGGATCCGAGGGACAATCTCAAAGGCTTATGAGTCAGCTTCCCTCAGCATACCAAGAGGTATCATGGCACATTCCACAAGAAGTGCAGTCACATCTGCCGCATGGGCAACTCAAGCTCCATTGGAGGAAGTGTGCAAAGCAGCCACTTGGGCCTCTCCAAACTCTTTCATAAGGCACTATAAAATTGACTCTTATGCTTCAGCAGATGCTGCCTTCGGCAGAAGAGTCCTCCAATCCGTTATCTCTCACGATAGCGAACTAATCCCTCCCTAGGGACTCATCTATTGGGTATGTCCCACGTGACTGCTGGACCCGCTCTTTCAGTACGGAGAATAGGCGTTGATTTCTTACCTGAACGCCTCTTCTCGTACGCTGAGCGGGTACAGCAGTCACTTCCCTCCCTATTTTCCTTCTACCTTTTAACCTGTTTCTTCCTATCAAAAGAGTAGAGCATTATTTGAGCCACCACCTTTGAGGCTAAGTCTACGGATTCGCGAATTCTGGGGAAGGGGCGGATCCAGCAGGCTTTTTAAAGACTAGGCTCGGTCCTATGCGGATTGGACAGTGAGCAACCCACGTGACTGCTGTACCCGCTCAGCGTACAAGAAGAGGCGTTCAGGTAAGCAATCAGCGCCTATTTAAAAACGAACAATCACATCCATACTGTCACATTCAATATATTTACTGGATAGAGGCTGGGGTCTAGCATCCCCAGGCCTGCCGACATAGGTGCGTTTTCAAGTTCTTACGGAAGGCAAGGAGGGTGGGGGTGGTGCGAATCTCTAGGGGGAGTTGATTCTAGAGGGCCGGGGCCCCCACAGAGAAAGCTCTTCCCCTAGGACCCGCCAAATGACATTGTTTAGTTGACGGACCTGGGGAAGGCCAACTCTGTGGGACCTGACCAGACGCTGAGATTCATGCAGCAGAAGGCGGTCCCACAGGTAATCTGGTCGTATGCCATGTAGGGCTTTATAGGTCATAACCAACACTTTGAATTGGGTCCGGAAACCAATTGGTAGCCAATGCAGTCTGCAGAGTGCTGAAGAAACATGGACATATCTTCATAAGCCCACGATAGCTCGCGCGGCTGCATTTTGCACAATTTGTAGTTTCCGAACACTTTTCAATGGTATCCCCGTGTAGAGAGTATTGCAGTAATCGAACTTTGAGGTGATAAGAGCATGAGTGACCATGAATAAAGACTCCCTGTCCAAATAGGGACGCAACTGGTACTCCAGGCGAACCTGGGCAAACGCCCCCCTTGCCACAGCCGGAAGATGGTGTTCTAAGGTCAGCTGTGGATCAAGGAGGACACCCAAGTTGCAGACCCTCTCTGAAGGGGTTAACAATTCCTCCCCCCCTCAGGCCAGTACCCACAGCCACTCTATCTTGTCTAGGATTGAACTTGAGCCTGTTAATCTCTAAAGGTCCAAAATAGTAACAGAATATTATTACTATGAATAAGTATCAAATATTTTTTTAAAAAAACTTTTCCAGTTTTACACTATTTTGTTGAAGAAAGCAATTGACAAATTTATACAGTGATCCCCCGCTTGTTGCGAGGGTTCCGTTCCAGGAGCCCCCGCAACGAGCGGGTTTTCGCGAAGTAGCGCTGCGGAAGTAAAAACACCATCTGCGCATGTGCAGATGGTGTTTTTACTCCCACAGCGCTAGCGAGGAGCCGAAGATTGGGGGCGGCGCGGCTGTTTGCCGCCGGCATGGGGGGCTTCCTAGCAGCCCCCCAAATCCGGGTTGGGGGTCCGGGGGGCGCTGGCTCTCTGCGCTTTCGAGCTGAGTCCGGGAGAGAATTCGCTCCCGGACTCAGCTCGAAAGCGCCGAGAGCCAGCGTGGACAGGCCGTTCCTTGGCGCTGTCTCTCTGCGCTTTCGAGCTGAGTCCGGGAGCGAATTCGCTCCCGGACTCAGCTCGAAAGCGCCGAGAGACAGCGTGGACAGGCCGTTCCTTGGCGCTGTCTCTCGGCGCTTTCGAGCTGAGTCCGGGAGCGAATTCGCTCCCGGACTCAGCTCGAAAGCGCCGAGAGACAGCGTGGACAGGCCGTTCCTTGGCGCTGTCTCTCGGCGCTTTCGAGCTGAGTCCGGGAGCGAATTCGCTCCCGGACTCAGCTCGAAAGCGCCGAGAGACAGCGTGGACAGGCCGTTCCTTGGCGCTTTCTCTCGGCGCTTTCGAGCTGAGTCCGGGAGCGAATTCGCTTCAGGACTCAGCTCGAAAGCGGCGAGAATGAACGGCGTGGGCGGGCGAAGGGCGGGCGGCAGCGAGGAGTTTGCGTGGGCGGTGGGGAAACTCCTCGCTGACGCCAGCAAGAGGGGGAAGACCCAGGAAAGCCACCCAGCAGCTGATCTCCCGGTTGCCATCTACGCATGCGTGCCCATAGAAAAAACGCACGCATGCGTAGATGGTATTTTGACTTCCGGGTTGAAAAATCGCGAAGTACCCTGTTCGCAATGGTTGGGGACGCAATAAACGGGGGATCACTGTATATCGCTAAAGTATAAATAATATTAAATATTTTCTCTTTTTAAATATTATAATAGCAAAACAAGCAAATGTTTTAGCTTTTATCCAATGTAGCAGGATTTTCTTCTTGTAATTCCCATGATTTAAATTTTTATGAAGTAGAATTCACTATGCTATATTATTTTGTCTGCTTATAAAATCCATTTTGTTTGAAATAGACATCAGTTTTAAAAGGTCATGAAACAGATAACTTATATTTGGGGAAATGCATATCAAAATGGTTTTCTGGGAAAAAGAAGAAAACAGAAGTAACAAGAGACTGAAACTTGAAAGTAAAAAACTCGGGCAGAAAATCAATATTTGCATATATAATTTACTTATATGTATAGTTTTATACATGACCTACAACAATAAAATATAAACATGGAGGAAAACCATGAATAATTAATGTTCTTAAAAAGCATTTAAAAATAACATTGACAGGTTTTTTGCTAGGGATGAAAGTCGGGGAGGGCATTAGGCTATAACCTGTTAAGAATTGTAAAACTACTCATCTGTTATACTAAAAGTAATCTATTTGAAATATATGCCATTCTTCAAGGATCTGGAATAAATATGAAATTTTGTAATTCTATAAACTTTGCTTTCAATTTTTACAATGTAATTTAAATGATGACAAATCCCATGCTTTCTTCATTAATCTATATTTGCATCCTTGGAATGACAAAACAAAGAACAACGACCCCCTTCCCTCTGGGTAGTAGGTAAACATGAGGCAAGATTTATGGGAAATAGATGAGATAATAGTGTTCATAAAATACAAAAGTAAAAAAAGATGGGATTTAGATCCATAGATGCAGAGATTTTTAATAGTCTTGAGTGACACTACATATAGTTCTCACCAATAACCACTTGTTCGAAGTTGCCTTGGCCCTGAAAAAAGTGATAGGACTTCAAAGGTCTAGCTGTCCCAGAACACCTGTGGTAACCTGATCATGATTTGGGCACTTAGCAACAATTGGTTCATATTTAGAACCACTGCAGCCATCTTGCAGTCATGTGATGACAATTTGCAGCCTTCCCAGCCAGCTTCCAAGAAATAAAATCAATGAGAGGAAGTTAACAGGGAAGGTCACTAATTGTGATCACATGATGTCTTGCTTAATGACCATAGTGATTCATTTAAAAATTGTGGCAGAAAAGGTCATACAATTTGATCATACAATACATGTGATGCCTCACTGAACTCTCACCTTGCTTAACAAGGAATTTTCCTGTCCCAATTTTGGTCATAAGTCAAAGGCTACTTTTATCTGCATAACAAGGAATTGAATTTCTCTGTGATTATTACTAAAGGATAATCTAGTAAGGATTGTAATTTAAAAAAAAAAATACATTGTATATAAAATTAGAATCTTCAATCTTGTAGTAATTTAAATATTGATTGTATCACTTAATTAGGCTTTACCAATAAAACAGCATTTTCCTATTTGCATCAAATCTATTACTGCATTTTGTGGGTTTTATTAAATAGGAAATAAATCACTTCCACCTGCTTAATTTGTGTCTTGTTTTTGCTTCTTCCTCTTGTCTATTCCTTCTCTTCCTTTCTCTAGCAGAATCACAATATGCCTGCAGTAATTCTATATGAATATGAAATAATGTGCTAATAACATTTTATGTTAGAAATATGAAGTCTAGTCAAACATGCTTAAATGACTTTCCAATGAAAATATAAATTCAGATAACTTGACAGTCTGTATTTATAAGACATTGTCCCTACATGTGTAAAGGTTGCAAGAGAGATAGGCTGTTTCTCTGGCCTGCCCAACTGAAATGAATATATATGGCTAGAAACTTAAATGGAGTATCTGAAACATGTTTTGATCCTAACATAACCATAGGCAAATATGCTTTAATGAAAAATGTAAAGACAGGTATAAGATAGAAACATAGAAAGATTTAATACAGATTATTGGACATAATGTCATAGTTTAGAATCCAGTATTAAAGAGCTGCCAACTATTTTAAGCTTATGCCTGCATTTATAGATGTTCATTGATTTTATGCTAGAATTTCAGAGGACAAGAAATATAATGTGCATTTTGTTTTCTGTTTTACATGGCATAAGAAATTATTAGAATTCCTCAGTATCTTACAGGAAAACTAGGAGGTGATATGTCTGTATAAAATCATATTCTTTCACCAAAATGAAATAACATCCTTTATAGCAGACATTTCACTAGTTTGGTAAATGACAAGTAATTTTAGACATAGAATTGTACTTTGTTTGTTTCTTAAGAAGGAAATTGTTACAGATAATCTTTGCTGTGAATATCAGAAAACAATGAGTTTTGACATTCCCAAAAATTGCATTACTAAATTAAAAATAGTAAATAAAAGTAACTATTGTTCTGCTTTTAAAAAAAAGAATGTATGCCAGACTGAAATGGAGGCATAATATTTATATAGTAAAGATTGCAATATATTTTAAATACAGCTTTGTTCTTAATATTTAATTATTTTTCTAAGGTTACCCATAATTTAATTTTTAAAAACCAATTCCTTGCAGGTGCCATACTAGGCAGATCAGAAACACAGGAATGCATCTTCTACAATGCTAATTGGGAAAATGATAAGACAAATCGTAGTGGCATTGAACTGTGCTATGGTGACAAAGATAAAAGAAAACACTGCTTTGCAACATGGAAGAATATCTCTGGATCTGTTGAAATTGTGAAAAAGGGTTGCTGGTTGGATGATATTAATTGCTATGACAGGCAAGCAAACAACCAACTATTTTCATATATTTTCTGTTTTCTAAAGTTTAATCTGTTTCAAAAGTATAAACGTTTGATGATGTGTATAAGCATAGGTTATTGCACAAGATTTATAGAAAGTAAAATATCAAACAAATGCCTTAAGGCAAGTGATACAATGAGCCTTATGGGTATTGCCACATTACTTTTTAGGTATGAAGATTTATTTCTTCATTCTTCCCTGAGTAGAATTTGGCTAGTTAGTTTTATATACATTTTGTGAGGCTTTGTTGATAAATAATAGTCAAAAAACCACATTGGATGATTTTTTCTTCATAGTAAGTAAAAATAGAGGAAAGGTCCATTTTTCAAATCTGTTTTTGATTTGGTAATCAAATTGGAACAGACTAGTGCTGAGCTAATCTGGTGTGGAGAAAATTCTTCAGATCTACAGATCTGACTGGTGAGCCAGTTCCTGTATAACTGATTTAATTGCATGAACTGCATTGGTTGCAGCTGATGCAGTACAGTATCAAATTTAGGCTGAAATGCTATTGGGAGTCATAATTTAAATTGGGAGTGAGTTGAAGCGCCAGTCATTTCTATATATTTTTTCTATCAATTTCCTGCAGGCCTTTTCTCAAAGTGAAAAGCAAGAAGCTTAAATGTTAGATGTGTAGGAGACTTGTACTGTTATTTTAAGAGATGCTTCAGATTAGCATGATTAGCACCCACTTTGTAAGAAGCAATAGGTAGTCTGCTGGTATCACTCTTGATGCAATGTGTGTGATTTGTGCTGCTTTTTATGTAGTACCATTTGTATTGTTCCCTTTCATTAGGGAAACCAAATGAAAGTTTGATGTTCTTTTGCATAAAATTATAATTACTCAGATATTCAAATGTAGATTCCAGAATGCCAACCTTTTAAATTCTGTATTAATTTACTCCTAGCAATTTTTGCTGGATTTTAAAAATATAATTGTACAATTTTAATATTTAACTGATTTTAATCTCTTTCAGAACTGACTGTGTAGAAAAAAAAGATAGCCCTGAAGTGTTTTTCTGCTGCTGTGAGGGCAACATGTGCAATGAACATTTTTTCTACTTTCCAGAGATGGAGGTCACACAACGTATGTGATAAACTCTTCCTATTCCTGCAGAGAAATTTGTTTAGAATTTAAAACCTATATTAAATATTGAACATGCTTATAAATAACAAGTATTTTCTTGTTATTTTCATTGGCTGATAATAATTGTAAATGAGGAAACATAGGAAGGGACCTGGACACAACAGCCTTGGTTAGATACAATACTTAACAATACAAATAGCCCTTGAATTACAACCATACTTGGTATCAGAATTTCCAATGAAGGTCAGTTTTATCATAAATCAAGGAGTCACATGACTGAGCTGGACCAACTTCACAACTTTTATTGATTGATTGATTGATTGATTGATTGATTGTATTTATATGCCAGCCCTCTCGGAGAACTCGGGGCAGCTAACAACATATCAAAACAATACAGTATACATATCTAAAAATTCAATTAATATACCGTATTTTTCGCTCCATAAGACGCAGTTTTTTTCCTCCCAAAGTAGGATGAAAAATCAGCGGCGTCTTATGGAGCGAAGCTGCAGGCAGGGAGGGGGGGGGAGGCGCTGGAGCAGAGGGGGGGGCGGCGATATACTCACCAAAAGTGTCCCGCCTCTGTCGCCGCCTCTCCTCTTCCCAACCCTGAAGAGTCGCGCACCCCCTCCCGGGAGCCCAGCCGACTTTTGGAGCCGTTTTGTTTTCAGCTGGGCTCCCAGGAGGCAGAGCGTGGCCGGGTACCGTGTCTTCGCCTCCGCGCGCTGCCTCCGCCCGGCCGAGAACAAAACGGCTCCAAAAGTCGGCCGGGCTCCCGGGAGGTGGTGCGCGACTGTTTCCTCTTCGCTGCAGAGCCACACGGAGGCGAAGACACGGTGCCCGGCCACGCTCCGCCTCCCGGGAGCCCAGCCGATTTTTGGAGCCGTTTTTTTTTCAGCTGGGCTCCCAGGAGGCGGAGCGTGGCCGGGCACCGTGTCTTCGCCTCCGTGTGGCTCTGCAGCGAAGAGGAAACAGTCGCGCACCACCTCCCGGGAGCCCGGCCGACTTTTGGAGCCGTTTTGTTCTCGGCCGGGCGGATGCAGCGCGCGGAGGCGAAGACACGGTACCCGGCCACGCTCTGCCTCCTGGGAGCCCAGCTGAAAACAAAAAGGCTCCAAAAATCGGCTGGGCTCCCGGGGGGCGGTGCGCGACTGTTTCCTCTTCGCTGCAGAGCTGTCGGGAAGAGGCGAAGACAACGGCGCCCTCCACTCTCTCTCCCTCTCTCTCTCTTTTTCTCTCTTGCCGGCGTGGTGAACGAGAGAGAAAGAGAGAGAGAGAGAAAGGAGGGGAGAAAGAATGAGAAAGAAAGCGAGAAAGTAAGCAAGAGAGAAAGACAGGGAAAGAAAGCAAGAGAAAGAGAGGGGGGAAGAAGGAGGAGGGAAAGACATAGAGGGAGGGAAGGAGGGAGAGAGAAAGAACAAAAAAGAGGGAGGAAGGAAGAGAGAAAGGAAGAGGGATGGAGAGAGAGGGAATGAAAGATGAAGGAAGGGAGAGAGAAAGGGGGAGGGAGAGATAGAAAGGAGGGAGAAGGGGGTAGTTAGGGAGAGGGAAAGAAAGATAGAAAGGAAAGAGGGAGGGAGAGATAGAAAGGAAAAAGGGAGGGAGGAAAGAGGGAGGGAAAGATAGAAAGAAAAGAGGGAGGGAGAGATAGAAAGGAAAGTGGGAGGGAGGAAAATAGAACAAAAATATTTTGAGCCAAAAAGTAACTATCACACATGAGCAAGGATAGAATTATGGATGCAAGAACTTGCTCATGTGTGATAGCTACTTTTTGGCTCAAAATATTTTTGTTCTATTTTCCTCCTCTAAAATCTAGGTGCGTCTTATCAGCAGGTGCGTCTTATAGAGCGAAAAATACGGTAGCTAAAATGTCTTGCATGTTGTGAGCCGCCCCGAGTCCACAGAGAGGGGCAGCATATAAGTCCAATAAATAAATAAATAAATACCCTAATAACATTTAAAATCACTCATTCCCATTCGCACAGCAAAACTATCTTTCATAGTTGAGTTTGCTTGATGGAAGCCAGAGGTTGTGAACACATGACTGCAGGATACAAAGCCATCATAAATTTGAGGTGGTTGTCAAGCACCCAAATACTGATCATATAACTGCAGAGGTAATGTGGTGGTCTTTAAGGGTGGGTGATGTTATTTTTTTTCTGAGCTTATCATAATTTTTAATCTGTCAGGCCCATGCTTGAACGCCACACAGTGAAATCCAACCATGTCCAATCTTTTATTTGCTTACACCTAATGGACAGAAACTAAAGCTATAATTCACTTCTCTAATAAATATATCCTGCTAAGATGTGGCTACTCTAAAAGTTATTGCCCCTCCCCCCATCTAGTTTGGGAATTTGCAGTCTCTTAATTTGGGCTTCTCCGGAATGTGCTGCTATGAAACCTATATGCTACCAAGATTCCCCTCCGTTGTTTCTCCAGATGCACTTTCCATCACAGAAGTGTCATTAAATGAATGGTTGTAATACAAGGACCATCTGAAGTTGCATTAGTTTGGAAAAAGCATTGCTGAATTTTGACCTTATGTATCTCAACAATAATCCAGCACTCCCCAACCTTTGTGGCTTGGTGGCCTGGCTGGGAGGGGAAGAGGTGAACTAGGCCACACAAGTGACAGGCCAGCACTCATGGGCACACATGCAGCCCTTGCACGTGTGGTACGCTGGTGCGTCGCTCAGACAAATTGAGCTGCCTTTGTGCTCCAGCCATCCACTTGTATGACCCAATTTCGAATAGGCCAAGGCTCAGTAGCCTAGAGATTGGGAACCTTTGCCTGATGGTTGCATCCAGGAAAATTATTACTAAATTACAATGACTACAATTATCAGGTGTAACAAACTGAAAACATTCACCAAATTCAAAGCACTGATAATATTATTATTATTATTATTGCTACCTATATACAAGAATCTGATCAATTAACATTCAAAGCTAAATTTGTGCTAGATAAAGATGGATGGAATTCCGCGGAACTGGATTTGGGTTTCTTGTGGCTGTGCAATGATTCCAAACTTATGATACATTTAACCCTGCCTTCTAACTAAATCTGCTCATTGACAAGAATAGGCAAAATACTATGAACTTAAATGCAAACCTAAAATTTAAACATTTAAGCTTCAGATGTATCATAGGTAACTTTAATGTATAGATAGCCTAAATGTCTTCCATTTTTAAGAATTGCTCATATTTTCTGTGTTAATATTGAATTATAAGAAAACTTCTTCCCTCTGCAGCTACTTCCAATCCTATGACATCTAAACCACCCCTGTTTAGTACCTTGCTTTACTCTCTTGGACCTATAATGGGAATAGCAGTGATTGTACTCTTTTCATTCTGGATGTACAGACACCACAAATTAGCATATCCTCCAGTACTTGTACCAACCCAAGTAAGTGCATTATTTTGAATACAAGTACATTTGTTTCTTTGTCAGATTTATATCCCATCTTTTTGTTAGCTTTCTCAAATTGATAGAGACTTGTTACTTTTGATAGCTGCTATTTGACCTTTTGAAGATTTTTGGAAAATTGTTGGCATATGATCTGAGAGTCTGTAGTTAGAGGAAGAACCGCTCCAAGTCTTTGGAGAGGGGCGGCATACAAATCTAATATATTATTGCAAAAGGCACTTTATGATTTGTACATGAGATGTTTTAAAATTACTTACCTATGGTAACAGGATGTAATATATACATATTAGTAAAACACTAGTTTTTCTCATTATTTGGAAAAATTATTTTGAAATAACAACTTTTGAATATTCAGTTGTATTCTAGTTTTGTTCGGGTATGTAAATAATCAAAGCAATTCAACCCTATCACCATTCAAATTATGTTAGGATGAAAAAAGCCTTCATGCCTGTTGCTGCCCATGCATTTGTGTTTATGTAAGTGTAAGTGTTTTTGGTTGGACTTTTGCACTATGAATGATTGTTTGCGTGAGATAATTGGCATTTGAATAATATTGCTAGGTTCCATTAGCTTTTTGCACTAGATCCTACTGTTTAGAAAATCTAGGAATGAGGTTCTTGTTGAACCTTGCTATATTCTAAAAATATTTTTAAGATGAATTTTATGAATATCTGTAACTTATACAGAAGTGTACATGCATACTTCATATATACATTATCATACAAATGGGATGTCTTGTTTTAAAAATGTAAAGTGAAAGCCTAGAAGATCAGTTGAGGAAAAGCATTAAGTTGTTAAAATATGAACTACTTGTAATCAAATGTGAGATCAAAAAAAATAATGTGAAAATGTCAGTACAAAAATTTGAATTTGCACCACTTCCTTTGTACTACATTGGATTTTTTATAATTTATTTTAAATGGTCTTATGTACTTCAGTACATGAATAAAAGTTTATAGAGCTAAATAAATTAAATAAAAGATAGACTCATATTGTAGCAGTCTTAAATTCTCTTTCTTTCACAAGAAAGAAACTTCTGGCAAGGAAGGAGACAGTATTTGTAAAACTCATATTTTACACAAATCAGGAGTGTTTTTGCTTAGTGGAATTATATATTTTGACACATTGCCTTATATTCTTCCCCTTTCTCTGCTTGATCATTATTTTTTGATAAAAGTATATATAAAATACAGATAAAGTATCTTTGGAAAACAGAAATGTTTTGCTACATCTTTTAACATAACTAAATTATAAATTATATTTAAAACACTAAAATATTTAAATGTTGCATGCACTTTGAAGTAGTAGTTTATGTTAGATTTATGTAACAAGTAACAACAAGCAAGAATGTTGGATTCCAAAGTCACAAGTGATGAAGGTCAATAAGTATCTGATTTAATCCACAGCAAACCTTCCATGTCATTGTCCACACAATTTAAGGATCCCCTGGAATTTACAGGGAGGTATTTATATGCAGCAGCAATTGCAGAAAGGTTTTAGTATAATGAAAAGTTTGAAAAGTGCTACAGCCGTTCATATATAATCATTACAAGGAACTGTATACAACACACACAATTGTTTTCATAAATTATTCTGTGTATATTCCATAATTGTAATTTTGGCATTACCATTAAACATGAGTGTTTGTAAAAACTCAGTGGATTCAGAATACAAATATAAAAGAGTTTGGACAGAAAAACCAGACATGGAAATTCTAATATGAACCTATGAATGTAGAGAAAACAGATTATCAACATATTTGCAGTAGATACAGCCAGTGATACCTAAGTTTGATTACAAGGATATTGCTTCATGCTATAACCACCTGTAGCTGAAAAAATTCCCTTGAAAGGCTCACTTTTATGAATTTGAAAAAGCTTATATTTATTCAGAATAATTTGAATTATTTATAAACATAGGTTTGTATCATCTCTAGAAAGAATAAATAATTTGTAATAAAGGACCAATACAATTTTGAAAAGGAAAAACAAAGTAAAACTGGCATATATCAGTATGAAATCAAGTCTCATGTGATTAATGCTTGTTGACTTCATGGACATACTTAAATTATATTCTTGGCAACTTTATAGAAATGCTTTGCCATTGGCTTATTCTGTCCCCCTTGCTACCCACACACATATATTCTATATATATCCATAATACTGTAGTAACATCTACCTTGTTGTGGAACATCATGCAGAATCTTTGAAGTTATCTTTATATCCATGGAAGTAATTAAATAACTGTCAGTACTAAATGCTGCAAAATAAACTAATTTGAGTCATACAGTGACTACAGTATGAACCAAGGCTGTACCCCTTTAAAAAAATAATATATCAATTGCTTATATAATTTTCATCCAAATATTTTAGTGAGCAGCTCTAAATGGGTTCCTTATGCAGACAAAAGTTTCAGAAGGTTTCATCATTTTCCTGGTTTCTTTTTTCTTTTTGAAGCAAGTAAAAATTACCTTATCAGTTACTATTTTTTACTACTTTGAAAATATAGTTAAACTCAGCAGATATATCTCATTGCTATATTATGTGATTATAGATATATAAACATACACATCTAAAACCTGTTGCCACTGGTTCGTGCTCAATGCTTCTGTGCATGCAGAGAAGCGTCCCCAGGCTGGTGGGCACTGGACCAGAATATCTCCGGGACCGCCTTCTGCCGCACGAATCCCAGCGACCAGTTAGGTCCCACAGAGTTGGCCTTCTCCGGGTCCTGTCAACTAAACAATGTCGTTTGGCGGGACCCAGGGGAAGAGCCTTCTCTGTGGCGGCCCCGACCCTTTGGAACCAACTCCCCCCAGATATCAGAGTTGCCCCCACCCTCCTAGCCTTTCGTAAGCTTCTTAAAACCCACCTCTGTCGTCAGGCATGGGGGAATTGACATGTTCCCTCCCCCTAGGCTTATAAAATTTATGCATGGTACGCTAGTGTGTATGATTGGTTTTAATTTGTGGTGTTTTTTAAATTAATTTAAATATTGGATTTGTCTTACATTGTATTGCTATTGCTGTGAGCCGCCCCGAGTCTGCAGAGAGGGGCGGCATACAAATCTGATTAAACTAAACTAAATTAAACTCCCGCTGCTACCAGTTCACAGAACTGGACCAAACCGGGAACAATCCACTGCTAATATAGAAACATAGAAACATAGAAGTCTGACGGCAGAAAAAGACGTCATGGTCCATCTAGTCTGCCCTTATACTATTTTCTGTATTTTATCTTAGGATGGATATATGTTTATCCCAGGCATGTTTAAATTCAGTTACTGTGGATTTATCTACCACATCTGCTGGAAGTTTGTTCCAAGGATCTACTACTCTTTCAGTAAAATAATATTTTCTCATGTTGCTTTTGATCTTTCCCCCAACTAACTTCAGATTGTGTCCCCTTGTTCTTGTGTTCACTTTCCTATTAAAAACACTTCCCTCCTGGACATTATTTAACCCTTTAATATATTTAAATGTTTCGATCATGTCCCCCCTTTTCCTTCTGTCCTCCAGACTATACAGATTGAGTTCATTAAGTCTTTCCTGATACGTTTTATACTTCAGACCTTCCACCATTCTTGTAGCCCGTCTTTGGACCCGTTCAATTTTGTCAATATCTTTTTGTAGGTGAGGTCTCCAGAACTGAACACAGTATTCCAAATGTGGTCTCACCAGCATTCTATATAGTGGGATCATAATCTCCCTCTTCCTGCTTGTTATACCTCTAGCTATGCAGCCAAGCATCCTACTTGCTTTCCCTACCGCCTGACTGCACTGTTCACCCATTTTGAGACTGTCAGAAATCACTACCCCTAAATCCTTTTCTTCTGAAGTATTTGCTAACACAGAACTGCCAATACAATACTCAGATTGAGGATTCCTTTTCCCCAAGTGCATTATTTTACATTTGGAAACATTAAACTGCAGTTTCCATTGCTTAGACCATTTATCTAGTAAAGCTAAATCATTTACCATATTACAGACGCCTCCAGGAATATCAACCTTATTGCACACTTTAGAGTCATCGGCAAATAGGCAAACCTTCCCTACCAAACCTTTCCCTATATCACTCACAAATATATTAAAAAGAATAGGACCCAGAACAGACCCTTGTGGCACACCGCTTGTAACCTGACTCTGCTCAGAATACTCACCATTAACAATAACTCTCTGATGTCTACGCTTCAGCCAGCTGCAAATCCATTGAACTATCCAGGGATTAAGTCCAATCTTCACTAATTTATCTATCAGCTCTTTATGTGGAACCGTATCAAAGGCTTTGCTGAAGTCCAGGTAGGCAATATCCACGGCACCACCTTCATCCAACACCTTTGTGACATAGTCAAAGAAATCAATGAGATTAGTCTGACATGATTTGCCTTCAGTAAAGCCATGCTGATTTGGGTCCAATAAGTTATTGTTTTTTAGGTGCTGATTTATCCTCTTTTTGAGTAGAGTCTCCATCATTTTAACTACAACTGATGTCAAGCTAACTGGCCTGTAGTTACCAGCTTCTTCTCTACTGCCCTTCTTGTGAATAGGCACAACACTGGCCATTCTCCAATCCTCAGGAACTTCTCCTGTTAACAACGATTGGTTAAACAAATCAGTCAGGGGGGTAGTAATGACAGATCTGAGTTCTTTAAGAACTCTGGGGTGGATGCCATCTGGACCCATTGCCTTATTTATCTTTAATCGTTCAAGTTCTTCTAAGACATCGGCTTCTAAGATCACTGGAGCTGAATCCGTACAGTTGGAAGCAATGCTATATCCCTCTATAGTATTATTTTGTAAGGTGTCTTTTGAGAAAACTGAACAGAAGTAGCTATTGAAATGGTCAGCGATCTCCTTATTCCCATTAATGCATGTATTATTCCCGGTACTAACCTTCGTGATGCCGCAGTTTTTCTTCTTCTTATCATTAATATATCTGAAGAAGGTTTTATCCCCCTTCTTTACAGATTTTGCTATTTCTTCCTCTTTTGAGGCTTTAGCATCATATATTATCTGTTTCGCCTCCTTCTGTCTCATTTTATACACCTCCCTATCAGCTATACTTCCAGACTCTTTATACCTCCTATAGGCAGCCTTTTTTTCATTGACTATAGCTCTTACATCATTGCTAAACCATAGCGGTTTCTTCTTCCTTTTACCTTTAGTTATTTGTCTTACATACAGTCCAGTGGCTTTTAAGATGGCCTTTTTTAATACAGTCCACTGGATGCTCGCTCCTGCCATTTTATCCCTCCCCTTTAATTCATTATCTAAATATTCTCCCATTGCATTAAAATTTGTTTTTCTGAAATCCAATACTTTGGTTGCATTATAGGATTGCTCACAATGAGTTTTTACATCAAACCACAAACATAGATAGTCACTGCAACCTAAATTTTCTCCCACCTTGACATCTGAAACCCAATTCCCATTCGTAAAAACTAAATCTAGAATATTCTCCCCTCTAGTTGGTGTCTTAACCAGCTGTGCCAGAGCTGCTCCTGTAAAGGCCTCTACTATATTCTTACTTTTGCACATGCACGCCCTTATTAAACTGTTTTCTATGAATCAAATAGTTTCTGAGGATGTAATTTGAAAAATAAAACTTGTCAGTTAAAATTTATTTCGGCTTTTAATTTTAAAAAATGTAGAACACTAAGCATTTCTTGTACCTGACAGAAGAGGAATAATGAGTTCAAGCATAGGAGCCCATCTTCTATCCCATGTATAGAAATGCAGCTTTTTATCTTTGTCAATTACTAGTCAATGTGAGTTGCATTGCTTTGATCAAGGAAAAAGAATAATACTGTGTACCAAGCAACTCATTTACTATATGAAAAAGCAGGGTGTCCAGCAAACCTGGAAAATGGGAATCAGGGAATTATCAGGGAAATTGGCAATTTGGGAAATATCAGGGTATTATCAGGGAATTCGTGAAAAAAAACAGAATAAATCAGGGGGGGGAAACAAACTGTATTAAAATGTTTAAAAGTCAGGGGGAAATCATGTTAAAAAAAAACACGGATCACACTGCCTGGCAGAGTCAAGCAAAAATGAGCATAAGTGTGGCAACAACTTGCTTCCTTAGCTGCCGATATTTCTCCACTGCTTAGCTGTTTGGCATGACATCATCTATGACCATGCCTTAACTAGATCGCAAGTTACAGAGACATTTTAGGGAAATATCAGGAAATTTCAAAATGCTTTCCCCCTGGACCACCCTGATAAGGAAGGGCACCTTAGACATGCTCCATATTCTGATCAAGCCTTGGTAGATAAAACCATTAGACTTTTAATTTGGAAAATTTTAGAAGGAGATTTAAATAAACTGAAAATTTCTTAATCCTCAGCTGAATTTCAGATACACCTGACTGCAAATAGAACATGTAGAATAAAATTAAAGTCTAATTATTGCAGTGCTTAACAACTTTTTATTGCCAGATTAGATGAATTCAGTACTTCTTTATCATCCTTTTGCATTTAGAGCAGTTAGCACAGTTATTGAGCATCTATATCCTATACTTGGAATGCCATATTTTATTAGCCGTATTCACAAAAATGCAAAATCTTGACTGCACTGTATTTTTGTAATTTATGTCGGAAGTTCCTGACATCAAGAAGTAGATAAGCACTGGAAATAATTTATTTTTACTTTGAATGAGATCTTAATGTTGGGCTGTTAAGGACTTTTTTATGTTTTACTATACAATCAGGCTGTGAAACTCCTTTGAAAGGGGATCAAAACTTCTCTTCAATCAAAACCAATGCATCAGAAACTGCTCCGGCCCAATATATCCTGGTGTAACTATTTCACTTTGCAAACCGGCAGGCATATGTGAATAAAGCTGGGTGGGAGTAGCTTTCATAGGAGCCATGGAAACCGGACAAAAGCTGTGGTCACATATAATTCAAAGTCCTTTGAATGCAGTTGCCAACTTTTATTTCTGAAGAATTTGCACAAGCTTTGCTGTCAGGGACAGTGTATTATATGGTCAACATTGTTTCAGTTATTTATGTGACCCCACTACCAATATGAATCATTAGGAAAAAAATGACTTATTTTAATCCAGATATAAGGAGGATTTCTTTCTCATGCTGTATATTTTTCCTCATCAAAGACTACCTTTATAAAGCTGAAGATTTCTGATTTTGCAGTTAGTGTTAATATAATGGATTAAGGAAACTCCTCATTCTGAATAACCTGCTGGCTATCTTGTTGGACTTTTAAATATTTTTTTATTTAGAAGGAGGAGATTTAAGAGAGAATGTCAGGAGTTTCTTTGTTATTTATTAGAGCCTTGGAAGAATGGAAACCACATTAATAAGGTTGATAAGGAATGCTTATCATATGAGTGATGATTTTTCCCACCCTGCCCCCTTATATTAATTTCTGCTCAGTGAGGCACACATGATTGGAAAGCAATTTTGCATCTGTTCTAGTTATCCATATTTTTGTTTGAGTGTTGTGAATTGGTAAACACTGAATTTTAAACACAGATCACTGCCTTATGTAAGTTGCTATATCTAAACTGTTCTTTTAAGTACCTGATGCTTTTATTAAAATTAAAATCCTCCTTTCTTGATGAGACTACCTTGTTGATTTAAAGGGAAAATCTGCAGGCCTTTTTTAAGAGGAGGGAAAGGGAGATTTTCTGTTTAGCTCATCCCAATTCCTGGCAAATGGGACAGTTCTCTGTTCTAGAAAAGGCTGTGACAGGGGCATAATTACTTGCCCGTGTAGTTTTTATCTGGGAAAGTTATTTTTTGGAGTACAGTATAAGACACACTGGAGTATAAGACACACCTTAGTTTTGGGGGAGGAAAACAAAGAAAAAAGGCCTCTGTCTCCCAGCAATTTGCCAAACAGCAAACAGCACAGATGATATGCAATGTTTGCTGTATATTTCTGTGCATGTGTGCCTGATCTATAGAAATAGTAAAGAATTAGAGAAATGGACATTATGGCAGTATATTAATCCCAGAAAGTTTTCTTAAATGTAATCACACTAACTCCTCCCAATTATTTACAGGGTTTAACTCAGCTGCCTTATCTTAATACTAATACTTAGTACTAAAACAGGACATTGCAGATTATACTTTTATAGATCTTTAAAATTGATGTGGCTTTCTGGAAGTATTCTCTGCTATTTAAAAGAAGATACAATAGTACTGGCCTCTTCAGATAAATCATTTACCGTATATACTTGAGTATAAGTCAACCCAATTATAAGCCCAGGCACCTACTTTTGCCACAAAAACTGGGAAAACTTATTGACTCAAGTATAAGCCTAGGGTGGAAAATAACAGTGGCTACTGGCAACTTATACAAATGGAATATTTTTCTACTGTAGCTTGTTAAAATTGTTTTTGTAGGAGAATAAAAAAACATGAAGAATGGTTGCAGGAACTGGGTATATCTAGTTTAATTTTAAAAAGGGCCAGGGGAGACATGATAACAGTCTTCCAATATCTCAGGGTTTGCCACAAAGAAGAGAGAGTCAACCTATTCTCCAAAGCACCTGAGAGCAGAAAAAGAAGCAATTGGTGGAAACTAAACAAGGAGAGACACAGCTTAGAACTAAGGAGAAAATCCCTGAGAGAACAATGAATCTGTGGAACAGCCTGCCACCAGAATGCTCCAACACTGGAAGTTTTAAAGATGTTGGGTACCCATTTGTCTGAAGTAGTGTAGGGTTTCTGCCTAAGCAGGGGGTTGGACTAGAAGATCTCCAAGGTCCCTTCCAACATTATTGTTATTATTATGTAACTTTTCCTTCCAAACTGTTTTTTATTTCTTGCACCTTTCTTCCTCCCCTTCCTAAATCTCTCTCTTTTTAAAATTCCTTCTTTTATCATAACCAAAAATCTTAAAATATCTTTAGGAATGTGATCAAACCTGTTATCTTAATCTTCATTACAATATCATTATAATTTTCTTAATAAATGGGATTTCATATATTATTTCAAAACAATTGCTTAAATCAAACTTCCATATGATAAATATTCAGATTTTCCATTTATAACATACTTCATAAGTTAAAATCATTACTATCTCAATACATCAGTAAATAACAATTTGGGGTTATTCAATCATTAATTGTAAAATCTTTCTTCTACGTGATATTTATCTTGCATAAGGAGAAACTATACTCTTAAAAAAGGTAGATCTATTCATATTAATTATGTAGAACAAATGATTAATGCCAAAATTCATACTATTATATTATCCCAACCTTTGTATTGTTTTAAACAAGTCAGCATTAACAATCCTCTTGGGTATGATAAGTATAGTTGTGGGGGCAATATGCTGGTTCTGTTAAAAAGTGCTATTGCTAACATGTTGTAAGCTGCCCTGAGTCTAAAGAGAAGGGCAGCATAAAAATTGAATGAATGAATGAATGAATAATAGTTGGAAGAAAAAGTTTAGTTACACAGTTATCCCCATTTGAAGCAACATTTTATTACAACATTACCTCTTCTGTTACTAGAAATTAATCAAATTTAAATGGGTAACTTACATTTTACTTTCTGATCAAGAGAGAAAGCCATGCTTCCTTCGTTCTGAAACTCTTCAACCCTCCCGCCCTTTCCCCCAGTGCTTCCTGTAGAGGAGGGGTTGTGATTGCTTCAGCCTGCTGCCAATCAGGCAGCTCTCTCAGTGCCTCCTTTCTGTGTAGAGGAGGAACTCTGATTGGTTCCATCTGCTGCCAATCAGGCAGCTGAAGGGTGTTGCCTGCAAGAGCAGAAACAGTCGTGGAAAGAAAAAAGCCTTGTGTTGCCAAGAGCCATGAGGTTTCCTCCCTCCCTGCCTTTCACATCCATACTGCGCAGCTTTGGAAAATGCTGCACGGGAGTTTTCAGGTCAGGGAAGGTCAGTGACTCGAATATAAGCCGAGGTTAGATTTTTCAGCACATTTTTTGTGCTGAAAATGTCGGCTTATACTCAAGTATATACGGTATTTTAAAAACCTTCATTTTGTTAAGTTGTTTAGAACAATGATGAAGCAGTCTTTAAAAAATAAGTGTAGTAATTTGAACATTCTATAGGCATTTATAGTTATTGACCTTTATAGTCCTTGCAGCAAAAAAACCCCAAACAGCCAGTTTCAGCCTTTGCTTCTCCCTTCAGCTTTAGTTTCACTTGCACCTGGGCTTGCCTGCAACTTCAATCAATCAGCTGAGTGTTGGGAGGCAGATAATCAGTGGCTTGTGCTTATCAGGCTCTGCTGCTGTTTGCTGCAAGGAGGTAAATTGCTGTCAGGCAGAGACCCAAAGAGAAGGGAGGGTGGGGGGGGCTACATTCAGTGTATAAGATGCACCTGAGTTTTTACCTCTTGGGGGGTTAAAAGGTGTGTCTTATACTCTAAAAAATATGGAAGGTAGACAGATTCTAAGGATAGAATCACAGAAATCTCTCCTAATTTTGCCTCCTTGTGTTTTTTTTTTTGCTATTGGTTTTCAGTGAATTTTATATTAGTTTATAAAGCATTTCCCTCAATTTATCAGTAAATAATTTTGCATATACAAATAAAGCTAAAAATTTGAGATGTTTCATCAGTGTTAAAATAAAAGTTAATTAAACGTTGATTTATATATTGATATTTCCAAATGAAAGCAGCTGATCAAAAAGAAGGAAGGGTGATATTTCTAGAATTAATTAGCTACCAAAAATATTGAAAAATGTGCTATTATAGCAACTTTAATGGTTAATGAAGTAAGATTAAGATGAGGGTAATGTGTTTTGCTTCACTGTTTTGCTTTGTAGTTTGTAGGTTAGATGATGCAACACTGCCCCCTTGTGTAATGTACCAATTTATATTTTATGCACAGTTACTTTGTTTAAAACACAACCAGTATCTTAATAACTAAATTATTACATTTCTCTGTGCCTTCTAATTATTTGCACTATACATATGGAAATCCGTTTTTGAAAGCTTCCATACTATTTGGAGCATTTGCTTATAAAACGTTTAATGTTCAAATAATTCAGTTACAGGTATAATAAACATTATCGCTATCTTTTATTGTTAAAAAAAGGTCAATAAAGTACACATTTGAAAACCTAATGCATGATGAATTTTATAAGTTACTGATGACTCTTTGTCCTAAGATGCACTTATATCTGCTTTGTATTATATGAAATAATTCCCTTTTGCCTGTGTGTATGTGTTTTTTTACAAGCATGCCTTTCATATAATGATAGAGGTAAGATGCACCATTTTATTTATAATCATAAATTACAAACTACATACAGGAGTAACATTTATATTTACAGATGTTGAGAGTTTCCTTAAAATCAGAACATGTTAGATTTCATTTTAGATACCAGATTTTGAAGATCCACTATATATGTGGAGTTCATCAAGCAACCTGTTGAATCTGGAGCAGTATTCATTTAATACTTTTTCTATGGCTTTGTTTTTATTTTTTCTACTATTATTTCGCATTACTATTTGGAATGGTGGGATTAAATTGGCATAGGTCCTTGTTTAGCTACTGCCTCGTGCATGAAAACAGGCCAGTTCATCAAAGTTCACTTCATTCTGTTTACATCCTGTAGATGCTTTAATATTTATCAAAGTAGATGAAGTAGTGAGGACCAGGAAATATAATCACACATAAGTACCTTTAAGGTCCCAATCACCATTACCATGACTGTAAACCTTTCTTGTAATGCTTATAATAAATAAATGCTAATAAAGTTAAGTAGTTCCAACTACAAAAACTGATTTCCCGATCTTTTAAGCTAATGATATTGGGTCAATTGCTGGGTTGGTAAAGTAGGGATGGAGCCACAGGAATTCTGTATGTGCACAGGAAATAACCACAGGCTGCATGAAGCATATAGATTTCCTATACAAAAGTTATAATTCCATTAAAAATAGGGTAATAATTTTTTTACAGTTTTTTTCATTCAAGTAAAGTATTGTTCATAAAATTTTAGTAGATACGTGTTGCACAAACTGTCTTATATTGACCATATGTAGAGATTAAAGATACTGGATTAGTTTCAAGAAATTTAATTCCTTCCATATTTTGTATGCATGCCTTTGTTTGGAATCATACAATTTAAAAGTTAGATTTATTCATTTCATTTTTGCTGAGAAAGAATTGAAAATGAATTCAAAAATTTTGAGACATTAACATTTTTGTTTTTATTCTGAATAATTTGCTTTCTAAATTGTTGTCTTTTGAATTGGTAAATGAGATTATACTAAAAAATGAACTTTTGTTGATTGTTATTATTTTTAGGACCCTGGACCACCACCTCCATCACCATTGATGGGCCTAAAGCCGTTGCAGTTACTAGAGATCAGAGCTAGAGGAAGGTTTGGCTGTGTCTGGAAAGCTCAGTTGTTAAATGAATACGTTGCTGTGAAAATATTCCCAGTGCAGGTATATGAACAGCCAAATACTGTGCTTATTATATGTTACAAATGTTTAAAATGTTTTTTTTAAATATTGTTATAACAAGGAAATCTGATGATATTTCAAAATATGTCTAAATATCATGTGATTGCTTAATAAAATATTCCAGTGGTTATGAGACCAAGTAAAATATGAAAGGAAATCAAGGACATCTATAATGATCCAGTCAGACATCCATCCTGATGGGTGAAGAAATAATTCCCTTTGTAATAATAGGCTTGGGATTTAAAAACTAATAAAAACTAGAAGGCATCTTTTTTTTTTACCAAAATATGTTCAGATCAGATCATTTATTTACAATCTCAAACTAATAAATATAGTCTTACCAACTACAGTCATACCTCGTCTTATGAACCTAATTGGTTCCAGGGGGAGGTTCGTAAGACGAAAGGTTCGTAAGACGAAACATTGTTTCCCATAGGAAACAATGTAAAGTCAATTAATCCGTGCAACCAAAAAAAAAAAACCCGCAAAAAAAACCGCTGCCGCCCGGCTGTCACCTTTTAAAACAGCCTGGGGGCTTCTCAGCGACCTCCCGAACGCCTAATGCCAAACCCAAACTTCCGGGTTCGGCGTTCGGGAGGCCGCCGAGAAGTCCCCAGGCTGTTTTAAAAGGTGACAGCCGGGCTGGGGGGCTTCCCAGCAACCTCCCGAACTCTTGCCGAACTTCCGGGTTCGGGGTTCGGGAGGTTGCTGGGAAGCCCCCCAGCCCGGCTGTCACTTTTTAAAACAGCCGCGCGGCTTCCTAGCCGTCTCCCGAAGCCGAGCACCAAACCCGAACTTCTGCATTCGGAGGCTGCTGGGAAGCCCCCCAGCCCGGCTGTCACCTTTTAAAACAGCCGCGTGGCTTCCCAGCAGCCTCCAAACGGTTCAGAAAAAATTTGCCTCTTCTTACGAACTTTTTTCGTGTTACGAACGCCAAACCCGAACTTCCGGGTTCGGCGTTCAGAGGCTGCTGGGAAGCCCCGCCGCCCAGCTGTCACCTTTTAAAACAGCCGGGGGGCTTCCCAGCAGCCTCCCGAACGCCGAACCCGGAAGTTCGGGTTTGGCGTTCATAACACGAAAAAAGTTCGTAAAAAGAGGCAAATTTTTTCTGAACCCCTGGTTCGTATCTCGAGTTGTTCGTAAGACAAGGGGTTCGTATCTTGAGGTACCACTGTATTCTATTTAGCTATTGTTATAATGGTGCTGGAAAAAATAACTTTATGGCCTATTTACAACTTTTGCAGCATTCCTGAGTCATTGCCATTACAGCCGGTTTACATTGTCTTGTGTCTGATCTATGATTGGTGCCCCACCCAGCATGAAAAACATTATAGAATCTGGGGGAGGGAACCAGATACAGAAAAAGAAAATTGCTAATTTAATTCTCTTTTACGTCACATGAACTTCATTCAATTGTTAACCTCACTTCATTGTCCATATTTATTTGATGAAGCAAATCAGGAAAAATCCTTATCTTTATTCCAGAGAACCTGCTTGCAAAATATTATTAGTTGTTGAACTAAGAGAATTATCTAAACATGTCTAGCCTCAATTTATTAAGCCATTTGACAGAATTTCTAAAGATTTGTGCACAGTTCAGAAATTGCTAGAAGCAAGAGTTCTCTGTTAATGTGAGTTTACCAAACCAAACCAAGACGTGTATTTCCCATCTTATTTTCAATCTTTTGGCCATCACCCCATGCATTTGGACAAATTTTATAGTATATCAGATATGATTTTGATTATTTGAAATAATTTTGAATATGTAGACAAGACATTTAATATTTTTAAAAATATATTAATGTGATTCTTTTTGTTTCAGGATAAAGAATCATGGCAAAATGAATATGAAATATATAGCTTGCCAGGAATGAAGCATGAAAATATACTACAGTTCATTGGTGCTGAGAAACGAGGCACTAACATTGATGTTGACTTGTGGCTAATAACAGCGTTTCATGAAAAGGTTATGACTTAGTTGTGATGGTTCATGTGACAATTGTTAGAACTTTTCATTGTGTACAAATAGAATATTTTCCAAGGGAAGCAGATTTTGAGGCAAATTTTTAAGCTTGTGAAAACTTTAGTAGTTTTTTTAAAAGATCAATGTTAAATTTTAAAGAGGAAGAATTCAACACAAGGCAGTGATTTCAGACTATCTTCCATGTCTGCCTGTCAAAGCTATTTTATTTGGGTGGGACAGAGCAAAATCAAGAAACAAAAAAAAATTGTCATTGTGTCTTATGATGGCACAGCACTAGGTAACCTCCTGTAGTCCCCAAACTCTTCAAACATTGTCCTTCCATATGTTTAAAAGGATGCCCACTGAATTATTACTATCAAGGTAATGATAAATATAATCCCTATATTTTCATTCTTTCCCTCCAAGCTCAGATCACAGAAACATTTCAATAAAATTTGGATATCCCAGATTATAAAATAGCAAATGGGATATTCTCACCACAGTGCTTGTTTTCTCTATGAGGCCAATGATAGGCTAATCTTTTCCGGACCGAGTACCCCAAGTGTGCACACAGCCCAAATTCCTAAAATTTGGGAATTTGTAGCTCCGGGAGATGAAGCGCCAGAAGAGAAGTCTGGAGCTGCGTTGGACAGCCAGTAAATCCAAACCTGACCGGATACTGTTGAGAGCCTTTTATTAGGACTTATCTAGTGGTAATTCAGGTGGCAAAATGTTCACATTTTTCCACCCTTATTGTATCTGTGCATCTCGCCCAGCTGCCCTGTTTAGGGTGACCAGCTCCTTTCTTGATAAGGATGAAGCGGACAAGCCCTTACAGGGTAGAGCTGAGGAATTTGTCCAGTTTCTTGTGGATAAAGTCACTCAGAGTCGGGCAGACCTGGGCAGTGTCGACTGAGATGGCAGGGGCACGTCTTAGTCCGATTGTGTGGGACGAGTTTGATTTGATGACCCCCAATGAAGTGGACAAGACCATGGGAGCTTTGACCTCCTCCACCTGTTTGTTGGTCTTCGCCAGCAGGGAGGTGACATGAGGCTGGATCCAGGTGGTGATTAATGCCTCCTTAAAGGAGGGATCCTTTCCACAACCACTAAAGGAGGCGGTTGTATGACCCCTCAAGAAGCCATCCTTGGATCCAGCTAACCTGAAAAACTACTGTTCTGTCTCCAACCTTCCTTTCATGAGGAAAGTTGTTGAGAATGTGGTGGTGCTCCAGCTCCTGCAGTCTTTGGATGAAGCCAGTTACCTAGATCAGTGATGGTGAACCTTTTTTTCCTCGGGTGCCGAAAGAGCATGTGCGCACATAATCGCGCATGCGCGAGTGCCCATACCTATAATTCAATGCCTGGGGAGGGCAAAAACAGCTTCTCAGGCCCTCTGGAGGCCAGATACGGCCTGTTTCCCAATTTCTGGTGGGCCCAGTAGGCTCGTGTTTCGCCCTCCCCAGGGTCCCAAAGGCTTCCCTGGAGCTGGAGGAGGGTAAAAACGCTCTCCCCCATCTCCCCGGAGGCTTTCTGGAAGCCATAAACGCCCTCCCAGAGCCACTGTGTGAGCAAGAAATCAGCTGGCTGGCACACACATGCACATTGCAGCTGAGCCAGGGCAATGGCTTGTGTGCCAACAGATATCGCTACATGTGCCACAGATTTGCCATCGCTGACCTAGATGTTTACCAGTCTGGTTTCAGGCCTGGCTACAGCATTGAAACTGCTTTGGTTGCGCTGATGGATGATCTCTGGCGGGCCAGAGGACATTCCTCTATCTTAGTGCTTCTTAACCTTTCAGCGGTTTCTATACCATCAACGATGGTATCCTTCTGCGTCAACTGGAGGGGTTGGGAGTGAGCGGCACCATATTATGATGGTTGTCCTCTTCTCCAGTCGGGTGCAGTCTGTGTTCATAGGGGGACAGAGGTCGACTCCTAGGCCTCTCCTTTGTGGGGTGCCTCAGGGGTCGGTCCTCTCCCCCATCCTGTTTAACATCTACATGAAACCGCTGGGTGAGATCATCCAACGGCATGGAGTGAGTTTCCTACAGTATATGCTGATGAGCTGTACATTTCCACCCCATGTCAATTCAGCGAAACAGTGGATGTGATATGCCGGTGCTTGGAGGCTTTGAGGATCTAGATGGGAGTCAACAGACTCAAGCTCAACCTCGACAAGACCAAATGGCTCCTAAGGACTGTTTCATCTGTCCCTAACTTGAGGGGGTGGAGTTAACCCTCTCAGAACAGGTCCACAACTTGGTAGTCCTCCTAGATCCACAGCTGAAATTAGAACAGCATTTCAGCTGTGGCTAGGGGCACCTTCACACAGGTCCACCTAGTGCACCAGTTGTGGACCTATTTGGATAGGAATTCTCTTCTCACAGTCACTCATGTCCTTGTCACCTCACAGTTTGACTACTGCAATGCACTCTACACAGGGCTACCCTTAAAGAATGTTCAGAGACTACAATTAGTCCAGAATGCAGCCATGTGAGCTGTTGTGGATATGCCTAGGACACTCACATAACTCCATCATTCCTTGAGCTGCATTGGCTTCCTATCAGTCTCTGGATGCAATTTAAGGTGTTGGTTATCACATATAAAGCCCTACATGACTTAGCACCAGATTACTTACAGGACTGTCTTCTGCCTCACACTTTCCAGCAGCCGATCAAAACCCACAAGGTTGGCCATCTCCAGGTCCCATTGGCCAAACAGTTTCGACTGACAAGACTGTGGGGGAAGGCCTTCTCTGTGGCAGCGCTGGCTCTCTGGAACCAGATACCCCCGGAGATCCGCCCCGCCCCTACCCTCCTGGCCTTCCAGAAGGCCTTAAAAGCATGGCTTTGCTGGCAGACCTGCAGCCATTGAGCTATAGGGCTCTTCTCCAGCCTAGAAATAAGGAATGCTTTTGGAATGGGGCTTTTATTGTTGTATATGGTTTTATTGTGTACGCCACCCAGAATCAGGCAGGAGTTGGGCTGCCTATAAATACAAACAAATATGCACACATGACCCTTGCACATGTGCCTTGCCTCCATGATGCATGCCCTGTGTGTGCCCCACCACTGTGTGTGCATGCCCCACTTGTATCCTGCCCCCACACTTATGCGGCAGAGACCCGAAGACCACCTGGCCGGCAGGAGGTGCAGGTACATGTGTGGCGGAGCTGAGCTGGGATGATGGCTTGCGTACCCACAGAGAGCATATGCCTGACATAGGTTCACCGTCACGTATTTAGGCTGTGTAATCCTAGTTCTAAAATTTTAGTTAAATGTGTCATGTAACTTTAATGATGTGATATAAAGGGAAAAATATTATTTATATTATTATTTTAACATATTATTTATAAATATAAATATTATTTATTATTTAGGGTTCACTTACTGACTACCTGAAAGCTAATGTAGTTTCATGGAATGAACTCTGTCATATAGCTGAAACTATGGCAAGAGGTTTGGCCTATCTCCATGAAGACATCCCTAGTCTAAAAGAAGGGCATAAACCAGCTATATCTCACAGGTACCACCTATCACACTAACTATCTATCTATCTATCTATCTATCTATCTCTATTTCTATCTATCTTCTGATATTAATATTTAACTGTAATAAGAGGCTTAAAAAGTGTTGGATTCCTCCTTGATGAGCCACATTATAATGTATCTCAGCCCAACTGTTTGACAAGGAGTAGAGAAAACTGGAATCTAAAGGAAAAGGGCTGTAGTTCTGGTTTTAATTGCTTTCTGAGGTACAGTAGTCATACCTTGCTTTTTTGGCTCTCTTTTCCAGTCTCTCAGGGCAGCCTTTTAGGTACTTGCAAGGTAGAAGAGTTGGGAGAGTCTTGTCAAAACCAGAGCTCTGCTATATTGAAGTGTGGATGCAACCCAGTTTGTAGAAGGAAGAACAATGCAAAATCAATTGATCAGAATGCAAAATCAATTTGTAACACAGTTTTGATTGCAGCAAAAATGCAGTGGCACATTAGAAAACAATACTGTTTTTTAAGTAGCTAGGGTTTCGCCCCGATTTGACAGCTATCTGGGCTGTTGGCTCTGTGATCTTTGTGCCGTTCTGAAAATCAGCATTTGCAGTGGCCATTTTGGAAATCTCAGCGGCCATTTTAACCCTGCTGTTCTGTTCGAAAAAAGTTCCTAATGTTATGTTCCCGGGTCACCCTGACCCGGACCGAAAACTCTTCATTTGCAGTGCTTATGTTTGGTCTTTTTGAAAGCTTTTTTCACCTGGAAACATGTTTGAACATTTCTGCACACAATGGAATGAAAATTGAACTGAAAAAATTAATCCTTATTGGTTTATTTTGCACATAAATGTGCCTCCCCCCCCGTTTTTGTGAAAGTTTTTTCAATTTATGGATAGTTTTGCTTGCAAAATCCATTCTATTTTACTAAAGTTGGTGTGGGATTGGTAGCTTGAACATTTCTGCACACAATGATATGAAAATTGAACTGAGAAAATTAATCCTTATTGGTTTATTTTGCTCATAAATGGGCCCCCATGCTTATACTCAAATAGGCTTATACTCGAGTAGGCTTATACTCGAGTATAAAATGATATGGTCTTATATTCAAAAATAAACCAATAAGAATCATTTTTTTTCAGTTCATTTCTATTTTTCTTATGTTTAGGATTGTTCAATTTAGTATATCAAAACTTTTGAGTTTATTGATAATTTTGCCTGCAAAATGCATTCTATTTTACTATTCTATTTTGGTGTGGGATTGGTAGCTTGAACCTTTCTGAACATAATGATATGAAAATTAAACTGAAAAAATGATCCTTATTGGTTTATTTTGCTCATAAATGGGCCCCCATGCTTATACTCAAATAGGCTTATACTCGAGTAGGCTTATACTCGAGTATAAAACAATAAACCAATAAGAGTCATTTTTTTCAGTTCATTTATATTTTTCTTATGTTCAGGATTGTTCAATTTAGTATATCAAACCTTTTGGGGGAAAATTCCTTAGGGATTTGTAGCCTTAAAAAATATAAATTGACACGAAATTCAAAAAGGATGGGGGGAGGGGCTTTTTGATCAAAATAAAAATATAAGTCTCAATTTTTCCAGTTCAATTTTCATATCATTATGTTCATAAATGTTCAAACTAGTTTTCCAGTTGAAAAAGTTTTCAAAAAGATTAAATTCAAGTACCTAAAAAAAATATTTTTGGTCCTGTCATATACGAACAGAAACAGATTTGAAGTTATGATTTTTTTTTGCCCAGAAAACAATTAGCCACCACCCCAAAAATATTTTTTGATGACCAGCATTGTTAAATTGAGTAAATGAATGCCTAAGATTTTAAAGAATATTTCGGATTTGGAGCATAAAAAAATAAAAAGTGAAAATGATTGCAAGCAGCCGAGGGGGGTGGGAGGCCTTATTTCTGATGTTAAAAAACCAGTAAGAATCATTTTTTTCAGTTCCTTTATATTTTTCTTATATTCAGAAATGTTCAAGCTACCAATCCCACACCAACTCCAGTAAAATAGAATGGATTTTGCAAGCAAAACTATCCATAAATTGAAAAAAAATCACAAAAACGGGGGGGGCGGCACATTTATGTGCAAAATAAACCAATAAGGATTAATTTTTTCATTTCAATTTTCATATCATTGTGTGCAGAAATGTTCAGACTACTTTCCAAGTGAAAAAAGTTTTCAAATTGACCAAACATAAGCACTTCAAATGAAGTGTTTTCGGTCCGGGTCGTATGTGACCCGAACATAACATTAGGAACTTTTTTTGCTCAGCAAAAACTAAGCCCCCCACCCCCCCAAAAAAATTCTCATAGAGAGAACCCCTGAAATGATGAAAAGTCATGAAATTTCAAGTTTCAGATATGCAGGGAAAATTTTTTACAGGGACTCAAACTTGGCTTCGGGTCACATACGACCCGAACAGAACAGCAGGGTTAAAGGCACAGTTGTGATTGGAAGATTGTTGCTCTTCTCTAATTTCATTCTGTCGCATGGAGATTGCCCAAAGATCCAGCAGTTGCCTAGGAAGTGATAATTCCTCCCCTTGTGCAGATTGCTGAGAGGGAGTGGGCAGCAATAAATCAGCCCCTCCTCATTAAGCCGAAGCACCAGTCAGATGTTAATTAGAACTGAGCAGAGTTTTAGTGCTCCCACAATTAGCAGCTTGCCCTGCTCCACCAGGGCACGACACAAGCGAATAGCGACTCAGCCATGCTACACCAGGGCAAGGCAAGACAGATTATAGTGCCACGCCCCACCAGGACACGGCCAAAAGGTCACGGTTAGCCACGCTCCACCAGAGCACGGCAGGAAGCCTAGCACGGCAGAATACACAACTGAGCCTCCTTGGTCAGACTAGTGCTGTTCATTATCAGGGACAATTTTGTCTGTCCTGTGACAACTGTATGTGACATTTGCTTAGCTTCTCGGCACAGGCAGTGGCCCTTTATTGCTCTACCATTAATCATGGCATCCAGGGCCTCAACCTTGGCCAGTTCCAACCAGTGATGAGTTGCCGACGGTCAGGTGCGCTCCGTGCGTGTGTGCCTGCATTCGACTCGTGCGCTCACTCGCATGAGATTCGGCTGCTGTACATGCGCAACAATCGAAATCTCACATGAGCGAGATTTGGGCAAAAAACTGGCAATTTTTGCCCAAATCACACTTCCGTGAGGACGGTCACACATGTGAGATTTGGGTGATTTCCCCCTATTTCTTTTGAATATTTTCCTCCCATTTCCTAAGCGCTCCGATTGTGTTGTATATTTGTGCAAATGGTAATGTCCATTGTTTTCATTATAAACCATAGTTATTGTATGTCCAGGTACCAAGCCAATTTTTTTTCATCTCTGCAACTATATTCAAAGAATGAATTATACTGTCAGTTAAAGATGTCCAAATGTTATTCTGATCCCTTTTAAATATGACAGTTTTCAATTTTGTACTTCATTTTTTCAAGGGACATCAAGAGCAAAAATGTGTTATTGAAAAATAATCTTTCGTCATGTATTGCTGATTTTGGGCTTGCTTTAAAATTTGAGGCTGGCAAGTCAGCTGGTGATACCCATGGTCAGGTAAGTTTAAACGAAAATAAGAATTAAGATATTTTATTATATATGTTGTGATATTTTTCCTTGCCATTACAATATTAAAAGCACTTTTGTAAAATGGCTAGTAGCCGATCATGGTCTTATAGGTGCAGTTTATAACATGATGTTAACATGATTTATAACATGGTGTTATAAACATTTTAAATTACAGAATAGTAGGACAAGAAGAAAAACATATCTCTGAGTATGAAATGGTCATGTCTTAAGAGTTTGTGCTTTGTATTTACTTTGCAATGTGACTCCTAGGCAAGGAATGCAAACTTTGATCATTGAAAGCATTTCTGCATGTTAAATTTTGAGACATTGCTAATAATGTTCACTCTTTTTAGTTCCTTGGCCATTTCAAAATAATGAAAGTTATTGAAACTATTTGTATCAAGAGATTTTTAATGCTTTTTTAAATAGGTAATGTTCCAAAGGTTACCTACTTCTTTAAGAAATGTTTTTCAGTGTATTTTTGATTTTGATGGCAAGCTGTTTCAAAATAAATTATAGGATTCCAAATTCTAAAAACCAAGTGATTTTGACTTTGCTATTTTGTTTTTTCTAGAATGTATGATGAGCATCTAATTAGTTTACACTTTGAATTTGCACATTTATAAGCCTAATGATTCTTCTTATTGTCAAGGTTGGTACCCGAAGATACATGGCTCCTGAAGTATTAGAAGGTGCTATAAACTTCCAGCGAGATGCATTTTTGAGAATAGACATGTATGCAATGGGATTAGTTCTGTGGGAATTGGCATCACGATGTACAGCATCAGATGGTAAGCAGTTGACACAGTGTAAGGCCTTTAATGGCCACTAAGTAGGATAGATAGACAGAAAACTAGTAGACCCCATCCAAGAACATTAACTAGCTGTCAGAAGACTCAATGAAACCTCTTTAATTTCACAACACAGACACATACTCAACCACAGTTGTAACTGGGAAACTGTTAGCCGTTTAGACCAAGCCAAATCCAGAAACACTTGGGAATTTCTCAAAGCTTTGCTCAGCCACACCAATAGACACATAGAGAGAAACCATATTTACACACCATTCAAAAGAGACAATGAAAACACCTAGCTTTCCATACAGCGTGTCCTTCACTGCAGACTTCCTCCATAACATCCCTTACCAGAACTAAGCTGGGTAATTATATATGCACAGTCTTCCATGTTCATTCAACTTTATAGATGGCATTTTATACCCAGACAAATGCAACTTTTGGAAGATGAGTTGTCTCTGATCACTTGCAAATATCACATTATCCTTAAGTAAAAAGCTTGCTGGTCATCTATGTGTGAGTCACAGAAAACATGATTCCTTATTTTATCTGTAATTGCAGCTATTCAAGTAGTCAACTGTTAATTTATCCAACCAGTCTCCTCATTGTACGTATTCTTGGGTGGCCTTATTAATCCCTTTGAATCTCATGTAATAGTCTTAGGAATCATAATAGGTCAGGAACCAGTGGCTGAGCAAATATTTAGTTTTGATTTTTTTTAAAAAAAAATTCAGATATGAAAAATGAATTCACAGATGGCCATTTCAAGAATTGTAATTACAATTGAGTTATTTCTTCTAATACTTTGAATAACTCACTGTGCTGAATATTTATGCTTGTTTTGTCAGACTTCATTATATTTTAAAAATCAATTGCTGTTTACAGATCTGTTATTGTACAACCATTGAAGGCTGCATTGTTTCCATTGGAAACTATGCTTTAGAAGCCTAGATCAGAGAACAAAATAAAATATACTAGAAGTGTCCCATACTCTGTCCCTTGATCAATATAATCAATTTGGACAGTCATAAACCAGCTGTCATCTTTCATTCTGGTCTCTTAACCTGATCAGCATGAAACTAGAAGTTAACAGAATTTATGTAATGTATTATTATTTCGTACAATGCAGGACCCGTGGATGAGTATATGTTACCTTTTGAGGAAGAAGTGGGTCAGCATCCTTCTCTGGAAGATATGCAGGAGGTTGTGGTACATAAAAAGAAGAGGCCTGTTCTGAGAGAGTGTTGGCAGAAACATGCTGTAAGTAACAAATAATGTTGCCAGTTCAAGTAGTTAGCAATAGCAATAGCACTTAGATTTATATACAGCTTCACAATGCTTTTACAGCCCTATCTAAGTTTACAGAGTCAGCATATTGCCCCCAACAATCGGGTCCACATTGATGGAAGGCTGATCAACCTTGAGCCTGGTGAGATTTGAACTGGTGAACTATAGCCAGCAGTCAACAGAAGCAGCTTGCAGTACTGCACACTAACCACTGCACCACCAAGGCTCATCTATTCATTTAGTGACCACTCAAAGTTACAACGGCACTGAAAAAATTGACTTATGACCATTGTTCACACTTATAATCGCTGCAGTATCCTCATAGTCACATGATCAAAATTCATATGCTTCACAATTGACTCAAATTTATGACAGTTGCAATATCCTGGGATCACCTGTTGTGACCTCATTATAAGCAAAGTCAATGGGGAAGCCAGATTCACTTAGTAATCACGTTATTAACTTAACTTAACAACTGTAGTGATTCATTTAACAACTATGGTACAAAAGGTCGTAAAATGAGGCAAAATTTACTTAACAAATATTCACTTAGTAACGAAAATATTGGGCTGAATTGTGGTTGTAAGTTGAGAATATCTATACTGCAACTTATCTTCAGAAGATAAAACTTTTATAACCTATAAAAATACATTTAAAATCCAATGGAGAAATTGAACTTCAGTATCCTGCTGTTTTAAAAATTATGTTTCTAAAATATTTATATAATCCAGCAAGCATGTCTTACATGGGTAGGAAGGATAGGAATTGGGGAAAGCTGCTTTGTTCGATGATGTGTCAAACTCTACAAAAAGGGTGAAGAGGGAATTTTTAGGTATACCCCTCCCCTATTCCTCCTAGTGGTTTGTGTTAATTCTCCCCATTAATTCCTGTAGCTTTGCTACCAGTGAGAGTTTCTTTGGAAGAATGGGAAGTTATCTAGTCTTGTGGATCTACCAATACTTCCATTCTGATCCCAAAAGATATTCTTTTCGCATTCTTTGGAACAAGACCTCGAAGAACCAAAGCTGTGGAATTTTCTTCAATGGCAATTCAGTTACCTTAAGGCAGGGGTGTCAAACTGGCAGCTGTGGGCCTAATGTGTCACATCCAGGCCACGCCCAGCCCAACTCCACAAAGGGAAAAAACGTTATGATATGGCAACATGACACCGCGAGTTTTACACCCAGGCCTTAAGGTAACCTTTCGAATTATGGGAAGATCTTCCTTTCAGTGCATCTTCATTAAAATAATTAATAGAATATTGCCATAGGTGACTTAAAATTATTTTTTTACTTCAATATAATTGCTTTTTCTCAGAAGCTGTTCTATAAAAGAGGAAAATTCAGCAGCTGAATACTCTTAAGAACAGTTGGAATTGCAGAGATCAAAGTACAAAAAAGATCTAAATAAAATTCCAAATATTGAAAATTAGACTCTCATTTAGAATTTTCATTCATTCATTCATTTGACTTCTATGCTGCCCAATCCCGAAGGACTCAGGACTAAATTTTATTATTTAGCAAAAAGTTAATACATATTTTCAGTCACTAAATGTAAGAGTGGCTGTTTAATTTTAATCTGGTTTAATATGCTGTGTAAAAATAAATGTTTTAGGGTGACACATTTCTATGTATTTCAGTGTTAAGTTTGAATATAAATTCTATTAATAGGAATTAAAATGGTTCTGAAGAGAAATTTGATTCATATTATAATTTTCTAGTCTACACCTAGGAAAGGTATCCTAATTTAATTTTCATTCCTCCAGTTTCACATCAGATATCTGCATAACAGAATATAATTGATGTGCCCGAAATATCACAAGACTGTTGGAAAAAAGTTCTTTTTTTTCATATGTAATGAACTCTGGTTCCAAAATTAGGATAGTTTTGCAACCCAATCTTTTTTTTTTAGTCTTTTTACATTTGGTGGAAATTCAGTCATTCAGGGTAGACTCCTATAAGATCCTTGAGGTAATCTATTACTGTTTCATCATAGTTTTGCACTGCTTCTGCTTGAGGTGGTAAACGTTGGATTGTCAAAAAAAAAAAAAGAACACATTTAATGCAAATGGAGCTAGCTGCTTTTTCCACTCTTTCTGAGATTTAACATAACTCGGTACTTATACTTATTTCTTATTTGTCTTTCACCTATAAAAATGGGTCAGGTAAGTTTAAACGAAAATGGTCACAGGCTATTATTTGAAAGGCATGGTAGTTGTCTGCAAAAGTGTTTTTTCCTCATGTATGCTCAAAACAAGGAGAAATTAATATCAGAGAATTTCAGCCTCCCAGGACATCCCATGGCAGGCATCAGTGACCTTTTTAGGAAAAGTCTATAAACACAATTGAGAGAGATTGCTAAAATCACATATATATCAAAAGGTCTCAGGCAATCTCAAAGGCTCTCAACAACACAATGGCCCTTTAAAAAAAAAAAGGTAGCTAGGTTTTTAAAAGTCTCCTGGCAGAAGAAAGAAGGGTTACAAAGTCCTAATTTGAAATTGCATCAGTTCAACTTTTGAAAAGGAGATGAAATGATATTGATAATGATTTCAGATATATAGGAACCAGTATTAGAAAAGTAACGATAATGAACCTAAGTTATGTTTTTCAGCTGATAGCTAAGGCAGATAAACCTTAAGTATTTATATGATCTTGAAACTTTTCTCATTCCAAATGGATTCTGGATTTTAGAATTCAGCATGTGCTGCTGCTCTTCAAAGTCAAGGTTGCATAGAAGATGTTTTAATCTTTTTGTTTTAATTTAGATAAAACCTTACATGCTGTTTATGTATTTCAGGACAGCATTTTTACAGTCTGTCTTATTGTAAAAGACTTCCAAAACCGTATCCTTTCTTATTGTTATTTTTAGGGAATGGCAATGCTCTGTGAAACAATAGAAGAGTGTTGGGATCATGATGCAGAAGCTCGATTATCAGCAGGCTGCGTAGAGGAAAGGATTATCCAAATGCAAAGACTAACAAACATTATAACAACAGAAGACATTGTGACTGTGGTCACCATGGTGACAAATGTGGATTTTCCTCCCAAAGAATCCAGTCTATGATAGTAGCAGCGGTCACTCTTCTTGACCAATAAGACTCAGCACTGGAACTGCCAAGTCAACTGGCCTATTTCTGGCCAGTAATTTTCAGCATGAAATATTGGTAAGTCCGTCTCTGAAGTGTCAGTAGGAAGATTCCTCTTTGTTCTTTCCAGATTTGGATTGAGAAGACTTACTGCATATGCCAGAGAAAATGGCAAGATAATGTTAAACGTACCTGAAGAAGAACATGGACCTATCTCGGCTTGTCAGACATTTTAAAAACTGACATTGTATTTCTTAACATGTCAGACTAATTCCTTAAAATGAACTACTGCTATTTTTTTTAAAATCAGACATTTCATTTCGGATTTAAGAAAAAGGGTAATTTGTTTTTATTGCATTTGCCGTTGTGTTTATATAAATGACTGTTGTAATGCCAATATGACACAGCTTGTGAATGTTTAGTGTGCTGCTGTTCTATGTAATCAAAGTGGGATCTAGCAAAAAGGCTTCCAAGCATTACTTAACCTCCCTCAACAAGGTATACCTCAGTTCCACCTATGCTAAATTGAATTGACAACACTAATAAAACTGAAAAAATGAATTGATCCAGATTTTGTAAATGGTGCATTAAAAAAATTCATGGTGTATATTTAAAGGTTATAAGCTGTGCGTCATGCCAACAGTCCATGGCCATTCCTAAAATGGTGTGTTAGTCTTTCTTTGTTCTAGCTTATGTGTAAAAAATGTATTGCCTTTTCAATGATGACTTTTCCAATTAGTTAAAAGCTTTACCTCCAGTTCCCAAAATAGTGTATACATTTATTTTACTAAATACTCATATTTAGGTTTGCTGTGTCTGATGGGAATTTGAAAATTTAAGCATGATTTTTAATTATTATTATTTTATTGAGCTCTAGCACTGGAAAGCTCTTAGCATTAATTCTTTCAATGTTTCATGTATATTTTGTCTAGTGTTATTTTCTATTTCATTAAATAGGACACAGTGGGTTGATCCAAACAGACATATGTAACAAGATGGTGGAAGTTACCCATCCTTCCATTTCCCTCTGCAGCAACCCAGCCCCTGTACAAAAGGGTTCAGAAACTCCAGCTATTTTGGGGGGAGGGCTGCTGTCGGAAGGAGGTGGCAGGGGGAATGTTTTCAACCACGCGGTGTGTGTGGATCCAGCCCTGGACATAACTCTATTTCCACTGTGTTGTAGTTTCAGGATCACCTCAGGAAGCTTCATGACCTTGAACTCCACACACTTTATATCTGTTGCCTTTTTGTCGTTTCACATCACTTGAGTTTTATTTTATTTTGTTGTGCCGGCTTGTCAGAGGAATATTGATCAGTGATACATAAGTTTAACTTGTGGTCACTAAAAAAACCCTCACCATCAAATTTGCAGTTATTACAATGGAAGTGATAATGTATCATAATCTAGTGAGGGGGGGGAAAACACCCTACAACTTTGAACTACTGAATTGAAGGAATTGTAGGAATTGATGATGTGGAGCCCATCTATTAAGAAGACACTAGCAAAAGGGGCAGAAATTAAGCAGGTGCCAAAGCACTTTTAAAAGGCAGTAAAATACACTACGATTATTTGAATAGTTTATATGTATACAAGCCAAAGGTAATTCTCAAAACAAAAGTACTGAACCAACAGTAACCAGTATTATCAGATTCTAGTCAGTTTTATATTTAAATAATACACTAGATTATAAAAGAAAAGGTGGTCATAATTAAATGTTCACTGTGAATGTTATTTTCAAGATTTATGAAATCACAGTGAGGTTGTTTTGTTTTTTTAAGTTTGTACTGGTCTCCGAAAATGTAGAAGAAATAATTAAAAACAAGAGTTTGGACATCAGGGTCTAAACAGAGACGAGTATTAGAGGATTTCTCTTCTACAAAGTGGCATACTCTATAGAGACATGTTTTGGTCTCGTAGTTAAGAAATTTGATACGATAATTTTATTGTGGATGTTGCTGAGCCTAAGTTGCTACTTTTGTTAACAAACTTAATGTTTGTTCTTCAGATATATTTTTGGAATAAAAGATTATTTGCTTGATCCTACTTGTAGGGATTGATTTGCAACAGCATCCTCTAAATTGATAGGAATTAGTAGTACGTATAATTCCCCACCCCCCAAAATGAAAATATTCATACTAGGAACATGCAAAGTTTTATCAGTGTTCATCTTTAAAAGCACATGCCTACAAACATCATTCGTGGTAGCAAATCTCCCACCACAGCTTCACAGAGCAGGTATTTCTTTTAATCAAATAGACTTCCACCAATATAATTGGAGCCAAGTAAAACATTTTCGCATGGTTTTTTGCAAATGCATTTGAAATTGCAGATCACATAGGGGAAATATCAAAACTGACAATCAAGCAGAACCATGTCTATGTAAGAAGAGGGATTTCCCAAAACTTCCCTTCCTTGCTTCTTTCCCAACTAGTCTTTGCTTTTCAAGATGACTCTCATCAGTAAACACTTTTTTTTGTGGTAGAATCTGTCAAATTTTAAAATCCACCAAACTGCCAAAAAACAAAAATCCACCAAAATAGTCTTGCACGAAACCTTGATGACTTTGTTTGAAAAATTTAAGGGTGGACAGTTGTTTCAAAATGCTTAAGCCAAGATCTATCTTAGGAAATTAACCCATTAATGTCTGAGCTAGGAAAAATGCTCTGCTTTCTGGCAGATATTGTGGCTGTTGTTGCTTTTTGTACTTGAACCATACAGCTTGTATTGATCTGGCCAGCTCTGGTGATTTACCTAGTATCTTGACTTGTGAAAGAAAGCCCAGGCTGAGACTTGAGCTTTCATTGTCCTTTGGTTTGCCTGTGACTACTTAGTTGGCTGCCATATAATTGCCACAGGATTTAACGGATCAGTTTTGTGAACAACTTCAAAGTCTAAACTTTGCAATACCTTTTCAGTTTGTGTTAGATGCGAAGAACTTTATATCACATGATGCATGACTACTCTTTGTACAGTCGCTAAATATACCTTAGCATTTTTGGAACAGATTGTGCCTCGTAATTGTTGGAGTTCTTTGACCTAGTGTTCTCATTCATGGTGGTATTCTGAAAATGAGTCTGGATTAAAATACACAACTTTATACTTTCTTTGATATCAAAATCCATGTGGAGTAGCTCTTGCATAACTAAGGTGTAATCAGATGTAGTAGTAATAAATAGTGTTCATACTACCGTTCTACAGAATAAAATTGCTGATCGTAGTTTAACAAAGTGAGGTGACTAATTGGTTGATCTTTTTCCAATTCTCTTTTTAAACTTTTTAATGCATTTTTATTAGGAATATTTGGTATAAAATTCAGCAAGCTATGTACAGGATAACAAACAAGGGATAAAAATAGTGTCCTTGTTGGAACACCATTTACCTCAATATATTCAACCAGCAGTACTTTTTTTTTAATGCACACTCAAGCCCATATAAGATGTTACCTCTCAAAATATTGGTAAGCAATTATTTTAGCTTTACTCAGTACTTGTCAGTGTTCTGGGCACAGGTTGTTGTACTACTGTCAAATTGCTCTTGCTATTTTTCGGCAAGTATTTAAGAATAACCCCATCTTGAATAAAAGTGATTGTGAAATATTGTATAAATGTATGCTTCTCTTTCCCTATTCCCACAGAACAATGAATAAAAAATTATGTGACTACTATGACTCGCCCACTGTTCTGATTTGTTCTTTATATTGTACATAAAAACGGTTACTTTTCTCAGATTTTGTTTTTCCAATTTGGAAACTGAATTATAATTGTGTTTCAGCAGTCACAAATGAAATGTCCTTTGGCAGAAAGTAAGTCTTAAGAGCAGCATTTCGATTTGTTTTTTGGCTACTAGGAATAATTAAAACTGAAAATACATTTATACTGGAAATGGTGTTGGCCAATATTAGCAGCAACTCTTTACAATTACATTTACCCTGCAGAAGTAGACTGTATATCACCCAGAGAAAAACAGATACAGAAAGTGCCACTGAGGGAATTACATCTATGGGAAATCATGAATTAAATAAAGCATGTAAAGAAATTCTCCCTTCTCTTTTTATGTTCGATATAATTGAACTTTAAAAAGCTTGATAGTTCCGATAAGCTAAACTGATAATTTGACTGAATAAAAAATTACAAACTCTGTAGCTCAATTGATGTGATTCTTAATGTACAGAATCTATATGAAAAAAGTCATTGGAGGGCAAAGTGTCCTAATTGTCCAGATATACTGTATATATGCAGAGTAATGCAGGAGGACTAGATAAGAGACCCATTTCTTCATATCACTACCTCAGTTCTACTCGATATCAAACTCACACTCAAACTGCTCCAGCGACCACCATCAACTGCAAACGACCACCAACGACCAGACCAAAAAGGGAACAGTAAGGTTGATCTGCATATTATACTGCTCTGGGCCAATCACATTGCAGTTCACACCCAATGACTCAGCATTCTTACTTTCTACCTTTTACCTTATATGGTACTACAATGAAATGTCATCCAGGATTGCAATTCCTAACACTAATGACTGAAGACAGTCATACAAATCATGGCCCTATGATTACATATTTCATATTTTCGGACACAATTTAGGAGAAGCCCTATTGTAGTTGAGTACTGCTTGTTCTAAGAATGAGGTCTAAATTATCACTTATCTTCCAAAGGGGGGGGGGGGGTTGAGGAAGCACAAGACACTTAGATACTGTTGAACAACTAAGTATTATTTTTTCCTATTTTACATACTAAGTTGGGCAACTGATGGCCCCAACTTAGCAACCTTCAAAAAGTCATGGGCTATTTGTGCATGCTGTGATCAGGTGTGTCCAACCCACTGCCCACAGGTCACATGCAGCCCTGGACAGCATGTAATGTGGCCGCACAAGATTGTAAACTTAGCATTAATATGTGATTTATATATATTATAAACTTTATGTGTGACCCAAGACAATTCCTCTTCGCTCAATGCAACCTAGGCAAACCAAATGGTTGGACCCTTCCATGTTTTAGACCAGACAAGTCACACGCAGCCCATGGGCCAAATCCTGCCCTTGATAAGCCCAGAGTTGTCCCACAGGGTTGTCCTGGGGATGATGAGGTGCCACCCTGGCCTTGGATCACTGACCATGCCAATCCAGTCAACTGTGATGACTAAGCCACACCTACCCTGGCCCCCCAAGGACAAGCAAATCCTGATATGGCCCGCAATGTAATCAGGTTTGTCACCCTATTCTAGATAGTACTCTTTTCACTCTCTTTCTATGGTAACAGAAAAAGTAGATTTTTTAAAGGAGAGTAACATCTTTTTGGAAGAGAGTAACATTGACACTTTCAATTATACCCAATAGGTGAAGTATGATTGGGAAAGATGTATTTCAAGAAACAGTTTTGATGCCAGGTATAATTATGGACCTTTTTCAGTATGTAAGAGAGCATTCATGAATATTTTGAGGTCAGACATATGCTCACTTTTCCAAATCATCCCTGATGGTGAACCTATGGCATGGGTGCCACAGGTGGTATGTGGAGCCATATCTGCTGGCACATGAGCTGTTGCCCTAGCTCAGCTCCAATGTGCATGTGTGTGCCAACCAGCTGATTTTTAGCTCACAGAGGCTCTGGGAGGGCTTTTTTGGCTTCCAGAGAGCCTGGGGGGAGGGCATTTTTACCTTCCCCTTACTCCAGGAAAGACTTTGGAGACTGGGGAGGGCAAAAAACGAGCCTTTTGGGCCCATCAGAAGTTGGTGAAACAGACTGTTTCCGGCTTCCAGAGGGCCTCCGGGGGGTGAGAGAAGCTGCTTTTGCCCTCCCAGGCTTTGGGTGTGGGCATTCGCACATGCGCAATAGCATGCACTCACTCTCTTTTGACACCCAAGGAAAAAAAGGTTCACCATCACTGCTATAGTACATTAACTGTTTTCTCTTAGAATGGTTTAATTTTTACTGATTAATCTGATGGAAAGGAAGCAGTGCCTACTCTATATCAAGTTTCTATGATCACTCAATTAATTTAGTCCTTTATTCTGACAAAAAGCCTGATCGATTGAAACTTTTTATGTCACAAAAGTTTTCCAAGAAAGTAACATGCAAAGCAGAACTTAAGTAGCAGCAATTAAACATGAAACAAGTGTGAGGTAGCCTATTCAATTTTATATCACAAAATGCAAGTGTAGACCCTGCACATTTGTCTCCCAATTCTTGCTTGGAATATTTTGGAGGTGTGATTATGTGTTCTTTTTTTTTAAAGCATGTGTATGGAGATTCTCAGTCATCCAGGTCATGGTTGTCTCAAATGTGTTTTTGACTTTCTAGGTTTTCTTTGAAAGCGTGTCACTTTACATCCAATAAGTTTCTTTAGCTCTCTTGAGCTAAACATCCAGACGTCATCTAATGGAGGAGGCCATCTGTTGGACATTCAGGTGATCCAAATGGTACTTCAGGATCAACAGGCTGAGATTTTACTTCCACCTGGTTGTCATCCAAAAATCCCCAGGAGGGTGGATGGCAATCTTAAATCTCAGAGTGCTCAACTGGTACTAGTTTACCACAGGTTCAAGATGCATCCCCTCTTTTCCATCCTCCAGGGAATCAGGAAGGGAGATTTCCTAGTCTCCGGGGTCCTTACAGAGGCTTACCTCCATGTGCCTATCTGGCTGGGACACAGGCAGTTCCTGAGGTTTTAATATGCTGGGCGCAATTTCCAATATACTGTTCTCCCTTTTGGCCTGAAGGGCCCTGTCTTCAGCCCCTTTCATCAAGATTCTGGTGGCACTGGCAGCATACCTCAGGACAATTCCCATTAGGATTCAGTGCTACCTGGGTGACCTGCTCATTCAGGCAGCCTCCCCACTTGCCACGGAAAGGGACCTGGCAATGACTATTCAAGCCCTTCAGGAACATGGGTTCTAAGTAAATTTGGCCAAATGCCACCTGGTTCCCTCCACCAGGCTGGTGCATCTGGAAGCTCTAATCGACTCCATCTCTGGCCAGATTTTCTTCTCCAGAAGTGGCAGGATAGCATCAGGACCCTACCAGCGGCATCAAGAATTCTTGTCTGGATATTGTGCTTTGGGTTCAGTTTCACATACACGCCATACAATGGTTCCTTCTTCCCTACCAAAAGGAGGGCCACAGCACATATCAGTTGAGGGTCCAGGTGCCTCCCAGGGTCATTCGCTCCTTGTTTTGGTGGGAATCGAATGTCCTCTCCAGGAGCTACTTGTTCAGGGATCTGGACAGGTTGACGATCACATAAGATGGCAGCCTGCTTGGATGGGAGGCCCATTTCAAGATGAAGGTCGCCCAGGGTCTGTAGTCACAATAAGAGTTCCAACACAATATAAATTGGCTGGAGCTCAGAGTGGTCCGATTAGCCATTCTGGTCTTCCAATAGGACATCCAGGATTGCCATGTTCTCCTAACAGACAATATGTCCATGAAGGCCCACTTGAATTGGCAAGGGGACACCTGATCGTTCCTACTGTTATGCCGGATTTCTCATTAACAGCCCCCAGTGAGAGAGGAATGTAAAGTCAAACACACATGCTGGCTCAGAAGAAATAAAACTAGTTTATCTGAAACAGTGTTAAAAGCACACACATTTAAGCAGTCAAATTTCTCTCACCGAGATAATCCTGGAATGCGGTCAAAAGCAGGAACAAAAGAGAGCAATTAAGGCAGCTGTGATTCCGCACAGCTCCCTCTTCTTTGAGTCCACAAGAGTTAACTGTGAATTGTCCAAAGTCAACAGAAGTCCTGGAATCGTCCAAACCTTGGCAATGATCCTTCTCCAAACGAATAAATGTCCATGTGCGCACTCCCCAAAGCCTGTAATTTATCATCAACCCCATTAACCTAATTGCCTCAGCAACAGGTGTTCTCCCTTATTTCCGACGATGCCTGCGCAGTTGGTCCCTTCTAGCCATGAGCCTGCGCATACGGGCATCTATCCACCAATCCTCCTCCGAGTCTGATGTCTCACTAATGGAGTCATTAACTAATGGGCTGGCTGCACCCATCTGTCTGTCTGATTCTGCTTCTACACCGTCTGACTTTGGCAATGTATCTTCACTATCAGACGCTGTTGGCAACAATACAAGTCTCTGTGAAACTGAGAATTCCCCTAGACCAATGTCCAAATTCCCCGCTGCAGGAGCTGGCCCAGAGCCAACCACAACACCTACTCATAAAGAAATTGGAGACCCTGTTGTTTGGTGGAGAGACAACAGCTGTCTCTCAAAGCAGACCACATTGCAGGATTGGCGAATGTCTAGATGGACTGGCTGCGCAGGGCCACAATAGACCAGAGTGGCGCCTGTTGTCCAGCCTGTTCTCAGAACTGTCAAACTGGTTCTCTCACTGGGCCCTGGATCTGTTTGCTTTCCCAATGCTGTTTCGCCGTTTTGTCTCCTGGCTCCCAGCTCAGTGGGTGGCTATAGATGCCCTTTGTTGCCCCTGGCCCAGGGAGCTGCTATACACGTTCCCTCCCTTACCCCTCATCCCTGCGGTGAGCAGGAAGATTCTGTTGGAGAAGGCAGAGGCCATTCTGGTAACTCCCTATTTATTTATTTGTTTTATTCGACTTTATCCGCCCAATCCCGAAGGACTCAGGGTGATTTACAATATAAAAAATAGTTACAATAAGAAGTCAAATATTAATATTAAAATGATCATCCCAGTTTAAAAACCCATGACTCAAACAATCCAATCAACACATGCATATCATTGGCCTCGGAGGCTGTAGTTTGCCAACCTCATGGGTCTGTCCGTCATCCATCCTTGGTGCATTCCCACAGAGGTCACTCTGTCCCAGGGGCCCATCTTCTATCCAAGCTGGGCTATCCAGAATCCATACCTATGAGATGACCTGGTGATCTTTCTCGACCTGGTGCGTCAGGCATAATAGGGAGCCCAACGGGTTTTCATGGAGGCAGAAGTTCCTGACCAGACCATTTCCCGCTCTTAGGACTGACAAACTGCTTTGGTATGTCCCATTTGTTCTTACCTGAAACATCCTTTCTCATGCAGATTGACGGGGGAGTCAAGACCCGCCCAGTCTCTGGTCTGGGGGTTTTACGGGTAATTGTGGCAGTGATTTAATTTGCTGTTGTTGATTGTTTCTTGGTTCAAGAGTTCTATTCAGAATGTGTACAGATCTACTTGATTCGCTTTGACTTCATTGTCAACTGGAGTTAGTTATATCAGGGAGGCTTGTCTTCAGTTATTCAATAGTCATAGAGCTAGAGGACTAGATTGACCCATCCTGGACTCTCCAGTCAATCCACATGCGAAAAGATGTGTCATGTAAGAATTAATCCATTCCAAGTTTGCTTTTTATCTTATTTTACTGATTTATCAAGTAGGACAGGGGTAGGCAAAGTTGGCTCTTCTATGATATATGGACTTCAACTCCCAGAATTCCAGAGCTAGCACGATTGGCTCAGGAATTCTGGAAGTTGAAGTCCACAAGTCATAGAAGAGCCCACTTTGCCTTTCTTTGAACTAGGAGAATTGACAACAAGCTTTGCTCATTACTGCAACTTTTCAAAATTAAATCAGAAACTTCAAGCAATGCTCAATCAGTGTCTTGATGATTTGCAATGAGATTGCATTTAACATTTCATGTTAGCATTCTGATACCTATTATGATTAATGCCAAAAGCAAGTAGTAGTATCTATTCCTGATTTTCCAGGTGTATTACAGATATAATCTTCTTTATTGATTATGTTTCCAATACACAGTCACTATATTTATATGCAACTAAATGATCACAACATCCAGTACTAATTCCAATTTGTGCTTCAAAGTCCAATCAAAATATAATTAATATCTACAGGAGATTTGAGTATTTGATAAGACATTTCTACATTTGACACAACCCTTAACATATAAAAAAATTAAAAAATCCACCTGCTCTTATTGCTCAAGGGATCATCAGATGACACCCACTACATCTTTAAAAACATATATTAGAAACAAATCTAGGATGCCCTAGTCTGCTTACGTTCATTGGTTGATGTGTATCAATTAGGATTTAACTTTTGTTTGTTATTTTGCATTTCAGTTTTAATTGTATTATTTTGTTTTAAAATAAGGAGGTTTGAGACGGCTTTGCTTCAAATGACAGTAAAATCTAATGCAAATGACAGGAACTACATGGTTCATATATGAAAATATATTTTCTTCATTAGATGAATCAAGTAGTGTCTCAGTGTATTTTGAATGTTGTTCTTTTGCAATGCTTTATTAAACTAATTGCCCATCCTACAAAAATTTCACACCAACAGATTTTTTAAATCTGAAAACAGAATGTCCCTTTTAATCTGAATAATCCATAAAATCAAATTATACTTTTCAGTCCCCAGTTAGGTAGATAACCATTTAATCTGGTCATTTACAAATGGGTTGCCTTTAATATCTAACTTTACATTGCATTAATTCAATGAAGAGTAGATACGAATTCTCTATTATTAAAAGATTTCTTCTTATGGTTTTAGTTCCCAAGTCTGCAATCTTATCACACTTTATAGAGAACAGTAATGTTTCGCTAGGTTACTTCTACTTACAATGCCACTTAGGGAAACTGTTACTATAATATTCAAACAGGTGTAATATACCAAAATTAGAATTTTTACTGGAATTGTATTTTAAGACTAAGAAAGTAGTTACTATGTTTTGAATAACTACTAATATGTTCATAAAATGACGTTGAGTCTGTTCAACTCTCTGAAAAAATCTTACTTCCCTACTGAACTATAGCAGAACACAAGATACTTTTAAATACTGTACTTTAGTGACAATTTTATTTGCCTAAGAAGTTTCTTTTTAAACATTTTGGGCAAGAGAAACTAGTGTTCAGAAAAAATTAAAACCAACTAAAATGAAGATTATTTTCATTTGATACATGAGAAAATTTTAATATGGTAATTTCTAATCTTGGTCTAAATAATATACTTCTTGGAAATTTTTACTTTGTTTAAAATGAAGAGGAACCCGTCCCTCCAATTATTTAAGCAAGTCCCATAACAACTGAATGAAAATGTCTATAATTTCAATATTTTTTTTCAAATGGTATCGCTGGTTATCTTCAATGCAACTCAAACTTATTAAATATATAATCATTGGACTGAAGTTGTAGCCCATTGTTTGACATCTGTTGGACAGTTTGGGTACACCTGCAAAGCTTCCATAACTTGGCTGTTGTCCAGGAGCAATTTCATTAGCAAATATTCTTTCTGTACAGAATTAGATGGGCCTTCTACGGGTTTTATCAATTCAAGATGCTGCAAGCGTTCAAAGGCCTAAAAATGAAGTAAGACAAGCAAATTATGTGTACATTCAGTATAAACTATATTCTCTAGTTGAAAAGATAATTCACTAGAAAAGTATAAAGAAAATTAAAATCACAATCCATCTAAGCCCTAATTGAGTGTCAAAATCAGCCCTAAATTAATTTAAAAATGGGAAGTTACAAGAATGCATTAACTGGCCACCAGAGGGCAGTACAACACCAAACATAATGGTCAAATACACAAATTCAGATAAGCATTTTTCAGCACCAGAGTTTAAAAAAAAACATGTTTAAATGTTAAAATAATCTGGAACAGTAATTTTCTATGATAAGAGTCGAAACCAGCTTTTTCTAGAAAAGAAACTACACATACCTTCATGACAACAGGCTTCTCAAAATTATACACAGTATGTGCTTTCCTCTGTACAAACTTCTGATACTCTGCATTAAGAAACATGTATTCATTACTTTGCAGCTTTAGGGGGAAAATATGTCTTTAAAAAAACACCTACTATCACCTCACCATGATAAACCATCTGAAAATTAAATGGTTCCCCCTCGAAAGTGTCATTTAAATGTTTCATAGCTATTATGAGGCACAATTCCAGCACAGACAGACCTAGAAAAGAAAGATGATAAAAATTAGCATTTTCTCTTTTAAAGTATCCAAACTATAATGCAGACAGTAGAGATATAATATTGAATATAGGTATAAACTCAGATTGTGCTAAAAAATGCACACAAAGCATTTTACAGGAAAAAAACGGCAGGCAAAGGGAGATGGTTAATATAGAGAGCTGTTATAATAAAAAGAGCTAAAAACTTTAGACATAATGTATTAATAGAATGATGGAAAATATATGGCTAAAAGGGCTTAAATTTATATTACGTTATAACCTTAAATGCACATGACTGCTGAAAAATTAAAATACATCAAACCTATATTGGAAATTTGGAAAATATGGAGGCTTAACTGGGTTCAAATATAGTAATAAAAGATTTTTAAAGATTAATATTCAGTTGAAATCACTACCTTTCTTACTTAGAATAATAATCAATACACAATTAGAAAATGTAATGTTATTTTATATATGGTAACTGCTACAAGATTATTATACAAACGAGATTGGAAAGACTCTGAAATAATCCCAAGAGGAATGTCAGGCCGAGGAGGGGGAACAGCCTGAGACCCCCGGGGGGGAGCTCTCCCCAGCGAGTAGCCTGGAGTCATTGGATGAGAACGCACAAGCCATCATAGATATGAGGCAGAGAAGGGCAGCACAATGAAGGGGACAATTAGCCAGGTATTTCCATCCCTAATAGGCAACAGCTGGGTTTGGGTGTGGTTCTCCTCAGAAAGGTTGAAAAGGCAGGCCCGCCCTTCCTGTATTGTGGAGAGTTATCTTTTGGGAGTCCTGTGACCTTGCTTCGATCCTTGGCGTCTCTGATTCTGGCTTGTGGCCTCGAAGGCTGAAAACTTGGGGGAGGCGTGGGTTTTATTATCTACAATGGTGTGTGTGCCAGCAAGAAGCCTGTTGTATTGTCTGGCCGTCGTGACTCTTCTGTGAAGCTTCACAGCATTCCAGTTTGTAAGAACAGTTTTTGTTATCTGTGTTTGTTTTCAAAGATATAAAAGGACTTTGCTTTTTACCAGCGTGTCTGGCTACTCTTTTTAGTTGGTGTTGGCGTCTGGGGGAACCCAGACAGAACAGATATGATGACGAGGGGGTTGAATAACCAACTTGAAACAGAATTTTATAAAACTTGGCAGAAGGTTTATAACTTGGAACATGAAAAAAGATTTTTAAAGTTTTTTAAAGATATTAAACTGTTAAATAGTTAAATTTACTAGATGAAATGTACCATATAGAGATATTTGATAGATAAGGGGTTTTTTTGAATTAGTATAAATTACAATTATATAATCGATGGAAAATATTGAAAAGTTGAAATTTCTATGATAGCATATATATCACTGACATGTTTACTTTTCTGTATTGATCTAAACTATAATTATTTCTTCTTTTCTGTATTAAAGACTTCTATGCTGAGCGGAGCAATTGTAGCTCCTTTTTATGTTAAATGTTGTACGTCTTGTTATGTCTTTATTTTAAATATCAATAAAAATATCTTTTTTAAAATAGAAAATTTATACATTCATTTTTTTCAAATATTATCTTACCATGCACAATATTTGCTTTTGTGTCCATTCTGCAGAGTTTACTGGCTTCCAGGAAGTCAGATACGCGAATATAAGGATGGGATGCAGTAATATTATTTGAAGCAAGCATCTGCAAATAGAGAATATTTTTCATTCCAACATAAAAGTACCATTGGCTTACCTGAACAGTCCTCTCTGTGCGCTGCATAGAGAGTCCAAGCAATGAATTAATTTGGTCGGTTGTCAAGGGACTGAGTTATTTTTAGATAGAAGCAAGCCCTCTCTGTTCCACTAGTCCTAGCCCGCCAGTTTCAAAACCAAGATGAGAGTCACAAAAAGAGAAGATATGTAGGAAGCCCCCTTGGGACCCTGTACCGAAAACCAAGGCAGGTTTGGACTCTCTATGCAGTAAACAGATAAGACTGTTCAGATAAGCCAATGGCACTTCTCTTGTGCGCTGCTATGGAGAGTGGTTTGGAACAAAAGTCTGGCAGGATCACCTCCTGGGCATGATGGAACCAGGAGTTTACCTTTGGAAGGAAGGATCCAGACAGAGGATGACTCTGTCTGGGTGGTAGTGGCACAAATCCTCGCGCACCGAGAGCACCGCCAACTCTGAAACCCTGCTAGCTGAGATGATACTGACCAGGAAGGCAGTCTTGAATGATAAGAATTGTAGTGAGACAGTTCAAAGCAGCTCAAATGGCAAGTACGAGTGAGATCCCAAGAAGGGTATTTATGCACGACTGGAGGTCCCAAATTGGTTGCACCCTTCAGGAAACTGTGAATGCTCAGGTGGTAATAGAGAGAATGCAAATTGTCAAATCTGATAACCGTGGACAAGGCCACAACCTGTCGCCAGAGTATGTTGGCAGCTAGACCTTTGTCTAGTCCTGCCTGCAAGAATGTCAAGAGCTGAGGAATTGATGGAGTCAATGGATAAAAGTGAGACTGGTGGAAAAAGGCATAATAGGCCAACTACATAGCATTGAAAATGTGTCCAGTAGATTCCCGCCAAGATGCCACATCATCTGGCAGGTTGTCCGCTCTCAGGAGATCCCCCTCAAGTGCCAAACAGATGTAGCCAGTGAGGCTCTGGGTGGAATAGAGGCCCCTGGCTGACAGATATCCTAGAATTGAGAATCCACCATGGACAAGAGACCAAGAGTTCCACCGGATTCATATACCAAGGAAGGCAGGGCCAATGGAAGCAGCAAAGAGGACCTCTGCCTTTTCCACAATCAACTTCCAAATCACCTGCGGAATGAGAGGAAGGGGTAGGAAATCTGGAGTAGAACCTCAGCAACTATGTGTTGGTTGGATTGGCGAACAAGTCCACTTGTGGATGGAGTCTGATGCAGGCTCCACTCTGCCAGGTCGATTGTGGCACAACAGAGCCAGTTCACCTGTAGATTTGAGACCCCCGATATGTGTTCCTCCCGGAACAAGAGAACATGTGACTCTGCTTAGCATCTGATTGTCACCACCTCCTGCATGAGACATTTTGATCTCATGCACCCTTGACAGTTTAGGTGAGACCGGTTTGCCACATTGTCTGTCAGGACGAGAACATGACAGTTCAACAGAATTGGTTCTAAGTGTTGTAGGGCGAATGCTACTGTCCGAAGCTCCATCAAATTGATGTGGCGTTGGCTAAGTCCGCCGGTGTCCAATGACCCTGGATCATTTGAGACCCCATGTTTGCTCCTCACCCGAACAAACTGGCATTGGTGGTAACAGTCACTCGGGTGGGCTCCTTGAAAGGATAACCTTGCTGAAGAGCCAGAATCTTGCTGAAGAGCCACAGGTGAGCGAACGAAGGACCTCAAAATCACGGTGACCAATGAACTGGTGCCAGTTCGTTGCACAGCCACAGCATGCAGTGAGAGGTGACACTCGCTGCCATGAAGCAAGAAGTGAATTTGGCTGAATTGAGTGTTACATCAACAGAAAACTCAGCCACCACCAGTAGGCTTATTTAAATTCTGGCAGAGCAGAGAATCCTCCACACCCAATCTAGACTGCATCTCCCTAATCCACATGATGGAAGTGCAGTAAAAGAAAGACCCAGCGGCTGCTTGGTGAGAGTATAGCCTCAACCTTCTGGTCAGGCTTAAGGCCCTCTGCCATCACTGATGGCAAAACAGCTGAAGACACTAAATTGGCGATGGGAGCATCCACCATCAGAAGCTGCAACGGTTCATCGATTTCTGGACCAAATCTGTAAAACCTGCGTTCCGTCAAGGTTGGATCAGGAATGGCAGCAGGATGACTGCAAGACCTCTTCATGGTGTTGATAAAAAGCTGTGAAGATGGTAAAAAGTCAGTCTCTCTTTCTGGCTCAGAAAACAGCCATACCGCAGGGTCAATATCCACAGAGGATTCAGAAGACTGGGTCGCTGCACTTAGGTTTGCTGTGAGCTTGGCTTTGTGCAGCAGTGTCTTGAAGAGGGCTGGTTTGAAGGGACAACTCATTGTTGAGTAACTCTATATCGATCACACTCTCTTCACCCTGTAGGAGGCCTCACCAAGTTTGAAAGAACTGCAAGCGTAGGTGTCAGCAACCTGCAACTAAGTTACCTGCAACTAAGTTACCTGCATCAGGCCAGGAACAGTTGGGTATGGAGACCTTTGTTGTAGGCTGTAGCAATGTCTTATGAATAGGCATTGGTGATGATGTCTTGCAACTCAGGAGGAAGGTAGAAACATAGAAGATTGACGGCAGAAAAAGACCTCATGGTCCATCTAGTCTGCCCTTATACTATTTCCTGTATTTTATCTTAGGATGGATATATGCTTATCCCAGGCATGTTTAAATTCAGTTACTGTGGATGTATCAACCATGTCTGCTGGAAGTTTGTTCCAAGAATCTACTACTCTTTCACTAAAATATTTTCTCATGTTGCTTTTGATCTTTCCCCCAACTAACTTCAGTTTGTGTCCCCTTGTTGTGTTCACTTTTCTATTAAAAACACTTTCCTCCTGAACCTTATTTAACCCTTTAACATATTTAAATGTTTTGATCATGTCCCCCCTTTTCCTTCTGTCCTCCAGACTATACAGATTGAGTTCATTAAGTCTTTCCTGATACGTTTTATGCTTAAGACCTTCCACCATTCTTGTAGCCCATCATTGGACCCGTTCAATTTTGTCAATATCTTTTTGTAGGTGAGGTCTCCAGAACTGAACACAGTATTCCAAATGTGGTCTCACCAGCGCTCTATCTAGCGGAATCACAATCTCCTTCTTCCTGCTTGTTATACCTCTAGCTATGCAGCCAAGCATCCTACTTGCTTTTCCTACCGCCCGACCACACTGCTCACTCATTTTGAGACTGTCAGAAATCACTACCCCTAAATCCTTCTCTTCTGAAGTTTTTGCTAACACAGAACTGCCAATACAATACTCAGATTGAGGATTCCTTTTCCCCAAGTGCATTATTTTACATTTGGAAACATTAAACTGCAGTTTCCATTGCTTTGACCATTTATCTAGTAAAGCTAAAGATGTTGCCAGGCATCCCATTCCAGATGGATCCTCACCGCTGTGGGGGTGAAGGTTGCCGAAGGAGGTGCTCTGGAAGTGGATGTGGTGGGAGCGTGAGGAAGAATGGCCCCACGGGCTGGGATCCCTTGCAAAGGAGCCTCTTCAGGATCCATGAGCTGAAACCACTGACAAGATGTTCAGGAAACCAATCCACTGTTGTTGTAGTCCCTGTAGTCACTTGCAGATTGGTAGTCTGAAGTGATGGGTGAGGCAGTGAAAGTTGTGTCATCTGAAGCTGCTACTAGGTTAATTGTTGAGGGGATGGTTGGAGAGGTACAGACACAGCAGCCTGTTTCTGGGCCTTTTCAAACTCCAAGTGGGCCAGGAGACAGGTGGCAATAGGTCCAACAGATGTCTGGGACTAAAACTCATCCTAGACAAGTTATAAGGACAAATCAATGTATTTCTGTAATCAGCAAAAGAAAGGCATTCCAGCAAGCAAAGACACAGCCATGTGATCAGAATCACCAGGCAAAATTGCAAACAGAGCTTTTTGGCCATTACAAATGGCCACTGGCACTAGCTGAATCAGTAGCTCCGATATGTGGACAAGCAAAATGGCAGCCAGCACTGAAAAGCCATGACATCTGCCCAGAGGCAAGCAATTCAAAATGGCCGAGGGCACCCAAACAAGCAAAGAGTGATCTGCCTAGGAACAGACAGAGCAGCATTCTAATGGCTGCCAGCAGAAACGGACCTGAGAGGCAAGCTGCATTATCAAATAACCCTCCCCCGATCATTCTGCAGAAGTGCTGACCTGAAAGAGGAATCCTCATAGGTAATAATGGTTCCCTGCAAAAGCAGCTGTGGGGGGGGGGGCTCTGTAGGACGAAGTATAGGCACGTGGGGCAGGGACTCCGATTCAATCCTGTGCTGCCAGCGAAGAGCATAGCTCCATAATGCTCCTCTGGGAGAGTAAAGTCCCATAGAGCAGGGGCTCCAGCTGCCTCAACTCTTTGGTATTGGCAGTTCTCCTCGGCATACCAACTAACCTGCACACCCGCCGGCAACATATGGTGTGAATTTTAAAATTGCTGAGAGTCCAAGCAGAAATTTAGTTGATTATAAAATAGCTGAGTTGGAGAAAAGCATGTCCCTCTAATCGACTGAGTTTTGAAACTGAGTGGAAACTGAAACAGAAATAACTCAAAAATAACTCAGTCCCTTGATAACTGGCCAAAGTTTAACCCATTGCTTGGACTCTCCTTAGCAGTGCACAGGAGACTATCAAATTTCTCACAAAAAGCAATAATAATTAGATTATTACTGGAGGAAAGAGGTGCAGTAATTTTTGATGCTCCGAATAAATAACCCTGTATACTGTATTGGATTTGCCCAAGATAAAGACAAATCAGGAGATGAATGTACTCTCCAAGAAGGTAAATTCATACTGGCTATCTTAGAGAACTTGATCAGGGATCAATAATAAGTATCTGCTTGGCATAAAGCCAAATCATGTGAAAATCTTGTGATGCAGATTTAGATATTTTTGCTGAGGTTTATTTGGATTTGTGCTTTTTGGTTGGAATTGAGAGTGGCAACATGGTTCCATCACACCATCTCTTTATAGAGGTTGGGTGGTAAATAGCAATCAACATGGCACTACCATTACAGGAGAAATAAATGAGCAAATTCCCACGGTTTTCTATATTAGACTAGTTAAGTTGATTTCTGTTTTGTTGTAAGACGTTCCACTCAGAATGTTCCAAAAAAAATCTTCTGAGTAGTAAATCCATTTTTCAATTCTGCACCCAAATTGCAGGTCCTAACTAAATGACATTTTGAAAATCCACAATTTTATTCTTGCAATAGATTCATCACAAAAACTTTTATGTTCAAATTCACACAAGGTGTTAATTGGAGTACAGTCCATTGTCCTTAACATTCAATTGTTTAATTTAAATTATTTTTCCTTCCCTGAAAATTACTTCCAGATTTTTATTTTATCTGTTAAAGTTTATGCAAAAATATCTAAACCATTTATCATGTATTGATTATTAGCAAAAAAAAATCTGATTTTTTTTCTTAGCAATACTATTTTTTTTCCATTTATCAGAATTGCTAGATTATTTCTTGATTAGAAATAAGAAATTAAAATACTAACATCTTACCAGCAACATGAACAGACACCGCAGGTCTTTATTATAATAAAATTGATTTTGTAGAACATCTTGAACTTTTGTGTCTTCCAGAAGAGACTAAAATTAATTTTAGAATAATTGATCACTCTACTGTAACATCTTTATACAAAGTAAACATTAAGAGTTTCTTAATTTAAATTGAAACATAAGATTATGTATCAAAACATTTAAGATTACATTATCAATAACACAAATATGCCTTACTAGAGAGAATGGAATATAGTAGACTGCTTAATGGTCACTCATTCTGCAACCATTTGAATTTACAATGGTGCGGAATGAGATAGTTACAACTGGTTGTTATATTTACATCACCCTCGTGACTGTGAACTTGCAATTATGACGCTGCAGCATCCCACAGTCACATGATCCCCACTTGTAACCTCTGTTGGCTTCTTATAAGCAAAGAATGAGGAAGCCATCAGGAGATTGGCAACCATGCAATGTCCTCATTTAACAATCCTAGTAATTTATTTAACAGCAGAAACCAGAAGTACCAGAATTTCTGCAAAAATAAGTAAGAGTCACATGTGTTGCACTTTTTGGGGAAAAGGTGTCGTTGAATCGAAGCAGGAGAAAATATATCAACACTGCTCAACTGGTGGGAAATTAAATTAAATTTTAAGGCAATTGTTTAACCATTTAACAATTGCTAAATAAATTACTTTAATACATCCTGTAAATTGTGTTTTAAAAGTTGCCTCTCAGGGTATATGCTAACTATTCTAATGCTTGGCATTTTGTGTCCTATTTAAAAATTCAAAACTTTTAAGCAGTATCTGGGTCTATAGATAAACATCTCACTTAAAATGTATTTTGTTTAGAGAATGTTATGAACCAGATTGAAGGGAAGCTGAATAAACCTACAATGACTCATTGCCTGAATGACTCATTCAATTGTTCAACTCCACATAGTGAAGAAGCTCTCAGAAGTTTAGCTTAAGAAGTAGATAGTAGAGACACATTCATGATTATGGATCGTTATAGTTCATAGTGGCTACAGTTCAGATTACAGGATTGCGTACATTTCCCATGAAAGTAGTAAAGCAGCTGTATCTTTTTCCAGGCTCAAGGGACTGCTTTATATTTTATACCACTGATGACTACACATTGTATGTGAATGCATAGTTGCTTCACAAAGAAATGAAAGGCAAAGCACCTCTGTATAGCCTGGTTAGGCATGAAAGCCATCTGGATGATTTTGGGTTAGACAGTCTGTCTCAGATCAACCCACCTCACAAGGTTGCTGTTGTAGGGAAAAGAGGGATATTGTGCACATTATGAAGTAATAAAGGTGGAAAATAAATAAAAGTATATATGTGTAGGAAGGTAAAGGAGCAAAATGTCAAGCACAAAATTTGCACATTCACATTCTCCTCCTTTTAATAATAACTGTCCTCCCTTCCTTGTTGTTTCTTTTGGTCCTCAGAATTCTACAGGATTCCAAAAAATGGACAAAATGGCCCAAATGCTTCCCAGTGGAACTGTTTGCCTTGCCTATTTTTCAATCATATATAGAACCAATGTATTCATTAACATACACACACAAGAATGTAAACTGTCGATGTTATTTCTGTTCCTCCAAGTTTATCTGGAGAACCTTCAGCAGGCAATCCAGGTGTTTGTTATGTCTAAATTACCTGTATGTGTCTATTCCACTTCTGGATAAAGGACTTTTCTGAAAATTCTTGAGGAAGGGATAACTGTTCTTTACAAATATTCAAATACGTTTTAAAATCAAAGGAATTCATTAAGTATATTTGCCGGTGGGAAAATCTTGACTTCACTCTTTTCTCCATGAGTTCTAAAATATCCTAACCAAAGATTACAAATAAAGTTTGCAATTAGCATTTAGTCCAAGGATATTGAATATTTAATGATAAATATATAATGCTATTATTCTGCAGAATTCATAAATTTCAAGAGTAGCTCTGAACAAAACTCTTTTGACCAAAATGTTTACGAATCAACCTTCTAGTTCATTTATAAATTCATTTATAAATTCATATAAATTTATATTTAAATTATAAATTTAAATATAATAAAATATTAAGAGCTTGCAATGATAGTTTAAAATGCTCACGTTTTAAATAAATGAAACACTCATACACTGCAAACTAGAAGAGCTATTTAATCAAACCACAACTGTCCATCTAGTCTAGCATTCCATGCCAAAGAGATATTAAACAGATGTTTTGAAGCATCAAAAACCTGAACAGGGGGTATGTAGTCCCATGCTCAGAACAATATTTGTAGCTCGGAGCTGAACTGTGGAGTCCTTGGTGTTCTCAGACCTTGGTTCTTTTCTTGCAGATGCTTTTATCATAAAACTAGGTAAACTTCATTAGTTGTAGAAATTCCAGTGCATTTTAACAGTGAAGATGTTACTTTTTTGGGCAATGAAACATCTGCAAGACAACAATCAGACTCAGAGAGCACTAAGGCTCCATGGTTTAGCAAATAAACCAACATAACAACTATCTATACAAACTTTCTTTTATAGACAATTTTCAAAATTCATCAGGAAGAAAATTTAAGCCAGTAGCAAGTGAAGTAATTTTAGCTATTATATTATTCATGCACTGTTATGGGTGAAACAACTTTCTACGCATCACACTAAAATGAAATTTAAATGTTTTTAAATTATTAGATTTGTCATTAATTGTTTTATTGCTGTTGTGTGCCGAGGGGCGACATACAAATCAAATCAAATCAAATCAATAAATAAACAAACAAACAAACAAATAAATCAAACCAATTCACGACTCCTGAAAGCAACTTTACTTGCATTTACAGGTAGCCCTTGACTTACAACTGCAATTGCACTATGGCAATTACCACTGTTAAGTCGTATTAATCATAAAACAGGACATCATATGACCATTCAATGTTACAACCTGTTTTGCGGCCGTCATTAAGCAAATGCTACAGTTGTTAAGTCAACTCGTTGTCTGCCAAGGGCTGGTTATTGCCAGAAACCAGAAATAAACAACAGTTTTTCAGAAAAACGGTCATAAATTGCAGGCATATGACCACAAGGGCATTGTAATTAGCCATAAATGTGAGCTGGTACTGAGCACTCAAAATCAGTCACATAATTCAAAATTAGGGAGAGGGGGGGCTGTGGGGGAAGTCCATCAAAACTTTGAACAGTTGCTAAGTGACCAGTCGTAAGTCAAAAACTACCTGTAATCAAAACCAGAAATAGTTTCAGTAGTTAATATTTGAACTTGCAGACTCGCAATAACTTACAGGGGAAAAAATTGTATTGTCTTACCAGCCTACAAGTCAGACCAATAACAGCTATAGGTGTCTGTGCAGATTGTGATATATCAAAAAGGTTATATAGTAATGTTTGGTTCTTATGATGGACAAACAAATCGAATTCATCTAGAATGAACAAAACAGGGCAACTGTGGTCACGATCTCCTAAAACATAAAAATCAAATTAATACGTATTAGAACTTTCAAGAAACCTTAAGGTTATTACATTCATCTGCATTTTAGCTTACTTTACAATCTGAATATTAAGAAAACCTCCGTATAAGTGACTGAGATGTCAATTACTTACTATATAAATAACTTTAAGTAGTACTTGTACACGTTATATAATTAATCAACATTTTCTTCCTTTATTGTTGAATAAAGCAATGGGCTGTGACAAACTGGTTGATAAACAAAACTTTTGTGGCATCATGCACTGATAAGCCTACTGTAAATGTGAGGCAAGTTCAATGTAAAAAACAAGACAGCCTACAACCACGCAGACAAAAAAACTAATCAAGTTTGCGTATATAATTCAAGGGCTAGATATGTCTCAACAACTAATCAGCCAAATATTTTCCACACTTTTCAACATAATGACCACTATTATATTTTGGCAATATTATGTTATTTTTTTCTAAATAGTTTTGACAAAAATAAATAAAGTGAAGGGGCGTTGGTCTTACCTGATACGCCTCTTCTCGTAGGATAGAGCTAACATCAAAGACTGGGATGACACCATCCATTCAGCCAATGAGGACTGAGTCTCAAACTGTAGATATCCGCCTCTGCCTCCATTTCTCCCTCTTTAGTGAAGAACAATGGAGACTTGGTGTGTGATCTCCCAAGTTCCACTCATAAAAGATCACAATTTGATGTCCTGGAACACAGACCAGACTGACTTTGGGAAGGATTGAATGTTAGCTCTATCCTATGAGAAGAGGTGTATCAGATAAGACCAATGCCCCATAGCGGATGGAGCTAACATCCAAGAATGGGACATATCAAAGTCATCTGTATATTGGAAGGGTTCAATCTGGGTGATGCTCACAGTCTGCGAATGTACTCTCTAAAGAACCGAGCGACCAAAGGCTGTTTCCACCGAAGCAAAAACTTCAATTTTGTAGTGGTGGATAAATGGCATTGGTGAGGCTCAAGTGGCCACCCTGAAAACCTCCTCAATGGACACTTGCGTGGACCATGCTATCATTGTTGCTGCGCTGCACACTGAGTGCACAGCCAGTCTTGGTAATTACTGGAGGTTGTAAGCCCCCACAATGGTGCTACGCAGCCCTCTTCCAACAGTGGAAGGTGATACCTTCTGGCCAAAGAATTAGGTTGGAAGGAGATAAAAAGAGCCTCCGTCCTGTGCAGCGTGGACGTGCATTTAGTGTATATCTTGAGGGCCTGCCTAAAATCAAGGGTATGCCAAAGTCTCTCTAAGGTGTGAGATAGATTGGGACAGAAATTAGGGATGACAAGCTCCTGAGCCCTGTGAAACCAGGAATTTATCCTGTGCAGCCAAGACCCGCAACGTCTGCAAATAATTGATATCTCAAAATGTGGAGTTGGAAGCTACAGAGGCCAGGCAGAAAGGGAACCTCGAGCCGAATTCAACCCCAGTGACTCTGCTGCTGTTATTTGGAGTCAGGTGAGGGGAAAACGATTCCGTAGAAGGATGAAAATTCTATGCCACGATGGGAGATCCAAGCACATACGACCTTTCAGTCTAAGGACTGAATCAAAGAGGGGGAAATTGAGGCACAGGCCGAAATCTACAATTTGACAGACTTACTTCTCATTGGCTGAATGTACAATGTCATCCCATCCTTGGATGTTAGCTCCACCCTATATGAAGAACAATACTTTCATAAATTCATCATTGATCCAAAATTATAAAATACATGAAATATTGTTGATCCAGTGTAAAGTTCAATTTTACTGTATATGCATGCAGCTTTTGTTTCTATTTTAAGCACTACAAAATAGGTACATATTTATTTTCTGTTTTACTGGGTGGACTTTTAAACCATCAGAATCATGCACAGCTGAGCACTTATAAGAAAAAAATCATACATTAATATAATGACAAGAAATACAATAACTATTATTGAAAATAATTTTCAAACTAAGGCACATTTATTACATTTTTATTGTCTTTATTACTTAAGATACTAAATATGCCTAATACTAATAACCCTAACCCTAAACAGCTTCCTATTTTCCCGATTAGACTGACCTCTCCTCCTCTACTAAATAACTAATCACTGTTACTGGTGATTGGAAGTAACTAGAAGCACCACAGAGAAGGGGATTTATTCCTCCTATCAAGTACCAAGATAATCAGTGTATTTAGTCAGATCTAAATTGACTAAAAAGGGTCCACACAATCTACTTCCTCTAGAAGGGGTATGCTAAAGAACAATATTGTCTAGCGGAGGATCCAGGGAAGAAACACGAGATAGTCCTTCTTTAGTGACTGTCTCATTTAGTGACTACCCACAATTGCAATGGTGATGAAACAGTAAATTTATAACCAATCCTGGCATTTAGGACTTTTTAGTTTTGTAAAGCAAGAGAAAGCTAACGATCACAAGCAGCCACAGTTCCAGTTAGTGACCATTTTGCACGACTGGGTTGCTGGTCCCAACTAAGGTCACTAAACAAGGCTGTGTTTCCTCATTCAAAGCAGCAGGAAACACCCCTTCAATAAAGGAGCATTGATTACCTCCCAGATCCACCTTATCACACACTCCCAGCTCTCCTTAAAAATACAGAGGGACATAGATGCAGCCCATAAGTGGTAGAAGACATATTACCAAGCACTCTAAGTATTTTATTGATGTCTACAGGTTAGGAATTCCAGACAACATGACAAAAGCCAAGAACTCCATGAATGTCAAGAACATTGTTCACAAAATGTTATGCAAAGCTTTACCTCTCAATAACCAGACAGCATATTTGTATTTTTGAAATGTTAATTTTGCTTATTTGAGGACTCAAGTTTCTAGCCCACAGAAAATGTTAAGCATTTTCCAAGTGCAATCTAATTTCAGTTCACCTCTGTAAATTTTCTAACTTTCAGTGACAAAGTAAACCATACATTCTATGCTATTAACCATCAAAGCGATATGCTTACCTCTCTTTAATGCTTCCAGAAGAAATGCAAGATTTTCTGCAAAACTACCCTAGAAGACAAACAAGTTACAAAGGTTGATTTATATATTAAAATCTGAAATATGGAAAATTGAAATCTTGTAACTGCTATCTAGAAATCTGTTTCACCTAAAACTTTGCACAACAAATTAATTTTTTTGAAGTTTATAGTATGACAGTAGCTGCCTCTTGTGCTACAATATAGCTAAACTATTAAGACTAATGTTCTTTGTAAATTCCCTTATATTTCAATCATCATCCTGAAACAAAGAATGCACTATTGACTCATGCATCATTTAATTTTGTTTTGCTATAAAAAGAAAAACTTCCCCTCGTTTCCATTTCAATAACACCTGAAATTCTTTTTTAGTTATGAGAGATGTTAAGGATGTGCCAACTGTTTTGTACACCAAACATTCTATACACAGGTACAACTTTTGAATATTTTATTCTGAGCAAGAGTGGCATAGGAAGGGAGCAGGAGAAAAGCCAATGACTAATAGCTGAAATAGTGTTATTTAAATATCTAAATCACAAGTTGAACGGCATATAAATTGAAATAATGATGGTAACAATGAACTATTTCTGACAATAATCCATAATTTTAGCACTTTAAAATGAAGCTGTACAGAATCAGAATTTGATCCTTCTTTTTAAAAGATGCATTATTTCAATAAGACTGAGATTCTCAAATTTTGTGGTGTAATGAATTACCAAAAATTCAGATAGAATTGACCTGTCTGACTATTTTATTATCACAAATTCAAGAATCTGGTCTAAATCATACCATTTAATAAAAGTTCAATTTAATCTCTCCCCCAATAAATTGTGTTGTTTAGTTTAATCGGGAAAAATCTACTAGAATTTCAGGGTTGAATTGTAAACTTCTTGATGGTCTCTGAGCTTGGTTGTTTGTTTGCAGATATTTCATTACCTGAGTAGGTAACACCACTAAGGCTAATGAGAGAGGGGTTTGCTCCTGTTTATTTATAGTAGCCTGCCCTTCTAGCATTAGTAAGGATTTGGTCTGTACCCAGGTTTCTACCTTTCCCTTGAACATATATAATCCTACATTTTCTGAATTCCTGACAATCTTATTTTTTCAGTTCTCAATATTTTCATGTTTTGGTGCTTGTTGTATAATATTAAATATTAGATTTTTTTTTCAAAAGGAAAAATAAACTTATTTAGAACATCTGGAAAATCTATTTTTCATATCCTAGAAGCATTGCTTAATACACGTTTTACCTCAATAGTCATTATTTAATTCCATATTGTTTCGGATAAGAAAGACTCTTATTTCCATTTATTTTCTCTCCTTACCCAAAAGGAGAACCAATAACTAACTTATCACACCAGCAATCTCAAAATGATAATTATTGTAATATTAACCTAGTACATTATTCTAGTATTCATATTACCATATAAAACTATATGCAATTTTAAATGTAACTTATTTTTCTTACAAAAACTTTATCTCCAACCACATTTTCCAAATTTAGCTGTCTTGTGATCTCCTTCAAAGCAATTCTACCATTGGTCTGTAACAACCCTACAAGACAAAAGGAAATATATTATTTTCCCTTGATTTCATTTATTAGCTAATATACATTATCTTCAAACAGAAAAAAAAAAAGTAATGTTCAGAACTGCACTGATATAAATTGGATTTGTGGTGAGCTTTTTAAAAATGTGTTTAGGTCCAGCTAATTCCACTTGAGCATTAAGCAATTCCATAATATCCGTTCTTGCATCTCTCGCTATTGACCATATTAGTTAGAGTTACTGGGTATTATATTTCAGCAACGTTTAGAAAGCTGCCAGATTTAGACACTGTTGCCGCTAAAATGACTTGTTCAGTGAACTAATCATAATTTTCATAAAGCTATCTTACCTGAAATGGCAGTTAGAAAGCATTATGTATTATTCTATCCCTGCTACCATAGGTGGCAGTAACAGTCCATATTTCCTTAATACATTGTCTAAATTTAGACATAATCTTCAAGAAAACCATGTACTATAATATTCAGAAATATTACTTACCATTTAAATGTACCTGCAATACATTCTCTTTTACCTCCTTTATTTCCATAAGTTTTTTTAAGGCATGACAAACTAACTAGAAAAAAGATTAATTAATACCATTAATTAATCATTTATGGCAAAACAGAATTTTGTGTGTTTTTAGGGTTTTTAAATATATTAATTGGATTAGATGTGCTACTCTGTTTTTATATATGTTGTGAGCCACCCTGAATCCTCGGAGAGGGGGAGGCATACAAATCCAATTAATATAAATAAATAAACAAACAAACAAACACACATACACACACACACACACTTGTACTTTACACTGTTAGTATTCAGAAATAATAAAACTTTTTGGCACTGTTTTAGCAAAATAAGTTATGATGATTACTCTTTGGTTGGATCCCTGATCTTTTTATAAATGGGAGGCTCCCTTAATTTCATGAAAGTCTGAAATTCATCATAGTTGCCTACTGCAAGGAAAAGGGGTACAATCTTTACACACATTGCTATGGAGAACATAAATTTGGGGGCTATAAATAGGGCATTTTCTTCTATTCCCTTCCAGTGAAGCTCTATGACTTGAAGTCTGCTTCAAATGATTGGAAAATAGAATTAGAAAGCTAGATAGAGATATCTGAGGGGGATCTGGAAAAATATCCTCTTTCCTTCCCTTTGAAGAAACTTGCATGAAATCCAAATATAAAAATATATCTACCATGTAACACCTGAAATTGTTCAATAGAAAACGGACACATGAAGAAATCAGAGGAAATCACATTACTTGTTATAGTAATACCCACTGGAAGAGAAAATGTTATACTGATATCAGTGTGATTTATGCATACCGATGAAAGTTTGAGAGCCATTTTGTGACAGTGAAAAAAACAACAGAGTTGGAAGGGACCTTGGAGTCTTCTAGTCAAAACCCCTGCGTGGACAGGAGACCTACACTACCACAAATGGTTATCCAACATCTTTTTAAAAATTTCCAGTGTTGGAGCATTCACAATTTCTGGAAGCAAGCCGTTCCACTGATCAATTGTTCTAACTATCAGGAATTTTCTCCTTACTTCTAAGTTACTTCTCTCGATTAGTTCCACCCACTGCTTCTTGTCCTACCCTCAGGTGCTTTGGAGAATAGCCTGACTCCCTCTTCTTTGCGGCAGCCCCTGACATATTGTAACACTGCTATCATGTCTCCACTAGTCCTTCCTTTCATTAAATTAGACATACCCAGTTCATGTAACCACTCTTCATATACAGTGATACCTTGATTTATGAACTTAATTGGTTCCGGGAGGAGGTTCGTAAGGTGAAAAGTTCGTAAGACGAAATAATGTTTTCCATAGGAAACAATGGAAAACCGATTAATGCGTGCAAGCCCCCCCCCCCAAAAAATTGCAAAAATGGGCGCTCCACTGGGCGGCGCCGCCCAGCTGTCACATTATTTATTTATTGGATTTGTATGCTGCCCCTCTCCGCAGACTCGGGGATGCCGCCCCTCTCCGCAGCCTTCCGAAACAGCCGGGGGGCTTCTCGGCATTCTCCTGAATGCTGAACCCAGAAGTTCAGCAAAAGTTTGGGTTTGGGGTTCGGGTTCGGGAGAATGCCGAGAAGTGCCACCGCCCGGCTGTCACCTTCCCAGAAGAGCGGTGGAACTGTCGGCCGGTCGGGAGGCTCAAACGGAGGTGGGGAGTTCCAATAGGGAATTCTAGGGAACGAGCTTTGACGTCATGGAGAAATCCTTCCTGGAGTCCCTGTTTCCGCCGGTGGGATGGGATGGGAACTACATCAGCTCTTTTCCAGTCCTCTGGCAGTTCCCTGGTCCTCCAGGATCTTTGAAAGATATACAGTAGTCCAATGGTTCTGAGATCTCACCTGCCAGTTTCTTCAGAACTTTGGAGTGTAATCCATCTGGTCCTGGTGATATGAACTCATCTAGGGTAGATAGATTCTCCCTTACCATTTCCTTCCCTATTTTAACTTGTATTCCTGATATGTTTTTTGTGATGTTGTTTTTGATAGGTTGGATAGTTTTTTTCCCTTTGTGTAAAAACAGATGCAAAAAACGAGTTAAGTAGCTTTCTTCTTGTTACTTGTCTCTTTCTCCCTGCAAAGGACCAACTGTTTCCTTGACTTTTGTCTTGTTTTTAATATGTTGGAAGAAGCTGTTTTTGTTACTTTTTACTTTTGTCGCAAGCCTTTGTTCAATGTGAGCCTTAGCTTTCCTCACTTCATCTTTACAGGCTCAGGCTATTTGATGGTATTCCACCTTAGTTATTTCCCTTCTTTTCACTTTTTATACTTGTCCTTTTTGTCTTTCAATTTGTCACTGAGTTCTTTATTCAGCCATACTGTTTTATTTCGCATTTCATCTCGCATTTCAAAATTTCCCAAGCTTCTTGAGTTGTTTTCCTCTTAAGGATTCTCATCCATGGAATCCTTTCCAAGCTCTCTCTATTGAAATTAGCTGTCTTGAACTCCAAGGCTCTAGTTTGAGTTTATTCTAATGCTTGTGTTTGCATAATGTTGAATTCCAATATTGCATGATTACTTGCCCCCAAGATTCCTGTAGCTTCAACATCTTCTATCATTTCATCTCTGTTAGTCCAATAATTAAGTCCAATATGGCTGTTCCCCTTATTCCCTTCTCAACTTTTTGGGTAACAAAGTTATCTGCTAGGTTTGTTAGGAACCTATAGGATCTTCCACTTGATGCAGAGTTTGTCTCCCAGTTGATGTCAGGGTAATTAAAATCCTCCATTACTATTGTGATGTGCTTCCTACATACCTTAGTTAGCTGACTAGCAAAAAGTTCATCTATTTCCTCTGTTTGATTGGGTAGCCTATTGTATAGACCTATGGCAATGTCATTTCCCCCACCCCCTTTAATATTGACCCAAATGCATTCAAGATAATTTCCATTATTGTTGTGCTCTATTTCTGTAGAGATGCAGTTATTTCTTATATATAGTGCAACTCCACCTCCTCTTTTATTTGGTCCATTTCTTTTAAACAATTTAAATTGTATATTCCATTTGTCAGTCTCATCCCACCAAGTTTCTGTAATGGCATATCTTCATTTACCCAAATTCCTAATTCATCCTATTTATTCCTTATACTCTGTGCATTGGTGTATAGACATTTAAGTTGATTGACCTTGTGTTTACTGTCTACGTGACCTGTGTTGTGCCTGATTGCCCCTATTTTCTTGACACCTATTTGATTAGTGCACATGATATGGCACTCACTGTATGTTTGGCTTTGCTCGACAGCAAGGCAGATAAACATACCCACACACATATCTATGTAACATGCACTGTTAACCATATTAATTTTAGATTGCTGGGGGCAGAAATCAATTAAATCTCTGTCCCCACTGTTCAGTTTAAATGTTTACCTGGGAAATCTGTGAATTTAATACCAAGTAGCTCAGTCCCTTTCTTTGATGGATGCAAACCATCTCTTTTGTATAGTTCTTCATTGGACCAGCTACAGACATCATGACTTACGAAACCAAAGCCTTCCCTTTTACATCACTCCTTCAGCTTCACGTTAAACTCTGCTACCTGTTTATCTTTCCCTTTTTTGTGCCTTATATACAGGTAAAGGCAGGTGTATATAGGTAAAGAGACATGACACAACACAGTTTTGTGTGCCATTTCTTTATCTATTACATGAATTAGAAACTCTAGTTGCATTATAGGTTACACTACATGATTATTGATAATTCTATAAGGTCTTTTTTACCACCACTCATCTGATCCATGAGGAGAAAAACAGTTTTGGTCAGATCTGTTATTATCCTACTTTAAACGTTTTGTAAGCTACCTTGCATAAAATTGCATATAGACTTTAAAGTGAAAGGTGAACATACAACAATAAACTAAAACAATTCATATTATTGGTTTTAAACAATTTTATCAAATATTTCACAAACTGACACCTCATGTCTCACAAATCTCTGAGTGTCACTGTAATAAGTTTGGAGGAGTCTTGGGGCAAATGGGCTAGGTAAAATCTAAAGAAACAATCCATTCTGCAAATGCACATTGCGGGTAGTCCTCAACTTGCCACCTTTATTTAGTGGTGGTTTGAAGTTACGGCACTGAGCAAAATGCCTTTTCACCATTTTTCACATGACAGTTGCTGTATCCACATAATCACATGATCAAAATTTAGACATTTGGCAACTGGCATGTATTTATGATGGATGCAGTGCCCCAGGATCATTTGATCACCTTTTGCAACCTTCTGACAAGCAGTCAATGGGGAAGTCAGGTTTTTTTAACAACTGTGTTACTACCTTAACAACTGCAATGAATTACTTAAGAAGGTTGTCAAGAAAGATCATAAAATGGGCAAAACTCACTTAGCAACAAAAATTCCTGTATTCCATCAGTACTTCACTAAATATGTAATGTAATTAAAGGGAGAAAGCTAAGGCTTAAAGAGTAAAAATGATCTGAATGACAATTATCTAATATACAAAATATAAGCATATTTAAAAGTATTACCACAGTCTTTCCTGACCCTCGTGGTCCAATAATAAGTACAGAATTGCTTTCACCATGAATTGCAGTATGTTTTATCAGCTCAAGTAACTGTCTATGGGAAAAGATAGATATTTCAGCTTCAGACAAGGACATATCTAGGGAACGTTTCAGATACCAATTTCATCTCAAGGAAAAATTAATTATCATTCAACCATTTTAAAACATATAAATACCCAAAGAATCAAATTTCAGCAAACAAATACCTGAAAATTCTCAACAAAACTACTAAATTCATTAACGTGTCTTCCAATCATATGGCAAGCTTATAACTCATATTCACTATGGTATGAGTACAAATAACTGAAAAGAATGAAAAAACCCTCATCTTTAATGGGAAGGAGAATGTCTATATACCATTTATCCAGAGTAGAAAATTGAGCTTTCTTTTGAACTGTAGATAGAGAATAACCTTAGCTCCACTTGACAATTGGTTCATAACAAAGTGGTAACTACACTGAGTAAATTTATAAGTAATGCAATACTTGTTCCAGTTCTGTTAAAGAAAGCTTCACCTATAACCAAGCTACCATCACTTAAAAGACTAAGGATCATGTTGCTCCCGGGCATGTGTCACTCAGTACCGCATTGAGAGAAAAAAATGCCAAGGAGCTGTCTTCCAAGACAGGACAACTATTTGGCTAATAGCAAAATTATTTGGATGTAATAATTAGGTTCCAGCTATTAAGCAACAGATGTCCATATATGGCAACATTTGCAGGTACAACTGTGCTGACAGTAACTCTAGACCTGTGGTGGCAAACCTATGTCATACATGCCAGAGGTATCATACAGAGCCGTCTCTGTGGGCACAAGTGCCATTCTCAGCTGGTCTTCGGGAACACTGGAGCACTGGAAAATGGCCTGAAAAATGACCAAAACCAGGACATTTTTGGGGCTGTTTTTCAGGCTGTTTTCCATGCCATTTGTTTGGACCATTTTTCAGGTAGTTGTTGGCCTGAAAACTGCCCCAAAAACAGGGATGCGCACAATGGCCAGCTGATCTTTGGGTTTCCAGCACAAGCACATGCACATGCATTCCAGTTTGGGCACTCCATCACCATCACTGCTCTAGACTGATATTGGTCATGAGTGTTGTGGCATTGATCAGGTTGTTAATGACCTAACAATGCCACTAGGTTTTTTAGGAATCAGTGGGTGATTGGGGGAGTAGAGGCCAAGGGACTTACTGTTCTCCTAGATCAGGAACATCAAATCATTTTGAGAACTCATCATTAGAGACCCCTTGATGTCATTTCATCTCATTACTCCTAATACTAAAGCCAGCAAACCAAGTTCTTAAGCATCTCTCCAATAAAAAGGCTGAAAGGCTGAAAAGGTTGAATGCTACCATATTTTTCGCTCCATAAGTTGCACCGGACCATAAGACCCACCTAAGTTTAGAGGAGGAAAACAGGAACAAAAATATCACATGGAGCCTGAGAGGACAACAGATAGGTGTCTTCCCATGTGTCAGCTCTGCCTATTGACTCCTACACTGTGGAAAAAAGACAGAAGAGCCGGACAAAAAGACAGAAGAAGTGGGGCTCAGCACTGTAAAAGTACCTGAATGCCATGGGTCGACTGCTATTCATCAAAGGACCAGCATCATTTCCACCTACTTTTGGGGGGGAGTGTGTCTTATGGAGTGAAAAATATGGCAATTTATAAGGTATAATCAGAGCATTTGGGATAGGATGTAATAAAATGTGATCCTCCGTTTTCCATATGGGAATCTTCCAACATTCCACCCCAACCATGTTGTATCCATCAACACCACCAAAATACAAGACGACAAAGGAAAAGGGAGCTAGATCACCTTTTATAAAAATTCCACTTGGGAGAGAAATCTTCTTGTTTCTCATTGGTTACTGAACTTTGATTTTCCCAGATTTTGACTATCTCTTACCTAGATTAACAGATGGTTAGATTGATGGTTCAGATTTAGATCCTGAACCCCAAGGAATGTATTTCTTCCCACTCTAACAAGAGAATTGTTCTATTAGAACCAGACAGCACAATGGCAACTGTTGTGATAATTCAAGAAAAGCAACATATTCATCTGTCTTGAATAACTACCACCGGGAATGCTCCTTTTTATGTTTTATCTTTTTGGTAAATCTATGAGATTATACAAGGTAATATAATTAGATTCAGAACATCTTATCAGAAACGAAGGGAGATCCTTCTGGTAGCAAAATGAATTAAATCTACAAAAATCTTTCCATTCTAGCAACTGATATTTTAGCGAGCAGAACATTTTTATTTATTTTATTTTCCTTCACCCCCAGCAGCATATCCTTTTTTGTAAACAGCCATAGACTTCTAGGAAGAGAGAAAATAGGCAGAAAACATCCCTCTTCTCTACACAGTGGTATCACATTTGCAGCACAGTGATATCACATTTGCAGCAAACTCTAAATGCAATCTAATTTGGGGAAAGACAGACCTCTAAAGATTCAAACCCCAGGAGACTCATTATGAAACTCCCCAAAAATAAAGGAAAATATATTTTTGCTTACTTATATTGATGTTCAAGTCCAAATAACTTTCCATTTGGATTCAGGTGACAGAATCTTTCACGTAACATTTTTTGTACCTATAAATATTTAGACATGTTATTAAAACATAAAACAAACAGACAATTTTCTCCTTACTTTGTGAGGCTCACCAAGATCAGCAAAGTTTGGTAGCAATAGGGATTGTTGATTTTCCTGCTAAGTACTTGTATTTCAATACATTGTTAAGATGACTGGCTTGGTGCAGTGTAACATTTGTTTGGCTGTTGTCTTCCGTAGTACCTTGTGGAACTTGGGGTACTGCCCTCTTTGCATAAGGACATCTAGGTTAGATGGCGAGATCTCTAGATTGCAGTCCTTAGTTTGTAGCTTGCAGTCAGAAGTGGAAAGATTGTCCCAGCCACGTGCTGTAATGCAGCCATGTGTCCAGCCTCCACTTCCACAGCGCCCCCCAAGGAGGAGGGCTGTGTGGACAACTGTCGGTTCAGGAAGATTGCGTGCAGTTGAGCAAAAACATAGCAATTTTGGTCTCTCTGTATCGAATTCCTATAGTGTTCTTGCGGATTTAAATAGTAAGGATGTTGGAGATATTAGCAAGGTCCCTCAGGCAGAGAATGAGGGGATGTTCAAAGGGGAAGTTGTCGTAAATGTCACCAAACCATCAAGTACAGTTAGTAGAAATAAAAAGAGGACACATTTTCTTGTGGGTGATTCGACCGTTAGAGGTGTTGATTTGGGACAGAGCAAGGATGTGGTTAAGGTGCTGAGGTGTCTCCCAGGGGCCACTGCCAGCAGGGACAGGAGGCGGATTACAAACATTGTTAAGACTGTGAGTAAAGGTAATAATGTTGATGTGGTGGTGCATCTTGGCACAAATGATTTGTCCCAGAGAAATGTTAATGTAGTAAAAAGAGATTTTCAATGTCTAAGTGTGGAGCTGGGTAAAATAACTGATTCAGTGACTTTCTCAGAGGTGTTACCGGTTTGTGGCCAAGAGGATAAAACAACGTGTATCAGAGAGTTTAATGTGTGGTTAAGGCAGTGGTGTAAAGCTGAAGGTTTTGGCTATGTAAGTCATGATGTCAGTAGGTGGTCTACTAGGGAGTTGTTTAAGAGGGATGGTTTGCATCCATCATACAGAGGTACCCAGGTGCTCGGTGAGGAATTCAGAACTTTTTTGGACAGGCATTTAAACTAGGTAAAGGGGACAGAGATGTAACTGATGTGGGTGATTTCTGTCCCCGACCAATGAGGATAAAGCAGTTTTTGGAAGCTTATGAAAAGGGAGCTGCAAATAATATAGATGTAGTTGTTGATGATAAGGGGCAAACTAATAACGAAAATAATGTTCTTCGGGTAATGTGCACAAATGCTCGAAGCTTGAGCAACAAGCTCTGTGAATTAATGGCCATAATATCTAGAGATAATTTGGACCTGGTTGCCATAACTGAGACATGGTTTAAGGATTCTAATGAATGGGAAATATCCATACCAGGATATACACTGTATAGGAAGGATAGAATAGAGAGAAGGGGAGGTGGAGTAGCCATTTATATTAAAGAAAGTCTAAAAACAACACTAATTCAAAATACGTGTCAAGATCTAGAGACTCTCTGGATTTGCATGCAAAATAAAGAAGGTTCTGTCATTAGAATTGGGGTGATCTATAGGCCTCCAGGGCAATCCGAGGAATATGACAACAAGATGGTGGGTGAAATTACCCAAATGGCAGTAAAGGGAGATATTGTGGTTATGGGTGATTTCAACATGCCTGATGTTGACTGGAATATCCCCAGTGTCCTTACATGCAAAAGTAAGAATATAGTAGAGGCCTTTACAGGAGCAGCTCTGGCACAGCTGGTTAAGACACCAACTAGAGGGGAGAATATTCTAGATTTAGTTTTTACGAATGGGAATTGGGTTTCAGATGTCAAGGTGGGAGAAAATTTAGGTTGCAGTGACCATCTATGTTTGTGGTTTGATGTAAAAACTCATTGTGAGCAATCCTATAATGCAACCAAAGTATTGGATTTCAGAAAAACAAATTTTAATGCAATGGGAGAATATTTAGATAATGAATTAAAGGGGAGGGATAAAATGGCAGGAGCGAGCATCCAGTGGACTGTATTAAAAAAGGCCATCTTAAAAGCCACTGGACTGTATGTAAGACAAATAACTAAAGGTAAAAGGAAGAAGAAACCGCTATGGTTTAGCAATGATGTAAGGGCTATAGTCAATGAAAAAAAGGCTGCCTATAGGAGGTATAAAGAGTCTGGAAGTATAGCTGATAGGGAGGTATATAAAATGAGACAGAAGGAGGCGAAACAGATAATATATGCTGCTAAAGCCTCAAAAGAGGAAGAAATTGCCAAATCTGTAAAGAAGGGGGATAAAACCTTCTTCAGATATATTAATGATAAGAAGAAGAAAAACTGCGGCATCACGAAGCTTAGTACCGGGAATAATACATGCATTAATGGGAATAAGGAGATCGCTGACCATTTCAATAGCTACTTCTGTTCAGTTTTCTCAAAAGACACCTTACAAAATAATACTATAGAGGGATATAGCATTGCTTCCAGCTGTACGGATTCAGCTCCAGTGATCTTAGAAGCCGATGTCTTAGAAGAACTTGAACGATTAAAGATAAATAAGGCAATGGGTCCAGATGGCATCCACCCCAGAGTTCTTAAAGAACTCAGATCTGTCATTGCTACCCCCCTGACTGATTTGTTTAACCAATCCTTGTTAACAGGAGAAGTTCCTGAGGATTGGAGAATGGCCAGTGTTGTGCCTATTCACAAGAAGGGCAGTAGAGAAGAAGCTGGTAACTACAGGCCAGTTAGCTTGACATCAGTTGTAGTTAAAATGATGGAGACTCTACTCAAAAAGAGGATAAATCAGCACCTAAAAAACAATAACTTATTAGACCCAAATCAGCATGGCTTTACTGAAGGCAAATCATGTCAGACTAATCTCATTGATTTCTTTGACTATGTCACAAAGGTGTTGGATGAAGGTGGTGCCGTGGATATTGCCTACCTGGACTTCAGCAAAGCCTTTGATACGGTTCCACATAAAGAGCTGATAGATAAATTAGTGAAGATTGGACTTAATCCCTGGATAGTTCAATGGATTTGCAGCTGGCTGAAGCGTAGACATCAGAGAGTTATTGTTAATGGCGAGTATTCTGAGCAGAGTCAGGTTACAAGCGGTGTGCCACAAGGATCTGTTCTGGGTCCTATTCTTTTTAATATATTTGTGAGTGACATAGGGGAAGGTTTGGTAGGGAAGGTTTGCCTATTTGCCGATGACTCTAAAGTGTGCAATAGGGTTGATATTCCTGGAGGCGTCTGTAATATGGTAAATGATTTAGCTTTACTAGATAAATGGTCTAAGCAATGGAAACTGCAGTTTAATGTTTCCAAATGTAAAATAATGCACTTGGGGAAAAGGAATCCTCAATCTGAGTATTGTATTGGCAGTTCAGTGTTGGCAAATACTTCAAAAGAAAAGGATTTAGGGGTAGTGATTTCTGACAGTCTCAAAATGGGTGAACAGTGCAGTCAGGCGGTAGGGAAAGCAAGTAGGATGCTTGGCTGCATAGCTAGAGGTATAACAAGCAGGAAGAGGGAGATTATGATCCCACTATATAGAATGATGGTGAGACCACATTTGGAATACTGTGTTCAGTTCTGGAGACCTCACCTACAAAAAGATATAGACAAAATTGAACGGGTCCAAAGACGGGCTACAAGAATGGTGGAAGGTCTTAAGCATAAAACGTATCAGGAAAGACTTAATGAACTCAATCTGTATAGTCTGGAGGACAGAAGGAAAAGGGGGGACATGATCGAAACATTTAAATATATTAAAGGGTTAAATAAGGTCCAGGAGGGAAGTGTTTTTAATAGGAAAGTGAACACAAGAACAAGGGGACACAATCTGAAGTTAGTTGGGGGAAAGATCAAAAGCAACATGAGAAAATATTATTTTACTGAAAGAGTAGTAGATCCTTGGAACAAACTTCCAGCAGATGTGGTAGATAAATCCACAGTAACTGAATTTAAACATGCCTGGGATAAACATATATCCATCCTAAGATAAAATACAGAAAATAGTATAAGGGCAGACTAGATGGACCATGAGGTCTTTTTCTGCCGTCAGACTTCTATGTTTCTATGTAAGATGTTCAGACCTTATTAAAAATAAAATAGACTTTATTCGTACCTATAAAGTAATATTTGTAAAGAAAGATATTTATACATCTCCAGGTCTATGTAAGATGAAAAACTACTGATAATTCTGAGTATTAGAATTTGAAAAAGGTAGAAATATAATTGGCCTTGCCATTATTTTCCAAAGCTTCATAGTACTTTCATTAAAAAGCTAAATATAATTTTGCAAAAATTTATTCATGAGGATTAATGTAGGTTTTTACCTAAAGAGTATTAAAGGATAATCTTAGAAATGTGTTCAACATTTTAGAAGATTTGGTACTACATAATAATAAAAAAGCAACACTGATTTTTGTAGATGCATTCTTAGAGGGGTAGGGTTTTCTTGTTTAATGTTTTAGAACAGCGTTTCCCAACCGGTGTGCCGCGGCACACTGGTGTGCCGCGAGACACCGTTAGGTGTGCCGCCTGGGCGGGGCGCTGCGGTGCCTCTGAACTCTCCGCTCCTGCCCGATGCCGCGGTTTCTGGCGCTCTCCTGCTGGGCCCCAAAGAAGGAAGGCAGGAAGGAGAGCTCCATTCTTCGCGCAGGCAGTCGCGGGGAGATGGCGGGGGGGGGGGCGCTAAAGCGGCCCCGGGCACCGTTCCCTGTAGGCTTTTCCAGGGGTGCACAGGAGAGCGCCAGAAACCGCGGCATCGGGCAGGAGCGGAGAGTTCAGAGGCACCGCAGCGCCCCGCCCAGGCGACAGGGAAGCTTCAGCTGGGCCGCGGCATCGAGCAGGAACCGGGAGGTCGGAGGCACCGTCACGGCAGCGCCCACCCAGCTGAAGCTTCCCTGTCGTCATCGGCAAGTGTCCTTTGGGGCCCGGCGGGAGGGCACTGGCGGTGGGACCGGGGGAGGGCGCGGCTGCAGCGGCGCAGGCAGTCGCGGGGAGATGGCGGGGGGGCGGCTAAAGCGGCCCCGGGCACCGTTCCCTGTAGGTGGCCCTGTAGGCTTTTCCAGGGGCGCGCAGGGAGCCGCGGCCACCCGCCCGCCTACCGGATTTCCCTCCGCGCGGTTGGGGTGGTGGATTCGCCGCCCCCGCCAGCCCGATCTCCCCCCGTGGGGGGGTGGGGGCGACGAACCAACGACCGGGGGCTGTCCGTCCGTGTTGGGTGGTGCAGGGCAGGCACAGGCAGCCCCAGGGGAGAACAAGGGAGGGAGAGAAAGGAAAGAGAGAGTAAGGGAGGGAGATAAAATTGAATGAAGGAGGGAGAGAAAGAAAGAGTAAGAAGTAGAAAGGATAGAGAAAAAAGGAAGAGAAAGGGAGGGAGAGAAAGGAAAGAGAGAGAAAGGGAGAGAAAGGGAGGGAGAGAAAATTGAATGAAGGAGGGAGAGAAAGAAAGAGTAAGAAGTAGAAAGGATAGAGAAAAAGGAAGAGAAAGGGAGGGGGGAAAGGGAAAGAGGGAGGAAGGGGGAGAGAAAGAAGATATGAAGGAGGGAGAAAAAGAAAGAGAGATAGGAAGGAAAGAGGGAGAGAAAGGAATGAGAGAGAAAGGGAGAGAAAGGGAATGAAAGAGGGAGAAGGGGTGAGAGATAGAAAGGATAGACAGAAAGGGAGAGAAAGGAAAGAGAGAAAGGGAGGGAGAGGAAGGAAAGAGATGAGAGAGGAAGGAGGAGACAGAAAGAGAGGAAGGAAGGAAGAGAGAAAGAAAGAGGGATGGAGAGAGAAAGGAAGGAAGAGAGAGAAAGAGGGAGGGAGAGAGAAATAGAGCGAAAGGGAGGAAGAGATATTTTTTTTGTCCAAACTTTTTTTAGCGCCCCCCCCCCCCCCATGTTCCCCAGGATTTTGAAAATATGAAAAATGTGCCACGGCTCCAAAAAGGTTGGGAAACACTGTTTTAGAAGATATGAACTTTGGAAAAATTATAAAATGGGTAATATTTATTTAAATTTTACAAACAGCTCAAATGATTATTAGTGGATTTAACAAAGCTTTGTAAGATACAAAAAAGAACAAGAATAAGAGGGATGCTCACCATCTCCTCTATTTATTTGGGTTCTTGAAATACTGAATAAAGATATAAGACATGATGAGAGGATTGTGGAGTAAAGATTAAGAAAAAAGACTTCTAAATTAAGGCCTTTGTAGATGGTTTGGTGTTGATTTTGTAAGATCCTTTAAAGTGAATTGAAACATTGTGAATATTAAAATAATTTGGTGCATTAGCAGGGTTTTTTTTAACAACAAAGAGAATATAAAAATGTTATCAAAGACATGAAAACAAGATCAAATAGAACTGATGAATAAAATAGACTTTAAAATTGAGAAGAAAAATATTGTCACTCTGGCAAGTATGAATTACATGTTATTTCAAAATAATTATGTTAAGACATGGAACAAAGTTAAAAAAGACATGCTAAAATGTGAGAAACTACAATTGTCATTGCTGGGAAGAAAGTGATTAAGATGAATGACTTTCCAAGAATGTTTTTCTTTCAGACAATATTTGTTTTGATGACAACTAGTGCACTATTTAAACAAAATATATCTAAATTTATGTAGCAGGAGAAAAAAATGAGTTAAATGAAGCAGTTGCATGACGCAAAGGAAAGAATAGGATTAGGTCTACCTGATTTAAGGTTTTATTTTGTAGTTTGCTTGTTTGATTTACATCAAGGATGTCAAATTCACGTTGCCACAGCAGCATCACATGATGTATTGTGACTTTCTCCCCCTTCACTAAACTGGGCATGGCCAGCATGTGATGCATCTGGCCCACGGGCCCCAAGTTCAACAGCCCTGATTTAGATGAAAGAGTAGGTATTCCTGAGAAACAGGAGGCTCTTGGAGTTAAAAAGACCTGAGATTTGTGAAACTGACATCTTTTAATTAATCAACCAACTGTATTTATGGAAGAAACTAACACAAAATCTAAACCAGAAATCACTCCATATCCTACAGAATGCTCCAAACAGCATTCTGTTTCTACATTAAACATTAAATAATTCAATAAACCCAGGGCCAAAATATTCCGTAGGGCCAGGACTACCATATAAAAGCATCCCAGCTGATTCAGAGATGGCAGCTCATTAGAAAACATTAGATCTGTCTTCTCCTGACTTTAAAGAGACTTATTTAACTGTAAAGTGTTAAGATTTGGACAAAGGGGCTATTTATTTCTGGTCAGTTCCAAAAGGATGAGCCAGAAGATTATAAACCTTAATTAAATGAATGCAATCATGACAAGCATCTCCATGCCTCAAGTCTCCCTAGCATGGGTTGCTGAATCCAATGAAGTTTCTCCCAAGTGAGAAGTTTTTGATATGTCAAAACAATTGAAGGAGGTTGTTTTGCAACAATCTAATAAAAAGGCATAGCAGGAAAAAATTACCATTTTCAACTGTATCTGGAAATTTTTTGGCAGCCAGAGTAAAGCACAGAGAATTAATGTAATTTGATCAGAATATTGAGTGTAGGCTGCCCATTCTGGATTAAGTGCAATTTTCAAGTAATCTTCAAAGCAGACTCATTGTATAGCAATATCCTTGTGCAGAGGGGACAAATCACTTCAGCAGGTTAGGTTGCAAATAGCATATCAATCAGAGCTGGGAATAAGACTCTGATTACCATTGCCTTTTGTCTTTCCAATTGTAATCATGGTCTCTTCAAGATACTGGAACTAACAAATAGCAACTCCACCTTATTTGGGTTTAATTTCTGAATGTTTTCTTGACTTCAAATCTAATATCCAGGCATGGGAAGAGGACTGCATGCAAAATGTTCCCTTTGCTAGGAAAAATCCCACTTACACAATTACTTGTGTATTAGGACAAATCACTGGCTTGTACTTAAAAATGAAATTGTAAGAAAGTTACAATTGTTAGTAAGAATATTACTAACCTTTGAAATGCACTCTCCATTTGTAAAGCTATCTTCCTTCAACTTCCGTTTGCTCATTTTAATTCACATTCTAAAAGGATAAAATATATTACAGAACTTAATTTCATCATGTTTGAAGTAATAATTATTTCCTATTTGTTTAATCTAGAACAGTAAAAATAAATTTATAAAATTTACAAAACTATAGTCACATGTAATGCCATTTAGACAGAGACAAACAGCAATTGTGCAATTAAATAAGTTTACACAATATTCAGTTTAAAAATTCAGTTGTAAAAATGATCAAATCCAAATATCTCTTCAATAATGTAATTTCTCTTCAAAAACTGACTTGTCGCTACTTCTAAAATAATATGCCTTTTGATTACCTAATCCCAAAGGATTTATTTTTTGGTGTTTAATAGCAACAAAAAAGAGCAAGACATAAAAATGATAGTGATAATAATAATAAAGAACACAAAAATATGACAAAAAGCATATGTCATTATAACAACTACAATTTTATATAACTGCCTAATGGAATTATTCAAGTACATATATACTGCATTTCTAATAGATTAATGCATCTTTTTTTAACCTACTATATTCTGCATAAATGAATCTCGTAATCTAATCTTGAAGATTGTGAGGTCTTTGGCTGTTATATACTGTACATCAGGGGTCCCCAAACTTTTTACACAGGGGGCCAGTTCACTGTCCCTCAGACTGTTGGAGGGCCGTACTATAAAAAAAAACTATGAACAAATCCCTATGCACACTGCACTTACCTTATTTTAACGTAAAAAACAAAATGGGAATGTACTATTTAGAGGGGGGGAAGAAGTCTGAAATTCATATACCGTATGTTTATGCTTTGTTTTTCATTTTCTTTTGTTAACATCTGATTGGCTATACAAGGTTTTCTTGGTTTATAGAAAAATGTATAAAAATGTTTATAGAAAAATATATAAAGAAAGAAGGAAGCACTTTGGCATAATGGTTAATAAGTTAGAAATATAATTGGTGTTGTACTTTTTGAAGGTACATTAAGGAGGGATTTTAATTAAAAGAAAAGTATGTACCTAGATGACATTAGAAAAAAAAACTTTTGCAACTTTTTTGATGATTGATATTAGTTACTGACAAAATACCGCATTTTATTCAGAGAAAATTAGATGGTACATTGCATTGTTTGAATGTATGTTGAGAGAAAATTTAAAAAAAATTTACCCCCCCCCCAAAAGTCCTCCCTTCCTCCACCCCTCCATTCATTTCATTCTTCCTTCCTTCCTTGTTCCCTCCATTTCTTCTTCCTTCCTTCCTTCTTCCTTTCCTTCCTTTTCCCTCCATTTCTCCTTCTTTCCCTCCCTCCCTCCTTCCCTCCTTTCTACTTCCCTCTTCCTTTTTTTCCTTCTTTCTCATTTGTTTTGTTTCCCTCTCCCTCCTTCTTTCCCTCCATCATTTTCTCATTTTTCTTTTTCTCTCACATTCCCTCCCCCTCTCACTTCTGTTTTCTCTCCCTCTCTCTCTTGCTTTCTCTCTCTCTCTCTCCTTTTCTTCTCTCTTCCTTCCTCTCTTCTTTTTTTTTCTGCCCTGCAACACGCCACGAGGCAGTCGGCTGCAAGCAGGAGCTCCAAGACGGTGGCACCGACATAGGGTCGCAGTACATTGCTGGCACTGCGCTGGGCATGGGGCTGGCACTGGCCCGCTGGCTGGGCCGGGACGGAGGTGCCAGCCCCATGCTCAGCGCATGTCCTGCAACACATCCAGCCGGCGCTGGTGCCTTGCAGCCAACCGCCCCACCGCCACCCCACGGCTACTGCTCAGTGCCCTCCTGCTTGACCCACATTTCGCTGCGCCACCTTCGCGGCTTGCCCTTGCTGCCCCGCACCCGCCAGAGCTGCCCGGTGCGGCCGAAGCGCGGGGCGGAGTAGGCGGCGGCTGCTTCAGGCCCGCCCCCAAGCTGAGCTTTCTTTGGCTTCCTTCGAGGCAAAACTGCAAAGCTCACCTGCTGCCTTCAAGGAAGCCAAAGGAAGCTCAGCTCAAAGAGGACCGGCTGTTGGTCCCTTGAAGCTGCCGCCGCCGCCCACTGCAGAGATCCCTTCGCCTGAACGGAGGCGGCGGCGGCGGGTTCAAGGGACCAACAGCCGGTCCTTTTCGGGGCTGCGTTGCTGCAGCCTCCGAGGCCGCCCACCGAGGAGATCCCTTCGCCCAGAAGTGGAGGCGGCCTCAGAGGCTGCAACAACGCAGCGCCGAGAAAGACCGGCTCTTGGTCCCTTGAACCCGCCACCGCAGCCGCCTCCGTTTGGGCAAAAGGATCTCCGCAGTGGCCGGCGGTGGCGGCAGCTTCAAGGGACCAATAGCCGGTCCTTTTCGGGGCTGCGTTGTTGCAGCCTCTGAGGCCGCCTCCGCCTCCGGGTGAAGGGATTTCCTCGGTGGGCGGCCTCGGAGGCTGCAGCAACGCAGCCCCGAAAAGGACCGGCTGTTGGTCCCTTGAACACACCGCCGCCTCCATTCGGGCGAAGGGATCTCCGCAGTGGGCAGCGGCAGCTTCAAGGGACCAACAGCCGGTCCTCGTTGAGCTGAGTTTCCTTTGGCTTCCTTCGAGGCGGCAGGTGAGCTTTGCAGTTTTGCCTCGAAGTAAGCCAAAGGAAGCTCAGCTCGGGGGCGGGCCTGAAGCAGCCGCCGCCTACTCTGCCCCGCGCTTTGGCCGCACCAGGGCCAAGTAAGCTGAGGCTAGGCCCGTCGCCCCGGCTCCAAGCGTGGGGCCTGGGTGGCGGGCAAGCATTGGAAGGGCCTCGCTGTTGCCGGGCCAGAGAAGAGCTCCCCTCCCTGCGATACGGGACGGCATGGCCGTCAACAAGTTAGTGCGCGGGGGTCCTGATGGCTTGCTTACGGCCCCCTCCAGCCGCTCTTGCAGGGCTTCCATGCTCCCCGCGGGGCGGCGAAGAAGCAAAAAAGCGGCACTGGAGGGAGCCGCCCCGAGTTCGCGGAGAGGGGCGGCATACAAATCTAAATAATAAATAAATAAATAAATAAATAAAGACGGTCTGCAGCTGAGCGTCTGGAGGAGGAGGAGGAAAGCCAGGGGGCGGGGAGGAAAGTGGGCCTGCAATTGGCCAATTTCTTTCTTGCCTTCAGGGAGAGGAACTGTTGCTGCTCTGCCACAGGGTGCTTTCCTCCCCGCCCCCTGGCTTTCTTCCTCTTCCTTGCCGCCGCCAGACGCTCAGCAGCAGAGTGCAGGGGAGATTCGGGAGGTTATGGCAAAATCTCGTACGCTACCGCAGGCCGGGTAAATGGCCTCAGCGGGCCGTAGTTTGGGGACCGCTGCTGTACATGAATGCTCTCTGTAAGCTGTACAACAACGTGATTCTTAGAGATGATCAATAGCTAAAAGCCTGAAAACAAAACACAGATAGTTCTTGACTTATGACTGTAATTGACTTTTGATGTTACCTCGTTTGGATAATGAAATGTATGCAAGAAAATACCCAAGCTCAGAGAGCAGAAAGGACCCCTGACTGCAATTGGACTGGGACGTCTGTCCCTAAGCAATGAGATACGTTAGTCATCATGTGATAGCACCTATTTTGCAATGTTTGTCATGGTCATTAATGAAACCACAATGTAATTAAGTGAATGCAACTCCCCCCATTGACTTTGTATATCGGGAGCCAGCTGGGAAGGTTGCAAATAAGGATCAAATACATTCCATGCCAAGTGGTCATGAACAATCTCCATCTGTTTAGAGCAAAGTTAGCCGAAAATATTGTGAGTCGAAAAAAGGTTAAAGTTTGGCTTTTTATATCTCTGGAAGGAAAGGTGTGAGAAACATGAAACTCTGTGCGTAACAACTTAGTAACACAAGGTTTTCCAATATAAAATGTCATTCTCCTACTCTTTCCAATAGTTTACAAATTCAGTGTAAAGTTGACAGGTGTTTTTGTAAAAATGCCCAAAATAAGGTATATTCAGCCCATTTTTATAAAAAAAGTTCACCTGGAAACTCTGAAATCATTCTCATTACAATGTTTCCCTGAAAATAAAACCATCCTGTATTTTTTTGAACCTGAAATAAGCACCTGGCCTCATTGCCATGCACTCAAAAGCCCAATTGTCCTTATTATTAGGGATATCTTATTTTAGGGAAAACAGGGTAGAAAGAAATGTTTCAAATCCCCTAAAAAAGTAGTGTTGGTTTTTCCATTGCTGACATATAAAGCCCTAAAACTAGGGACAAAGTCAGGGACATTGCTATGGCAATGTCACATGCATTCTATTATTGTTTCACCTTTTTATATATAGGCATCATTGTTACTATTATATTGCATTGGTCCATGATGACACTGTCACTACTAGTTCAGCACTTGAACCAGCAACCCCTTTGCCATAGAGTATACATGCCCAATAGCTGCCCAATACCAGCCATGGCTGGGTTTCTTGGTTCAGGTTCCCAAGACTATAGTTTGGTTTCTTTCTTCAGGTTCCCAAGCCTTATGTGGGTTTCTGCCCAATTCCCAAAATGAGAATTGGGCAGCTTATCTTAGGTTCCCAAGCCTAAAGTGGGTATCTTATATGGTTCCCAAGCTGAAGTTTCATGTGAACTGTAAATTTATTTATTATTTATTTTTTTATTAGATTTGTATGCCACCACTCTCCAAAGACTCGGAGCGGCTCACAACAAAACAGTACAAATACAATAGTTAAAAACAATTTAAAACCCTTAATATAAAAACAATCATGCATCTCATACAAACCATACGTAAAGCGGAAACAGCCCAGGAGAATCAATTTCCCGATGTCTGACGGCAGAGGTGAGTTTTAAGGAGTTTGAGAAAGGCAAGGAGGGTGGGGGCAGTCCTAATCTCTGGGGGGAGTTGGTTCCAGAGGCTCGGGGCCGCCACAGAGAAAGCTCTTCCCCTGGGTCCCGCCAGCGACATTGTTTAGTCGATGGGACCTGGAGAAGGCCAACTCTGTGGGACCTAAATGGTCGCTGCGATTCATGCGGCAGAAGGCGGTCTCGGAGATATTCTGGTCCGATGCCATGAAGGGCTTTATAGGTCATAACCAACACTTTGAATTGTGACCAGAAACTGATCGGCAACCAATGCAGACTGCGGAGTGTTGGTGTAACATGGGCATACTTAGAGAAGCCCATAATTGCTCTCGCAGCTGCATTCTGCACGATGTGAAGTTTCCGAACACTTTTCAAAGGTAGCCCCATGTAGAGAGCGTTATAGTAGTCGAACCTCGAGGTGATGAGGGCATGAGTGACTGTGAGGAGTGACTCCCGGTCCAAATAGTGCACCAGGCAAACCTGGGCAAACACCCCCCTCGCCACAGCTGAAAGATGGTTCTCTAATGTAAGCTGTGGATCTAGGACGCCCAAGTTGCGGACCCTCTCTGAGGGGGTCAGTAATTCCCCCCCCCAGGTGATGGACCGACAGATGGAATTGTCCTTTGGAGGCAAAACCCACAGCCACTCCATCTTATCAGAGTTGAGTTTGAGTCTGTTGACACCCATCCAGACCCTAACAGCCTCCAGGCACCAGCACATCACTTCCACTGCTTCGTTGACTGGACATGGGGTTGAGATGTACAACTGGGTATCATCAGTGTACTGATGATACCTCACCCCATGCCCCTGGATGACCTCGCCCAGCGGTGTCATGTAGATATTAAATAGCAGGGGGGAGAGGATCGATCCCTGAGGCACCCCATAAGGGAGAAGCCTAGAGGTCGACCTCTGACCCCCTACTAACACCAACTGCAACCGACCAAAGAGGTAGGAGGAGAATCACTGAAGAATAGTTCAATAATAACAATTGCTTATTATTGAATTTATGTGCCATGTACTTTAGCATCACTTCTGGGAATTGATATTATTAACCTGACTATATAACTAAAGGCACTGGAAGCATGCAAAAAAGATGTGGTTCTGGAACCCAACAAACATTTTTTCTTGCAGGTTAATAAAATGAATGAACAGGGCTTCAGAGATGCATAAATGTTACTAATGCATCATTTTGTCCTATCAAAAATTTCCACAACATTGTCTTTTTTGTCATAAATGCAGACAATCTAACAACTGGTTGGCCATAACAATATGTCAGCCAATTTTAAATGGGTAGAGTTTTTACCGGTTCATCAGCTTTAGGACAGATAAGGTCTTTATAAGATGGAGAAAGCTTATATAGTTTCTTGTCTTTAGTTGTGGGATTGAAGCCAAAGGCTGGGTGGTCCCACTGCTTGAGCAGAGCATCTTTGAACAATTTGGGCATGGGGATGATCTCATTGTCTTCCTGTTCCTCCATGAAGTATGGTAGATTTTCTTCAGGAGGATCTGTGGAAGGAACAGATTGTTTATCTTGCCCGGCTAAGCCTGTGGAAACTCTTGCCTTGAATAGAAGTGATTTGAAGAGTTGAAATGGAAAAATCGCAGCCAGGGTTGGAATCTTGATTTGAGATTCCTCATCTTCTGACAGGCCACTGGAACGAGTCATCCTTATCCTCTACGTCCATATCGTCGTTCTCATCCTGAGAAGGATCCGAGTCTTCATTAACTGGAATTTTGTAGGATGAGAAAGAACTCATGGGCCTAGGGGCGCGTGGAGAGGGACGAGAGTGAGAAGGCACATTGATAGCCGAGAGCTTGGCATCAATGGCTTTAGATAAGGCAGAATACATAGATTGAAGCTCTGGAGGAAGGTTAGTAATGGTAGCAGGTAAAGATGGAGATTCCCTGAAGGCCTGGGATGGGTCTGGCTCGGAGGGATCTTCCATAATGTCTGGCTCCTCTAGACCTAAGCCCCATAAATTAGGTTGGGGTCTGTTAGGTTTGGCTCATCCAGAGAAAGCACAGGGACACCAGAGGAAGGCAGGTTAGAAGCCTCTGGTGGGTCAGGGCTAATGTGCACTTGGACCTGCACCTTTAAACGTTTAGCCGATTTCTCATGTATTCTCTGCAGAGCTTGGTCCCTTCTCTTCTCAGCCCTGGTGGGTCTAGCCATTGTAGGGGCTCCAGAGGAAGAGGAGGAAGAGGCCTGGGAGATAGTATCAATTTCATAGCCAGTAGGCCTAACCTCTCTGGGACCTTTAGAAGTGCCTCTCTTGGGAAACGAAGTCATGACCTGAACAAATTACAGGGACAAGACTTGAGCCAAAATTTGGTGGGAGAAGCTCTCTAGGGCAACGTTCCCAAGAGGCGATCTGCAAGTGCCAGAATTACTGGGCGCTAAGGGCCTTTGCGCCAAAATAAACCGCTCCGATGCTTTTGTAAATGGAGGGAAGGCTAAAGTCCGGGGGACAATCAAGGGAAGCTTGCTAACAGTCCCACACCGCAGGAGGAAAAAGCCCTTTGTTTACAGTCCTTAGCTTGTCGGTAAACCTCCTGGCCGATTAGATTTGCAAGAAAATACAATCTGGCACAAGCGCAAGCAGGGTGTTTTGAAAAAAACAGCTATAGCCGCGCTGCAGCTTCTCCCTCGGCGCCGAGCCCAGTAAGGCTGGCGCGCCAACCAAGGCAAGCTTTAAGTAAAATACAATAGCAAATTTTACTTATCTGAATAGAAAGAAGATGAAAGGAAGGTGTTTTCAGAGAGGAACGAGCCACCACAAGTCCTGTGGATCGCAGGACGGAGCGAATTCTGAGGAAGGGGCGGATCCAGCAGGCTTTTTAAAGACTAGGCTCGGTCCTCAACGGATTGGACAGCAAGCAACCCACGTGACTGCTGGACCTGCTCTCTCAGTACGGAGAATGTCCATATCATAATTATCCAACAATGAAGAGTCTACAGTGCTTTGGACCATGGAGATGTATTTGGCTTTACACTTGGAACAAAACTTTTGCTCCAGCTACACATTTGTTTTTGCCACTTTTGTTAAAACATTGGACATGGCTAGATTGACTTTCAACAGCTCATGTTTAGCTATTTGATGTTGTTTGTCAAATGGGTTGCAGCATAACTTTTGATTCATGTTGTACTTCTTCAGTTACATGGTTTTGTGATGCAAGCAGATTTGGTCATTGTCTGTGAGTTCAACCTCCAATCGCCGAGTAATGAGTATTTTTTGTTCATCAAACGTTCTATCACATAATGCAGCCCAATTTCATTAAAATAAAATGAACCATGGTGGCAAGTTGACAACAATTATTCTGCAAAAAAGCATTTGAGTAGAGTAGGATTGCCAGTTGATTCATCTACATCCATTTAACATATTATGGAAATTCATAATATAAAATGAATTACTGCAAAATCTGAAACAAAGAAGTTATATAAGGTGCTATTATGACAGAAATATGACAACTACACCTGTACAGTTGAGAATTCTACAGCCGCAACATGCTAACATGTGGTATCACTGAAGGACTTACAGCACTTCTAACTGTAGTCATTAGTGAAGAAGCATCTTTAGTAGACTAATAGATTCATATAGCATGCAAGAAATTACACACTTTAAACTTCAGCATACATAAAATGACAATGGAACAATATAAAAGAATACCTGTGATGTACATTATGAATCCCAGCGACCGGTTAGGTCCCACAGAGTTGGCCTTCTCTGGGTCCCGCCGACGAAACAATGTCGTCTGGCAGGACTCAGGGAAGAGACTTCTCTGTGGCGGTCCCGACCCTCTGGAATCAACTCCCCCCGGAGATTAGGATTGCCCCCACCCTCCTTGCCTTTCGCAAACTCCTTAAAACACATCTCTGTCGTCAAGCATGGGGAAATTGATTCCCCTGGACCGTTCCATTTTATGCATGGTTTGTATGAGATGTATGGGTTTTAAATTCTTTTAACTATTGGATTTGTACTGTTTTTATTGTTGTGAGTCACCCCGAGTCTTCGGAAAGGGGCGGCATACAAATCTAATAAATAATAATAATAATAATAATAATAATAATAACAACAGCAACAACATTGCCATAGTAAGGTCCTCAATTTTGTCCCTATTTTTACGGTTTTATTAAAAACCAATCCTACTTTTTTAGGGGATTTGGAACATGCTCTTTCTAAATAGAATGAGTTAACAGGGGTTCCAAGTTAGTCTTTTTTTGTCAGAACAGCTGAAAATATTCTATTTTTGGTGTTTTTACAAAAAACGTCTTTACACTGAATTTGTAAACTACTGGAAAGCAGTAGGAGAATCACATTTTATATTCGAAAACCTAATGTTGCCAAGTTATTATGCACAAAGTTTCACATTTCTCATATCTTTCCTTAGCGATATAAAAAGCAAAACTTTTTTAAAAAATAATTATTGATATATAAACTTTAAAAACAAAATACAAAATAAAAAAGCCACAAAAAGGAAAAAAACACAAAAAAACAGAGGGGGGAAAATTGTAAAAAAATAACAAAACCACCTACACAACAAATATATATTAACATCTATTAAACCTATTATAGTACACATATCAACTTCTATGCTTTGAGATTTCCTTTTGTTATTGTCTTAGTTATTCATCTTGCATCAATTGGAAATTTAATTCTAACATCCACATATATATTACACTGAATTTGAAAACTATTGGAAAGAGTAGGAGAATGACATTTTATATTGGAAAACCTTGTGTTACTAAGTTGTTACGCACAAAGTTTTGTGTTTCTCATACTTTTCCTTCTAAAGACATAAAAAGCCAAACTTTAACCTTTTTTCGACTCACAATATTTTCAGCCAACTTTGCTCTAAACAGATGGAGATCGTTCACGAGAAAGGTTTTGTTGTTGTTTTGTTTAATGGAGCACAAAACATTGTACAAGATGGCTAGGTTTTGTTTCTCCAGAAAATATTGTGGATATTATGTCTCAAAATTGCTAAAACTTCAGGATACTGTAGAAGGCTGCAGTTTGGGGTCACACAGAATGTGATCCCAGAACACTGCAACCATCACAAACACGTGCTGTTGCAAAATGACCAATGTACAATCACATGATTCACAATGGTTGAAAATGCAACAATGGGTCATAAGACACTTTGTACAATGGTCATAAATTAAAGATTACCTGTAACATAAAAGTCAAAACAATGACTTAAATAGCTGTAAGGAAAAGAAAACCTTGGAAAAACACACATGTAGAAAATACAGTACCAAGCGAAGAAAAAAAGCTGGGTTGGGGAACTAACCAATCTTACATATTGGACTCAACTAGCATAAAGGCCCAATGCCTGAAGGCCAAATCAAGTCTTCAACGTGCAATAGAAAGCTAACATCTGAATCGTGTTGGTAAGTGACATGACAGTTACTCACAGGATAACATAAAAGGCTACTCAGGAGTGCCCAAGCAGCTGATATTTACTGTCAAATGCATGTATCTACTAGAAAATGCTTAAGTAATCACAATTCTTAACAGCAATATGTTTTCACTATTACCAAGGAAGACTTTATTCTATACTAACAATCCTTCATGTAATATGTATACATTTTTTTTACTACCGCAGTTGCATTATCTTTACACACCTGCTAAAAATACTAGGTGTCTGAGACTTGCAATGTAGAGTTCATTTTCAAAAATAACATAGACAGAACTTTGGATCACTTTTAGTGTCAGCAATCACCAATCCTATTTGTATCATATAAAGGGAGCATATTCATATATCAAATTTTGGAAAGAAATGTCCAGATACCCCTTTGAGTTAACTATTGTAGTTTCAATAAGTTTAACAATCAGTGAAATAGTATGAAAGAAATAACCTTTTAGATTATTTACATTTTTAGTAAACATTTCTGCTCCATTTTCTCTCCCACAAGCTTTGTGAACAAAAGGGATTAAAAAAACTTTACAGCAAAATTGCAGAGGTATGTAGAATTTTCATTTCACAATTTGATAAATGAATATGCTCTCCTGGTATGATACAAAAACAGGATGGGGGAATTGCTGACACTATAAATGATCCAAATAATAATTTTCAATGAAATTGATAGCTGGATAAATTTGTTTAATAATTAATAAAATAACAAGAACAGAGTTGGAAGGGGGAGGTCTTCTAGTCCAAACCCCTGCTTGGGCAGGAGGAGACCCTACACTACTTCAGACAAATGGTTATCCAACATCTTCTTAAAAACTTCCAGTGTTGGAGCATTCACAACTTCTGGAGGCAAGCCGTTCCACTGATTAATTGTTCTAACTGTCAGGAAAATTCTCTTTAGTTGTAAGTTGCTTCTCTCCTTGTTTAGTTTCCATCCATTGCTTCTTGTTCTACCCTCAGGTGCTTTGGAGAATAGGTTGACTCCTTTGTGGCAACCCCTGAAATATTGGAACATTGCTATCATGTCTCGCCTAGTTCTTCTTTTCATTAAACTAGCCATGCCCAGTTCCTGCAACCGTTCTTCATATGTTTTAGCCTCCAATCCCCTATCATCTTTGTTGCTCTTCTCTGCACTCTTTCCAGAGTCTCAACATCCCCTTTACATGGTGGTGACCAAAACTGAATGTAGTATTCCAAGTGTGGCCTTACCAAAGCATTATACAGTAGTCCCTCACCTATCGCTGGTGTTACGTTCCAGACCTGGCCGCGATAGGTGAAATCCGCGATGGGGAATTTATCGACTGATAGTACTTATTTAAGTATTTATATTGTAATTGTTTGGTAAGTTTTCATTGTTTTAAGTGTTTATAAACCCTTCCCACACAGTATTTATTTTAGATACAGTATTTAAATTCAGTATTTACAATTTTAGATTTATTTTATTTTTAAAAAACCTGCGGATCGAGTTCGGCGGGCTGTTTAAATCTGCTGATCGACTTCCTCAGAAACCTGCGATGAAGTGAAGCCGCGGTAGGTGAAGCGCGGTATAGCGAGGGACTACTGTATACTGGTATTAACAGTTCACTGATCTTGATTCTATCCCTCTGTTAATGCAGCCTAGAACTGTGCTGGCTTTTTTGGCAGCTGCTGCACACTGCTGGCTCCTATTTAAATGATTGTCCACTAGGACTCAAAGATCCCACTCAGTTACCACTTAATTAATTAACCGTTTAATAAATAGTTATCAACTATTTACTAAACACATTTATCTAGCCACCCATTTCATTGAAGATTAATTTTTCCACCTCCCACAGAAGTACAGTCACAACTTGTATCTATTTTAAACTCTAAAAATAACAGCAGGGACCCCGTGATGGCTGAATAGTTTGTTAGCGTTCAGTGAAATCGGTTCGCAAGACTTAGCATCATAAAATCGACCGGGTTCTTCCACCTATCTAAGAGGGAGCATCAAGTGTATCGCTTATAAAAAAAAACAATCTACCAGAGGGGGATTCAAACTTCAGGAGCAGGAAACTTGAGTAAATCGCTTGGCTGTCCTTTTCGAAAAATAACCTGCTATTCTTCCCCTCAGGACGTGGGATGTCCAATCATCTCAACCTGGGCTTTTTTTGAAAACCTACATTCGGAATGATCGTAGCTTGAGGAAGCGACTCCTCGGATTCAAATTTACAGCGCCGTTTCCTCACAAGCAACTCCCCAAGGAGGGAAAATAAACAACAACCGGTCTGCTCGTTTCCTTCAGGCGCTCAAAAGCTCGGAGCCGCCAGCAGAACTTTGCCATTCTTAGAAATGCCATTCTTAGAAATGCCATTCATAAAACGAGGACTAGGCGCGATTCTGGACTTTTCAGGCACTGTTCCATTCAGTTTTCCTCCTCCTCCCCCCCCCCGCGAGTCCTCCCCCCCTTTTCTGAGCCCAACCGCAGACGCTCTCCCCGGCGCGAGCCTTTCCACCGCCTTTACCTCAGCGCGAACCGCTCAAACCTCCCAGCAAACACCACGCAGGCGCTACCCGTGCGCTTTCACCCGCGAGTGCGCACGCGCGTCACGGCCATTCTACACCCTGACTGCATAACAAGCCTGTCTGTCCGTCGCGGGCCTTTTCAAGGCTCTCTTACTTCTCGCGTCCACACACACACGCACACACACAGACACACATACAGACAAAAACATAGACTTCCGCTCGACGCGCCGATTTTTTCCCCCCGCCCACCACTTCCGCCCCCTTCCCCTTCCTTCCATCTTTGCGGAATCTTTTTCCGGGTTCGCTTTTTAAGGCGCGGGGCCTTGTGGGAGGAAACTTTTCCCTCCCCCTCCTTTAACCCAAGCGAGCTCCCACGGGGCGCATGCGCACTGACAGCCTCCCATCTTTCTCCCAGCCAGAGAGAGCCAGAGCTTCAGCAGCAGCAGCTGATGATGAAGAAGAGAGGGAAGGGGGAGAGACTGGGGGGACCTTTTATTTATATTGTTAAAGGGACAGAGCACTAATTCCACCTTGAATTGGTTTGCGGTGTGTGGTGGGGGGGAGCTTAGCTCCGAGAAGGTTTGAGTTTCTCCCCCACCCCCAGCCTTGCTAGAGGATCCCAGAGAGACCCTAGTGAGAAGGGAGAGTTTCTTCCCCCGCTTTGGCCGTCAGACGAGGGGAGAAAAGAGACCTAAAAGCCTCTTAGCAACACAGCTCCCGTCTCCTCCACTACTGTTGCTGCTGCTACTGCTGCTGCTGTTTGGCCCTGGCTGAAGACACCTCAACACACACACACACGAGAGCAGCAGCCACCAATTCACCAGCTCCCCCCACCCACCCTCGATCCCCCTGCTCTCTCCCCTCCTCCCCCTTTATTACCCTTTGTGTGTGTGTCTCTTTCTCCACTGCTCCAGGAGAGGAAATAAAAAGTGGGGTGCAGCCAAGGTAAGCTGGTCTCTCTATATGCAAAAAGGGAGGTGAGGCAAGCTTGTGCCTTCTCCGACCCCACAATTTCACTCTCGGGGCGAAGCGATTCTGGAGAAGTGGGAGGGTGTTTGTTTTCTTGATATTCTCTATCTCTCCCTCCCTAGCTCCCTTCTTCCTTCTCTCGTTTTCTTTTCTGTTTCTACTTTTGAGCACAGGAAGCAAAGCGGTTCGTGTGTTGCTGGGGACGGGGGTGGGGGGGTGGGAAGTAGTCCCTTGATTTCTGTTTTATTTTTAGCAAGTACAGATTGAAAGGTGTTTATTTGTATTAATATAGAAGGTAGAGAGGCGTGTGTTGCTGTCGTCGTTATTATTATTATTATTATTATTATTATTATTATTATTATTATTATTATTATTATTATTATTATGCTCCTGGTTGTTGTGTGCAGTGAAGCCTTTCATGACTGGTTTGTTTTTTGGTTGGTTGTTGTTTTTTTCCTGCCCTTGCATATTTATGGCTTCCAATGAAACCCAAGCTGCCATAGATTGGTGGCTTTTTTATTACTGTTATTTGCTTTGTGGGTGATGTTTGGATGCAGGGAGATAGAAAAGTCCTTCCGATAGCTATTCCACTGGTTTGGGGGCGGGGGTTTGGGGGGGAGGTTGTAGAAAGATTTATGAGCATTTACTGTTGGTGGTCTTGAGAAGTTGGATTCAGGCTATGTAATAGCAAATGGATTAAAATCTGTTACCTGGATAATTTTGCTTTGAGGTGGTACTGAAATACTGTATTGTGCTATGCATTTTGCAACAATATCAGGGTACATTAATTCTTGAACCTCTTTCTTCCACAGTTACATTGATTAAGTGGTGACACTTTTGAAACCCAGATCCTTTTTTATGGTTACATATAAGCAAATAACATTACATCTATTTATTATTGTTTATTTTGTGGGTTAATGTATCAATAATTAAGGGCTTACTATAGAATTTATTCTCAATATTATGTACATTAGTGTTCTGCTAAGAATTCATTTGTTTGATTTGGGTAGTTGAAACTCAAAGATGCTTATCTAAAGGAACTGCTACCTATACAGGAGTTAAAATTCCTACCTCAATCCTACGGTCTACTTAATTGTATATATATATCTCATTAATTTGAAGGAATATGTTTGACTGTTTTATATTAAATTGATTCCATTGCAAAGTTTGGACTTAATTTGAAGTTGGAGAAGTAGAAAACTTTAAATATATCCAATTCCAAATCTTGTTCCTATGGTTTGGTTACTTCTGTTTGAAGTTGCTGGGATATTTTTAATGATAATAATGTGTGGTTGATTTATTAAAGCCTCCAAGGTATATTTGAACTGTGATATGTGCACAGATGGCCCATATATCTCACTAGTGACTAGGCCTTGGTTAGGGAATCTAACCAACTAATCTGCAACTTGATGTATGCTGCTCCCTTGCTTATCATTTGATTTTTTTAAAAATCCTCAATTCTTCCTAGAGCAATGCTCTATGATAACATGCATATATTGATAAAAGTGTATTTCCTAACTTAATTGTCTATATTGACAAATGTTTTTTAACAAGTCAGGTGTTTGGTGAAAAACCTAACTTGGAACTCAGTTGGGCATACATTGTAAAAATGTTGAGCTTTAGTTTTGAAGAATTGTTTATGTTCAACTCTTAGAATGTAGTAACAAGTAACTTGCTCTATGAAAAAAAGTGTAACACTTTATAGTTTGAATTCAGTAATATAAGTTATACACTTAATTTTTTTGCTTTTAGGTAAAAGTTCTGGGATAACATTTTTAAAAAAACAACGTTTGTGATAATTCCATTTTCTTGAGGATGTATAAAAGTCTCAGTATAGATCATAAGAGCAACTTCAGGTAATACTCTGTCAAGTTCTAATTGTGTTCAAATAGGTTACATGCATTCATATACATGAAATTATTTTCATTTAACTGCATAGTTAACATTTAATATAGCTTATGAATATTAAAGTAATGCTAATAACTATTCAGTTAAGCATTACATTCTATAGATTCATATTAATTTGCAGTATATCCATATTTTGTTAGCAAATAACTAGTCTTTAACAACTTTATTTGAAGTAAAACTATATTTACATAAATATGAATGGATTTATATTCAATATTAGTATTTTAGACTAAGTATTAGGTTGGTTTTTATAATGGTATAAATAAATAAACCTCACTGACTGAATTTGACTTAAAATTACTATGCATAGGATGTGGCTGCAAAATAAATATATATATAAATCCTGTTTAAGTTTTGATTGTGAACTGTTAACTAGATTTTTTCATTCAAAACAATATATTTAACCATGGATAGGCCTTTATTTTAGAGGGCTATTATTTTTAACAAAGTAGACCTTTGTAAATTCTGAAGTTAGGTTGTATGCTTTCTTGGGAGGTACAAAATGTACAAGGATTAATATTTTGAAAGGTGATTCTTGGTATTTGCAGAATATTTTAAATTTGAAAAGAATTGATCTAGGAAGCCTGATTTGAGCATAAAGCGTAGTTTTCAGTTGAAAATAGCTGTCATGATCTTATTGGAAATATTCCAGTGCTGTTTTGACCATTCAGGAAGTGTTTTGAGTTTGAAACAAGAGGGTCAAAAGGCTTCTGAAAAAAAGACACAACACCCCATTTTTAATTACTTGAATCCATATCTTATAATTATTGAATATAAAAGTACAGTACACTGTAGTTTGAAACTGCTGTAGAACTTTTTTTCAGAAAAATATTCCCAGATTCAATCCCTGGCACTTCGATGTAGACCTGAATAAAGTCCGTTTTGGAAAAATGTCTACTTTGTTATGAAGCTTTTGAAAGTACACAAAAATGGAACTTAAAAACAATCTCAAACCATGGAAGCTCTGTTGGTGATTTTGGGCCATTCTCAAACCAATCTACCTGAAAGACTGTCGTGAGAGAAAAAACAGAAAAAGAGATTGCTCTGTATGCCTCCTTGAGTTTCAGAAAGAAAGATTACATATAAATCTAACAAGTAAATAGGTAATCATCACACATATAGCTGTCTCTTTTGTGTGAGTAACAATTTCTGAACTATGCAGTCCAAATTAGTTTAACATGACTGAAATTCTACAGGTCTCCTTCATTAAATGTTTTCTTACTTACAAGGTTTCCAGCAGAGGGAAAGCTGGCATCTATACAACCAAAACATGTCTCTGAAAGATGGGCAAATTCTATGTTTTGTATATTTCATTAGGAGTAAGATCCATTCAAACTAGTGGGATTTAATATGGATGATGTGTGATGGTTCAGATTACACAGGCATCTTAGTTTCTGTTTTCTGTGTCAGCATAAAGAAGTTATTTTCCAAATTACAAGCAGGTTCACACTAAACTAGCAGTATATTTTTCTATAGTGCCAGTGTTTATACTGTTGTATTACTTGTGCTAGTACTGTAGTTCACACCTGACATCCCTGTTCAGTTTCAGCCAACGTAGAGAGCAGGATATTTGTTTATTGAATATCATTTTTTGCTGTGAATCAGCTGTTTGGGGGACAAACCTTGAGAAAGGAATTATCCAAACAGATTCTCAACTTCCACTTACTTGTAAATTTTAAGAGGGTGTGGGTATATGTGCGTTGGCAGCCTTAAAATTTATTGTTTTGGTAGAATGTTTAATTATTCACATAGATTGCTATGTGAACTTCAGTAACCTTCTAAAATCTACCATATAGCTAAGTCATAGAAAATGAATAGTGGCCATTACAAGTGGGATTATGTCTAATGATTTTATTATGTTTCAATAACATCAGCATTTCTGACACTTATTGTTTTGGGATGGTACTAGGAATAATTATGTTATTGATAAATGAACGGTAATGCTGGCAATGCTAAATAATCGAGTTACAAAATTACTAAGAGCACTTGGTATGTTCCATTCCAGTCATTCTGGTGAGCCTCTGACAGTTGAAGCTGACTTGCTCCTTTTAAGAAAAGCTAAGGAAAATGCTCCATTACACCCACCAAAGAGGCCTGACGAGAGAGCTCTATCCAAGGCCATAGTATACCTCCCCAAGTCATATATCTGTCAGTACTCTAGTGTAATGTTGAATTACTAAATCTGTGCAAGGGATTTCTTGGAAAAAAAAAAAGAAAGATAGGAAGACCTGAGCTAGGCTATTTTTAGCAGCAAGTCACTGCATCCAATTTATGGATTTATGGATGATAGAAAAAACTTTGTTTAAATTTTTTGTTCTAGTATGTTAATCAATGAATGCACTAACTCCTGTTTTTACTTTTGTGTTAATTTTTCAATTCTGTTTTCTGTATATTATTCCTTGTTTAAAATTAGTTTTTTTAAAGTATTCTGAATAAAAAGAATTGGACTAGAAGACCATTGATTGATTGATTGATTGATTGATTGATTGATTGAATGAATGAATGAATGAATGATTGAATGAATGAACAAATGTCAAAGCATTTGAGTATATTTCATGTTTCTCTGGAAATCAATGAGGAGGTTCTCATTGAAATAGTCTGACCTATCTTTCCTAACCTTGGAAACAAATGCAAACATATTTTGCATATTTTACATACATACAGAGAGAGAGAGAGAGGGAGGGGGGGAGGAAAGATATTTCCCACCTGAACTGATCACACATTAATACTGTATTTTATTCCACCCATACTTTTTTCAATAACAGCCAACAATATTTGCCATAGTAGTTTCATGCCTTAATTTCTTCATGCCTTCTGTAGGTTCTTACTGACATTAATAGTTCAGATATATAAAGGGAATTTTACCTCTACTGCCTTCAGCAATGGGTCTTAGTTAGGTTCTCTTTGCTATTAAAAAAAAAGACTTTGTGATCAAGTGCCTTTAATACTGCAGGTTGGTGGGAGCTTCTTTCAACCAATTCAGACATGGATATTGCCATTTTAGATTTCATGCCAAACTTACAAACTTTATTCTTTTGGAATAAAATATATTCTGACTTTTCTGTGAATTGTAACAAAAGGACAGGTCTAGTGAGTGGATGTGTTTCATGTTTTGGTATTACATTATTTATCTGTGTGGCATACTTGGCATGCATTTTCTTCAGTCCTACTTTGTTAATAAACTCAATATGGTCGAATCCAAGAAGTGTTTGAATTCCTATATCTATTCAGGTTTTAGTGTTGGTTCAAGAATTCTTTAAAAAGCTTCATTGATGGAGTTTGGCTATGGGAATATTTACTTCATAGAATATCTGAAGTGAACTAATCCTGAGGATATGATATATATAGCAGAAGTTATGGCAAATCCTGGGTATGGGATGAAAAGAGGAAACAGCCTAGAATGCCTATGTAGGCACAGGTGAACTAAAACTTCATTTGAGTGCCATTGACTGTTATGTGACATTAACCAGGTGCTGATTATTAATTGATAGAATTCCTAAGCATAGGCTTTTAGCAAAAAATTGACTTAATTAAAGTTTCACATTTGGACCTTATCTTATGCTCCTGACAGGAAATGGTTCAGCATAGAAAAAGTTGTCTTATTCTGCTCTTAAATTAATTAAATCATTTGATTATAACAAAAATTATCTTTTCCCAAGATACTGGTAGAATGATGCAAAGAAGCTCAAGTCTGTAGTCTTGAATATTTTCTAAAACTTTTATCCAACATTCTATGATACAAGAGCAAAAAGGTCTAACCAGACCTGTTGAATTTTGTTCTGAAGGGTTTTGTTTTTACTTTTTCTTATTAAATAGCTCTAACCCTTTGCTATTATGATATTTAAAAATTAAGCTCAGCGGCATATGTCTATTCAATTTACATTGGAAATCAGTTTTGTATCTGGTCCTAGGCTTCCTAAAAATTCACGGACCAAGATTAATTAGAGGAAAGCGTTGTTGCTAAGGACTTATGAATGTATTGCTTATAGGCACAGGTTATTTATTTATTCATTTATTTCTATCCCCCATTATTATTTTTGATAAATAATTCAAGGCAGCAGACATATCCAACACACTTTCCTTCTCTTCTCTTCCTCACAACAACCATATGAGGTTGGGTGGAGAGAGGGACCAGTGCAGAGTCACCTAATCTCACATTTTCTAGGCTAGTCTTTAAGCATTAGACTATACCAGACTGGCTACACATAGAGAGATGATTACAATGAAATAGACCCATTGTGATAAAAAATAATTGTGTAAAATTTCATCTGTAAAATGTTCATATACATGTACAAATACAGACAGACAGACATTTTTAACCTTCTTTCTTTGCTTAGGTCCCATAATTTTTCTTTGCCTTATTTTATAACTTTTTAAAAAAAGATAAATGAGAAAATTTCAAAGTCAGTAATAGAAGTTTAACTATATATAGACAGTTTGCTCTAGTGGTTAAGAGCAAAGCAAAGAGAAATAGCATAATCAGGGTAATACAGAAAAATCCCTATTTTGAGAGAAAATAGGAGATAAGCAAGAATAACCAAGTAACAATATAAAACTGCTGTTACTGCTGCATATTGACCTATCAGCTTACTGTTTCTGGGTTAAAATTAGAGATTGCAATTAGAGTCTGAGCAATACTACCTCTACAAGAAAAAGATATTGGCAAACAGAGTGAAACTAAAGTTTTGCTGAAATACAGAAAAAGGATTGAAAGCGCTCAACAAATATGCAACAGAATTGCTCAAAAAATGGGCTTAGTGGAATTGAATTTACTGGAAGAAGAATAAAACTAATTGGCTGAAATAACGGATTTAAGTAAATAAAATTTTGAGGTCCAATTTTCTGTTTCCAAAAATTGGCATCCAGATAGCACTGAAAACATAGGAAGTGAAAACAATTGGCAGTACATTTATCTTTTTTCATCTGAGTTTGCTGAGTTGAATTTATAGCCATTGTGTTCTTAAGTAATAGTGGTTAGCAGAACTTTTTTCGCCAAATTTGTATGGTTCTTACCTTTACATCATCCAAATCTGGACAGCCTGCTTCTACCCAATTACCTTTACTCTTATAAACATGAATAACTGGCAGTGGCAATGTTATTAGCATTCATCAGGTTATTCTGGATAGTACAGAATTATTATAACTATTAGACTGAGATATGTAGGACAGCATTTTGAGAAATTAATAACAAAATGTCGTAGTAATGTATTAATCAGTATTCAATTGGGGGAACAATATATGTGTATTTGTTGGCTTTTTTGATTCACCTTTTTCTTCTTTTAATGTCTTGATTATTTTTTGTTATTTTTTGTCCTTTCTTGGATTTTTTGGGGGAGTTTTGTATTTAAACCTTGTCTTGAATAAAATAAAATAAAATCAAAATAGATGAAAGAGAACTTAAAATAAACAAATACTCAACCAAGACATACCGTATATTTCAGACTATAAGACACACCAGTGTATAAGACGTACCAACTTTTTGCCATCACCTAGCCCCATTTTTTTGCAAAAACTGGAGCTTTTTGCCTTCCCCCCAGCCTCCAGGAGCACTCTGCAGACCTCCCAAGCCCTCTGTGCACCCCACTTTTATGAACAATGGGCTGTTTTCTGCCTGTTTTTTTTTGTTTGTTTTTTGCAAAAATGGCATTTTTGCCCTTTCCCCAGCCCCTAGGAGCACTTTGCAGACCTCCCAAACCTTCTGCACACCCGTTTTCATGTGGGTCGGGGCTTTGGGAGGCCAAAAATAACTCTATTCAGTGTATAAGATACACCAACATCTCCACCCTCTTTCAGGAGGAAAAAAAGTATCTTATCCACCCAAAAATATGGTATATACTAGTGATGGTGAACTTTTTTGGTTCGCATGCCAAAAGGGTGGTGGTGGTGGTGGTGCTAGAATGCATGCACATGCCCTCATCCCTTTCCTTCTCCCCATTCATGCAAACACACACCCTGCACTACCCCCCACGCATGCGCACAGGCATTTCTGATACCTGGTAGACAGTGGTGGGTTGATACTGGTGTGATCCAGAGAGTCTCACAGGTATGAACCCACTGATTTTTTGCACAAAGGTTTTGGCATCTCCATATGTGAATAAGCCTTCCCGCTGATCTTTATTCTTCATCAGAAGCACAGCTGAGGGCTTCTTCCACACGGAGCCACTGGGGGGGGAAAAATCACTGAAAATAAGCGGGTTGACTCCACTGCAGCTCTCCACCACTGAAAAAAATGCCCAAATTGGCAAACAGGAAGTGAGTTTATCCCAAATTCCGGTTTGTCCATTGGGGGATTTTTTTTGCCTCCGGGAAGCATCAGGAAGACGAAACACCCTTTAAAAAGGCTGAAAATCAGCTGGCCAGCAAGTACATGCATGCTGGAGGTGAATCGTAGAAAGGTTTCACATGCCCTCTCATATGGCTCTGCGTGCCACCTGTGGCAAGCATGCCATAAGTTCGCCATCACAGGTATATACTTTCTCTTTCACTATTGAAAGGATTAATGGAAGATGTATATATTTTCAAAAATGTTTCATACTGCTTATGAGCACTAGCATTATTGCATTTTAAAACTGTTTCTTCCTAAATTATTTTTAATGATAGCTTGTTATAATTTTAAATGGTCTGCTTCTACATTTTATCTGAGAATGCCAAAGTCTCATCAGAGGACAAGGGAAAAAAATCTTTACCTAAAATTTCTGAGCATTTCATAAATGACCGAGGTGGACAGTACATAATATAAATGTAAATAAATGAATGATCTGTGATGAAATTTATACAGTGATCAATCTTCTTGAACAACGTAAACTTTAAACATGTTTAAACATTTTTTTCTTCTTGTCAATTGTCCAATACCCTGATTCTTTTAACAGTTTTTTTCCTATAGTTTTTTTCCAGTTGTACAGCATCCTTTCTAGAATGGTGCAAATAGTATTATCTTTAATGTTGCATTAACTAGCTTGGTGATACCATTTTACTATTTTATTTTCTGCTTCTTCCCTAAAACTTCCTTGACTGAATTGGCAATTTTCTATTCCATATTTAGTTCAATCCATAGTCACTTTCCATAATCTGAAACATGGGAATGTTTTGTTAAAAAGAAGCCATACTTCATGTATTTAGAAAAATAAGGAGTAATTTTATTTCAGTGTATTCATCATGTGGTTTTCCCATTTACAGCGGTAGTAGTTTATTTAATTCTGTATCAAATTTATCTGCTAAAATGTGATTTATTCAAAGATTTGTCATTTTTGAAAATGGGGTTCTGTGGTTTCTTACCGACAATTTTTTTTTAAATTGCTGTGTAACTAACAAATATTGTGTACATTAACTTAATGAGGTATATCTTCAAATAGATATTCACCTGTCTTCCTTAAAAGATTATAATGTGCAAAGAATAACCTATACTCACTTTTAAATTAAACAGTTGTAAAAAAAAAGAAGTGTTTCTGCTTATTGGCTACTTTACTCAATTGCCCTGTATTGATAGTTTTAATTTCTTTCTGTATTAGATCAAGAAATAGTTTATAAGAAAATGCTTAAAACATGCACCAACTTTTGTTCTTGTTTCAGAGAACCGTCTTGTAAAAGAGTGTATACTTTAAAAGTTAGCAGAGGAAAAAATTGCTAGCAATTCAATGTTTCCAAATTAGTTTAAGCGTAACAAGGGATACAGAGTTACCATTTCACTTAAATTGTAGAGACTAGTTTGCTCAAATTGGTAGCAACCCGCTGGTGACATTGTGATAACATCATGAAACCGTTTCAGTCAGTGCTAGTCCGTGGACACTGCCATCTGTTTTTTGAATTTTTTTGGGGGGGGGATGGGGGGGGGCTGAACTTAAAAAAAAATTCTCCAGGTTTTTTTTTTCTTCTGAACATGCGTAGAAGCTGAATTTCTGGCACTGCGCATGCGTTGCTATCTTGTTTTGGGCTTTTTATTTTTTTTAAAAAAAAGTACAGTATAGCCATGCAGCATGGGAGGAAATGAACTGGCAGCAAGGTAAGTTAGAACCCAACCCTCAATTGTAGGTGTTTCAAAGAATCCATAGATATTATGTTACAATGAGTATTATATTAGTGAAGATTCAGACCTAAAGGGTTTCATCTTTGCTTACATTTAGACAGGCTTTAAATTATTTGTTTTCCCACTTGGCTTATGTTTTTATATTCAGTGCAATTTTTTAAAAAAGAATTTTATTATTAATAATAAAATTTTATTTACGGTCAAAGACCATCAATATAATATTAATAATAATTCAGAGGAAAAAGAACAGGAAACAGGACTTTTGACTGAGCAACCAAGATTGACCCATTTTATTTAAAATGGTAGACCTCTTAAAATGCACAAATAACTTTAATATTAACTTTTTAAAAAAGAGTTGAAAGTTCAGTACTTGCTTTTCAGAACAGTTATTATAAACCAAATCAGGATATACTATATTCAAGTCAAAGCAATGGGGAAACATATGATCTAGTAAATCCACGAACAATATTATTTTTAAAATAAAATCTTATGTAGTTGAACTTCCTGTAGTAAATTCATATTCCTTGTTATAATAAATTGCTAAAGAGATTTTCCAGTAATTCAAATCATAACTGTACTTTCAGAAGAATATAAACTGATTATATATAACCTAACCAACCTGATGTCCCAGGTTAGATTGGTCCAGTCTGGCTTCTGTTCCAGGAATGTATGAACAGGAAATCTCTGGAAAGGCCATAAACAGGACAAATTTTCAAAACAAACCTCTTTAGGTTTTGAGCACACAATGTCAATGACAATCTATGTGTATCTTATTTGCTATCCATTAATTGTGATATTTTTTCATATGTGTTTCTAACTCACTTTTTAAGCAATCTAGCCTTTACAAAATCTTGAGATAAGGAATGTGTATGCTAATAAATTATTGCTTTAATATGTCCTGAATGTGTCAATATTTAGGGTTGTTTTTTTATTTTTGTCAGGGTGAATTGTGATTTAAATCACTAGTAAAAAAGCCTTGATTTAAATCAACTAACTTTAAATCATAATTTTTAAAGAGCAACTATCATCTGTATCCCACAACGGCTCCTCGTCTGATCTTCTCTTGACTCTCTGACAATCCCAATATTGTAGAATATACAGCCTCATGCTACATCTAAACTCCAGTTCATGTTGAATAAACTAAATTATTAATGTATCTTAAATAGAAAACTTATCTTTAGATAGATTTTAGTCCAAAATCACTTTATAATTTTTTTTGATAAAAATAAAAAAATACAATATAAATTTTAAAAATCCATTTTTTAAATTTAAATAATCAGTTTTTATCCATCTGGGTTTTTGTCACTGTTTTGAACAAGCTTGAGATGTAGGATAATTTTAAAAGATGAAAAAAAATCTGTTGTTTCTTTACACATTTTGTATAATTTTGACTGACTCATGTTTGCCTTTATCATAGCTGAAAAGATGTCTGAAAAGATGTAATTATTTCTTTAAAGGGTGTTCCATTCCCTCATCTTTCAGTTTCCATTTCTGAGACCATTCCACCTCTGTAATGCTCACTTTTTTGTGCCTTTTATTCCAACAAAAGTTAGAAAACTAAGAGCAAAAAAAGTGTAGTGACTTTTTTTAGTGCATGAAAATAGAATTACAGGCTCAATCATTTATTTGCTTTACATTTCTCAACATTTCAAGCCATTTCTATAATAACATCCACAATCTAATCATCAAAACCTACAACATTTCCCCCCCCCCAGTTTCTAGAATACTTTTTGAGATGCAGTGACCAATATTGTACATTATATTATGAATGATTAAACATGGATTTGCCTTTTCGTATAGTTGGTGTGATTCATTTTCTTTGAGCTATTCACTGCTGTAGAATGTGGATATTTTTTTAAAGTGTTTCACTCTATTTCATATTTATACTGGGTATATGGAGTAAGTCTAGTCTTTTTTAAGCTCTTCCTATCCAAACGTTATTTAAAGCCACTGAGATGCTTCACCATATCAATACAGATCATACCTTCCAAAGGCAAACAGTGAAGGACAGAAATGCATTCACATTGCTGCATCAAACTTCACATTAGGCTAAGTTGTAAATCTTGGCTCTACAACTATTGACTTATTTGATTAAAAAAAAACCTCACACTGACAACAGCTAGTTTGATTTCTTTACAGTGCGGCAGACAAAAATGAAGCGATATGTACAGAGAAGAACTGTCTGCTGCACTATACAGAAACCTGGGTCTGTATCACCTTGCATTCATGAGTATAAATTCTAGGGCTCCTCACATACACTTTCATCAGTCAATGGACACTTAATTCTTCTCTGGATGCTCTTGGAAGGCATCTGAAACAGGTTGGCATAATAGTTCTCTGTGGTGAAATCCCATTTTTTTTTTGCTACCAGTTCTGTGGGCGTGGCTTGGTGGGCGTGGCAGGGGAAGGATACTGAAAAATCTTCATTCCCTCCCCACAGTGCAGACAGGCAGAAGTGATATTTGCTGGTTCTCCAAACTGATCAAAATTTCCAATACTAGTTCTCCAGAACCTGTCAGAACCAGCTGGATTTCACCCCTGAAAGTCACTGTTTCCTGCTTTGGCAATTTTATTTCTCATGTCTACAGATAATAGTGCTTCATATTGTGGTGGGACTCCCCCCCCCACCCCGCCCTTTTAGATATTGTATTTTTCCTGCCTTGTGCTATGCTAGCTTCATGATTAAGAGATCTTTTACAGATTTCTGGATTAAGTTTCCTTTAAGGCATGCTTCACTATTTTTCTTTGTCTAAATGCCAATTTCTGTGAAATAAGAATATGATTCAAAACATATACCGTACAAAAAGAATACTTCTTTTCTAAAAGTCAAATCAATACATGAGATAATTGGAACAATTATAAGTCACCATGCAAACTTATCCTTGAATGAGGCGCTAGTATCACTATAGCTCACTACTGTAATTTGTCCAAGTACTTTTTCTCTTCCCAAAGAATTAGAATAAAATTACCCAATAAAATTGAGTCCTGGAAGATCAGAACAGGCAAAAGGATTCATATTGAAATATTGTAGTGCTAGTAAAAATCAGGAAAACGTATACTGCTCAAATAACACATCCTAGATCTGAATGAATGAAATATTCTCATTGAATATTTGGTCTGTACAAAGTTGAATGTGCACAACAGCATGTGAAATTGATTGTCAATCAGTGTTACTTTCTAAGTGGACAGTTTGATTTCACAGAGGTTTGATTTACTTAGAGTTATATTGTGTTGTTTAAGTGTTCCCTTTAATTTTTTAAGCAATGTATATAGGATAATAAATGTAAATAACATAAATAGAAACAAAATCCATTTAATGTTAATATGAAACTCTTCCAGTTCTTTAAATTTAGTGATGTGGACCATTAATCGCTCCCATCTTCTCAATTTTAGTACAATATGTTATTTCAATACATGTTTACATAGTACAAAATTATTAACATTATGTAACTCTTAGAGTATGAAATGTTTAATAGATAAAAATAGTGTAAATGTAAATAATTTAAAATATTTATTTTTATTCTGGTTTCTCATCATATAACTCTTGAATTTATTTGATATTTTTTTAACATGATATGTAATTCAACTTTAGAATATATACACTACCCTGAGATGTGTGCTGTCAGTTGGGTCAGCTCAAAAAATGGCTGAACCAATTTATGAAAGTCATGGGATCAATGGCTATTAGCCCTGAAGAGAGTGTGACTGTCTTTGAAAACCATCTGCTGGGGGATTAATAGCTTTTCTTGTGCAGTTGGGTGGTCATTGTGAAAACAGACTGCTGGACTAGGTGGACCAGAGTGTATCCCAGCAGGACACCCAAGTGTTATTAAACTTTTACCATGTAAACACAATAAGACCTAGGCATGTTTTATTGAATGAGGCATAAACTAATATCTACTGATCAAATGATACTATTTAGCAGGTAACATTTGTCCTTTAACAAAAAAAAAGAGACACTTTTTATCTATTAACCCAAACTATAAATCTCAACTATAAATCCCAATGTCTACCTATGAATTCCATATAATAAATATTTGCTGCATTATTCCAGTGTATCAGTTTACCATAAGAATCAAAAGACCGTTTCTTGGAAGCTATGCACCACAGTCTTCAAACCAATGAAATAGTGAAAGGAACTCTGAAATTTATTACATATTGTGCCAAAAGAGTCCAGTCAACTAAAACTGCTATATATGAATATTCCCGATTGGCCTAGGAGGGAAAATTTCCATGGAGGGGTGTCATATAATTTTGGTACCAGTTAATAGATACACAAACTCATATAACTGAAGATTTGGGATCCCCTTACTGTAACTTTTGTTTGGAATGCCGTAATGGGTTCTATGTGAGATTACGTTTGAAGATCATCTGATATTTTGATCTATAACGCAGCAGCTCAGTTGTTGTTGGTCTGCATGACACCTGTATTTTGGGCTCTGTGTTGGCTCCCAGGTGCTTCTGAGAGACACTTAAAGTGCTGTTTTAACTTTTGCACACTTACATAGATGGGTACCAGCATATTTGCAGGACCATCTTCAACAGTTTTAGGTTGCATGATTCATAATCCCAGATTAACCTATTGGAAGTCTCCATTTCTGCAAACTGAATCAGGCAGAGGCATGCACTGTTTTTCTGTAGCTGAATCTGTACTTGAATAGCCCTCCCCATAGAAATTCAGGAACTACAGAACTATTCCAGAAAGCATTTAGAAATTTACTGATTCAGAAAAAGTTTATATATTAATTTCTTACTGCTTATCTTAATTTTTAATTTTTTAAGTTTTTATTATTGATGTTTTGTTGTGTGTTATTGTGGTTTTTTTTTTATTTATTAACTGTGGACATTTTTATCATATTGTTTATAGACATATCATAAAATTCAATGGGTCTCTTTAATTCCAGAAGACATGAACCAAATAAATAAAATTGTTTTGGACATATATACATATATTTATAAATACAATTTATTTATGCAATTGTAGTGAAAAATAGCTACTTCTGTTCTAATAATATGAACGCAGAAAATTGAGAAACTTCAAAATTCACAGAAATAACTGATAAATAACTACTCAAATTCTGGTTTCTGACTAGTTTGAGAAAATGTTTCAGAAATCCACTGATAGTTTGGCTTTTTTTTCTTGAGGTTAACCCTTCAAGAATCATGAACTTTTCTTTACATCATTTTTTTTCTTTTGGGGACAGAAGATCCATGGTTCACTCTCTTAAAATACTCTTGTTAAAATTATAATACAAAAATATAAGGAGATCTCCAAAAATTCTAACACTTGTATATTAATAAACAATATCTCAGGCTTAAAAGGTTGCATTTATTACCACCATTTCTGAATTTCTTCTATAATTTACCATGGTGTTTACTTTTATAGATCTATAATCCAAACTCTTAGTATGATTCTGTATTGAAAATTCAATGCCTATTGAGAGATTAATTCTTTAAACTATAAATAAAGAACATACAATATGCTGTACCTAAGGATTTGACATTTATGGTACATTTAAAATATTCTTGAATATCCATAATGCCTAGCTCATATGACTTCAGATACTTTACAATAATAAAGTATTCTGGGTCTTTAGAATTCAAACAGGCAGAAACCTGCCACATAACAAACCAGGCTTAACAATTGTTGATAAGAAGTCTGGCTAGTGTACATAGCAATATCCAGAGACAACAGAATGCAAGAAAAGGAATTGGAGAATATAACAAAGTAAAAAGACCTGCAAATAGAAGTAGAACAACTGTTGCAAAAGAAAGCAAAGGTAGTACCAATAGGAATAAGAGTCCAGAATCCAATCAAAAAACAACTGGAACACCATTTGAACACCACTGGCATTGACAAATTCCAGTAAGAGTCATATGCAAAAGGAAACTATACATGGAATAGTAACAATATCTTTAACAGCATTTAATACTGCATCTGTCTGTCCCAGATCCTTAGAAAAGACTCAGAAGGCAGACAAATCCAGTCTGAACATCTGGCTGACTGCAACAAAACAGACACACATTCATTCATTCATTCAGCAATATATAACAATAGCAGTATTATGGGAGTTCCTCCATACTAAGTCAGAACTATAAAAGTCTTCATCCATGAAACTATAAAGGTTTTCCATGTAATTAAATAATATAAACTTCCTTGTAAAATATCATACGGGAGGATGCAAAGACTGGAACTGGAACACAATGTTCCAAATCATGGAGAGAGGAGGATTGTGTTTGCCCCTTATATGATGAAGGAAGGGAACCCTACACCTTTCCTCCGCAAAGACAAGCATAACCTAAGAAGATTCCACTTGGAGGAGATGGTCCATACAGTACATTTGGAATCAAGCTATATAGGATTTTATGGGTAAAAGCCAGCACTTTATATTAGAAGCTCAAAGTAATAATAACTAATGGAAGAATTGCAGAATAAGTGCTTGTGTACCCTTAGGGTATTTTTCCCCAGGTTTAATATTCTTATATTTTTCGCTGGTTTTCCTCTGTTCTACACACTTGGATAATAGAAAACTTTTCTAAAGATTTATTGTTTTACTGTACACAAAAAAATATTGGTCAGTTACTTTCAATTAAAATTAATCCATTTAATAATTGGTTCAATTACTGTAAATTTCAGGCAATAAATAATTTGTAGCTCAGGGTTGAAATGAGCTTGGTCAGAGACACCAAGGACTCCTCAAGTAAGTACCCTAAAGCAAATACATTACAGTATTGTCAAAATTTACAAATACTAGTATTTCTGTGCTTTTTTCCCCTGAACTTGGATTTTTTTTAAAAATGCTCTATATTAGAAATTGTAACTAATAGTAAGATGTATATAAATACAAATTAGTATTAAAGTCTGATTTTTAAAATTAGCAAACTTTTCTGATTCAGCTATTAAACCTACTTTTGACTTAGAGAACATGATGTCCACTTCATAATTTACATTCTTAAAATAGGAGAAAGAATCTTTAGTAGAACTATATCACGTCAGCAATGAATGTAATAGCTTTTGTTGAGTAATGTAGGCATTTCCATGGGTTTTTTAATGGAGCTTCCATTAATGATATCACTAATCAGTTAATTAGACAATGGATAATTTTTAAAATGGAATTTTTGATATCAGATTAAGACAAAATTAATGTCTCAAAGTTTCAAATATTTCCTTGTTTTTGTTTGCAGAGTAAACTATCTCAATATAAAATTAAGGCCGTTGGAAAAATATAATGCTGAACAATAAGCCTTAAGGCTTCCATATGGTCATACATTTTGCTTTAACCTGATAGTATCTCCTCCCAACCTCAAGCCTGTTTTAGACGGGCTCTCTAAATCTCTGTCTTCATTTAATTTAATAATTGTTATAATTTTTTTGTTTGTGCCCATTTATTGAAAGTAACATTTAAATGAAGCATGTTAAAATAGAATAATATCATAATCTTATTTTAGAAATGATTCATATTTTATTATTAGGCAGTGTTTTCATATACAGGTGGCCCTCAAAATTTCTGGTTCATTAACGTTTTGCATATCCATAGTTGGTAAATACAACTGGAAGGCATTTTGTGCAGTTCTGTTTCAAGAAATATTTGGGGACTGTATTTTACTTATGTACTTTCTGCATGTACATTAGTAATACAAGGGTAGATGCATTCCTATACTTGTTGATCTCACAATAATCTAACTTTGTGCCTTAGCCAGACCAAGAGAAAAGAATTATACAGGAATCCTTGGTTGTTTTTAAATACATTACATTTTATCAATGGCAATAAAATACAAAATAGAAAAAAACTGAAAATCCAACAGTAACAACAACAGCAACAAAATTGTGTACAAAAGAAAGAGGGGGGGAGGACTCAAATATCCAACATTAAATACGTACATAGATCATCCCTGGTTGGATGCTAAAAAATAAATAAATAAACCTAAATTCTGCTCCTCTTATATAAAGGGTCTGCAAATAGTTATAAACTTTCTCATCCTTATTTAACAAGAAAAATATATTATGTAAACAAATATTTCAGATGAGGAAATCTATATCTTATAATCAACCCAACCCAACATTTATTGTTTGTTTACATCACACACACATAGAGAGAAAGAGGTTTAAAAAACAACAGTCAACAGATTAACTGAAATATTATATTAGCCCTCGAATCCTTCTGTTAATCATCTGTTATTGTATCTAACATGTAGAAAGTCCACAAACTACTTTCAGCTTCAAAGCTATCTAGTCCATTATCTCTAATCAAGGCAGTTAATTTTGCCATCTCTACTAATTCAGTCAATTTTTAAAATCTATTCTTCAACAGTCTGCATTCCTTTCCAGTGCTTAGCAAGTACAATCCTCGCAGTGGTCACTATGTAAAGAAATAGCGTCCCAAATTGGTTTTTGATTGATTTATCCATAATACCTAAAAGAGAAGTTCCAGGATTTATTAATATTTGTATCTTAAGTATTTTCTGAATTATCGTTGTTATGTTTATCCAGAATGTTTACACATATACATGAAACATTTTTATTTTAGTAGTGTGCTAAGTGCATTTCATTGGAATTAAGTAAAGTCCTGTTTTTCTCTTATGTGTTAAAATGTGCAAGTTATTGAATAGTTACATAGACTTTATCTATGATCTATAATATGCATTTATTCTTTTATTTTAATTCTATAATTAAAACAATCATAATTATAATTATTCTATAATTTTAATATTTTTTTGCTGATACTAATTGTGCCTCATTTTTAAGATCCAATTCTGAATCTCTTAGCACATATTTAGCAAGCAGGGTTTATTATTTCTAGAATGATAACATGTATCTTTAGATAATGTGCAGTTGCACATTCTCAATGCAGAAAATTTTTAAAAATGGCATTTAGATAGAAGAAAAGAAATGCTAATTGTAATAAAGCTTTATACATTTTAAATTCCCTTTTTTAACAAAATAATTGTTTATGTAACAAGTTTTAATTTATTTTTCAAGAACTGTGGATGATAGTTACTGTTTACATGATTGCTTTGGACTAACATTTGGCTTTCCTCTCCCTGTACCTCATCTTGCTCCAAATTCTGCATTAATCATTCAATCTGATGAATTCCAACCAACTCTAACAAAGTAGAAGCTCACACTGCCCTGCGCACTCCCCCGCACCTCCCTGCGCATGTGCACAACCCTCCACACTGCCCACACACACATACGCACAGGCCTCACTGAGGCCTCCAGATTTCCAGAAGGCCCATTGGGCCATTTTTTACCATCCCCAGGATTCAGGAGGTTTTCCTGAAGCCTGAGGAGAGTTAAAATGGCAGAAAAGAAGGCTGAAAATCAGCTGACCAGCACATACATGCACGCTGGAGCTGACCTAGGGCACCATGTCTCACGTGCCCACAGATATAGCTTCGTGTGCCACCTGTGGCACCCGTGCCATAAGTTCACCATCACTGCTCCAAATTCTCTCATAACTGCATTATACCTGAGGGTGCTCTGTGAACCAAGCTCAGAGGAAATCAAGGATGTCTCATTTCAAACTTAAGCTCATTTATTGAAGTATATCTCTCTGAAGACCACAAATTTCCAAGATTAATAATACAGGTTGGTTTGTGTTGGTGTGATAATGTGTGATTACATTAGTAATCATTGAAATTCTATAGTTTGTTCTGTGAAAGATTTTTGTGGAACCTGAACGTGTTCATGGAACATCATATGTGTTTATATCAGGATTCTTTGCTAAAACTATATTTTTTTCCAAAGGGACTTTTTATCCTTTTATGATATACAACTGCATATAAAGAAGCTAACATTCATTTATTGAAATAAATATATTTAAATTTACCTGTAGCATAAATCTTCTGAAGAGTAGTTCATCATATTTTAGTGATTGTATTATTCCTGATTTCTGATTTTATGGAGATAATTACATCTAGATTGATCTCTTCTTTTTCAATTGCAAAAAATAAAATCATTTAAATTTCTTTTTCTTTTACTATTTTTCCCTAGAAAGTTTCACCTTGGCAAACTTCAAATTTGTAACATGACGGTAGACTAATAGAATGAAATTTGCCAACTGAGGTCATGTAATATCAATCTGAACCCTTCCTCACAAATTTGATCCAACATAATCAATTTTTACTCAGAAGGTAAAATCCAATGCTTTTTTGAACATCATCCTATTGCTCATGTAATATGTCAATTATGCTATCAAGACTACAGATAGAAATCTGATTTTTTTTATTTATTTATTTATTTATTTACTTACTTACTTACTTACTTACTTACTTACTTACTTACTTACTTACTTACTTATTGGATTTATATGCCACCTGTTTCCGAGCACTTGGGGAGGCTTACAATATAGAACAATGGAATACAATAGATAAATCCAATTATTTACACTAAACAAAATAATCTAAAATCCCCAGATATGTTAAAATCAATTATACGCATTCAGACAACAGCAATACAGACATTCGTTGGCCAGGGGGTAAGATCTAATCACCCCAGGCCTGGCGGCATAAGTGAGTCTTAAGACTCTTGCGGAAGGCGAGGAGAGTGGGGGCAGTGCGAATCTCCTGGGGGGAGCTGATTCCAGAGGGCTGACCCCCCCACCCCAGAGAAGGCTCTTCCCCTTGGCCCTGCCAAGTGATATTGTCTATTTGATGGGACCTGGAGAAGGCCAACTCTCTGGGACCTAACCGGTCACTGGGACTCGTGGCAGAAGGCGGTCCTGCAAGTAATCTGGCCTGATGCCATGTAGGACTTTATAGGTAATTACCAACACACTGAATTGTGTCCGGAAACCAATCCGCAGCCAATGCAGAGTGCTGGCGAAACATGGGCGTACATAGGAAGGCCTGTGACTGCTCACACGGCTCCATTTTGCAATTTGTAGTTTCCGAACACTCTTCAAAGGTAGCCCCATGTAGAGAACATTGCAGTAGTCAAATCTCGAGGTGATAACAGCATGAGCGACTGTGAATAGAGACTCCCTGTCCAAATAGAGCCACAACTGGTGCACCAGGCGAACCTGAGCAAACGCCCCCCTCGCCACAGCCAAAAGATGATGTTCCAAAGTCAGCTGTGGATCAAGGAGGACGCCCAACTTGGAGAACTTCTCTGAGGGAGTCAAAAGTTTCCCCCCACCCCCAGAGTAATGGATGGTCAGACGAAAGTGTCCTTGGGAGGGAAAACCCACAGCCACTTCATCTTGTCGGGGTTGAGTCTCAGTCTTCCCACTGGAGGAGAATTTCAGTTTCCCGCTCCAACTTTCAAAATTATTTCTTTGTTGGAACAATTTGAAGAGGGACATGGCAGCTATATTTTAAATTCTCTCATGATGATCTACATATATTGCCTCCTATTGTACACAGTGAGGAGAATTATCCCCAAAACAAAACAGAAAAATAGCAAATTATTCTATTTTTTCCCATTCTACTACATTACCACAGGATATATGAAAAATCAGAATACAGTAAACCAAAATGGGCGAGACTGGGCATCATAGAAGTCGAATAAATATCCAATCATAACCTACAAAAGGTTTACAAAAAATATCAAAACCCTCCTAGATACTGAGTATGAAATAAAAAATGTGGTACTGATCAGTTTATCTTTTCAGTATGTTACTTTCACTTTCCCCACTTTGAAAGTCATTGCTTTTATACTAGGGTTAACTACGGCATTATATTTAAGGTATTTGCAAAGCAGTGATTTTTAAAACAGTATTTGCAACGAGAAAGTCAATAGTTAAATTCAGTTCCCAGAGTCAGCATTTAAGAGACATGGAACAGATCACTGTGTGCTATATGAAGGTAACTTGACATTTGTTTATACAGCCAAAGATGCCAGTGATTGTTCTGAACCCTCCATTATTCAGGATTGTTAACCAGAAAACAGCAGCCCACGTAGCTATCTATTTCAAATCACTATGCTTGTGTTGATCCAAAATAGATGGATATGTGGCCAGGGCTTCTTTGCTTGTGCTGATTTCTAAATCTACTAAGCCTAAAATCCAAGGAAAGAAATACTATATGTCCCCAAAATGGTGTGAAGTAAAATGTTGTGTGCCAGGTTTGCCACTGCATCGCTGTTCTTATCCAAGGAAACAAATAGCTGCAGCTCTATTGGAAAGAGGTGTCTCACTAGTGAAAGAAACAGCTAGCCATGGCAAGTCAAACAGAAAGTTCATAGTCAGAACTCCACCAAAGATTTCCTTGGCTTAGAACTTAGTCTGACAGTATCGTGTTTTCTGCCAGATCAGGTAATCTGCCCAATGCTGCAGAATATGTTTCCAAGGTTTACTTATTGTTCAACTTTTGAAACCCCACAGTAAATTTAGAAAAATTGGAAGATTTGAACTCCTACTGGGCTTTTGAAAGAAGTATATAACCTTGGTGGTTTGCTGCTTTTTTCTGCAAAAGGTATTTGGGAAAGGAGATAAACTCCTCTGCCTCTTGCTATGGAAAAACATGCCTCTTTCTCTGCTACATTTTGTTCTTTCTGCAGTTAAGTGACAGTAGGATTTCTGCTGAAAATGCCCTACAGGTGGTCTTCATTTAATGACCACTTGCCAAATGATTGATGTTGTATGGATGCTGAGCAATGAGTGCTTATGTTTGGTCCTGGAAGTTTCTGTCACCCTGGCAACTTGTGGCCAGGGGATTGTGATCAACGAAGGATTGCTGTCTTCAGCGCTAATGGTGCGCCCTTCAAGGCCATCGTGGGCAAATCAAGCGGGCACACCCGTCGGCATGAGATTTGGCTTATCTGCATGCGCAGCAAGTAAAATTCATGTGAGGACGTGCACCCAACCGAGATTTCGGCAATTTTTGCCGATATTTTTCTTCCATGCATGCGCAGAAGCAAAAAATCAGGGAAAATCAGGAAAATCTCACTCACATGAGCATCTTCACACAAGATTTCACTTTCTGCACATGCACAGAAGCCCCCTCTTATGTGGGAGCACATGTGCATACGTTAGGGGTGCACAGCTGCATGAGCATCCCAAAAACCGCTACATGACCGTTCTGCTGGCGGCCCATCACTGATTGTGATGTGTGCACTTGGTGGCTGGCTCACACTACTGACAGTTGCTATTTACCCTTGTCACATGACCAGAGGTTCACGACCTCTGTCAGCTTCCCACAAGCAAAAACAATGGGGAAACCAGCAGGAAAGGTTGCAAGAAGCTCTGGGGTTATAAGTCTCCCCCAACCCTGCATCAGCCACCCCCAGCCCTGCCACGCTCATGCCACATCTCACTAGTTCCTCATACACTCTCCCTGATGTGGCAACTGCCAGCTCCACACAGTCCATACCTTGCCAGCCTCACGCCCACCCTCCCTCACCTGGCAGTAGCCAACTCTTGGCCAGCCACACTCAATGCTAACCTTCAGAGGCCGGTCACACATTTTCCTGCGCTAGGCAATAGCCACCCTTGAACCCGGATGCACTTCTGCCATGCCTCACACTGCATCTTTCCCGTCTGCCGCTCTGTTTGCAGATTACCTGGGACTCGCTTAACAACCTCGACAATCCTTGCTTAACCTGCCAATCAGGAATGCCAGGGTTGCCATTGCTGAGTAATGTAGTCACGTGATGTCATGCTTTGCAGCCACCTCGCTTAGCATTGGAGATCCACATCCCAGTTACTTAAGTTTGCTCCCCAGTTACTCAGGACTACTGTATTTTCTTTGGGGAAAGGAGTCTGCAGTTTGATTAAGAAAAAGCCAGCAAGGTTTCATTGCTGTGAAGATCATAGTGACATGCAAACAGATTTAAAATGCAGAATTTGTGTTACTTTTTTAAAATCATTTTGATCAAATGTAGGAAAACTTGGTGGTTAATTTTTAATTACTGCTGTTTAATACTTCATCATGTGATGGACATCATTTCTCCAGGATTGGCTCCTAAGCAGCAGTCAGGTTTGTTTGTTTGTTTGTTTGTTTGTTTGTTTGTTTGTTTGTTTTCTTTGATTCTTGCAGTCATTGGATTCTTTTCCAGTCTCTTGCCTTTGCATTTGGTATCCAAAATGTTTAAGCTTTAGTTTTTGTATTAGTGCTGCAGCAAATAGTTTTCATTTAGTATGGAATTATAGGCATTTCCTGTGGTCCGGTATTTTCTTAATTATTTTCTCCAACACCATAATTGAAAGGACTCATTTTGTAGTTTCCAGCTGTAGCTGGAAAACCATGATTTTTGATAATAGTAGCTTTGTTGTCAGTGTGATGCCTGTGCAATTTAACAATTGTTTTAAATATTTCATAGCCTTTATACCAAGTAGGAGACGGGTTCTTATTTCATGTCAGAAATCAGCATTCCAGTGAATTTTTGAGTCTAGGAAGAAATTATAGTTACAGTTCAATTGCATTGGGTGGGCATTGCCTAATCTTAGCTTTTTAAAATATCGAATAGCAACATTTGTACTCTGTTCTTTCTTCTTCCATAAGTATTCTTCACTTCCAGCCATCAAAGTAGTAACACCAGCATATCGGTTCACATTTCTCTCAGCAATTTTAATTCCAGTTACTATTTGTTCTAGTCTGGCATTTCTCATAATGTATTCTGCATGCAGGTTATATAAATTATGTGACAGAATACAGTCTTGCTGGCACATACCCATTATTATTCTGAACCAATTGGTATTTTAACTATTCTAGTCTAATTGTTGTAGAAATCTTTCAGTTTGCAGGTAAAATGACCCTGCACAGACATGTTTTATTATAATGTATACAATCAGAAATAAAAATAGAATACGACTCCTTTGCTTTTTCAAATATCTATCACATATTAGCAGTGTGATCTTGTGTGCCTCTGCTTCTTCTCCATCCAGCTTATGCATCTGGCAGGTTTCATTTTACAGTATATGTTATTTTAAAATCTTGTGGATTTTCTGATTAGCATATGAAGTAAGTGCAATTATTCAGGACTTTGGTCATTCTGTGTCCCTGGCCTTTTTTGATATTGAATATAAATTGAATTTTTCCAGTCCCTTTTTCATGTTTATCTTTTCTGTACTGACTTGGAAACCATATATGCCAATTTAATTACATGGTTTTGCAAGATTTCAAACATTTCAGCTGGAATTTCATCAATTCTGATCATTCTGCTATTAGCAATATTTTCTGTGCACTTCCAGGGTCTGACTGTATAGTTCAGTGATTAATACTTTGTATGTACAATCAGTTTTTAGGAATTATTTTATGTATTTCTTGAATCCATTCTTTTTGGCTGCTTAAGAACTTTGCCTTCTTAATCTTGTGGCATGCCTATGTTTGTATGAAAAGATATTTGTCATATTTTTTTCTGTGGTGTGATATTTTTATTTGCTTTTTTTCCACTTTTAGTTTAAATTGTAATTTTGCAGGCAGGAGTTTGTCATCAGAGGCACAGTTCACGTCAGGTCTTGTTTTTGCTGACTGAATAAAACTTTTCCATCTTTGCTTGCAGAATATATTGTTTAATGTTATTTCAGTATTGCCCATTCTGTGGGATCCATGTACACAACTGAAGAAAGTATTTTCTATAAGCGTTTAATTTTCTTGGCATATAGTCTGTCTCCTGCTTTATTTTTTTTTCCTGAAGGCCAGAGGTTCTCATTGTGCCAGATGCAGCTTTATTTCCAACTGTAGTGTTCCAGGCCCTATAATTAGCACAGGGGTGTGTGGGGTGGGGGAGGAGGCATTTTAAGAACAAAGTTTTACAAGTCAGCTTTCTGACATTCTGCTATAATATAAATGTGGATCACCTAATATTTATTGGACTTGAATCAAGAACTTTCTGTCATTTTGGATTTGCATCCAATCCCTTTGACATCATAGAAACATAGAAACATAGAAGATTGACGGTAGAAAAAGACCTCATGGTCCATCTAGTCTGACTCTGCCCTTATACTATTTCCTGTATTTTTTCTTAGGATGGATATATGTTTATCCAGTCTTCGGAGAGGGGTGGCATACAAATCTAATATATTATTATTATTATTATTATTATTATTATTATTATTATTATTATTATTATTATTATCCCAGGCATTTTTAAAATTCAGTTACTGTGGATTTACCAACTACATCTGCTGGAAGTTTGTTCCAAGCATCTACTAATCTTTCAGTAAAATAATATTTTCTCACATTTGCTTCTGATCTTTCCCCCAACTAACCTCAGATTGCGCCCCCTTGTTCTTGTGTTCACTTTCCTATTAAAAACACTTCCCTCCTGAACCTTATTAACCCTTTAATGTATTTAAATGTTTCAATCATGCCCCCCCCCCTTTCCCTTCTGTCCTCCAGACTATACAGATTGAGTTCATTAAGTCTTTCCTGATAAGTTTTATACATAAGACGTTCCACCATTTTTGTAGCCCGTCTTTGGATCCATTCAATTTTATCAATATCTTTTTGGAAGTGAAGTCTCCAGAACTGAACACAGTATTTTCAAATGTGGTCTCACCAGCGTCCTATACAGCAGGATCACAATCTTTTGTAATTATGGCTATTCAATTATTCTATGATTTTCTTGTCTTCTTGTCAATAGAAAATCTGATATTATTCTTATGCAAAATGAGCTTTCCAGTCCATTTGAGTTTCTGATCCCCAGTCTGTCACTGCACAATCCTTGAAATTTCAATTCTTAAAAGTTTGCCATCTTTTTAGCCCTGAATTTTCCTACTGCCTCTGACTCCCTCAGCAATTGGACATCCTATCAGCTTTAATCCAGCCATATCATATTTATGCTTGCCTCTACTTTCCCCACTCTCTCTAATCTATTATATCCATCTTCCAATATCTTCCAGAGCCTCGGTGGCTCAGTAGTTAGAGTGCAGTATTACAGGCTACTTCTGCTGACTGACTGCTGCCTGCAGTTGGCAGTTCAAATCCTGCCAGGCTCAAGGTTGACCCAGCCTTCCATTCTTCCAAGGTGGGTAAAATGAGGACCCAAATTGTTGGGGCAATATGCTGACTTTGTAAACCGCTTAGAGAGGGATGTAAAGCACTGTAAAGTGGTATATAAGTCTAAGTGTTAGTGCTATTACTGTTTTGTCGACATTTATTTACTTACTTACTTACTTACTTACTTACTTACTTACTTACTTACTTACTTACTTACTTACTTACATTTATAGGCCACCCTTCTTTGGACTCAGGGTGGTGTACAGGGTAAAGCAAAACACAATTTTAAAAAACCCTACATAAAAAGAATCGTTCAAATACAAAATACAAATATTTAAATATTTGTATTTTGTATTTTATATACAAAATTTAAAAACCCCAAACGTTTAAAAAAAACAACCCTCAAACTAAGTCACACTTGGGTCATGTCTGTCTTGGTCACATTGAGGCTGTCTTCACTGCAAAAACCGTATGAAGCTTTAGATTTAACCATTCATCGTAAAAGCAGTTAGTTCAGATAGCTTTTGTGCCTGTTGCTCCATTCTTTATAGGGACTCTTAAGATGTTTTGTCCCATTCCTCTTTATAGGATTTATTCCACCTATTAATATTTTGTGACTGCCTTATATAAACACTGCAGGTCATTCTTCAGCATTTCTATATCTCTTAGTTCTATATTTCTATATTTCTTCGGTGTATGAGAATTCATGAATTGGAATAGACATGGTAACAGGTCAGCCAGTGGGGACTGTTTGGTGACTCAGACTGCTCCGAGCTTGGGCGTGGCTTAGCTTGAGTGATTTGTATTTAAGAGTTGCTTTGTTCTTGCAAATATAGCCTCTGTATTATATAGCTTCTGTGATATAGCTTCTGTGATTCTTTGCATCTGGATTCTGCTGCATGTGTATTATATACATGCATCATCATTTATATTGTTGCGTATAAAGAATTTTTTTTTGTAAATGAATCATGCTGAATTCTTTACTTGTGTGCTGGTTGGATTGCTGCAAACTCTAACAAAGTAATGGCCACAATCATCTCATTTGCTATGGGTGATCTGCTGATGGACCTGATTAATTCTAGAATTCTTATGGAAAAGAACAGTCTGATTTTTGACTCTTAGTTCACATTTGAATAATTTACACAAACCACCATTACTAAAAATGCTGCCACTTCAACACTCCTTAACAATGGGAAACAGTTATGCTTTAGATATAAATGGAGTAACTTTAAAAACATAATTACAGTTTGTTAATTCAATATATCATACAAATACTGTATCTTTAAATATTGGGAAAGTTTAAAGCATAGATGCACAAGCATTACCGTATATACTCGAGTATAAGCCGAGTTTTTCAGCCCAAAAAATGGGCTGAAAAACACAACCTCGGCTTATACTCGGGTCATTGACAAAATCACCACACGAGGGCGCCATTGCTTGAGCTAGAGCGAGGAGGCACCAGCTTTTGTCCCCTCTCCCACGCCGTAGTTCCTCTCCCTGGCTCAAGCAAATGAGGCAGCCATTTGCTCCAACCGAGAGGGGGAAAAAGCAATGGTGAGTAACTATTCCTTGCTCTCTCTGCATTGCCCTTAGTCGGATTAAAAAGGCCCCCTGCTGTCAGATTCTCCTCCCCCTCCTTTGAAAGGATTTAAACTGTTTAAAAAATGGTATTTTGTGATAGTTGCTGTCCTTGCTTGGATAGGATCTAATAATGTGTTATGAGGCAGAGCTAGACAGGAATTCTTTTTCTATCTGTCTATCTTTCTATCTATCTATTTTTCTATCTATCTATTTTTCTATCTATCTATCTATCTATCTATCTATCTATCTATTTGGTTTTCTATGCTGATAACCTCACAGCAGCTAATGGTGAAGCTCTTCTTTGGATACACTTATTAATTTGTTTGTTTGTTTGTTTATTTATTTAATTGGATTTGTATGCAATCCCTCTCCAAGGACTCAGGGTGGCTCACAGCATATATAAAAACAGAACAATAATGTAAATCCAATTAATGATGAGAAGGAATCCAGTTTTGAAGGATTTTAACTCTTAGGTTTTAGCTTTGTTCCTGATCGAGCTACTTTTTTTACTTTTTAATTTATTGTTAATATTGTTAATTTGTTTACCCTCTTTTAAATTTACAGAGCTAGTTTACTGGTTTTCTTTAAAATAAATATTCTAAAACATGTCTCAATTAATGTAATTTTATTGTTTTCCATTTTTATAAGTTACCAGTAGCCACTGCATTTTCTAACCTCAGCTTTTACTCGGGTCAATACGTTTTCCCAGTTTTTGTGGCAAAAATTGGTGCCTCGGCTTATACTCGGGTCGGCTTATACTCGAGTATATACGGTAATTAAAATGCCCAAATTGGTCTCAGAGTTGGAAAATGGCTTAGGTAACTCAAAGTCTGCCATTTTTTTATAAGGAGTGGAACAGTATTGCTAAGATGTATAATAATAATTTGTAAGAACTCTGGAATAAAGAATTACAATCCTCTGTATTAACCAATCAAGAGCTGAGGGTCATAAATAATATTAAACATTTTCTTACAGGTCTTCAATGAGAAATTAATGCAGGTAGTCCTCAATTTATAACCAGCACTGTTGTTTTCGGCACTGAAAAGGTGATTTACAACCAGTCCTCACACTTACTATTGTAGTAGCATCCCCAGGGTCCTGTGATCAAAATTCAGACGCTTGACAATCTTCATGTATTTAAGATGGTTGCAATGTCCCAGGGTCATAAGATCACCATTTGCAACCTTCTCGGCTGGTTTCCAACAATGGGGAAAACCAGATTCATTTAACAATTGAGGTGATTTATTTAACATCTATGGCAAAAAAACAAAAAAAAGATACATAAAATTGGACATGATTCATTTAACAACTGCCTTTCTTAGCAACATGTAACCCAAATGTGGTTGTAAGTCAAGGACTACCTGTACCACAAAATGGTATTTTCCCCCTATTTATTGGGCAGCAGGGAGAATATTGAGATGAGTCTAGCTATTAACATCATTATGCTGAAATATAAAATGAGTAATCAGCTTGTCTTGCTATTGAGCTGGTTGCATACATTATGTTAAATTAGTTAATATAATTGGAATTGATTACATGAAGTAGTATAAATTTATTGAGCATTGGGATAAGCAAAAAAGATTATGATCCAATGTTTGAAGGATTATGCAGTCCTCCATTTGTTATGGTTGACTGTAAATATGTAATCTTATGACTTGATATGTGTTTGCCACTTACAAGCAAACTTGATATGTGCTTGCAGTTTATGAGTTTATCATGTTCTTTATTAACATTAAATTGCTTAATATTATTTAAGGTGGTTAGAATTTTAATTTTTTTTTTAAAGCTAGATTGAATAATTTATTTTTTAATTTTTTTTAATTAAATTTATATACCTTTAAAAGATCATACAAAAACAATAAAAAAATCATAAGCATAATAACATATACTGTAACACATACCAACCCCAAAAAAAGTACAAACAATACAAAGAAGAAAAAAGAAGAAAAAGAAAGAAAGAAGAAAGAAAGAAAGAAAAAGATGCTGTCTATATTGACAGCTCAAACTTTCCTTCTTGATTTATTTTACGGTGCTAGATATCAACGGTCTATATTCAGTTTTTATATAGAATATATCTTGTAGCTAGTACTCCTATTATCTCGTTTTTTCTCCTTTATTTTTATATCATTTTATACTTATTTTTATCCTCAATCTTATATCAAACATTTGTTTTCTTTCTTAACAGTACAATCCTGTATCTATTTAATATATTTACATTCACTATATACAGCTTCCTTTTATTTCCTCCTTGCTAACCAATCATAAAATATATTCCGCATCTCATAGAATCTCAAATCTTCTTTCTTGTTCAATTCTGGAGTCATCTTGTCGAGTTCTGCACATTTGAATTTTTTAAAATTAATTTTCCCCTTTCTCTTTCATTTTTTTATTTTTTTATTTATGTATTATGATTAAAAAAATAAGTTTGAGCAGTTTGGTTGTTAAATAATTTTCATAAAAGGGGAGCCCCTGTTTTACAATTAGAAAAGCAGACTCTAAACCCGGGTAATCCAAGAGAAAGAATATTGAAAGGTATCCTTGTAAATTGATAAAACTATTCAGGATATGGATTTTTGTTGGTGAGACAGTTAAGATTGATTTTGGGGCAATTTGGTAAGTTAAAGTAATATATTCATAACCTGCAGCTAGCAGTTACTTAGAATACTGCTTCACAGTGCTTTACCGCCCTCTCTAAGCAATTTACAGAGAGTAAGCATATTACCCCCAACAATCTTTCGTAAATTACTCAAGACCCATCTATACCGCCAGGCATGGGGGAGCTGAGACACCTTTCCCCCAGGCTTTTTAATATTTATGTTTGGGTATGTATGTGTTGGCTGCTTTTTAAATATGATAGGGTTTTTATGTGCTTTTTTAATATTAGATTTGTTTTTACTAGAATATTGTTTTTATTATTGTTGTGAGCCGCCCCGAGTCTCCGGAGAGGGGCGGCATACAAATCTAATCAATCAATCAATCAATCAATCAATCAATCAGTCTGGGTCCTCATTTTACCAACCTTGGAAGGATGGAAGGCTGAGTCAACCTTGAGCCTATTGAGATTCGATTTGCCAAACTACTGGCAGCTGGTGATCAGCAGAAGTAGCTTGCAATTCTGCACTCTAACCACTGCACCACCAAGAGTTATCCAGAGGGTACTTGACAGTCAGCAAAGGGTATTTCAATACTATTTGTGATCCCCAAGACCTGGGGGTGGGGGGGTGGAAGGCTATTCTAGATCTCAAACATCTGAACCATCTTTTAAAATACAGATGGTCTAAGATGAATTCCCTGCAAACCATCCTAGGGACATGTGGGAAGGTGACTTCTTCACGTCTATTGATTTAACAGAGGCTTACCTACATATACCTATATTACCTAACCACCAGCAATACCTCCAGTTTTATGATAGTTGCAAATATCAAAATAGAGCCCTGCCATTTGGCCTTTCCTTGGGCATTCACTTAGGTTTTAGCAGCCTTGACGGCTCATCTCCGTGATCTTCTCGTGCATGTCCAATACTATTTGGATGACATTTTAATTTGGTGCTCATCTGCCTCACAGGCGAAGAAGGAACCTGAGGGTTACCATCCATACCCTGCAATACTATAGGTTCTCTATTAATTTAGAGAAGAACCACCTCTACCCCACTCACTGTCTGATCCACCTGGGAGCAATTATCAATATGGTGGTGTGCTATCATAGGAGTGACAGACCAGCCTCAGAGAGATCTGGCACATCTGATCAAGAGAGAGCGGGCCATTCCATTGGCCCTGCTCTCTCAGCCCCTGGACAGATGGTGTCCAATATTGCCATTGTTCCATGGGCACACCTGCATGCTAAAGACTTTCAGTAGTTTCTCTTACCATTTCAGAGGTAGGAGCAGCTCATCAGCCAAGGTCCCAGTTCCCTTGGAGGTCATCCCTTCATTCACCTGGGGGAAGTCCCAGCTATTGCCAAGGGCTGTTACTTCAAGGAGCCAAAGTGACTGACTCTTACTATGGACAGCAGCCTCTTTGGCTGAGGGGCACATCTTCACTCGCAGATGGCCCAGGGACGGTGGAACCAGAAGAACTGGGCCCAAAACATCAATTGTCTAGAGCTAAGGACAATGCACTTGTCTCTTCAACATTTCAAACAGAAAGTCTCCAGCAAGCATGTCCTAATATTGACAGACAATGTGGCCACCAAAACCCATATAAACTATCATGGGAGCGACACGATTCAAGTCCCTAACGCAAGAGATGAGATGGCTAGGCCTATGGCCAAAGAGACACCTGCTCTCCATTGTGGCAGAGCATATATCTGGGGTGACAAATATGAAGAAAGACTGGTTCAGCAGAGCAGACTGAAGTGGCGCCTGCACCTGACACTGTTTCGGGACCTCTCAGACTGATTTGACACCCCAGTGGCGGATCTGTTTGTCACCTTAGCCCCTGCTCAACTGCCATGATTTTACACCAGATTTCAGGCCCCAGGGGTGGGCTGGGCCAATGCTTTCTGATGCTCTTGGCCATGAGGACTACTCTATGCGTTCTCACCGCTTTCTCGGATCCTGAGGGTATTATGGAAGGTCATAGCAGAGAGGGCAGAGTTCTTGTTCCTGGTTCTTCACTGGTCCAGATGGCCATGGTTTGCCGACCTGATGAGCCTGTCAATGACTCGACCTTGGAGGATCCCTCAGGACAAAGTTTCACTCAGCCAGAGGACACTGATTCACCCAGAATCACAGTGGCTCCATCTAACCATTTGGCACTTGAGTGGAGCATTCTAAGGGAGGATAATCTTTTCTCCAAGGTCATCAAGACCATCCAGGCTTTCAGGAGGCCTTCCATGGAACTCATCTATAATTCCACCTGGCGGAACTTTTGCACCTGGTGTCATAGGACAGATCTTCTTCCCACAAGGGCGACAGTGGCCCAAATCCTGGAGTACCTTGGAATGGCTTGGACAGGGGGTTATCCCCCAACAACACCATCAAGAGACAGTAGCAGCACTAGTTTCGGTGCTGTCATGTGGATACTTCGGTCCCTGGCACAGCACCCTACTGTGCACCGCTTCTTAAAGGGTACTACTAACCTGCGGCCTGCAGTGGTTTCACAGATACCCCACAGAACTCTGTTCCAACTGCCAGTTGCCTTATATGAACATGCTCTGATGCTACCCCTTTGCTAAACTGGATGTGGGCGTGGCCAGCATGTGACTCTTCCAGCCTGTGGGCTGGGAGTTTAGATATTCTATTCCCCCTCCCCAACTGAACGCTGTTCTCCGTACTGAAGGAGCGGGTCCAGCAGTCACATGGGTTGCTCATGTCCAATCCGGTGGAACTGAGCCTAGTGTTAAAAAAGCTTGCCGGATCCGCCCCTTCCCCAGAATTCGCTCAGTTCGCATATCCTGCGGTTGTATTGTGATAGCTCGTTCAACATTCTAACACCTTCCCTTCGATCTTTTTCTTCAAAAAGTAGTAAGAATTGTTTTATCATTATTATTTACTTGCACTAATAGCGCCAGCCGTTTGCGGCTCGGCTTTTTTCCTTTGGAGAAGTTGCGGTTTCGTTTTCCCCCGGCGGTTTTGCCGTGTACGATCCCCGCGGCCGCTTGTGGATTCTTTTAATCCTTTGGCCTGGAGGTTCTGGTGCAAGTATTATTCTATTGATTTATTGATTCTTTATTGTATATATAAATATTAAAGGGCTTAAGAATACCTCCTGCGGAGTGAGACGTCTCTATAGTCTCCTGGACTTAGTCGATCGCTTCCCCTTTAAGAAATTTTACGGAGCGATTTTTCGGCGCGAAGGCCTTCGCGCCCTTTTTTAAATCTAGGCCTCTCGTGTTGGCCTCCTGCCAGCCGCGTAGGCCTCAGTCCACCGCGTGGATCCCGGAGCGGGCCTTGGGGGTCCCAGGCTAAATTCTCCACCGGCTAAGCCTCCAACCAGAGTGCCTTGGTTTACTTAATTAAAAAGTTTAGGGAGGCTGGCCCCGCTGGATCTGGGGACACGAACTCTGGGTTTGCCCAGATTGTCCTCAAGTCTCAGCAGCTTCGAGGCCTCGAAGCAGGATCCATTCCTCTTGGGAAGTCCTTGAAATTCTTCTCCTTATTTATTCAGTTATTGGCTCAGCCTTGTCTTCTGTTAATTGTCAGACTATGGCTACCTTTCCCAAGAGAGGCACAACTAAAGGTCCCAGAGAGGCCAGGCCTACAGGCGATGAGATTACTAGTATCCCCCAGGCCTCTTCCTCCTCTTCTCCAGGGGCCCGCCCCTCGACCAAGGTCACCAGGGACGAGAAGAGAAGGGACCTAGCCCTACAAAGAATCCATGACAAATCAGCAAAACGTTTGAAAGTGCAGGCCCAAGTAATCAGTAGTCAAGACCCCCCAGAGGCTGCTAGTCTACCTCCTTCTGGGGTCCCTGTGTTATCTCTGGATGAGCCTAACCTAGACAGACCCCAACCTAACCTATGGGGCATAGGTCCAGAGGAACCAGATATTATTGAAGATTCCCCCCAGCCAGGATCCTCCCAGGCCTTTAGGGATTCTTCTGCCATCCCTGCTGATATTTCCAGTTTACCTCCTGAGTTCCAATCTATTTTTGCTGTGTTGTCCAAGGCCATTGATGCCAAACTCTCCACCATCAATGAGCTTCCCTTACCTCCTCCTCCTCCTCGTCCCTCCCGCCCCTTGGGTTCTTCCCCAGCGGTTAGAGCGCCTATTCAGGATGATTCAGATTCCTCTCAGGACGAATATGAGGATATGGAGGATGATGAGGATCCTTTTCAAGGCCTATCAGATGATGAGGAAGCCCAAATAAAGGTTCCTTCTCCAATTACCATTTTTCCTTCTCAATTATTCAAATCTCTCCTCCTCAAAGCTAGGATTTCTACGGGATTAGCGGCCCAGGAGAAACAAGCCTCCACTTCCACTGATCCCCCGGAGGAGAATTTACCTTACTTCACAGAGGAACAGGAGGATAACGAGGTAATTCCTATGCCTAAATTGTTTAAAGATGCTTTACTCAAACAGTGGGATTTCCCAGCCTCTGGCCTTAATCCCTCCACCAAGGACAGAAAGTTGTACAAACTTTCCTCTTCCTATGAAGAGCTTTTATCCTTTCCCAAACCGGATGAACCTGTCAAGATCCTTCACTCGGCAGCGGCTGTGCCAGGCGAGGCGGAGGAAGTCCTCCGCCCAGAGGACAAGCGCATTGAACAAATGCTCAAAAGAGGGTTCACCGCAGATTCCTGGGCCATTAAAAGTTCTGCAGCGGCTTCCTTTTTCTCCAGAGCCATGCTGCTGTGGCTTCGCCAACTTCAACAGCATATTCCTCCCGATGACTTGAGAGGTCAACAAGACTTCAACAAGGTCTTTGCAGCCGCCCAGTACGTGGCTGATGCCACCTTGCAATCTACTAGATTTTCTGCTAAGTCCATTGCAGCTTCTACAACGGCAAGAAGACTCCTATGGATTCGCCCTTGGCAAGCGGGAGTACGCCAGAAGTGGCAGTTATCCCAGGGTCCCTTAAAGCGCGACCTTCTCTTCGGTGATCTTCTGGATCCACTCCTCACGGAAACCACGGACAAGAAGAAGGTTTTGGGTCCAACCACAAAAAAGGCTACCAAAACGCAGTCCTTTCGTCGCCCAGGGCGCCAGCAAGATCAAGCGGCTTCCTATCAGAGATCTCCAGGTCAGTATTCCCCCCGCTTTCGTTCCCAAGGTAGGAACTCCAGGGGTAGAGGTTTTCGCTTCCAAAGGGGAGCTTCCTCTAACAGGGCTTCAAAAAAACCTAGATGGTAATCTCTCCTCTATTCCCATAGGGGGTCGCCTAGCCCATTTCGCCTCTAATTGGCGTCTCACCTCCAAGGACCCCTGGGTCATTGACACTGTTCAAACAGGCCTTCTTTTAGAATTTATTTCTCCTCCCCCTAAACGTTTTATTTCCTGCCCTTCTCCCAGGTCCTCCTCAGATTGTAACCGTATGGAGGAGGCCATTTCTCATCTATTGTCCATCAGAGCCATTCAACCGGTTCCTTCCGGTCAGAAGGGCCAAGGTTTTTACTCCATCCTATTTATGGTTCCAAAGTCCTCCGGAGGTTGGAGAGCTATTTTGGATTTAAAGAAACTAAACCTATTCATCAAATATAGGAAGTTTAAGATGCACTCCTTATCTTCTATTCTGGCCGCCATTCACACGGGAGATTTCATGGTCTCCTTAGACCTCACTGAGGCCTACCTTCACATTCCTATAGCCAAATGCCACAGAAAATTTTTACGTTTTTCCTTTCAAGGCAGGCATTTCCAGTATAGGGCGATGCCATTTGGCCTTTCCTCGGCCCCTCGGGTCTTTACAAAGCTCTTGGGGTCCCTGGCGGCCTATATCCGGGCGTCTCCCATCCACATTCTATGTTATCTTGATGATATTTTGATTCATGGGAACTCCCTAGAGAAAGTGAAAACAGACCTTTCTATCACCATGTCAGTCCTTCAGGACCATGGTTTTTCCATCAACTTTGAAAAAAGTCACCTCCAACCTTCCACATCCATTTCTCACCTGGGTTCCATTATCGATTCAGAAGCTTCCCAGGTTTTTCTCTCTCCCGAGAGAAAACTCAGTATAGGGGAGTTAATTTCTAACATTTTATCTAATTCTTCAGTATCCATAGTAACTCTGTCTTCCCTTTTGGGGAAGATGGTGTCATGCATAGGCATTATTCCCTGGGCTCGCCTTCATGCTAGGGAACTCCAGTGGCTCCTATTACCCTTTCAGAGATCGGGGCACAGCAACTCAAATCGGCGCATTGTCATCCCACCAAGTGTTCGCAGATCCTTCAAGTGGTGGAAGTCTCCGGCCATGGACAAAGGATCCCCGTTCAGGTGCCCGGATCAATTTGTCATCACCACAGATGCCAGTCTATCGGGATGGGGCGCCCACGCCCAGGGGATGATAGCCCAGGGCACGTGGTCCCCGGAGGAAGCTTCCAGGCCAATCAATTGGCTAGAGTTAAGAGCCGTTTCCCTGGCTCTGAAGCATTTCTCTCCTCGCATTCCCAACCGGCACGTTCTCATTCTCACCGACAACATTGCCACAAAAAGCCATATCTGCAGACAGGGGGGCACGAGATCCAAGGCTCTCATGAGGGAGGCCCTCAAGTTAGGCCTTTGGGCGGAAAAACATCTTCGGTCGCTCCTAGCCGATCACATCTCGGGGAGCCTCAACGTCCAGGCGGACTGGCTATCTCGAGCAACGATAGACCCAGGAGAGTGGAACCTCCATCAGGACCTGTTCCATCAAATCAGCCTCAGATTCGGTTTTCCAGTCCTGGATCTCTTCGCGACCAATGCAAACGCCCAACTCCCTCGCTTCTTTTCCAGATTTCCATCCCCGGGAGCGGAAGCAATCAATGCCCTCCGGAGTCCATGGCCTCCAGGCCTACTCTACGCATTTCCTCCAATTCCAATTCTCCCGGACGTGATTCACAAGGTCCTTACCGAGAGGGCCCGAGTAATCTTAATCGCCCCTCATTGGCCCCGCCGGCCCTGGTTCGCGGATCTCCAACAGCTGTCCGTCCAGGACCCTTGGCGACTCCCCGTTTCGGGGGATATGCTGCGGCAGGGGGCCTCATTCCATCCAGACCCGGAGTGGTTCCACCTCACCGCCTGGCTGTTATCAGGAGAGAATTAGAACTGCGTGGTCATGACCCCGATTCAGTGGAGGTCATTTTAAAGGCCAGAAGGGGTTCGACCAATCGAATCTACGACCACACGTGGTCCAAGTTTCACCAGTGGTGTCTACAGGAAGGTCTCTCCCCTCTGTGCATCCCCATACACAGAATTATTTCCTTCCTTATGCAAGGCTTCCATAAAGGACTTTCCACCAGCACCCTCCGGCGTCATCTGGCAGCCATTTCATCTGTCCTAGGGGGTCCCCGCAGACAGCCTCTCCGATCCTTCCCTGAAGTTCAGGAATTCCTCAAGGGCATAGCCAACCTCAGACCTTCCAAGGTCCACAGGTATCCATCCTGGGACTTGCCACGGGTTCTCCATTCCCTCACGCAGGCACCATACGAACCCCTAAAATCGGCGTCCCTCAGGTACCTATCCTTTAAGGTAGCATTCCTGGTGGCTATTACCTCTGCCCGACGCATTTCGGAGCTAGCTGCCCTCTCAATCAGGCAGGACCTTTGTCAATTCCATCAGGACAAGGTAGTCTTGCGACTGGACCCCACCTTCTTACCCAAGGTCAGTTCCATGTTCCACAGATCTCAGGATATTGTCCTCCCTTCCTTCTGCCTCCAACGAGACCATCCCTTGGCAATTAGATGGCACACCCTGGATCTCATCAGAGCGCTGAGAATCTATATCCAACGCACAGGACCCTTTCGGAGGTCAGAAGCACTTTTTATAGCCTATCACCCCAGAGTCATGGGGGCCAAAGTGTCTTCAACAGTAATAGGCCGTTGGATCAGAGGGACTATATCTAAGGCCTATGAGTCGGCCTCCCTCTCAGTTCCAAGGAACATCACAGCGCATTCCACCAGGAGCGCAGCCACCTCGGCCGCTTGGGCGACTCAAGCCCCGTTGGAGGAGGTCTGCAAAGCAGCCACTTGGGCCTCGCCAAATTCCTTCATCAGGCACTACAAGATTGATTCTTACGCTTCGGCGGACGCTGCCTTCGGCAGAAGGGTACTCCAATCCGTTATCTCACACGATAGCAATCTAATCCCACCCTAGGGACCATCTATTGGGTATGTCCCATGTGACTGCTGGACCCGCTCCTTCAGTACGGAGAATAGGCGTTGATTGCTTACCTGAACGCCTCTTCTCGTACGGTGAGCGGGTACAGCAGTCACTTCCCGCCCTTGTATGTGTCTTCTTTACCTTTCTATATCTTTCTTTCTCTAACAATGAGAGTTGAACACTACAGAGCTTCACAGCTGAGCCTAGTCTATGGATTCGCGAATTCTGGGGAAGGGGCGGATCCGGCAAGCTTTTTTAACACTAGGCTCAGTTCCACCGGATTGGACATGAGCAACCCATGTGACTGCTGTACCCGCTCACCGTACGAGAAGAGGCGTTCAGGTAAGCAATCAACGCCTATTCCCCTCCCCAACTGAACTCTGTTCCAACTGCTAGTTGCCTTATATTAACACTCTCTGATGCTATTCTACATAGATTTTTAAGCTTTAAATGTCAGTGTATCAAGCCCGATCATAACTACTCATTAATTTAGTGCCGTAGTGAAGCACATGTATCCAGCTACTAGTATCATATATAAACTAACCTTTGTTCCTCAATATCTGAGGTATGCTTCTGAGGTTAAGGTAAAACAGTCCCATCCATAGAGGCTGTATTTTTTACTAATACTTTCACTTGCAAACTTCTGCAGCATGATTCAGTCATTTACAATAATATGTGTTTGTTAAAATATTTTTTAACCAATGGCCAAATATTTCCAGTTAAGCATGAGATCTTTGAGCCATTACCACAGTATCAAAATCATTAAAAATTATTTGATGTCTATGTTTCCTTGTTATGAAGTAGATGTCCTAATACAATCACATAGACAAAATTCAAGAAACAGGAGACTAGAAGACTTCCCAATGTTCTTTGTTCCAGTTACAGCTAGAATATCCACAAATTTCAAAAGGGAAATGACATACTAATAGGGGAGATTCTTTAAAATTCAAAGATACCATGCCAACCAGCTGTAATCAGACTGATAGCTGCCACAGCATTGTACTATCCTGTGCTTGGAATAATCTGATTTCTCTGAACTTCTCCGTCCATTTCTTCTTCCTAATTTTGGAAACTCTGATTCACAAAAATATTTGTGAGCAGCAGCGTTAAACAGTGGACTGTGTTCTCAGGGGAGAAAAACATCTAAAGCCACTGCAGATATTCCTTTGCCTCACAGCAAATTTTCTCATTTCTTCTACCTCGGAACTATTTGGCAGATTTCGTTCTGTGAGAATGAGAGAGATTTAGAAATAGAGAAATTCTAGAGAAATAGAATCCATCTATTTAAATGTATCAGTATGAATGGATATTATAAAAAACAAGCAGAGCACCAAAAAGTGTGTCTGTCTCTGTATCTGTCTCTCTCTGTGTGTGTGTGTGTGTGTGTGTGTGTGTGTGTGTGTGTGTGTGTGTGTGTGTGTGTGTGTAAAACAGATGAAAGAAGCCCACTTTTTATTTCTGGCTTCATAAAGACATTGCGTTAGCAAAACCGGTTAAGTGTGTCTAAGAGCCGACTGTTTAGAAGAGGAGCTTATGAGAACAAGAAATCCATGAAATACTACAGCACTGCATCTAAGTCATTAATCTTTTTATGCAACAAATATAAATATAAACATTTGGCATCCTCCTTTATCTTGTATTACACTTAATTGCTTAATTTCATCATTGTCCCTGCCATCATCTAGCATAATAAAAGTTTCAGCCTTTTAGAATTGGGTGAAAAACATATTTTAAAAATGTTCAGTTCGATTATATAAAGTGATCGTTTTTGTACCTTAATAATTTCATATTGCTGATTCAAAGTATATAGTTTCCTACATACCATTATATAGTTAGACAATCAATATAGTGAGTACTGTATATTATTTTCAAAATCATTCAGAACTATATAGAGAAACTATCATAACAAATGCAGACAGTTAATTAGCCATTTGAGGAGGGCATTTATTTTTTATAATAAATAATCCAGTTGACCAATTAATCTATAGTCATTAAACAATGAATACTTAAGAAAAATGTGGAACTAAAGGCCAAAAATAACTTCAGATTGAGAAATCATTATAATATATAAAGACAAATGGCAGGAAGAAGATTGCTGATTATCTATCCTGGGAAGGTTAGCCTGAAAGACATTCTGTCTGCTAGCCAGTGTCCTGGCCCTCCTCTCGCAAATCCTGGGCAAAATAGTGTGCTGCATATCAATCGTCCCTTGGACACGCCTCCACTCCAGAACCTTGCAGTGATTCCTCCTGCCCTACCAATGATTTGGCAGGAGTAACTCAAATTAGGTCCCGCCAAATGTACTTCAGTCCTTCCAGTGGTGAATGTCTCAGGCCATAACCAGGGGATATTTTTCGAGGAGCCCAGTCACCTTACCATCAGCCCAGACACCAGCCTCGTTGACTGTCGCAGATGGCACAAGGGCAGTGGTTTCAGGCAGACCTGAGGAGGAACATCAAATGTCTGGAGCTCAAGGCAATCCACTTGGCCCTCAAATGGTTCCAGGACACAATCTCTGGATACTATGTACTCAGTACGATGGACAATGTGGCCACCAAGGCCCATATCAACCGCCAAAGGGGCACCCACTCCAGATCCCTCATGTGAGAGGCCGAACAATTGGACCTTTGGACAGAGAGACATCTTCTTTCTATCAGAGTGGAGCATAACTCAGGGCATTGAACATACAGGCAGATTGGCTCAGCAGAACCATGGTCGACCACTCAGAGTGGTGCCTGCATCCAGGCTATTCAGGGAACTGTCAGAAAGGTTTGGCGATCTGATCCTGGACCTGTTCATCTCCCTGTCAAACACATAGCTTCACAGGTTTTATACCAGGTTTGCAACAACGGGGACGGAAGAGGTCAATGTACTCCACAGTCCATGGCCCTAGGGGCTACTGTATGCTTTTTCTCCTCTCCCCCTCTTTCCAGGGCTAATCAGGAAGGTATTGGAGGAGAGGGCAGAGATCCTGCTTTTGCTTCCCCACTGGGCCAGATGTCTGTAGTACACAGATCTGGTCAGCCTGTTGGTATCCAGGCCCTGGAGGATCCCTTGGGACAGAATCTTTCTCAGTCAGAGGGTCTTAGTTCATCCAGAACCACAATGGCTCCAACTGACCGTCTGGCATTTGAGCGGAGAGTTCTGAGGCAGGACAATTTCTCCAACAGGGTTTATCCTCTGTCCTGGTGCTTTTTGACCTCTCAGCGGCTTTCGATACCATCGACCATGGTATCCTTCTGCACCGACTGGAGGGGCTGGGAATTGGAGGCACCGTTTTATGGTGGTTCTCCTACCTCTCTGGTCAGTCGCAGTCGGTGTTAGCGGGGGGTCCGAGGTCGGCTCCTAGGTCCCTACCTTGTGGGGTCCCTCAATGGTCAGTCCTCTCCCCCCTGCTGTTTAATATCTACATGAAACCGCTGGGTGAGATCATCCAAGGGCACGGGATGAGTTACCACCAGTATGCTGATGATACTCAGCTGTACATTTCCACCCAGTGTCCACTCAGTGAAGCAGTGGAAGTAATGTGCAGGTGTCTGGAGGCTGTCAGGGCCTGGATGGGTGCCAACAGGCTCAAGCTCAATCCAGACAAGATGGAGAGGCTGTGGGTACTGCCTCTTAAGGACAGGTCCCACTGTCTGTCCATTACTCTGGGAGGGATTATTGACCCCCTCAGAGAGGGTCTGCAACTTGGGCGTTCTCCTCAATCCACAGCTAACTACAGAACACCATCTTTCGACTGTGGCAAGGGTGGCGTTTGCCTAGGGCCAAATGGTGCACCAGTTGCGGCCCTATTTGGACAGGGAGTCTTTGCTCACGGTCACTTATGCCCTTATCACCTCGAGGTTCAACTACTGCAATGCTCTCTACATAAGGCTACCTTTGAAGAGTGTTCGGAAACTTCAGATTGTCCAAATTGCAGCTGCTTGAGTGGTTATGGGCCTTCCAAGACATGTCCATGTCTCACCATCACAATTCAAAGTGTTGGTTATGACCTATAAAGCCCTACATGGCATAGGACCAGATTACCTCCGAGACCGCCTTCTGCCGCACAAATCCCAGCATCCGGTCAGGTCCCACAGAGTTCTCCTCAGGGTCCCGTCAGCCAGACAGGGACCTAGGGGAAGAGCCTTCTCTGTGGGGGGGCCGACCTTCTGGAATCAGCTCCCCCCAGAGATTCGCACTGCCCCCACCTTTCTTGACTTTCATAAGAACCAAAAAAGGCACTTATGTCGTCAGGCCTGGGGTCACTATACCCCAGCCTCTCCCCAGTGAATGTGTTGGATGTAATAGTATGCATGTGATTGTTCGATTTTAAATGATTAGCTTTAAGATAATTTTTAAATTAACTATTCTATTAATTGGCTTAGAAATGTTTTATTTAAATTGTTTTAATAATTTAAAATTTAAAAATATTTTAACATTTTTAAAGAAAAGTTTTATTTAAATTGTATCTTTTCTATCAAAATGTTGTAAGCTGCCCCAAGTCCACAGAGGAGGGTGACATGAGATAGATAGATAGATAGATAGATAGATAGATAGATAGATAGATAGATAGATAGATAGATGATAGATAGATAGATAGATAGATAGATGATAGATAGATAGATAGATAGATAGATAGATAGATAGATAGATAGATAGATTGAAGTCAACTTTGAAGTCCTTATATATACTGTAATTCCTTAAAGTATGTATATTTCATATATATACATATCCCACTTCATCTTTTTCTTTTGAATTTACACCAGGGATCAGCAACCCACGGCCCCAGAGCAGCATGAGGCTCTTTGGGCCCCCTGCTGTGGCTCCCTGTCCTATCACTAGCTGGCCTTGCCCTCCCCTCCCTTACCTGGCCTGAGAAGGTAAGGCAACTGCATGAATGGAGAAGCAGCCGGGGCTGATTCTCTGGCGCTGTTAAGGAACATAGCCACCCTCGGCCGAGGTTTCTCTTCAGGTGACCTTCTTCCCCCTCTTGCACCTCCCTGGCTGGCTGTGTCAGGGTCATGAGTGTACACATGTGCGGGGAGACCCTCGTGAGCGCCAAAATGCAGCAAAGGCACACTAGGAGGGCGGGTGGCAGCTCGCTTAAGGAAGGTCTTTGGACACAGCTTCTCTCCTGCCGTAAGAATCTGGCCATAGCCTTGCCTTGCCGTGTGCTGTCCCCCTCCTCCCCGCAACTCTTCAGCTGAGGGGGTGGGCGTAAGCTTCAGCCTGAATCAGGCGACCCTCCTCCCCCTCTCATGTGGGATGGTGGGGGCACGGCAAAGTGATATCTAGATCCTTAGGACAGGAGATAAGACATGTCCAAAGTCCCTCCTTAAGAGAGCAGCTGTCTGCCACCTGCCCTCCGCGTGTGCCTTTGCGCCTTGAGGAGGGTTTTCCCACGCACACCACACCCAGCCAAGGAATCGTAAGAAGAGGAGGAGGATTGCCCAAAGAGAAACTAGAGGTGGTGATTATTCCTCAGCATAGAGAGAAGAAGGGGAGAAAAAGAGATGAGGGAAGGAGAGGGAGAAAAGAGTGATGGATGGGAATGAAGGGAGAGAGAGCGAGAGAGATGGGGAGAGTGAAAGAGAAAGAAAGGGGAGAAGGAGGAAGAGAGGGTGAAAGATATATATATAAAAACATGCGACATATATATATATATATATATGTAGGATTTAGAACACGGGAAGAAACCCGAATATACCAAGACCATCATACCTGTACCCATGAAAATCTACGAAAACACACACACACACACATATATATTTGGCCTTATTTTGGTCTCATCAGCTAGCCATACCCACTGGAACCTGAACCTGCAACCTTTGCCTTGTAACCCAGAGAATTATCCTCTAGGCTACAGTATCCAATCTCTTCTGCTCTGCACCAGGGAAGGGTTACATATTTTTGTGTCGAATCACACACATATATATACACACACCTTTTTCTCATAGAAAAGAAAACAGCCACAAAACCAGGGTAGGGGTAGCTGGGGGTAGGAGTGACATCAAGTTGGCCACACCCACCCAGGTTTTCTGGCTCTGGGTGTTTTTTTCTTGTGGGAAATGGATGTTTTGGTTTTTAAGGTTGCCAACCCCTGCTTTAGACAAATACAGCTAGTATCACAAAATTAGGTCACTGCTTCACAGCAAAACAGTGGTGTTATTAAATATGTGCTGCATTCAGTGAAGTCTTGTAATAGGTAATAAGTTTTGTCTATTTAACACAGGAGTGAACCACTGCCAGGCCACATAGACTTGTTGTCTGTGTGGATCCTCCACATTGTTTCATCAACATTCAGCAGCAAAATTGTTGTGATTATTATTATTTTTTTCTTTCTTTCTTGTTTCTCTCTCCAAGAACAATTTCAAGTTAAAAATAAGTGTGCCACGAATCTGGGAGACTGAACTCACCTATTTTATAGGAAATTCCCCAACCCCATAAAGAGACAGTAAGATAAGATCATATAGACCCGGGATTGCGAGCCTATGGCACGCATACCACTGGTGGCACATGAAGCCATATCTGCTAGCATGCGAGCTGTTGTACTAGCTCAGCTCCAGCGTGTATGTGTGCACTGGCCAGTTGATTTTCGGATCTTGCGGAAGCTCTGGGAGGGCATTTTCAGCCTTTAAGGGGTGGGGAATGCTGTTTTTGCCCTCCCCAGGCTCCAGGGAAGCTTCTAGAGCCTGGGGAGGGTGAAAAATGGGCCTACCTGGCCCACTGAAAGTCAGGAAATGGGGTTATGCGCGCATACGCAGTGGTTGGAGCAACGCGGGTGTAGGGCACGGAGCAGCATTGAATTATGTGCATGGGCACGTGCATGCACACGTTTTCAGCACCTGAGTAAAAAAAGGTTCACCATTACTGGTATAGACTTTTGAATGTAATGGCCATTATAATTCTGCCTTAAGCATTTTTATTTTTAATTTCTGAACTCAAGTTCTGTAGCTGTTTGATATGAAAGGAGTTTAACTTGAAGCTCACAAAGGAGGCAAACTGGAAATACAGTGGTACCTCGAGATACGAGTTTAATTCGTTCCGGACCTGGGCTCTTAAGTCGAGCAGCTCTTATCTCGAACGACTTTTCCCCATAGGAATTAATGTAAATAATTTTAATTGGTTCCAGCCCTCAAAAAACTCACAAAGTTAGTCTAAATTATGCAGAAAGACATGTTTTTAATGAAGAAATGTACATGTACATATAAATGAATAATGAAGTTTCTTTCACTTAACTTGTAAACTTTCTTAAACTTTTAAATTTACATATGTTCAACTTCTCTGCCACCCAATCCTGTAGGACAGAGGTCCCCCAACCCTTTTTGCACCAGGGACCGGCTTTAAGCGATCAAGAGAGGAATGGGTGAATGAATGGACGGAGGGTGGGAAGGAAGGAAGGAAAGAGGGAAGGGACAGGAACAGAGGAAGGAAGCAAGGAAACTTATGAAAGGGGAGAGTAAGAGAGGAATGAGTGAAGGGAGGGAGGGAAGAAGGTGGGAAGGAGAAAGAAAAGAAGAAATAGAGGAATGGAAGGTAAAAGAGAGAAAGAAAAAGAGCAAGAAAGAAAGAAAGAAAGAAAGAAAGGGGGAAGGGACAGGAACAGAGGAAGGAAGCAAGGAAACTTATGAAAGGGGAGAGTAAGAGAGGAATGAGTGAAGGGAGGGAGGGAAGAAGGTGGGAAGGAGAAAGAAAAGAAGAAATAGAGGAAGGGAAGGTAAAAGAGAGAAAGAAAAAGAGCAAGAAAGAAAGCTGCAAGCAGCCCCCCAGGCCGGCTGCAACCTTTTAAAACACGCGCGCCGCTTCGCAGCTGTCTCCTGAAGCCGAACGCGGAAGTTAGCGTTTGGCTTCAGGAGACAGCTCCTTGGCGCTTGTATCTCGAATTTGGGCTTGTAAGTAGAACAAAAATATCTCTCCCCTCCCAGCTCTTATCTCGAGTTGCTCTTAAGTAGAGCAGCTCTTATGTCGGGGTTCCACTGTAGATCATTGATGTTGCTGTTTGTCCCAAGTATGATTGGACCTTTAACATTTAAGGTACTCAAAATAATTTTTGGATTTAAACAATGTAAAACTGAGCTTGAAATAAAACTCTGTTAATTATTCTAAAATCACCAAACTATAAAAGCATTGCTAAAATCTCTAAACTTTTATTGAAATTCAAAACAAAGTAATAAGAGAAAGAATGTCTGATAATGTGGGCTAAAATTTTTGGTTAACCATTTAGAGGTAGTCCTTGACTTACAACCAAAATTGAGCCCAAAATGTCTATGTGTTAAGTGAGACATTTGTTAAGTGAGTTTTATCCCAATTTATGACTTTCCTTGCCTCAGTTGTTAAGTGAATCACTGCAGCTCATAAAATAGTAATCCGGTGTTAAGTGAATCTGGCTTCCCCATTGACTTGGGGAAGACCACAAAAGGTGATCACAAAAGGTGATCACATGACCTTGGATATAAAAACGGTCATAAATATGAAGCAATTGCCAAGCATCTGAATTTTGAACACATGATCGTGGGGATGCTGCAAAAGTCGCATTGATTCAAGAAAAGACATTATATTTATTGCTGACTGGAAACCCATTATAGATATTTTTGCATGAGACAGAAAAAATTGAATTTATGATTTATGGATTTGATGATTAGAAAAAATAGATTATGGGGAAAAAAGTATGTTATGTTTTAACCATAGAGTAAGAGAGTACATTTATATTTATTACTGCTGTAAAAAAAATTGGAAGTTACTTCATCTTTCATTACTTTCTGGCTCTTTATTTTATTTAATCTATATTAATCTCTTTTATCTTTCTTTAAAAAAATATGTATTAAAAATACAAAACCTTGTTGGAAGATTGAAAATAAGACTTTTATTTCTGTTTATATTCAAGTCAAGATTGGGAAGCAGCTTCATATTGTAATTTCTAATCATTGTCCGTTAATTGGTCAAATATTCAGACATTTTCTATAATAAACTTAAAATTTTGTAATAAGTCTAACACAGGAATATTACAGACATAATTAGCTGGCTATATACTTGTAAAATTATGCATTGAATTTCATTTTTTTTTTAAAGAAGCTGGTTCTTAACATAAACTCAAATAAAAAGCAAAGTGCAATTGTAACATAAACCAGGTTGAGCAGAAATTAACTCTGAATTTAAAACATCAGTAGGTGCTACTAACATTTTGGGTTGATAGGAATGTCTTATCCCGATCTCTTCTAAAGAAAACTACACCAAATGCTGTAGAAGGTGTGCAAAGTCTTCAGGCAAAAGGAAAACAACTTTGCTACTCTTAGTGCAATAGTGCCCAAAAATACCATGCTACCAAAACATAAAAATAAATCTGTTGTGACACTTAGGCCTCAGGGCCTGTCAGCGATCCATCTGGTGTATCCAACTGAATGATACCCACCATGGTTCACCAAAGAAAAGGACACCAACATGCAGACAGAAGAGCTGACTAATTTGCCCTGAGGGAAAGTTTTTCCTTTCTTTCAAATGGTGTAATCAGTGATATACCCTGTGCAGTTGAGCAAGGATTAAACTGATTAAGCCTTTTGCATATAACATGTCTTTCAGCCCCTCCCTATTGTCCGTGCCCAGAGGACCCATAATTTATTATTGACTGGTCCTGTCTGAAACGGAGACATGGGAAGTCATCACTGGCTGCTTTCAAGCATGTGCTGGAGGAGGTGTGGTGGAACATATTGAAATCTTTTATTTATCATTCATCTCCGGGGCCCTCGGATTGTTATGAGGTGCTTCCCCAAGACAGTTGGCCTCCAAATCCACTAATTGCAGACTAGCGTAATCTATATCCTGCCTTGTGGCTTACCATCTTGCCAAAGGCTACATTTACAAGTGGTGTTCAAAGACAAGAACATGCAGTTGTCCCATTTTGATACCACACGCTGTGACTTTCAGTTGCAGTTTTTAGAAAGAACCTGTGCCTACGGATGCTAGGATATGTGAGTGCCTCAGTCTGTAGACTAAATCATTTAAATCAAATAAGAGCTCCTCTTTTGAATTATATGCAAATATTCTTGATCTCATTCCTTTTCTCCTGTCCATAATATGGCTTGAAATCAAGAAACAGGTGCATTTATTGTCCTGATGACATAAAATTATAAATGCTTATATTCAAGAGAGGATTTTTCCCTCTTATACTTGTTTTTAGTGATAGAAGAATTGGGGAGGTAATAGAGAATATAATATGAAACTATTAATGAGAGGACAACATTGTGCTGTTCGGAGAGCGGCAGCATACAAATATTATTATTATTATTATTATTATTATTATTATTATTATTATTATTATTATTATTGAAAAATCAACAGACGATCCAAAGTGCAGACTCTGTAAAGAAACAGATGAAACAATCGATCACATACTCAGCTGCTGCAAAAAGATCGCACAGACTGACTACAAGCATAGACATGATGCTGTGGCACAGATGATCCACTGGAACTTGTGCCGGAACTTCCATTTCCCAGTGGCAAAGAACTGGTGGGATCATAAGTCCAAAAATGTGGTCGAAAATGAGCAAGTAAAACTACTGTGGGACTTCCGACTTCCCTCTTATACTTGTTTTTAGTGATAGAAGAATTGGGGAGGTGATAGAGAATATAATATGAAGCTATTAATGAGAGCACAACATTGTGCTCTTCGGAGAGGGGCGGCATACAATTATTATTATTATTATTATTATTATTATTATTATTATTACCAAATTTTGGAATAATTTTGGGGAGATGATTGATGCAGAAAACAAACTTTGCAACAAGCACTAGATTATATCAGCCAAGATGTTACTAGGAGAAGGTATCCTTGTCCAATGTGATAGGCAGAAATGCCCCGTGCAGCTTCTCCTCTCTCTTCCATTGAGTTCCATGAGGTGGAGAGCTGGGCAAGATCTCAATGTTGACCAGTACTCAAAGTTAAAACCAGTTTGCCCCAGTATCTTTTTGACCTTTGGTTGTTTTTAGTGCCTTAATGTGTTTTCTTTAGTTTTGCATTATCTATTTTAACTTGTTACCTACCCAGCGTCTGTTAGGTTGTGGGTAGGATACAAATACTGGAAATGCTGACGACCTTCTTAAAGCTAAACATTTTAGGGGATTATATAACTCATTGTGTTAATTCTCTGAAGAAAAAGATTGTTTTGTAATCATTTTATACCTTGGTTAGTTGTGCTGAAACTTGTACTCTTACTGTTAGTTACGAAGTCATGCCCAACCCCTTACGAGCCCATGGACAATGTTCCTTCACACCTTCCTGTTCTCTACCATCCTCTGGAGTCCATTTAAGCTCACACCTACTGCTTCAGTGACTCCATCCAGCCACCTCATTCTCTGCCGTCCCCTTCTTCTTTTGCCCTCAATCTTTACCAGCATTAGGCTCTTCTTCAGTGAGTCCTTCCTTTTCATTAAGTAGTCAAAGTATTTGAGTTTCATCTTCAGGATCTGGTTTTCTAAAGGGCAGTCGGGGTTGATCTCCTCTAGGACAGACCAGTTGATTGCCTTGCAATCCAAGGGACTCGCAGGAGTCTTCTCCAGCACCATAGTACAAAGGCCTCAATTCTTTGGCGCTCATCCCTTCTTATTGTCCAACTTTCACAGCAATACATGGCAACTGGGAAAACCATAGCCTTGACTATACACACTTTTGTTGGCAGGGTGATGTCTGCTTTTTATTATGCAGTCTATATTTGTCATAGTTTTCCTCCTCAGGAGCAAGCGTCTTTTAATTTCTTGACTGCAGTGCCCATCTGCTGCGATCTTGGAGCCCAGGAATATAAAATATGTCACTACCTCCATTTCTTCCCACTCTATTTGCCAGGAATTGAGAGGGCCAGATGCTATGATCTTAGTTTTCTTAATGTTGACTTTCAAGCCAACCTTTGCACTCTCCTCCTTCACCTGCATCAAGAGGCTCTTTAGGTACTGTTCACTTTCTACCATTAGAGTGGTATCATCTGCATATCTGAGGTTCTTGATACTTCTCCCAGCAATCTTAATTCCAACTTTTGATTCATTTAGCCCTACCCTTTTCATGATATGATCTGCATATAAGTTAAATACACAGGACAACAGTCTTGCCGGACTCCTTTTCCAATTTTGAACCAATCATGGTTAGGTGTCAGGTTCACACTGTTGCTTTTTGACTCACATATAGGTTTCTCAAGAGACAGACAAGATCTCTTTAAGAACTTGCCACAATTTGTTGTGATCTGCTCAAAGGCTTTAGCTTAGTCAATGAAGCCATAGTAGATGTTTCTCTGGAACTCCCTAGTTATCTCCGTGATCCAACGTATGTTGGCAATTTGATCTCTAGTTCCTCTGCCTCTTCAAAATCCTCACTGTACTTCTGGTAGTTCTCAATTCATATACAATTCACACATACGAGTCTACGGAGACGGGCGGCATACAAATTTAATTTAATAATAATAATAATAATAATAATAATAATAATAATAATAATAATAATAATAATAATAATACAGTGTTCCCTCAATTTTCGCAGGGGATGCGTTCCGAGATTGCCCGTGAAAGTCAAATTTCCACGAAGTAGAGATGTGGAAGTAAATGCACTGTTTTTGGCTATGAACAGTATCACAAGCCTTTCCTTAACACTTTAAACCCCTAAATTACAATTTCCCATTCCCTTAGCAACCATTTAGATTATTACTCACCATGTATATTTATTAAAGTTTATTTAAATTTTTTTTCTTAAAGGCGGATGAAAGTTTGGCAGTGACATATGACATCATCTGGTGGGAAAAACCGTGGTATAGGGAAAAACCGCAAAGTATTTTTTAATTACTATTTTTGAAAAACCGTGGTAAAGACTTTTTGCGAAGTTCGAGCCCGCGAAAATCGAGGGAACACTGTAATAATAATAATAATAATAATAATAATAATAATAATAATAATGGAGTCTAACTTGTAGGATTTTAAGTATAACTTTACTAGCATGCGAAATGAGTGCATTGGTGTGATATTTTGAACATTCTTTGGCATTGCTTTTCTTTGGAACTGGAGTGTAAACTGACCTTTTCCAATCCTGTGGCCACTGTTGGGGTTTTCCAAATTTGTTGGCAAATTGAGTGTAGCACTTTTACTGTGTTTTTTAAGATTTTAAATAGCTCAGCTGGAATACAGTCACCACCACTACCTTCGTTGTTGCTCAGGTTTTCTAAGGCCCGTTTGACCTCACGTTCTAGAATGTCTGGCTTGAGATAAGTGACCACCCCATCATGGTTATCAGGGATGTTAAGCTCATTCTTGTATAGTTATTTTGTGTAATTGTGCCACCCCTTCATAATCTCTTCTGTTAGGTCCTTGCCATTTTGGTCCTTTGTAATGCCTATCTTTGCATGAAACGTTCCCTTCATATCTCCAATTTTATTGAAGAGATCTCTGGTCCTTCCTATTCTATTGTTTTCTTCTATTTCTTTGCACTGTTCATTCAAGAAGGCATTCTTATCTCTTCTAGCTATTCTGTGGAATTCTGCATTCAATTCGGTGTATGTTTCTCTTTCTCCTTTGCTTTTCACTTCCCTTTTTTCCTCAGCTATTTGTAAAGCTTACTCAGACAGCCATTTTGCTTTCTTGCGTTTCTTTTTCTTAGGGATGGTTTAACCTATACTAGTGGATCCTATAACAACATTTTGGAGCTTCAGTTCAGAAATTTAGCTTTAATCATGCTGAGTAGTGGTCATTTTTGTCCATATTCATCCACCTTTTAGTTTTTGATGTGTTTTTATAACCACAGAAAATATTTAGCAATAATAACAACACTTAGACTTAATCCCTTTACAGCACTCTCTTTAGTGGTTTACAATGTCAGCATATTGCTCCCAACCTTGGAACAATTGAAGACTCAGTCAACCTTGAGCCCCATCAGGATTGAACTTCAAACTGTGGGCAGAATTTGCCTGCAATCCTGCATTCCACTGCATCTCCAAGGCCTTGTTGGTCTACTTAATTTTGTTTAATTGTCATTGGTTCGGAGGGGGGGATTGATAAATTAATGACCCTACCCTTTCTATATTGTTTAGGTGCCATCAAGTTAGAGTCCACTCTTTTGCGGCTACGTATCTATATTTTCTTAATCTCGTTTACTCTGAAGTAACTGAGTTCACTTACATATTTATGATTTTTCTATTCACACTGGTAGATGAATAAGTATTTATAACCAATTATTGTCCTTAGCAGAGAAAATAACGCTTTTAATTATTTGCACGGTATAGATGGATTTTCCCCCCTCCATAATGGAATGATGGAAAGATGTTATCTAAAAAGGTTGTATATTCTCCATCTATACAATAACTGTGAAAACAATAGAAGGGATCGAGCTTGGTGTGGAAGGATAAGTTGGCCCCCCCAAAAAAATCCACCCCAAGACTAAGATGGAAAATGGATTGGATCAGCCTAAAAACAATCTAAAGGGAGGGAGAAAGTAAGCATCAATTGAAGAAGTAGTTGGGCATCAACTTAGAATGCTACGAGCTCCTTCATTTTGAGGAGTCACATTAATAGGGTGGGAGAAATTCTAGAAGCCGAGGTGTACCATCATTGTTAAGGAATTAACAGTATTAATCAAAGATTTATACTTTTGAATATGAAAATACTTTGTTTATGTTTGTTTATGTTTATTTAGATTTGTATGCCGCCCCTCTCCGCAGACTCGGGGCGGCTCACAACAAAGTGAAAAAACAGTTTACAACAAATCTAAATTTCTACTAAAAACATTTAAAAAACCCCATTTTCTAAACACACATACATACACACATACCATTCATAAATTGTATATGCCCGGGGGAGATGTCTCAGTTCCCCCATGCCTGACGACACAGGTGGGTCTTAAGGAGCTTACGAAAGGCAAGGAGAGTAGGGGCAGTTCTAATCTCCGGGGGGAGTTGGTTCCAGAGGGCCGGGGCCGCCACAGAGAAGGCTCTTCCCCTGGGGCCCGCCAACCGACATTGTTTAGTTGACGGGACCCGGAGAAGGCCCACTCTGTGGGACCTAATCGGTATCTGGGATTCGTGCGGCAGCAGGCGGTCTCGGAGATATTCTGGTCCAGTGCCATGAAGGGCTTTAAAGGTCACTTTGAAAAACATTTGCTTTGAATTGCATTGTCTTGCTTTGAAAAAAATGAAATGCTTAAACCTCAGCAAAGAAATACCTCACTTCAGTGACCAGAGCTTCTTAAGTGTTACAAACACAACATCTATGATATTCTGGGAAGTCATCCTGGTCCTGATACAAAGTACATCATGACAGTTTAGACTATGTTCTTACAGATATGTTTTGCCGCAAGCTATTCAACCAAAACATTGTCATCTTAAATTAGAAAATGTCAGTGGGAATGCTTTCTCCAAAATTCACAAGCTTTTGGTTAAAAAGTAGGCAAACTAGTAGTCTAATTCAATCCATTATTTCAAGTAGTAAAGTTATTTCTAGTTTACTGCTCTTTAAATTTGGTCAGGTAAACTACACATCATAATCTCAATCTCAATCACAGTGGGCAAGATACAGCTGCCTCCCATTTTTTTAATGGCTTCCTATTGGTCGGCTATCAGGTCACTAAGGCAGTAGCAAAAAACAATGATTGTGTGAAAGTTTCTAGTAATAATAATAATATAAAGGGAATGAAAACTAAAATTTAGGCCTATTGGTCTTAAGTTATACAGTTATAAAAGCAATATAAAATATTGAACTACAAGTCGTGCGGGGCAAGGAATAATAAGAATTAAGAGCCGTACAGTACTGTGTTTCTCTAGCATTTCTGAAATATTTACCAGAATGGAAAGTCCTGATTACTACTGGTAGCTATAAATATCTTTAACAATGAACCAACTTTACTTTTTAAGTTTATATATGGCTCAAAACTTAGAAACATTGCAAAATGATACTCCTTAGGGCTCAGTTTGGAAGAGCTAATAGAAGTTTAAAGGTGAATGGAAAGAGATGTAAAGCAGATGTATAAGCTGTATGGACAAATTTTGGCTATGCATCAAAGCCTTCTTTAAATAAAATCTGGACACAAGGGAGATTCACAGGAATTCCACCCATCCTTTTCCATGCCCAAAAAGTTCTGTGCTGCAGTTCACTAGTAATTTACAGTGATATAAATATGAAAGCAGTGCAACTAATGAAATCAAAATAATACTGACTAGATCTATATTAATTGCTTTCTCCCATTGAAATTTCTCCATCCTGAGAGCCCTTGAGGCAGCAATGAAATCTACTTACCTTCCCTACTGGTCCGGAAGTGCACACTCTGCGCTTGCCTTTTCACCTGCACTCCACTTGCATGTGTGAGCTTTTTCACCCTCTGCACATGTGCAAAGCAAAACATGTGCAGACTGTTAAAAAAAGAAAATGGCAACATCCTGGCAGGTGGGCGGAGCCTCACGCTACCACTGCTACCGGTTCTCCAAACCACGCACAACCACTGCTACTGGTAGCATTTCACCTCTGCCTTGAGGAAAGAATTAGAATGACTTTTAAAAAAAATAAAATATAATCTTTATTGAAGATAAGTAGGGGAGGGGATACATAAAGCAAATGGACTATGCGAATATTGGTACAAATGTATATGAATTTAGAGTACAGTATACAGTTATAAATCAAAATACACGCTTACATGTATAGAAGAAAATATGGCTAAAGAGAGAGAAAGAAAAAAGAGAAAAGAGGGAAGGAAAGAGAAGAGGAAAAATTAGAAATAAAAAAAGAAGAAAGAAAGGAGAGGTAAATTCATATCTATAAATTTATCAGATGTAAATAGTGTCAACTTATCTGTTGACCCAATTACTGTACAGCTTTTAAGATCTTTACTATCAATGTAGATGAAAGTTTTAGGTTTCTAAACTTGAAAGAGTTTAAGTTTTGACGTTTTGAATTCGTTCATCCTTTTATCAATGTTTCATAACATTATTTTATAGGTTTGTGGGATAATTGTTTGGGTGAAGGGTAAAAGGATCATGATGGAGTTATATGTTGTCTTTTATCCAGCCAGATGTACCATTTATTCCATTAATGACCTTTCATTAATATATTGATAACTAATTGTACTTCTTGATTCCATAATCTAATTCAAGTGTCATATTTAAAATCAGGCACAGATTGATCTCCCCAGAAGTTCAGTCCCAAACTCAGGAAATGGTTACCAACAGAAATTTCACAGATTCAAGACACGTTGATAAGACAAGAAAGAATTTATAAATAGAAATCAGGCTCATTATTTGAATGAAATGTGTGTGTGTGTGTGTGTGTGTGTGTGTGTGTGTGTGTCAGCTTGAGAGTTTCAAATTTAAGCTCTCTTATCTTTTAAAGCAATGATTCTTTAATGTGGTTGGTTTTCTTTTTAAATCAACATTTAAGATTTTCCTTGTTTATGTGATAGTTTGGACTAGGCTAGCTAGTTGCCACTATTCTCAGTTGCAGACTTTCATTCAAGGAGGTATATGAAGAATAAATATGTACCTGACATTGATCTAGGAGTGGAATAAATGCATAAAAACTGAGATGAATTGATGGTTCTAAAATTTGGAAAATCAAATAAACTCCACAGTTTTCTAAAACGGCAAATAAATAGAGTATTTATTAAATAGAGTATTGCTGGAATTACAATTTGGGTTTATGAGTGGCAAGAGTCATAATAAATTCTGGTTTGATTGATTTGCCAATAAAGCATTTCTTCTCCTAAAGATCAATTAATGGGCTGATGTTACTGCGAACTGGATTACTTCTTTATATTGGGGGAATCTAAATTTGCTTATTCGGAAATAGTGCAATTATTACCACTATCAAAACACATCATCTTAGACTGTAAGATATAATATGTTTTCTATACAGTGATCCCTCGATTTTTGCGGGTTCAAACTTCGCGAAACGCTATACCACGGTTTTTCAAAAAAATATTAATTAAAAAATACTCCGCAGTTTTTTTTCTATACCACGGTTTTTCCCACCCGATGACGTCATACATCATCACCAAGAGTCACTTCTCTCTCTTTTTCTTTCCTGTCATTCTCTGCTTCAATCATTTTCTCATTTCTCTTTTTTCTCCCTTTTTCTATCATTTTTCTCTCTCTCTCTACCTTGCACTCTCCCCCCTCTTGCTCTCTCTCTCTTTCTCCCTCTCCCTCTCTGTGAGAACGCCTGCCCCCGCCTCTCCTGCAGCCCCCTCACTGATAGCTGGGACGAAAGTGCTCTCAGCTAAGGGACTGTGAGAGGGGCGAGGCAGGCATTCTGAAAGCGCTCAGAGCGGCTACCGAATGAGGAGGATGAGAAGCGCTGCTGCAGGAGAACCCGTGTCCGAAGAAAGCCAGTGAGAGGGGTGGATTGGGCGGGCGGGGCGGTAGCGGCGAGGGGACCGGAGGCGCTGGGGGGGGCGGGGGCAGCCGACATTCAAAGCAATCTTTGCCGGCCTCCGCACTTTCGTCGCTCCCTGCCCTAATTTCAAGCCCGGCTCCTTGCGCTGCCTTGAAAAAGGGTGCGTGGGGGTAGTTTTTGGCTGTCCATAGCCAAAAATTGTGTTTTTACTTCTGCACCGCTACTTCGCGGAAAATCGACTTTCACGGGAGGTCTTGGAATGTAACCCCCGCGAAAATCGAGGGAACACTGTATATGATATCAGCACAGTCAACTTGTGTTGGGCTTCTGGGGCAGCATACATAAACTGCAATGAGCCAAAGAACAGGTGGGTTCTTACCCTTTATAGGTACTAAGGTTGCTATTGAGCATGTGGTTCTTTGGCATGATGAACTTGACTTATTTGCTACAGTTCCTGATGAAGAATATGAAGATACATCATTTCTGACTGTTTGAAGTTTTGTTATAGTACTGGAATATAAAATAAACTCTTAAGAGTGATGTGCAAGTGAAAGAATCTGTAAGCCTAAATGAATTAATGTTTGACTTCAGCCTTTTAATTTAAGCAAATTATAATATTTATACTTACGTTTTTATTATTAAATATGTTGTATCTCTCTATAAGTGATTCTTCAATATGCTGTAAACAGAACGTGGCAAAATGCATAAATTGTTAAACTACTTTCATACTTATGCATCTCGTTTGCTATTTTGTATTCCTGTTTCAGATTATGTGTTGGAAAAAACAACGTTTCCAATTCCACAAATTGATGCAATATACAGTAACTTTGGAGGTTTTTGTTCAATCCAGAGAAAATAGGGATGGAAGAAAATAAATTTAATACTTTTCATGTAATTCAAGAAATGCCAGCATGTAAAGAGGACAGGCCACTAATTAGCGACAACTTTATTTTTTTTCCTTCCAAAATATTATAAATTACACTATTTCTGGGATAAAATGATGCTGCCAAGAAATGTGGGTTTTTTTGCCTGCAATTACCACAGGGTCCAGTGAAAATTAACGTGCAAGAGTTGTAATCAGAATGCACACTTTTGTTCTCTTCCAATGAGCAAAGTAGACATTTCAATTTTTCTTTCAAAACAGTGTTTAGAGAAATGCGTTATCTTCATTGTCATAATATTTATATTTAAATATAATAGAAAGTAAACTTTACTCAGATAATATATATAATTTAACTACAGAAAAGTTAGGATGAGAACATAATTGTACATTACAATAGTGGCCCCCAACACCAATTTTGGACATCAGGGACTGGTTCTGTAGAGACAGATTTTTCCGTGGACTGGAGGAGGGTGTGTGGTTTTGTGTACTGTCTGCATCCTGTTGATGGGAATTTGTTTATTTTTATTTTATTTATTTACTTTGTCCAATGCACAATTAGGGTTTTAGTGTGTGTGTGTGTGTGTGTGTGTGTATCAAATGTTTTTAGCTGGAATTTTAAAATTAAGGGAGATTAGGATGGTCCCATTTCGGCCTTGTTCTGGCCTCATCAGCTAGCCACACCCTTCCTTACTGGGATTCGATCTGGTAGCCTCTGCCTTGTAAGGCAGAGAATTAGCAGTTGAGCTATCAGACCTGATCCCTTCCAGCTCTGTACCAGGGAGGGGCTATATGTTTTTTTATGTCGGATCACCCTGGTATATTGAAGGAATGTCACAGCTCCTTTTTGCCTCTAGGCCCAACCCCGGACCATTTCAAGGCAGTTAATTTATTCATAGCCGACAACTATATTCTGTATGTATCAAATGTTTTTAGCTGGAATTTTAAAATTAAGGGAGACTAGGATGGTCCCATTTCGGCCTTGTTCTGGCCTCATCAGCTAGCCACACCCTTCCTTACTGGGATTCGATCTGGTAGCCTCTGCCTTGTAAGGCAGAGAATTAGCAGTTGAGCTATCAGACCTGATCCTTTCCAGCTCTGTACCAGGGAGGGGCTATATGTTTTTTTATGTCAGTGGGTATGGCTAGCTGATGAGGCCAAAATAAGGCCGAAATAGATCTATCCTAGTCTCCCTTAATTTTCAAATTCAGCTTAAACATGTGACACATACAGATAGAATTGTCGGCTATCAATAAAATTAACTGCCTTGGAAATGGCCCTGGGTTGGGCCAAGAGGCAAAAAAGGAGCTGTGATGTTCCTTCAATATACCAGGGTGATTCGACACAAAATGTAACCCTTCCCTGGTACAGAGCTGAAGGGATTGGATACTGTAGCCTAGAGGATAATTCTCCGTACTGAAGGAGTGGGTCCAGCAGTCACATGGGTTTGCTCTGTCCAATCCGGTGGAACTGAGCCTAGTATTAAAAAAGACTGCTGGATCCGCCCCTTCCCCAGAATTCGCTCAGTTCGCATTCCTTCGGATGTGTGTGAATGCTCGTTCCTCCCAAAACACCTTCCCTTCGATCTCTCTTCAAAACCAGTAAGAATTTTCCATTACTGTATTAAGCTTGCCGGCAGGGGATTCCACTCAGCCCTCCTGGGCTTTGAGTTGGGGGAGAAGTTAGCGGCTCAGCCCCCGCGGTTTTTCCCTCCGTGCTGCTGCCGCGGCCGTTATTTTACTATTACGGTCTGGAGGTCCCGCCGAGAGCAAGCCTTCTTTAACTAAAATAAACAAACTATTAAGGGCTATTACCTCCCGCGGTGTGGGACTTGAATTGTCTCCCGGGCTTAGTGTCTCCGATCATAAATTAACGGAGCGTTTGTTTTTTGGCGCCAAAGACCCTCGCGCCCAGTAATTGCACTTTCGGTTCTGCCCTAAGAGGTCGGCCATTAGTGCTTCCAGCCCGCCGCTTGACCCTTGGAGTCGTCGTTCGAGTTCCCTCGAACCTATTCTCCACGGAAGTGGCCTCCAACCAGTTGTGCCTTGGTTTTTTCTTTAAGTTAGTTTGTGAGGCCTGCCACGCTGCACTTAGGGACACGAACTCTCTGGTACCGTCCAGGATTGCCCCTTAAGGCGCAGCTGCTCCTGGGCCTAGGAGCAGGGTCACCTCTCCTCTTGGGAAAGCTCACAAAAAAATTTCTTCTCCCCCCTATTTTATTGGCTCAAGCCTTGTCCTCTGTAATTTGTTTCAGACTATGGCTTCTTTTCCCAAGAGAGGCACTACTAAGGGTCCCAAAGAGGTTAGGCCTACTGATAACTCTACTGAAGTTCCCCAGGCCTCTTCTTCCTCTTCCTCAGGCGCCCATTCCTTAGCCGGGCCCACCAGGGCTGAGAAGAGAAGGGACCCAGCCCTACAAAAATTACAAAAATTACATGATAAATCAGCCAAACGTTTTAAGGTGCAGGCCCAAGTGCATACCAATACACCCCTCCCGGAGGCCTCTAACCTGCCTCCCTCTGGGGTTCCTGTGATATCCCTGGATGAGCCAAACCTAAATCCACCCCAACCTAACCTATGGGGTTTAGGTCCAGAGGAGTCAGATATTACTGAGGATCCCTCCCAGCCAGAATCTGCTCAGGCCTTCAGGGATCCTCCTTCCTTCCCGGCTGATGTCTCTTCCTTGCCTCCGGAGTTTCAGTCTATCTTGACTATTTTGACTAACACCATGAACGCTAAACTCTCATCTGTCAATGTGTCTTCTTTGTCTCATCCCCCCCCCACGCTCCTCCCGTCCCGTGAGTTCTGCTCCTTCCTACAGAGCCCCAATCATGGAGGTCTCTGACTCCTCTCAGGAAGAGGATGAGGACGTGGATGCAGCAGAGGATGATGACCCCTTTCAAGGGCTGTCGGAAGACGAGGAATCCCAGATCAAGATTCCAGCCCCAGCTGCTATCTTCCCTTCTCAGCTTTTCAAATCTCTCCTGCTTAAAGCAAGAGTATCCACGGGGCTAGCCGGACAGGAAAAACAGGCTACTACTCCTTCAGACCCTCCGGAGGAAAATCTTCCTTACTTCATGGAAGAACAGGAAGACAATGAGGTAATTCCTATGCCCAAATTATTTAAGGATGCCTTGCTCAAACAGTGGGACCACCCAACTGCTCGCCTTACTCCCACTTCCAAGGACAAGAAGCTTTACAAGCTTTCTCCCTCCTATGAGGAGCTCCTAACATGTCCTAGGCCAGATGAGCCAGTGAAAACACTCCACTCAACGGCCGCCATGCCTGGCGAAGCAGAGGAGGTCCTCCGGCCGGAGGACAAACGCCTTGAGCAGATGCTCAAAAGAAGCCTCTTCGCAGATTCATGGGCCATTAAGAGTGCTGCAGCGGCATCCTTCTTCTCTAGAGCGATGCTCTTGTGGCTCCGTCAGCTCCAATCTCACCTGCCTCCAGATGATCTAAGGGGCCAACAGGATTTCAACAAAGTCTTCGCAGCTGCCCAATACGTAGCAGATGCTACCTTCCAATCTTCAAGATTTGCAGCCAGGTCAGTAGCAGCCTCAACAACGGCCAGAAGACTTCTGTGGCTCCGCCCTTGGCAGGCGGGAGTAAGACAAAAGTGGCAGCTAGCCAGGGGTCCGCTGAAACGCAACTTGCTCTTCGGAGACCTCCTGGATCCTCTCCTTACAGAGACCACGGACAAGAAAAAGGTCTTAGGACCCACCACCAAGAAGGCCCCTAAGCCGCAGCCCTTTCGGCGCACAGGACGGCAACAGGATCAAGGCTTCACCCTTCAAAGGAGTCCAGGTCAGTATTCCCCTCGGTTTCGATCCCAATCTAGAACCACCAGGGGCAAAGGTTCCCGTTATCAGAGAGGATCCTCCTCTACCAGGGCTTCCAAAAGAGCCAGATGGTAAGTCCTCCTCTTTTCCCATAGGCGGTCGCCTAGCCTGGTTCTCTTCCGCCTGGCACCGTTCTTGTAAGGACCCCTGGGTCATTGACCCTGTGAACAGGGGCCTAAGATTAGAGTTCATTTCTTCTCCCCCTAACCGCTTGTTTCTTGTTCTTTTCCCAGCCTCCCTTCAGATCGTTTCCGAATGGAGGAGGCTATTTCCCACTTGTTGGCTATTAGAGCCATTCAACCGGTCCCCTCTCTCCAGAGAGGTTCTGGCTTCTATTCCATCTTCCTCATGGCCCCTAAGACCTCTGGAGGCCGGAGAGCCATTTTGGACCTAAAGAAATTGAACCGGTTCATAAAATATAGGAAATTCAAATGCATTCCTTATCTTCCATCCTGGCAGCCCTTTATCGGGGAGACATTATGGTGTCTCTGGATCTCACGGAGGCCTTCCTCCATATTCCCATTGCCAAGGCCATAGGAAATTTTTTTGCGCTTCGCCCTTCAAGGCAGGCACTTCCAGTATAGGGCTATGCCATTTGGACTCTCCTCAGCCCCCAGAGTCCTCACTAAACTCTTGGGATCCTTGACGGCTCCTTTCCGAGCCTTTCCCATTCATATCTTAGGTTATTTTAGATGACGTTTTAATTCATGGGAATTCCAGAACTGGAGTGGCTGCAGACCTCTCCCTTACCATGTCGGTTCTACAGAATCATGGTTCCTCCATAAATTTCAAAAAGAGCCTCCTGGTTCCTTCCTCTTCCATTCTGCATCTGGGAACTATCATTAATTCTGAGATAGCCCAGGTTTTCCTCTCCACTGAGAGAAAACGTAGTTTTTTGGATCTCATTGCTCGCATTATGCCCCAACAATCTGCCTCCATTGCCACCCTATCTTCCCTTTTGGGTAAAATGGTGTCATGTATTGGTATTGTTCCCTGGGCCCGCCTTCACGCCAGGGAACTACAGTGGCTTCTGTTACCGTTTCAGAGTTCGGGCCACAGCAACTCAAATCGCCGCATTTCCATTCCTCTGCGGTGCATAGATCCCTCAAGTGGTGGTCGTCTCCAGCCCTAGCAAAGGGATCTCTCTTCCGGGCCCCGACCAGTTCGTAGTCACCACAGATGCCAGCCTCTCGGGCTGGGGAGCCCACGCCCAAGATCTTTTAGCTCAGGGCACATGGTCACCGGAGGAGGCTTCCAGGCCCATCAATTGACTAGAATTAAGAGCCGTGTCTCTAGCTCTAAAACAATTCCAATCTCACATCTCCAATCAGCATGTGTTGGTCCTCACGGACAATATAGCCACCAAAAGCCATATTTGCAGACAGGGAGGCACAAGATCCAAGGCCCTCATGAGGGGGCCCTGAAGTTAGGCCTCTGGGCAGAGAAACATCTCCAGTCGCTTCTAGCCGATCACATCTCGGGGAGCCTCAACGTCCAAGCGGACTGGCTCTCGCGAGCGACCATAGACCCAGGCGAGTGGAATCTCCATCAGTCACGGTTCCACCAAATCTGCCTCAGGTTCGGCCACCCAGTGTTAGATCTGTTTTGCGACCAAAGCCAATGCCCAGCTCCCTCGCTTCATCTCCAGGTTCCCGTCTCCGGGAGCAGAGGCAATACATGCTTTCAGGAGTCCTTGGCCTCCGGGTCTACTGTATGCCTTCCCTCCAATTTCAATTCTGTCAGACGTGATCCACAAAATTTCTTCTGGAAAAAGCCGGGTAATCCTGATAGCCCCTCACTGGCCTCGCAGGCCATGGTTCGCGGACCTCCAACAACTGTCCATCCAGGACCCCTGGCGACTCCCCGTTTCGGAGGAGAGGTTGCGGCAAGGGGTCCCCTTCCATCCGGACCCGGAGTGGTTCCACCTCACCGCCTGGCTATTATCCGGAGGGACCTAGACCTGCGAGGGTATGACCCGGACACAGTGGAAATCATCCTGTAGTTTCAGAAGGGGGTCTACCAATCGGATCTACGACCATACTTGGTCCAAATTCCATCAATGGTGCTCACAGGAGGGCTTATCTCCCCTGTGTCGTCCCATACACAGGATAATCGCCTTCCTCATGAAGGGTGTCTATCAAGGCCTCTCTACCAGCACCATCCGGCGTCACCTGGCAGCCATTTCTTCCGCCCTGGCGGGGCCTCGCAGGCAGCCCCTCCGCTCCTTCTTGAAAATCCAAGAATTCCTAAGAGGAGTGGCCAACCTCAGGCCTTCTAAGATCCACAGATATCCTACCTGGGACTTGCCACGGGTTCTCCTCTCCCTTACTCAGGCACCTTACGAACCCCTGAAGTCTGCGTCCCTCAGGTACCTACCCTTCAAGGTAGCATTCCTGGTGGCGATTACATTCGCCCGACGCATATCTGAGTTGGCAGCCTTTTCTACCAGACAGGACCTCTGTCAGTTCCACCAGGACAAGGTGGTTCTGCGACTGGACCCCACCTTTCTCCCAAAGGTCAGTTCCATGTTCCACAGATCTCAGGATATCGTCTTACATTCCTTCTGTCTCCAACGAGAGCATCCCCTGGCAATTAGTTGGCACACTCTGGATTTCACTAGGGCGCTAAAGATCTATATCCAACGCACAGGACCCATAGGAAGGTCAGAAGCACTCTTCGTGGCTTACCACCCCAGATCCCGGGGACCTAGAGTGTCTTCCACAGTAATAGGCCGTTGGATTAGAGGGACCATCTCTAAGGCCTACGAGACAGCTTCCCTTTCATTCCAAGGAACATTACAGCGCACTCCACCAGAAGTGCTGCCACTTCTGCCGCTTGGGCAACTCAGGCTCCGTTGGAAGAAGTCTGCAAAGCAGCCACTTGGGTCTCACCAAATTCCTTCACAAAGCACTACAAAACTGATTCGTACGCATCAGCGGACGCTGCCTTCGGCAGAAGAGTACTCCAATCCGTTATCTCTCACGATAGCCATGTACTCCCACCCTAGGGACCTATCTATTGGGTATGTCCCATGTGACTGCTGGACCCACTCCTTCAGTACGGAGAATAGGCGTTGATATGCTTACCTGAACGCCTCTTCTCGTACGGTGAGTGGGTACAGCAGTCACTTCCCTCCCTTTGTGTGGTCTTCTTCACTTTCTATTCTAACTTCTTTTAACACGGGAGTTGAACTTTAAAGAGCTTCACTACTGAGCCTAGTCTACGGATTCGCGAATTCTGGGGAAGGGGCGGATCCAGCAGTCTTTTTTAATACTAGGCTCAGTTCCACCGGATTGGACAGAGCAAACCCATGTGACTGCTGTACCCACTCACCGTACGAGAAGAGGCGTTCAGGTAAGCATATCAACGCCTATTCTCTGCCTTACAAGGCAAAGGTTGCAGGTTCAAGTCCCAGTGGGTATGGCTAGCTGATGAGGCCAAAATAAGGCCGAAATAGATCTATCCTAGTCTCCCTTAATTTTCAAATTCAGCTTAAACATGTGACATATATATACCGGTATATATATATATATATATATATATATGTGTGTGTGTGTGTGTGTGTGTGTGTGTGTGTGTGTGTGTATATATAATTATATATATATATACACACACACACACACATAGTAAAATACATGATGAAGGTTATAGAGGATATACTCATAGTAAAATATATCTAAGAAAGAATAGAAAAGAACATATAGTAATAGAACATATCAATGAACGAATAGAAGAAGAGATATAGGAATAGAAGAAAGGTATAGGAGATATAGGAGAGCAATAGGACAGGGGACCGAAGGCACTCTAGTGCACTTGTACTCACCCCTTACTGACCTCTTAGGAATCTGGTTAGGTCAACCATAGATAATCTAAGGGTAAATTGTTGGGGGTTTGTGGATGACACTATGGAGTCCGGTAATGAGTTCCACGCTTCGACAACTCGGTTACTGAAGTCATATTTTTTACAGTCAAGTTTGGAGAGTTAATATTACGTTTAAATCTGTTGTGTGCTCTTGTGTTGTTGTGGTTGAAGCTGAAGTAGTCGCCGACAGGGAGGATGTTGCAGCATATGATCTTGTGGGACGTTGATATGATCTTGCAGGATGTTGCAGCATATGATTTGTTTGTTTGTGTGACCCAGGTGGCATGTTGCAACCCAATGCTGGTCTTTGGACTAGTGGTTGGAGACCCCTGCATCGGAATATACTGTATGTAGCCCAGCTAATATTCTGCATCCTGTTTTTTACATTGGCCAACCTAATAGCAATAGGGAAGTCTCAAAGCAGGGCATGAATGGCATTATTTTTCATGGCTTTTGTGAAGAATATAAAGCGTACGTGCATTTTAGTTTAAGTGAAAACACGGCTTGAATTCACCTATCGCTTCCCTTGATACTTAAAGATGATAATACATCTTTCATTGATCTATCTTCTTGCTTTTATAAAGGAAGGATCCTTGGTGTTCTCCCTCATGGTAGATATAGCAGCCATGTATGGGTTAATCCTGTTCTGTTCATTGATTGGACTGAGCCTGCCAAAACTTCTTATGATGTCATTGTTGTTATTCCTTCGCCAGTTTCGTTTTCAGTCGCTTTGAGTTGGACGCTAGTGCTTTAGCTCTGTATCTGTCCAAACTGTTGGTGTTTTGAGAAACAATTTGACTTTGTTTCCTTTCCCAATTGTGAGTTTGTTCCATCTGGGCTGATTGGGAGGTGTTTGTTCTTTGCTGGAACTGATTTTGCTGGGCAAGGGACAGAAGCCTCTACCCAGCTCCTACAAGACCTTTCCTTCCTTCCTTTTGATCACTCGCTTCCTGAGGGCTCTCAGGAGGCCAGACAAAGCATGCTGTGATCGGACGCTTTCGCTTCGGCTTTTGAATAACAAAGCCAGCTCTTTTCAGTCATCAGCTTCTCTAACTAAGCTCTTTCACCTTAACAAGCCCAGAATTTCGCCTCCTTAACATTAACGGAGCTCAGCCAGTGCCTATCCTACCTACCTCCTTCCTCACATGCGGTCGCTATTTTGAATAATAGTTAGGCCTCCAGCCCATCCAAACGGTGCTCCAGGACCCTTGTGACCCACAATCACCACTCTGTGGACCTCTCCCTTCCTGGTCATCCAGATTCCTCCCACCCTAAAGGATCGTTATTATTATTTCCTAACAAAAATATTCAATAAAAATAAAATTATAAACCAAAATAAATCCAAGCAGACCAGTGCTACTGACCATCCCAGAGGAGTCTGGTGCTCCCAGGTCAGCGTGCCATACCCCTAAGACATGGCACCAACAGCAGGTGCAGCCATGTCCTCAGGGCACGGCACCCACTCTTCTACCAAACTAATTGCTGCCAACAGATACTCACCTGCTTGAGAGTTACCACGCCCCTTGGGCATGGCCCTCATTATCATACCTTTTGGGAGCAGACCATCTTCCCAGCTTACACTCGTGTGTGTGTGTGTGTGTGTGTGTGTGTGTGTGCATACCTAAATATGGGAGAGAACTCACTGCTCCCTTTTGCCTTTTAGCCTCACTCCAGGGGTGATCCAGACACCAAACCATATTTTCCAAACTTGCAAAGAACTGATAAAGAAATAAAGGGAGACTGGTATAGAACTATTTCAAGCTTTTTAGATTTTGTCAGCCAAGCCATACTCTTCTAGGATTCGAACCTGGGCTGCTTATGCCTTGCTAGGCAGTGATTTTTCCTCTAAGACACTGGCCCTATTCCCTTTCATCAGCTGAGCCAGAGAAAGATTACATTTTGGAACCAGTTTGGAAAGTACAGTTTGGTGTTTGGATGTGTGTATATTTATATATAGCTTTCGTCAGCAAAGCCATACCCTTCTAGGATTCTAACCTGCCCTGCTAGGCAGTGATTCTATAGTAGTCTCCCTTCCTTTTCATTATCAGCAAAAATATGTTACACTTATAGTTTATAGTTGTCGGCTATTAAAAAAAAACCTTATCTGCCTTGGAGTATGGCCCTTGGTGAGGCCAAGAAGCAAAAAGGAAGCTGTGATGCTCCTTCAATATACCAGGGTGACTCGACAAAACATCACATATAGCCCTTCCCTGGTACAAGCTGATACAGGAGATGGGCCTGTAGCCTAGAGGCTGAGGATGTGGCTAACTGATGAAGGCAAATATGCTCGAAATAGATCTACAGTAGTCTCCCTCCCTTCCAGTTATGTCCCCCAAGCCTGGCAGCATAGGTGGGTTTTCAGTAATTTGCGAAAGGCAAGGAGGGTGGGGTTAATCCTGATCTACTGGGGGAGTTGATTACAGAGGGCCAGGACCGCCACAGAGAAGGCTCTTCTCCTGGGGCCTGCCAGACAACATTGTTTTGTCGATGGGACCCGGAGAAGGCCAACTCTGTGGGACCTAATCAGTCGCTGGGATTTGTGTGGCAGAAGGCGGTCCCGAAGGTATTCTGGTCCGATGCCATGTAGGGCTTTATAGGTCATAACCAACACTTTGAATTGTGACCGGAAACTGATTGGCAGCCAGTGCAGGCCGCAGAGTGTTGATAAGACATGGACATATCTAGGAAAGCCCATGATAGCTCTCGCGGCCGCATTCTGCACAACCTGAAGTTTCTGAACACTTTTCAAAGGTAGCCCCATGTAGAGAGCCTTACAGTATTTGAACCTCGAGGTGATGAAGGCATGAGTGACCGTGAGCAGTGACTCCCTGTCCAAATAGTTCCAGCTGAGAAACATTATAGAATGACTGTTTAATGTAAAGGCTGGGTTTTAAAAGTCCAAATACTTGTTAAATATATATTAAAAAAATATTTCCTCTACTTCGCAGAAATTTGTTTTTCACGGGTGTTCTTGGAATGCATCCCCTGCAAAAAATGAGGGATAGCTGTGTGTATATATATATTTATTATTAGTAGTAGTATTAGTATTATATACATAATAATAATTAATTTTGTGTGTGTGTGTGTGTGTGTGTGTGTGTGTGTGTGTGTGAATCACCTGGTATACCCAATTATGGGAGGAGCTTAATGCTTCCTTTTGCCTCTTGGCCCAACCCAAAGCCATTTCCAAGGCAGTTAATTAATTTATTCATAGCCGACACACTATATTCTGTATGTGTAACTTGTTTTTGAGGAATTTTAAAATTAAGGGAGACTGGGATAGATCTATTTCAGCCTTGTTCTGGCCTCATCAGCTAGCCATATCTTCACTGGGATTTGAACTAGCAGCCTTTGCCTGGTAAGGCAGAGAGTTAACCTCTAGGCTACAGTATCCAATCCCTTCAGCTTTGTACCAGGGAAGTGCCATATGTTTTTTTTCTGAAGAGATTGGATAGTCTAGCCTAGAGGTTAACACAGTATCACAGTATCCCCCCCCCCCCCAGTTTTGAGTTATCTTCGGTCAGCCTCGGCTGTTCTTTGGTTGACGGTTTCAATTTGGCTGTAGCACTATAGAGTCTATAACTACACTTCTGCATCCAAACCTGGGGAAGGAATAACAACAATGACATCACAAGAAGTTTTGGCAGGCTACGTCCAATCAATGAGCAGACAGGATTAATCCTACATGGCTGCTATAACCACCATGGTAGAAGACGCATATCTGGTAGGACCAATGCCCCTTCTCTGGGCTTGGTTGTTTTCTTGCAAATATCTCATTCCCCAACTAGGTAACATCATCAGTGCTAGCCTATAATGAAACATCTGCAAGAAAACAGCCAAGCTCAAAGAACACCAAAGGTCCCTCATTTCAACTCTGAACTATAAATATTCTCTTTTATTGTTCTTATAACATATCATGCAGATTGATATCCAAGAAAAAGTCAGATAGTAATGATAAGACCATGAGTCCTCAGAGAGGGGTGGCATACAAGTCTAATGAATTATTATTATTATTATTATTATTATTATTATTATTATTATAAAATAAATAAAAATAAATAAAATAACCTTTCCCATTGCTCCTGTGGCTGTTGTACCAACTCGGGAATCTATAATGTCCTTCATCTTAGGCTTTGTTCTGACCGTTCTCTCAAAGAATTACCTTTCTATTGGGAAAAAAGAAATAATCTGGTCAAAGGATAAATAAGATGTAATCAAGGTACAAAATCCTTGTATTTCTGACTGGTTTAAACTTGTTCTTCAGTATTTTCTTAGTAATAGATCATTTTATCGATTATCAAAGTTATTTCTTGTAAATTTTTGTGGCACGAAATTATTTTTGGACATACCATTTCTAATGTTCAGAGTCCTATTAAAGATTTATTGATTTATTATTGAATTTTATTTGAATCAATAAGATAGCTTTATATTCAAACTGTTGACTAACGCGTACTTTCTATCTTGCCTTTAAATAACTGGAACTTGTGATATAATTATTGGCTGGAAATGTTTTAAGTTTTAAATCTATCTCTGAATACTAATAGTGTTACACAAACGAAAATTGCTTCTGTTACATAAGAGGAACACTGAATTTTTGCCAATACTCTTAACCTGATCAGAAGCACACCAGAAGCAATTAGATTTGGGGTGTCCAACTTGCAGCCAGGGGATGGATGTGTCATGCACTGACCACCACCCAGTTTAGCAAAGGGGGGAAAGTTGTGGTATGTCACATGACGACAGTGTGATATTGTTGATAATCCTGAGTTAGATGGTTAGCTTCTTTAGATATTGAATTATCACATCCACCGCATTGCAATTCTATGGCTCCATATTATGGTGATTTTATTACGGTTTCATCTCATTAATGTAATATTTTATTTCCTATATTTTATTATCCACATTGTGTGTGTGTGTGTGTGTGTGTGTGTGTGTGTGTGTGTGTTCCTCAACTTATGAGAAGAATTGAGCCCAAAATTTGTACTGCTAAGTGAAACATTTGCTAAGTGAATTTTGCCCCACATTACAACCTTTCTCACAACAGTTTTGAGGTAAATCACTGCAGTTATTAAAATTAGAAACACAGTTGTTAAGTGAATCTAGTTTTCCCATTGACTTTGTTGGAAGGGCGTAAAAAGGGATCACATGACCCTGAAACACTGCAATGGTCATAAATGTGAGTCAATTCCCAAGTGTCTCAATTTTGATAATGTAACCATGGGGATCATAAGTCATAAGTCACTTCTTTTAGTGCCATTGTAACATTGAACAGCCTCTAAGTGAACTGTTGTAATTTGAGGACTATATCTACAGTATATGCTGATGGTTTATTTAAACTGAATTTGTGTATCAATTATAATTGCATGACCTATGGATCCTCTACACTAAATTTTAAAAATGAAATAAAAACATACAATCTTTCATACTGTATTCCATGTTATTTGGATTTGGCGTATCTGGTGGAAAAGCTGCAATTGGTAGGGAAGCAGAATTTGAAAGAAATTGAGTACAGTATACTGTATAGTAGAAGTGGAAAAATGTCTAGTACAATGGCTCTGTTGATTGCAACTTTATAGGGATGTACAAAATTCATTAATGTGACACAGATCCATTTGCTTATGAAGCATGTCAAACTATCCTTGGTCTATCCAGTTCTAGGGGGTAAGCCATTTACTAGAAACAATTCAAGTTGTACACTTTCAGTTCAGAAAGATTTAGAAACGGCTGGGTTAAACCTTGAAGAACGGCATGGTCCCAATAAGATTTGTTACATCCTGAAGAACTTCGAATATTCTGGATACTATGCCACAGAGCAATGATTTTTGTACATCCCCATGGGTTTTAAAGTTATGTAAATAATTTGTCATCTTGTCTGAACATAATTTAGAATTTATGCTATATATTACATTTTTTAAAAAAATACTACTTTAATTTAACACTTGCATTCAAGGAAAAATCACACTCATCATTTATTATAGTGAAGAAGTCATCAAAACTATATGTAAATAATTATGGCTTTTACATTAATTTGTATCTTTTTTAGGTTATCATGCGTACCATATGTGATTGGATTAAACTAATAAATGCTGAAGATGATCCCTTTTGTAGGCACGACTTTTAAGATCTGGGATTTCATACAATGAAGGTAAGGAAAATTACTTTCATGCAAATAACCAGTCATTAAAATTAGATTTGTATAATTATAATTGAATCAATATGAAATAGAATAACAGTCGACTTAAAGAAGCATGCCCGTGTAATCATAATTTTTAATAAACTGCCTATGATTTGATCTACGTTATAGACAGTGGTTATTGATATAGGTTTTCCCTACCTTAATCTCACTTACATGTATGGCTTATAATGTAAAGAAGGTGAATTTCCTGCTGTTCTGTTTCTCTAGACCATAAAATTAGAAGGTTGAATTGTTGGTATTAACATTATGAAATTCTGAGTGAAAGTGGATTATTATATGGTAAATGCTGGCTAGAATATCAGTGACCAAGCTGCATTTGTTGATTTCTTTCAATCTGAGTAAATATTATAATCCGGTTAATGTTTCTTATTTTCTATTGAATCATTCATATTAAATAAATGTTTTTAAAAACTAATAACAGAATTAGGATCAGGAATATATGTAAGATTTGGGTTATACGTAATAATATTGTAAAAAGCAACATAAAATGTAGAATGTGTTTTCTTACTGATTTAAGTAGCAATGCTCAATAGGATGCCTTAAGTAATCTGCTTTGTAAAATATATTTTATATATCTCTCAAAGTAAAATGCAATGTAAATTCTAAAATAAGTAGCTGACATTAAGAGAATTTTAATGCTTATTGTTTATTCTCACTGTGCAGTTTCACAAGGCTAACATAACTACTGTGCATATTTTGCAAGTCTGTTACAGAATTGCAGAATTTTATTTTATGAGGATCTCATCATTTTCACTTAGGTCATTAATAAATTATGATTCACAAATATCCTTACAGTTAGCGGAATACATTTGACACCTTTACTGACTTGGTATTTTTAAAAAATCTCATTTTTCTTTAAGGTACTAAGTCAGTTAAAGCAATAAATAATGTCATAAAATTAAATATTTTTTAAAAAATAACTCATGAGACTTAAATTGCAATCAAATTTATGCTTCATGATTGACTTTCATATCTCAGGCAGTTTTTATCATGCAATATTCATGTCCATCCTGATTTTTATACAGGAAAAAACAATAGTAAACAATAGAGATGAAAAAGAAGTACTGCATGACTAAATTCAAAGGAAAAATTACTTAGATTTTCAAACATGATATTATAATGCAGTAGAAAAATGTAGTTTCCATTCAAGTTCAGAGTGATCCAGATTAGAAAGACATAACCTGATATGAGAAATGCTGATGAAGTAGAGATGTAACAAATAAGTGGAGAAATACTTAGTTAAGTTATTTAACAGTTGAGATTTTTTAAATTTCATATACAATTTCTTACATTTCACCCCCAAAAATAACTAGTAAATCAACCCCACAAAATATTGACTTGCCCTTCAAAAAGTTCCAAAATGCTCGTTGGATAAATACTTTTATTATATGATATCATAAAAATTAAAACTCTATGTCTGCTAAAACTCTTTATTAGATAATAAACAAAGGCAAAAGAGATTGTGCTGAACCATAGAGTCACATTCTGGTTCATGTATTACTCTATATTAATATTCTTCCAAGCCCGTAGGAGAAGGCAGTAGTGCTTAGGAAACTGTGTCTTAAAACTAATAAATCAGATATTGATATATAGTGTTTTCCCAGAATGGGTTTCTGGCATCAACTGGAATATACTTCGCATTGGAAATTGATCAAATAAATATTGATGCAGTGTGGCCAAACTAATTTAAAAATGCTGATTTTAATGAAGATTGAACAATAACGTACTCAAAATAATTTGCTGGAAACTCTTGCAATGAATTTATTTTTATGTCATAAAATCATCAGTTTTAGAAACATAACAACAACAACAACAACAACAGAGTTGGAAGGGACCTTAGAGGTCTTCTAGTCCAACCCCCTGCTTAGGCAGGAAACCCTACATTTCTTCAGACAGATGGTTATCCATCATCTACTTACAAAATTCCAGTGTTGGGGCATTCACAACTTCTGGAGGCAAGCTGTCCCACTGATCAACCGTTGTGACTGTCAGGAAATTTCTTCTTAGTTCTAAATTACTTCTCTCCTTGTTTAGTTTCCACCTATTGCTTCTTGTTCTACCCTCAGGTGCTTTGGATAATAGGTTGACTCCTTCTTTTTTGTGGCAACTCCTGAGATACTGGAAGACTGCTATCATGTCTCCCCTGGTCCTTCTTTTCATTAAACTAGCCATGCCCAGTTCTTGCAACTGTCTTTCATATGTTTTAGCCTCCAGGTCATCTTTGTCGCTCTTCTCTGCATTTTTTCTAGAGTCTCAATATCCTTTTTGCATCGTGGCAACCAAAACTGAATGCAGTATTTCAAGTGTGGCCTTACCAAGGCCTTATAAAGTGGTATTAACACTTCACGTGATCTTGATTCGATCCCTCTGTTAATGCAGCCTAGAACTGTGTTGGCTTTTCTGGCAGCTGCTGCACACTGCCGGCACATATTTAAATAGTTGCCCACTAGGACTCCAAGATCCCTCTCATAGTTACTACTGTTGAGCAATGTACCACATATAGTATACCTGTGCATTATGTTTTTCTTGCCTAAATGTAGAACCTTACTTTTTTCAGCATTGAATTTCATTTCGTTAGATAGCACCCAATGTTCAAGTTTGTCAAGATCCTTCTGTATTTTGCACGTATCTCCTGAAATGTTGACTATTCCTGCCAGTTTGGTGTCATCTGCAAATTTGATAAGTTCCCCATCTATCCCCTCATCCAAGTTATTGATGAAGATGTTGAAGAGTACTGTGCCCAAAACAGAACCTTGGGGTACTCCACTGCATGCATCCCTCCAAGTAGATGTAGTTCCATTGAGCACTACACGTTGAGTGTGGTTAGTTAGCCAATTTTGAATCCATCTGGAGGTGTTGCTGTCCATCCCACATTTTTCTAGTTTATTTAGTAGTAGGTTATGGTCTACTTTGTCAAAAGCCTTACTGAAGTCCAAGTAAATCATATCAAAAGCATTCCCCTGGTTCACTAATTTTGTCACTTTGTCAAAGGATGCTATAAGATTACTCTGGCATGATCTGGTTTTGGGTTTTGGTTATTACTTTGTTTGCTTCTAGGTGTTCGTTGACTTGTTGCTTGATTATCTTTTCCAAAATCTTCCCTGGTATTGAAGTCAGGCCGATGGGTCTGTAGTTTCCTGGATCTGTTTTTTCCCCCTTTATTGAAGATGGGAACCACATCAGCTCTTTTCCACCCCTCTGACAATTCCTCGGTGCCCCAGGATGTTTGAAAGATATAGTTCAGTGGTTCTGAGATCTCATCTGCCAGTTCCTTCGGAACCTTGGGGTGTAATCCATCTGGTCCTGGTGATTTGAATTCATCCAGGGTGGACAGGTGTTCCTTTACCACTTTCTTCCCTGATTTAACTTGTGTAAAGTTAAACTTAAAATATCATTGTTTTGATAAGCTACAATAAATAATGTTCAGACTATCCCAAGAGCAAGAGAGAAATGTGGTTAGAATGCTAAGCCAGAAGATCATTGAGAGATTGATGGCTCGCCAGTTTAAAACCCAGGAGTGTTGTGAGTGCTTCTTGTCCACTTCAGGTCATGTCAGATTCTGAGGAGGATGAGCCAGGCCCCTCTGGATACCCTGGGCCAGGAGGGTTGCCAGCTGATGCAGAGAGTGAGAATGAGGGAGAAAGTGACTTGAGTGAACCCAAGGAACTACTAGAGGGGGCTGATACGACAGTGGGGCAGTGGTCCTAGTCGGAGGATGAGGAAGACATTAGAGTGGATAATCTCTGGATAAATCCTCGATATAGGAGATTGCTGAGAAAGCAAGAGGAATTTCATAGTAAAAGGTATTAGTTTACAGCCTTATCTCTTTGGGGTGTGATGTTATTTCCAGGCAGTGTAAAAGCAAAGGATTTTGGGTAATTGGGTGTGGGATTTCAACACCGTTCAATGGAAGAGGTTTTAGAGTGGGAGTGTGCTTGAAAAAGGCTTCAAAAACATGATTCCTGAATCACTAAAAGACACTATTTGCTGGATGATTTTTGTCCGGGATTTCGGTGAACTCTTGAATGATGAATAGACTCTGTTATCTAAGAATTGCCATGAGGCCGATTTCGCACTTTCCCCTGCCTTTGTTGATCTTTCACTCTGGAGAGATAAATAACTCCCTTTTCCTTGCCATTCAAATCTGCTTTTAGTTGTGTGATGCTTTTATCAATAAAGAGTGTGACTTTTGAGTCAGTGGGTTCGCTCCGAGAGGCCGTGCACAGAGCAGAGAGTAGACCTTGTAAGATCAAATGAGCTCCCAGCAATTTGTCCCAACTCCTGCCTACCTAGCAGTTTGAAAGCATGGAAATGCAAGTAGATAAATAGGCATTACTTAGGTGTGATAATACCTAGGACCGTGATGGCGAAGCTATGGTACACATGCCTGAAGTGGCACACCCAGCATCAGCTGTTCTTCTGGGATTCTGGTGGGCATGCACACACAATGATCAGCTGGCCTTTGTGTGCGCAGCAGTGCTGGAAACAAGAAGAGCTGGTCTTTCATTTTCAGGTGTGAGTATTCATGCTGGCCAGCTGATCGGCACATGTGCATGCGTGGCAGTAACCAGAAGACTTACCAGCAGAAAAGCAGAAGTACATTTTCCAGCATTTATTTATTTATTCATTCATTCATTCATTCATTCATTCATTCATTCATTCGAATTTTATGCCGCCCTTCTCCTTAGACTCAGGGCGGCTTACAACATGTTAGCAACAGCACTTTTTAACAGAGCCCGCATATTGCCCCCACAATTTGGGTCCTCGTTTTACCCACCTCGGAAGGATGGAAGGCTGAGTCAACCTTGAGCCGATGATGAGATTTGAACCGCTGACCTGCAGATCTACAGTCAGCTTCAGTGGCCTGCAGTACAGCACTACCTGCTGCGCCACCCCTCTGGGCAACTCCTTTTCCTGATCGCGGCCAAGATGAGTGTTTGAAGCATGCACAAGTGCATAAAGTGTTCCTTTTTTGGAACTCACGCATGCTCCCTTTTCGGCACTCGGTACTGAAAAGGATCACCATCACTGACCTAGGACATGAAAGGAGGCTCTCTGGGCAATGGTGATGTCACTGGCTAATCCTTTCAACCTGGAAGCCCCCAAAGTAGGTGTTTCCAACATGAATGCAGTAACACCATAATATGGAGATACCGTATTTTTCAAGATACGGAAGAATAAATGCATGGTAAGATTATTTTCTAGGGCAGAATGTGTTTCCATCATAATCTTCTCTTAGTCATATAGAACATGGAGTAAAACAAGGGTGGGAAGAACAAGAATACACAAAATAAATCCCTGGACTTATTTGACATCTGACTCTTATGTAGCATGCAATGTGTTTTGTGGCGCATTCTTTTGATGCTATTTTCCTTCAATACCTTGTTTGTTCCCTGAGTGGTTTTATGGTAGTTTCTTTTAGGTGATTGTGAGTTCAGTGCATTACTATTGTGAGCAAGTTGTGTTTAAGTCTTCTTGTATTAGAATTCTAAAGATGAAGGTGGTTTAAAAGGTGTTTGCTACTAAGATGCAAAGAACTAAAGCCGAAAGGAAATAACTTCATTTATAACAGTTGATTAACAAAGGGTTAATTTCAAAAAATAAGTTAAAGGAATTTTGAAATCAGGACTTTTTTAAAAGACAAAGCTATTTCCAAGATGCTCATATTAAAAAGAGTAATAAGTAACTGTACATTTAATTTCTGAACTTGGTTTCTTCACAGGTTTGTTTACAGATATTTAAAAACAAAAAAACAAAAAATAAAAGCAGCAGCAATTACCATTCTATAAATTGTAAAACATGTGACTTTTCTAATGTCTCCTGTTTCCTCCATACCTGTGGGAGAAAATGTCTTTGCTCACACAAAATATATTATGTTGCATCCTTTTTATTGAAGGATAATTGCATTTTGATCTAATGTCACCAGCATAGTTTTTTGCAAACAACATATCTCCAGAGTAAATTCTGCCTAGTTAGAGTGATATAGTCAGGAAAATTATTTGATTATCTTATCCTCCATTCTCTTTCTCCACAAGCAAAAAAAAAATAAATTTGGAGGGGGTTCCACTGTTTCTAAAATGTGCTACTGTGATTCATCCCTAAATAAGTGCAGCTGTCCATGTGTAGCTTCATTGAAAGACTCAATGCAAATTAGTTGAATGTGGATTTGAGCAACTTGTGCCAAGCAAACAGGATATATATTCCCTGTAATTTATCAGCCACCTTACATACTTGAGGAAAGTGAACAGAGCACTATTGAATACTATGTTTAACCGATAAACAGCTTTATATGCTTGTGTAGAGATCCTTCATTCATTTTTAATTAAGTTTAAAATTTAAGTAGCCATTGCAGATGTATAAAGAACATTTCAGCACTGTCTTTTTAGGAATTTTTTTCCTGAATCAAAAGTGACACTGTCAATGAAATTCTGGTTTTTCAATTTCTTCATACTTGCTCAGGAGCTGTAGAATTTTTTAATGTCATAATTTTCTTGTGATTTGTCAATGCTCGTGTTTATGAAGGTATGCTTGCCTTCTCTTATTTTAAACGGTCAAAATGTTACAGTTTGTGATCTTTGTGATCTTCATAGCTAATTTCGAATTCTCAACTTTATGATGGTATCAGAATGAATTCATACTTCCTATACTGGCCTTAGTCCCAAATAAGATTATTTAGGAATACAGTGGTACCTCTACTTACGAACTTAATTCGTTCCATGACCAGGTTCGTAAGTAGAAACGATTGTAAGTAGAAGCAATTTTTCCCATAGGAATCAATGTAAAAGCGAATAATGTGTGCAAAATCATTAGGAAAATCCAAAACTTTAAGGCTTTAAGAAAAGAAAAGTGGCCAGCGGAGGAAGCAATGGGCAAGAAGGGATTTTCAGTGAAATCGGGTAGCAAAAGAAAGCGGAAGGAGCAGTGGGCAAGAAGGGATTTTCATCCAGATCGGCACGTCCGAGGAGCTCTCCGGAGCCGCCTCATCTCACTGCCACTTACCCTTCTTGCCCGCTGGTCCTTCCGCTGGCTTTTGTCCCCCGATCTTACTGAAAATCCCTTCTTACCCACTGATCCCTCCACTGTCTTTTGTCTCCCAATCTCTTATAGTTCTTTCTCTTCAATTTTAGTCTGTATGAAAGCTCTGTAGACCAACATTTACTTAAAATACCCAAATTCTCCCTAGAACTGGATTGAGAGCATTCATGAATGGATTGTAACTCTATCTTCTGCATGGAGACTGAGCACATGATCTTTATTTCTATGAGACCATCTCCTACCGCATACCTCCCAGAGACCAATTAGATCGCACAGAGTTTGATCAACTCAAACATTAAAGGACAGAGAAAGGACATTATGACATCATGAAGCATCTTTCATCAACCTATCATAGTCTCCCATGAACATCTGTCCTTTACTATCAGAAAGTAACATACCAGTACATTATACTATGTAGATAGTCCTTGAGTTACAATTGTAATTGAACCCTACTATTATGGTCATAAGTCATGATGGTCATAAAGCAGACCAACATGTATCTGGACCTAATTTTATGGCTTGCAGAACATGTTAAGCAAATCCATTTTGCACTATGGGAATTTTTTTGCTGGAAACTGGAAGTAAGTAGTGGGTTTTGGCAAAAATTACAATCAAATGACTATAGAGCACAGCAAATTTCTATACCTAGAGTTGGTAAGGGGTCTATGACAACTCACCATGGCCAACTTGTAGGATAACTTACCATGGCCAACTCGCCATAGGATAAGTCTCTGTAAGACAAGAGTTACAATAATATCAAAGATATAGTGAAATAGAATCATTAAGAAAGAATGCAAAGGAGTGGCAACATATTTATTTATTTATTTGTTTATTTGTTTGTTTGATTGATTCGAATTCTATGCCACCCAATCCCATGGGACTCATGGCAGCTTACAAAAGTACAATAAATAAAAAGAAATCAAAATTAAATATCAAATGATAAAAAAACGCATTATAAAACCAACAATGCAGTCCAATCAAAACAACACACATATCAATCAACAAAATTCGGCTATGACAGATGTTAATATTTACAGCCCCCAGCAAAGCCAGGTCTTCACAGCCTTTTGGAAAGCCAGTAAGGTAGGAGCAGTACAGACATGGGGGGAGTTGGTTCCATGGAGGCGGGGCAGCCACAGAGAAGGCCCTCCCCCACGATTCCATCAACCTGTATTGCTTAGTCAATGGGATCTGGAGAAAGCCAATCCTGTGAGATCTTATTGGCCTCTGGGAGGTATGCGGCAGGAGACAGTCCTGAAGATAGTCTGGTTCTAAGCCATGTAGGGCTTTTTAAGTGATAACCAACACCTTGAATTGTGACTGGAGCCTAATCGGTAGCTAGTGCAGCACACAAAGCATTGGTACACCCAAGATGGCTCACGTGGCTGAATTCTGGACTCTGCCATCTCTGAACACTCTTCAAGGATAGCCCATGTAGAACGCATTACAATGATCAGGACAGGAGGTGATGAGGGCCTGAGTGACTGTGCGCAAAGCCTCCTGGTCCAAATAGGGCTGCAACCGGTAAACCAGGTGATCCTGGGCAAAGGTCCCCCTGGCCACAGCCGACAAATGGTAATCAAGGCTCAGCTGTGGATCCAAGAGGACACTCAAGTTGCAGATTCTGTCTGAGGGGGTCAAAGTTCTCCCCCCCCCCCCAGAACAATGTTCAGACAAATGGAGTGATCCTTTGGAGGAAATGCCCAGAGCTACTCTTGTCTGGGCTGAGCTTGAGCCTGTTGGCTCCCATCCAGACCCTTATAGCTTTCGGGCACAGGCACAAATATCAAGTCGAGTGTATGCTCCTCCCCATGAGTCAGATCCTGAATTACATGTGTCAGTTCCATGGTTGCCAAGGAAGCCATGAACTCCTGCGCTGCATCCAAGGTTTTGCCGAGCGATGGCAGGTTGAAGTCTCCTAGGACTTCAGGGGAAGGCTGGGGAACTCCACCGCCAGCCCGGCGACCATCTCGAGCAGCACAGGCAGGACTGTTGCAACATAGCTGGGAGGCAGGTATGTTAACAGCAAGCCCACCTGAACGCCTGAGTCCAGTCTCAAGAGGAGAGACCCACATCTGACAATCTTGGGGGCAGGGAGTCTGCAAGGGCTTAAAGTTTTACGGACAATGACTGCCGCTTTCCCACCCCTTCCCTGCTGTCATGGCTGGTGCAAGACCAGAACCCTGTCTGGACACATTTCCGAGAGAGGAACTCCTACCTTGGGCCCCAGCCAGGTTTCAGTCACACAAATCAGGTTAGCACCCTCCTCCAGAAATAAGTCCCGGATTAGGGGGGACTTGTTGACAAATGATCTGGCATTGATCATTGATCAGCAGCCTGAGACCAGGGCCCTGACGTCCTCTGACACCAGCTATATGGGATGAATCAGGAGGGCCGGAATGAGGAATCACTTTCAATCAGCGAATCCTTGTTCCCCGAGAGCAGCCTGCCCTTTGTCTCCCATCATACCTGCCTCTCCCAGTCAGGTGAAATGAAATCTGAATGGCAATTTTTTAAAAAAAAAAAAAATTTAAATTGTTCACCAGTAAGTTGGCCATGGAGAGTTGACCATGGCAAGTTGTCCCACTTTGTGGCCAAGTACCCAAAATTTGGTGATGTGACTGCAGTGAAGGCTGAATGCAGAACTTTGGAAATTGGTCTTAAGGACCTTTTGGGATGTCCGTTGTATCTTCAAAGCTTTTGTAACCAGCTGTAAGTTGTAAATGCTTACAGCATATTTTATGGATCATTTAAATGATCTATAAAAGTTTTCATCTCAGATCTGAAAACTAAAACATGACATATTTCAAAAGAGTTAATATTCTCATACTGAGAAAAAATACAAAGTTTACATCTAATTAACAATCTCCTTTATTATTTTCAATCTAGAAAAAAGGGAACAAATTTAGCATTTGGTAATTGTGATTAAGGTTGTTTGGTAAATGTTGAATATGTTCTTTAATTTAATACAGGATTACCATTTAAGATCCAAGGTTGCAAGCTATAAAACACAAAAGGAACAATAAATAAAAACTAAATAAAATAATAGTTTTAATCAACTACTTAAAAATCCTCTGTGTGTGTGTGTGCACACACAAGTGCACGTGCACCAAGCCCTTTATTCTAAAAAAGAACTAAAAGCAGTTTTTAAACAAGATTGATCAATGCTGCTGTTTGTTGAGAAATTTTGTAGGACTGACTAAGAGCACAAACCAAGGTTGCAAATACAGTCCATCTACCGTATTTTGGGGGGTATAAGATACACCTCCCCACCGCCAAAGAGAGTGAAAATTTGGGTGCGTCTTAAACACCGAATGTAGCCACACCCAGCCTCTCAGGCAGAGGTTTCAGAGGCCGAAAACAGCTTTTGATACCTCTGTTTCAGAGGCCTTTTTTTCAGCTTCTGAAACCTCAATTTGAGAAGCTGGATGGGGCTACAATGGAGGTTTCACAGGCTGGAAAAATGCCTCAGCTGTACGTTAAAAAAATAGGGCAATGACTAGTTTTCTTGTTCTTTGGAGGCTTGAATGATGAGATGTATTTGTATTCACATATTTAAGAATGCCGCTTGTGCATCTTTTACTTTGATTTGGACACAAGGCGTTTTTCTTTTCTTCTAAACTAGTATTTGAAAACCATGTTACAAAATACACAAAGAAAAATAGTAACAGTCACAATATATTTTTGCTTTATGGCAGACTTCAGAGTAGAGTTGCAAAGAACATAAGATTTCCATTAATATGGACTTGTATATTACACCTTTTGTAGTTTAGATTACATGGATAATAATGTTTTTAAAACTGATTATAGTGATAATTTGGCTTGTCTATCTCCCTCCACCTTTCACGTTATGCCCATAAAATAGGTTGGAACTTATTTTTGTTTTTAAACTTATGATATTTCCACATTACATCCAAATTTGAGATTTTTGTTTATAAAACTAAATGTCAAAAACATTATGCTTGCTATCTTTCCATCACAGAAGATGGTAAAACAGAAAATAAAAATTATAGTTCGTCAAAATGCGGTCACTGTAGCAAAATACAAAGCTTTTCATGAAAGGAATTGGTTATGACCTATAAAGCCCTTCATGGCATCGGACCAGAATATCTCTGGGACCGTCTTCTCCCGCACGAATCCCAGCGACCAGTTAGGTCCCACAGAGTTGGCCTTCTCCGGGTCCCGTCGACTAAACAATGTCGTTTGGCGGGACCCAGGGGAAGAGCCTTCTCTGTGGTGGCCCCGACCCTCTGGAACCAACTCCCCCCAGATATCAGAGTTGCCCCCCCTCCTTGCCTTTCGTAAGCTCCTTAAAACCCACCTCTGTCATCAGGCATGGGGGAATTGAGATATTCCCTTCCCCCTAGGCTTATAAAATTTATGCATGGTATGTCTGTATGTATGATTGGTTTCTTAAATTGGGGTTTTTTACATTACTTTTAATATTAGATTTGTTCATATTGTCTTTTTACTGTTGTTAGCCGCCCCGAGTCTGCGGTTTGGCAGCATACAAATATAATAAATAAATAAATAAATACATTCAGGGAATTGTTGCTATAGTTAATCTGGTGTGTGTGTGTAAAAGAGTCAAGAAAAATGATGATGTTTCTCCATCATATTCGAGGAAGATCTTGATATCTAATGGGTTGTGGGCCATTAGAAGTTGAAGAAAAATACTCCCAAGCAAAAAGTCAAACTATTACAAAGAGCAAGATATTTTGTAGCCGTGTAAAATAAATTGGTATTTAAGTAAAGATGGAATCTCATGAGTGGATGAACAAGAAAGCAAAAATAGAGCAGGTGTTTACAGTCATCACTTTTAAAGAAGGCTACAGTAAATAGCAATATGAATATTTAAAATTTATTTTTAACTATACAATTGCTCACTGTTGCAAAAATTCAATCTTGACTTTGGATATGGAATCAGTGAGTAAACACAATTTATAATGCTTTGGTATATTTTGGTACAGCAGTAGCTCTGTATAGGGTCTGGTTGTACATGCTAACTCCATCTCTATGTCCTCATCTCTACTGGTCCTAATCTCTTTGTACTAAAGTTCTATAGTAAATCGAAAGATCTGAAAGGAACTCCTTTGTGCATTCATCTAAGCTTGCTTGAACCCAGTGTCACACTCTGTTTTTGCAATCTTGATGTCTGATCTGAAAAGAAATATACATTACTAAGTATAAACAGAAAGTTGGAATAAAAAATCTGTAATAATAATTCAGGAATCAGGAATAATCAGGAAACAGCATATGACTAGTGGTGTGTTACTGATGCAGAAATATTTTACAACTCTATAGTTGATATTGCTAGGTAGATATGAATTTTAAAAAATCAAACAATATTTTAATAATAATAAAAATATCATTAGTATACTTTGATCAGTAATGCTTATCAGTGATTAGTAATAATTCCATTTTAGTAAACAAAAAAGAAAAGAAAATCATTTAAGAAATGAGGCAAATAATGCCAAAAGAAGGGTGTCATTATTTACCATAGTAAAATGCTGCTGGCATTTTAATTTTTTTATGTTTTTATTGCAAATGTAAATTGCAAAAAGTTGTTGAGAATCAGGTGGTTTAATATATTATTGTTATTATTATAGTTGGTCACTCAATCAACCAGATGTTTAGATTACTGTACACATGGCATTTTTATCCACCTATCAAATCCTTCCCAACTAAATATAAATAAGTTGTTTGATGGTGTTATTACTATGGTTGTCCACATAGTCAGCCAGATCTATTATTATATATAAAACAATGTGAAATTACAGCTGCCAGATCTTTAGCTGATGCTGGCTTTCATATTCAATGAGTTCTTCCCAAGAACCTAGGGCTGTGTTGGCGAACCTATGTTACGCATGCTGGAAGCGGCATGCAGAGCCATCTCTCTGGGCACATCAGCGGTCACCTATTGTTCATCCATGTGGTTCATGCATGTGGGAGTACCGGAAACTGTAAGAGCAGCTCTCTGGTGTGCATGCATGTGCCAGGAAGCTGAGCATCTAGTTTCTGGCGCACGCATGCATGCTAGCCAGCTGGTCTTCACACACGGATGCACACCACAAACCAGAAGACCAGGTGATCATCGCACATGCACATGCCGGAAACCAGAAGCTTCTGTAAACCAGAAGCTCTTCCGGTTTCTGATATTCCCTCGTGTCCACATTGGGGTGCTGCTCTTCTGGTTTTCAGTGCTCCCCTGTATGCGCCCACTCCCATTTCGGCACTCAGTGTCAAAAAGGTTCACCAACACTGATCTAGGAGGTTGTTATATATCAGTACAGTGGTACTTCTGCTTAAGAACTTAATTAGTTCCGTGACCAGGTTCTTAAGTAGAAAGGTTTGTAAGTAGAAGCCATTTTTTCCATACGAATCAGTGTAAAAGCAAATAATGCATGCAAACCTATTAGGAAAGATATAAAAGCTCGGAATTTGCGTGGGAGGAGGAGGAGGAAGAAGAGGAGGAGGACAGTTGCTTCCGAAGGAAGAAGGTGAGGTGAGGGGAATCAAAATTGCAAAACTGTAAGGCTTAAAAAAAAAAAAGAGGGACTCTGAGGTGGTGAGGAGGAGCATGCGCCTCCCATACACCCAGCGCGAGGCTACATTGTGCCAGAGAGAGGAACCTGTTGGAATTCTAGAAAGACACCGTTACCTTAAGCAAGGTGCTCAGCCCGCTGGAACTGAGCCAGGACCTTCCGGAGGTGATGGTTATTAAAGTACAGACAGAGCATGTTCGAATGAACTAAACTTTTATTAGAAAAGTAGAAAATAAAGTTTGTCTGAAGAGACATAAAAATAGCACATCTACGTGGTTAATGAAGATGAAGCGTAAAGGAGATTCTCTAAAGCTAGAGACCGCCTTCTTCTTCAAGAAGGAGGATGTGAGCAAACAGGTTACATCACAAAGGAGGAGCTACATTAATAAACAGAGTTAACTATCTAACTACTGGATGTTTCTCAATGTCTTTGGGGGCTGTCAAAATCACAGCGTGACAGAACCCAGGCAGGCGAGAGGGGGAGTGCCACCGAAAGGCTCCTCTGGCAGCCCGGAAAAGCCCGAGATGGCCGGGATTAAAGGGGGAATGGTAGGAAACTGGCCAGGCTTTCGTGTCGCTCTCAAATTTCTTGGGAAATTTTCCCAGGCTCAGGTTCTTAAGTAGAAGCAAAAGGTTCTTAAGAAGAGGCAAAAAAATCTTGAACACCTGGTTCTTATCTAGAAAAGTTCTTAAGTTGAGGCGTTCTTAAGTAGAGGTACCACTGTATAATGTAGGTGCAGATCCCAGAAGTATGATACTTGTAGGTTTCATTCTGATAGCTTTTGGATGGTTTGTCCATTGTTCATTTCAATTCCATTTCTGTTCATGATTTTACCCACTGGTAGTCCTCAGCTTATGATCATAATAGGGCTTTTGATAGCTGTGGCAGTGCAACACAATATCACCACCAATTTACTCTCTCTCATACCGCCCCCACAGTCAGGGAGCTTTTCCTATCCCCGCCTTGCCCAGCCATGCACTAGCACAAGAGCACTAGATGTTGACCAGCTTTCTGACATATCTGAGGAGGAGACTGAAGATTTTGACCAGGACACACCTGCAGAATTTCCCCTTGACCTTTCGGAGGATGAGGATACTGCCCCATTGCCACTGGCATAACCTGCTCTTTTCCTCCCAGACATCTTTAAACCTTTATTACTCAAAGATAAAAGTGGCAGCAGGCCTAAGATCCCTGGAACCTTGGGGGGCCCTGAACTCAAATCAAGTTGAGTCCCTGTTCAGTCGCTCCTGAACAAGATATTGTGCCTGCCTCCCCCCCCCCCTTTGTGGACACAGTCAAGCATCAATGTTCCAATTCTGTTTTGGGACCTTCAATATAGGAGTGGAGTTGGCTGAGTTCCTGGAGCTACCGTTGGTGGAACCCTCCCTCCCCCGTACTGGCATTGCATTGATCCCTCTTCTTCCTCGTCGACTCTGTCCACTCTTTTGGGAAAAATAGTGTGTAGCATGTCCATTGCCTCATGGGCTAGGCTCCATTTGCGTGAGTTGCAATGGTTCCTTCTTCCCTTTCGGAAGGCAGGCCATGGGACTTCCCTGCAGAAGGTGCCACTTCCTCCTCCCATCAGATGTTCTATCACATGGTGGCAATCCCCAGCAATCACCAAGCCCACCTTTTTCAAAGCAGAGCCATCGGTTACCATCCCAACCGACGCAAGCCTTCAGGGGTGGGACACCCATTGCAATGGTCACATGGTCCAGGGCATCTGGTCAAAGGCACAAGCCAGGTGCTCTATCAACTGGCTAAAGCTGCATGCTGTCTCGTTGGGCCTGCGACAGTTCCACCATCTAGCAACTGGCTGCCACATGTTAATCCTGATGGACAACATAACAATAAAAGCATATATCAATCACCAGGGCGGCACTTGCCCCAAGACCCTGATGGCAGAAGTCCTGAGGATTGGATTGTGGCCAGAGCATAACCTCCTATCTCTTGACCTCAGAGCACATATCGGGCGTCACCAATGTCCAGGCGGACTGACTGAGCCGCTCAAGAGTATACCAGGTCTAATGGCGTCTGGATCCTGCAGTATTTCAGTCTGTCTTGGAAGGATTCGGGACCCCATTGGTGAAACCTCTTCACCACACAGGAGAATACACAACTACCATGCTTTTTCAACTGTTAACAGACACAGGGCATGGAGGGGACCAATTCCCTCCAATGCAGATGTGTTGTCCATCAGTTGATTGGGTTCTTATGTGTATGAGCTTGAATAAATCTATACTGCAACCTTACGAGGGCTCTTGATTCTTTGTCCCCAACAGATGTTTTAGGATTGCATCCAAGACACCTATTAGTATTGGTACTAGCTTTGCTGTCTTTTCTCACTATCATTTTATTTCTGTTCTCAGGTCTTTGTATTTTGTTATCTTTCCCAATTCTTTCTCTTTTCTTCAGATGTCTGCAATACTGCCAGGTCCATTTTCTGGGCTTTTTGGTCTTTCTTACTGACCATTGCTAAGTCTGGGGTGTTATGTAGCAAGTGGCTGTAAAGTCCCAGAGCACTTTAGCTTCTTCATTGTTAACGACTTTCTCTATTTTTATGGTCCTACCAGTACTTGCTGGCAGGAAGATGGTATTTCTTGCCAATCTTCCAAAGCACCATTGTTGCTGCTTTGTCATACCATTGTCTGTAGTCAGTCAATCTGTGCCATATTATTGCAGCAGCTAACCAGGTGATCCACTATTTCTTTAGTTTCTTTGCAGTTGCAGCCCTTGCTATCTATTGCTGTTTTCTCCATTCTGGCTTTGTATGCATTTGTTCTTAAGGCTTGGTCTTGTGCAGCCAGAATTAGCCCTTCTGTCTCTTCCCTCAACATTCCTGTTCGTAGGCATTGCCAGGTCTTGTTATTATGTGCTATGCCTGCTTTTTATTTATTTATTTTTAAATATTTTTATTGATTTTCAAAAAGACAAACAAGGACATACAACACTAAACATTTAAGGAGCTACCATTGCTCCGCTTGCCGTAGAAGTCTAACTAATACAGAAATATAAAAAACCTAACTGTAGTCAGATCAAAACAGAAATGCCACACATGTAAGTTACATTCTTGTTGGATTCAACTCTATATTTATAATATTAAACTTATTAATTAAATTTCTTTATATTTTAAGATATTCTGTACTTATACAAAAGGAAAGGGAAAAATTATTAGTAATACAAAAGAAAAAGAAATGAAAGGATATACACTTCTAAGTTAGTTATACTATATACTATTTTATTCTATCTTATAGTTAATTGTTAATACCATTTTAAAAATTCCACCAGTCATATACTTTATTCCATATTTTATAAAATTCTTTTTCAGTTTGATTATTTAAACGTTTGGTCATCATATCTAGTTCTGCACATTCTATGATTTTTTTTAAATACTTCAGTGTCTTTTGGTATTGTCTTTTCTTTCCATTTCTGTGCAAATACTATTCTAGCTGCAACCAATATATATATCATTAAATAATAGGTTTCTTTTTTATACTTTGTGTTTGAAATACCCAATAAAAAGAATTCAGGAGATTTTTTAATCTTCTCCTTTGTTATTTCATTTATCCAATTCTCAACTTTGTTCCAAAATATTTTTGTCTCAGAACATGTCCACCACGCATGATAATATGTACCATTTTCTTTTTTACATTTCCAACAAATAGGCGATACAGACGGAAACATTTTGGAAATTCTATATGGTGGAAGGTGCCATCTGTAGAACATCTTAATTTGGTTTTCTTTAAAGGAAATTGACTTTGTTATTTTCCAATTATACATCCATATCTTTTCCCATGTGTCTAAATTTATCTCTTTGCCTAAATTTTTGCACCAACTAATCATATTGTCTTTCAATATCCAATCTATCGTTCTATTATTATTTTATTATTATTTTATTTTTAATGTACTGGCCATGTAATACTGAGACTACGGTTGCATTGGGACTTAAGAAGTAGAATTAAGAGAATGCTGCATGTAAAAAAAAACTTATAAAATAATTCGTGTGTTTCAGTTATGCTTTCTGTTATAGATACCGTGTTTCCCCGAAAGTAAGACAGTGTCTTACTTTCTTTTTATCCCCAAAAGCCCCACTATGTCTTACTTTCGGGGTATGTCTTATATTGGAAAAAACGGTGCGTGCTGGAGTCAGAAAAAGACATAGACAGATGGGGAGGGAGCCGGCCGGCGAGGCCCGGAGTGCGCTGCCAGCTGGGAAGGAAGGAAGGAGGGAGGGAGGCGGCCCCCGCCCCCGCTGCTTTCCCCGCCGCGCTGCTCCCAAGCGCCTTCCTCGCCCTCTCCGCCTTCTCGCTCTCCAGGTCCAGCTAGATGAGAGGGAGGCGGCAATACCCCCATGTTTCCCCGAAAGTAAGACATATGTCTTACTTTCGGGGTACGGCTTATATTAGCCGACCCCCCTGAGACCCCCAATACGTCTTACAATCGGGGGTGTCTTACTATCGGGTAGTGTGAGAAATCCCTTTTAGCTGTAGCATTTTTCTGCAAGGGCTTACAACAGCGGTCCCCAAACTACGGCCCGCAGGCCGGATGCGGCCCGCTGAGGCGATTTATCCGGCCCGCAGGGAGCACACGAGATTTTATCAATAGATATAATAAGCTCTCGAATCTCCCATCCATTCACCGCGGAGGATGAGGTGAGGAGGAGACGGTGCAGAGGCAAGGGGTGGGGAGGAAAGCGGGCCTGCAATTGGCCCCTTGCAGGCCCGCTTTCCTCCCCGCCCCTTGCCTCTGCACCGTCTCCTCCTCACCTCATCCTCCGCGGTGAATGGACGGGAGATTCAGGAACCCCCCTGAATTTGCCCGAATGGAGGCAGCGGCGGCTTCAAGGGACCTGGTCCTTCTCGGCGCTGCGTTGCTGCAGCCTCCGAGCTCCGCTGTTGTCCCCGGGCACTGTTACCTCAGCTGCGCTGAGAAAGAGAGAGAGCGTGGAGGGCGGCTTGCCGGTCCACGGCCCCCTGGATGAGCGGCCCCACATGGCCCCAGCACCGGACTTCGCCGTCGCCTCTGCCCCCGGTCCGGCTCTCCAGCAAAGAGTCCACCCCTTTGCCTTCCATGGCGCCCAGCGCCCGGCCCCAGGCCACCGCCACCTCCTCCTCCTGGTAGCGCGCTAACCTCTTCCTGCAGGAACGGGTGGTGGGGTGGAAGCGATTGGACTTATGTACACGCGCGCCTGCTGATTGGGAAGAGGGGGGGAATCTGCGCCTCCAAAGAGGGGAGGGGGGGAAGAAAGAAAAAAAGAGTTCCAACTTGGCGGAAGGCGGAGGGGAGAACTGAGCGTGCTGCAGCAAGTTTGCTTGGCTTTCTGGGGCTTTTTTCCCTCCCCTTCCACCCCCCCTGTCTGAATGTCGTTTGCCGCTTAGGAGTGACCCTCTCTCGGGCTTGTTGTGGATGCGGCGCGGATGAGGGGGAAAGCCGTAAGCGCGAATTAGCAAAACCAGTTCAACCTCTTCTTCGCCTCCTTACCGACTACTGAAGAAAAAAGAAGCTTCGTTGGGATTTTGGCTCTCCACAGAGACTTTCCAAATGTGCTTTTCCGGGCAGTCGGGCTTTCCCCCTCATCCACGCCACATCCACAACAAGCCCGAGAGAGGGTCACTCCTAAGCGGCAAACGACATTCAGACAGGGGTGGTGGAAGGGGAGGGGAAAAAAAGCCCCAGAAAGCCAAGCAAACTTGCTGCAGCACGCTCGGTTCTCCCCTCCGCCTTCCGCCAAGTTGGAACTCTTTTTTTCTTTCTTCCCCCTCTCCCCTCTTTGGAGGAGCAGATTTTTTTCCCTCTCTTCCCAATCAGCAGGCGCGCGTGTAGATAAGTCCAACCACTTCCACCCCACCACCCGTTCCTGCAGGAAGAGCTAGGGCGCGCTACCCGGAGGCGGAGGCGGCGTGGGGCTGGGCGCTGGGCACCGTGGAGGGCGAAGGGGTGGACGTGATTGCTGCCTCTTAGCTGGAGAGCCGGGCGGGGGCGGAGGCGACGGTGAAGTCCGGTACTCTCCGCTCTCTCTCTCTCTCTCAGCGCAGCTTAGAAGTAACAATGCCCAAGGACAGCAGCGGAGTTTGGAGGCTTTAGCAACGCAGCACCATGAAGGACCGTATGTTGGTCCTTTCAAACCGCCGCCGCCTCCGTTCGGGTGAATTCAGGGGGTTAGCTGGAGAGCCGGACGGGGCGGAGGCGACGGCGAAGTCCAGTGCTGGGGCCATGCAGAGCTGCTCATTCAGGGGGCCGTGGACTGGCAAGCTGCCCTCCGCTCTCTCTTTCTCTCTCTGTTGCCAGCGTGGTGTATGAGAGAGAGAGAGAAAGCAAGATAGAGAGAAAGCGAGAGAAAGAGGGAGAGATAGAGAGTGAGAGAGAAAGAAGGATAGAAATATAGTGAGAAAGAAAGAGAGAGAGATAGAGAGGGAGAGAGAAAGAGGGAGAGATAGAAAGAGGGAGAGAGAAAGAAAGAGGGAGAGAGGGAGAGATAGAAATAGAGTGAGAGAGAAAGAAAGCAAGAGAAAGAGGGCAAAAGAGGGAGAGAGAAAGGAAGGAAGAGGGAGACATACAAAGAGGGAGAGAGAAAGAGTGAGTGAAAGAGACAGAGAAAGAAAGAGAAAGAGGAGAGAGAAAGAGAGAGGGACAGAGAGAGAAAGAGGGAGAGATAGAGAGGAAGACAGAAAGGGGGATAGATGGAAAGAGTGAGAGAGAGAGAAAAAGAGAAAGAGAAAAATGAGAAAACGAGGGAGAGGAAAATGAAACAAATGAGAGAGAAGGAAGAAAAGAGAGGGAAGAGAGAAGTAGAGAGGAAGGAGGGAGGGAAGGAAGGAAGGAGAAATGGAGGGAGTTTCTTGATTTAAGTTTAAATTTACTTGTTAATAAAAATGTATAAATTACTTTATTACTTAATTACTTCTTATTTTAAATATTGTATTTGTTCCCATTTTGTTTTTTACTTTAAATAAGAAATGTGCAGTGTGCATAGGGATTTGTTCATAGGGTTTTTTTAATAGTCCGGCCCTCCAACAGTCTGAGGGACAGTAAACTGGCCCCCTGTGTAAAAAGTTTGGGGACCCCTGGCTTACAATATGAAGCCCTTTTATTTTCTTAAATAGAGAGTTCAAGTATCACTTACTAATTCCATGAGAGAAATGTGGATGGTATTATTGGTTTTAAAATGCAGTATATAGACAAATGCTTACCATGGCGGTCTCGGAGATATTCTGGTCCGATGCCATGAAGGGCTTTAAAGGTCATAACCAACACTTTGAATTGTGACCGGAAATTGATCGGCAGCCAATGCAGACTGCGGAGTGATGGTGAAACATGGGCATACCTAGGTAAGCCCATGACTGCTCTCGCAGCTGCATTCTGCACGATGTGAAGTTTCCGAACACTTTTCAAAGGTAGCCCCATGTAGAGAGCGTTACAGTAGTCGAATCTCGAGGTGATGAGGGCGTGAGTGACTGTGAGCAATGAATCCCGGTCCAGATAGGGTGCACCAGGCGAACCTGGGCAAATGCCCCCCTCGCCACAGCTGAGAGGTGGTTTTCTAATGTGAGCTGTGGATCGAGGAGACGCCCAAGTTGCGGACCCTCTCTGAGGGGGTCAATAATTCCCCCCCCAGGGTGATGGACGGACAGATGGAATTGTCCTTGGGAGGCAAAACCCACAGCCACTCCGTCTTATCCGGGTTGAGCTTGAGTCTGTTGACACCCATCCAGGTCCCAACAACCTCCAGGCACCGGCACATCACTTCCACCGCTTCGTTGACTGGGCATGGGGTGGAGATGTAAAGCTACGTATCATCGGCATATTGATGATACCTCACCCCATGTCCTTGGATGATCTCACCCAGCGGTTTCATGTAGATGTTAAATAGCAAGGGGGAGAGGACCGACCCCTGAGGCACCCCACAAGGGAGAGACCTCGGAGCTGACCTCTGACCCCCCACTAACACCGACTGCGACCGGCCAGAGAGGTAGGAGGAGAACCATTGAAGAACAGTGCCTCCCACCCCCAGCCCCTCCAACCGGTGCAGAAGGATACCATGGTCGATAGTATCGAAAGCCGCTGAGAGGTCGAGGAGCACCAGGACAGAGGATAAACCCCTGTCCCGGGCCCGCCAGAGATCATCCATCAACGTGACCAAAGCGGTTTCCGTGCTGTAACCGGGCCTGAAACCCGACTGCTGGGGACCTAGATAATCAGCTTCTTCCAAGGACCGTTGGAGCTGGAGTGCCACCACCTTCTCGACAACCTTCCCCATAAAGGGAAGGTTGGAGACTGGACGATAGTTGTTAAGTACGGCTGGGTCCAGGGAGGGCTTCTTGAGGAGGGGGCGCACGAGCGCTTCTTTATAGAGTGATGGAAAAACTCCCCTCCCCAAGGAAGCGTTGGTAATCTCCTGGGCCCAGCTCCGTGTCACCTCCCTGCTGGCCGAGACCAACCAGGAGGAACACGGATCCAGTAGACAGGTGGCGGAACTCACAGCTCCAATGGCCTTGTCCACTTCATCAGGTGTCACCAGATCAAACTCTTCCCAGACAGGTGGACAAGTACGTGCCCCAGTCACCTCGACTGACTCGTTGTCAGTCGACTCTGTTTTACAATTGGAGTCGAGGTCGGCCCGGATCTGAGCGACTTTATCAGCGAAAAACATGTTAAACTCCTCGGCACTACTCTGCAAGGGCTCCCCAACTCCCCCCTGGTTAAGAAGGGAGCAGGTCACCCTAAACAGAGCGGCCGGGTGGGATTCCGCTGATGCAATCAAGGCGGCATGGTACATGCATCTTGCCGCCTTGAGTGCCACTTTGTAAGTCTTAATAAAAGCTCTTACAAGTGTTCGATCAGATTCAGACCTACTCTTCCTCCATCGCTTCTCTAGACGTCTCTTTTGGCGTTTCAACTCCCGGAGCTCCTCGTTGAACCATGGGGCTCTACGGGGTCTAGCGCCACGGAGAGGTCGCAAAGGCGCAATCCGGTCAAGAGCCTCCGCAGCAGCCGTATTCCAGGCCTCCGCAAGAGACTCCGCCGAACTGTGGATGAGTGCCTCTGGAATAACCCCAAGCGCCGTCTGAAAGCCCTCTGGGTCCATCAGGCATCTGGGGCGGAACATCTTCATTGGTTCCGCCTCCCTGCGGGGAAGGATTGGAGCCAGGAAGTCAAGCCGTAGTAGGAAATGGTCTGACCATGACAAAGGCAATGCTTCTAAGCCCCTTAGTCTCAGACCATTACTCAATTGCTCGGAAAGGAATACCATGTCAGGTGCGTGCCCTCCCTCGTGAGTCGGACCCTGTACTACTTGAGTCAGGTCCATGGCTGTCATGGTGGCCATGAACTCCTGTGCCAACCCAGAGTTTCGCCGAGTGACGGCAGGTTGAAGTCCCCCAGGACAATGAGTCCGGGGAACTCCACCGCCAACCCAGCTACCTCCTCGAGTAGCACAGGCAGGGCTTTTGACACGCAGCTGGGAGGCAGGTACGTGAGAAATAAGCCCACCTGGACCCCTAAGTCCAACTTCAGCAAGAGAGACTCGCAACCCGCAATTTCCGGAGCAATGAACCTACGCAGGCAAAGGCTCTCCCTGGCTATAATAGCCACTCCTCCCCCCCCTTCCCTGGGGTCGAGGTTGATGCCATATCTGAAACCCGGCTGGGCAAATTTCAGAGAGAGGAACACCTCCCTCCGGGCCCAGCCAGGAGTTTTTCTGTGCTGTTGTAATGACAAGGCAAGTCAGTTGGCTGTTTTAATTCTTTAATTTTTAACGAAGAACTGCAAGTGTGCCGTTTCTAGAAAACCAAAGTACATATTCCCTGTCAGCAGAAGGATTTGTTAAGAAACCGTTAATAAAACATGTTATTAAAGCCTGTCACTTTGGGCATAAACATATTATTAAAGCTTGTCACTTCTTTATCAGATGTCTTAAATGCATTCATTTTATTGGCCAAATTGAAGTCCCTGCTTTTTTACACATGGATTTCTTAAAAAAAATAATTTCCCTTTTTCCCTGCTTCTAAATTACACTACGTTGACGCAAAAGACAATAATGTTGCTTGCAGAGCTTTCTTCTATATTTAAAACAGCGTGCTGGTGTATTTGTACACTTCTGATACAATACCTTTTAAAAATAAAGCATTCTCAATGCAAATTTTTAAGCTCAGAATGGCATCTATGTTGAGTAATGTCAATTTGGTGTAACATTTCAATGATACAATGGATGCATTGTTATCAGAATGAATAGTAACATATGAGCTTAGCCTATCCTATATGTGGGCAGGTACAGTATTAATCTTATACGTACCCTATCAATTGCATTATATTTAGGTTATGGGAGAGCAAATTATTGAATAGAAACTGGTTTTCTTAAGTACTATATACTTGAAAGAATGAGTGGCCAAAGGATAATGAATACCAGTATTCAAACAGAGGCTATATTAATGTTTGTATGGCTCTTTGTAGTTCTAGTTCAGCATTTGGGATATTGTTTGAAAAATATCAACAGAACAGTAATAGGTACTTATTTTGGAGATAATGAAATATATTTCTACTGTGATCTAAGTTGTAAGCATACTGTATGCTTTTTAAAAATGCAAAACTGGTGAAGTTTCATATTTGAAAAAGGATTTCCTAAAGCAACAAATTTGTATTTCTCATTTGAACCATTTTTTTTTTTAATGGTTTAAAACATTTGGCATATGCCTCTACCAGGCCTTTCTTTATGCCTGGTCTTTAAGTTAGTAATTTGACTGTTTAATTAGATGTTGTAAGAGGAGATCACTGATGCTTATGTCAATGGGCAGCCTTTCATTGGAGGAAATAAAGCAGGTGCAACTTTTCAACCCACTAGTGCATACTCTTTACCAAAGATTTCTTGTAATACCTATTAAATATACAAGAGCCCTAATTTTGAAAATTCGATTGATCCTCATCTAGCTTTTTAAAGGTTCGTATGAGTCTTAACTAAGACATATTGTTTGTGTGGCATTTTGATCTTGTGGTTGCATTTCACTTTTATCTTACTAATAAATACCAAGATTATTTAATTGTAAAGTATATTTATTCCTACATGTATGATTATTTAGAATTCCATTATAAATGAATTTTCCTGTACTGTCTGCTATGGAAAAATAGTAAATAGTTGGACAATAATGGCTTTCTGCTTATTTTAGCTTATTCGAGGAATTATAAATCATAATCAGTTTAAGTTTTTTCACATTTGTTCCTATGCTCAAAACTGCCTGAATCATAAGCACATATAAATCACTATTATAAAATAATATTTGGGAAAATATTTTAAGATTGGAGTAAAAATCACATCATAAATAACTACGATTGTAGATAGCTTTACCATTAAATTATACTTTTCTTTCATATAAGATATATTAAAATATAAACTTCAATAGCATATTTTAAGGCATGAAAGTAAACCCTTTCTGAATATCTAAACTTTCTAAGAATAACCTTCTTTGAGAATGTTGGACCATTAAATCAGCTAGTTGTCATAGCATGCTTAAATAGCAGCCATCCAAAGATCCTTCTTTTAATTTACTAGTAGAAAAAACTCCCATGTAATTTGTCATAGTTTACATGTAAATTTATCCAACAGGAAAATAGCCAAGGTGAATGATCCCCATATATTTGCACTGCAGGAATCAAAAATACCTTAAATTAAAATTTATTTTATTGATATTATTGTAATTTCTTTGATTGCTGTGAGGTGTCCAGAGTTGTTTGGTGGGTATCACACATCATGCAGCTTAGTAAATTATTATTTATTACACACTGAAAAATATAAATAAGAAAAATATAAATAAGAATAAGAATAATGTAAAATAATGCACTTGGGGAAAAGGAATCCTCAATCTGAGTATTGCATTGGCAGTTCTGTGTTAGCAAAAACTTCAGAAGAGAAGGATTTAGGGGTAGTGATTTCTGACAGTCTCAAAATGGGTGAGCAGTGTGGTCGGGCAGTAGGAAAAGCAAGTAGGATGCTTGGCTGCATAGCTAGAGGTATAACAAGCAGGAAGAGGGAGAATGTGATCCACTTATATAGAGCGCTGGTGAGACCACATTTGGAATACTGTGTTCAGTTCTGGAGACCTCACCTACAAAAAGATATTGACAAAATTGAACGGGTCCAATGACGGGCTACAAGAATGGTGGAAGGTCTTAAGCATAAAATGTATCAGGAAAGACTTAATGAACTCAATCTGTATAGTCTGGAGGACAGAAGGAAAAGGGGGGACATGATCGAAACATTTAAATATGTTAAAGGGTTAAATAAGGTTCAGGAGGGAAGTGTTTTTAATAGGAAAGTGAATACAAGAACAAGGGGACACAATCTGAAGTTAGTTGGGGGAAAGATCAAAAGCAACGTGAGAAAATATGATTTCACTGAAAGAGTAGTAGATCCTTGGAACAAACTTCCAGCAGATGTGGTTGGTAAATCCACAGTAACTGAATTTAAACATGCCTGGGATAAACATATATCCATTGTAAGATAAAATACAAGAAATAGTATAAGGGCAGACTAGATGGACCATGAGGTCTTTTTCTGCCGTCAGTTTTCTATGTTTCTATGTTTCTAACCCTATAGAGTGACTTTGAGATTTTGGTGAAACCATTCTAATTTAGCAAGAACTTGTTAGGTCAGTTAACCTGACAGGTAAATCAATTTGTAACAAAGCTTTCATTTGATAACTATGGTGAAAAAATGTTGGTAGCTTTCATAAACATTACAGGTTATTTGAAGGCTTAAATAAGTGACTTGGTAAGCATCAGGTCAATTTTCTGTATGAATTGGTCTATTGTCAAACATGGAAGAGTACTTATTTCCAATCCCTCAGCATTTACTGTGTTGACTTAGGCCATCAGATGATATTCTGTTGCATTTGCTTATATACATACAAATAAATACATATATAATATGATGTTTTAAAAACTGTGGCTTTCACAAAGTTTATCTTTCAGTTTATATTTTTATTTCCATGAATTAAATCAGGTACAATTTGAATTTATAGTGTTGACTGCAAAATCCATTCAGTAAATATTTTGATATACAGTGTTCCCTCGATTTCCGCGGGGGATGCATTCTGAGACTGCCCGCGAAAGTTGAATTTCCGTGAAGTAGAGATGCAGAAGTAAATACACCATTTTTGGCTATGGACAGTATCACAAGCCTTCCCTTAATACTTTAAAACCCTAAATTACCATTTCCCATTCCCTTAACAACCATTTACTCACCATTATTACTGGTACTCACCATTGAATATGACACTTAGTGATCCTGATATTTATAAACATAATTATTTATTAACAATAATTATTTTTTTTGTTATTTATTTGCAAAAATTATTAGTTTGGCGATGACATATGATGTCATCGGGTGGGAAAAACCGTGGTATAGGGAAAAAACGGCGAAGTAATTTTTAATTAATATTTTTTTAAAAACCGTGGTATAGGCTATTAGCGAAGTTCGAACCCGCAAAAATCGAGGGAACACTGTACATTTATTAAGAAGTATTATATTTATTAGGTAGTAATATCTTAATAGGTAACATCAGTAATATTTTCTGATACAGTACTTCCATTTTGTCTAGAAGTCCTAAGTTTCCAAAAAAAACCTGAGCAGGAGTTTGCTGCATCGTGCTAGTTTTATTTCAATTCATATTATTTCTATACCTTAAAAAAATTCTGCATAGTTTAATATGAAAGGCTTTTCTAAAATCTGCACAATCACTTTTTATTATTAAAATATCAAAGCTCAATAATAAAAATCTTTATAAATAAATTACATAAATTAAGATAAAATTAGATAGTATAAGTGCAAACACTAAAACACTGAAGAAAGCTCAGAAAAACTAAAAAGCTCACCGGTACATAATTGCTAATATGATTAAGTATGTAAAATGCTAAAATGCAGAATACTAATTCTAGACAGTTTATTAAAATATATCTAGCTTGGACATAGCATAAATGCTAAAAATCTAAAATATTTAAACGTTGTTTTATTTAATTGTTAATCTGATATATATTCAAGATACTAAAATATAGTCTCCAAAATTCTAAACAGGTTTCAGAAGTTAAAATAGGTCTTGCTGGAGTAAAATATAAATTAAATTACTGAAATGCTCCCTTAAAAGGTTTTTAAAACCCTCTTCATTGCAAATCAATTAAGTGTGGAAAACTAAAATGTAAAATGATAATACATTGAACAGCAAAATGCTGAAATAATAAACCATTGAAATTAGAAATGCTTTTCCCGAAAACTTATAGTTCTTTTCTCAGTCAATAAAAGTTGTTATTTTGTAAGCAATGTACCATACCCAAAAATACTTTTAAAATCCTATAAATTTGAAGTATCAAAGTTCTGAAGTTGTTTCCATTTTTGTGCTATTATGCAGCTGTTACCAATATAAATTGTGATTATTTCTTCGTTTTAAATATTGCCATTTTCTTTCTCAAGTAATGATAAAGAACATAATTGAGGACTTGTTAGTGTAGAGAGTGAATAAATTAGATGTCTCCAAAGATTAATTTCCAAAACCTTTGGATTTTTAAACAATCCCAGTAAATTTGTCCAACTAGAGGTGTATACATTTTATATGTAAGTCACGTGAGAGTAGATATCTCCTCTTTGTTCCTCTTGAGGTAGTTATAGATTGTAGATTTAATTAATTGACCCTTACATCCACATATAATTTAGCATATTGTTCCCTGAATAAATCTATAGAATTGTTACCTAATTTAGAGTTTTCCAATTTCTTAGGCAAAGGTGAGTGTACCAGCATATCCAAGGCACCATTACCAACATTCAACACTGAGAAGTTTCTAATTAATTTTTAAGTCTGATTATTTTTGTTAAGCTATATTGGTTCCAATTAATATAATTAGCAACTAGTGGATTTAATCTACTGGCCAAATATGAATATTTTCAGATTTAATTCAGTAATGAGTCTATAATATGTAATATACAATTTATTCTTCCCTTCCTTTGGAGTCTGTGCTATTATGAATTTGCTTCAAAGTTCAAGAGGAAGCTTCCTTGTAAGTAGAGCTATCGAGTAACATAAATGTGGGATTGTTCCTAAAATTTAAATGTGGAGTTATTTTCTTAATTTTCATAGGACCCTGGAGAACATTAGATCCCTATCCAGTGAAGTTTCTAGATGGGAGGATGGTACTGAGACAGCTCTGGTTGTGTTTATCTTGCAGAACTGGATTGGAGGAAGAACAGTTATTCTGCTTGATCTTTCAGTGGTTTTCCATAAATCAAGCATGTGATCTTCTGGATCACCCACATGCATTAGGAGTGAGAATACAGTATTGCATTGGTTCCCCTACTTTCTCTTACGTAAGTCAGGTCCAATCAGTATTAACACCAGGGAAGCGATGGCCCCTAATTTAGGGCTACTCCCTGTCTTTACACTTTGGCCATTCCTGTTGACCATGAGGCTGCAGGATGAGAAAATTTGGCCTCATCTGTCACCCATATACTGATGCAACCCATTTCTATGTCTTGCCTCCAGACTGGCCAGACAGTGCTGTCAAGTTCTGGCTTGGTTGCTGAATGTGTGTGGGCATGGATGGACCACCTGGGACCAGGAATATTCTTCCTTTAAATATGAATGGAATTCTTCAGCATTGCCATGCAATCTGAAAATCCTTTTGAATTCACAATTCCTGTTTAAGGAGATAGCTACTGTGGCAAGAAAGGCCTTTGCACATCAGATCCATTAATTGTATCTGCACAATTTTCCAGGAGAGCTTTTGGACCTGACTTTGGGTACATCTTCTATGGATTATTGCAGCGCCTTCTACATGGGACTGCTTTTGAAATCTACCCAGAACTGCAATTGGTGCAGAATGCAGCAGCACATAAACTCTTCTGCTTTGTGAGTAGCACTGGCTACCAATAGGCTTCTGAGTGGAGCCTGTTATATGAAGGAACGTCTGTTTTCTATAGTTTTTGTATGGTCAGGCAAAACCAACAAGCTGCCAGTCCTATCCATTAAACAGGGTTGCCTGATGGGATCTAGGATCATGCTCTCTATATTGCAGCAATTGGAGATTCATTACTCTGATATATCCAGTTAACTCTTAAAATTTGACTCTTCTCACTGGTCTTGGACCCAAAGATACAGGTGTCTTATGAGATGGATGGATGCATGGATCTTTTTAGACCTTCTTTCTACTGTGTTTCCCCGAAAATAAGACACTGTCTTATATTAATTTTTGCTCCAAACGTTGTGCTACGTTTTATTTTGGGGGGGTGCCTTATATTTCTCAAATAAGACAAATTCACAGGCAGAAAAGCTGACACCCTCAAAGAAAGTGTACCGTACGGTACACTGATTACGGTACAGTACCTGTCAGTCTGGCACCCACACACACAAACAACGGCACTTATATGGTACAACAGTATACACCCACTATTTCAGCTTCCGGCCACCAGAGGAACTACAGTCTACGCACTGTAGTGGAGACTGTAATGGCAGTGAGACAGCAGCAGACTGTGTCTGCTGTACTGGACGGTACAAAGTGATGGAAGGGGCCAGCAGGGGACACTACATTATTACTGTACCGCTATGAACAGCTTGGAATGGTACCATATGTTTTTCCACCGTACCGTATGTAAACTTGACTACGCCTTATTTTCGGGGGGGTACCTTATATTAGCAAATTCTGCAAAACCTCTCACATTCCTTACTTTCGGGATATGTCTTATTTTCGGGAAAACAGGGCAGTAGAGGGCATATCTGGGTACCCAATGTTTTTTTGTTTTGATTTTGGATTGTTTTCATAATGTATACCAGCTAGAATCAAAATAAAGTCAAGTCGTTTTTAAAGTTCTTTAAAAAAACACATTCTCAATAAAAAAAACAAAATATTGAAGATGGACTGGGCTAAGTAGACTTTCTATTGAAAACTCTTCCATAGCCAGAAGCCATCACAGAGATCCCCTTTCCTTAATTAAAGAAATTCTTTTAATTTCAGAATGAGAGACATTTATAAGAAAGCCCCTAGGGGTTGACTTTTGAAGCAGATCCTCACTGCGGCCACACTTGTTAGATTAAGAATAAGGATAAAAATATGATCCTCTTTCTTCAAAAGCAAAATAGCTTTGTGGCTTTCTAAAAACCAGCACTTGTATGATTACAAAAGCTTCCCTTGAATCACAATGTATTTCCTCAGATGCATAGAATATAGTTCTTAGAGATAATTATACATGCTATATAAAGGAAATGCAAATTGTGGCTGGTAAAGTAAATGGTTGAACTTTTCTTGCTTTATGAAACAGGTGTAAATTGTTACTCAGTTTCCTCAATTTTTTCCTGTTTCTTCGTATTCCAGCCCTGTGTGAACAACTATGTATTCTTCTTGCAGACAGCAGACCCCGTGTCTGATGAAGCGGTCTACAATCCATGACAGCTGATGGATTGATGTTGTTGTAGTTGCTTTTGTTGCAAAAGATCACTTATGACTCCACTACGTGTAATGTCTTCAAAAAGTGGATTATGAAGTTAAAAATATAGACGGTAGTCTGCGAGCCATAAAAATATACTTGGGGAGCTGAAATATCACTACTTTCTTGATTCCAAACTATTTAGATTTTCAGCCAAAATAACATAGAAAGCTTAGGGACAACACTTTGAATATCATAGGGTGCCTAGCCAGAGCCTTGACTTGACCCTATTGAACATCTTGGGAGGGACCTGAAAATGGCTGTCCATTGATGGTCACCATCCAACATGACTGAGCTTGCAAGGATTTGCAAGGAAGAATGGCAGAAATTCCCCCAATCCAGGTGTGCAAAGCTTGTTACATCATACCCAAAACGACTCAAGGCTGTAATTTCTGCTAGAGGTGCTTCAACAAAGTACTGAGTGAAGGGCCTGAATACTTATGTCAATGGGATATTTCAGGTTTTTTCACATTTTAAATCACATTTATGTAGAGATATTGATAACTCAAAGGGTTCACAAACTTTTAAGCACCATTGTTAACTTATAGTTTTCATCAAATATTTCAATGTTTATTTTGTTAATACATTATAAATTATAACCGTATTTTTTCATGGTAGAGTTTTCATTGTTCATTATTTCCTGAATGTTCCACTAAAAAAATTTAAATGAAACACTTTAGAAACCATTCTATATGCTAAAAATAACGTGTTCATATGACTTAGCAGTTTACCAGGAAATCGCAATCTACCAGTTTAATTTGCTTTCTCATTATATTTTCGATATTTTCTTCTATAGAAGCTCAATCTAAATGACTTCCTCTATAGCCGTGTTACTATTGCTCCTTGTGCAAAGGAAGACAATTCAATTTTATACTCTTTAATTTTTTCCATTCTTTCTGCATGACAGCAGTTCTTATAAATTGATTTTTATATGGTATATTTCAAAACAGAAATGCAGACAAGGGTAGTAAAAAAAATGGTGTTAAAAAAGCTGATCAGGTAACATGGCCATATATATTCAGTTGTCTGCTGTTTTGATAAGCAGGTAGATAAAAATGAATTCCTTTCGTGTTCTGTTTTTATATTAGGGAAGTATTGTATGGAGTGGAAAATCCATATTCTTGGTTAATGACCTCTAAAGAAAGCATTATGAAGAAAAGCTATCATGATTAAAATCAATTTAATTAGAATTTATTGGACTTTGGTTCCTACGTTATGAGGAAGACAGTGATATGCATAAATAGCATTATGGATTCAAGACATTTTGTATGGATGTGTATGTCGCACACTATTGCGTCAGTATGGAAATAGTTTCTTTTCACTCTAATCTGTCTAGAAAAGTAGCTCTCATGCCTCTTGATAATACATGGGTTTTAAAAGCCTGTGTGCCTTCGTATATTCTATTTCATGCTAAATAGAATACCATCAAAAGTTAGGTGCAAATGATTTTTTTTTACTCCAGTGAGTTCAATCATCAAGCAAATATTCATTTTCAGTGCTCAGTTCAGATCCAGGGAAACTAAGCAGCTTGCCCCTCTCTCTTTATAGTATGAGGGTTAAAATAAATGAATAGCATTTTCATTACAATAGAACCATGATGGCAAACCTATGGCATGTGTGCCACAAGTGGCATGCGGAGCCCTCTCTGCAGGCAAGCAAGCCATTGACCAGCTCAGCTCTACTACGCATGTGCAAGTGCCTCCCGCCAGCCGGCTGATTTTCAGGTCAGACGAGCTCATGCTTTCTTCTCACTTTCTGCGGCCCGTGCCTTCCCAGATCTCAGGAGATTCCACCCCAGCGCTGTTTGGGCATGAAAGGATTTTCCTCCCACCCAGCTCCATTTGGGGAAAGAAGCTATTTCCCCTTCCCAGCTCCGTTTGAGGAAAGAGGTTCCCCCCACACCGTTTGGGGATAGGAGGCTTCCCCCCCCCTCCAAGTGCCATTTTGCAGACAAGAGGCTTCCCTCTGGTGGGGTTGTTTTGGGATGTTGGATGAAAACGGGGGTTGCACGTGCGGGAGGGGAGGTTTGTGCACACATGTGCAGGGTCAGGATGCACAAGAGGGGCATTGCGTTATGGGCGTGGGCACACACACGCGTGCGACAGCATATATGTGCATGCTTTCGGCACCTGAAGGAAAAAAGATTAGCCGTCACTGCCCGTCAGGCATGGGGGAACTGAGATATTCTTTCCCCCTAGGCTTCTACAATTTATGTATGGTATGTTGGTATGTATGATTGGTTTTAAAATAAAGGTTGTTTTAGTATTGGATTGTCGCATGTTGTTTTTACCACTGTTGTTAGCCGCCCCGAGTCTACGGAGAGGGGCGGCATACAAATCCAATAAATAAAAATAAATAAATAAATAAAAATAAATGTAGAACATTTATTTATTTATTCAATTGTTATGCCGCCCTTCTTAGACTCAGGGTGGCTTACAACATGTTAGCAATAGCACTTTGTAACAGAGCCAGCATATTACCCCCACAATCCAGGTCCTCATTTTACCCACCTCGGAAGGATGGAAGGCTGAGTCAACCTTGAGACGGTGATGAGATTTGAACTGCTGACCTACAGATCTACAGTCAGCTTCAGTGGCCTGCAGTACAGCACTCTACCTGCTGCGCCACCCCGGCTCAACATCAACCCCTGAAGGACCTCTCATGATAGATGCATCCCCTCTCCCACTATAAGGATGCTTCACGCACAAACACACACATACAGAGAGACAAAATTAGCATTGACTATAAGTATCCTTCATGAAAGAAGAGAGACATTGCGAAACAGTATTCTCTCCTCCCAGGGTTTGGAGGCAGTCCAGAAAGATACCACAATCAATGGTATCAAAAGCTGCTGAGGGATTCAGCAAGACCACAAAGCTCACAGTTCTACTGACCAAAGTTGATCCATCCACAAAAACTTCCTCCACAGACTTGGTATGATTTTTGAGCCTGAAACCTGACAGAAAAGAATCTAGTCTCTTTCCTCAAGAACTTTTCACGGTTGCAGACCATCAGCTTTTCGACCAACTGCACCAAAATGGAAAGGTTGGAGACTGGATGATAGTTGCATATTTATTTATTGGATATAATAAATATTGATATAATATTGCCATATTGATGGCTTCTTGAAGAAGAGGCACATCTCCTTTAAGGCAAGCAGAACTATACAGCTTCTATTAGCATCTCCACCGAAACCTCTTAAAAAGGTTGTCACATTCTATTTTGTCACAGTTGCCATTGGAAGAAATTGAGCTTAAATGTGTTCCAGTTTGATATGACAAACTGCTGCTTTGGGGACTGAATATTTCTTTCCTAATGCCTGCTTTTGCCTTAACTGTTTATTTTTTTATTGCTGTTTGAGAGAAGTCTCTCTCTGTGTGCGTGTTTTTATTTATTCTACTTGTTTTCACCTTTTTGGTCTCTGACAATCAGTATATTTGGAACCGCAGAGACAAAAAAGGATAAAACATTTAGAACTGGAAAAATATTTCAAAGAAAACCATTGTTTAAGAAAAGTGTAAATTATAGAAAATCTATTTTGGTCAGCCCTCTCTGATAAATCCGATAGGAAACAAGGTTTGACAAACTAATTCTACTTTATTCCAAGGCAAAATCTAGCAATTCTGAAAGTATGTACTTCCTGGCCACCGCTTTGAACTGCCCAATCAATTAAGGGATATCCTTTATAAGTTTTTTCCTCTTGACCCAGAGGTCTTCAAACTTGGCAACTTTAAGACTTGTGGACTCCCAGAATTCTCCAGCTAGCATAGCATAGCATAGCATAGCATAGCATAGCATAGCATAGCATAGCTGGAGAATTCTAGGAGTTGAAGTCCACAAGTCTTAAAGTTACCAAGTTTGAAGACCTCTGCTCTTAACCGTTAAGCCACTTGTGCTCCTCCCTCTGTGTCTAGGCATCATCTTTTCCATTCTTTCTCCAAGGTCATCCACACATTCCATCACAAATTTATATTTTCTAGTTACTGTCTTCATACTTTCAAAAATATTATTTATGAAACAGTTAGGAAGTTATTATATATATTTTTTCAACACAGTAATACAATGCTGAGTGAAAGTAACTACTGTCAGAAGGATAGAATTAATAACGGATAGAAAATTCAATTTGTTTGTCTTTTTTAAATAAACATATTGTTACTAAACATAGTAAGGAAACACAAGATTATTTCCGGTATGTATGTAGGGACAATCGGACAGATGAGGATCCAATGAAAAGCCTTTTTAATTCCTACAGATATGCATTGCAAAAATACATTCTAGCTAATTATGCCGTGTTGCAGTAACTGCATTAAAGTTATGGATTAAGGAATGGATTGACCTTAAAAATAAAAAGATTCTAACATTAGAGGGCCACGATTTACAGCAGAGGTGGCATCTGTACCTTTGGAAAGAAAATACTAAAGCACAATCCGCCTTTAACAACCATCTGATTAGAAAATCATTATTAAAAACCTGGGCTGACATTAGAAGGAGATATTACATACAAATTCCTAGATGGTTGTCCACCATGGAAACAATTGTCTATCCCAACTTAATCGACCCTACCAAAACCTTAAGTTATAAAGATATTCTTCACCTTAGTGGAGAATTGAAAACTAGACAAGAATTAGAACTACAGAATATAAAACTTGATTGGTGGATATATTTACAAATCAAATCTAGATATAATAAGGACCAAGAAACCCCTGGAATTAATATAACGACCCATATATTGGATAAAATACTTACAGGATAAGATGATAAATTGATCAGAAAATTGATCAATATATGTTAGAAACATACAAGATAGAAGACACTGTCAAAGAACCTATGATTGCATGGGCCAAGAATGTGCAACATAATACACACTTAATTGACTGGGAGAGAGCATGGAACAACATTTGTAAAATCACATTGTCAGCAGCTTACAAAGAAAATTTTTATAAACTTCTTTATAGGTGGTATCTGCCCCCGCAAAGACTCGCCAAAATCTATCCCAACCTTAAAGACACATGTTGGAAATGGAAGAAACACGCAGAAACCTTTTTTCATATGTGGTGGTCGTGCCCCAAAATTCAAATTATATGGAAAACCACACATAGGTGGCTTAGAGATATACTGGAAGAGGAAATTGAATGCTCCCCAGAAAGCATGCTGTTGGGCATTTGGAAACGATGTTACACCAGACAAAAGCTCTATCTGATGACACACATAGTTACTGTGGTCAGAATTTTAATAGCACAATTATGGAAGAAAGAAAATACCCCATCTGAAAATTTAATCATTGAAAAAAAATTCAGTTGTGCTGAAATGGACATAATGACAAATGAAATTAAAGGAGTTATAAATAAAGAAACTAAAGAGATATGGGAAAAATGGTATAGATGGATCGGTAATAAAAAACAAAATTGACAATATAGAGTATAGGTGTAAGTGCAAAAGACTTGGAAATATTAACATCCCATTTTATATTGATATAATGACTTTATTTGTATTTTATTTGGTTGGCTCATGGTACAATGAAATGAATTATAATAATGATGTGATAACAGAAATAGTATCAGATCTGTAAGAACAATTATTTGACTTTTTTAATTTTAAGAACAAAAGCTTAAATAAACTATAAAAAAATTAAAAGGCGAGAACAATCTTTATTAAATAAAAGTGATCTATTTAAAAAAAAGTTCTGCTTCATATAGAAATTTGTTTTCTAATATTTTTGTTCTTAAATTTAAAAAGAAAATAACATTGATTCTGTAATTCCTGAAGAAGTTAAATAAATTCTTCTAATCAACATTGGCCTCCTGTTCGTTGAATCTTAGTCCTTTCTAGATTGTCAGCATAGCCCAGGAGATGATCAAAGGATGAGTCCGTGTGGTGAGATCATCGTCTTTTGAAAGAGGAGGTGATCCCTCATGGACTTGAAGGAGGCAGTAATAGTACAGCTCAATCATACAAGAATGAGTGGCTGGTTGTGACTGTTTGGCCTAGGTCAGGAGTATCAAACTTGCATCATCACACGACGTATCATAATTTTTTCCCCCTTTGCTAAACTAAAGTTGGCATGGCCAGCGCATGATGTATCCAATTTGCGGGCCGCAAGTTTAACACCCCTGTCCTAGGTCAAGGACATTACTACAATTGGTCTTGAATGGGTTCCATTTCCCCGTTTGAAACTGGGGTGCAAACTGAGGCCCTTCTGGACTTGCTGCTACTGCTCAAAGACAAGATGACAGCTAGAGCCAGAAGAATCTTTACATAAATTCATCTAGAGTGGCAGTTACAGCCTTGCTTTGACTGGGGGACCCTTCAGTCTTTGCTTTCTTTTGCTACAGTTGATCTATTTCTATTTGCAGGTTCTTGTATTTTGTGATTTTCTCCAGTTTAAGTTTAATTGGATTTGTATGCCGCCCCTCTCCAAGGACTCGGGGAGGCTCACAGCGCATAATAAAACAGTAGAAAAACAATCCAATTAATAACATAAACAATCGTTTAAAAATTCTAATTTTAAAACTTCAATTAACAATTCATACAACAGTCATACGAGGAAACATTCATTGGTCAGGGGGAAAATCTAGTAACCCCAGGCCTGGCGACAGAGATGAGTTTTTAAACTCTTTTGGAAGGCAAGGAGGGTGGGGTCAGTGCAAATCTCCAGGGGGAGTTGATTCCAGAGGGCGGGGGCCCCCACAGAGAAGGCTCTTCCCCTAGGTCCCGCCAGCCATCATTGTTTAGCCAATGGGACCCTAAGGAGATCAACTGTGTGAGACCTCACCGGTCGCTGGGATTCATACGGCAGAAGGCAGTCTCGGAGATAGTCTGGTCCTATGCCATGTAACCAACACTTTGAATTGTGTCCGGAAACAGATCGGTAGCCAATGCAGTCCTTCCTCTTCTTTTCTACTACCTTCAAGTACTGCAACATCCACTATCCAGACTTCTTCGTCTTTCTTATCAGCAGTATTATTACTATTATTGATGTCAACAACTATAAAATAATATTAGTTAATACCAATTCTGATTCTGAAAGAAGGACCAGAAATTACATTGATAAGCAACATGTTGAAAACTATATTCATGTTGGTATTTTTACATTGTAAAAAGCCTGACACAGTCCACATTCCAATTTTGAACAATTCTCAGGTTTACATGGGATCATGAAGAGAGTCAGACACAACTTAATGACTGAACAACAGCAACCAAGTTATTTTACACTGAAAATCTGACTTGGTCTGACAATTATTTTGATCTGGATAAAGTACTTTGTATCTGTTTAGGTTTCTAGCTTTTTAATATTACTAGACAATAATGCACATTTTGTCAGGGTTCCAAGTAATAGACTCAGCAAGCAAAATTCTGAGGCAAGTAGATTCCTCAAAGAATAGCTTTATTTTATATATTATATTGGCAAAAATCTGGTGAAAACTGACTCTGAGGATTCCCGTGGTTTTTACTTAATTAAAAACAAAAGTTTTTCACTTTCTCAAAACAATTAGTCACATGGTCCAATTACGGCTCCATCTGGTTGCCTGGTGACATCACTCCTCCTTCCTTTGACTAGGTATGAGAATGTCCTTGGTTCCCAAGCTAAAGTATTTTATTTTGGCTACCAAGTCCCAACTATCTCGATTCCCTCTTCCCTAGCCCTCAGCTCCAATGTGGCAACACTGAAACTCCAAGATGGCTTTAGTCAATTCAGCTTCAGGGTTGACACATTTACTATTTGTTGTATTTCAGTCACAGATAATAGGGATGTTATTGAACTATTTCCAATTATACAATAAAAATAATAATCTGCAGAGGGTAGTATCGTTGACATTGATTGCTCTTGAAAATTGAGCAGAATCAACCCGGATTAGAATTTGGAGGAGAAACCATGAAGAGATCCCAAGACTATTGAATAGGCTGAGAACTTCTTTAATAAACCATACTTTTAAAGAAAATGTTGCCATGGTACCGCCAGGATTGTACATGGCTTGATTTATTATTAAATTAAGTGTAGCTTAGAACAGCGCCCCAACCCCCCAAACTTTTGGCACAAGGGACGGGTTCCATGCAGAAAAGTTTTTTCTATGGACCAGAGGAGACATTGTTTCATGTGCTGCCTACATTCCATGGATGGAGCTCCTGGCGTGACACGGACCGGGGGTTGGAGACCCCTGGCCTGGAAACTCCTGACATGACATTGCTGGGCTCACCTATCACACCAACCCATAACAGAGCTTATTGAATTTGTGTACTGTATTGTGCAAACAGATCAACTGTGTTTAGTATTTTCTATTTCTGGCAGTGTATGTTTTCTTCTTGCGGTTGCCTAGTTTTTCTCATATTCTGTTCCTTGTGATTTTTTAAAATCATTGTATCTGTTTATTATTGAGTATACTGTATTTTTATTTGTGAATGCCCAGAGTTCCTAGCAGCTGGTCAGTATAAAGAGTTGGGAAATAAACAAGCCACTGTTTATTGGTTTGCACTAGGATCAGCAAGCCATTATTGAAACAAGCTATGGTATGAATCCAACATAATTGGCTGTCATTTATGTGTTCTGCCATTCTGCAGGTTTAGGGCTAAATACAAAGTTTTCCCCAGTGAATAGAACTAATGACAGCTAACTAATGAAAAGGTGGAACTCATCCACCTTTTTGATGACTTGATCATAAAAGTCCTTTGCATCTTTTATCAAAGTTATTTTGTATTTTTATCAATTAAGGAGATAAGCATGTCCTCAGGTGTCAGCCATCTAAATGGTATCTTATTTCTGTTAAATTTATTAGCTAGTGTTTGATAGGGTTTCCGCTTTTCACGAACTCGTCTGGGAACCTGACGTAGGACAACTTTGATTCTCATTATGCTAGTGTCTAGAAACCTTAGTAGACCCTTTTTTCCTCCATAATAGAGGCATACATTTTAAACACCTGAGACCAGTCAAAACCTAGTTATGTTAATAACCTAGAGCAATTAAGTAAAACAATATGCATAAGTGTGTAATATGAACCTAGCTATTGTGGCCTTTTGTGACCTTCTGACAAGCAAAATCATTGGAGAAGCCAAATTCACTTCCTGTAATTGCTGCCAATATGATTGGAACTGAAAACCAATGGCTCCTATACTTGTTAAATTAGCATATGTGGGATATGTCATATGGCCTAGAGCTGGGGTGTTGAGCTTGTGGCCCTTGGGCCAGATGTGTCACATGCTGGGCACGCCCACCTCCGGTTTAGCAAAGGGGGAAAAGTCACAACATGACACCGCAAGTTTGACATCCCTGTCCTAGAGGATCCCCGTTGGATGGGGGGGGGGGAGGGAGGAGATAGCAGACAGAATTATTAGACACTACAAAATGAAAAATTTGGCTCAACAATACAAAATGTGAATATAGTGAAAAATATTGTTTCCAGATGTACGTCTGGGGACTAGGTTTGTTGTTGGTGTGTGTCATGTGAAACGAGCACAACATATTCAGATTTCATAATTTCTAGTCACTTTAAAATTACGTTTGGAACTAACACAACTGATGACAGCTCCCCCATAATAGCAACTAACTACAGGTAGTCCTTCACTTAGAGCAGTTCATACAGTGACCGTTCAAAATTATAGTGGCACTGAGAAAAGTGACTTATGACCATTTTTCGCACTCATTACTGTTGCAGCATCTCCATGGTCACATGATGGAAGTTCAGACACTTGGCAACTGACTCATACTTATGACAGTTGAAGTGTTCTGGGGTCACATGATGACCTTTTGCGACCTTCTGGCAAGAAAAACCAATGGGGAATCTATATGCACCTAACAACCCCTGTTACTAACTTAACAACTGCAGTGATTCATTTAACAACTATAACAAGAAAGGTCATAAAATGAGACTAAATTCACTTAATAAATGTCTCAGTTAGCAATTTTGGGCTCAGTTGTGGTCGTACGTCGAGGACTACCTGTACTTGTGTTTTGCGCTATGTCTTAACTATGAATTTACACAGCCTCCTTGCCCTCCATAAGGACAGTCCACTAACCATTTCCCAAACCTCTCAACATGCCCTTGCCTTGTAATTTCAATGTCCTCCCTACAGCTAAAGCAGTCCAAGGATAGCTTTATATCCAATTCTGAAACTAGTATTTTTCCATCCCATCTCTAGAAAATGGTTGTTGACAATGTAGAGTCCATATATATACACATATAGACAGGGAAATGATACGTTGTATACTCTCAATCTTGTGGCTTCATTGTTTCCTTTAGGATTACCTCTTCAATCTGGTCTCTAGCTACTTCATTCCTCATTCAGTTTTGACTGTGATGGAGATTGGATCCCTAGCACCCGTACAACTTTTTCTCCTTCCTTCCTTCCTTCCTTCCTTCCTTCCTTCCTTCCTTCCTTCCTTCCTTCCTTCGTAAATGGGTTGATTAAGCAACTGTCTTATCCATCTGCAGAACAGATGTCTCTGACATTGACTATATTGACTATATTTATGAACATAGGACTGAAAAATTCTGTTCTTTGGGTTGCTCCATACGTTTGCCTCTTGAAATTGTTAGCTTGGCAAGCAGTCAAGAAATTAAAAAGAAAATTCTTGACTCCATGCTGCTGCATGGGGTCAAATACTCCAGTGATCAATTTAGAATATGTTACTTTAAGTCATACAAGCCGACCTTGATTTATGTTTGGTCAACTGTTCACAGCCACAACAGCCTCAGAACAGGTGTATGGCTAGTAAAGCATTATTGGCCAATGTAAAATGTCATGCCAGACCACATTATTGCCTTTTTGGTATTTATCAAATTGTTTGCAATCTGTTGCCAAGTAGAAACTTTGGAAAATCAATGGACAAGCCAGCAGGAAAGGTTACAAGCCATGGGAATGTTGGATGTTAGCTCCATTATGCCAGGATGCCAAGGGATTCCCCCATCTCTTTTGTGCAGGAACTGGAAATCCTCCTGTGCACTGAAAAAACGGATCTCAAATCTGGTGAAAACTCTAACCAAGGGCACAGACTGAGCCATTCGGAACATTAGCATTTTTCCTTTCCTCTAAAAAGGTCAGAACACTGTGTTGTGGGGTGCAGTGTGTGGACAGCAAAATTTAGGGAAGTGTGATCTCATGCCAGCTCTGGGATAGAAAGAGACTGTAGCAAAGCAGCTTGTGGATTTGGATTATTATTTCAGATCTATTATGTCCTCTAAATCTGAAACGTCCAATGTTTGGGTTTCATAAAACCCAACTATCTAACTAAAGCTTGTGGTGGGATGCAAGTCCCATTTGTATAAACCCAATATGACAGTTCATCAGACTATGTTGTACTGTGCAAATAGACTGAGAGGAAAATAATTCTTATTTAATGAGCTATTTAAATATCCCAAACAGAACAAATTTAAAATGCACATACCTAACTAACTTTAAAAAAAATTATATTCAGCTGTTTATGTTCTCTCCTCAGGCTTTCATCTTGAAGTTGTATCATCATGAGAGAATCAGAAGAAGTGTCCAGGAGTATCTTGGACAATGAATGGAAGAGCATGAGAAAACAAAAAGAACATGGCATATGAAAAGGATTGAATACCTGGAGGTATTACTTGCCATACATCTGTAAAAATGGGAGTTAATTTCTCAAAATACAAATTAGCTTAGACAGTCAGCAATCTTGGAGTTGTGCTATGGAACTAGGAATAAACATTTGTGTCCCTTTGTTGCCAGTGACAGAAAATTGATGGATTATGATTTTCCCAAGTTGGAAATACTTGTTTTTACCTATTTAGGATATCCTTATGACTACATAAGGAATAACACATTTCATAACTGCCTCGATTCAGAATGGGCAATTGACTTGTCAACAACAGCAACAAAAATGGTCGACTTTATGGACTGAGACAGCCTTCCAATGCACTTTGTACACCCTGGGAATTACTGTGCTGTGTGGCCACCTCCTGAAGGCCATGATGATTTTTAGAATAAGGATATCATCTTCCTGTTGATATATTTGAAGAATCATAAGCTTAATCAGAAAAATGAATGGAAGCAAGGAATGTGACAGTGGGGACAAGGATGGAGGGCTGCCAGCAGTACAAGTCCCAGTTGGTTGGCAACGGAGGGTGGATCAAACTGGAGTCCTGTATATTAGGTAAGTATACAGCTGTGTAATTGGCTGAAAATGCCTTCATCATCAGAGTTTTGTGGAATAAGAGTTGCTTGATTGGCAATAAAATAAGAGGTGACTCTTACACCAGTAAACAATAATCTCTACTATCCTGAGAAAGCAATGATAGAAAAAAATGTCTAAAATTAACTCCGTCCACAAACCTGCTTAGCTCACTTTTTCAAGTAGCCTCTATATTAAGAATTTGCGTTTTTTTAAAAAAATGCGGATAAATGTGGGTGAAAATAGTTTCTGCAATTTCTAAATACAGATTAAACAGAGAAGCTGCTGATGGAACATATTTAATAACTTTGTAGAACATAAAAGTTCAAAGAAACGTCACTAATCTAGTCTTATAAAAATATTAAAATTCCAGAGTATCATGAACCTTTCAATGCAAAAAGAGATTATTAAAAAGGCACTCAAAGAGTTCCACAGTTAATAATTAACATTATTTAATAATTTAAGTTGACTTGTGGAAAATAAATTTGATTCATTCGAGGGTATAAAAAGCAAAAAAAAAAGCCCCCATTAAAATGTGCTATTGATATATCACTTAAAAGTAATGTTCATATTTTCTTATTGGCTTAAATATCTGAAACTTTCACATCTATTATTGTCTGCCATAAAGGTGCTTAAGAAATAGATAAGGAACATAATCATGTACAAGCCAAGTGATAGGTTGTGAATCACTGAATACCACACTGTGGAAAACTGACATATACATCAATGTGTGTATGGTAAAAGTCCTCAATGTACTTTTTTTCCCCAGTCCATTCAATTAAAAAACATTTCAATACCCACATTTAAAGCATCCTATAATCCTGCTTTGTTTTTTGGGTGTATGCAAAAAAAAAAAGTTCCATTCCCCAAATTGGATAATCTATTGCCTCTAAATGGATGGATTTTACATTTTGGAATGTAATGAACTGTATGTTCAAAGTAATAACATCAAATCTGAAGAGTGATAAATTTAATATGGCTATTTGTCCTGATCTTATTTGGAAAAAATAAGAGTTTCTCAGTAGAAACCATGTATGTCTTCCAAGAACATTATATAAACATGTTATGCTCCAACTCCATACATACTGAAAATCCATTGATAAATCCATTGACAGTATTGTAGAATTAACCACTTTCTTTACATGCAGAACGATCAGGAGCTTCTTTCCTTGTATCCATGATGGAAGGGACTTATTTCCATGTGGTACTTGTGGCAGGGAGGTTTCTTCTTGGCACATGTGCAAAAGGAGAAGAGATTGATCCTTGAGTTTAGGCCTGTGTAAAGTTCCTCACTTCCAAATGGTTGCTATATTATGATGCAACCAGTGGCCCATAAGTTCTCCAAACTATTGGCTTAGAAATGCGGAAAAGAAAAAGGCTGGGATTTAAAGTCCAGAATGTAGACTTCAGTTCATGTTTTGATTTTACATACTGCCGCGGGCAATCTTCTGTGTTTATATGGTTTTATTCTTCCCTGCAGTGGAAAAGATTAATCTTGCTTAGTCCCATCTGCTGAATAAGTCAATTCCTAAATGTTAAATGTCTGGAAAACAGAGGCGTACTACCATGTGTGTGCAAACCTAGAAAATGTTATAAGAATAGTGAGCTATATATTTCAGGAAGGGGAAATTAATTAAATTTTCTGAAGAAACAAGGTAGCAAACCCTATAAAGGATAGGTTTATTTTTCCAAAATCAAACCAGTGGTTCTCAACCTAGGGGTCGGGACCCCTTTGGGGGTCGAATGACCATTTCGCAGGGGTCGCCTAAGACCCTGAGAAAAGACAAATTTCCCACAGTGTTAGGAACTAAAGCTTCTATTCTGGCGCCTTGGAACATATTTTTACAATCCGACCAATCAGGTGTTTACATTGGGGGTGTCCCTCCGACCTTCCTGCCAATCAGCTTAAAGCTCCGTTGGGAGAATTGGTGCTAGACTTATGTTTGGGGGTCACCACAACAAGAGGAACTGTATTAAGGGGTCGCGGCATTAGAAAGGTTGAGAACCACTGGTCTAAACCATTGTTTTTCTGGTATAAGATTTTTATTTTTCTCCGCCATAAAGTAAAACAATATATAGTTATAAACACAACAACAATGCTTAAAATCAATCATATATAAACTTTTCTTATTACCCCCTTAAATGGAGGCTCTTATCTCTACTCGTCTAAAGTTTTCTATTAATTTTATACAACATTATCAATTCTTAAAAATCTAAATAAAAATTTTCCCTCACCGTCTTACTACAAAAAGTTAAATTACATGTCTAAACCATTATTGAGACCAAATATATTTTTCTTCTCATATTCAAAAACAGGCATGCTATTTATAAGATACCTTTTAAGAAGCAAAAAAAAGAGAGAGATATTGGTATTCATAAGTTGAAGTTTATTAAAATGTACAATAAACCTAGCACATTTATCAGAAGTCTTTATTAGGTCATATGAAAAATTACCTAATAAAATAACCTTGTAAAATCCATTAAAATACTGAATGCTAAGCTAAACCAAAATATTCAAGTAGACTTTTTTATACGTTTGATTTATTCATTATGAACATTAATTTGATTATTATTGCATGATATTTTTTTTTAGCATTCTGTCTTAATTCTTTATTGTACATCTTTTATGCATGCATGCATACATACATACATACATACATACATACATACATACATACATACATGTAATTAAAGAGAACATAAATTAACACAACTAATGCAAAATGGGGAGGGAGGGAGGGAAGGAAGGAAGGGAAAAAAAGAAAGAAATTTTTCAATTTCTTTTCCAGCAAATACAAGTATGGTTACAAAGTTTGTTTTCTTACTATATGGTGCAATGGAATGCTTGCATGCCTTGGTGATCAGGGTGAAGTAGCCTTTTTGAGTGGCAACGATGCTTTGAGAGCTGAAATTGAAGTCTAGGCCTCAACTTCTTGCTCAGCATTGCCGCCTAGTGCTTTTATTCATTGTGGGAGATATGACACACCAACAGAATCAAATACAGAGAGTTCTTGACTTTCAACAGTTCCATTAGTGATCATTCAACCTTACGATGGCAGTGAAAAAAGTGACTTATGACAATTTTTCACACTTATAACTATTGCAGCATCCTGATGGTCACACGATTTCCATCTGAATGCTTAACCATTGACTCACATTTATAAAAATTGCAGTGTCCTGGGGTCATGTGATCACCTTTTGCAACCTTCTGACAAGCAAAGTCAATGAGAAACCAGATTCACTTAACAAACGTGTCTCTAATTTAACAACTGCAATGGTTCACTTGAAAAATGTGGCAAGAAAACTCATGAAATGGGACAAAACTTAATAATTTCCTCATTAGCAACATAAATTTTGGGCTCAGTTGTAGTCCTAAATTGAGGTCTACCGGTAAGATATTTCCCAAAATGTTGACACCCTGAACCCAAAAGGGTCACCATCACTGGTATAAGAAACATATGACCCTACCACTTGTTTGCTATTTAGTAAACTCTTTTTATGAGTAAACATATGGTCCTAAAGGCATGATAGTTCAGTGGCTTAATGGTCTCTCTTCCAGTAGTTCAAGTCCTAGCATTGCGTGACCAGATAAACTCCCACCACTCAGCTCAGCTTCTGCCCATCTAACAGTTCAAAAGCATGTTCTGTGTGAATACAAGAAGAGTTGGCACTTTGTGCAGCAGATAGAATCCTGCTAGCACTGAACCTTTCCAGTTGCGACTCCCATTTGCATGGCAGCTTCGGTGGAGGGAGAAGGACCCTGGATGGCGCTGCAGGAAAAGCCATTTGTCTTTCTGATCTTAAGCTACCCATCCTCTTGTGGCAATCAAGAATCCCAGCGACCAGTTAGGTCCCACAGAGTGGGCCTTCTCCGGGTCCCGTCAACTAAACAATGTCGGTTGGCGGGGCCCAGGGGAAGAGCCTTCTCTGGAACCAACTCCCCCCAGAGATTAGAATAGCCCCCACCCTCCTTGCCTTTCGTAAGCTCCTCAAAACCCACCTCTGCCATCAGGCATGGGGGAATTAAGATAATCTTTCCCCCTAGGCTTCTACAATTTATGCATGGTATGTTTGTATGTATGATTGGTTTTATAACAAGGGTTTTTAGCTGTTGTAGTATTGGATTTTTACATTGTTTTTTGTCACTGTTGTTAGCCTCCCCGAGTCCACGGAGAGGGGCGGCATACAAATCAAATAAATAAATAATAAATAAATCAGTTGGAAGCGTGCAAGTGTTTCCTAACAGAGCTAGTAAACAGGCAACTAAACTGCTATGTGTTAACATTACAGTACTGGCTAATGTAACAACGCCATACACCAACTAAATAAACACACACATTCATTATTAAGTTAGAATTAGTCTCCTGCTAATGTAAGTGCCATACACTAAATAAACAAATTCTTTATTAAGCTAGAATTATGTGTCTAAACCAGCTACCAATATTGAAATTAATAACATACGCCTAAACAGTACATTCTATTTAAAATGTGTGGTTTTAGTTTGTCTATTAAATTCAGTGATTTAGTGGTACAACTAATGTTCTGTAATAGTGCTGATTTGCTAAAGTATTCTTCTGTTCGTTATAGATTTTGAAATAAAAATGGAAGAGAACTAGCATCTGATTGTTGAACTGCCTTATAGTACAAATTAATTATATTCTTTATTAATAGTAGTAATATTAGTAACAAAATTTCATTTTTGCCCTTCATACTGCTTCCATTGTTTCTTTTTTCTTTTGTTACCTTTTCAAGAACTGGGTTAAACAGTATTAACTAGAGACAGAATTGCAGTTAGAATTAAACAGCACATGTCTTTCCTCCACGTTTTTCTGCAAATATATCACCCTTGAAGCATTTCTATGCCATTCTATAATATGGTTTGCAATTAGAAACCTCTACACAAAATATATATTTATTGCAAGTTATGCAGAAAAATATATCATATAAGGCAAAATTGCTTACTAAAAGTGCAGAGTAGGAAAATTACATATAAAATGCACATATCAGGAAAAAGTAATATAAAATGTCCATGAAATATTTGAATTGGATTTTTTTAAACTATATAACTCCACAAACTAACAGAGTTGAAAAAATAAGAAATTGGGGAAAAGTAAACTTGTTCTAATCATGATTAATATTATATTTGGTTGTGATAAATGTGAATGTTATCGCTATCAAAACAAAGTTAATGAATTTCTAAGTTAAAAGATACTTAGAATTATACAAGACACTGAAAATGGGCATTGGCTGAAGTGACAAAGGAGATTGTTATAAAATAGAATTTAAATAGAATATAGTGAATACACTGGCAACGTCCTCATTAAAAGGAGAAGATAATTGGATATTTGCGAGAAGCAATTTGCCGGTAGATATAGTCTTACAATCTAATAATATAAAAAGAAAAAAAAAGAATCTAATATTATATAAAACAAAGAAATACTGTGGCTGCACATCAGGGGGGAAATGCTCCCAGTTCGCTTGTGCCTGTCAGTCGTCAGAGAGTTGGTCGCGAAGGGAGCATGAGGCTCCGCCCACCTGCCCATACGCTGCCATTTGGATTCTTTTACCCTCTGTGCATGCACAGAGGGTAAAAGATCTCAAATGGCAGTATCCGGGCGGTTGTGCAGACCCTTGCACCCCCTTCACAACCGGCTCTCCGATGACTGACAGGCACAAGCAAACCGGGAGGATTTCACCCTGCAGCACATAAGCCATGTAAGTAGTCCACAATTTATTACAGTTCCTTTGGTGACTGTTCGAAATTACAATTGCATTGGAAAAAGTGACTTCTGACTGTTGCTTACAACCATTGCAGCATCCCCATGGACACGTGATCGGATGCTTAGCAACTAACTTATATTGATGGTGATTTTAGTGTCCTGGAGTTGCAACATTCTCACAAGCAGCCGGATTCACTTAACAACCATGAGAGTAACTTAACAACTGCTGTGATTCACTTAACAACTGTGGCAAGAAAGGTTGTAAAGTAGAGCAAAAATCGTTTAACAATTGTTTACTTAGCAACAGATATATATATAGTCACTTGGTTAAGCTGTGAGTCCTCCACTGGAACAATTTTCTGAAAGTTACCATCTTCATTGTTACAAATATTTCAACAAACCTTCTGTGTTTGACTATTCTTTTATTACAAGGGCAATATCCAGCAACCTTCAAAATAGTGATTGAAGTATTCGGTCCATTATTCCCCCTCATTTCTTGAAATGGAAGAAAAAGGAAAATGAGATATTTCATCTTGACTTAATAATGGCATTGTGGCATATTAAGGGCAAGAATGTGTTTAAGGTTAGTTATTAACATGACCAAACAAAGAAATCATTTCCCTCTTTGTTATAAAGTCAGTATCTACATATTGAATATGTCATTGACATATTCCAAGATATGGAAATCTGGAAAAAAAAGAATCAAAATGAATCCAGTACATGAAAACAAATCATACACTGTGAATCATATTGCATGCTACCTCGTGTCATTTTCAGCTATTGTTTCATTTTGCATAATAAGGCTGTTAAGTAGCTTAACTGTATGGTGTTATCCTACAAATTGAACTTTCTAATTTATATGCTAGTGCCTATATATAGTTTCCTATTCTTGAACATTATTGCTTTAAAAAAAAAGTCTTAAGAATGCAATTTTTGATTATATTGCAGAGCACACATAGCTAGGGTCAGAGATATAGATAATCCTCGCTTAGTAACGACAGCTGCATCCATCAATTCAGTCATTAATCAAAGAGGACTCTATGTGAAATCGCAGTTGTACTTATGTCTTACTTCACTTTCCTTTGCTTTACAGACATTTGAAGGTCATAAATACAGAGATTATTCGCAAAGTTACTTTTCCATCATCATCATAACTATAAATTGTTGTAAACAAGGTATTCACTAAATTAGGACGTAGAGATATATATTCTGGTTCTTATGGCCTGATGCATATATGTTGCCAAGATTGTCTGACTGAAATTATTTCTTTGCGTTCTTATAAGCTGTTGCATTTGTCATCAATGTCTTATGCTAGCTTCGTTTTTAATTGCCTTTGATTTTTTTACGGCATCAGAGTCTTTTTTGATGGTTCTTATTTTTGTGTTGTGTTCAAAATATTTATGGTTTAGTTCATTATTATTGCTTCCACTGAGCATTTAGACTTTACTTCATCTAGCATTGAATTATATATACTTTTTCTAGTATAAAGTAATCTGAATAGTTTTTCCTGCACAACAATACAAAGATAGCCATTTTCCTTCCTTCAATCTTTCTGAGTGTCCAGTTTCCACAGGCATGTGTTTCAACAACTAAAACACAGCCTTAACTATATGTGCCTTTCTTGTAAATGTGCTACACTTCAGCATTTTGTCTAGATCTGTCATATCCCAAGCCTCTGTATTTTGTGTCACAGTCATCATCCCTTTGAGTTTCTGACACTAAGAAAATTAAGTCTGATAGCTTTTCAACTTTCCCCCCCTCTACCTGTTTGCATTGGCATTGCCAGTTGGCATAATCTGAATGTATTTTCTTTTCCATATCAAAGAGTAGACCAGCTTTTGAAACTCAGTTCTTTCACCTTCAACAAAAGAGATGCCTTAATTCTTCCATTGATACTACCATCAAAGTGGTACCATCAGCATATCTGGGGTAGTTGATGTTTCTCCCAGCAATTGTAATCCTAATTCATTTTATAGTCCATCACTTCTCATGATACGTTCTGCATATAAGTTTTTAAAAAAGGAAATGACAATATATAACTTTGGCACAGCCTTTTTCTTTTTGTGAACCATTAAGCTGTTGCTCCACAATCCTTTTTGTTTGATTGTTTCTTGGTCATCATACATTTTTCAATAGGCAGAGGAGATGACTTTGTATATCAATGTTTAAGGGTATCTACAATCTGTGATGATTTACACAAGCAAAAATAACAATGTTTATAGCATTCTGTAGTTTTTTTCCATTATCCATCACTTATTAACAACGTGTCTCTGCCCTCTTTTGAATCCAGCTTATACATACAGTATGTTGGTTTACATTCCATGTGTGGATGAAGTTTGGATTGTAAAATCTTGAGAATTATTTTACTAGCATGTAAAATAAATTCAGTCACATGAAGATAGATATTTATATTATGGAATGTTACATTATATAAAGTAATATGTATTGAATTTATTCCAATGAACTCCATTTGAGCAGTGTACAATACTGTTACTGTATGTCTTGGTTTTAATAGATATGATCTAACTTTGTGGCAACAACTGCATAATCTGCAGTAGAGGCTAAGCAATAAATCTAGTATCCACAGATTGAAAACCCGACTCTATTTTTGCTGTGACCGAACATTTATATTATAACTTCTATGTCAAGTGTTCCTAGAACTTGGCACAAGTATAAAATCCATTATATTTTTGGCAAAGGATTTGGATAATTGCCAGCTGATCAGTATGTTAAGCAATTTGAAACTTTGCTTTCTTGGAGCACATGGTAACGCATGGTCAGAATAGCAGCTATACTATCAGCTTTAGTAATCTTTCAGATTCATTTGACTTATATAGCAATAACTGATCTGTGATGAGTTTACTGTATTAGATGTGAAGCAAGGCATAATTTTCTTCAACAGCACATTTGGAAGGAATGGTGCAAACAATAGAATGGAGAAAAGATTGGAATTGTGCAAAAACTTGAAATAATACTTAAAAGCAAAGGAAAATGACTCTCGGAAGTTCCATATTTTACACAATTAAAGGGAGATTCCATTTCTATTGTATTTTTCAATGGAGCTACAGTGGTACCTCTACCTAAGAATGCCTCTACATATGAACTTTTCTAGATAACAACCAGGTGTTCAAGATTTTTTTGCCTCTTCTCAAGAACCATTTTCCACTTACAAACCTGAGCCTCTGAAACTGCAACTGGAAAAGGCAGGGAGAAGCCTCCATGGGGCCTCTCTAGGAATCTCCTGGGAGGAAACAGGGCCAGAAAAGGCGGGGAGAAGCCTCTGTGGAGCCTTTCTAGAAATCTGGGAGGAAATAGGGCTGGAAAAGGCAAGGAGAAGCCTCCATGGAGCCTCTCTAGGAAACTCCACCCCACTTAGTGATCTGCACAGTTGGTTAATGGACCACAATAGCAAGAGCCAAAAATGTGGTCATTAAGAAAGATGATCATGTGGACATCTTTCTTAGCGACCACAACTTGCTTATCGCCATAATTCCAGACTCAGTTGTGGTCATAAGTCAAGAACTACCTTTAGCACTTCAAAATAGAAAAATAGAAAAATAGTTAATAATTAAAATTTATCAACATCTATGGAAAATCTGAAGTATTTTAATAAAGGTAAAAATCTGTAAAATTGCAGTAACACTGATCCCCAAATTTCAAATATTTTTGATCTTTCTCATCAGCTTGATACCACCAATTCAGGAATATGCTCTAATCATTTAAGTATAATATTCCTGAGAACTGCAGTGATTTTGGAGTGTAACATCGACAGAGTACACTCCAGGTTTGGTTTCTCACTTTTTTGCACGGGAGAAAAAGTTTGTGGTTTAAGCTTAATTCTAATATGTGTATGATTTCAATATCCAATCACCTTCAGAAAATAACGAGATAACATTCCTTAGTGTCCCTTTATACTTTGAGCATCCGTACATTATTAGTTGAACTATTTTTTTTATCTAGGATTGGAAAGGGAAGGTAAAGGATATCCTGATTTTATGTAATATATTTTTAGATCTCAGTGTCTTCATGGCTCCAGGATGCCACAGGGCAGGGGTGTCAAACTCTTATTTCATTAAGGACTGCATCAGGGTTTTGTTTGCCCATGGAATCCAGGAAGTGATCACCTTGGCATCCTTAGCAACCTGCCGGTATACGTGACGTCAAAGCTCTGTCCCTGGAATCTCTTCGTGGGAGGGATTCCCCAGCTCCTTCAAAGAGAGGTCTTCTCATGTTTTAAAAAAAAATTACGAAAAAGGACGCTGCACCGGCGTCGCAAGCAAAGGGAGGTATTTCACGTAAAAATAATTTTTTAAATTTTTATGTGAAAGGACCTCCCTTTGCTTGCGGCACCACTGTGGTGTCCTTTTTTGTAAAAATAAATAAAAATAAAAAATCCGTTAAAATAAAAAACGATGGGATTCCGGGGGCGGAGCTTTGGTGCCACGGACCGTTCGGGTTTGGGTTCATCCGAACTTTGCATAAAGTTCGTCCGAACTTGCCAAACCCGAACACCATTGGGTGGCAAAGGCACTGCAGGCTCATCCTTTGCTGTTTTCATGGCAGCCCCATGGGCCAGATCTAAGCACCCCCGCGTGCCAGATCCAGCCCACAGGCCTTGAGTTTGACACCTCTGTCCTAGGGGACAAGATCCTTCCTACCCCATAAGATGATGGAAGGACATGATATCAGTCACAGAATTCAACTGTGTACAAATTCTGAACAACAGAAAATGAGAGTCTCTTTTGTTCCATTTCCAATTATGCAACAGCTTGCTTGGTAGTACTTTGCATGTATCCCAAATTAAACTGTCACCGTTTGAGTAGGCCAAATAGATAAAATGGATTGTGTACCAGAAATTTTTCTACTTTATTCTTTGTTTTATGCTGACCTATCCAGTATTTATATGCAACCTTTCACTACATATAGTCTAAGCCAGTGTTTCCCAACCTTGGCAACTTGAAGAGATCTGGACTTCAACTCCCAGAAACCCCCAGCCAGCATTCGTTGGTTGGGGAATTCTGGGAGCTGAAGTCCAGATCTCTTCAAGTTGCCAAGGTTGGGAAACACTGGTCTAAGCCAGTGATGACGAACCTTTTTTGGCTCGGGTGCCAAAAGGGTGTGGGTGTGCACGGTAGCATGCACGTGCATGCCCACATCCATAATGCAATGCACACCCCTGCATATGTGCACAACCACGCACTGCCCCTTGTGCATGCACACAAGCCCTTGCACTTGTGCCCTGCACATTCGCACAGGCCTCACCAAAGCCTCCAGACCTCTGGTAGGCCCGTTGGGCCGTTTTTCACTTTCCCTAGGGTTTAGGAGGCTTTCCTGAAGCCTGGAGAGACCAAAAATGGTCGAAAAGAAGAGCAAAAATCAGCTGGCCAGGGCGTGCATGTGCACTGGCGCTGACATAGAGTAATGTCTGGCGCTGACATAGAGTAATGCCTTGCGTGTGGCACCCGTACCATAGGTTCGCCAACCCTGGTCTAAGCCATGGTTGTCCAAACATTTGGCTTGTCTGGGCCACATTGAGTGAAGAGGAATTGTATTGGACCGTATATAAAATATACAGCATAGTTGATGTATATAAATAATAAACTTCCTTTATTATATTATTTTTATTATTGTCTTGTGAAGCCACATTATTAGACGTCTAATACCGCATGCAGCCTATGGGCTACAGATGACATGCCTGTTCTAAACAAAAGCATTCCAGAAACCATGTCTCTTCTAGATAGCCAAATTTCATTTCATTTTTTCGCAGATCTATACCTCTGAAAAAATTGTGTGCTAATATAGAAGCTTGAAATTGGTGTGTGTGTGTGTGTGTGTGTGTGTGTGTAAGAGAGAGAGAAAGAAAAGAGAAAGAAAAAGGAAGGAAGAAATTCTTCCAATATGGGCCTAATTCTCTGTCTGAAATAACTGAACAATAGTTCCACAATACATCTAGACATTAAATTATTTCTTTTATTAGATTTGGAGGCCACCCAGTTCCCAAACAATTCTGAACCATTTAACATTCAAGGACATGAAACAATGAAACAGAAAATAAGATTTTTTTTTTGGGGGGGGGGGGGGACACACAAAATTCACAAAAACTCTGTCAAAATAATCTTTAGCGCCTTAACAATAACCCCATATTCAAATTATACATTAAATCTGTAATAAAATATGTATACTGTATTTATTATAAGTTAACATGTAATAGTCACTGTATTCAGAACCGCAATCTCAAGCTTTGAATGCTTGTTGCAAAATGAAGGCCAGAGAAAAATATGTTAAAAATATTGTTCTAAATGGAAAATAAATTCATCTTGACTTCTAGATAAATTATATTGCCTATTGTTGTTTTCTAACCTGCTATTTGAACTGTTAATATAAGGTGCTTCCAACACTAATTGACATAGATTTGTTACATTTTATTCTTTCAGTCCTAGTGGGTCTTTATTGTCCTGTTTGGAGCAGGTTAAAACATACCTGTTGACTGATGGAACATGCAAGTGTGGTTTGGAATGTCCTCTCATCCTTCCTAAGGTAAAATTAGATATTTGAACATGCTAAATGGAAAACTAACATAGCTCGAAAATCTATTGAATTAAGTACTAACATCTCCCTAACTATTATAATAAGAAGGTATTATCCTTCCTAGTTGAGAATGATAGGTGTTGACGATGGAGATAAATCAAATACAATTTAAATATTGAAATGTTTTTGAAGTTGAACTCAAACTTATTTAGGTGGAGAAGGAATGGGAGAAAGGAGAGTAGGGTATGGGATATCGTAAAAAATAACATGACATGATTGGCCAGTTAGAATAATGTACAGAATCTGATCTTTGTCAGATCAGTTTTCTTAGTTGCAGTTCTACAGTAAAACAGCTCCAAAGTTCCTTTAAAAATAAATACTTTTTCTTTTAAAAATGTACTCTTTTCCACATTTAGAAATATAGTTTGCAAGAAACACTGGATAAAGGCGAAAAGTGTTGATGATCCAAGATAGAAGAACCAAACCCTGTAGTAAGAAATAATTTTTAAGCTACAATTTAAAGTGAGTCAGCAAAATTTGTGGAAAACAATTGGTCCTGTCCTAACCTTCTGGATCAGAAGTGGGCAACAATTCCCCATCTTTCTCCCCCCCCCCCCACCCCTACCCCCTTCCATGAGCCAGAGTGCACAACTTTTCCAGGTCCTTGTCACCCTGTCAGTGTTTTTTTCTATGTTGGGTGATTGAGCTTTTTGGATGCTGGAAGAATTATTGCAATGCTTTAAGCCAATCTTCTCCAACCTAGACAACTTCCAGATGTAAGAAGTTCAATTTTCAAAATTCTCAACAGCCAAACTTAGATGGGAATTCTGAGAATTGATATCACACTATCTGGAGGCTTTAAAATATTGTAAGAATCCTTAAAACATTAGGACACCATCCCACAGATTTGCCAGCCCTTAGTCAAAAGGATCTCTACGTTTTATATTAAAGGATTCGTGAGTCATATAATCAGTTGACAGGAGGCTCTCTGGGTGACTCTAGAAGGGCAGCTCTTAAAAAAACAAAAATTAACATATTTTATTTGATCGACCGGTGTTAGAAGAAATTAGAGAAAGTTTCTGGAGCTGTGGTGTTCCTAATTAGGACCACTGTGTAACGTTATGATTCCAACATTATTTTAAGGTATTTAATTTTGATCCTGGAGTTGCTGTAACACAAAGAACAGCTGAAGATGTTAAAGCAGATGAAGATGTCACCAAGCTATGCATCCATAAACGGAAGATTATTGCTGTGGCTACCCTTCATAAAAGCATGGAAGCACCACATCCCTCATTGGTTCTAACTAGTCCTGGGGGTAGAACAAGTGAGTTCTCTTTCTCATTACAGGGAACAAAGAAATCTGATATGCATGTCATTTGCATAAGTAAAAAGGACTTTTAAAAATATCTAAAGGTAGTTATTGATAACAAAATAAGAGTGTGTTTATATAGGCATGTCCATCTGTTTACGAGAGATATTTATCCATACTTTGAACCATGTGAGCCTCTTATCTTAATCCATTCATTTTAAATTTGCAAAGGTCTATGGTTCACTCCCTCACATTGTAGCTATAGAGAGCTATTTAGATAATTCTTTTTCTTTTGGTAAGGTGCAAAAATTGTTGTTTTTGTTAGAATGAGCCTGAGCTATTGTATTGGATAAACAGAGGCTTCATCTATAAAAATATTTAGATAAGTAAATCAGTGCAACAGTCCCATGTCTTGGCAAAATGCTGCAATTCTGGGAATTTATTATGTCTGAGAAGTAGCTATGCTATCGGCGTTCTGTGAATACAGGTAATCCTTAACAATTATTCAAAGTTACAATAGAGTTTTTAAAAAGGTTAGCTAGATTTGTTCCTCATACTTATGGCCGTAGTTGTTCTGATCCAGTTCTCCATACATGACAAACCCTCTGAAGTTCAATAAATTATTCCTTTATTAGGAGCACCAACAGCCCTAGCAAAAAGTTTCTCTCTCACTGCAGGCTAAGTCTGTCCGTCAGGGAGTTGAATAGTTGTCTGTCACATCTATTCATTTCCATCCCTGCCTTTTATCCCCAGGGCTAGGGTGGGGCTTTGCTAGCAATGGTGGCTCTTCTGCCCCAAGGATCAGCACACAGATTTCCACTGTTCTCCTGTCCTCTGCCTTCTGCGCATCCACATGTCAGGCATTGGAACCAGTTGTTCTTCCTCTTCCTCATCAGCCACCTCCATATCTGGGGGCTGCTGATACTCCATCTGATGGCCCAGACTCCACTTCTGTCTCTCTCTCTCTCTCTCTCTGTCAACTCCATTCTCTCTTCTCCCTCGGAGCTCTCAAGTTGCCTTGATGCTGACCCTGTCTCCCATACCTCCTTCTCATCTGATTTGGCTGCTGGAGGGGCCAGCGGCTGACAGGCCATAAAAAAAATCCCATTATCATGTGATCAAAATTTGGGCACTTAGCAATGGGTATGTATCTACAATGTTTGCAACATCCTAGACTCCCACGAAAACCTTGCCCAGGGGACCTTGAACAAGCAACTGGGGGAGGCCAGAAAAATGGCAATAAAGGTAATAAAAGCTAGATTTATTTATTTATTTATTTATTTATTTATTAGATTTGTATGCCGCCCCTCTCCGAAGACTCAGGGCGGCTAACAACAATGAAAAGACAATGAAAACAAATCTAATATTAAAAATAATCTTAAAAACCCCAATTTAAAGAACCACTCATACATACAAGCATACCATGTATAAATTCTATAAGCCTAGGGGGAAGGGAAATTTCAATCCCCCCATGCCTGACGACAGAGGGGGGGTTTTAGGAGCTTGTGAAAGGCAAGGAGGGTGGGGGCAACTCTGATATCTGGGGGGAGCTGGTTCCAGAGGGTCGGGGCTGCCACAGAGAAGGCTCTTCTCCTGGGTCCCACCAAACGACAAAGATTTGGGTTAACGAGTTGCAGGCAGATGGTAGATTTGCACCTCTGGCATTTCAAGGTATCCTTGTAATATACTTTGAAGCCTGCATAGGCCTAAAAATCAAATCAATCATTATTAGAGCCGTGGTGGCACAGTGGTTAGAATGCAGTACTGCAGGCTAATTCTGCTGACTGCTAACTCCCAGCAGTTTGGCAGTTTGATTCCCACTGGCTCAAGGTTGACTCAGCTTTCCACCTTTCCAAGATTGGTAAAATGAGGATCCAGATTTTTAGGTAAATATTCTGGCGCTGTAAACCACTTAGAGAGAGGATTGTAAAGGCCAATGAAGTGGCATATAAGTCTAAGTGCTATTGCACAAGGAAGGAATTATGGTCAGGAATACACGGCATAGGAAAAGGAGTCTTCGGAGAAGGGCGGCATACAAATCTAATAAATAAATAAAAAGTATGTAAAAATATGTAAAATATACGAGCCTGAACATAAATATGGTAACCTAAGAGTTCCTAAGCTCTAGCTATAAAGTGTTCTCTGGTGGCAAACTCTAGGCGTACTGAGACTAAGCTATTAAGTTGAGTGAGAATGATCTAGAAGTTACATCAGGCAAAGGTCAAGTGCACCTGTACAGAACCTGGCAATAGATTGTGTTGTGCCAGGATGAATATTTAAAAGGAGCATGGTAATGTAAAAGTGTTCCCATATACCCGAAATTCTAGTAAGTATATATGAATATCTCTGCATTACAAATGTTGTTATTTTGCGAACAGTCACAGGGGTATTGATATGGTCGCTTTGAGAAAGGGCTCTTCATTCTTCAATCACAGCTGCCTGTGCTTTGATACTTTCAACTATGACAGGTGTGCCATGGGAGAGCATAAAGAATTTGGAGATGAGTCTGATGGGTCAGGTAGTGAGGAGTTAGTATCTGAGCAAAATAATCACCAAGCAAAATAATGAGCTTTTATAGCTTCAATGAGGAAGTGACGAAACAGCCTTGAATATTAACTCTTCAAGTACAAGTTAACCCTTTGAGTGACAGTACAGTTTTACAGTAGCAACTGTAGCATTTAAAGTGACAGTACAAGTTTGGTACAAGTTTACAATATGCAGTTTACAATGGCAATCCCTAACAATCATGTACCCTGTACTAACACTATTATGCTATGTCAAGAGGTAGACAATCGAGTACTACATTAAATATTTGTAGTGTACGTGAAGGAAACCAATTTTAGGTGCTTGTAGAATCCATAGAGAGCCAATTCTGAGTAGTTCATCTCGTACCTGAACAGAATTTTGCTTAAACTAAAAAGTCATACGCATGGTTTCATATAGAAATGTAGGCCCACAAGTGTCAGACCTGAATCATTGTGATATTTTTATTTTGTATTGAATAGGGGAAGTTATTTAATTTTTCTAGCTGAATTGTTCAATTAACTTTGGTTAGACCTAAACATCTAATTAATTGGTAGTAGTACCTAGTTCCCACAACATAGAATGCTTCAATTATTTAATGTAGATACCATATCACGACCTCAGCCCTCAATTTTCAATTTAATGAATTCCTGTTTCGGGTTTACTGCAGTGACTTAAGGGAGGAAAAAGATGAGCTTCAGGATGGCCATTCCTGAGAACTTTGAAGATTGAAACCATACATTTAGACAGGTGTAGGATAGGAAAAACTATTAGGGTGTAAAGAATACAGTATTTGAATGTCTACCAAAATTCCTGGCTAAAGTGATTTAAATTTTATTGCATGATTTATGTAGTTGTGAAATAGTAATTTTCATGTTGTTGTTTTTAAAATCAGGCATAAGTCCAATAGTACCTTCACGAGCGGCAACTCCAAGATCAATGAGGAATAAATCACATGAAGGAATAACTAATTCTGTGATGCCAGAATGTAAAACTCCTTTCAAGTTGATGATGGGAGCCTCAAATGCCATGGGTAGGTTATATGTGCAAGAGATGACTGCAAGCCAACAAGAACTTCATTCTGTCTATCCTAGACAGAGATTGGGCAATAATGAACATGGGCAGAAGTCGCCGTATCGTGGCAGTCATGGAGGAATGCCTAGTCCAGCATCATCAGGATCACAAATATATGGAGATGGTTCAATCTCACCTAGGACAGATCCACTTGGAAGCCCAGATGTTTTCACAAGGAATAATTCCAATTTTCATGGAGCACCCAATTCTAGCCCTGTTCACATGAACAGGACCCCCCTCTCCCCACCCTCCGTTATGTTACATGGTTCTCCTGTGCAGTCATCTTGTGCAATGGCTGGAAGAACTAATATACCTCTTTCTCCAACTCTGACCACCAAAAGTCCTGTAATGAAAAAATCCATGTGTAATTTTGCAGCTAATATGGAAATGTCGCGAGCAGTGTTTCACCACAAACCACCTCAAGGCCCACTACCGCCACCACTGCCACCACCACCACCTTCTTCATGTATACTTCAGAAAAAGCCATTAACATCAGAGAAGGATCCCCTTGGCATTCTTGACCCCATCCCCAGCAAGCCCATGAATCAAAATCCTGTTATAATGAATCCAAGTACTTACCATTCAAATGTCCACTCTCAGGTACCTGTGATGAATGTAAGCATGCCTCCAGCTGTTGTTCCTTTACCAAGTAATCTCCCTTTGCCAACTGTAAAACCTGGTCACACAAATCACGGAAGCCACATGCAAAGAGTCCAGCACTCTGCTTCAACTTCTCTCTCTCCCTCACCAGTAACGTCACCAGTTCATATGATGGGATCTGGAATTGGAAGGATTGAGGCTTCACCCCAAAGATCACGCTCTTCTTCCACGTCATCAGATCATGGAAATTTCATGATGCCAGTAGGACCACAGTCATCTTGTACTAATATTAAAATCCCCCCTCGGTCACCAAGATCAACAATTGGATCTCCTAGGCCATCCATGCCATCAAGCCCTTCCATGAAGATAGATGGATTCCACCAATACAAGGACATTCCTAACTCACTGATTGCTGGAATGAGTAATGCTTTGAACCCTTTGGGCAATGCAGCTTTTCCACCTGCGTCTACCGGGAGTGGGTCCATGAAGGGTCAACCTGGCTTGCTGGGAATGCCTTTAAATCAGATCTTGAATCAGCACAATGCTGCCTCTTTTCCAGCTAGTAGTTTACTCTCAGCAGCAGCCAAAGCACAGCTAGCAAATCAAAACAAGCTTGCTGGCAACAATAACAATAACAGCAGTAGCAATTCTGGAATAGTTGCCAGCAATAGCAGCAATGACGGACACAGCACTTTAAACCCCATGTTTCCACCGGCCGCCAATGTGCTTCTACCAACAAATGAAGGGCAGAGTGGTCGAGCAGCACTACGAGATAAACTTATGTCTCAACAAAAAGATCCTTTGAGAAAAAGGAAACCCCCAACCACTACAGTGTTGAGTATGCTTAGGCAGTCTCAGTTGGACAGCTCCGCTGGCGTTCCAAAATCTGGGCCTGATTTGATAAGAAAGCAGAACCAGGGTTCATTTCCCATCACATCAATGTCTCAGTTACTGCAGTCCATGAGCTGCCAAAGCTCTCACATGAGCAGCAATAGTATTTCTAGTTGTGGGAGCTCAAATACTGTTTTGCCTTGCTCTGCTAACCAACTACATTTTACGGATAGTACTATGACCTCGAGCATTCTTCCGAATTCACTGGCACAGGATTTACCTTTGAGAGGGGAAAGTATGCACTGCCTGAATTCAAACACTAATTTTGGCCATTGCACTAGTCCTGGCTCAAATAATCATCTTGCAGGCTTAATAAATCCGATGCAGCCTACTGGGGTGCTCAATCAGTCGGGAATGACTTTAGGAAATTCATTACATCTGAATCCAGCTCATCCACGAATCCAAGCACCTTCCACTAAAGTGATACCAAACAGCATTATAAACAGCTGCAATCAAACCAGTCCTGAATCAGGTATGTCGCCCTTTTGAAAAAGTCTGAATTTGTTTTGTTTTGAATTATGACGTTCCTTGTCTTTAAATCTACTGTATTGGTTGGGTTGGGTTGGGTTGGGTTGGGTTTGTTGGTAAAACGTATTAGCCGCCTATCTTGCCACACAATACCTGGTGTTCTGACCTGGCTCCCAAACATGACAAGCCCTTTGTAGTTTGTTAGCATCCCACACTGGGCTTATAACCAATGTTAGAATCCTAAACTTAAAGCACAGTATATGTAGCAGTGTGGTGGTTATTAAGCCAATAACCCAGACTAATAAGTAGAGTATAAATATTATTTACATATATTCAGTAGTAGTAAGTATACAGTCTACTTCATACATATACAAATCAAGCAATCTTATACGAACCAGATATCAGAATATACAGTTCTATACATACAGCAGCTAACCAATAATATTCCCCTTCAGAACACGCAGTTCTATATACATATATAATTCTACAATGTTTCTCTCCTGCAGAACATACAGCTCTATATAACACATAAGTATTACTCACGTACCTAATACATAGACCATCATTTAGCACATAGCAAGTCTATAGTATAGTCACAGAGACAAAACTAGCAGAGAGTGAGATCAGGGAGTTAGCATGTTAGCAAGAGCAATAGATCAATAGCAAGCATTAGCAACAATCGTAGCAATAACCGAGAGAAACACATCTGATTCCCTTTTATAGCTAATTGCAGCACTAGCCCTTAAAGCAACATTATGCTAATTCTCCAAACATACATTACTGGTTAATGTTGACCAAGCCAACCGGTAAGGTACGTAGTACTGACATAGTTAATGAAATGTTCCCTTTATTAGGATCAGACTGCAAAGTCCTGTGGAAAGTGACACTTGCTCCCTTTCTCCCTGAACTGACCCAATACACTAGGAGCTTCTTTCTCTCTGTCTCTCCCCACACTTGCAAAGGAAGTCCTGGAAAGTACGTTCAGCAGACACACACACACATACACATTCAGAAGGCACTGTAGATTCCATGAAGAATTCTGATAATTTCCAGACAGGATTCGGAAGTGCAGTGGTGGGTCATCAGGGAGATGAATAGTTGTCTGCCACGCCTATTTATCTCCACCCCCTACCTCTTATCCCCAGAGCTAGGGTAGAACTTCTCTAGCAGCGATGGCTCTTCTATCCCAAGGACGGACCCATAGATTTCCACTGCTCTCCTCTCTTCTGCCTTCTGCACATCCGTGTGTCAGGCACTGGATCCAGCTGTTCTTCCTCTTCCTCATTAGTCACCCCAGGCCTGGGGGATGTTGACTCTCCATCTGAGGGCTGGTGGATGGCCTAGGCTCCAGCCTCTGTCTATGCCAGCTTATTCCCTGCTCTCAGATTGCCTTGATGTTGGTCCTCACTCCCATGTTGCCTCATCTGATTCGCCTACTATATCAGGCCGACAACCTCTGGATGGCTTACAACAGTAAAAGATAAAACTGTATAATATACTGTATAATAATATAAATACAATATTCTAAAATCAACCTAGCTAAAAAAGATGACGGGAGGGAATATGATGAGAGGGGAAGAAGGTGGGATTCATCATTAATCACCCGCGAGCCAACTGGAAGAACCAGGTTTTTAGCTCTCCTAGAAGCTCAGGACATAGTGAGCTGAACTCACTTCAGATGATAAAATGTTCCAGAAGGCAGCCGCAATGGCAGCCTGGACTTCACCAGCCAGAATACTTTGACCAACGGGAACCTCAGCACACTACTTCTGGCGGCAAGGTTGGGATGGGCCAATCCTAGTGGGATGAGATGGTCACTCAAGTAAAAAAATAAGTCTTTTAAGAAGAAAGCACAAAAATTTCTTTGCTCAAAAAGAAAGCATTAGCATGACTTGGACCTGGGATACAATTTAAGTACAAGTCAACATTGTGTGGGCAGTGTAATTGAAATTTATAAGGGATTTTGGTTTTTTTCTAAACATCTACATATATTTATGGATTGTGAAAATTGCTTGTTTTTGTCATTGGTATCCATTCATATTTGGGAGCAAGAAAATGTACAAAATATATCCATAAACAAAAATACATGCCAATATGAATAAATATAAAATGAAATTGAAATATATAGATAATATATTTCAGTTGTTGTGCAGCTCTGCGTAGTCATATTAATTCTTAAAATTTTGCTTCCAGACAAGGCATATTTATTAGCTGTTTAGTTGCTAGCCGCTGTAATAGCACCTTATATATCAGAAGAACTGGCCACTTCCTAAACAATATTTTGTTTCCCTTTGGATTTCTTGAGGTGTTGTCTTAAATCCAAAATACAAATATTCTCTGACTTAAATAAACATTATGTTTCAGAAAGCTTTGCACAAGCTGTTTTTTTGGATAGAATAGATATTCACCCTTGCAGCATGCTACTTTACATTGCATGCTTAATGCAAATTTTTATGCACTTTGAAATGTTTAGATGTACAGCCAACTCTATGTAAGTTAGCTTTTATATTACTGGAGAAATATCTGTATTATCTTTCCACAGATCTTTTATGTCAGCACAACAGTTCAGAACTGAGCAGCAGAAAAAAATGTTCATGGGATATTGATGTTAATTTTACATTTTTCAAATTCAGAATGTATACTTTTGGTAGCCAATTTGCATGGGCATAATTAGCTGAACTTGGTCACATTAGAAATGGAATGCATGAGCAGATTAGAAATTATTTAGTTCCATAATATCAGGAGATTTCTTCAGTTAGTGGCATTTTTACAGATACACTTGAAGGACTGATAGGACTTGTAGGAGGCAATGACCATTCTTCTAACTAGCTTAGTGTCATGCCAAAACCATTTTATTTGGAATCTTAGGCCTGCCACACTTTATGCTGTTCTGCTGTGCATTTTCTATCGTGGAAAAATGGGAGGGGAGATTGTATGAGGTTTTTAGTACGTAGACATAGCAAATTCTTTCTAGAAAGCCAAAGTCACCCCTTGTCTCTGCACCTGCATGGAAGGAGATGGGTAGATTCTATAGCATGGCAATAGAAGATTGGACAATGTGGTGGGACTTGTCGGGGTGGAGGCAAGAAATTGAACTTTCAACTGGGTGGTGAAACCTGGGAGAATTCAGATTTGGGTTCTACCTAGATGTGCCAACATGGCTGTTAAATTACTGATTACATTCAGCTTTGAACAGTGGTTCCCAATGTGGGGCCTATGCCCCATAGGGGGGGCAATTGGAACATTGTTTAAACCAAGTTAATGGCCTTTGAGGCTTCCTCTGTGTGAATAGGAGTTCACTTTTTGAATACTAAGAATTATATGTCACAAGGGGGTAGGGTCAGGATTTAGAGCTGCTTAGGTGAGGCATGACCAAAACAAGTTTGGAAGCCACTGGTTTAGAAGAAGAAAATGTTTCCTTGGGAATGGCTATTCACATGGAGTCATTGCATATTGGTAGAAGAATTGGGTTTAAAGAATTAAATTCATATTGCTAGACATTTTCTTAGCCATTTTATATCAAAATATGACTCATTTGCCAGAAGTATGGCTTATTGAAAGGCATCTTGAGCTATTGTCAATAAGAAAGATTTATACGATACTTTTTAGTATAAAATAAAGAACAAGTTAATAATTTTTCTATTATCCTAAGATGGGCTACAAGAATGGTGGAAAGTCTTAAGCATAAAACGTATCAGGAAAGACTTATTGAACTCAATCTGTATGGTCTGGACTCTGGAAGACAGAAGGGAAAGGGTGGGGGTACATGATTGAAACATTTAAACATGTTAAAGGGTTAAATAAGGTTCAGGAGGGAAGTGTTTTTAATAGGAAAGTGAACACAAGAACAAGGGGACACAATCTGAAGTTAGTTGGGGGAAAGATCAAAAGCAACATGAGAAAATATTATTTTACTGAAAGAGTAGTAGATCCTTGGAACAAATTTCCAGCAGATGTGGTAGATAAATCCACAGTAACTGAATTTAAACATGCCTGGGATATATCCATTGTAAGATAAAATACAGAAAATAGTATAAGGGCAGACTAGATGGACCATGAGGTCTTTTTCTGCCGCCAGACTTCTATGTTTCTATGTTTCTAATTTGGTAATATAGTTTCACTCTTTACAACCTTTTTTATTAACAGATGCAGATACTTGACCAAAATAATTATCTTATTTCAGGTTAAGAAATCTAATCTAAAAATTGTTTGGAAATTATAGTTTATCTGAGTAGAAATTCAGAAATGTATGGAAACTATTACTATCCAGCTTCACCAATTACGTAAATCCCTTTTATAAAGCAGTCTAAACTGCTTGAAGACAGTGTTCCTTTTTGCAGACTAGGAAATTGGAAAATAATAGTAAAGTTCAGGTGTATCATTCCTGTTGAGATTTTGATCGGGATATTAGCATTGAGTGAAATGCATTTGATAAGACTTTTACATGTCTTTTCTTATTCCATATACTGGTAATCTGTGCAGGGATGTTGTCAGATTGTTCACGTCCTTAACCTTTTCCCACTAGGTATTAACCTTGCTAGTTTTTAAAATCTTTTTCTTTTTTTTAATTAATTTGATTTAATTTTTCAGTAATAGTCCTTCTCTCCAATTGGAATTTGATTTGTGCAGAGAATTAAAGTTTGTCTGACTTTGGCTTCATTTTTCCATAGCTATTTTCCTAAGATTGTGGGACAGCATGGGACTATGATGGGTGCTTTCTTCACTCAGCAGTTTGCCAATTTCTATTAGCAAATAAAACAATACACTGCTGACACAAAATTAACCTCAGTTTTTATATTTTCATTCAGAGCAAACTTACTGTTCTGTATTCATACAAATAATTTCCTTTCAAAATTATTTTTATTAGGTCTGGATTCACTTTTCACAGCAAACAATGCTTATTTTCCACTGTAGGAAGAAAACCATATTTAGTCTACAGTGGTCAGAATTAAAGAATCTGGTAGCATCCTTGTTGCCTAACAAATTTAATAGAAAGACATAAACTCTTATAATTTGCAGTTTACTTTGAGAGATATACATGCAGAAAACGTGGCTTTGAATCAAATTTATTAATCAGAAAAGAAGCTATCGGACTCTGATTTTACATTTTATTTCCAAAGCTATAGGTTACAATGAATTGTACAAAAATAAAAGCAGGAAATATCTATCTATCAATCAATCTCTTGATTCTATCTCTATGTGCTTGTCTGTCTCTAAGACTAAAGACAACACTTCCAGGTTGCTGCTTTAAAAACTATATATGCCTAAAATATGAGACTATTTTACAATTTACATTATATTTAAAAATGATGCTGATTTTTGGTGTACACCCTTTATTGAATTGTCAATATTATTTAATACTCCAATATTTTCAAAATAAATTTATTATACTAAATATATAGTATATTTAAATAAAAAAATAAGTGGAATAGCTACATGGGCCATTGGTGATGGTGTATTAATTAATAAGATTTAGCGTATTTTTGCAGTATTTCCATAATGTAGTTTAAAGTGATGCTTAAATATCAAAACTCAATACATCTCAGTCTCGTCAACGTTGCAGAATTATGAAAATTTCAAAAATGGGATAGAACCATTTGCAGTGTTTTGAGCTTACAAAAAAAAGGAGTGGTATATTAATGCAATTATAATCTTAAAAATTCTGTACTGAATTAATTTAGATGGGATTTTCAGAAGATCTGCCAGAACATAGAAAATTGACTTGTGTTCTTCTTACTCTTTTTTTTTCAAAATCTTGGAAGCATTTACCTCTTTAAATGTTTGGCCTAAGTGATAGGCAGTCCTCATTATATTCTAGATGGATAAAACCACATGGTGGCAGTCTTGAAAGAAGAATTCATTTGCTCTGGGCTCTAATTTTCCCCACTTATCATTTCATATTCTTTTTTTATTGTTAGTATTTATAGTATTTATCATTAGTAAATAGTACTGTACTTAGTATTTATCATTAGTAATTATCATTAGTATAAATACATCTTCTAGTATAGATTCTAATGTTTGCCCCTGAGCAAACAAATGGAATAGTAGAATTAATTACATTAATGCAAATTATTTCTCATGTATTGTTTCTTAAAACTGTATTAGTAATTAGTTGCATACTTTACGTATTGGGAGATTTTTGTAAAAAAAAAAAAGTACTTGTTATCCTTTAGCATTGACCAAGAACCTCTGTTTAGCATTGTCTTGAATTAGTGTAAGATAGCCTCTGGTCATCTGAGTAGTACAGCTAAATGCATAGAGCAGAAGTAAATATGCTAAGTATTCCTTAAATATTTTGGATGATGAATTTTATGATACCTGTCCTTTGCTATGCTGTTTAGGAATTGTAATCCAGCGTGTCTATGCTGTATTTTCTCCTACCAAGTATACTATCCAGTTAACTTCAGCCTGCTTTAATACAATCAATTTGGGCTTGGCGTTCCATAATCGTTTCCTGCAACTGTGGCAGATTTTTCCTGTAAGATTACAGTTAGAGTCCTAAATATAACGAAACTCCTAAAGTGATTTTAATATTTATTTTCTAATTTCAGGAAGGACAGGTCCACCATCATCTACAGCTGTAGCTGGTACCTGTCAACCTGGTATCACCAAAACAACATCTGTTCTCCAAGATGGTGTCATTGTCACAACTGCAGCTGGAACGCCACTACATAGCCAACTCCCTCTTGGGAATGACTTTCCTTTCATTGGTCCTGAGCACACTCTGCATTTTCCACAGAACAGCGCTTCAAGCAACAGTCTTCCGCCCTCTTTGAATCCTAACCTCTTTAGTTCGCTACCTATCTCTTTGCCAGTCAATCAACAACATCTCCTAAACCAGAATCTATTAAATATGCTTCAGCCTTCAACAGGAGAAGGCAAGTCTGAGGTCAACCTCAATCCTTTAGGTTTTCCCAACCCAAATGTTAATGCCGCTTTAGCTTTGCTCTCCGGTGAAGTGGATGGGCAGGTGCTGCAACCTGTCCACATCCAGCTGCTAGCAGCTCTTCTTCAGAACCAAGCCCAAACATCTGCCATGTTCCCTTTAGCATCTTTCAATCTGTCCATCTCAGATTTGTTGCAGCAACAGCAAAACGATACTGTGCCCTCAGTAACACAGATGACAGCCCCACCACCAGATCAGTTGCTTAGCAGTCAGTCAGATACCAACAGAGCTGAGACCCTGTTAACCAACCCCCTGGGAAACTCTTTCCCAAGCTTTTCAAGCACAGACACTGCTTCAAATCCCCTGCTCCTCCCAGCTGTCACTGGGGCCTCAGGATTCATGACCTTGAATCCCCAGCTGTTGGGAGGTGTTCTGAACTCTTCATCGGGCAGCACTGCTAACCATCCAGAGGTTTCCATAGCAATCTCCTCCCAGGCTACCACTGGCACAGCCACTACATCATCAGCAGTGGCAGCACTGTCTGTCTCAACCCTTGGTGGGACAGCAGTGATGTCAATGGCAGAAACATTGCTGAGCATATCTAATAATGCTGGGAATACATCTGGTCCAGCTAAACTCAACAATAACTCTGTGGTGCCACAGCTACTTAACCCTCTACTGGGGACAGGTCTACTTGGTAAGTTAAAATATTTTCATAGATTTTTGAAAAGAAAAGCGTTGGTGGGGGGAGCTTCTATTTTCTACTTTTTTAAGGAGAAAAAAAAATCCATTTCATTGCACTCCTTTTTTCCTAAAAGGTTTATGCTGTGTGAATCTGTTTGACCATTCCAGTGAAAGAGCACAAATAAAATTTAAAACAAATGTTAAATAGCATTTTAAAAACTTTTGTTTAGAAAGCTTGATGTTGTCTCAATTCAGTCAGCTAATTGGAATGGATTTTACTTATTTTTTTCAAAATTCATACTGCACAGTTGCTTCTTTGGGATGCAGCATTTTATTTAAAATATCCAAGGCATCACAGGGTTGTATGAGTAGCTGTGCAATGGATGAAAAAAAAATTTCCATGTCCGTAGGATTTAAAATATGCCAATGTAGCTAATCCCTAAATTCCATTGCAGCAATATATAAAGCAGACCAGATTCAAGGTAACAGGCTACCTTTCAGCTTTCGTTCATGCTGTCATGCTTTGGGGGTTTTCATTTTTTATATACCAGTTTCTAAATAATCTGATTTCCAATTCCCATATTTAGGGATGCAGTCATGTATACATTCAGTAGAATGTATGCCTCGGTAAACATTTAACTATTATATTATAACTCTGGGAGAGTATTGTACTGTTCCAATGAATTCAGAAACATGATTTGTATATAAGGATTTTCACATTTATTGGAATACAGTTATACAATGGACAATTTAACCTGGCTAAGAATCTGCCAAATTCTTGAATTTCCTTTAGGAATATTCCTGAATATTTTGTGTCTGTGCATGTTGAGCTGTTGGATTTCATAAATAAGCAATAGGAAAGGAGTTAGATAAAGCAGCATTTTATAAACACAGGTCTAACCTACTAATAACTCATAATAAAAAATGAATTCGTTTCAGCAAATATAAATACCAGACTATTTATATTAACTATAATCTGTGTAGTCTTTCAGTCTGCAATATTATTATGCTACAATCCCAAATCCTTCCACTCCGCCCTCCATATCTCTCGCAAAGCCAGTACTGTTTTGTAAAAGTTTTCAATTCAGCTCTTAAGAGTCTGCTTAAATAAGTATATGTTAAATATATATATAAATAAAACCTCTGGCTTTTGTAGGCTATTTTTCATGATTTTAGCAAATTCAAAGACGAATTAAAGTAGATGTATAGATATAATAGATGTGGTCTATAGATATAGATACACACTTATATAAAAGTTTTATTACAAAGAGAGATAAATATTATGAAAATTATTAGCAATTAAAGGAACAGATTTCTTAACAAATTTGTGAACAAGTTTCAGAAATTAGATAGCATTAGATGTATTACACCTTCACAATTCACAGAAAATGGATACACTGGATGGCTCCAAACATCTCACTAAGCCAAAAATACAAAAAAACCCACCCATACTTTTTGCTTAGCAAGCTTAAATGTTGCTATATATAAATTAATGGAAAGGAGAAACCTGAATTAGAATTTATAGTTGACAGATGTCAGGTAGCTGTAATAGAAAAAAGAAAATTCCATAACCACCAAACTCCAATAAAATGCAAGGAAAAATATTTCATTCTGTGTCTTTGCTTCGAAATGGAAAAAAACATGGCTTGGACAACACATATGCTTATTCTAAGGAGGATTACTGAATTAAGTATTCATATGTTTGGAATTGCAGGTGATGTGTCCTCGGTAAACACGACTCTTAATAACCATCAGCTCAATCATCTACAGTCGTTGTTCAACAACAATCAGATGTTTCCATCAAATCAGCAACAGCAGCTTCTCCAAGGTTATCAGAATCTCCAAGGCTTCCAAGGGCAGCTTCCCATTCCTGGACCTCCTAACAACCCAAATCCTATGGCTTGTCTGTTTCAGAATTTTCAGGTAGAAGTTGGCTTGTTTCTCAGGGATACATGGAAAGAATAATACAAACAGCTATTATGTTTTAATATTTACAGGGATTTTATCATAAAGCAAATCAATGGATTCCTTTTTATAATGTCAAAACTATGTGTGGTTCTAAAAATGTTTTAACTGTAAGCATGTCTGTTTCAGGTGTTAAAGTGAAAGCAATGTTAATTTTTTTAAAATGGAGAAACGAAATTGAATAATTGTGGAAAACTAATAGTATAATCATTATATTTCACTGTAAGAGTGGTAAATGCATGTTTACAGAAATTTTGCTCACACAGGCAACATTATCATCCTCTGAGTTGAAAAATTAAGCCAATTTTACACATCATTTGTATTTCTTCTTTTATTAAAGTATTGCTGAATTGAAAACCTAGGAAAGAATTAATATAGACAATGACAAGAAAAACTTTCTTCGGCATGATGAATAGAATACATTATTTTACTATTTTGGAAGAAATCATTGCTTTCCATCTACTTTTATTCCCAGCTGCTTTTTAATACATTTATGTCATTATATATGACTTATGCATATATCTAAAGTAGTCACTTTATTTATTAATAACATATTTCTCAGCTAAATTCAGTGTACCAGGCTTAAGCTTTAAACTCTTGACTATTTTGAACTTATATTTTGGAAGGATCTCCTAAATTTCTTAGAAGATAGTGGAAACTTGTGACTAGTTTCAAAAACTACGGTCCCAAAATTTATATTATTAAATAACATAAGATCTGTTTAAACTGTAAATAGGTGCTTGACAACAAAATAAAGCTTCCATCTTACTCTGTTGCCCCCCCCCCACAACATACAAACACACACACACACACACACACACACACACACACATATATATATACAGATAAATTCAGCTGACAATTTTATTTTATTATTTATTAGTTGGACTTGTATGCCGCCCCTCTCCGAAGACTGATGATAAATGATTAAAAAAAACCTTTGGGTTGAAAAGAAGCAATTCTGAAATTTTTGTTTGAGGCCATATATTTTTATATCACTGAAGAAAAAATGTGAACCACAGCTGAGAGAATGCAGTTGGTATTAATAATACTGGACAGACTTCCCCCCTCCCCCCCAAAATGTTTTGCTTCATGAAAAAATTCTGGTGATTATAATAGACAGAATATAATAGACAAGTGTTACAATGTAGAAATACTACATTAACTTTTAATAGCTATAATGTATTTAATTGCATAATGTTTCTGACACACCGCATGAATTCAGCAGGGTCAAAAAAGAGTTTAGCTGATTTTTGTTTGTATGGAGTGTCTGATGCGTCTTATTGCTATATCCAATCAGCATTGAGGAAATACAGTTGCTCTGATACCTTTTTCTTCCTCGTGGTGGATATAGTATCCAGGAATGAGTTAACTCCATTTATCTCTGATTGCACTGAGTCTGTCAAAGCTGTTCAGGACCTGCCCTTGTTGCTAACCTTGACTGCTTTTTCACTCAGTCGCTCAGCAAGGATGGCTGTGCCAATCAGGGATAGGTCCCTCCCAGTTCAGACTGGTTCACCCGAACCCGTAATGACCCATTGGTGACCTCATGATGATATCACCAAACCAGATCAGTTGGTGCTGGTCCATGGGCATTGCCATCATTTTTTTTTAAAAAAATTTTTTGCATGCAATATCCAGCTTTCCAAGAAAAGGCGTATCAGGTAAGACCAATGCCTCTTTTCCATTATGGCAATGTCCTGGGAGAAAGCTTTCACCATGTTCATCACTGACTGCATCTAGTTTTTCAAGAAAGAAATCCAAGTATGAATGCAGAAAATGAATCTTCCGTGGCACATTGCGCTTCGTGGTCTTGTGTGTTGTAAGAGGTTTATCAACCAGGTCAATTCAATTCACTTCAATTTATTAGATTTGTATGCCGCCCCTCTCTGAAGACTCGGGGCGGCTCACAACAACAATAAAAACAGTATAACAATGGAACAAATCTAATAATAAAATTACATTAAAAAACCCAACAATTTAAAAACCATACAACACATACATACCAAACATAAAATATAAGAAAGCCTGGGGGAGATGTCTTAATTCCCCCATGCCTGGCGATATAGGTGGGTCTTGAGTAACTTGCGAAAGACAAGGAGGGTGGGGGCCGTTCTAATCTCCGGGATATGGGATACGGTGCCCTGTAATTGGCAAAAAAAAAAAAGGTCAACAACATCCTTCAATGTTTTCCAGGCAATTTTCAACATTTTTTCTCTGGCCCCACAAACAGGCCCTCAAATCTTTTTTTCACTGATAATGAATCTGATCTGTTGACAAACTAAAATACATTTCTTAATTTTGGCATCAGTTATTCTTGGAAACATCAGTCTCATTCAAAAATCTTTACCTTCCTTGTTCATTGCTTTCACAAAATTTTTCATTGGTCAGAATTTTTTTGTGAAGCAGAGACGGCAATATCTTTGTCAACAAGTGATTTACTGCATGTGCCATATTTTTTCTGTCATGGAATCAAATTCCTCCAGAGTGGCCATTTCTTTTTCATGTAATGCAACTTTCTTACACAATTGTTCCATTTGTATATGTAGCAACAACAGTTGGTATATATTCAGGATGCATTCCCAGCAGCAGAACCACTACTTTTACATCAGCAACATTGTTAAATTGTTGCCCGAGCATCTTATCACAGGGTAACGCTAGGCATGTTACAATACTAAAAAAGATAAAACTAAAGAATAACTATAAACAATGCAAATAAAATACTATAAAAATACAAATATTTCTGTTCCTCTTGTACTTGGATTTTTCATCAACAACTAATTCCATAGATTTGGTTCTGGGGTTTTTCATGAGTTCAGTATAACCAATAGGTACTGAACATTTTCATTGTGTAATAACAGAAGATTTATGTAAACAATATGTGATAAGAAAAATTACAGATTATTTTTGTGATTAACAGCCAAAAATCTATAAGAAAAGGATTCAGGAAGCAAAATTTTTATTGTCCAGTGTAATAATAGAATCTTCAAATGTAAATAAAGATGAGTTCACAACTGTAAATTGTAATAAAATATGGAGGCTGTGAACATGAGTTATTAAGGAATAGGAGGGAAATCCCCACAGATACAAAGCATCATTCCCTGGGGTTACATGGTGGTTGCAGAAGAACAATACAGTGAACCCTCGATTATCGCGAGGGTTCCGTTCCAGGACCCCACGCGATGATCGATTTTTAGCGAAGTAGCGGTGCGGAGGTGAAAACACCATCTGCGCGTGCGCAGATGGTGTTTTTGCTTCCACTGCCGCCCGCCCTTCGCCCGCCCACCCCGTTGCTCGCGCCTGGGGTGCGCGCGCGCTTGGGGACACCCCAGCTCCGCTTCCCAGCTGGGAGGCGGAGGTGGGGTGTCCCCAGGCGCGCGCGCTTTCCCCAGCAACGCGCGCGCGCGTGGGGACACCCTAGCTCCGCTTCCCAGCTGGGAGGTGGAGGTGGGGTGTCCCCAAGCGCGCGCGCTTTCCCCAGCAACGCGCGCGCGCGTGGGGACACCCTAGCTCCGCTTCCCAGCTGGGAGGCGGAGGTGGGGTGTCCCCAGGCGCGCGCGCTTTCCCCAGCAACGCGCGCGCGCGTGGGGACACCCTAGCTCCGCTTCCCAGCTGGGAGGCAGAGGTGGGGTGTCCCCAAGCGCGCGCGCTTTCCCCAGCAACGCGCGCGCGCGTGGGGACACCCTAGCTCCGCTTCCCAGCTGGGAGGCGGAGGTGGGGTGTCCCCAAGCGCGCGCGCTTTCCCCAGCAACGCGCGCGCGGTGGGGACACCCTAGCTCCGCTTCCCAGCTGGGAGGCGGAGCTAGGGTGTCCCCAGGCGCACGCGCTTTCCCCAGCAACGCGCGCGCACGTGGGGACACCCTAGCTCCGCTTCCCAGCTGGGAGGCGGAGGTGGGGTGTCCCCAAGCGCGCGCGCTTTCCCCAGCAACGCGCGCGCGGTGGGGACACCCTAGCTCCGCTTCCCAGCTGGGAGGCAGAGGTGGGGTGTCCCCAGGCTCGCGCGCGCCGCCCGCCCGCCCACGCTGTTGCCGGCTCCGCTTCCCAGCTGGGAAGCGGAGCTGGGGTTTCCGCACGCGTGCCGCCCGCCAGCCCACGCCGTTGCTCGCGCCGCCGCTGGGGTCTTACCGGGGCAAGAGGGGGAAGACCCAGGGAAGCCTCTGCCCGGCGGGGAAGCTCCACCATCTACGCATGCGTGGAAGGGCACGCATGCGCAGATGGTGGAGTTTACTTCCGGGTTGAAAACTAGCGATATAGCCCTTTCGCGATGCTCGAGGACGCGAAACTCGAGGGATCACTGTAATCTGTTTTGGTAACTTTGGGAAGACATAGTTGCTTTAAAGATTTTCAGTGCTGTGCTTCTGCTCCTGTATTCCTCAGCAGACCTCCTTTGAAATTTTTCTGAAGTACTGTACTATATTACATAGGCTTGAGAATTAAACGTACACAAGATGGATTTAGTTCTGAAATGTATGTTTTCCCCTGATCTAAATATGCATTTTTCAAAGTATATCATCCAACCCAAGAAGTATGTTTTTTTCAGAGGAAAAAGAATATTCCAAATTTCTCTGAGCATATCAAACAAGGGATATAAGGAAGGACATGTATCAAATGAACGCAGCAAGAAAATGGTATTTAATTGAGATTCAAATTTAAAACTCCAGTGATGAATCATGCTTGTTTGATTAGGATACATATCCTGCAATCTAAGTTCTACAGTGCAAAAAAACGTTAGTAAATATTGTAAATCACACTAAGCTAATGTTACTTTTAATTGTATTCTTCCTTTGTAGAGATATATTTAAGGAAGGCATGAGTATCCCATGGCTTTAGCCACTGTTAACTATTAGCAACTTTCCTTGTCTTAAGGCAGCCTCTAATTTTATTTTCCTTTTTTTTTTAAAGGTGAGAATGCAGGAAGAGACCGCTTTTCTGAACAAGAGAATTATCTCTCAAATAGGGATGCCACCAGTTCCTGAAAGTTCCAGTGCATCAGTTCCTCCTTTTCAAGAGGCTGTATGCAATTTACAACAAAGGACAGAGCCATCTGTAGGACAACAGGCAAAGGACATCGGTTTAGCTGCCCAGAGTGATGGTTCAGTTGATGCCATCTACAAAGCAGTGGTAGATGCTGCAGGCAAGGGAATGCAAGTAGTCATCACCACGGCGGTTAACAGTACAACACAAATGAGCCCTATTCCAGCTCTGAGTGCCATGAGTGCCTTTACAGCCTCAATTGGTGATCCATTAAATCTTTCCAGTGCTGTCAACGCAGTAATACACGGACGAAATATTGGCATTTCTGATCATGAAGATAGAGCAAGGAACATGAGGGGGGCACGACTGTTGAAGAATTCGGAACACCTTAAAAATTCCAGTGACGGGGATAGTTTGGAATATTATAAACCAACAGTTTGCAACACACCAAAAAAACAGTGGGAAGGGGAGCAGAGCCCTGGAGGGGAGATGAACCGATGGAAATGCGAGGAGGTTTTAAATCACTCATCCCATATCCTCAATAGTCCTTGCCATGAAAGGTCCAACCATATTTCCACATTGCCATTAATCCAAGGCAAGCAACGTCCAGTATTATTACCCCAACGAAACTGTCACAGTGATAAGATGGTGGAGGAGAACTTCAGGTATAGCAATTACAAAAGAACTATGATGAGTTTTAAAGAGAGACTTGAGAACACTGTGGAACGATGTGCGCACATAAATGGAAACCGGCCTCAACACAGCAGAGGGTTTGGAGAGCTACTGAATGCTAAGCAAGACCTAGGCATGGAAGAACAGTCTCCAAGTTCCTCTAATAGTTTTGAAAGTTCTCTGATGAAAGACTACATCCATTACAATGGAGACTTTAATGCCAAAAGCATTAATGGGTGTGTGCCTAGTCCTTCAGATGCTAAAAGCATCAGTAGTGAGGATGATCTAAGGAATCCTGATTCCCCATCTTCAAACGAGTTGATACATTACAGACCAAGGACGTTTAATGTTGGGGACTTGGTCTGGAGCCAAATTAAAGGACTGTCGTCTTGGCCTGGTAAATTAGTGAGAGAAGATGACGTTCGCAACTCATGTCAACAAAGCACTGAGGATGGGAAGGTACATTTATGCATATGTATATACCTATATTTATATATTGACAAAGGTATGACATGATCAAGCTTTGTAGTAACTTTTTTTAAAGGAGGAAAATGGTATTGATTGCATTTTTCAATTTGCATCCTTATCTCTTGTCTATAATTTCTTTAAGGTATTCTGCTTTGTATAAAAAATAGTCTTTATTACGTTTTTGCATTTCAAAAGGACATACAAGACGAACAGACAACGAACACATGAAATACAGCAAAAAAATTCATGCATCAAAACAAATACAAAGAATGATTACTTACAGCCTTTACAGAATGTTTCTATATCTAATTTCATGTTACAATACTATTTGGTTTCTTTTAACCTTCATTAACATTGCTTTGTATTAGCACTTGTCAGCCTTAAGAGTAGCTTGGGCACAGGACTGTCCTTTTAAAAATGCGTAAAATAGGGGACTAAAACATATTCTACTGAAATAAATGAATCTCCTTTCAAATTAGGTCATGCTATTTTGATGCAATTTGAATATACCATAATGTCTAGGTGTCATTTTTATTTGTTTTTCTAAATCAAATATTTATTGTTATAAATGTAAATGTTGCAAAGGTTCACAGGAAGGCAGGATTTTCGGAAAGGATGGCCTTACCTTTTGGAAACCTGTGTCTGGTTCAGCTAGCAAGAGGGTGTTTTCAACTCCCAGAAGCCTGCTTTCCTGACAAAGGGAAAGCATCCTTTTTCAGCACTGCTCCCAAAAATCTGAAATACATCTTTTTGGGGAACTGCATTTTCTCTTCCTCTGGAGCCATGGATTTTTAAAGCTGAAATAAAATAAGTCAAGCTATCCTAAGCAGAGTAAAAAATATTCCCTAATTTATATTCTTGATGCAGCCTCCCAAAACGTTAATAGCAGGAAAGTCATACCATTGTTTTGTCCCTTATACAGCTCAAAGCTGGATCAAGACACGCTCTATGGTCACTAAAGAGAATAGGATAAAAACTGCCTTTGGAAGGCAAATCGTTTCTGCTGTGATTGTAATGTTTGTACACATGCCCTCTCTGAATTCCTACTATCACCTGGTGCTTCTTACCAAGAGGCAGACTTTACATTTAGAAATTGAGAATCATCCAGATTGTCTAATGACACAGATTAGAAAGTGTGATTATCATGATAATAAGGGATGAGTCAAGATTTCAGAAGGTGCTTTATTACATGTTACCAGGGTTTAAATTATCCCCCACTCATTATTCAGTGTCCATCTTAAATTCACAGGCTCTCTTCTACTATTGCTGTATTTTCCATTATTTACCATTTCACAATATCAGTTCTTGCTCAGCTCATGTAGACACATTAATACCACTATTCAGATTTCAGACCTACCCGATAGTAAGACACCCCCGATTGTAAGACGTATTGGGGGTTTCAGGGGGGTCGGCTAATATAAGCCGTACCCCGAAAGTAAGACATATGTCTTACTTTCGGGGAAACATGGTACTAAAAGCGAGGGAGCTGCGCGCCCAGGAGAGTCTCCCTTATGCAGCCTGGTGCCAGCTGGCGGTGGCGGCTGCGCCCAGAGCTTGGGCCACCTGGCGGGCGAGGCGGTGGCCCTGGCCGAAGCGGCGCGGCTCTGGCTGCGGCACGAGCGAGAGCTCCGACTGCGGCAAGGCAGCTAGATGAGAGGGTATTGCCGCTTCCCTCTCATCTAGCTGCCTTGCCGCAGTCGGAGCTCCCGCTCGTGCCACAGCCAGAGCTGCGCCGCTTAGGCCAGGGCCGCTGCCTCGCCCGCCGGGTGGCCCAAGCTCTGGGTGCAGCGCGCCACCGCCAGCTGGCACCAGGCTGCGTAAGGGAGACTCCTGGGCGCGCAGCTCCCTCGCCAGCGCCGTGAACTGCTCCGACGCCTCCGACACGTTCGGCTTGCACAGGAAGCGCTTGCGGAGCTTAGACGACACCAGCCGGTAGCGCGTCAGGAAGTCGCCGCCGGCTCCGGCACCCGAAGAGGCCTCACCCGAGCCGAAGCCCGAAGACGAGCCGGCCCCGGTGCCCGGGACAATATAAGACATACCCCGAAAGTAAGACATAGTGGGGCTTTTGGGGATAAAAAGAAAGTAAGACACTGTCTTACTTTCGGGGAAACACGGTATTACCATTTCAATTCCATCTGTTCCTGTAAAATTTGGAGGTGTGTGATCCTGGTTCATTTGCAGTAATGATCATGATGATCATCACAATCAAAGCCTTTTTAAAATAATTTTTATTAAGTATAAACATTAAAAATGACATTAAAATAGAGACAAACATACAAAGACAAAACAACACATCTACAAATATACATATCAACCTCTATGATCATTCTAAAGTAAATTTTCTTAAGTTACATTTTCATTTACATGTCATTCATCTAAACTGTATTTCCTTTACAGTTTTTATCTATTTCTAACCAATTCCAGACTTCAAAGTACTCTGAATCCTCTTTCTGATTTAATTATATTGTCAATTTGTCTAATTCCGCACAGTCCAAGATTTTTCTTATAATTACATTATCAGTTGGTACATCACCGTGTTTCCAATATTGTGCCAGTGATATTCTTACTGCTGTTAATATGTGCAATATAATGTACTGGTGTTTTCTTTCAATTTTTTGAGCAGATATACCTATTAAGAATACTTCTGCTTTCATATTGATTTTCTGTTCTGTTATTTCTTCAAGCCAGATGTGTATCTTTTTCCTGAATTTTTTTAATTATTGGGCAGGTCGATCACATACGATAATATGTTCCATTTGTATGTTGGCATTTCCAACATTTAGAATTCATGTTTTGATACATCTTGGGCAATCTCGCTGGTGGTAGATGCCATCTGTAGTACATTTTATAAATATTTTATTTATTTTTTATTTTATTTTTATTATTTGGATTTGTATGCCGCCCCTCTCCGAAGACTCGGGGCGGCTCACAACAAGTGAAACAAATCATAATAATCCAATTAATTAAAATATTTAAAGATTTAAAAAACCCCATATACTAACAGACACACACACAAGCATACCATGTATAAATTAAACGTGCCCAGGGGGAGATGTTTAATTTCCCCATGCCTGACGGCAAAGGTAGGTTTTAAGGAGTTTACGGAAGGCAGGAAGAGTAGGGGCAGTTCTAAACTCCGGGGGGAGTTGGTTCCAGAGAGCCGGTGCCGCCACAGAGAAGGCTCTTCCCCTGGGGCCCGCCAACCGACATTGTTTAGTTGATGGGACCCGGAGAAGGCCCACTCTGTGGGACCTAATCGGTCGCTGGGATTCGTGCGGCAGGAGGCGATCTCAGAGATATTCTGGTCCGATGCCATGAAGGGCTTTAAAGGTCATAACCAACACTTTGAATTGTGACCGGAAATTGATCGGCAGCCAATGCAGACTACGGAGTGATGGTGAAACATGGGCATACCTAGGTAAGCCCATGACTGCTCTCGCAGCTGCATTCTGCACGATCTGAAGTTTCCGAACACTTTTCAAAGGTAGCCCCATGTAGAGAGCATTACAGTAGTCGAACCTTTAGTTAATTTGTTAATTTAGTTAATTTGTAATTATTACTCCAAATTTTTTCCCTCTAGTCCAAATTAATATTATACCCCAAATTCTTATCCCAACTAATCATATTACCCTTAACGATTTCTTCTTCCATTTTATAATTTAACAAGTACAGTGGTACCTCAAGATACGAACCCCTCGTCTTACAAACAACTCGTGATACGAACCCGGGGTTCAGAAAAATTTTGCCTCTTCTTACGAACTTTTTTCGAGTTACGAACCGGCGTTCGGAGACTGCTGGGAAGCCACGCGGCTGTTTTAAAAGGTGACAGCCGGGCGGCGGGGCTTCCCAGAAGCCTCCCGAACGCCAGTTCGTAACTCGAACAAAGTTCGTAAGAAGAGGCAAAATTTTTCTGAACCCCGGGTTCGGTTCGGGAGGTTGCTTGGAAGCCCCCCAGCCCGGCTGTCACCTTTTAAAACAGCCGCGCCGCTTCCCAGCTGTCTCCCGAAGCCGAACGCGGAAGTTCGGCTTTGGCGTTCGGTTTCAGGAGACAGCTGGGAAGCGGCGCGTCTCTTTTAAAAGGTCGCAGCCGGCCTGGGGGGCTTCCCAGCACCCTCCCGAACCCCGAACCCGGGTTCGGGGGGGTGCTGGGAAGCCCCCCAGGCCGGTTGCGACCTTTTAAAACACCCGCGCCGCTTCCCATCTGTCTCCTGAAGCCGAACGCCAAAGCCGAACTTCCGCGTTCGGCTTCAGGAGACAGCTGGGAAGCGGCGCGGCTCTTTTAAAAGGTCGCAGCCAGCCTGGGGGGCTTCCCAGCACCCCCCCGAACCCGGGTTCGGGGTTCGGGGGGGTGCTGGGAAGCCCCCCAAGCCGGCTGCGACCTTTTAAAACAGCCGCACCGCTTCCCATCTGTCTCCTGAAGCCGAACGCCAAAGCCGAACTTCCGCGTTCGGCTTCAGGAGACAGCTGGGAAGCGGTGCAGCTCTTTTAAAATGTCGCAGCCGGCCTGGGGGGCTTCCCAGCACCCCCCCGAACCTGGGTTCGGGGTTCGGGGGGGTGCTGGGAAGCCCCCCAGGCCGGCTGTCACCTTTTAAAACAGCCGCGCGGCTTCCCAGCAGTCGCCAAAAGCCGTTTTTTTGCGGGGGGTTTTTTGGTTGCACGGATTAATTGACTTTACATTGTTTCCTATGGGAAACAATGTTTCGTCTTACGAACCTTTCATCTTACGAACCTCCTCCTTGCACCAATTAAGTTCATATCATGAGGTATTACTGTAGTTATAAATTTTTGCTATCGTTTTTCCCCAGACCCCAATCAAATTTTATCTAATCCTAATTTCTCTTTTGCCTTATTTTAATCTATATCTAATCTATATCTAATATGGCCACCAATCAATTTTAACTCCTTGTTGATTCAAGGTTTCAATATCTTTTAAGTTTCCTTGTACATCCAGAATTTCCGTGTATCAAACCATTTTATGTTTATCTATTGTACTGGGGTGTATAATTGTCTTCCATACTGGAGAACCATGTTGGGATTTCTTTATACTGTTGATGTTTTATTTTAATCCATATTTTATGTAATGCTTTTCCAATTTTATGGTTATGGAAATAGGAATGTGTTTTATGTTTTTTATCCCATAAAAACCCATGCCATCCAACCTGTTGGTCATATCCCTCAAGTGTTAATATTCTTGTATTACTAAGGAGTATCCATTCAGTTATCCATTGTAATATTGCTACCTGGTAATATAAATTCCAGATGTGGCAGTCCAAAGCCCCCTTGTTTTCTATAGCCTTCGTTTTATACATCTCAAAGTAGCATACATAATGCCCCTGCATACTATTTTTCCCCAACCACCCTGGGAGAATGATGGCTTGAGACACAGCTCAATTGAACCAGAACCATCTATCTAGTCCTCTAAGGAGGATTAGAACTCACAATCTCCCAGTTTCTAGTCTATTAGAAACCACACTAAACTGGCTCACAATTTGGAAAACATAATGTTTATGGAGTATTAGAGGCCACTCATCTATACCACCAATCTATTTGATGATGATATAAACTTCTTAGATGTTTGTTAAAGACAGCACTCTATTCAGTATAAGTATTCTAAACATTTGTTTAAACAAATTTAATTAAAGCCCTCAGTTCAGGGTTTATTTTATTTTATTTATTTATTTATTTATTAGATTTGTATGCGTCCCCTCTCCGCAGATTCGGGGCGGCTAACAACAGTAAAAAGACAACGTAAACAAATCTAATATTAAAAAAACTAAAAACCACAATTTAAGAGATCAGTCATACATACAGTCATACCATACATACATTTTATAAGCCTAGGGGAAGGGAATATTTTTGATGACAGAGGTGGGTTTTTAAGAGCTTACGAAAGGCAAGGAGGGTGGGGGCAACTCTGATATCTGGGGGGAGTTGGTTCCATAGGGGTCGGTGCCGCCACAGAAAAGGCTCTTCCCCTGGGTCCCGCCAAACGACATTGTTTAGTCGACGAGACCCAGAGAAGGCCAACTCTGTGGGACCTAACTGGTTGCTGGGATTCGTTAACAGGTATTAAATGTTAAAATAGATTGTATAAAAACTATTTTAAAGGAAATGTCTATATAGAAATTTTTACTAACAATTTGCTGGTTTTGCATGATACCTAAACATACTTGATTTCTGATAATCTTCCTCCATTTCGTTACTTATTTCACTATCTATTGTAAATAAATTCAAATCTAAAACCTTTTTAGTGTTAGATGATATCATTTTCAGGGCAACTTAAGCATTCAATCATTTCTCCAAAAACTTGGGGAGGGGGGAATCACATAGTCTAAATGACTGTAGAAGAAGGAGTGGCAGAAAATGTGGGTAGAGTTTTTTGTTTATTTGTTTATAAAATGTATTGACTGCCCATCTTATCACGTGGTAACTGAGATAAAAGAGGGATCAGCTACATAGCTACAACCAAATTAAGTCCAATGTCCCTTGAATTCCATTGATTTTTATATAACCCCAAGTAGGTGTTAACAGTGAGTTGAGAAGATTCCTGTGCTTAGGCATGAGTATTAATAAATCAGTCTAATTGGACTTTTACATGTGAACCTGATCTTTCGTATCTGATATTAATTTTCTCAAATAGCCATTAGCATCTGCTTGGGATTATATAACAGTTAATGGAATTCGGAGGGGGGGTTAGACTTCATTTGCTTATGGCTACTTAGAGATTCGAGGCTGATCCATCTTGTAACTCTGCCCCCAGATTCTACCACGCCTTCTACACTGACTTTCCAACAGAAATATAAACTCAAGATGATTTAAGTAAATACAATTTTTAATCAGTCTACTTAGTGTCTTCCATCATATTTTCTTCTTTCAGAATTTCTATCTTTTCTTTGCTCTTATAACTGTGTCAATTGCTCCATAAATACAGCACTTCAATCACTCAGTACCTGTTCAATTTTTATCTTCTGCTCTCTTCTATTTCATTCTGCTATCCATCCTTTGGCTACTTCTACCAGATAGAACTTTGTGGTGGCCTCTCACCAAGTCTACAAGCTTCGCTCCTTGTCTATCCAGAAGTTTCTCTCTCCTGGGAAAAAGGGATATCCTTCCAAACTATTTAACCCCAGGAGTCAAGATCCCCTTGGCTTTTTATCTATTGACAAAATATCAACAATAGTATAGGGAGAGAAAATGCTTATAGCATGTAGATAATGCGTGAATATAGACAGTGTAAAAAAGCCCAACATGTGGATTTGTAACCTGAAAAAAAAAAGACAAAAGAATATAGTTATCAAAAAATAAAAATTTACATAGAATTATTAAGTTCATCATCAGTAGGGAAAAAAGGAGCATATAAAATAGAAAGCTAAATGTTTGGGTGTTTGTGGGATAGCTTTATCAAGATAGCATGAAAATATAAAGTCATTAAGAAGCAACTTCCAATTTCTTCACAGCAGTTCCAAGCATTGTTACTGCCCTCCCAAATTATATAGCATAGTTCCAATCTTCTCATATACAGTCCTTTTTATTCAATAAATCTGGGAATCAACATTTCATTTTTAATCCATTTTGATAAAGAATTTCCGATATTTTATAAAAGTAGTTATTGTTCCTTCCTTAGCTAAACCATTCAATTTAGCAATTTCTGCAAGAGCTACTACCATCTTCACAATTTTCACAATTATATTCCACAATTAATTTCCTTCCAGGTATTTATGGCTTTTTTCCATTTTGTACATATACAATGTATTATATATGATAACTGCCTTGCTACAGTTACATTATATAAAGCCAGTATTCCATGAGACTATTTTGTTGGCTAACCTCATAAGAAAAGTTTAAGTTCCAACTAAATATTGATTTTTCTCTGCATCATCCTATGTGTTTACTCCAACATTATTTTCACTTCATAAGTGCACTGTGTATGGTCAAATGTCCTTTCATAATCTTCACATTTCCAACAAAGAGGTATCTTTATACTCTTAGACTGAAATGTTTACTTTCAATGTTAATTACTACCGAGTACTACCAATATCTCTTTACATAAACAGCTACATTCATATTAGAAAATTAATTAAATATTGTACAGTAGCCATGGTGGTTCAGTGGTTAGAATGAAGTATTGCAGGATAACTCTGCCCACAGCCTGCAATTCAATCCTGTTCAGCTCAGGTTGACTAAGCCTTCCATCTTTTCAAGGTCGGTAAAATGAGGACTGAGATTGTTGGGGGCAATATCCTGACACTGTAAACCACTTGAGGGTTATAAAGCATTGTTAAGTGATATATGTCTAAGTTATATTGCTGTAACCAATAATATAACACAGTCACCAGTGTGTTCAGATGCCCTGCAACATCTGTAAAAATGTACATAAGCCAGTAATAAAACATTGGTGGGAATGAAGAGTTGAAAAAGTTACTGCTAGGTTCTCATGGTATGTATTGTAGAATGTATTGCTAAGGTCCATCAGTTAATGTTCCTCATTTAAGAAGGTGAAATGTAAGACAAATTCATTTTATTGACCTGAAAAGAAATTATTTTTCTACTCCTAATTCACTTTTAAAATAGGAGAATTATCTTGGATGAATTAAAGTATGATAATAGAGACAGAGTAGTTTGTTCTGTGTAATCTTCCTTTGGGGGGGGGGAAATCTAAGAGTGGTCCATCTCTTGAATCATGACACTTACCTATGGATATTAATTATCTCAGTATGTTCTAAAAGTATCAGAAGATTGAGGATAAGTAGTACCAGATATACTTTTTTTATTACCAGTATTACAGCTACTTTTAAATTTCAGCAAATCACTTTAAAACTTCAATTAACAAATGAAAATGTCTTTAAGAAAAAGGAAGACACTGTACTAGCATATGGGTGGTTCTCGATTTACAACTACAATTGGGACCAGAATCTTGGTCAATGAACAAAGCAGTTTTAAGATATCCATACAACTGCTTCCCTGAACAACTTCAATCCTGGCTCTCGCAGTTTGACCATTAAATCATGCAGAGTCACTTGGCTAATGAAAGGGGTAGTGCATAAGTTTAATAAATAAATAAAAGAACCACGCAGGTCATTAAGCAGATAGAGTGAAAGAGCTGCCTACCATACATAGGAAGGCGTTCATGCCCTGGGCTGGAAAAATGAAGCAGGGATCCCAAAGGACCAAGCATTGTTTCTGTAGTCCAGAAAAAGACTTCTGCCCTCCCCTCCCGCCACCCGCACACATGGATTTTCTGGGGAAGCCGGCAGAGAAGATTGCAAATGGCAAACACATCATCACGATGCAAACAGTCATAAATGAGAATGGTTTGCCCATCACCCAGATCACAGTTGCATGGCTGCAGGTGAAGAAAGGGTGTTATAGCATTTTACTATGGCTAGAAGTTTTTAATGGACTATAAAGCACCCCCTCCAAGCCACCATACCTTTGAATGGTCATTAAACAATCCCTTGTAAGTTAAGAACCACCTATAGTAACTTTTGAATTTCCCAGCAAATGTTTCCATTTATACTTTTTATAATGAGCAATGTCCACAATCACTCAGAAGGTCCTAGAATACAAAGTAAATGTCATCAGTGCAGCCTCACAAACTCTACTATATTAAAGTTAGAGGAAGACATGTTGAACACGGAGTTGCAGGCAGTTTCGGGGCATAGATATTCAGGATGGAAATTCTGTGTTTCACTTCTGCAGTTGCTTTTAATGAAGTTCTCTGGAGTATTGATGTTGTAATGGTTCATGCATTCATAAAATGTATACATTAGCAATTATTGGAATAAAAAGCTATTGTTTAAATGAAAATGTAAAAAACAAAACCTTCACCAAAGTAATATAGGATGTCATCAAACCAAAGTAATAAAGGATGTAATAATAGCATTGTTTCAGACTTTAAATGTTAATTTAGATGTTTATTATAAGTGAAATGTTAATGTAGATGTTTTTTGTTGGTGAAATGAACTGTGAAGTTTTTTTTAATTCAATTTGAAAAACAAAGTTATTTACACATAATAATTGTAATGTCACTTGTACATATAGCTATAGAAAACAACTCAAGCATTTACAAAGTTCAGTTACGAACAGAATTTACTAAAAACCCTACACTTCTGAAATATATAATTTTTATCACTTCGATGCAGCTGAAATGTCTCTGTTGCCCAATTTGTAGCTTTGTTGTTTAATTACAGTGAACCAAATTGTATTCTGCAGCACTGGTGCCAAAACAAAATTTATATTCACTGTTTTAATAATTAACAATATTAAGACAATGGATTATTGTCTAAGAAGATACTTTCTTTGCTTGTTATTTAAAAATCATACATATGGAGGTAAGCTTTAGTTGGCCCCTCAGAATCTAAAGGAAGCTCTTACTAAGGAAAAATGCAGTGTTGCTATTGGTCTGTTTGCAGTTGTCCTAAACTTTTATTCTACTTTTTCATATGAGAGTTATTTCCCAAAGTAAATCAAAGTTATTTCCCAAAAAAAGTCAGGCAGTAGGGAAAGCAAGTAGGATGCTTGGCTGCATAGCTAGAGTTATAACAAGCAGGAAGAGGGAGATTGTGATCCCCTTATATAGAGCGCTGGTGAGACCACATTTGGAATACTGTGTTCAGTTCTGGAGACCTCACCTACAAAAAGATATTGATCAAATTGAACAGGTCCAAAGATGGGCTACAAGAATGGTGGAAGGTCTTAAGCTTAAAATGTATCAGGAAAGACTTAATGAACTCAATCTGTATAGTCTGGAGGACAGAAGGAAAAGGGGGGACATGATCGAAACATTTAAATATGTTAAAGGGTTAAATAAGGTCCAGGAGGGAAGTGTTTTTAATAGGAAAGTGAACACAAGAACAAGGGGACACAATCTGAAGTTAGTTGGGGGAAAGATCAAAAGAAACATGAGAAAATATTATTTTACTGAAAGAGTAGTAGATCCTTGGAACAAACTTCCAGCAGACGTGGTAGATAAATCCACAGTAACTGAATTTAAACATGCCTGGGATAAACATATATCCATCCTAAGGTAAAATACAGAAAATAGTATAAGGGCAGACTAGATGGACCATGAGGTCTTTTTCTGCCATCAGACTTCTATGTTTCTATGTTTCTAAATGGGTGTTATTATTGAGAGATGAAGCTATAGGACAGGTGTGTCAATTTTTAATTTCATTGAGGATTTCATCAGGGTTATGTTTGACCTCGGGGGGGGGGGGGCATGACTGGGATGGGTATAGCCAGCTTAACATCACTTGTAGCGGGAGCCTTTGGTGACCCAAATGCTCTGGCAATGAAAACGGGCTCCCGAGTTCTGTTTTCTCTAGCAGAGGCATTGCAGGCCAGTCATTCGCTGCTTCCAGGGTGGCCCTGTGAACCAGATCTAAGCACCCCAAAGGCTGAATGTGGCCCCCAGGCCTTGAGGTTGCCACCCCTGCTTTAGGAGATACCACAATATGTGTTATAGGTAAACTCATTTGGGGCTATACTCCATAAAATAATATTTTGCCCCAATGAATATAACTGAGTTTTTTCTTAAACATTGTTGCTTTTTTGGGATAGTTGCTACCTCTGCCGCTAATCTTAAAATGTTATATAAACAATACGTTTGCCGTAGGTTTGAACTACCCTGTTTTCCCCAAAATAAGACATCCCCTGATAATAAGCCCAATCAGGCTTTTGAGTGCATGGCAATAAAGCCAAGCACTTTTTTCAGGGTTCAAAAAATATAAGACAAGGTTTTATTTGCGGGGAAACACGGTAGAATTCTGCTGCTGCAGAGATTAAATGTTGGACTTTATGAGTGGGTGAATTTCAAATACAGGTGGTCCTCAACTTACGACCATTTATTTAGGACAAATTTTGAAAAAAATGACTTGAAGGCCAGCCTTTGCATTTACAACCATTTCAGTGTCCTTGCAGTCATACAATCATAATACGGGCACTCAGCAACCAACAATGTGTTTTCAGCAGTTGCTGCATCCCGAAGTTACCTGGCCATTATTTGTGACCTGGGAGGGGGCTTTCGTCAAACAAAATGACTGGGGTGAGCCACATCAAAAAGGTCATAAAATCGGGTGAGGGCTACATGAGCCGCCCCGAGTCTTCGGAGAGGGGCGGCATACAAATCTAAATAATAAATAAATAAATAAATGATGACTTATTTAAACATTGTGCCCCTTAGCAACGGAAGTTCCAATCCCAGTTGTGATTGTAAGCCAAGGACTATGTGTATTCCTATTTGATGTATATGTTTTCAATATTCATCTTGAAATACTTAAGATCTCATAAACAATTTGGTAAGGAGTTACAGATATTGCCTTTTTTTTCATGCAATGACAGATTATGTTTTGTGGGTCACCTTAATAAAGGTAGTGCAATTTTTATTTTGAAGTAAACAAAATATTTTTTTATTTTGAAAAACATCTAAAAAACCTACTGCATAGTCTATTTAAACATCTCCATCCTCCTCCGAACCTTCAGGGAACTCCTAAAGCAGTTCTATCCAATTATGAAGTTGTTTAACTTGAAGTTTCCATCTTTAGCTTTTCGCGAAGTTGAAATATAGATTCATGTATTTCTTTGTATTATACCTGTGAAGTTTGGGATATTACTCTGACCTCTTGAAGCTGAGCTTAACGCTGGAATAATTGAATGTCTAGGTAATATAATTTGTTGTTCATACCTTCTCTCAGGTGGAACCTGACAAGTTGAAAACACTAACAGAAGGTCTGGAAGCCTACAACCATGTCCGAAAACGGAACAGAAAGTAAGTACCCTATAAATCTTTACAATTTCAAGTATTCATCTCATCTCATGTAAGAAATGCAGGAATTTAAAAAAGGGGGAAATAACCAACTTAAATTTAAAAAGATTAAAAACTTTAATAAAACTCTTACATTTATATAGTTCCAGCCCAATGCCAGGCTACATTGATGGCAGGGATATTTTCAACTAGCAAGTCATTCTGTGTGCATGTCGGTCCCAGGGGGCAACTGTAAAAGATGGATAGTTGTTTGAATAGTAAATGTCCTTGTCTTCTGGGGGAATCTCCCATTTTTCCATGTGGTATTTTGTTCTAGCCATACTAGTGCATAGTCTATTTAAACATCTCCAGACCATCTACTCCTCCATCCAAACGCCAGAGAATTATCCTCTAGGCTACAGTATCCAATCCCTTCAGCTCTGCACCATGGAAGGGTTACATATTTTTGTGTCAAATCACCCTGGTGTATCGAAGGAACATCACAGCTCCTTATTTGCCTCTCGGCCCAACCCAGGGCCATTTCCAAGGCAGTTAATTTTATTGATAGCCGACAATTCTATCTATATGTGTCACATGTTTTTTTTTGCTGAATTTGAAAATTAAGGGAGACTAGGATAGATCTATTTCGGCCTTATTTTGGCCTCATCAGCTAGCCATACCCACTGGGACTTGAACCTGCAACATTTGCCTTGTAAGGCAGAGAATTATCCTCTAGGCCAGTGATTTTCAACCTTTTTTGAGCCACGGCACATTTTTTACATTTACAAAACCATGGGGCACATTGAGTGGGTGGGTGGGTGGGGGCGGCTAAAAAAAGTTTGGACAAAAAAATTCTCTCTCTCTCTTCCTCCCTTTCGCTCTATTTCTCCCTCCCTCTTTCTCTCCCTCCCTCTTTTTTTCTCTCTCCATCCCTCTTTCTTTCTGTCTTCCTTCTTTCCTCTTTTTTGCTCTCTTTCTCTCTCCCTCCCTACCTCCCTCTATGTCTTTCTCTCTCCCACCTTCCCTTCCTCTTTCTCTCGCTCTCTCTCTTGCTTTCTTTCTTTCTTTCTCTCTCTCTCTCTTTCTTTCTCTCTCTCTTGCTTGCTTTCTCTTTCTCTTTCTTTCTCTCTTTCTCTCTCTCTTTCTTTCCCTCTCTTGTTTTCTTTCTCTCTGAGCTTCGCGGCACACCTGACCATGTCTCGCGGCACACTAGTGTGCCACGGCACACTGGTTGAAAAACACTGCTCTAGGCTACAGTATCCAATCCCTTCAGCTCTGCACCAGGGAAGGGTTACATATTTTTGTGTCGAATCATACACATACACAAACACACACATACATATTCACTCATTTAAATCTGTTAAATAAACTTTACAGATTTCAAAATAGTTTCAAACACCATCTCAATAAGAGGCAATATGAGGATAAAATAAATAGATATGGTAAATTATGCCTTCTAAATCCTATATAATCTCCAGTGCAAGATTCACCAGAGGCAAAGAAGCGGTGTATTGGCCATTTTAGATATCTCAAGATCCCTGTAAGAGAATTTAAAATTAGCCTTTCAGTCTTAGTGCCCTACTGGTAATGAAGCATTTGAAATATTTGCTACGCTATACGAATGTTTGAATGTTACGAATTCTTCTCACGGGAATAAATTATATCCATCACATACACATAAAAATGGAAATGCTGAATTTAAGGAAATCCAAACCACATTGTCTCAAAATTGTGTGAATTTGCTAACCACTGAGACACACACACATCAAGGGAGTTTCTCCTAAAAGCTGTTTCAGTCCCCAAGATGCAACAGGCTTCTATTACATTCTCTTTTCTTTGTACCCAATGGATTGAAGAAGGAGATAGTATAAATAATTGCCTCTGCTCACCCTCCCTAATCCCTTCATCTAATCTGCCCCCCCCCATATTTTCACTAGCCAATAATTCCTAACCCCATATATTGGCCATTGGACAAACATTTATTTTGAGCCAAGGCAATCTATTTATCTAAGATTATAAAGTGAACGTGGCCTCTGGCAAATTTACAAGCTGATTAGTCTGTCCCATCTGTAATTACATCACGGAATAAAGACTGCCTTGTGCAGCTTGTAAAGAAGAAAAGTGATACACCTTAACAGATTGAAAAGCAATGAGCAGGTGAGCAATTAAATGAGTGACTGGTGGAGAGGGCACAGGAGACAAAGGAGGAAGCAATTATCCCCACTGGAGTTTAGCTCAGCACAATTACCCTTTGCAAACATTCAACATCCTATCTATGAAGAACTACTACTACTACTACTACTGTTACTATTACTGCTATTACAAACCGAAACATTTTTGAACACATATAGTATTAATTCTTTTAGTCCTGCAAGCAAATAAGGAGTAACCAATATTGGTATAGTTTTTCTTCTGCCTACTCAGCATTTCCAGATCTATTAGATTTTTATCCTACCTTTTATCTTTTCCCACCACAGCTTTTAGGAGAAACTGTATTACTTTATAAGTAACTCAAGGCGGTGAACATTCCTAATACTTTCCTTCTTCTCCTGTTTTTTCCTACAATAATCCTTTGAGGTGAGTTGGACTGAAACAGAGTTAGTGGCTCAACGTCACGCAGGAAACTAGAACTCCCAGTCTTCTAGTTTCAAGGCCAACACTTTAGTCACTATACTAAACTGGGTCTCTACTTAAAGGACAGAAGGAAAAGCCTTCCTTTGTCAAAACACTGCAAAGTTGTTCATGCCATTCATCTTTTCTTGCTAGTAGTGCCTTGCAAATACAACAAGCCTATTTTAGTTTTGTTTAAAGTTTTCTACTCCATTTGAATTGGGTTATTTACTGTTCTAATGTCTCTCTATGTTGTACTGTAAGCATATAACTCATTTACGCACCGTCCCCTGCCACATGGGACGATGACAACACAAGAAAAAAGAAATATCTCCAATAGATTAGCTAGATCAAGTGACCAACCATCTTTTACTTGCTGTTTTGGTTTTATTTTAGATATTTATTAGACGTTAGACAACACTTAACTAGTCCCATAAGCGGATATTTAACCTCCCAGACCAGGCAAAATATATAAAAGTTTATGACCTGAGGCATGGTTGTGCTATGTACCGGTAGGTATCTCCATAGATGGCAAAGAAAATAACCATTCTAATTTATTCACAATAAAAGTTCTAATTATAGTTGAAGATATAAGTAAGCCAGACTTTCAATTTGTACATGCTTAAAGATTTTAATTTTAATTTTTAAAACAGCAAATATCAAATTTAAAACTCATAGAAAGAAATGGTCTTTGCATAAATCTTGGCAATGGGTCCTGAGATTTTTTTTAAAAAAATTACTAATCCATAGTAACAAAGCTGAAATTTTCACCAAATTTGTCAGTTATTGCGAGATGACTTTTGATAAACTCCAGTTTTTCAACTGGTGCTACAGAATTATTTCCAATTCAGTTCAATATCTTCAGCCATTTGTCAATTCAAATACAGGGGAGGGCTGCCAAAACTTTTACTACCACACTGTGGGCGTGGCTTATGCAGGACGCCCTGCATTTTCTTTCAACATCTTTCAATGCAAATTGGGTGCTCTCAGGTGGAGCTCCATTTTCGCTACACCACTGCGTCCCCCCCCCCAATCTGGGCAGTAGCCCACCCCTGCCTGGACGCTTCTGCGCAAGCAAGCACATGAACCAGTAGTAAAGGGTTTTAGAACCCTCTACTGGGATGTGTGTACTGTGAATAGAATAAGATGGCGGCTACAGCCAAATACTATCAATCTGAAAAAAAGAATCCTAATCGATTTTGTTATGCATGCATGTGATAGTCGGTGGGTTAACACAGGCACAAATGTAGTCTTTTCCAAATTTAACAGATATCTAGGATTAGTGAGCACAGGCATGAAATGTAGCTGGTCTAACTGGCTCCCGCAGGGCAGTAGAGCCAACTGCGCGAAGCCCCAACCACCCACGCCGATGCCATGACATCTCTTTTTTGGGATGGTTTTCATGTTCTGCACATGGGCAGAATGCTTTGCGTATGCGTGGACAATGGCATGTGCGAATGAAGCATGCACATGCATGTAGAGCACACATTTGTGAGCCAGTAGGGAAGAGTCTTCGGAGAGGGACGGCATACAAATCTAATAAATTATTATTATTATTATTAGTAGTAGTAGTAGTAGTAGTAGTAGTAGTAGTAGTAGTAGTAGTAGTAGGTTTCATCCCTGCTCGGTTCCTGTCCCACCCAAATAGTCTATTAAATCAAGATAATTATATTTGATTTCTATGGCCCATTAGAGTTAACATGTATATTATTTCAGTTATTTCTGTACCATAAAATTTAAGAATATTAGTAAAAATATGAGTCTTAAACCATGACTTCGTTCTGGATAATTGTAAAGAACATAATCTTAAAGATGCTAACGAACATCATCTTAACCGTTTATTGTTCTATATAGCTACATGTGTTAATAGAATGCATTCAACTTGTTTGTGATCTATTGTTAACTTTCTGAGGCAGATTTGATAGATATTCAGAGGGAAGAAAGTATTTGAAAATCTTTGCACAAACAGATGTTATGTGTAGTGCTCTGTTTTAAAAATATTTTTTTCCAGATGAGAACATAAACATCTTTTTGTCCTAAAAGCTGTAGTGTTCATATAGCTATTAAAAATAGAATATCGTAACTATTTTGGAAATATATTTAAAAACGTTGGTATGGTTGTTATGCTTTTTTAATCTGTGTTAAGTTTTAGACTGAATTTAGAATTGAAATTCCTTACCAAAATGACCACATTTTCTGTCCTCTTACTGAGGTATGCAATTAGACAGATTTCACTTGAGTGAAACTCTTTTAAAGGAGAAATCCAGTTCAAATTGAAAAATTCACATGTTCAAGAAAGGCCTCCTTCTACAGAGAGAAAACATGGAGATGATTTTTCCCCCAAGTTGCACACTTAGAAGAAGGGAGTAGCTGCTCATCTCTTGTCCCATCTTGGGTTGTGCACATTGAACCGAGCTGCTATTTATTTGGCTATTTGGTTTGTGCACAAGTTGATCTCATTCACCACTCATCTCAGAAAACTATAATATTCTTTAAGAACTTTCAGTGCTATAATCATGAAGAGGAGTAACTTGTTTTGAATAAATTATTTTGTTCACTATTTTTATCACAAATTTTCCATCTACATGGTTAATTATTAAGTAGGAAATAAACCCACATTTACGCAAATTATCAATATATTCAATTGTCTTGTTAGAATAGAATAGAATAGAATTTTTATTGGCCAAGTGTGATTGGCCACACAAGGAATTTGTCTTGGTGCATATGCTCTCAGCGTACATAAAATAAAATGTATACATTTGTCAAGAATCATGTGGTACAACACTTAATGATTGTTATAGGGGTCAAATAAGCAATGAAGAAGCAATATTAATAAAAATCTTAGGATATAAGCAACAAGTTACAGTCATACAGTCAACATGGGAGGAAATGGGTGAAAGGAATGATGAGAAAAACTAGTAGAATAGAAGTGCAGATTTTGTAAAAAGTCTCACAGTGTTGAGGGAATTACTTGTTTAGTAGAGTGATGGTGTTCAGAAAAAAACTGTTCTCGTGTCTAGTTGTCTTGGTGTGCAGTGCTCTGTAGTGACGTTTTGAGAGTAGGAGTTGAAACAATTTGTGTCCAGGATGTGAGGGGTCAGTAAATATTTTCCCCGCCCTCTTTTTGACTCGTGCAGTATACAGGTCCTCAATGGAAGGCAGATTGGCAGCAATTGTTTTTTCTGCAGTTCTGATTATCCTCTGAAGTCTGTGTCGGTCCTGTTGGGTTGCAGCACCAAACCAGACAGTTATAGAGGTGCAGATGACAGACTCAATGATTCCTCTGTAGAACTGTACCAGCAGCTCCTTGGGCAGTTTGAGCTTCCTGAGCTGGCGCAGAAAAAACATTCTTTGTTGTGCTTTTTTTATGATGTTTTTGATGTTAGGTGACCATTTTAAAATATTCCTCTTCCTATTTATTCTATTCTTGATATATAATAAGACTCCAAACACATCTGTACTGTATTTTTCGAAGTATAAAGCACACCTTTCCCCCCCAGTCTTATATTCTGAATGTAGCCCCAGCCAATCTCTGAAATTGAGGTTTCAGAGGTTGAAAAATGCAGCTTCAAGCCATTGAAATGGAGCTTCAGACATTGAAACAGAGCTTCAGAAAAAAAAAGCCTTTGAAACAGTTTCAGACTGAAACGGGGCTTGAGAAAAAAAAGCCTCCAAGACGGAGCTTCAGAAAAAAAGTCTCTGAAATGGAGGTTTCAGAGGCGGGGGAAAAAAAGCAAGGAGCAGACCTCACAACCAATGAACCCTGGGAACAGGGTTGCTAAAATCCACCTCTGGGAACAGCTGATTGGGGTATTCTGGGAGGCCGATCCATCCATCCATCCATCCATCAACTTTTTTCTTATTTTTCTCCCCCAAAATTAAACGTGTGTTATACTGCAATGCGTCTTACAGTTAAAAAAATCTGGTACTGTACTTCTGTTTCCCCCAATTTTGCTGCACTTAAATCCTATATTTTGAGATTCCCAGACCTCACAATTTTAATCAGTGCATCTCCAACTGTTTTATTATTTTTTAAAAATTCTATAAGTCTGTAATTTTAGACTATGTATATAACTTCTTTTAAAATATAATATTTAAAAAGCTCTAACCAACTGCTTTCAATGTATGTCTTCCCTTTCTTTCAAATCTTTGTCATTAATTATTTTTCCTAATGTTATTCTTAATTCCTTTTATTTCCTATAAAACCTTCTTCAAGTATACCTTGCTGGTTTTGATCAGTTATTAACATTCTACTAATACATAAATATGTGTCAGATATATACATGTGAATGTGTGTGGATGGATGGATGGATGGATGGATGGATGGATGGATGGATGGATAGGCATTGCCTTTATTTGTTGGAATCAACAGGTAGCATTGAAAGTCACAATCACAGGATGGCAAGTCAATGCAGCATAATCCCAAAACAGGTTACGAACACCAAATTGCAATCACATTATTGCTAGGACACTGCAATGATCAGAACTCCAAGAATCAGTTGTACAATAAGTAGCAATTGTACAGTGTGGTCAACAGCTCTTGAATGAATGGTCATAATTTGAAGACTACTTGCATGTCTTTGCCTGTGTACACACTAAACTGAAAATATACAAAAATGTATCTCTATTATTGAAAAACTGAATAGAATGTTAACTTGAAGTTGCAATATACAGTGTTCCCTCAATTTTCGCGGGTTCGAACTTCGCGGAAAGTCTATACCACGGTTTTTCAAAAATATTAATTAAAAAATACTTTGCTGGTTTTTTCCCTATACCATGGGTTTTCCCACCCGATGATGTCATACGTCATTGCCAAACTTTAGTCTGCCTTTAATAAATATTTTTTTTAATAAACTTTAATAAATAAACATGGTGAGTAATAATCTGAATGGTTGCTAAGGGAATGGAAAATTGCAATTTAGGGGTTTAAAGTGTTAAGGGAAGGCTTGGGATACTGTTCATAGCCAAAAATAATGTATTTACTTCTGCATCTCTACTTCGCGGAAATTCGACTTTCGCGGGCGGTCTTGGAACGCATCCCCCGCGGAAAGCGAGGGAACACTGTATATGTATGTATGTATGTACGTATATTCTACTGAAAAGCTGCAGCATTATTGTAAATCTATTCCTCCCTTTTCATCTTAGAAGTGGGAAGCTAAATAACCATTTAGAAGCTGCTATCCATGAGGCCATGAGTGAACTTGACAAAATCTCTGGGAATGTAAGTACCTAATAGTTAATTTGTGGGAAGGGGTGTGACAGCAGAGGGAGGAGAAATAGGATTCCCCAAGCCTAGCGTTTGTGAAGAAGCAGATAACTGGAGCAGAAGCAAGAAGGGGAAGGTTTACAGAAAATAAATATTCCACGTAGTTTAAGATAATGAGTTGACCATAATATTTCAAAACATACATTCCCAATTAATTAATTAGGTAGATTTAAATACATTCTCAGATCTAAAATAGAAGTAATAACTTGGCTCAAATTGGTTCTCTAGACACTGTATCGTGTCCCAGTGATTTCAACAAGTTGCTTTTTCCACCTCTATTCATAGCTAGTATCCTGTCCCAATATTATTATTTTCACTGCTTCTGACTATCAGAGATGTGTTGTAAGGAACAAACCTGGTGAGGCAAGAACCAACAGTTTCCACATTAAGGGAGAATTTTTATGCCAACATACCTCAGCTGCTTCTCAAAATCAGCCAAAAGTTGACTGGCTTTCAAGGCACAGGGAAGAGACTTAGAATTTAAACCATGAACCATATGTATAGGTTTCGCTCTGACATACTGAAATAGGAAGCTCTTCTATATGTTTGTACCTTCATGCTAGGCCAGTGATGGTGAACCTTTTTTTCCCTTGGGTGCCAAAAGAGCATGCACGCATGCTATCGCACATGTGTGAGTGCCCACACCCATAATTCAATGCCTGGGGAGGGCGAAAACAGCTTCCCCTGCTCCCCGGAGGTCCTCTGGAGGCCGGAAATGGCCTGTTTCTCAACTTCTGGTGGGCCCAATAGGCTCATGTCTCCAGGCTCCAAAAGCTTCCCTGGAGCTGGGGGAGGGTAAAAATGCCCTCCCCCATCCTCCAGGAGGCTCTTTGGAAGCCAAAAACACCCTCCCAAAGCCTCTGTGCAAGCCCAAAATCAGCTGGCTGGGACACACACGCACGTTGGAGCTGAGCTCGGGCAATGGTTCATATGAGCAGATATGGCTCCCCGTGCCATAGGTTCGCCATCATTGTTCTACGTTATAACAAAACTGATCTAGCTGAGTCAAATATCTGTAGAGATGATAATATGTTATCTAGTATATAAGAAGTTTAAAATATTATTTAATATTTCATTACTGTTAATGAGGAGCAGGTTGATTTGCTCGGTTAGGATGCTGAGTTGACAAGCAGCAAGTCCGTGGTTGAGACCCAGTTGCTACCATGGGACATGGGGAGCTCCTATCAATCGTTCCAGCTCCTGCTGTCCTAGCAGTTCGAAAGCATGCATTCATAAGAAGATACCCCTTCGGTAGGCACGCTAATGGGGACATGAAAGGAGCCCGCAACTGGGCATCCCACAGGCAATGATTAGATTAGATTAGATTAGATTAGATTAGATTTATTGGATTTATATGCCGCCCCTCTCCGCAAACTCGGGGCGGCTCACAACAATAATAAAAAACAGTACATAATAAAAATCCAATGCCCACCAATCTAATTACAATTTAAAATTAGTAACTTCATAAAACAATCCCAATATATATTAAAAAAACAGGCACACAGTCAATCAATCAACAAAACAACATGGGCAAGGGGGAGGTGTTTTAGTTCCCCCATGCCTGACGGCAGAGGTGGGTCTTAAGGAGTTTACGAAAGGCAGGGAGGGTGGGGTCAATCCTAATCTCAGGGGGGAGCTAGTTCCAGAGGGTTGGGGCCCCCACAGAGAAGGCTCTTCCCCTGGGTCCCGCCAGACGACATTGTTTAGTCGATGGGACCCGAAGAAGGCCCACTCTGTGGGACCTTACCCGTCGCTGGGATTCGTGCGGCAGGAAATATTATCTAATATTTCATTACTGTTAATGAGGAGCAGGTTGATTTGCTCGGTTAGGAAGCTGAGTTGACAAGCAGCAAGTCCGTGGTTGAGACCCAGTTGCTACCATGGGACATGGTGAGCTCCTATCAATCGTTCCAGCTCCTGCTGTCCTAGCAGTTCGAAAGCATGCATTCATAAGAAGATACCCCTTCGGTAGGCACGCTAATGGGGACATGAAAGGAGCCCGCAACTGGGCATCCCACAGGCAATGGTTATGTCACAGCTAATTCATTCAACCCGGAAGCAACTCTGTGCTTTCGACACGAGTGCTATGCAATTACTGTTAATCCTTAAAGTCTCTCCTTTTTGTTTTCCCTAGGTGCATCAGATTCCACAGGGAGACAGACAGCTGAAGCCTCCAAAACCCAAGAGGAGGAAGATCTCTAGATAACATTGAATGTCTTTGTTACTGATCTGGCTCTTACATAACATGCACATAATTTTCATATATATAAATATATATAGATATATAATCACCACAAGGTGCTAAACAAAACAGTGGTACAGTATTCTTATTGATAAAGAGGGAGAAAGTTAATCCAGATCTTCTAAAGATTGAAGAGTGTCTATAAATCCTTTTTTTCTATAATACTAAAATTGTGATTATAAAATTATAGTCCAAATGTTTCTGCAAAATTTTCATTATGTACATAGATAAAACAGAATTTCATGACGATATCTGAAATGTAAATAGTGTACTATTGTCATGTACAAGCTTACCTAATGCACACTTTATCTTTTATTGTACAAAAGAATAGTGTACAAAATTCTTTGGTTTCTATTGAGTACACATACAAGAGACAACCAATGTAAAGTGATAAATAAAAATACAGCCTAAATGCTTTTATATAATAATGTAAAAAATGCTGTTTTTGTATTTAACAGCAGTGAAAAGGCATGATTATGTAATCCCCTAATTATGACCTAACACTTTTGCCACTGAGTGTTCATTTATAGTGTCTGTTTGGAATGAACCTGGCCTGGAAGTACTGTAGGAGAGTGAAACCTTGCAGATTCCTAATGGGATGTGGGCTCATAGGTCAAATTAAGATATCAAAAGCTGCAACTACCGGTTGCGTGAGGTTTTTTTTTTTAATTGAGTTTTAAATTACAGTATTGTAGATTTTTTTAAAATTAAAAATATTTAGATAGACTATTTGAATCAGCTTTAACAGAATTTCCTAGCGACCCGCTTTGAAATCAGAAACATATCAGCATTTATTTTTACTTCCTTTTTTTCCCCAAAGCTTTGAACAAAGCCTAAAGTAGCTATTCCAATTTATTTAAGCAAAGAACACAATTCCTATTCAAGTATGAGAGCAATAGCCCAATTGAAGGATTCATTGTTGTTGCTAATTGTTATCATTAAGATTACAATTTAGCAAAAACGTGTTCCTAAATTAACAAAGGGATTCAATGACCAGTTGTCCTTGGATATTTTTACTATGTTCAGTAGACTGGGTGAGTGTAAGCAATTACTGAATTCCACTGCCTGCCAATACCAACAGCATTTTCCTTATTAATACTAAGGTTAAAGGTGGCTTGCTGAACTGTTAGCAGCAGTGGCCAGGATCCATCCAAAGGACTCCACAGCTAGTTCAGTGCACCTGTAATATTTTTCAAAGTATCTTTTGAACAAAATCTCCTTATTCCCAGTTTGGAGATTATCAGCATTCTTGAACTATTGGCAACTTTCAAAACAATTATTTCCAGTACGGTGGAATTCTTGTTGGAGACAGGTAGCAATTAGTTAAAGCCCGGTTGAAACATATCCAAATCTTTGGACAGACCTAATGTAGCTCTTTGGATCCCAGCCAGTGATTTTATCAGTATTATGTAACATATCAGATTTATTTTATTTAATAAGAATTATTTATACCATTAACAGATTCGTATATATAAATATATAAATATATCTTTATATATATTTATATTAATGTGGCAGAAATGTGCAGGTTGAATCTATTAACTAGATTATTTATGTTATGTTAAGTTTGAAAGAAATGTGAAGCATATATGTTAGAATATGATAGTACACTACAGATACATGAACCTGAAGCTATGAGGTTTCTCAAAACACCCATTGTGTACCTTTGAAAGAAATTATAATGCAGTGTCATTTTTAATATGGGTGCTGCATATAATGGCAGTGGCCTTCTCCCCTTTTCCAAGTATCCCAATTCACTATGCCTAGGCCCAAGATGGAGTCTCCTGAGGACTACCTGCTACCTCTTCATCTAGGAGCCACCGTTGTATCTCATCCTGTAACGTCATTCCTTAAAATGGCCTAGTTACCTCTCCTAGCAAAGATTACTGGTAATCAGCAGTATCCAAGGCTGATAACAATAAGTCTATAACCAAAATGTAGTGCTCATATGAAGAGAACTTATCACCTGCCTAAATTCATGTTCTTTGGGCCCCACTCCACTTCCCATGTGAAATGAGTCCCAGAGGACAACAACTTTTGGGAAACAATTCCCCCCACGCCCCCAGTCCGTTCTCCTTCCCAATGCACATAACTCAAGCATGGGGCTAGATCACCTACTGTCAACTGGACCGCTCTCATTCCTTTGTCCATACCCCAGTCTGCAATTAACCACACTAAGCTACAGTGACCTGGAGACAGGAATTCTTCCACTCTTCTACCTGATGGGTAGGTTCATTGTGTCTTCTATGTGATGGCAGGGTAGTCTCCACAATCCTACACAAAAGCTCATTTGAAATGATACTTTGTGTATCTTTGTGTATTTAGCACTCTTTCATTTTGTTTTATTTTTGTTACAAGTTGATGTGTTTGTTATGTTTAAAGAGTTAATGTTGTCCATTTTTCGTACCAGCCGGCTTTCTGCTCGTGTCTAAACAGATGTTTCTATTCATGAATACTCATGGGTGTGTGTATGGGTGGATGTGTGTTTATATTTAGTAGTTTTTTAAAGATTTTTTTTTTGGTCCCTAAAACTGAATTTGTATTGACCAACCCTTCTTTTGACATTTTTAACTAATTAGGTTTGTACTCTTTTCTCACCAATGTATACTTTACATTAGTAGTCTATGTAAAGTATTTTTGTGCACTCGATTTCATTAATATTGGCATTGATGTGGGTGCTAGGAATAGTTTGTTTCAGTCCATACAGATTTTTCCCTCCTTTTTAGAGTTTTTATGGTTTTATGTAAGCAGTTGATGTAAATATTGTGAGCATTACAGGTCATGCAGTGTTGTAACATTTTTAAAAATGTTGCACATACTTTACAATTAAAAAGCTGGTCGCTCGTACTTGAATTTGCCCATAGAGCCATTTCTTTCTCTTTGCATTAATGCATAAATGACTTCTTTTAAGAAAAACAAACAAACTCAAGGCCCAACCCTATTTTTTTTTTTGTTGTTATTGTTTAACAAATCTATATTTTTCTAACAGAAGATTTTAACATTTAAAATGTTTTGCCACCTTTCTAATTTATAATAATAAGCTCCTATATTTAAAGAATGGGGAAAAATACCTTCATTTGCAAAGGTAGAAGAACTGATTCTGTAACTTGGCACGATGACAGAAACGGGAAGCAGAACCAGTGAAATTGGGCCCCATAAGATGACTAGCCTCTCATTAGCTCAATTAGTGGATGTTTGTGTGGTGTTTTGAGGATATAAAGTGGTAACTATCCTCATGTGTCTATTTATTTATTTATTCTTGGTCAATTGTGATAAAAATTATATAAAATCAAAGAAATTATTCTTTCTATCATGGAGATTTATGAACACCATTTCTGTTTATGAAGAAGTTTTAATTCCTCTAGCCAATTATTTAGGCTGACGAGTGTTGCTGGCACTAGTTCTGAAAATCATATCCAAAGGGTGAAAATTAATATATGTCCCATAGTAGTTATGGCCACAGTCTTAAGTTTGGAGTTTTGTTTTAGTCTTCATATTTAAATTGCTCAATGCCATTGTGCAGACAACATGCTAATAACGCAATGTTATTTGTGAATTCCCAGAATTTAATGGTATAAAGTATCATGGTGGACTGAATTACCTTTTATTAGCTACAGTTTGTATTTTGCTACATAGGGTTTTTAATATGAATATTCCAGAAGAGCAGTAGCATAATAATGCTTTTCTATTTTAAAAGAACCCCATTCTAGTCTTATTAAGAGTTAGATTTTTTTAAAAGAAAACAAAAATACCAGTTTTGTAAAATTTGATAAAATTGTCAATATTATGATTAAATCACACAAAAAATCTCACTGTGATGTTCTCTTCCGAAAGGGGGCCATATTTGCACAACATTGAGCTGGGAGGGGGTGCACATCCCTGACTTAAAAATGGGGTGTATATTGTAATATTAAATAACCCAAAACTAATGCTGAGTTAAATATTTAAAACTGAGATTGATTGACCCTCCACATTTGCATGTTGTATTCACATTCTAATATTGGTGTCAATTAATTAAATACCATATCCACAGGCCCATAAAAACTTGAAAATTTATATTTTCTACTATACTCTTCACATTACTGCTAGTGAAACCTTAGTCTTATCCTTTAATTCACTTATTCTGTGGAATTTACCTAAATGAAGTTTGCAAAGGCCTTGAGGACATGAGCTTTAATTTCAGAAGTTGGTCTACGCACTTAATTGCATCCTACATATTTTATCTGACATTTTAAAAACTGGTGCTATTCACAAAGAAGGCATATTCCTTTCAATGCAGATGCAAGTATTTTATTGATTATCTCCAAAAGTGACCAATGACCAGATGATCATGAAAGACACTTCATGCATATCCTGATTTTTCTCCAAATAATGTAATCAAATACATATATACATCACTTTTACAAACGCCAACGTTTCAGAAAACTAGCTATGGTTCAACTGTTATGGTATTGTTTTACAAAAGAAGAAGAAATAATTAAGGGGGTATATGCTTGCTTTGTTATCATTTTGGTGATCCTAATAGTCTACGACATGGAGTATAGATTGAACTGAAGAGGGTCTGATTCATTGACTGCATCACAATCTTGAAACAGTTTATTAATCCATATCCTACTTAATCATGAAAGTCCCTGTAATTCGAATGAACTTTCGAAGTCTGCATGGCTAAGAGTCAAGGATTCAAGAGGTACCACCAGCTACTGGTAAAGATAGTCCTTGACGTACGACCAAAATTGAGGCCAAAATCTGTTACTAAGTGAGACAATTGTTAAATGAGTTTTGCCCCATTTTGTGACCTTTCTTGCCATAGTTGTTAAGAGAACCACTGCAGTTGTTAAATCAGTAACAAAGAGGTGAATTTGGCTTCCCCATTGACTTTGCTTGTCAGTAGGTCCCAAGAGGGGATCACATGACTCTGAGACAGCGCAATAGTCATAAATATGAATCAGTTGCCAAGCATCTGAATTTTGTTCCAATTACCACCGGAATGATCATAAGTAACTTTTTTCAGTGCCATTGTAACTTTAAACAGTCAAAAAAAAACAGTTGTAAGTCGAAGATTACCTGTATTTGACTTCTGAAGATAAAAATGAAAATCGTGTACTTTAAAACAAAAATAATAGAAATAATAGAAATGGTCTGTTGAGATAAATACTCTTTCTTCAAGTAAAAGATTTAAGGATTGACTTTCAACTGAACTGAATTAAATTCATTAGAGACTAGGGGGGGGGAATTTTTATTAGGGGACTTTGGTTGTACTGCACCAAGAGTCTTGTCCGGTACCAGTATTGCTTTTTTAAAAAATAGTGTTAAATTATAAGAAAGTAAAAGGGTCAATATACAGTATTGATTAAAGAAAAATGGCTAATAAATAATTTTCCAAAGATTCCTAATCAAATTTGAACCACTTGTGAAGAACAGGTTCCAAGGCTTTGAAAAGCATTATATACCGGTATATACTAAAATTATTTTCTATTTCTGATATCAAGAGATCTTGATTTTATTACTTTTATTTCAGGGGATGAGTATAATTGCTTTGTTCAGTTTAGTATTCATAGAACACTTCACCAAAGTTCTGAAGAAGTTTGGATCAGACTAAATGTTCTTTTTAAATCAGTTTCATAGCCAAAGTAGTACTAAAGTTTCTAGGACATCTATTGTCTGTGTTACATAAAAATAAACTTAAAACAAAACCTTTCAAAAAGCTAAAGGGAATGAGAATTGAAAGGGATAAATTATTTCTACTGCTTAAAACATGAAATCATCTTTTGGAGTACATGACAGGTAAGTTATCTTTAGGTTATCTAAATAGCTTCATTGTTCTGTTTTGTTTCTTCTCACCTATCAATATCACAGGCATCAAGGTAAATATAATGGAGTCCAATGTTGTCTAGATTAGAAAACAAAATATTGCCCATTAACAGATTCTTATCTCTACTACTAATTCAGTCTTAGACTCTCAGGGTAGATCCCTAGATCTCCAGATTTGAATGTTGGGGCATTCACCACAACTGCCTTCTATATTACCACATTTTCAATGCAGCAAATTGATGAGTATAAAAATTGAGAGCAAAATTGTGGCCTTGAAGAGAATCTTGGGCACTAAGGGATTGCAGGTTAGGTCAGTGGTGGCACGCGGAGCCATATCTGCTGCCCTAGCTCAGGTCCAATGTGCATGTGTGTGCCGGCCAGCTGATTTTTGGCTCACACAGAGGCTCTGGGAGGGTGTTTTACACATCCTCCCCCCCACTCCAGTGAAGCCTTTGGTGCCTGGGGAGGAAAAACCTGAACCTACCAGGCCCACAAGAAGTTGGGAAACAGGTCGTTTCCATGCTCCAGAGGGCCTCTGAGAGGCAGTGGAAGCTGTTTTTTGCACCTGAGGGAAAAAAGGTTCGCCATCACTGGGTTAGGTTGTTCATCTGAGGATATCGGTAGACATAGCGGATGTTATTAGAGCTTTAATTGCTAAACAAATCTATTGAGCCTTTTTAAAATTATATATTAGCAGGGATTTCTGTGTAATATTTATTCCATGTTGAAATTAATATAACCCAATGATTTAAAACAAAAACAACTTATCATAGAATTACTTCAGAATAAAACTTGTATTAATAATAATACTGTAATACTAGAGTTTAAGACAAAAATGTGGCATTCTCCCTATGGATTCTAATCTAGGTGATTTTATTAATAATAGAAAGAAACTGAATTTTAAAGATTCTATAAAAATATCCTTTTTACACCTGACTGAGCAACTGTCAAGCTAGGGAAGGATAACCTATACAAAGTATCACTAGCTTCAATGAAAACTAACATGAACTTACTTCTCCTATTTAGTAATATGTTTAGTCAGTCGGGGAGAAATTGGATGTTTCGAAAGGGGATGGAAATAAAGTAATTGGTAAATCATCCACAAATGTTGATAGGCACTATATTTAATTTATTTCTATACCATATTCTATTAAACTATTCCAATTAAAATGCATTTAATAGCACAGAAAATTAAATTTAAAACATCCAATATCAGATACATTCATATACATACAAGTCCCTCTCAGTTTGGGTGTGAGGAAAATATTAGAATTTATGCACTGATGGATTGGGTAAGAGTTGATAAAACAAATAATATTAATAGACAACTGAATAGCCACAAAACATTCTGATTAGCAGGTATCCCAAGAGAGGGGAAACTGATTTTTTGGAAGTAACTGCAAAATGGCAGTTTTAAAGTTATGACTAAGAAAGAAGAAAATGGTAGTAGAAAGTAATCAGATAATGCAATCCTACATATAGTAAAGACTTAGCAATAAGATCCATTAAGTTCAAAAGTATTTGCTCTCAGTGTATATGATTGCTGAGTTCACTTTGTGAAAAAAACAGCTTGGAAGTAAATAATATGCCAATAGGAATTTCTCCCAATTCTAGATACATCACAGCAGGACAATTTGAAAGAAAAGAAAACAGATTATTATGATTGTTAATAACCCTATTAATAAGAACAAAAGGGCAATAAGAAGAAAAATATCTAAAACGAAGAACCTCTCATAGATATTGAAGAAAAAAATCTGAAGCTTTTAAAATATGAATGTCAGCTACATAATCATCAGTGTATTTTTAATGGCTACATGAAAATGTTTGATATAGAATAGATGTTCTGAACCTTTAAAATAAAGCATGGTTGTATTACTAAAAAATACTTCCACCATAGTTTTCAGAATAACCAGCATTGATTTAATCAGAACATCCAATCCATCATTTGAACTGGCTGTAGTTTATGCAAAATGTAAAGGTATTTCTGGCTGAAACAACCAATCCCATGAATTTATCTGTTTCTCCATCCAGGAGTCAGATCGCATTCCTCCAGAGGTGTAAAACTCACGACAACATGTTATGATATGATGTAATGCAACTTCCTTCTCTAAAATGGGGGTGGGCGTGGCCAGGGCATGATGCATTCGACCCAGAAACCCCAATTTTGACACCCCTACTCTGGCCCAACAGCCTCTATGAACAGCTTTTATAGAATAGAGAATTATTCTGGAGACTAGGGAGGATTATAAGGCATGTCTGCCATGCAAGCTGCACTTAGAATCTTTGAGAGGCCGATAATTAGCAGGTTTTTTGATAGTAAAACTCTGTAGGGAATCCCTATGGATAAGGCATTTGTGTGAATACAGAAATATCTGCTGCTAGGGGTATAAATATACCACAGAAACACAGGTGCAGTTTTCAAGCTGATTTTCATGAAATGTAATGCGTGGAATCATACTGAAACCACAGTTCCACATAAGCACTGGGCTCATCAGAATGCATTTTCTTCTCTAAGCTACAATACAATGGCTTCACAATAAAATCACGCTTTACAAATCCAGTGGTTAAACTCATATAAGAGAAACCATAGAAACCACAACACTGATTCTCTGAATGCAGGTAAAAGTGGGGGTTGGAAATTCAAGAAGCATTTCTGCAACAGTATTTCTGCATTTCAAGAGCATGAAAGATGTATTAAATTTTGGATATTAATTCCAAATTCTAGAGTGTGCCTTTTCTGCAGATAGCTTTATTCAGCAATAACTAAACTGATGCAATCATTAAATAATATTCACTCTTGCACAATAGTAAATTGATTATTGGAGGAAGCATAAGCACCCAGACAAAAATACTACAAAGGACAAATTTAAAAGATAAATGAGAAGAAAATCATTCTAAGATGTGAACTTGATGACAAAAGAACTAGTACTTCTATTTTGCTGTTTTCTTTACTAAACTTTTCATAGCTTCATTAACTTGAATAGATTCTGATTTCAATTAGACCTGTTTCAGATTTCATTAACCTTCTTCCTAATATTGCCCTGAGATCTGGAAATCTATCCATGGAACAAAAGTATACATAAATCAAAGTAAGATTTGCAGGGCTACCAGAACTGAACTAAGTATTATCTTGAATTATTTTTTACAATTTTGAATTAGGTTTTTACCATTTTTTAAATTGGTAAATTACTCAGATCTGTAATTTGCCTTCTTCCCACACTTGATTTTGTGAATGCTAATCTGCTAATTTTGCAAATCTAAATTTGATTTTGCAATGCTACTTGCAGCAAGAATCAACTACAACTCCATTTGAGATTCAGTGATTCACCATTTACCTCCAAAATTAAAGGTTTTTTTTAAAAAAAAGTTATGTAGGCGGTAGGGAAAGCAAATAGAATGCTTGACTGCATAGCTAGAGGTATAACAAGCAGGAAGAGGGAGATTGTGATCCCGCTGTATAGAGGGCTGGTGAGACCACATTTGGAATACTGTGTTCAGTTCTGGAGACCTCATCTGCAAAGATATTGATAAAATTGAACAGGTCCAAAAACGGGCTACAAGAATGGTGGAAGGTCTTAAGCATAAAACTTATCAGGAAAGACTTAATGAACTCAATCTGTATAGTCTGGAGAACAGAAGGGAAAGGGGGGACATGATCGAAACATTTAAATATGTTAAAGGGTTAAATAAGGATCATGAGAGAAGTGTTTTTAATAGGAAAGTGAACACGAGAACAAGGGGGCACAATCTGAGGTTAGTTTGGGGAAAGATTAGAAATAACATGAGAAAATGTTATTTTACTGAAAGAGTAGTAGATGCTTGAAACAAACTTCCAGCAGACGTGGTTGGTAAATCCACAGTAACTGAATTTAAACATGTCTGGGATAAACATAGAGTGATACCTCGTCTTACGAACTTAATTTGTTTCGTGGCCAAGTTCGTAAGATGAAAAGTTCATAAGTCTAAGCAATTTTCCCCATAGGAATCAATGTAAAAGAAAATAATGCATGCAACCCCATCCCAAAAGTCAGTCCTTTTGCCTTGCGCTGCTGGGAAACCCCGTCTCCAGACTTCCATTGCCAGCCGAAGCGCTGGGACTCCCCTCATTGAGAAACCCCACCTCCGGACTTCCATTGCCAGCCGAAGTGCTGGGATTCCCCTGAGGCTCCCCTTGCTGGGATTCAAAGCAGTGCCGGCAAAAATGAAGGGATTCCCTTCATTTTTGCTGGCGCTGCTTTGAATCCCAGTGAGGGGAGCTTCAGGGGAATCCCAGTGCTTCGGCTGGCAATGGAAGTCCGGAGGCGGGGTATCCCAGTGGCGGCAGCTCATGTTCATAAGGTGAAAATAGTTCGGAAGAAGAGGCAAAAAAATCTTAAGCACCAGGTTCGTGTCACAAAAAGTTTGTATGAAGAGGGGTTCATAAGACAAGGTATCACTGTATATCCATCCTAAGATAAAATACAAGAAATACAAGGGCATAGATGGAGCATGAGGTCTTTTTCTGCCGTCAATCTTCTATGTTTCTATGCTAGAACTATATATTTATATAGAGTTTGGTCTTCCACTATAAAATTATAAATTATGGGTTAGCCTTTTTTCAATATGCAAGTAATCTGCCATTTTATAATATGAGAAAGTTTAGGGCTCTTGCATTTTTCAAAGTCTTACACTCGTGGTTTCAAACGATTTATTTTGTATGTCCTCTTGGTTTTATTACTGTCTAAATTTCTGTCTGTCCTCTCGCAGCAGATTGCTTCCTCAAAGTGTAAAATTAAGTTCCTCATAAAGAAAATGTAACCTAGATTTTAGCTCTTAATAAATTCTGAGTAGTAGCTGAAATCTAAAACCACAAAAGGAGACTCACACAACTGCACGAGCTGGTGGATTTGTGATGGCAATGCGAGCTTTGCAAAATACAAATAAAATAGTGCTGCTCAATGTTCCAGAAACATAGTCTCCATGGCAACTATGCATGTAATTCTGATAATGTGACATGGGCAACACTTACCCGTTTTCAGCTTTAAAAAAAAAATTATTATTATTATTATTCCAATGTCTGCTGCTTGTAATTTTACTACATTTTTTTTTAATCCATTGCTTTGTGGAAGGAAGGAATTCTAAAAGGCATAGATCTGTTCATATTTTGCAGAGGAAAAAAACATGGGGTATTGTGGTGTCTTAAATCCAAATGCCATTTTGATGCCCTAAGCTTTGGGAATGTAGTCAGAGGCATGGCAAATTATCCCACAAGAGAGATGTGAGTGGAGAGAGTGAGAAAAGGGGACATGGCGTCACAGCAAAGCAAAATTATAAGTTATAGAAATGAATTGTGCCATGAATACAAGAGGTTTGTGTGAAAGTAGAGTTGGGTAATTGAGATTGCTTAAACTTGTAATCAGTGATGGGCTCCTACGGGAAGGGCCAGGAACGCAGTTCCGGTAGCAAAATTTGGAGCTCCACCCCAGAGCACCCAATTTGCACTGAAAGATGTTCGAACAAAATGCATAAGCCACGGACACAGTGTGGTAGTACAAATTTTGGTAGCCCTTCACTGCTTGTAATTCAACCATTTCTAGAGCCATGGGGTTGCCCATTATTTGACAACCTTCAAGCATGTGTACAAAGTTCTAATGGGTCAGAGAGCTGCTCAGTAAGCAAAAAATGATTACCACTAGCCAGAATTTGCTTCTTAAAGTCCCACCATTTTGGAACGGTTCAAGAGCAGTTCAGGGAGTCTCTGACTTGTGATTATAATTGAGCATGCAGTTTCAGTCATAAGTCAAGACTGTGGTAAGGCAGGTCAAAATGTGACTGCACTCAGTTTTCATAGCAGTCATTAAGTTGCTTTTTTGAGGTCTGCTGTAACTTTGAAAGATCACTAAGCAACTGGTCATAAGTCAAGGACTGCCTGTATATTGTAACCAACTTCTAGCAGAGTAAATGAACAGCAGCAATGCAAGGTTGTAGGAAATGTGATACAAGGTATTTCCTTCCAAGTTTATAGTAAGGTCATCAATTAAAATAGGAAAATGGTGGAGTTCTGATTCCACTCCATTGTATTCCATTCAAGGGCCATCTCTATCAACAGAAAAGTGAGGGAGACACTTAAGACAGTTGATGCTGGGAGCATAGTATGAGAGCAAGATTTTGATGGTAAAACTGTGTGTTTGCCTTTCAAGCTTCCTTGTAGTATTGATTGTTTTTTAATGATAGTGGGTTTTTACTTTTAGTTTTAACTGTTAGATTTGTACTATATTGTTATTGTTGTTGTGAGCCGCCCCGAGTCCTCGGAAAGGGGCAGCATACAAATCTAATAAATTATTATTATTATTATTATTATTATTATTATTATTATTATTATTATTATTATTTTCAGCCAGGTATAGGGTCTCTTCATCACTAGTGAGTTAAGAGGCTAGTTGCACTTGCTATGTAGAGCATCTTCAAGATGCTGTTGTAACATAAATGGGCAGTGGATGAACCTACTGTATAGATCACTGATGTGGGTAACCCCTAAGTTTCAAGTGCAGTCTCCTTCACGTTTCTCAATGGAATAGTGTTTATAGTTGTCTAACAAGATGACCAATATTTGATAGCTGCCGCATAAGAAGAAGAGCATTCTTCATGTGCAGCACCACGTTTTTTGATGTTGATGTTTGTGACTTCCAAATGCATTGCATAAGCATCCCGTTTAGAGATCGAAGCTTGTTTCTTTATTATTTGGGGACATGGATTGGTTTGCCATGATGTGTTGTAAGGTTGAATATCTAAAGCTCTGAAGCCAAAGCTAATTAATGAAGGAGATTTAAGCACTCTCAACCCAGTAGCAAAATAATTTCATAGCAAGATGACCTTCTTTCAATTTTACAACTTTGCCAGAGTCTACACGTTTGAAACCTTGAAGGTTTGCAAAAGAAAAGGCACATTGATTGCCTTTCAGAAAAAGGAGCCAACAAAGGAACTATGAACCCATGTAGGAGAACTCAGCAGGATAAAATAAAACATCCTTAACATAAAAAAGCATTTAGCAAGGTCATTAGAATTCTGCCATTGATGAATCTTGCAATACAAACATAGAACATGACTCTTAAGTATTTGAAGAATGGAAAATTAAGGGCTCTGCTGAGATTCATATGTGGGTGAAATTTGAAAGACAGGAGGATTAGTTCCTTAGCAATTGGTTGAGGAACTTAACCCAAGGTTGTTGTTTTTTTAAAGCAACAATGACTGGTTAGTATGCAATGTTTTGTTCTGTGTCTCTAGCTTATTCAAAGCATATTCCAATACACTTTCAAAGCATTGTAAATCAGATCAAAAGCCCCGCTAATCTGAGAAGCACACTTACTCTGTTTCTCCAGTTCATACTCAAGACACAGTGCCTCTGTTACTGGAGGTAACACATATGCAACCATGTTTCCTTACAAATTTGTCTAATCCTATGTTAAAGCCACTTTCAATTTGTGGCAAGCATTTCCTCTTGCCAGAAAAAAAATCCACATTTTATTTTATTTTATTTTATTTTATTTTATTTTTTATTTTATTATTTTATTTTATTTTTTTATTTTATTTTATTTTATTTTATTTTATTTTATTTTATTTTATTTTATTTTATTTTATTTTATTTTATTTTATTTTATTTTATTTTATTTTATTTTATTTTATTTTATTTTATTGTTTATTTAGTTTGTCAAGTATGCATGAGAAAACAATTATAAATATGAACATAGCCTGTGAACGGCTACCAAAATTTTTACTGCCACACTGTGGGCGGGGCTTATGCAGGACGCCCTGCATTTTCTTTTAACATCTTTCAGTGCAAATTGGGTGCATCCCCTCACAAGATTTCAGCGCATTTTTGCTTCCTACGCAGTTGCAGAATGTGGTCAGGCCCATGGTAGACAGTTTTTGGTTAAAGTTTTGGGAGCTTCAGGATATAGCAACAGAGTCAGCATATTTTTTGCAATTGAGTTTAGAGCAGTTTACTTTGTTTTATATCTATTGTTTGCCCATGTATTATTGTGGTTGAAACTGAAGTAGTCATTGAAAGGTAAGACGTTGTAGCAGACAAATTTGTGTACGAAACTTAGGTCAGACCATAGGCAAATTATTAAATTTTAATTTTAATGTTTTAGCTTAAAATTAAAATGTGTAAACTATGCAAAAAAGCATCCATAGAGATTCTCACATATTTAGGTCATAGTTGACTGAAAGGTGCTTTTTTTGCTGTTTTTGTCTTCTTCTTCCTCAAAGAAAAAACAGTCCAGTTGCCTTTGGTGGGAGTGAGGGGTTTGAGATATGCGAAGAAGTATTTATTTTAGTCTACCCTAAACTTCCAACTATTCTGTTCTATTGGATGACTCCACTTTGAATAGGAGAAAAATGTTTCTTATCCACGTTCTCCATGCAGCAGTTCAGTTTTTCTAGTATTAGTCAGAGTTTCCCTTAGTTTTTAAAATTCTTTTCAGACTAGAGAGAAAAAAGTGGTGTTCCAGTGAGCAAGGAAAAAGTTTTTATTGCCACTGCAAATATTCATCCCTGACCTCTGGGAAAGCAAGAAAGCCATTTCATTGAGAACCAAACTGTGCTTCTCCAGACTATGTTGGAGGAAGCTAAAATGCAAGTGGCTAGTTTTTTATTTATTATTTATTTTGTCCAATACACAATAATACACAATGAAGCTTATAGAGATATAATAGAGAAGATATAGGAGATATAGGAGAGACTATAGGGCAGGGAATGGAAGGCACTCTAGTGTGCTTATGTACGCCCCTTACTGACCTCTTAGGAATCTGGAGAGGTCAACTGTGGATAGTCTAAGGGGAAAGTGTTGGGGGTTAGGGGATGACACTACAGAGTCCGATAATGAGTTCCATGCTTCAACAACTCGATTACTAAAGTTGTACTTTTTACAGTCAAGTTTGGAGCGGTTAATATTAAGCTTGAATCTGTTGTGTGCTCTTGTGTTGTTGTGGTTGAAGCTGAAGTAGTCTTTGATAGGCAGGGTAGCATGTTGTGGGAACGCAGGCATTGCTTTATTTGAGCCATACCATAACATTAAGCCCAACTACAAATTCAAAGTTTTCAGGAGAATGCAGGATTTGAATGCAGTGCAGCTGTCTTTGTGCAGTGCGTAGTGTTAAACTCGACCTCTGATTTTCCTGTTGAGAAGGTGACCTTCTTAGACACAGAAATTGATCCTTTAGTGAGCAATGATTTAAAGAGGGCATATCCAGGTTATAATCCATATATTTCTATCGCTACAATCATAATTATATCCATTGGTGGTATAAATTGTTGTTCTCACAGTGGTCCCATGCATTTCTCTAAATCTACCCATCATGAAGTAATTGGCTCAGGGATTCTGGAATTGAAGTGAACTGAAGGGAAGTTTTTTTAGAATCTGTTACTAGGGAGTCTCAGTTTAGAAGAACCAAGTTATTTTCCTAGGGACCTAACCTTTTACTTAGAAGAGAGGTAGATAACTGTGGCCCTTTTATGACTTATGGACTTCAATTCATGAATTCCTGGGCCAATTACTTCATGATGGGTAGATCTAGAGAAAAGCATGGGACCACTGTGAGGACAACTATTTATACCACCAATGATTATTATTGTAGCAATAGACATGTATGGATTATAACCTGGATATGCCCTCCTTAAATCATTGCTCACTAAAGGATAAATGGCTGTGCCTAAGAATTCCACTCTCTTTTGCTTGTAAGCGCTAAGGCTCTAACACTGATTTGCACAATGTGGATTTGATATTGAGAATCATAAGGCAATTGATAATTGTTTTTACATTAATGGAAGCTATTGATTGCCGCTCTCAATATCAAATGCACATCATGCAACAAAAGTGTTAACATTCATGGAATTGCAACAGATATCTAGTTGATCCTGGTAGATGTTGTGGTTAGCTCTGGCCCAGCTCCTGCCCCAAGGACTGTGGATGTGGGGGAGACATCCACATGCTGCAGGCCTGTTTTGCCCCCGGTGGAATCTGCTGATGAAGGCTCCTCTGACCAAGAAGACATGAGTGACAGGGAGGAGGAGAGTGTGGCAGACAGCTCAGAAGGAGGTCAATTATCTAGCTTCTCATTGGATTCAGAACAAGAGTTAATGATACAGCCACGCATGCGGAGAGCGATGCATAGGCAACAACAACTGAGAGATTATTATCAAAGAAAATGAGGCCACCTGTGGTTGGGTGGGGCTGTGGTGATTAGTGAGGCTGCTATAAATAGCAGCCTGTGGGTGTGACCATTGTGGAGGATTATCTGATTGTTGTGTTTCGTGACTGCTTTACTGACTTTGACCTTTTGTGTGCTGATTTCCCCCCGCTTTGAAACTAAACCAGAGCAAAGTGTGTTTCACTTTGTGAAAGAAGAAGGACTGTGAATTGCCTCACAGCTGCAAGCTAAGTATCACAGAACTGATAAGGAACTTGTACAAATTACCAATTTGTTTGGCGACAAGTGCTCTTTGCTATACCAAAAGAGGGCTTAGGTTAAGGGAATTTTCATTATAAAGAACATTGTTTTGAATTTTCAAATGTGTGTGTGTCTGAAATTTGTAGCTGTGAATTTTTGGGAGGAGTCTACCAGAGAGCCCGACAGAACAAATGGAAGCTATTGATTGCCGTTCTCAATATCAAATGCACATCATGCAACAAAAGTGTTAACATTCATGGAATTACAACAGATATCTAGTCGATCCTGGTAGAGGTCAAAATTTTGGCCAATATAAATTATGCTGAGCGAATACAGCTCTTGCTTTCATTTTCAAATATATTTTGCAGTTTTCTCGGCCTGCTCTTTCAGGAGGATGGGCTAGTCCTTCACTCTTCCTCCCGCTGTCAGGGAATCCAAATTAACAGAACAAAATTGTCATTTTTGAGAAAGAAAGTTAATGTAGAATATCAGATGGAACTGTTATGAAGCTTTATAGCAGCTTTTTAAAAGGTGACCTTATGAGGCCATTACAAAAGAAAATGATTGTCACTATAGCTTTTGAAATGTAGGACTACATTAAGGGCTAAATTAAGTCCAAACATTTCACCTCTAGACTAGGCCGTTACAGAAAATAGATTTCGCTCTGAGTAAAAAGTGGTAGGTTTCAGCACTAAAAAACAGCTTGGTTTGTAGAAGTTATACAGTAATTCCAGAGTTGATATTTTGTGACTCAGGAGTTTTAGGTTTTATCTACATTGTCAGCTTTCCCTTTGCTCATAAAGGCCATCCACCATTTTTAGAAGATAGAAATAGACAATATCGCTCTGTATTCGCTTTCCTTCACCCCAAAATGCTTTCAAAGCAGTGATTTCCTGTGGACTCAAAGGCTTCTGTCCAATTTAGCTGTCACATTTTATTTATTTATTTATTGGATTTATATGCCGCCCCTCTCTCGGAGCAGCTTACAACATATAATAAAAACAATAAAATACAATGGCAAATCCAACTAATTAAACTAAATAACTAACCTAAAATCCCCAATATCTTAAAAATCAATTTGTACACATTCAGACCTCAGCCAAACATAACATTCATCAGCCAGGCAGCCAAGATCTAATTGCGCCAAGCCTGGTGACATAAGTGAGTCTTAAGACTCTTGCGGAAGGTGAGGAGAGTGGGGACAGTGTGAATCTCTGGGGGGAGCTGATTCCAGAGGGCTGGGGCCTCCACAGAGTAGGCTCTTCCCCTAGGTCCCGCCAAACGACATTGTCTAGTTGATGGGACCTGATGTAGAAGGCCAATTCTGTGGGACCTAACCATTTGCTGAGTCTCCTATGGTGGAAGGCGGTCCCACTAGTAATCTGGCCTGATGTCATTTAGGGCTTTATAGGTCATTACCAACACTTTGAATTATGTCCGGAAACCAATCAGCAACCAATGCAGTCAATTTTACTCTACTTTCTTCTACACCAGGTGTGTGAAACTGGCGGTTCATGGATGTATCACGTGGAGGCCATGCCCACCCCAGCTCTGTGAAGGGGGGAAACATCATGAAATGTCACATGATGGCAATGTGATACTGCAAGTTTGACCCCTGTGTTCTAGACTATCTCCTGCACTTTTGTTGGCTACTTACCAGAAATAGGAACCCACCCCCTTCATATTCCTCACTAAAGGTTCCTACAGTGCCTTCTTACTAAAGTACAAGTAGTCATCGATTTACAACGGTTCATTTAGTGACTGTTCAAAGTTACAACAGCAGCGGGAAAAGTGACGTATGACTGTTTTTCACACTTGCGACATTGCATCATCCCCTTGGTCACTTTATCAAAATCCAGATGTCTGGCAACTGACTCATATTTATGACAGTTGTAGTGCTCAAGGGATCATGTGATTCCCCTTTTGGGACCTAAGCAAAGACAATGGATAAGCCAGATTCAGTTTAACAATCGTTTTACTAACTTTACAACTGCAGTGATTCAATTAACAACTGTGGCAAGAAAGGCTGTAAAATCAACCAAAACCCACTTAACAAATCTCTTACTTTGCAACAGAAATTTGGGTTTAATTGTGGTTCCAGGCCAAGGACTACCTGTAGTATACAATGATGATTCTAACACTTCATGACATGCAGAATGTTCTGAGTCTGAAATCAAGTAGAATTTTTTTCCCCAATTACTGTATTTTTCAGAGCATAAGAATATAAGACGCACCTCAGTTTTAGGGGAGGAAAATAGGAAAATAATCTGCTTACCAGGTATTCATCTGGCTAGTATCCTTAGTCTGGTCAGCTTCAGCACATTATTTTATTCCCTGATTAGGGCTTTTAAAAACTTTAAAGAGCTTGCAAGCCAGTAAGAACTGGGAACATCATTAGCACCTGGAAAGAAACATTCGGAACAAGTAGAGCAATGGGAAAAAAACACTACAAATACAGGGTTTGGAAAACATTCTTTGCAGAGAGTAACAATGAAAGAGCTTGCAAGCTGGTGAGAGCTGGGAACATTGTTAGCACCTGGTTAGGGCTGGAAAGAAACATTTAGAGCAAGTAAGACCAATGGGGGGGAAACCTGCAAAGACCTAGGGCTTGGAAAACATTCTTCTCAGAGAGTAACAATGAAAGAGCTTGCAAGCTGGTGAGAGCTGGGAACATTGTTAGCACCTGGTTAGGGCTGGAAAGAAACATTTGGAGGAAGTAGAGAATGAAAAAAAATCCTACAAAGATAAGGTTTTAAAACATTCTTTGCAGAAAGTAATAATGAAAGTTCTTTCAAGCTGGTAAGAGCTGGAAACATAGTTAGCATCTGGAAAGAAACTTATTCGGATCAAGTTAGAGTAATGAAAAAAATCCTGCAAAGACTTAGGGCTTGGAAAACAATCTACGCAGAGAGAAACAATGAAAGAGCCTGCAAGGTAAGAGCTGGGAAGATCATTAGCAGCTAGTTAGGGCTGGGGGGGGGGAAGCTACATTCAGAGCATAAAACACACTTATCAGCCTCTTTTAGGGAGTAAAAAGGTGTGTCTTATACTCTGAAAAATACAGTACTATTTTTCTTTCATTGAGCTATCTATATTTTCATTAGGTCTTTTTAAAAAATAAAAAAATAAAAAATATTTTAATCATCACAAATTCATGGATATACTATTTTTATCATTTTCCAGTCATTAGAGATAGATCTATTCAGGAAAAGCAGAGGAAATGTAAGAAAAGAATGTTTATCTGAAAGCTACTTTTTGTAACTTTATATTTATGAATATACTGTAGATGCTTTAACTTTGTTTAAACATTTTCATTTCATTTGATATATACAATGTATACCTATAGATATACTGTACTGTACATTTTTTTTGGGTATACAGTGTTCCCTTGATTTTCGCGGGTTCAAACTTCGCAAAAAGTCTATACCACAGTTTTTCAAAAATATTAATTTAAAAATACTTCGCGGGTTTTTCCCTATACCACGGTTTTTCCCGCCTGATGACGTCATATGTCATCGCCAAACTTTCGTCTGCCTTTAATAAATATTTTTTATAATAAACTTTAATAAAGAAACATGGTGAGTAATAATCTAAATGGTTGCTAAGGGAATGGGAAATTGCACTTTAGGGGTTTAAAGTGTTAAGGGAAGGTTTGTGATACTGTTCATAGCCAAAAATAATGTGTTTACTTCCGCATCTCTACTTCGCGGAAATTCAACTTTCGTGGGTGGTCTTGGAACGCATCTCCCGCGAAAATCGAGGGAACATTGTACTGTACTTTTATGTACACTGAGAGCATATACACCAAGTCAAATTCCCTGTGTGTTCAATCACTCTTGACCAATAGAAAAAATATTCTATATATAGAAATAGATAAATATATCCAGCAAGATCTGTCCACAGAGAGGAAAGTAGTCAGAATTTTTTGGAGTAGAAAGGTGTGAGGCCAGAAGAAGAGAATTGTCCAATGGGAGAATGTGATGGGCTAGACCAAATTATTTACCAAAGTGTCTCATTCTGGACAGAATTGTTCTGAAACTAGTTTAGATTCACAATGGCATGAGCACACAACAGAAACAGTTTAAAGGATAACTGTACAGTATATATATTTATGGTACAGTTGATATGTGATATGCATGCATAGGTAGACAAATCTCATGGGAGGACACTTGCATGTGTGATATTTTGCAGATTTTTGGTGATTTATTTGCTTCTGCGCATGCGTAAAATAATAATAATAATAATAATAATAATAATAATAATAATAATAATAATAATAATTTATTACATTTGTATGCCGCCCCTTTCCGAAAACTCGGGGCGGCATTAAAACCCACCAAAATCGGGGAATTTTTTTGCGTGTGAGTGTCCTCGTGCGAGACCTGGCTTCCTGTGCATGCGCAGAAGGCAAATCTCATGCAGACATGTGTGCCTGCCCGCCGATCATGTGGATTGAACACCGTTGCCCACCATCCCCCCAGGAACTCAATACTGCTACGTATTAGAGTTCTAACATATTGACTTACTACTGCTTACTACTCTGCTTACTACTTTTTTGGCACTATGAAGATAAGTTATGGTTGGGAGCAGTAATGGGCAGCCAAATTTTTACTGCCACACTGTGGGTGTGGCTTATTTTGTGGGTGTGGCTTAATGGTCATGTGACTGGGTAGGATTGGCTTGCCAGCCATGTGATCAGGTGGGAGTGGCTTGAATGATCATCATAGTTCAAGTGAACAGTTAAGTCCTCGACTTACAACCTTACCAGTGTCGCTCACTGGGGAGATAATTTGCTTCGCATTTCCCACGCTCTCCTTCCTGGGTCACACCCCTGCCTCAGGCTGGGTGGCTAGGTGAACAGGTGCTGCCAGAAGCATAAATGTTGCCAGCACAGCTTCCACCCACGCCTTCTGCTTACACCTCAGGAGGGAGGTGGCGGTGGGAGGCTGGAGGGGACCCGGGCAGGAGAGAGGGAAGCTCGTCCAAGGTCAGGAAAGAGGAAAAAAGCAAGGAGCTCAGATGCAGCAGCAGGGGAAAAAAGGGGAGCTGAGCAGTAACCCAGAAAGTGACAGCCACCGATCAGCTGGAGTTGCACACACATCTTCATTTCTGCTAGTGGAACTGTGTTCCACCCCGTCCTGTCTGCTGCCCCCCCCCTGATTGTGAGCCAGTAGTGGGTTCTAAAACCCTTTACTACCCGTTTGCACGCATAGACGCAACATTTGCGTGCATGCACAGAAGCATTCTGGGTGGGTGGGCAGATCTTTCTGCTGCTGGCACTACTGGTTCTAACAACCGGGCCAAACTGGGAGCAACCCACCATTGTTGTGAGCGATGAAATATCCTCTTATTATTATGGGCAGAGAGAATGCTGTAAAACAGTCGTTGAGTTGGACTTCTGCTTTCTGGTGGTGGAGTTTGCTGCCACCAGAGACTGATCGCACAGTTTGTTTGTCCTCTCAACCACTGCAATCTTTACCTCTTGCCAATGATTGTTTCTCTTCCATCAGCTGCGCTCTTCTCTCTCAGCCGAACTCTTGCTTAGGCCTATGGTCAACTGGACTTCTCTTCCCATAGCAACTGCAACTAAGGCAACCATGATTGTTTTATGGCCAACACAGGGCTTGATTATAGCTATTCTTGATTACGCTAAATCCCAGACTATAAATATTACAATAAGTAAATAAATAGAAATTCCATATTTTTCACTGCTGTTAGCTAGAAGTCCTTCCTCCCCATGGTTTTGGTACTTCCGAAGAGTTTATAAAATTATTAATTGATTGATCACACTTCTATATTGCCCATCTCACCTAAATTATGCTGGGTGGCATATAAGTATGTCAGAATATAAGTATTGAAAATGGCATATTTTGTGTATTTCTTTATTTACTCATTTATTTCTGTCCAGTCTTTATTATGATGATTTTTTAAGAAATAACTCAAGGTGGAGAATATATCCAACAACAACAACTCCTATTTTCTCCATAACAACAAGGGGCTGAGATGGGTTTGGTTGAGAGAATGTGACTGGCCCGAAATCATTCTGCTGGCTTTCATGGCTAAAGCAGGACTCATACTCCCAGTCACCTGGTTTCTAGACCAGCTCCTTAACCATTACACTGAACTGGTTCTCCAATGAAGGAATGAGAGAGAGAGAGAGAGAGAGAGAGAGAGAGAGAGAGAGAGAGAGAGAGAGAGAGAGAGAGAGAGAGAGAGAGAGAGAATGTCTTTAGAGAAAAAAGGAGCCCACCATTACTTACTTTGGTAAAAGTGGTAGTCTTTTTTTGTTATTTATTGTTGAGGTGCTTCTTCTATTTTTCTTTGGCCATGGGCCGCCCTTTAATTGCACAGCAAAATTCTAATGTGATGATAACTGAAAATCAGTGATACAGATTTTTGCTATTCAGAGTTAGGAAACTCTTCAAAAGATGTAGCATTAGCATAACCTTAAAATTAGCTTTAAAACTCCTCCTGACCTGGGTATTTTGTGTCAGAATCCCCACAATTGTATTCCTTGCAGTTGAAAGCAAGAAAGAGTAATCTCTGATTTGGAATTAAGATACTGATGTTCAAGGATATAAGGATATAGAGGTATAACAAGCAGGAAGAGGGAGATTGTGATCCCGCTGTATAGAGGGCTGGTGAGACCGCATTTGGAATACTGTGTTCAGTTCTGGAGACCTCGCCTACAAAAATATATTGATAAAATTGAACGGGTCCAAAGATGGGCTACAAAAATGGTGGAAGGTCTTAAGAATAAAACTTATCAGGAAAAACTTAATGAACTCAATCTGTATAGTCTGGAGGACAGAAGGGAAAGGGGGGACATGATTGAAACATTTAAATATGTTAAAGGGTTAAATAAAGTTCAGAAGGGAAGTGTTTCTAATAGGAAAGTGAACACAAGAACAAGGGGGCACAATCTGAGGTTAGTTGGGGGAAAGATCAGAAGCAACATGAGAAAATATTATTTTACTGAATGAGTAGTAGATGCTTGGAACAAACTCCCATCAGACGTGGTTGGTAAATCCACAGTAACTGAATTTAAAGATGTGTGGGATAAACATATATCCATCCTAAGATAAAATACAGGAAATAGTATAAGGGCAGACTAGATGGACCAAGAGGTCTTTTTCTGCCATCAATCTTCCATGTTTCTATGTTTCTAAGGATGATCCCCCACCTATAATGTAAACAGAGTTGTCTGTGTGTAACGCAAGTCTCTCAACTAGATACTCATGATAGCAGGAGAACTCCCAGATTGGAGTAATCAAGGGAAGGCAGTGGCTACGGCCATGTAACCCTGGGCCTTGCAGTCTGGCTTCAATGGTTCCTTCAGGCTCTGGATCCCATCCTCGTTGCCAGTATTAGATAGACAGGTAGGTTTAGCTGACAGGAACAAGGCACATTCAGCAGTAACAGGAACAGCAACCTTTATTTCAGCACCAAACAGCCATAACAGAGAAGAGCAGCTTGACAGCTTCTTTTATAGTGAAGCTGTCAAACTCCAACCCAATAGCAGGGCTTTATTTTCCTGCTTGCTGGCTGCTTGCATCTAAGCCAATCAGGCTCAAGCAGCAGCCAGCATGTTCCTAAGTATGAGGACGCAACACATATATTAAATACCCACTAGATGTATATACTTATACTACATAACCTTCTGAAGTTACTGCATCCTATCCAAGAAGCCCTGCAGCTGCATCATATTTCCTATATTGAATTATCTCACAAATACTATGTTAATATGTGCACTACACACAAAGAGAAAACATTAAATAATTAACTATCAAAAGAATATATAGGCAAAAGGAGATGAATACATTTTAGATTTTGATGTATTCTTTTTACAAAGCTGCATTTTGTATTCATGCAGGATCGGTTCCCTGTTAGTAAAAAGGAAAGTTTTCTAAGAAAGCGTTGGGTTTTTTGCTGTAAGCTTTGTATATATTGTTACTTCCTGCTATCACCACATCCTGTTATAAAATTAATTGAAAATCTGAGGCAAGGTGCAATCAAACATTGGAATGGTAATCATCTTCTATTTTCTGGGTTCAACAGGAGTTTTTGCCGATAAGTGTATCTAGGATTGCAATCCTACATTAACCTGCATTTAGAAATCCATACATTCCTAGCAGGTTCATTTTGTGCAGCTGAAAGCTAGTGTGCTTAGTCTATAGGAGGATGACCTTGGACTGAAGAGGCTGAAGCACAAAGCTCCAATCAGCCATGGATCTTCCAAGTGAACTGCTTTCAACCAGTCATTCTCTCTGCATCATCTACTTGCATCTGTGATGGGTAAAATAGAAAAATAAACCGAGTATTTTTCAGGAAATAAGATGTCAAATCCAAGGGTTACAAGGCACATGGGTTTGTCCCATATCTGGAACAAACTCGCAAAGTCATCTTGGATATGTTGAATCAAATCAGAAGATAAAAGTCTGCAATAGCAAATACGGTACAAATAGGATGGGTTTAAATAAAAAAGATGCAAGGTGACAAAACCACAACTTCCTATCCATCATCAGCATAGACAAAGACAGTCATCCACTGCTTCTGCCAGGTGAGACTCTAACAACCCATGGCTGATACCCGCAGTGTAATTCCAGACACAAACTGCAACTTGTGATAAATTTTAGTGGCTCGGAGCAGATTGCATTCTCTGCCTTAAGCTCACTGTGAAAGGTAGTATTAAGTGTTTTCAGCCATGCTGCTAAGGTTGGTCCTGATGATATCCACTTATCCATGTATTTAGCTAGGAAGCAGCAGGTGAAGCTAGGAAAAATCACATCAGATACATGTACAATTAGCACAGGTGCCCCCCAAGGCTGTGTACTCTCACCACTTCTCTTCTCTCTATACACTAATGACTGCATCTCAAATGATCCATCTGTTAAACTACTGAAGTTTGCAGATGATACAACAGTGATCGGACTCATTCGAGACAATGATGAATCCGCATACAGACGGGAAGTTGAACTACTATCCTTGTGGTGTGACCAGAACAATCTAGAACTGAACACACTCAAAACCGTAGAAATGGTGGTAGACTTTAGGAGAAACCCTTCCACCTCTCACAATACTAGACAACACAGTATCAAGAGTAGAGACCTTCAAATTTATTATTTATTTATTATTTATTTATTTATTTATTTATTATTTAGATTTGTATGCCGCCCCTCTCCGTAGACTCGGGGTGGCTCACAACAAAATGAAACAATTTACAACAAATCTAAATTACAGTTTAAAAATATTTTTAAAAACCCATTTTCTAAACAAACATACATACAGACATATCATTCATAAATTGTATGTGCCCGGGGGAGATGTCTCAGTTCCCCCATCCCTCAAGACCTAAAATGGTCACCTAACATCAAAAACATCATCAAAAAAGCACAACAAAGAATGTTTTTTCTGCGCCAGCTCAGGAAGCTCAAACTGCCCAAGGAGCTGCTGATACAGTTCTACAGAGGAATTATTGAGTCTGTCATCTGTACCTCTATAACTGTTGGTTTGGTGCTGCAACCCAACAGGACCGACACAGACCTCAGAGGATAACCAGAACTGCAGAAAAAACAATTGCTGCCAACCTGCCTTCCATTGAGGACCTGTATACTGCATGAGTCAAAAAGAGGGCGGGGAAAATATTTACTGACCCCTCACATCCTGGAGACAAATTGTTTCAACTCCTACCCTCAAAACGTTGCTACAGAGCACTGTACACCAAGACAACTAGACACAAGTACAGTTTTTTCCCGAACGCCATCACTCTACTAAACAAATAATTCCCTCAACACCATCAGACTTTCTACTAAATCTGCACTTCTATTCTACTAGGTTTTCTCATCATTCCTATCACCCATTTCCTCCCATGTTGACTGTATGACTGTAACTTGTTGCTTATATCCTAAGATTTTTATTAATATTGCTTCTTCATTGCTTATTTGACCCCTATGGCAATCATTAAGTGTTGTACCACATGATTCTTGACAAATGTATCTTTTTCTTTTATGTACACTGAGAGCATATGCACCAAGACAAATTCCTTGTGTGTCTAATCACACTTGGCCAATAAAATTCTATTCTATTCTATTCTAATTGGTGTTCAGGATGGGAGCCTCTCCATCCTGCTGAAAGACTGAGTCAAATCTGGGTTACAGCAGGGCGGATCCTGGCAAGCAACTCAGTCCTCTATCAGTACAACTCATCCTGAATACTGCCATCCTGAATGCTAGCTCCACTCAGGATGGAGAAGGCAAATATTGCTGAACTACAATCCCCTACCAGTGTTGTCCAGCATATTCAATACAAGTAGTCCTTGACTTACAATGATTTATTTAGTAACCATTTAAAGTTACAATGGCACTGAAAAAAGTGACTTATGTCCATTTTCACATTGACAACTGTTGCAGCTTCCCCATGGTCGTGTGATCAAAATTGGGATGCATGGCAACTGACTCATGTTTATGACTCTTGCAGTGTCCTGGAGGGGTGTGATCCCCTTTTGAGACCTTCTGACAAGCAAAGTCAATGAGGAAACCGGAGTCACTTAATAATTACATTACTAACTTAACAACTACAGTCATTCACTTAACAATTGCAACAAGGAATGTCATACAATGGGACCAAATCCACTTAGCAAATATTTCACTTAACACCAGAAATTTTAGTTCAGATCAGTTGTGGTCGTAAGTCGAGAACTAACAGTACCTGTAGTGCCAACTCAAGGTGCTCGATACTGCATCCTCCATCATATTCCACTCTTGGATCACCAGTAAGGTCCCTTTTGGGGTTACTAACCAACCATCCATTTAAGACAACCTGTGCTTCTTTCCCAGAGGGCTTATATTTGGAATAAACAACCATTAGAGTTGAGAAAAACCCAAAGTATAACTTTTCACCTCCCAATTTATGTCTTTCATGGCCTTTATGGTTTAATTGCTTAATTACCATTTTGTAAGCCAACCACAGCCATTAGCATTGGCATGTGAATTTTCTCAAACAAATGAATAATTCTGGAGGTCTACAAGTTCTGAAATATATTATGGGTAATCAGTGTAATTAGTGCCTTGCTGTGAATCTAAGGCATTAACCTTAACATAGTTTTATAGTCTATTTCAAAGCTTAGAATGTGAACGTGAAATGAACATTTTCTCCTGACCTTCAGGTGGGGTTAGTCTCCCTTATGTTTAAAACAACTGAAGCAAAAAAATAAAAAAAATCCGTGATGACGGGACTTTAAGCAAGATAGATAAAGCTATGCCACTGTTGTCTTGCCAAAGTTAACCATTCTAGGGGAAAGAAAATGAAAAGGAAGCACAGTAATTTCAAAGCAAGCAGCACCCCAACAGTAGCAGCAAGGCACTTTCTTTTTTTTTTTTTTTAATAGTTTTTTTATTATTTTTTTTCATAAAAAGACAAACAAATACATACAAACAATGAACATAAAGTGGGGGTGTATTTCCCCCGCTTCTTATGAAAGTATAGATTCAAATATAGAAAAAGAATACATATGTATTAACTATTATATAAAAAAAGAAAAAATTAATAAATTTGAATTGAAGTTTACAAATCTTAATGTGGGTATTAAGGTTAGTATAACATAGTTACCAAAAAAGAAAAATACCTTTAATATAATCCTAATTACTATAATAAAGTAGTATTAAACCTTCAATCTAAACAATAAGACTAAATTCAACTATTATACTTCAAAAATCTTAATATATTGCTTATACTTATACATACATAGCTATATCATAATCATCAAAAAATCCTTTTAAACTAATATTACTATTATTATCATCTAGATAAAAACTAATACAAAATAAAGAGAAAGAAAAAACAACCACTAACGATATATCTTATTTTTTCTTATCTATCCATTTGTAAACATTGTTCCATGTTTCGTAAAATTTAGTATCCTCTTGATCGTTTAATCTTCTTGTCATCATATCCATTTCAGCGCAATCTAATATCTTAGCTATAACCTCTTCTTCCTTGGGGATGTCCTCCCCTTTCCAGTTTTGCGCATATATTATTCTAGCTGCAGTTAATATATGTATGATTAAATAAAAAATTTCTTTCTTATAGATCTGGGTTGTGACACCTAATAAATAAAATTCCGGGGTATTATCTATATCTTGTTTTATTATTTCTTTTAATATTTTTTCAATCATCTTCCAATATAGTTTTGCTTGCAGCAAGGCACTTTCAACTGGTTCATCTACCAAAGAGACACTGGTGAAATTGGAAGACTGAAAGCTGCAGTTAAAGCATAACTCAGTGCTAAGACAAGAGAAGAACTAAAATAAATCTCCTAGTTCTTTTGCAAACAAGGATTTTTCCTTTCAAGCCAGTATAGTAGATACATATAATGATTTCCTTCCATGTCTGTTAAAATCTTTGATCTCATGATCAGCAGGGAGGGAATGGATGACAAAAATTAGACTACAAAGGTGCATGCAAAGCCATCTTTAACCTTTCAAAGAAATGGAAGATAGAAGGTTTCTTAAATTTATAATTTAATAATTGTTCCATCATTTCCTTCTTAGGACTAAATTGGAAGGGTAAAATTGGTAGGTAAAAATAACATTTACCATACACTTCTGTCTCTCGCCATATGGATTATTATTTCTATGTAATTTCCATTGGATAGCTCAGACTTTCCTCCATTTCTGAACCAACTCAAAAACAACCTTTACAAATTAATGTTTTGTTTGTAATCCCAAAGTAAATTTTATACAACAAGATTCAACTATATTTCAAGTTTCAAGCCCAACACTGTTGTTCATGCAGTTCCATTTTTCTTTCCAAGAAATCCAAAATCTTTTCATGGCCATATAGGTAGTCCTCAACTTACAATCAAAATTGAGGCCAAAATTTTCCATTAAGCAAGACAGTATTTAAGTGAGTTTTGCCACACTTATGACCTTTATTGCCACAGTTGTTAAGTGAATCACATGACGACGGGACACTGCAATGGTCATAAATACGTATCAGTTGCCAAGTGTCCAAATTTTGATCACATGACCATTGGGATTCTGCAACAGTTGTAAGTGTGAAAAACAGTCATAAGTCACTTTTTTCAGTGATGTTGTAACTGCTGTTCTGTTTCGCGGGCTTCCGATAAATTCCAATCTCCAGGAAATCACTTCTTTATTAATACAACTCACTCTTTATTCAAACTCAAGCAAATACATGGATGAAAAACAGGGTTAAAAGTAGCATAGAAGCAGATCCTATCTCATTTAGAGCCAGCTTTCATCTGGGTCCAGAAAGTGCTCCAATCTCAGTCTTTATTGTATTGTATTTGTATTTATTGGATTTGTATGCCGCCCCTCTCCAGAGACTCTGGGCGGCTAACAGCAATAATAAAACAGCATATAATAATAATCCAATACTAAAAACAGTTAAAAACCCATTATTATAAAAAACCAAACATACATACAGACATACCATGCATAAAATTGTAAAGGCCTAGGGGTGGGTTTTAAGAAGCTTTCGAAAGGCAAGGAGGGTGGGGGCAATTCTAATCTCTGGGGGGAGTTGGTTCCAGAGGGCCGGGGTTGCACAGAGAAGACTCTTCCCCTGGGTCCCGCCAAGCGACATTGTTTAGTTGACAGGACCCGGAGAAGACCCACTCTGTGGGACCTAACTGGTCGCTGGGATTCGTGCAGCAGAAGGCAGTCCCTGAGATGATCCAGTCCGGTGCCATGAAGAGCTTTATAGGTCATAACCAACACTTTGAATTGTGACCGGAAACTGATCGGCAACCAATACAGACTGCGGAGTGTTGGTGTAACATGGGCATTCCTTAGACAACACCCATTCATTTAGTAAAAATATATGCATCAGCTTACCGAAAACTTTTCCTAGCACAGCAATCCAGCATAGATTACCTTTTTTGAGGCAGAAATCATGATTTTAAAACTTCTTTTCAAACACACACCTGGTTTCTTGTCTCTTCCATAGAATGATGTTGAGGTTCCATGCTCCATTTCCCACAACCCCATTCCTTTATATTGCCTGGAAGTGACATCACACCTCAAAGAGCTATGGCTGCGAATTAATTCCTTTTACTCTGGATCTCCTCTCGCCCTCTGGCATTCTTCTATAGCGAGGATTTATCCAATTGTTTTCTACTAACATGTCTTCCCCACTGTCTGACTGAGACCATTCTCCCAATGTCACATCAGCCCCCTCAGGCTCTCCTCAGTCACTTTCTGGCTCACTCTCTCTCACTCTCAGCTTCCTCTGGCAGCCCCCCTGGCCCAGGGTATCCAGAGGGGCCTGGCTCATACTCTTCAGAATCAGACATGACCTGAGGTGGACAAGGAGCACTCACAACAGGAACTAAACAAATGGCTGTAAGTCAAGGACTTGCAATTAAAATGTTCATAGCTGACTCTGAATTTAAGATGTTGGTAAGATTCTTCTTTCACAACATTGTTTCTATTCCAATTCTAGTGCCCAGCCTTTCCCTCAAGCTCCTTTGCTTTCTCTTTCACAGTCCACGGAGCCACATACAAAATATTTTCGTTTTCAAACAATTCAGATACTTAATTCCAAGAGCCATCCATTGAGAGATCTATAGTATCTCTGGGTTTAATGCTATCATTCAAATATACAACTAGACACAAGAACAGTTTTTCCCCGAACACCATCATTCTACTAAACAAATAATTCCCTCAACACTGTCAGACTTTCTACTAAATCTGCACTTCTATTCTACTAGTTTTTCTCATCATTCCTATCACCCATTTCCTTCCATGTTGACTGGATGACTCTAACTTGTTGCTTGTATCCTAAGATTTTTATTAACATTGCTTCGTCATTGCTTATTTGACCCCTATGACAATCATTAAGTGTCGTGCCACATGATTCTTGACAAATATATATTTTATTTTATGTATGCTGAGAGCATAGGCACCAAGACAAATTCCTTGTGTGTCCAATCACACTTGGCCAATAAAATTCTATTCTATTCTATTCTATTCTATTCTATAGAAAATGGCAGCAAATAATGAAGGGTATAAAGTTGCTTTATTATTATTAGTTGTATTATTATTATTATTTAGAGGTTTGTGGAATGACTCTCCTCTTCAGAGATATCCTTTTTCCAACTAGTTTGGTTCCCAAACTTTCAAACAGGAGAAGGAAGGAGTATTGGTATGCTTGTCACCTTGAGTTACCCAAAGAAATAATAATGGCCGGAATAAAAATACATAAATAAAAGCCCCCTGTTTTATTCTGTTTAAATCTCTGTCAAAAATCAGTAATGCCGTAGGTACTTTATATAAATAAATAGCTTAAATCATTGAGCACTGAAGACCTGAACCTATTTTTCTCCAATTTGGTGACTGCTTCCACAAGATTTACAGTGCTTGGAAAATTCATTCATTTCTGTAAAAAGTAAGGAAACATAGAAACATAGAAACATAGAAGTCTGACGGCAGAAAAAGACCTCATGGTCCATCTAGTCTGCCCTTATACTATTTTCTGTATTTTATCTTAGGATGGATATATGTTTATCCCAGGCATGTTTAAATTCAGTTACTGTGGATTTATCTACCACATCTGCTGGAAGTTTGTTCCAAGGATCTACTACTCTTTCAGTAAAATAATATTTTCTCATGTTGCTTTTGATCTTTCCCCCAACTAACTTCAGATTGTGTCCCCTTGTTCTTGTGTTCACTTTCCTATTAAAAACACTTCCCTCCTGGACCTTATTTAACCCTTTAATATATTTAAATGTTTCGATCATGTCCCCCCTTTTCCTTCTGTCCTCCAGACTATACAGATTGAGTTCATTAAGTCTTTCCTGATACGTTTTATGCTTAAGACCTTCCACCATTCTTGTAGCCCGTCTTTGGACCCGTTCAATTTTGTCAATATCTTTTTGTAGGTGAGGTCTCCAGAACTGAACACAGTATTCCAAATGTGGTCTCACCAGCATTCTATATAGTGGGATCATAATCTCCCTCTTCCTGCTTGTTATACCTCTAGCTATGCAGCCAAGCATCCTACTTGCTTTCCCTACCGCCTGACTGCACTGTTCACCCATTTTGAGACTGTCAGAAATCACTACCCCTAAATCCTTTTCTTTTGAAGTATTTGCCAACACTGAACTGCCAATACAATACTCAGATTGAGGATTCCTTTTCCCCAAGTGCATTATTTTACATTTGGAAACATTAAACTGCAGTTTCCATTGCTTAGACCATTTATCTAGTAAAGCTAAATCATTTACCATATTACAGACGCCTCCAGGAATATCAACCCTATTGCACACTTTAGAGTCATCAGCAAATAGGCAAACCTTCCCTACCAAACCTTCCCCTATGTCACTCACAAATATATTAAAAAGAATAGGACCCAGAACAGATCCTTGTGGCACACCGCTTGTAACCTGACTCTGCTCAGAATACTCGCCATTAACAATAACTCTCTGATGTCTACGCTTCAGCCAGCTGCAAATCCATTGAACTATCCAGGGATTAAGTCCAATCTTCACTAATTTATCTATCAGCTCTTTATGTGGAACCGTATCAAAGGCTTTGCTGAAGTCCAGGTAGGCAATATCCACGGCACCACCTTCATCCAACACCTTTGTGACATAGTCAAAGAAATCAATGAGATTAGTCTGACATGATTTGCCTTCAGTAAAGCCATGCTGATTTGGGTCTATCCTCTTTTTGAGTAGAGTCTCCATCATTTTAACTACAACTGATGTCAAGCTAACTGGCCTGTAGTTACCAGCTTCTTCTCTACTGCCCTTCTTGTGAATAGGCACAACACTGGCCATTCTCCAATCCTCAGGAACTTCTCCTGTTAACAAGGATTGGTTAAACAAATCAGTCAGGGGGGTAGCAATGACAGATCTGAGTTCTTTAAGAACTCTGGGGTGGATGCCATCTGGACCCATTGCCTTATTTATCTTTAATCGTTCAAGTTCTTCTAAGACATCGGCTTCTAAGATCACTGGAGCTGAATCCGTACAGCTGGAAGCAATGCTATATCCCTCTATAGTATTATTTTGTAAGGTGTCTTTTGAGAAAACTGAACAGAAGTAGCTATTGAAATGGTCAGCGATCTCCTTATTCCCATTAATGCATGTATTATTCCCGGTACTAAGCTTCGTGATGCCGCAGTTTTTCTTCTTCTTATCATTAATATATCTGAAGAAGGTTTTATCCCCCTTCTTTACAGATTTGGCAATTTCTTCCTCTTTTGAGGCTTTAGCAGCATATATTATCTGTTTCGCCTCCTTCTGTCTCATTTTATATACCTCCCTATCAGCTATACTTCCAGACTCTTTATACCTCCTATAGGCAGCCTTTTTTTCATTGACTATAGCCCTTACATCATTGCTAAACCATAGCGGTTTCTTCTTCCTTTTACCTTTAGTTATTTGTCTTACATACAGTCCAGTGGCTTTTAAGATGGCCTTTTTTAATACAGTCCACTGGATGCTCGCTCCTGCCATTTTATCCCTCCCCTTTAATTCGTTATCTAAATATTCTCCCATTGCATTAAAATTTGTTTTTCTGAAATCCAATACTTTGGTTGCATTATAGGATTGCTCACAATGAGTTTTTACATCAAACCACAAACATAGATGGTCACTGCAACCTAAATTTTCTCCCACCTTGACATCTGAAACCCAATTCCCATTCGTAAAAACTAAATCTAGAATATTCTCCCCTCTAGTTGGTGTCTTAACCAGCTGTGCCAGGGCTGCTCCTGTAAAGGCCTCTACTATATTCTTACTTTTGCATGTAAGGGCACTGGGGATATTCCAGTCAACATCAGGCATGTTGAAATCACCCATAACCACAATATCTCCCTTTACTGCCATTTGGGTAATTTCATCCACTATCTTGTCATATTCCTCGGATTGCCCTGGAGGCCTATAGATCACCCCAATTCTAATGACAGAACCTTCTTTATTTTGCATGCAAATCCAGAGAGTCTCTAGATCTTGACACGTATTTTGAATTAGTGTTGTTTTTAGACTTTCTTTAATATAAATGGCTACTCCACCTCCCCTTCTCTCTATTCTATCCTTCCTATACAGTGTATATCCTGGTATGGAAAACAGGCATTTGATACTTTTACATTAAATTTTGTTATTGTTTTTCCCCTTAATTATTTCTTTTCCTAGCATATGTCGGTAATTCATCAACAGTATCAAATTTATAGGTTCTATCATATCTCAAGACCTAAAATGGTCACCTAACATCAAAAATGTCATTAAAAAAGCACAACAAAGAATGTTCTTTCTGCACCAACTCAGGAAGCTCAAACTGCCCAAGGAGCTGCTGATAGAGTTCTACAGAGGAATCATTGAGTCTGTCATCTGCACCTCTATAACTGTCTGGTTTGGTTCTGCAACCCAAGAAGACCAACACAGACTTCAGAGGATAATCAGAACTGCAGAAAAAATTGCTACCAACCTGCTTTCTATTGAGGACCTGTATACTGCATGAGTCAAAAAGATGGTGGGGAAAATATTTACTGACCCCTCGCATCCTGAACATAAACTGTTTCAACTCCTACCCTCAAAATGTCACTACAGAACACTGCACACACCAGGACAACTAGACACAAGAACAGTTTTTTCCCGAATGTCATCACTTTGATAAACAAATAATTCCATCACCACTGTCAAACTATTCACTAAGGCTGCATTACTATTACTATCATTTTTTCCTCAAAATTCCTATCACCTATTTCCTTCTACTTATGACTCTATGACTGTAACTTGCTGCTTGTATCCTTATGATTTATATTAATCTTGAGTGTTTTCTGATTGCTTATTTGAACCCTATGACAATCATTTTGTACCTCATGATTCTTAACACCGACTAGAGGGGTTGGGAGTGGGAGGCACCATTTTATGGTGGGTTCTCCTCCTACCTCTCTGGTTGGTCACAGTCGGTGTTAGCAGGGGTCAGAGGTCAATTCTGAGGTCGCTCCTTTGTGGGGTTCCTCAGGGGTTGGTCCTCTCCCCCCTGCTGTTTAATATCTACATGAAACCGCTGGGTGAGATCATCCAAGGACACAGGGTGAGTTACCATCAGTATGCTGATGACACTCAGCTATACATCTCCACCCTGTGTCCAGTCAGTGAAGCAGTGGAAGTGATATGCCAATGTCTGGAGGCTGTTAGGGTCTGGATGAGTGCTAACAGACTCAAGCTAAATCCCGACAAGACAGAGTGGTTGTGTGTTCTACCTCCCAAGGACACTTCCATCTGTCCATCCATTACCCTGGGGGAGGGACATTTGACCCCCTCAGAGAGGGTCCACAATTTGGGCATCCTGCTCGACCGACAGCTGACTTTAGAACATCATTTGTCAGCTGCGGCGGGTGGGGTGAGTCTTTAGAGTCTTTAGTCAATAATTCAGGAGTCCTCACAAAGTCCATACTTTTGCAATAAATGTCAGGGAAGGGAAAAGTCTTTATAATAGATGAGATAGGCCTTGCCTTCAGTTCATGCTTAAGTCAAGTTGAACAACACAAGAAAAGTAAGAGCTTGCATACTTTTCCACAATACAGAATTTGGATCTTGACAGAACCACAGGGTTAATTTGAATTCCTACAATTGCACTTGCTGTAACTCCCTATGTGATGAATTACTGACAGTTGTGATTTATTTTATACACAGCTACTCCTGTCAGTCCTGTATGATTCAGTGTCCTTGAATGTGGCAACATCTTGTTATGCTATCTGTAAAGTTCAACCTGCCTTGGTTACCTCAATGATGTAGCTACAATTTTACATTGGCATTTTATATTATATTTGAAACAGTAATTTACTTATTTTACATTGGCATTTTATATTATATTTGAAACAGTAATTTACTTGGTTAACCTGTAGAATTCTGGTCAGTGACCAGCATAAAAAACTTGTAATATAATTGCACTTGAGGTGTGTATGTAATCATTATATAATGAATAATGTAATTAATTTAACCATAATGGAAAGAAGTGGAACTAGAAGAAATACGTGTCTTGTCTTTTGTCCAAGTACTAATTCTTGATAAGCAATTTCAAGATTAGTGGCCTCCCACATAAACCTTCCGACTAAGGGGACTTTTGAATAGTCAAATGCCCAGTCCTCTCTATAATAGAATATATGATCTGGTGTGAAAGGCGCCTTCTGCCACACGAATCCCAGTGACCAATTAGGTCCCACAGAGTTGGCCTTATCCGGGTTCCGTCGACAAAACAATCTTTCTCTGTGGGACCTAATTGGTCACTGGGATTCGTGCGGCAGAAGAGCCTTCCCTGGCCCTCTGTAATCAACTCCCACCAGGGATTAGGACTGCCCCCACCCTCTTTGCCTTCCGTAAACTCCTGAAAACCTACCTATGTCGCCAGGCATGGAGAAATTGATTCCCCTGATTGTCCTGCTTTATGTATGGTTATGATTGTATGATTGTTTTTAAATAAGGGTTTTTATAACTGTTTGTTTTTAACAGTTAGATTTGTACACTGTATTGTTGTTGGAAGCCGCTCCGAGTCTTCGGAGAGGGGCAGCATACAAATCAAATCAAATCAAATCAAATCAATAAACAAACAAACAAACAAACAAACATGCTTTCACCACCACCCCTTTTATTAATTTAGACTATAAAATACAAAAGCAAAAACATTTCAAGAGTCCTGGTGGCACAGTGGTTAGAATGCAGTATTGCAGGCTAACTCTGCTTACATTGCCAGGAGTTTGATGCCTTCGATCTTGACCGGCTCATGGTTGAGTTAGCCTTCCATCCTGCTGAGATTGGTAAAATGAGGACCCAGATTGCTGGGGACGGAGGGGTGGGGGAATATGTTGACTCTGTAAACTGGTTAGAGATGGCTGTAAAACAGGGTAAAACAGCATATACAGTATATCTGTGCTGTTGATATGTGATTTCATGAGCTATAGAAAATTTAATTAGATATATTGTATATAGAGTGGCTAAACTAATGATGGAAAACCTTTTGTGTTCAGTGTGTCAAAATTTAAGAACATACCTAACTTGATTCTGCTGGCACAAACACACTATCAGGTGCAAGGAATCAGGATCACATATTGTCATCTAGTTCAGAAGATTTATTGCCCAAGCCTATACACAAGAATCTACTCAACTAATGGACAGCACTAAATTGGCATTAGAAAAGAGTCAATGGAATTAAAGAGGGGCTAGACTTACATTGCTTGTGGCAATGTAATGACTCCAGGGTGATAGCTCTCTTAACTCTGTCCCCACGTTCCTTCTCCTACACCAGTGATGGCAAACTTTTTTTCCCTCGGGTGCCAAAAGAGGGTGGGCACATGCTATCACAGATGCATGATTGCCCACACCCATAATTCACTACCTAGGGATGGCTAAAACAGCTTCCCCCAGCCCCCAGCAGGTGTCTGGAGGCAGGAAATGGCCTGTTTCCCAACCTCTGGTGGGCTCAGTAGGCTTGTATTTGAGTGCCAGCAGATATGGCTCCATGTGCCACCCCTGGTACCCATGCCATATGTTTGCCATCACTGTCCTACATACAGCCAGAAACAATTTTTTATATACTCGTATTTTAAAAAAATGCTGTGCAGTCCAATCATGTGTGGTCTGATGTATTACATAAAGAATTATCGAATTACAAAAATGAAATGCAAGTAAAATTCATTTTTAGAGAGTTGTGAGGCTGTGGAAGAGCACACTCCATTTTTTCACTGCACCTTCAGAAAATTCTGCAAGAACTGGGTGTGTTTTCAAGAACTGTTGTTTCTGAAGGTTAAACGAATGTAACCACAAAACATTGTGGTGAGTCATTTTTGACCCGAAGGTCATAGGTTTGCTCTTGCCATCACAGGGCTAAACTAATGTAAAATTTAAATTGGGATCCATAGTGTATAAATATATACTATAAAAATCATGAAATAAATGATCACTTCTTGAATTGCACACTTTCTACATAATCAACAAAAGCAACTTCACCTAATATATCTATCTACATATTAGTCAATCATATTTTAGTCAGTGTTCTTGTACAAGCCCAACCCATTTACTCAGTTTATGCTTCACTTTGCCTATTCTAGTAATCCTGTGCACATTGACTTCAGCAACCGAATTGTCGAAGCGTGGAACTCATTACCTGATTCAGTAGTGTCAACCCCTAACCCCCAACATTTTTCCCTTAGACTATCCACGATTGACCTCTCCAGGTTCCTTAGAGCAGTGTTTTTCAACCAGTGTGCCGTGGCACACTAGTGTGCCGCGAGACATGGTCAGGTGTGCCGCGAAGAAGGAAGCTCAGGTTTCGGTCTCGCAACTTTTTGCTGAGAGAGAGAAAGAAAGCAAGAAACAGAGAGAAAGAGAGAGAAAGAAAGAAAGAGAGAAAGAAAGCAAGAGAGAGAAAGAGAGAAAGAGAAAGAAAGAAAGAAAGAAAGAAAGAGAAAGAGAGAAAACGAGAGGAAGGGAGAGAGAGAGAGAGAAATGAGCAAAAAGGGGAGGAAAAAAAGAGAAATGAGAAAATGGTTGAGACAGAGAATGAGAGGAAAGAGAGAGAAACAAAAGAGAGAGGGAAGTGACTCTTGATTTAAAGCATATGATAAAAAGCACCCAAAGAATAAGAGAGAGAAAACCCCCAGCCCTCACCTGTTTTTGGAAATGGTTCAAGAATTCGCGCACACACACACACACAAGGGGGGGAGGAGACAGGGATAGAAAAAGAGAGGAGAGTGTCAGGGTGTCATTTTGTGTCATTTTGGTTGGTGGTGTGCCCCAGGATATTGTAAATGTAAAAAATGTGCCGCAGCTCAAAAAAGGTTGAAAATCACTGCCTTAGAGGTCAGTAAGGGGAGTGCATAAGTGCACCAGTGTGCCTTCCGTCCCCTGTCCAATTGTCTCTCCTTATCTCATTTATCTTTTCTTCCTTTCAAATATGTTCACCTATACTTTTATATCTTTTCTTCTATTCTTTTCTTTACTTATATTATTACATATCTATTCTCTTCAATGTGTATTATGTATTGGACAAAATAAATAAATAAATAAAAATAATAAAATTTCAAAAAGTGGTGGCCAGAACTAAAACTAAAACTAAAATTGATTTGATTATATTAATATCTACATTATTATATACCATAACCTTAAATACCCTCATCCTTTTTAGCCTTCCAGAAGCTGGTGAAGCATTGGTGGCAGATTTGGGATGACACTGTTTTTGGTTATTATTGTGGCCCATCCATGTCCCGCTCAGCTGATCATGGATTCTGAGGTTCCAGAGATGGGTGTGGGTTGGTATCCTAGGCCAGTGCACTTGTTGCCTGAGTCTGATAGTGAGGAGGTTGAAGACGATGTGGAGTCAGAGGCCTGTAGCATCTCCAGAGGTGCCCAAGAGGAAGAGCCTCTTCTCAATGAAAGGGTATACAGGAGTGTCACAAGACAGGAGTGGCTGAGGAGAAAGTGGTGTCTCCATGAATAGATCTCTAGAACACTTAACCACTCATTTGGGCTACTTAAGGGTGAGTCTCATGACACGTGATTGAGGAAGTCAACGTTCAATATAAGAGCTGGACCATTGGATCGTGCTCGAGGTCACTTTCTGTGATTTACAAATTAAGAAACTGAAAACTGTGTCTTCAGACTCCCTGCCAATTCAGCTTGAGTCGTGTTAATTAGAGATGGAATCAAAGAAAACTCTTAGAGGAGTTTTTGGCTTTCTGCCAGAGACTTTAATTAACAGCCATTACAGCAATGGACTGATTATTGCTCTTGCTGAGATATTTTATATAGTTAAACTTTTAGCTAGTAAACTATTAGAAATTATATGTTTAAAACTTGTCAACCGCACGTGTGTGGACCTATTTCTTTGGAGGTTCATCTTTAGGACAGAAGAGTTATTACGCATGATTATTGTTTGTTGCCCAATGTTAAATTTAGTTATTTGAATCATTTACAAAGATGATAAAGGGTCTGGAGGCTAAATTGTATGACAAATATATTTGAGGGGCTGTCTTAAATAAGAGAGGATGACTGACTTATTTTAGGGCACCAGAGGCAGCACAAAAAGATCCAATTAAGAAGGAGAAATTTTCTGACAATGGAAAAAAAAATCCATGCAATAGCTTGTCTCCTGGTGTTGTGAGTGATCCATCGCTGGAGGTTTCAAAAAATAGATTGGACAACCATTTGATTGGGATAGTACAGTGTTGGCGAACCTATGGCATGGGTGCCACAGGTGGCACGCCGAGCCATATCGACTGGCACGCAAGCCATTCTCCTGCTCTTTCGGCACCCAAGGAAAAAAAGGTTCGCCATCACTGGGATAGTATAAGGTCATGATGGCAAACTTATAGCACGCATGCCACAAGTCGTAGGTGGAGCCCTCTCTGTAGGCACGCAAGCCATTGACCATCACAGCTCTACTGCACATGTGCAAGTGCCTCCCGCCAGCCGACTGAATTTCAGGTCAGACGAGCTCATGCTTTCTCCTCACTTTCTGTGGCCCGTGCCTTCCCAGATCTCTGGAGATTCCACCCCAATGTTTGGGCATTTCCCCCTCCCAACTTTGTTTTTCTCCCAGCTCTGTTTAATTAATTAATTTATTTTATTTATTGGATTTGTATGCCACCCCTCTCCACAGACTCGGGGCAGCTAACAACAGCAATAAAACATTATATAACAAAATCCAATACTAAAAACAGTTAAAAACCCATTATATAAAAACCAATCATACATACAGACATACCATGCATAAAATTGTAAAGGCCCAGGGGGAAGTGTATCTCAGTTCCCCCATGCCTGGCAGCAGAGGTGGGTTTTAAGGAGCTTTCGAAAGGCAAGGAGGGTGGGGGCCAATGTACCCTCTAATATTTTTTTTGGTGTGGGCTGAAAAGTATAGTGTCTGAGCGACAGTCCCTTTGGGACTGGGCGGAATAGAATAAATAAACAAACAAACAAATAAATAAATAAATAAATAAGAAAAAATCCCTTTTTTATTAAAAGAAATTAATAATTTAAAAAAAACCAAAATCCATTACTATTAAAACTAAATCAACCAGCAAAACCAAAAACATGACTATTAATAAAAACAGGTGAGGGCTGGTTTTTTTTTTCTCTGTTATTATTTAAGTGCTTTTACCATATGCTTTAAATCAAGTCACTTCTCTCTCTGTTTCTCTCTCTTTCCTGTCATTCTCTGCCTCAATCATTTTCTCATTTCTCTTTTCTCCCCTTTTTTCTATCATTTCTCTCTATCTCTTCCTTCCACTCTTCTCTCTCTCTCTTGCTTTCGCTGTCTTTCTCTCTTGCTTTCTTCCTCTCTCACACTCTCTTCCTTCCTCTCTCATCTCTCTCTTTCTCTCTTTCTTTCTTTCTTTCTCTCTCTTTCTATCTTTCCCCCTCTTGCTCTCTCTCTTTTTCTCACTTTCTCTCTCTTGTTTTCTTTCTCTCTCTTGCTTTCTCTCTCTCTTGCTTTCTCTCTCTCTCACTCTTTCTTGTTTTTTTTCTCGCACTCTTTCTCTCTCTTGTTCTCTTTTGCTATCTCTTTCTCTCCCCCCTTTCTCTCTCTCTCTCTTTCTCACTTTCTCTCTCTCTTGCTGTCTGTTGCTCTCACTCACTCTCGTTCTCTCTCCGTTCTTCTCAGCAGAGGCTGGCGAAGGTGATATTCAATGTCGGGGGTGCACAGGCGGTTGCACAAGCTCCCTATCTCCATACCAGCCCACTCGGAACATTCAAAATAAGAAAAGCCTTTGCTGGTGAAAGTTTTTCTTATTTTGAATGTTCCGAGTGGGCTGGTATGGAGATAGGGAGCTTGCGCAACTGCGCGCGTGCCCCCGACATTGAATATCACCTTCGCCGGCCTCCGCTGAGAGAACGCCTGCCCCGCTTCTCCTGCAACCTCCTTGCTGAGAGCCCGGGATGAAAGTGCTCTCGGCAAAGGGACTGTGAGACAGGCAGGGCATGCGTTCCGGGTGCGGGAGGAGCCGTGCCCAAAGGCAGGAAGAGGCGGAGGAGCAGAGGGGGCGGATTGGGTGGGGGGCAGTGACGAAAGGCCGAGGGGGCCGGAGGCACCGTGGGGAGGCAGGGGCGGCCGCGGCTCCCTTCCCTTCTGCTGCAGGCGCCTCCCTGCCCCCCCCCCGCGGGGTGGCAGGGGGATGGGGACCGCGCGCCCATGGAAAAGGGTGCGCGGGTTGGTATTTTGGGGTGCGCGTGCACTCATGCGCGCAGCCTACAGGGAACAGTGGTGGGGGCAATTCTAATCTCTGGGGGGAGTTGGTTCCAGAGGGCCAGGGCCGCCACAGAGAAGGCTCTTCCTCTGGGTACCACCAAGCGACATTGTATGGTTGACGGGACCCGGAGAAGGCCCACTCTGTGGGACCTAACTGGTCGCTGGGATTTGTGCGGCAGAAGGCGGTCCCTGAGGTAATCTGGTCCGGTGCCATGAAGGGCTTTATAGGTCATAACCAACACTTTGAATTGTGACCAGAAACTGATCGGCAACCAATGCAGACTGCGGAGTGTTGGTGTAACATGGGCATTTTTGGGGAAGCCCATGATTGCTCTCGCAGCTGCATTCTGCACGATCTGAAGTTTCCGAACACTTTTCAAGGTAGCCCCATGTAGAGAGCGTTACAGTAATCGAACCTCGAGGTGATGAGGGCATGAGTGACTGTGAACAGTGACTCCTGGTCCAAATAGGGTCGCAACTGGTGCACCAGGCGAACCTGGGCAAACGCTCCCCTCGCCACAGCTGAAAGGTGTTTCTCTAATGTGAGCTGTGGATCGAGGAGGATGCCCAAGTTGCAGGATGTGAGGCCAAAACGAGGGGTCACACATACACATACAGCGGGTCATGTGCACATGTGCATGGGGAGGGACGTGCAGGAGGGGCATTGGATTATGGGTGTAGGCACTCGTGCACTTGCGACAGTGTGCGTGTACACTTTCAGCACCCGTGGAAAAAAAGGTTCACCATCACTGGTATAAAGTGCCCTGTCTTGAGCAGCAGATTGGATTAGAAGACCTTCCAGTCTTATGATTGTACGATTTCTAATATTTCCACTGCTGTGACTATTTTAATTTTGGAATTATTTCCTGTGGTTATTTCTCACTATTGTAAATCATCAGGAACCCTTGGATACTGTGGTGGTAGGAAAACATTTTTGTAAAAAAAAATAATGTTATGATTAACTAACTTTAATGCTAAATGAATTAAGATGATCATTTTCCTTTCTACCACATTGAGCATTATAATTTGGTCATAACTCTGGGAAGTCTCTAAGAGCTGCCCCCAAAACTTTCAGGGACAGGAGGCTTTCATGCATTTCTGGAGGAAGGCATGGTTAAGCAATCATTGGCACCAAATGATAGCTGATGGTCTTCTACAATGGCAGCTGGCCCCTGGATTTTATCAATGAATCTAAGTGTGCTTACCACTGATTCCAAAATGCCTCCAAGGAACCATTGCAGAAGAAGACTCTCTTTTAGCCCATCGCCTCCCTGTTTTATGACTTGGGAATCAAGAGGCAAAGATGCTGCTGTGATTATTATCACTCAGCCTTCCTGGACAAGGTCATTTTCCAGATGTGTTGGTCATGTGTCCTGGAAATTTGGAAGTGGTAGCCTCCACACATCTGGAAAGCATTGGTTTGGGGGAGTGAACATTACCTCAAGTAATATTGGTTGTACATAAGTGTGCTTGCAGAAAATATAGGATGTTTTCATTTCTTTTTTATTTTAAAACACACACACACATGTTGGCTAGGTGTTACAAGAATTTTATTTTTAGATCTGCCTTTCAATCCTTTGCCAGTTCTTTTTTCATTTTTGTTTTGCAAATCAGAATAAAATTTATCTTTAGATTCTTCCCTTTTCCCACCGGAATTACGACTTGACTATTTCTAGAAGGCATTGTATATTTAGATCCGAGCTTTAAAACACCAAGGCATTGGGCTGGGGGAAAGGAACATGTTTTGGGACAGTTCTAACCCAACCATTTTCTGGCACTTTAGAGATCCTTTTAATACAGTAACTTTATTAAAAGGAAGAAGTCAATTCAGGTGGCTAGTCCCTCTTAATTCTAATAGAGTCTTCAGATCAAAATAGTTTGGAACAGTTGAGACATTTAACTCTCCAACCCCGAGCCTCTCAGCATGCTTAGTTAGTTATTTACATTCAGCTTTTCATCAATGACAAAACCCCATTGACACTGATAGGACAGAGGATCTTTTCATTTCCTTGGGGAGGTTTTAATGAAAGAGAGAAAGGAAAGCTTCATCGCTATTAACAGGACTCCTGAAGTCCATTCAGTTATCTAGCTGAATGCTGAGTGTTTTCCGCTGCAAAAAAAAAAAATGGTGGCTCCCCATCCAGCCTCTGATATGCAGCCTTCAAAAAAGGATATTCTACTTTCACATCTCGAGTTCTGTAGTAAGGGCCCGGCCCATTTCCTGAAAATGTGAAATGCTTTACAGATTGGGGAAGTCCCAGGCAAAAAAACCATCCTTTCCTTCCAGAGATATGAAGGTACCACAGTTCCAATCAACATGGAAGTTGGAATCCAATGCTTCTGAAGAGGGCCGGTTTGAGGAAAAGTAAGCTAAAATGACAGGCAGGTCAGTTTTTAACGTCCAATTTATTTATTTTATTATTTATTTATTTATTTGACTTCTATGCCGCCTGTTCTGTCGGGCTCTCTGGTAGAATCCTCCCAAAAATTCACAGCTACAAATTTCAGACACACACACATTTGAAAATTCAAAACAAAGTTCTTTATAATGAAAATTCACTTAACCTAAGCCCTCTTTTGGTATAGCAAAGAGCACTGGTCTCCAAACAAACTGGTAATTTATACAAGTCCCTTATCAGTCCTGTGATACTTAGCTTGCAGCTGTGAGGCAATTCAAAGTCCTTCTTTCACAAAGTGAAACACACTTTGCTCTGGTTTAGGTTCAAAGCAGGGAAAAATCAGCACACAAAAAATCAAAGTCAGGAAAGCAGTCACGAAACACAATGATCAGATAATCCTCCACAATGGCCAAACCCACAGGCTGCTATTTATAGCAGCCTCACTAATTACCACAGCCCCACCCAACCACAGGTGGCCTCATTTTCTTTTATAATAATCTCTCAGTTGTTGTTGCCTATGCATCGCTCTCCGCATGCGTGGCTGTATCATTAACTCTTGTTCTGAATCCAAGGAGGAGCTAGATAATTGATCTCCTTCTGAGCTGTCTGCCACACTCTCCTCCTCCCTGTCACTCATGTCTTCTTGGTCAGAGGAGCCTTCATCAGCAGATTCCATCGGGAGCAAAACAGGCCTGCAGCATGTGGATGTCTCCCCCACATCCACAGTCCTTGGGGCAGGTGCTGGGCCAGAGCTAACCACAACAAACAATAACAATAAAAAGACAGAAACAAATTAATTTCTAAAACCCTAATTAAAACTTAAAACCGTTCAGTAGCACACGTACTAGCCATTTATACCAATTCATATGCATGGACAAGCTAGTGGTTAGTTTAGGGTGCCCAAGCCTGCCGGCATAGCCAGGTCTTCGTGGCCTTACGAAAAGCCAGCAGGGTGGGGACCGTATGGACCTCGGGGGTGGGTGGGGGAGAGATGTCACCAGTCCAGTCTCTGGAAATAGATATGACTGAAGTTTGTCCAAATGATTTGACATAGCAAAACTATATATTCAGAGCATAGAACAACTTGCATTGCTTTTTTAAAAAATTCCCTAAAGCAACTTTAAGATTTGTGGACTTCAAGTCCCAGAATTCTGGGAGTTGAAGTCCAGAGGTCTTAAGGTTGCCAAGGTTGGAGACCCCTGCTCTAGAGAAGCTGCTTATCCTTGCTGCTCTGGAGCAGGGGTTTAAAAATCAGAATTTGTAACATAACAATTCACTGCACTGCCTCCTAAACAATGCCACCTGTTCCAAAAGATACATTTTACTCAAGCAAATTGAGGGTGGGGAAAAGGTTAGAGGGGATTTACAGTTCAATTATTTGGACAACCAAGTTCTAATTTCAGACCTAATTAGAGCAGGCATTTATTCCGTTATTAATTAATTCCCCTCCTTCTACTTCTCCAGGTATAAACTTATTAAGTCATTTGGTGGTATTGCTGTCCTTTGATACAACTAAGAAACATTCCACCAAAATATTGTTTGAATGATAGAAATCAATTTATGAAATTCAACCCTACCGCCTCTTTCCGCCACAATTCATTTGAATTAATAGTGCTTCAAATTTGCCAGATTGTACAAAGCTGGTGTGATGGCAGAGCCATCACAATAACTCTTTTATACAACTCTTAAAGCTGCAATTCTGTTACTTTTCTAAGTCCGTTCAAGTCAATATTTTCTATTTTTTTTCTTTTCAATCATTAGAGTCTTTTTCTTTCTTAAGAGCACTGCCTCTAAATTCAGTTCAGGGTCAACAGAGTAGATAATTTTAGATTCCTCTTAAATTCTCCACCTTGATATCATCATTGCTTCTTCTCTTTGTTTCAGGTTCTCTTGATATTCTTCAAATACTGCTGTGTTCTTTTTTTCCCCACATGCCCCTGGGTTCTTCTTCCATTAGCTTGTTTACTTCTCGGACGTACTCAGAGGGCTGATCTGGAAGATCAAGTTGCTCCAACCCAAATAGATCACCAACTGTTTCTCCGGGGGCCAAAAGATAAGAGTGTTATTGAAAAGTCCAGAGACAGGCTTAAGTAAAGACGGTTCCTTTATTCAGCTCTTAAAATGGAAGTGACAATCAGCAGGAACACGTCTGGCTTAACCTGGAGAGAAGCCGCTCTTTTATACATTTGCGGCTCCCGCCAAAAGAGAGCAGCCAGCGTCTGAGCCAATCAGGCGCGACTTCCTGTTTCCAGCTCAGACAGCGTTTCTCATGGAACCAACTATTTACATAGGATTCAGCACCCCTCCCTCCTTAGTCAGAATACATCAATCAAGTAAGCCACGTGACGAAATCCTCCAATCTGCTCGGTCTACGCAGGGCTCGCTCCGACCTGCACAGTTCATTTGAGTCCTCGCTTCCAACGGTGGAGGTCGGTTTGCCTGTACTTCCCCAGTGCGGCTGGGGCCTAGTTTGGGCTCCGGCTCGCTGAGTCGATTGGGCAGGCACAACACCGACCTCTGAGGACGAAGATGGCTCGGCGTCGCTGGAGGACCCTTCCTGGCTCGATAAGTCCATTTTAATGTCCATTAAGGCGGGTTGCACGTTACAGTCTATTAGAGTGGGAGAGTCTGTTTTAGCGGTTTGCTCAGGGGAGGTTTCAATGCGCTATCGTACATGGTCAATGTGCCGCTTCCACATTCGACCGTCTTCCAATTTTACAATATATGTTTTAGGAGCAGTTTGTTGTACAATTGTTCCCTTCATCCAATTCAAACCCCCATCAAAATTCTTTGCAAAAACACTTTGACCCAAGTACAATTGTCTTTCAGGATTTACATACATAGGATTATGAGTACAATACCTTGGGTGTAATCTATCCAGTGGGGATCTAAGTTTCCTTCCCATTAGTATTTCAGCAGGGCTTATGTGTGTGTGGGAATTTGGTGTAATATGTTGTGTTAATAAAAATTGGTCCAGATGCTGTTGTACATCTCCAGGGCCTGACCTGCGCAATGCTTCTTTTGCAACCCGAACGTATCGTTCTGCCAACCCGTTAGCCCAGAGCGAGTAAGGCGAGATGAGAGCATGTCTGACCCCCAAGTTATCTAAAAATAATTCAAATTGCCTGGCTGTCAATTGGGGTCCGTTGTCTGACACTAAGATGTCAGGACAGCGATGGGTGGCAAACAAATGGCGCAGAACCTTAATTGTGGCACTAGTGGTTATATTATTCATTGCAATGATTTCCACCCACTTGGAAAATGCATCTACCACTATTAAGAAATATTGTGACCCCACTGGCCCTTCAAAATCAATATGGACCCTGGACCAAGGCCCTGCATGTTGTTCCCACTCTGCTGGAGTTGTTTTGGGGGGGGTTTGGCTGAGACTCTTGGCATGGATCACACTTGGCTACCCACTTTTCAATATCAGTATCCAGACCTGGCCACCATAAGTGCCCCCTAGCTAGACCCTTCATCCTGACAATACCAGGGTGGCCCACATGTAACATTGTGAGTACTTTGGTCTTTAGACTTTCAGGAATGATTACTCTATCACCCCACAACAGGCAACCTTTAACATATGACAATTCCAATCTTTTGGTTTTAAAATCACTTAAGTTGGTTTCTACAGTCATTCTGCCACCCCTTAAGTACACAGTTTACCACCTTTTTCAAAATTGGGTCTTGCTGCGTGTGCGCAGCCACCTCCCTTGCTGTTGTTAGTGGGTTATCTTCGAGTTCTATCATTAAAACATCAGCAGATGGGGCAGGGTCCTCTACTAACTCTGCCACTGGGCACCTACTAAGACCATCTGCGTGGTTGATGGTTTTACCCCCTTTGTGAATGAGCTCGTACTGGTATCCTGAGAGAAACAAGGCCCACCTAATTAATCTTGGAGACATAAATGGGGGAGTTGGTTTGTTGGGGGCTAAGAGGTCTAGTAAAGGCTTGTGGTCGGTAACCAATTCAAAACTCCTGCCAAAGAGATAATTATGAAACTTCTTCACCCCAGCCACTAACGCTAGAGCCTCCTTATCTAGTTGGCTGTAATTTCTCTCAGTATTGGTCATTGTTCTGGAAAAGAAAGCAATTGGGGCCTCTGTATTATTTGGCAACACATGTGCCAAGACCCCTCCCACGCCATATGGGGACGCATCGCACGTAAGCCTGATGGGTAGTAAAGTGCTATACTGGACTACTACACTTGCGGAAGTTAACAACTGCTTTATTTGCAAAAAGGCTTCGTGCTCAGTTCTCCCCCATGTCCAAAGGGTTCCTTTCTGAAGTAGCCGGTGTAGAGGCTCTGCTGCTGTTGCCTTCTGTTTTAAAAAGACAGAGTAAAAGTTTAGAAGGCCTAAGAATGCCTGCAATTCTGTTTTATTCTGTGGCTCTGGGGCTTCCCTGATGGCTTTTAATTTTTCAGTAGTGGGGTGGATGCCTTCCCCATCGATTCTACATCCTAAGAATTCTACACTGCTGGTTCCCCACACACATTTGTCAGGTTTGATCCTTAACCCTTTATCTTGTAGTCTATGTAATACTTCTCTTATTCTTTTGTTGAGTTGATTTTGGTTTTCTCCTGAAATTAAAATGTCATCAAAATAGGGAATGGTCCCTTTAATTCCTGACAACAAACGTTCCATTATGCTTTGAAAAATCCCAGGAGCTATGCTTACTCCAAATTGTAATCTGGTACATTTAAATGCACCCCTGTGGGTGACAATTGTCTGTGCGAGTGCTGTCGGTTCATCGACAGGGAGTTGTTGGTAAGCTTGGGCTAAATCGATTTTTGCGAACACTTTCCCTTCCCCCAGGGAGTGAAGGAGCTGTTGTACCACTGGAATGGGGTAAGGGTGATGTTGGAGGGCTTTGTTGAGCGTTGACTTATAGTCAGCGCAAACCCTCAAAGAGCCATCCGGTTTAAGAGGCGTGACTATGGGTGTTTCCCATGGCCCCTGCTCTACAGGAACTAAAATGCCCTGGCTTATGAGCTTATCTAGCTGTAGGTCAAGCTTGGGAAGGAGCGGGAGGGGTACTCTGCGTGGTTTGAGCCGGACAGGAGGGACCTTGGGGTCAATAGAAAAGGAGATAGGGGGCCCTTTATACGATCCCAAGGTGGGGCTAAACACTTCTGGGAATTCTTGTAAGAAGTTAGGCATGCTATCAGAGTTAACAGTACAGATACCAGAAATTTCAATTCCCAATGGTTCTATCCAAGCCAAACCCAGAAGAGAGTGTCTAGCCCCTGCAACAACAATCATAGGAAGGGTACATTTAATAGTCTTAAACATAATAGGTACATTCACTTGGCCTAGAACAGGTATTATTCCCCCTTGAAAATCTCTAATTACCAATGAGGTTTGTAAAAGGTCAGACTTTGAGAGGCTAGGCATGTACATTATAAGCTTTTCCCACGGCATAATGGTGTATTTAGACCCCGTATCAAGTTCCATAGAGCATGGCTTGTTGTTTAGGAGCAGTGAGATTACAATCTTGCCCCCATTTTTTGTTGCCGTGCTATTTACGGAAAATTGATTGTTACCTCTTGAGTAGTCGTGGTTAGCGGTTGAGTAGTTCTTGCGGCCGGAAAACCGGGGAAACCGGTTTTCGCGCGGTTGAGGTGTTTGGGTCTGGAAACGAGGAGGACGAGGAGTGGAGAAAGATTCCTCAGGCAAGGGTGCTCTGCAGGCTTCGGCGATATGGCCGCGTCGGTTGCAGCGGCGGCAAATGGCGTCCCGGAAAGGGCAGCGTTGGCGCGGATGGTTTCCTCGGCAGCCGGCGCAGGGGGCGACGAGGCGAGGGTATCTGGGTTGTCTCGGCTGGTCCTGTTGCAGCAGAAAACAGCTGTCCTCGTTGAGGGCTGGTGGGCTGAGGTCGTCTGGGGCCTCTGCGCGGGAAAACGTGGAGTCGATCTTGGCGATGACTTCCCGCTTGTCGTGCTCCTTCAGCTCCTTGGCAGCAGCGTCGGCGACCTCTGCGGTTTGTGCCAGCTTGATTACTGCCTGGAGAGACGGCTCGTCTTCGGTGAGGAGCTTGTTTCGGACCATGGCATTTCTCATACCGAAGATTAGGGCGTCAGTGAGGCGAGCTTCCGGGCTATCAAACTTACATTTTGAAAGCACCGTTCGAAGATGCGTAGTGAACTGATTAATGGATTCGGATTCGAGCTGGGCCATTCTTGAAAACTGGTGCCGGAAAACGACGGCTGGTTTCGTAGGCTTGAAATGGCTCGCGAGCTTGGTTTGCAGGACATCCCAAGCGACGGATTTGGCTGGAAGCGGATCAGTGAGAGTCTGGGCGAGATCGAATATTTCTGGGCCGCAGTAATTCAGGAAGATTGCCCGCTTTCGTTCGGCGTCGGCGTCCCTTATTCCGGCAGCTTTGAGGAAGATCTCGAACTTGGCCATGTAGGCGTCCCAGGAGGATTTCTCCGGATCGAAGAACTCAGGAGCCCGGCCGATTTGAAGGTTGTTCATCTTGCACGCGTGGTTCTTCCGTCCGTCGTCGCCAGTGAAAAGTCCAGAGACAGGCTTAAGTAAAGACGGTTCCTTTATTCAGCTCTTAAAATGGAAGTGACAATCAGCGGGAACACGTCTGGCTTAACCTGGAGAGAAGCCGCTCTTTTATACATTTGCGGCTCCCGCCAAAAGAGAGCAGCCAGCGTCTGAGCCAATCAGGCGCGACTTCCTGTTTCCAGCTCAGACAGCGTTTCTCATGGAACCAACTATTTACATAGGATTCAACAGTTATCCATTGCCTGCCCTCAGTTCAAGCCACTCGGTCTTGTCTGGGTTGAGCTTGAGCCTGTTGGCCCCCATCCAGATCCTTGCAGCTTCCAGGCACCGGCACATCCCATCCACCGCTTCAATGAATTAATATTTTTCGAATCCTCCTCTGCTCGTAGAATACAGTCATCAACCTGCTGGCCCATACATTATGATAAATTATAATGTGTTTGGCTTGCTTTTTTTTTAAGCGTGTGAATCCAGCCACTGCTATTTGTAAATCATGTTTTATGTGTATGAACCCAACCAAATGTGATACACTCAGTAAAACATAGTGAGGTTTACAGGTTGCTTGATGCATGAATTTGTTTTTTTTAAGGACTACAGTTTCATTTCAAATCTCTTCTCTCTAATTAGTTTCACATAGTTTTAAATGAAGTTCTTCTCTCCCCCCACCCACATGCCTCTGGGTTCTTCTTCCATTAGCTTGCTTACTTCTCGGACCTATTCAGAGGGCTGATCTGCAAGATTTATTTATTTTTATTTATTTATTTTGTCCAATACATAATACACATTGAAGAGAATAGATATGTAATAATATAAGTAAAGAAAAGAATAGAAGAAAAGATATAAAAGTATAGGTGAACAAATTTGAAAGGAAGAAAAGATAAATGAGATAAGGAGAGACAATTGGACAGGGGACGGAAGGCACACTGGTGCACTTATGCACGCCCCTTAGTGACCTCTAAGGAACCTGGAGGGGTCAATCGTGGAGAGTCTAAGGGGAAAATGTTGGGGGTTAGGGGTTGACACTACTGAGTCAGGTAATGAGTTCCACGCTTCGACAACTCGGTTGCTAAAGTCATATTTTTTACAGTCAAGTTTGGAGCGCTTAATATTAAGTTTGAATCTGTTGCGTGCTCTTGTGTTGTTGCAATTGAAGCTGAAGATCAAGTTGCCCCAACCCAAACAGATCACCAATTGTTTCTCCAGGGCCAAAAGATAAAGTGTTACCTGCCCTCAGTTCACTGAGAAAGGAACTTCTGCCTGACTTTCCCATTACACATCAAAAGAAGTAGACTGGCTAAAATGGTGTTATCCAGTTTTCCTGCTGTGTTTCATTTTGTAAAACACAAGAACCTCCAACCACCCATTTCCTCCCATTTATGACTGTATGACTATAACTTGTTGCTTGTATCCTTGTGATTTATATTAATATTGATTGTTCCCTGATTGCTTATATGTACCCTATGACAAACATTAAGTGTTGTACCTCATGATTCTGGACAAATGTATATTTTTCTTTTATGTACACTGAGAGCATGTGCACCAAAGACAAATTCCTTGTGTGTCCAATCATACTTGGCCAGTAAAGGATTCTCTTCTTTTCTCTCCTCTCCTCTCCTCTCTTCACTCTTCTCTTCATTTCTATTCTATTCTATTCCAATTGGCTACTGTGTGCTGTAGCTGGGATGGCATCTTCAGGTCAGTGGTCAGGGCCCTCTAAAGCTACTTCATCCTGGACTGCTAGGCTAGGTAGTAACAGTCCAGGATGAAGTAGCTATGGGTCTTAAAGCAAAAACAAAACAAAGCTGCTTTGGTGCATTGCTAAAAGGCTGATTTTGTGTATGTGTGTGAAACCAGATGAATTTGACAAACATTTTACCAATTCCCCATCCTTGCATCCATCCTCTTGCTCTTTGATCTCGCAGTGCCTTTTTGATAGCATTGATGAAGGCATGCAAATGTGCATGGGTTTTTTAAATGTGTTTAGATTTTTTTTTTATTTTTAGAGATATTAGATTTCTTGTATTCTGTTGTATTAATGTTGTACGCCGCCCTGAGTCTATTCGAGAAGGACGGCATAGAAATCGAATTAAATAAATAAATAAATTGACCACAGTATCCTTCTTTGGATGCAATCCAGGGGATGGAAATTGTGGGCATTCCTTCATAGTCAGTTCTACATGGTATTGGCTGTGGGGAAAAGCCACATTCCTAAGGTGCCGCTTTTGTGGGGTGCTCCAGGGCTCCATAGTCTCACCTGCCCTATTTAACTGATGAAATATAAAACTGCTAGTGTCTGCTGGTGTCTGGTCTTCCATAATCAATATACGGCCTTCTCCAAGTCCTGTCAACTAGACAATGTCGTTTGGCGGGACCTAGGGGAAAGGCCTTCTCTGTAGAGGCCCCGGCCTTCTGGAATCAGCTCCCCCTGAGGATCCGTACTGCCCCCACCCTCCTTGCCTTTCGTATGAGTCTTAAGATTCATTTATTTCATCAGGCTTGGGCTGATTAGATCTTGGCCCCGGCCAACGAATGATTGTGATTGTTGTACGACTGGGTGTGATTGATTTTAATATTCAGAGATTTTAAATAGCTATTTAATTTTAATTTAATTGGATTAATGCTGTTGTAATTTGCTGTTTTTTATATGTTATAAGCTGTCCCGAGTCTTTGGAGAGAGGAGGCCCAGAAATCCAATTAATAAGTTTCAAGTTTCAAGTTTTATTGGATTTATATGCCGCCCCTCTCTGAAAACTCGTGGCAGCTAACAGCAATCATAGACAATATACAATAATAATCCACTACTAAAAGCAAATTAAAACCCCTTAATATAGAAAACCAAACACACATACAAACATACCATGCCTACCATTGTAACGGCCTAGGGGGAGAAGAAATCTTAATTCCCTCATGCCTGGCGGCAGAGGTGGGTTTTAAGTAGCTTATGAAAGGCAATAAATAAAACAAATAAACAAATACTGATGATATCCAAGTTTCTTTGCCAAAAATTGGAAGCCAAAATCACAAAACTGTGTCTATTTTGTCATTTGGGGGATTCACTGGAAAAAGCAAATCCAATAAATAAATAAATAAATTAATTAATTAATTAATTATGTTTGGAAGAGTTACTGGTAAAAGGAAACCAGTTCACCAATGAACATGGTGACACCATGTTCAAAGCTGACACCACCAGAGCATAGAACAACTCAAAGAAGTAGTGCAAGAAGACCTGGACAGATCTGGACCTTAGAATCAACAAGAGTTGGACATGACTCAATAGATAACATCATCAACGTCTTTTGACCTGCAGGCCAGCCATCAAAATTGTGCCCCAAAGCCTGGAGCCTCTATGGGCCTACATGGAGAGAAATCAACTCTGCTTCAATTGTATCTTGACCGATGGCTTTGGCTGCTAGGATTTTTCATCCTTACTCATAGTTGAGGTTGCAGTTTCCCAGTAAGGAGGAGCATCCAGGTTAAGAACGCATCCTCTTGGATTCAGAGCTCCTGCTTGATGAGCAGATGACAGTTGTTGCCAAAGGGGTGTTTGCACTGTTCCATCTGGTGTGCCAATTGTGCCCCGTCCTGAATCGATCAGTCTTCCAGTTACTCACGCCCTTGTCACCTAAGAGTACTGCAGTCCACTCTACATGAGATCACCCTTTAAGACTTTAAACTGGTTCAGAATATAGCAGGATGAGTAATGATGGATGTGTCTCTGGATGCCCATGTGAAGCATCTTCTTTATGAGCTGCATTGATTGTCATTGTGCTTTTATGTGTGATTCAAAGTGATTTATCAGCCATAAAACTCTACATGGCATAGAGCTTGGCCTAGTTGCAAAGCTACCTATCACAATGCACGTTGAGTCCCCTAAAGAAGTCTTATCTTTTAGGACCCACAAAGCACACTTTCTCTTTAGCAGCACACATGACCTTTAGAATGACATCACCTCTGGTATTCATTCAGCCAATGACAGTCTAGAAAGCCTTAAAGATTTGGCTCTTTACCCAGGCCTTAGGATAGAGTAGATGAGGCTTCCTTGTTTGTGAAGTTTTATGTTTGCATTATTGTTGGATTGCCACCTTACGATTGGAACGTGGTTATTTTGAAGGGAAGGGTTGTATTTTTCTGTTTTTCTGTATGTATTATTGTGAGCCACTCAGATTTGGATGAAATCAGGAAGCATCCCAACTGAATGAATGATGAATGAATAACAAAAATGTTTATTAATGGAAATCACGCGGCCTCAAATAATTATCAATGGAAAGAAAAATATTCAATGCTTGCTTTCTTGGCATGGGTGGACGGGGTAAACAGGAAAGGAATCCATCAATCAGGCACCCTAGCAAACATGGTCCAGGCAGAATTTGAGGAAAATGTGGAGGGTAATATTGAAATCTGGAATGGTATTTCATAAACAGATTTCTTTTCCAAATACCGTATGCAGAACAGTCAAGTAGCTAAAGGCTGAAGTGCAAAAAAAGAAGAAAAAAAGGCTAACAATTTTTGCCCCTCTCTCAAAAATTGATCATAAGCACTTTCCTGTTTTCAACTTCATATCCAGAGCTTCTGAGATATTCATAAACACTCTGCATCGCTAGCAACTATACTACGTTTTATCACCCAAACACGGAACAATGCAGCTTTGTGCGCCTGTAACTAAATGCCTACAATCAGAATCGTCTACCTACCTACAGTATTTAGAATACAGTAATACTGTTAAGAATTCAAGCAGCAGAGTTACAAACAAGCTATACCCCTTATATAAAAAATACACTAATGAACACAGATTGAAAATAAATGGCTAAACATAATTCTTAGCCTGTGAATATGTTATTTCTCCTTTATTTCTCAAAATAAAATGTTTTAAAATCTCGGAATCAGTTACAAGGAGACTTCATTTTATACACATCAGCGGTGGTTTTCTACCGTTTTGCCCAGTTCAGGTGAACCAGTAACGGTGGTGGGTGGTGGGAGACTCCGCCCGTCCACCCGGACATTATCATGGATGCCCTGTGCATGCACAGAAACAGCACATGAGCACATCTCCAAACCAGTAGCAAAGATGAGTGAAACCCATTACTGATACACATCTTGGTATTTTCCAGTTCTCTCTGCAAAGAAAGACACATTTATATTAAAGCATACACAGCCTCTGTTTTAAACCAACATAATTTTAAGACGGATTAATGCATTGGTTTCACGATAAGCTGCCTTAATTTATATTTTCTGCAATTTGTAGCCTCTTGATGTAAGTTTTAGATATGTATCATGCATGAACTTTCCATTAGCATATATTATGAAAAGTCAGGAAGTGGCTAAAATATTGCTACCAGTTTCATTTTTAGCGGAATCATTTGAAATTCTCATAGCTATAATTGAAACTCACTAATGTCTTTAAGTAAATAAATCCAAAAACATGATATGCACCCATTCTAAAAGAGGAAGAATAACTCCAATAAATAAGAAAAATAACAATAGTATAGGTACATCCATATTTTATCACTCTTTTATTCGTATTAAAAATGCAGATTAATAATGTACTGTAAGAAATATTTATTTTTGGCTGTCCTAAAAATCATATTGTTCTCAACTTAAATGGATAAACTCAGAATCTATGGCTCTGTATGTCTGTGACATACACAGTATGACTGTAATTTGGATGAAGATGGTTGAATGGTTTTAAATTTGGGTTTTTTAAGCTTAGTTTTTATGGTTGGATTTCATAATTCTATATTTGTATTGTTTTTATATGCTGTAAGCATATGCTGAGTCCATTTGGAGAAGGATAGCCTAGAAATCCAAACAAACAAAATAAAATCTTGGATTAAACTCTATGGGAGTGGGGAAAGAGTTTACTTTTAGTTTTGAAGATGATTTCAAAAGTTTTATCTGTTGTCACAAAGAGTTGTGTTAGTTCTTCAGATTCCCACCCAACAAATAGTTAATGTCTTTCATAGTGAGGAAAATTTATGAATCCTATCTTCTTATCAACTTACCCTCTTTTAGTTTTCCTTTAACTTCTTCCCCATCTAATGACTCATGCCTGCCTTCACTATCTACTTCCTATTTACATTTTCTCATTGGTTTTAATTTTAAAGATATATAATTTTCAAAACACTTGGCAAACCAGATTGTCTACTTGTATTTATTTTTCTAAATAATATGGAGAACTTTCAGATGGGACAAACTGTTGAAAATAGAACAAAATTTTCAGGAAATTGGTACATACACGTAAATGTTCTAAAGCAGAATCTGGCTGACCACCTCCTCAGAGTGCTATTGCAACATATTTCTTTCATTTGAAAAAGTCCACATTAGAGGCATCTGTCTAGATAAATTATTCAGGCCATCTGAGTTTTTTAAAAAAGTGTAAAAATTCACTTTAGTCTTTGAAGTAGCAATCTGACGGAGAGTTAGGCAACTTGATAGTTTCCAGCTGTTTGGGAGTTTCATTCACAGTCAGAATGGCTAATGCCACTGGACTGTGAGAAATGTAGTGTCAGGTATCTGGAAAGCACTAGATGGGTAATCCTTGGGCTGCAGAATCGAATCTCCCCAGGAATATGCAAACTGGCCATCTCAGTATTGTCTTTTTCAGATCACATAGACCTAGACAGAGTTTCATATGAACTAAATAAGCATCCACAAACACAGCCAGAATCTTCTGCAATTTACTAGGGGTGATGACAAAGTCATAGCTGATTATCGAACCTTTCTTGCAAATAGGCAAAGATGAAACTATCCTTTCAGATGTTGCCAAAAGTCCATCAACCATATGCTGCTTCTAGCTGGGTTCAACAATTATGGAAGAGTTGTTACTTCTTCATTATTGCTCCAATTACTTACGGATTTGAAGGTAAGAGTTTAGCATGTCCTAAAGATCTTGTAAAAACGATACATGTGTTATCTTGAGAATATATCAGCACTGGTCCAGTAATCTGGGAGCTAAATCTATTGTGTTGTTCTAAAATGATCTTTGAAAAGTACTTGAAGATTTCAGATGCTTTGCAGAATACAGTTGTCTTATTTCTTATACTATCATATTTCAGAGTATTGACTTAATCCCTGTTCATTATTTAAGAGAACAGAAGATTCAGAAATTGATCTCCCAAAGGCGTGAATGGCATTCTGTTCCATATATTCTTCTTGGAATTTAACTTTATTCTAAGTGTTATTTCAAGATGGAGATTTGTTTGTGTGGCTTTTAGTTGCTAATTTGGATTGTTTTCAGTCTGGTTGCTAATCTTAGTAACAGTGGAGTGAGTGGCATTGTATGGATTTAGCTCTTAGGACTGGTTGGTAGTGGAGCTGAGATATGTATTAGATTAGTATTCTGGTTTTTTTTTCAGTATTAAACTAATTCTAGGAGTCACTGCTACAACTATTTTTAGTAGGACATTGGCAATGACAATGCTAAGTAACGTTAATAATTTCTTAGATTAGAGAGGGACGTCAAACTGGCGGCCCATGGGCAGGATGTGTCACACACAGGCCATGCCCACCCCAGCTCTGCAAAGGGAAAAATGTTATGAAACATCACGTGATGGCAACGTGACGCTATGAGTTTGACACCTGTGGATTAGACAGTCAGTTTGGTCTAGTGCAGTGATGGCAAATCTTTTTGTCACCGTGCGCATCCATGATGCAATGTGTGCATGACCCCCATGTGTCCTGCCCGCACACATGTGCATGCGATCCCCCTGCATACGCCCTATACTCCATGCATGTGTGCAACCCCATGACCACCTGTATCTCAAGCATGCACCTGTGATCCCCCAACATGCGCCCCATACCTGCGCGTGCATAAGTGACCCCTGGACATGTATGTGTAACCCCCTGCACACCCCATCCCCTGTACATGGACATGTGGCCCCCGCATACGTATTGAATGAATGATTTTGATATTTAGTTTTTATAATGTTTTTAGCTAATTATCTATATTCATTGGATCCAATTGCATTATTGACATGTTGTGAGCTGTCCTGAGTCCACGGAGAGGGGCAGCATACAAATCCAATTAATAATAAATAAATAAATAAATAAATAAATAAATACATACATACATACATACATACATACATACATACATACATACATACATAATTTACCCTGTGCATGCATGCACATCTCCTGCATTCAGCCCACCCCCCGCATGTATGGCAGAGACCCCAAAACCAGCTGGTTAGTGGAAGATGTGTGCACATGTGCAGTGGAACTGAGCTGGGGCGATGGATCGTGGGCCACAGGTTCGCCATCATGGGTCTAGTGGTTCAGGAACCAGGGTAGAAATCAAGACAGAATCCTGAGACTTTCACCCATTTTTAAAATATTTGTCATTAGTAGTAATTAGCTATATTGCTGCTTTCTCACTCGGTCTCATTTGCTTCTTAATAACAAATACATTTGAATGTATAATTAAATAACCCTAGTTTGCTTTTCCTCGATTTTTATACAACTCAGTACAACCTAGCGGGGTGGGGTTGTGGGGAGCCTTTCTAATATTATGAATTGGACTTTGGAGAAACAGTGTAGAAAGTATAATAATAATAATAATAATAATAATAATAATAATAATAATAATAAGAAGAAGAAGAAGAAGAAGAAGAAGAAGAAGAAGGGCGGCATAAAAATTGAATAAATAAATTAATAATAATAATAATAATAATAATAATAATAATTTATTAGATTTGTATGCCACCCCTCTCCGAAGATGCTTTCAAACGTTAGTGTTGGGGAAGACTCCTGAAAATAGAATGAGACGAATTACCAATGAAGAAATGGCTCAAATCAAACAAATCAAATCTAAGCCCTCACAGGAGGCACAAATGACCAGTTTCAAATGATGATGCTTTGGACACATTATGTATGCAAAAACTTGGCTCTCTGGGAAAGTTATTGGAAAAGGTGGAAGGAAAGAAAAGATGATCATCATCATCAGCAAGATGGTCCTAGTTGCAATAGCAATAGATGTATTGTTGGAAGACTTGAAAGAACCAGTTAGACCATCCATGAAGAAAATATATCTATCTGGTTGCTAAGAATTGACATGGATTTGATGGCAGATAATCAATTGAAAATATATATATGAATAATTAACAGTAGAATGGACCACCTTGAGTAGTTAGTGACTTTGGCATCCCTGGATTTCTTTTCTTTTTTTGTGGGTATAAATTTTTTATTGTTTTTCACACCTTACAGAGATTCCAATTTACATACCTCAAATTAAAATATAATACAATACAATATCAAATGCCAATTTCTTAGTCAAATTAATCATTTTTTTTTAATTATTTATCCAATTATTTCTGGTATATATCATTCATCCTATGCTACCTCCTTTCCAAATGCTATCATCTGGATTTTAGATAATGTTCTTCGCTTTCATTTATATTTAAAGTGCTATCTAAATTTCTCTTGGCTATTTGCTGTTTCTCCTAACTATGCCATGGTGCTTCAGTCCCTTTCTAGTGTTCTTACAAAACACATTCCTACTTTCATTAAAAAAACCAACCTCATTTTATTATAACTGCCCTTAACAATAGAAAATATCCAAATTTACGTCTTTTTAAAAGCCCAGGAACGAAAGGGGAAAAAAAGTATAAAAGAGAAAAGGAAAGGAAAAAGAAGAGCGGAAAAGAATAAGAAACGGAAAAACACTATTCATATTGTATCTTAATCTATACATAGGAGGAATGGTTGTTATTAGAAACTTTAAAATACATTTCCTACTCAATTCATTTATTTCACTTCTTTCATTATATCAGTATGTCATTTCTATTTTAACAAATCAAAATAAATATAAACCATTATTACTTCATTATTTTATGCAAAAAGTATCCTCAATTAAAAAAACAAAAACAAACTATTAATATTCTTCCCTACATATTTTCCACTGCCGTTCTTAGTGTGATAATATAAACCCCGCTGCCAATCCCAGCATAATAATCTTCCCTAATCTATGTGTCACTGTCATATCTTCCCTATTCTAATTGTTTTCACTGCTAAATGCAGTGCCATAATCTTCCCTAATCTATATATTTACCTAATATTATCCCTAATTCTAAATGTCTTCCACTATTGAACTCAGTGATAATCTTCCTTAATCAATTGATTTTAACTCTTTGTTGTTTCATGTCTTTCCTATATAATACCTAACATAATTAGTGCTAGTTATTATCCCATATTAATCCTACTCCTGTTATTGTAACTCTCCTCCCTTATCTTTTCCCCTTCCTCCCACTTTATTTATCACCATAAATCAAATAAGCAATTTATAATTCAATCAATCAGAATAATAAAATAAAAAAGAGAAAAAAAAAGGTATGATGGTATATTCGGGTTTCTTCCCGTGTAGGATTTAGAAATTTCTGGTGACGTTTCAAAGAGGTCCCACTCGTCATCTTCAGGCTGGTGCTTCTGTCCTTGTTCTAGGGCGAACATAGCGAGACCTGAGCTGCCTTCCTTCTATAAATACTGGTGGCTGGGTGTGGTTTGATGGCTGGGATATGTTTGTTAATGAGGGCTGGTTTCCAGATGTCTGGTAGGTGGGAGGTATCATTCTGCTTGTTCATATTTTGGGGATGTTTTTCTATGTCGATGGCTTCCATGATTATTCTTTTGCTGTAGTGTTCTGTTTTGGAAATTAATTTAGTACTGTCAAAATCAATTTCATGTTCTGTAGTTTTGAAGTGTTGGAAAAGGGAGGAGGTTTTTTCTTTTTTTCTTAATGCATTCTTATGTTCTGCAACACGTGCATTTACTCTCCTGTTAGTTTGTCCAATATATGTGGCTAGCTAGAAAACCAGGGAGTTTATCAAATACCATGTAAAATTTGCCCAGCCACATATATTGGATTTTAACAGGATATCACCCCCAATCCACAATCATTAACTAATCAGCATACCTCAGTTAAATCAACGACCCCAGGTGTTACCCCACTGACTCACCAGGAAGTTTCTACACAGCAGGCAATTGCTGAGCCATCAAACCACACCTAGCCACCAGTATTTATAGAAGGAAGGCAGCTCAGGTCTCGCTGTGTTTGCCCTAGAAAAAGGACAGAAGCACCAGCCTGAAGATGACGAGTGGGACCTCATCGAAACGTTGCCAGAAATTTCTAAATCCTACACGGGAAGAAACCAGAATATACCAAGACCATCATATATATCAGAATATACCAAGACCATCATATATATCTACATACATACATACATGCATGCATGCATGCATACATACATACATATATATATATATAGTAATTTATAACTTTTGTAAGAACAAAGAAAAGAGAAAAGAAGGTGCTAATATCTTTTAGTAATTTTTAAATATTCTTACACATATTTTAATTTTAATTTTCTTAAAAACATTTAATTCTTAAAAGTATTTAATTTCAATTTATATTATTCAATGTAATTTCAGTCAGATCAGACGGTCCACATGTAATTTCAGTCAAATCAATCAGTCCAGCGGCATCCCTGGATTTCTTAGACCAGAGACTGGAGAATCATTTACCATGGATGCTTTAGATTGGATTTATTAGGATGAGAGTTTTGATGGTCTAAATTGGTAGTTCTCAAACTTTCTAATGCCACGATCCCTTAATAAGTTCCTCATGTTATCTACCATAGGTCTAGCACCAATTCTCCCAACAGAACTTTAAGCTGATTGGCAGGAAAATCAGAGGGATAACCCCACTGTAAATGCCTGATTGGTCAGATTGTAAAAAGATGCTCCAAGGTCCCAGAATAGAAGCTTTAGTTCCTGACACCATGGGGAAATTGTCTTTTCCCATGGTCTTAGGTGACCCCTGTGAAATGATTGTTTGATCCCCCAAAGCAATCTCAACCCCCAGATTGAGAACCAGTGGTCCTTTTCAACATTAGAAGTCTTTTATTAAAATTGCCATTCTATATGGTTCTTCCATATTGCAAAGTAGCTCTTAGTGGTAGAGTTCCTTGTCCAGCTTTATGTGAAAAATATTGTTACAAGGACTCAGGCAATCTGTTTTCACTTTCCACATTCCTCATTACTCCCCACTCCATGTTTATTCACAATCACTGAAAATTTCACTGTGATTTTATTTAATAAATTTATTTTATTTTACTGTATATTAGAAAGTATTAGGGAGGGAAGGGAAACCAATTACAAAATGTACCTTTTCAAAATGCATGGTGAAAGAATGTGCTTCTCAAAAGACTGTGAAGGTATCATCTGCCCTGAATGTTAAAAGATTAATTTTCTTATCGTGCTTATACAGAATTTAAATCAAAATCTCTATAAATCATACTCTAAAATAGTTTGTAAGGGTCAGTACAGGATGCTTTATAGTTCATTCTTCCTTCCCATAGAGTTCACCTCTTCCTAGAGGCAGTAACTTGCCACAAGCTATTGAGTGGGTCCACAACACAGTATAAGGTTTATATGAACTCTACCTACATTTCATTCCAAGGACTGCAATTTAAATGATTTGTCTGTTGAATGTTAAACATATCTTTAGCATGTTTTGCCTTCCATAGCAATGCCTCTGGCAAAACCTAAGCAATAATTACACAATATGTGCAGGATATATTGCACATATTGCTAAATCTTGTCCAAGTACTTTATTGTACTTCATGCAGGTATTATTGTAAGCTTTTAAAAACTGAATGTACTTTTGCAATCTTTAACAGAAACTAATAATTCACTGCTATTCAAGTAATATGTTGATAAGTTTTGTATAGCTATTGTCAGAGAAGGTGTATTATTTTGATTCTCACATGTTCATATAAATGTCAGTTGTGCCGCATGTCCATTAAATATAATTTAGGAAATTGTAAAGGAATCATGAAGGTGGGTCAAAACATAGTGATTCTAATAGGGAATAGGGAAAGGTTGGAATATAATAAAGTCACAAATTATGTATGAACATGAGTTTTATGTCACTAACTTTTCAACATTGTGTTAATTTAGTTACTGTATTTTTCAGAGTATAAGATGGACCTTTTACCTCCTAAAAGAGGCTGAAAATTTGGGTGTGTCTTATACTCCAAATGTAGCTTTTTCGAAGCTTTTTTTTTTCTAATGACATGCTAACGATATTCCCAGCCTGGAGGATTTTTTCATTGCTACTCTGAAGAATTTTTTCCCTGCAGCCCTGTCTTTGCAGGCTTGTTTTTATTGCTACACCCTCCAAAGATTTTTTTTCCAGCCCTAACCAGGGGATAAAATAATATGCTGAAATGGACCAGACTAAGGACGCTAGCCAGATAAATACCTTGTAGGTAGATTCCCCCCCCCCTATATTTCTTCCCCAAACTAAGGTGTGTCTTGTTTTCTAGTCCATCTTATGGTCCAGAAAATACGGTATTTAGGGATTTGTTCTGGATTAGTTGCCATATTGGTTTGTGATATAGAATAAAGATTTTTAAAATGTACAAACATTTTTTTCTAATAAAGGAATTTATTAGTATAATGAAACTGGTTGAAACTTTTTGCTGCTGGACAATATATATTAGTACTCATCCTAGGTTACTGTTACTGGTTTTTATATAGTTCTATGTAATTATATTCAATTATAATATGAAAATATGAACATTACACTCAGTAATCTAATATGTAACTATACTATATGATCACATTGTACAATCTTGCTTCCAGACACTTTCACACTTAAATCAGCATATTAGACATGAGGCGATGTCCTTCTATAATTTGAATAATTCAGAACTGTGGCAAGGAAAACTGGTACAAAAATTTTGAGATCAATGATATCAGTGGCATAAATAAGGTCTGCCATTAGAATGCAATGTTTCCCATTAGCTGCTGTTCTGAGCAGGAAAAATGCAGTCTTCCTGTTGAAATATATGTACAAGACACTAATAAAAACTGCATGAGAAGGATTACCAAATCTTGGATAGCTCAAGATGGCAGCAGAGAGATATGGAATTCTTTGCAGGCCAGATCAACTCTAGGGTTTGAAAACCAAAGCCCAACTAGCATAACTTGACTAGTTGTTTTGCCTAATCTCATGTAAACATTTGAGTAAGAATATGCCATGCAAGGTATCCACAGATAACTAATCAAACACATGTTCACATGTGACGTTTAAATTACCAATGAGCTTATTTAATAATGCTGATCACCATCATGCAAAACGCTGGAAGGAGTGTTAAAATTCTGTCTACCATAGGTTTTATTTTTAAATTGAAAGTATGTCAAGAGTTTTCCTAATCGTAAACATATACAAAGGAGACATCAATGATCCAGTATCTACTAAATATATTTGGAATTTTTATAAAATAAACAGTGTCCATTCACATCACACCTACTAAGTAACTGGGATTGTACTCTTGCCAACAACACACATGAAGGTACAACAGCATAATATAAAATGTATGTGCATTTTAAATATCAGCTAAATAAATAAACTAGTAATAATCAATAGTTTTAATGCTATCATAATTATATATTTATTCATGTTCTAATCTACTTTTTAACAACCAAACATGGGTTGTAAATCAAGAACTGGGGTGGCCTTAAACAGGCAACTACTCTGTCTGCCTAGCGCAGAGCTCCAAGAAGCACAATAACCTAGTCACTCATATCAACTGGAATACTGCTTCCGACATTGGTGTAACGTATTACTACCAATAACCTCATCCTTCAGGAATTTATCTAATCATCTTCTAAAGCCTTCTATGCTGGTGGCATCACTCATATCTTTTGCAGCCAGTTCCATGTACTGTGTGAAAAAGAACTTTCTTTTGTTTGTTGGCCTTTTAAGTTTCTCTGTCTGCTATCTCCACTTCATACTAAGTTTATACTCCCTTTTTATTCCTTCACATCCTCCACACTTTGAAAGCTTGAGATCGTTTTCCCATCTGGAAGGGATGATTTGCTCAACTCCCTTGTTTATTTACTCATTGCTGCTCCTTCTCTCAAAAACACTTCAGAGTTCAGAATGATTCCTAAGGAGTCCTTTATCAACATGTATCCAACCCTGCTGTTTTCTTAGCAACAGTACCCAAGCGATTGGTCACTCCTGCTTTATGAGATTTTTCATGTTCATAATCTAGCCTATGGCTTTGGTGTTACTGGATGGACTATCATCCAAATCCCAACCAAGCCTGCCTGGTTTAGCTTCAGGGATGTTCAGCCTGGTACTGTCACCTGCTAGACACGATCTTTTTTGTCAACATGTGCTTGGGGTATATACATTGTGGCATCCCATTTTTTTGCTACTTTATATTTTACCAAATAACCTATAGCAGAGTCCTTGGTGCTTTCTGAGTTTGGCTATAATTTATACAGTATATCCAAATATTAATCTATAATTGGCTAGGTTTACACTACAGCTTCTAAAATCACATTACAAATAGTCCTCAACATACAATTTGTATGTTAGTGTACCATTCAAAGTTATAAAAAATAGTGTCTTATAAATCTTTTTCACTTATGACCATTGCAGTACCCCATGGTCACATGATCAAAATTCATACGCTTGGCAGCTGGCTCATATTTATGACATGTGCATTGTCCCAAAGTCATGTGGTCACCTTTTGTGACCTTCTGACAAGTCAATGGAAAAGCCAGATTCGGTTAACAGCTTTACCAGTAACTTAATAACGGCACTCTTTCACTTAACTAATGTGGCAACAAATGTGATAAAATGGGACAAAATTCACTTAATAAACATTTCACTTAGCAACAGAAAGCTTAGGCTCTAATGTGGTCATAAGTTGAGGACCACCTGTGGCAGTTGCCAGTGCTCTCTAAATTTATACCGCTTTCTGGATGTCCTAAAGAATTATACATAGCTAATTTAAAATTGAGGGGGCTTAGCTAATTTAATAAAGGAGAATATTTGTAGGTCCGGAGTTGAAATGAGGGGTGGGGGTCCTCGGTGCTCTCTGAGCTTGCTTGTTTTCTTGCAGACTTTTCATTACCCAAACTAGGCAACATCATCAGTGCTAGTAAAGGATGCTGTCAGTTTATGTTCTGGTGTCTTGCCTGTCTGGGCAGGTTGAGCTGTTTACTGATGAATCTTTGGCAGTTTCTTGATCGGGGAATTTGTTTACTTGGCTAGTTTACCTAGGAAAAGGTAAAGCTCTTCACAAACCCTCTTTTTTAAAAAACAGAGATACTGCAAATCGGGAAGAACTCCATCTTCCCAAAGCCGAGATTCGCTGGTCCATTTCGCCCCCAGTTTTACTCCGTCACAAGTCCACCCGCAATTTGACCAGCCCCCAAAACTCTGCTCGACCCGCTACCTGAAGGGCGTACATGGGGCGTGAGGTGGGGGGAGAAGGGGAAGGTGAGGTGGGGCGTAGCCCATTCCAACGTCACCCCACAGCAGGACCAGGTGTGCAACTGAGTAGTTATTCGTGCAAGACCTTCGGGGAGGGAGGGGGGAGACAACGCTAACGGGCGAGGGGAGACACCGGCATGGCCCCTTCCCTTCTGAGGGAGCGTCTGTTAGTGCCCTGTAGGATGCACGCAAGGCGGCTCGGGGCGCAGGACGGACGGGAGACATTCTCCCCTCAGCCGCCAAGCCGGTGCGTGTGTGTATGTGTATGCCGTGGGGGGGGGGGGGACGAGAAAGGGAGACGTCTCGCTCGCCGCTGGGCGTGCGCACGCAGCCGCCTCGGCTCCTTCCTTCTCGGCCTCCCTCCCTCCGGCTCGCTCCACCGTCCCCCCGCCCGTCCGCCTGCCTGCTCGCTCTCCCTCCCTCCCTCCCTTCGCTTCTCTCTTCTCTCTCCTCCCTCCACCAGTTCCCCGCTCTCGCGTTGGTTGCCGGGATCGCTGGCCGCTTTGGTTAATGTCCGCCATGTTTGCCATGGCGCAGGGAGCGGATCGAGCGACCCCGGCGCGGATCTAGGGCTGCGGGCGGCTCTTCGAGGGAGCTGTTCCGGGGCGGCCGGGCTCTCCATGGTGTGTCGGGCCGGGGTCGGGAGCGGCTGGGAGGCGGCGGTGAGGCCGTAGTGAGGGTCCCTCTCGCCCCCCCCCAGCTCCCCCAGCCCGGCCCCGGGGTGTTATTGTGAGGGGGAGACAATGAGCAAACTCTCCTTCCGAGCCCGGGCGCTAGACGCCGCCAAACCGCTGCCTATCTACCGCGGCAAGGACATGCCCGATCTCAATGACTGCGTCTCCATCAACCGTGCCGTGCCGCAGATGCCCACAGGCATGGAAAAGGAGGAGGAATCGGTAAGGGAGCCGCGCAGGGGGGGGCACCATTGTTTATCAGACGTCCCCCTCCCCTCACGGGAAATAGGCCATTGGCATTCACTAAGCGCCGCTACGCACGCTTCCCGCCGCAGCGGCGCACGTCCCCGATGGGGCCTGCGTAAAGAGCGCAGCGTAAGCTCTCCTCCGTCGCCGTAAGCGGGGCCTTGCTCCGCCATCTTCTTGCTTGCCCAGGACTCGCGAAGTGTTTTGATTAGCGGGAGAGGGAGGGAGGGAGGGGGGGAGAAAGAGGGGGAGGCCTTACGCTGGCGTAACTGGAAGGAAGCGCAAAAGGCGTCCCTGAATGGAAGAGTATGCGCGCCGGCCGCTATTGCCGGAACTTGTCTTGCGAGCTGTAAAACCCGGAGCTTGCCTTGCGCCGCGGCCGGGTTTTCTGATTTTCAGCCGGGCCTTTGCCGATTCGGCCTGGAGGACCGCTAGGATTCCCAATTGCCCATGCAAGGATTGTCCTTGTTTCAATTCTTCATAAGACAGGCTTTGCCTTTTCTCTCTCCCCCCCCCCCGGTTCGCTTTGAAGCTGGCGGCTCCTTTAGCAACCAGTGGGGGTAGCTCTTCGTCTGCATAAAAGTAGCAAATCGTAGTTTTGGGGAAAAGCGAGCAAAGTCTTGGATCCCCGTTACATTTTCATGAAATAACGCTGTGCCCTTTTGTGTTGGGGCTTTGACCCCCCCTCCCCACTTTTTTTTTCTCTCTGACAGCTTGGGCTTTTCCAAGCCATGCTTTGGGGGAAGGAGCTTAAGCTGTCAGTTGCTTTGGCTAATGTATGGGATAGGCAAAGTAAAACATCTTGAATTTCTATATAATCTTCACATCTGTTAACTGACACGTCGGGGTGGGGGGTTATTTTCACTCGCCGAAACAGGGGTTCTAATGCAATTCTTTCCTTAGGCAATCCGGAAATCTTTATGTATGCTTATAGTGAGGTAAATTTAGCTATGGTTAGGATTGCACAGACTCACACAGTTCAGTGAGAAATACTTTAAATGCCACCATAGAATTTTAAGTTGACATCGATTAAACAGGGGACTTTTACCTTTTTCGTGTCACTGACAAATGGAAATGAACTCCTTTCCTTACATAAAGATAGACTGAGTCTAATTTGATGTAAACACATGGTACTATACGTCACATTTGATCCCATTGTGAATTTAATTTTAAACCTGCATGTGTAATTCTTCATGGTCTATTTTGCAATGTTTGTATTTATTTATTTATTATTTTTTTTAAAAAATTAAATATATACATTAAAAAACAAATACTTAAATATCTCTATGAAGTAAATAGCTGTTGCCTGTACCCTTGCTTGGGTAAAGAATGCATTCTTTGCCCTCAAAACTGGACTTTATATATTCTATCATTTTATTTTGTGCTTATTGTGCACAAATTGCTCTTAACAAGGGTAATGTGGGCATACAGAATTCATAGTAAATGTCCTTAGGAATTTCTTCAATGAAAAGATATCTCCGCCTCATTGCCAGCCCACATTGTATTTGATTGGTTTTTCAGAGGTTGGAGTTGTCAACAACAACAACAAAGGCTGCACTTCTTTATGATTGGCTTTCTCATTAGCCTTTTAAAATAGACAGCTTGATTGGTAACTTGATTGGTTACATTCTAGCTGTTTTCTTTTTTACTATGAATTTTAAAGTGGTGCTTTAATGTTGCTAGTTCATTACTAGCTTTTTGTCAGAAGTATGTTTGTAATGCTAACTATAATGTTTATGCATTTTGTTTTTGTTTTTAACTGTACAGATTAGTTGAAAACAGAATAACATTAGTCAAATGTAAAAATACAGTAATTCGCAAAAAGTGGAATTGTCTAAACAGCTAGTCTAAATTTGAGTTAAAGGTAACATTAACAGTATCCTCTTAAACTAGATATAAAATGTGATCCATTTATGGATGAAATTTTAATAAAGCAATTTAAATAAAATTCCCATAATTTATGCTAACATTTTCTGCTATTTTGAAATGCATACAAACTAATAAATGTATAATCCATTAATTTTATTGGAAAGTACTTCCAAACCATAGGGAGAGAATTTTGAAAATTATAGTCAGTTCTAATTATATTAACTAAGAAGCATTCCCAAAGTGTGTGCCACTCATTCTAAGTATTTTAGCACATTTTTGTTTTAAATATGAATGTACAGATTATATAAAGTAAGTAAACACTGAATCAGTTATTTTTATTCTCATGGAAAGTTTTTTCAGACATGATTGAATTCTAATCCAATATTCTGCCTATTCTACTGCAAGTAGTTGTCAATAAAAAAAATCAAGGTCAGGTGGCCAAAAAACAAAAAAAGGGGGGCTGTAGATTTCAGTTGAATGTTGTCCAAATAGATATAGGGAGTGTAGAGCCTTAGGCTTTAGTCATAATGACTTATATATTCCTTCTGCTATCAGAGCAGTCTGCCTCTCAGTAACAGTTTCTAGGAAATAACTGCTCAGTTATTACAGCTTTCATATCCTACTTCTGAAGTTTGCAGGGGTGTCCAAGTGATCCTGGTGGGCAACCAATTGCAGGAGTGTAGCTTCTTCACAGGGAGGTTCTTAAAATGCAACCGATCCCCTGTAAAATAGCTCTTCATCAATGACAAGCACCACCAAGACAATCTGGTGTCATCCAGCAGAGCTTCATTTCTGGATTTCAGTTTATTCTATGTAACAGTATGGTAGTAATAAATGAAGGGATTTTAAAAAGATTTCTATAAAACTTAATTGTATTGCACTTGATTATATTCTCATTGACTTGTTTTGCTCTTTTTGTTCTTTGAGAAAAATACATGATGTGTCTTATGTATAGTATTTATTTTATTTATTTATTTATTAGATTTGTATGCCGCCCCTCTCCGTAGACTTGGGGCGGCATACAAATATACTCATGGACCTGACAGGATGGGTTTATTATGAAGTGACTGGGAATGTGGCATTGAGTTTAATGAATCTTAGTTCACCAATATTTTATTTAGCCAGAATAGGATGAATAGATATGATTTTTTTCTGCTTTTAAACCTTCACCAACTAGAAAACTATCCGATTTGTGGAGCCTAGATGAGTTTCAGAAGGAACTCTCACTTATACAAATAAATAAATGCTATAATGGGAAAGGAGGGGAATACTGGATGTTGTGACCAACACCTGCTTTCAATTCAAAGTGACCTTGATCTGTTACAGTAGTTTGGTTAATTGCCCACAGCATCTTGCAAATTGAAGCTCCTTAGTTTTATGACTCATTCCACTTTGTTGTTGGGTCTCACTGAGTACTTGTATAAACATAACAGTATTTTGTGAGCTGCATTAGTTAGATTATCTAAGTTTACAGAATGGAATTATTTGATGGAAAACAAAAATTAAATAATAGTTTGACATTTCTAGTACTCCATTGCTTTTAAGAGGGTCCAATTAATTTTTTTTTAAAAAATCATTTTGTACAAGTATCATTTAATTCCGTCCAAAATTAACATGGGCCATCTCTAATATAGGAATTTTATGTTGGCGTATTTGATATTACTCAAAATAACAAAATTACACATATAATAAAGCTTAAAAACTGCACAGTTTTCTTATGAAAAGCTTCATATCATTTAAAAAACCATATATTTTCCTTGCTACACAATTAGGAAAACTTTTTTTTTGCAAATTCAGACACTGATTTTGATTTGTTGTCTAAAGACTAACCTCAGCTATGGGTTGTATTCCCAATTAGATTTAAGTAGGATTTATATAACCCCAAACTACTATAATCACTCTTCTTAAGGTTTAAATCTAGTTTAAGATTTTTGCTAAATGATTTTTTTTTCTTAAAGGGTTTTGAATTGTTCACTTTTTGTTGATAAATGAATTTTATAGCTGGATATATTTAGACATGGGAATGTTATACTTTAAATGTATTAATCAATGTACTATTTTATTGATCAACCTGACTGTACGGGTAGTCCTCATTCAGTAACTGTTCTTAAAAGAATAAATTTAATTAATTTTTAATAATAACAGATGCACACTACACTAAAGACAGTGCACAGTGATGCGTGCTCCCACCACCCAACATCATTCATTCAAATCCCTCCACCAAAATGAGGGTGTACTGATTTATGCTATTTTAAACCAAGAACATTACCATGTTTACAAATTATAGTGTGATTCCAGTTTATTCTTTATAACTCAGTCTCAAATTCTACTAACCATAAAACCGCTAACCCTGTCCCATCTTCCCAAAAGTTCTTGTTCGGTAACCATTTGAAATTACGACCCTGAATAAGGGGACTTAAAATTGTTTTTTGTAGTTGTGACATTCACAATATTCCCATGATCACTAGATTATGATTTGGATACTTGACAACTGGCTCACATTTAAAATGGCCACAACATTCCTCAGTCACATGATCACCATTTATGATGTACTCTGCCAGCTTTCAACTAGCAAAGTCAGTGGGGATACTGGCAAGACGTGGTGCATAGTAATCATGACATCTGACAAAAATTAATAAAAATTAAAAAATATAAAAATGAAATTTAAAAAAACAGGGCAGATTCGATCGATTTCTTGGTCTTTTTCGCCATCGTATTTCCCTTTCTATTCACTTGAAAGGAATATTATGAACAAAATTACCATGTAAATATACAGTGTATTTGTAAGGACATCATATATGACAACTTGAGATACCATTGGAAAAGTGGGATACAGCCAAAATAAACTCAGGAATAAATACAAAATATAAATATAAAATGAAATAGTAAATTTGTAATTTTGCTTGAAATTTATCATGAACTCTCAATCTGAGTATTGTATTGGCAGCTCTGTGTTAGCAAAAACTTCAGAAGAGAAGGATTTAGGGGTAGTGATTTCTGACAGTCCCAAAATGGGTGAACAGGCGGTAGGGAAAGCAGGTAGAATGCTTGGCTGCATAGCTAGAGGTATAATAAGCAGGAAGAGGGAGATTGTGATCCCACTGTATAGAGCGCTGGTGAGACCACATTTGGAATACTATGTTCAGTTCTGGAGACCTCACCTACAAAAAGATATTGATAAAATTGAATGGGTTCAAAGACGGGCTACAAAAATGATGAAAGTTCTTAAGCATAAAACTTATCAGGAAAGACTTAATGAACACAATCTGTATAGTCTGGAGGACAGAAGGGAAAGTGGGGACATGATCAAAACATTTAAATATGTGAAAGAGTTAAGGTTCAGAAGGGAAGAACAAGGGGGCACAATCTGAGGTTAGTTGGGGGAAAGATCGGAAGCAACGTGAGAAAATATTTTACTGAAAGAGTAGTAGATGCTTGGAACAAACTTCCAGCAGACGTGGTTGGTAAATCCACAGTAACTGAATTTAAACATGCCTGGTATAAACATATATCCATCCTAAGATAAAATACAGGAAATAGTATAAGGGCAGACTAGGTGGACCATGAGGTCTTTTCCTGCTGTCAGTCTTCTATGTTTCTATAGTAAAATAATTATTTAACAGAAACACTATAAAGTTTCTGTTAAATTGCTGATCCCCTATATAGCAATCAACTAGATCCCAATCATGAATTTCAGTTGAGAACTGACCTGATAGGAGAGCTGAAGATCCATGGCTCTCATTATTCCATCCTTAATTATTTCCTAGCTGCCCAAAATGAATTATGATGATAGGGAAAGGAAGGCTAGTTTTGGCCCCGGGCATATATATAAATAAAGCTTTTCTAATTTCAGAATTTGTTAAAAGCATTCAGTGAGCCATCATAAAATTCAGTTGTCCCCTTTTCTTCATTATATGTTTAACCAGAATGTACATGGCGTATCAGGGCTGTTCTCTTAACTGGAATTGGAGCTCCATGTTAAACACTAATTTAAGATTAAAGTTAAGGGTTTTATTAAATACCTTGGAGTTTTTTTATTATATATGTATGTATGAAGAGAGAGACATAGATATAGAGAAGGAGAGGAGAGATGGGGGGTGGTGTGTTTGTGGTTCTCAATTACCTGTCCTAATGACCTGCTGGGGTAGGTGTAGCTAGGGTGGATCATGTGACTAGGTAGGAGTGAGTAATGTCAAGCTGGCCACGCCCACCCAGGTTTTGTGGCTTCAGGTTACATTAGGCCTGGCTTAGACTCCAAACTCCAGTTGTTTCCAATAGAACGTATGCCCTCACTTTGGCTATCTACAACATCTACAATATACAATATTGTATATCATAACCTTTGCTGGTATATGATATCTGCCAATCTATATTAAGTCAAAAGTCTATATTAAGTCTATATTAAGTCAAAAGTTATTTCTTTTACAGGATTTGTATATTATTGAAGATTTTGGTGCATTTAATGTAGCCTAAGTCGATATGCCAGTGTAATGCAAATGTACATTAGTTCCAATGATTTAATTCAGTTATTTCAGTGGATTGGGTTAAAATATTTTCATTTTCAATTTTGAAATACGGGAAATAGCTAGTACTCAACATTGAAGCATTTCATATACATCTATAGAAAATAATAATGGTATATTTAAAGTAATTACAGTCAAATGTATGTGCATATTTTCACAAAAGTAAGTGCCACTGAATATAGTGGGACCTATTTCTACAGTAATTTGCTGATGATTAAAGATTTGTCTATTAAAAATAAGAGCAGTTGAAAATTGTGATACAATACAATTGCAAGATTGCAACTTAATATTATTAAAATCTGGTGCAAATTGCTAAATGTCATTATACTTTTTGAATACACTGATTATATATTACCGTCAAAAAAGCATGTGGAAATAAGCAACTCCAAAAGTCTAAAGTCTATCATTTTAATTTCAGAAGGATATTTTTGTCTTAAATTCTAGAAAAAATATTTGAGAGGAAGATAGTTCTGACAAACTAAGTGTAATAAAAGTGGACACCAAATGAAAGTATACCCCATCAAAACATGTTGAGGAGTAAAGTGCTGAAGTTAAGTAATTGGGAAAGAGAGGTCTTACTCCTGTATTGTAGAAATGCATCTGGATGAATGTTCCCTATATATTTCAGTATTCATCCAGGCTATCTTTAAAATTGTAAATGTGCAGTGCTCTAAGTGTAGCTGCAGTCCTTAGTTTTTACGTATTATAATATCCTTTAATTACAGCCAAACACGATGTATAATATTAATATGTTAACACTTCTATGACAAACTCAATTTGAGTTGACTTGGTTGGGTCTCAAATTCTTATTTCCCAAAGAATTAAGAAAATAAAACCTTTACACAGCACAAAATAAGAAATTGTCAAAGCTAGTGGCAATATTTGGGAACGTCTAAATCACTGATGGCGAACCTATGGCATGCCTGCCACAGGTGGCACACAGAGCCTTATCTGACGGGTTGCCCTATGCCAACTGATTTTTGGCCACCTTTTTGGCCATTTTCACTCCCCTCAGGATTCAGAAAACCCTCCTGAGGCCTGAGGGTGGCAAAAAACGGCCCAACTGGCCAACCAGAAGTTTATTTCCCAACTTCTGGTTGGCCTGTTGGCCAGTTTTTGCTCTCCCCAGACTTAAGAGCCCTTCCTGAACACTGTGTGCAGAGGGAGGACATTGCATTATGGGTGTAGGCAAGTGCACACACCCTATTTATTTATTTTATTTATTAGATTTGTATGCCGCCCCTCTCCGAGGACTTGGAGTGGCTCACAACAAGAAACAGTACAAATCCAATACATAAAAACAATTTAAAACCCTTAATGTGAAAACAATCATACTTCTCATACAGACCATACATAAAGCGGAAACGGCCCAGGGGAATCAATTTCCCCATGCCTGACGACAGAGGTGGGTTTTGAGAAGTTTACGAAAGGCAAAGAGGGTGGGGGCAGTCCTAATCTCCGGGGGGAGTTGATTCCAGAGGGTCGGGGCCGCCACAGAGAAGGCTCTTCCCGCACCTGCACATCCTTTTGGCATCTGAACTAAAAAAAGGTTTGCCATCACTGGTCTAAATTGATAATAACCCGGAAGTAAATATATAGAAAACCAGACCTTGCAGATAAAGGGTGTGTTTGGGGGTGTCTTAGGAAGTAATTTGGTGATGGGAAACTTTCATTTGTGGAATAAGAGTTGACAAAAAAAATGTTTGTAACCTTCTGATTGGTTTAAATGAGATTGGAAATTGTGAAAAATGGGACAAATATATGAAAATTATCTCCCACGGTCTAATGAAAGAACTGTTCTTTGGGATAAAAATATATAATTGAATAGACTTAATGTGATTTATGCTGCTAAGTAAAGTTGGATTATGAGACCTTCAAGGGCCCTACTAGCCCTATCATTCTAACTTTTGTCTGTTTATTTTTCATTATAAAAATTAGATTCCTCTTAAACATTGCTATATCATTCCTGTTTGTGTGTGCAATACATGTTACATCAAAACATGTTCGTGATATAAATAAAGTGGTACCTTCCTCCATTGCTCTTCCTATTCCTAGGAGATATATCAGGATATCTTGGGATATATATTGCCCACCCATCTTTTTAAACCAAAATGAAAATATTCTGCACAGTACATTATATACTTTTCTTGGCAATTGTGCCCACAAGTTGCCCCCTCAAAATGAAAAAAAAGTCACACAACTATATTTTATAGACTTTTCTTGCTTATATTAGGTGAGTTTATTCTAATACTTTAAAGACATTTGCTATAGTAACTTGTATAAGCAAATATTTTGTGCTCTTCCCCAAGCTCCTTTAAATCACTTTTGAACTGTGATTTAAAATTGTGACAAAGATTTAGTAGCATTTTGAGGAATATTATTATTATACTTATTTGCATCTGTCTTGGCGGGGAATTACTTTAGTTGGCTCATGCCCATATAAAACACAGAAATAAAAAGGAAGTTTAAATGAAGCGAAAATAAAATAATAGAATAAAATATTAACTATATTTTTAAAAATATGAATGATGAATCCTAAACCAACATTGCTATTTAATAGGGTGCTTTTAACAAAAATGTATTACAGTATATAAATTGTAGATAGCTATATTAATGCCATATATACCCAATTTTTCTGAGTATAAGACACACCTTTTTACCCCTCAAAATGGATGAAAACTTGGGTGCCTTTTACACACCAAATGTAGCCCCATCCACCCCACCACCCTTTGGCCTCTGCCTCCCAGCAATTTACCTCCTTGCAGCAAAAACTGTAGAGCCTGATTAGCATAAGCAGTTGATTAGTATTAAGTATTAATATTAAGATAAAGCAGCTGAATTAAACCCTGACTTAGTCATATTTGGAGTAGATCTATTTAAATAATTGAGAAGAGTTAGTGTGATTACATTTAAGAAAACTTTGTGGCATTAATACACTGCCATAATGTACATTTCTCTAATTCTTTGCTATTTCTATGGGTCAGGCACACATGCAGAGAAATACACAGTAAACAGTGCATATCATCTGTACAAATTGCTGTTTCGCAAATTGCTGGGAGGCAGAGGCCTTTTTTCCTTTTTGTCCTCCCTTAAAACTATAGTGTGCCTTATACTCCAGTGCGTCTTATACTTCAAAAATATGGTAGTTATTTGAAATTTTATATTAATATTTCCTATGAAAAATAAGACAGAAGGCTTGGAAAGAGAGTGAAATTTAGACATGCAAACTATTGCTAAGACATGGAAAATGCCATTCCGATAGTGAAATGAGCAACTTTTTATAATAGACTTTTTAAAAAAATAGAAGTATCCTGTAATAATTGGAAGGAGAGAGTAAAGCATGATGTTACTGAATGGACATAACAGAATGTCTATAGCCCGCGGATATAGATGCGAAGAGCCCTCCGCACGTCCAGAGTATGCCACCGGATTTCCAACGTGTGGCGCGGTTCTGGACAGTGGTCGGGCAAAATCAGCTCCTGAGGTGATGGAAAATGGAATTGACCTTGGGCAGGAACACAGGATCCAGTTGCAGAACTATTCTGTCCGCATGGAAGATGCAAAGCAGGTCGACAATGTGGCAAGCTCCGAGATTCGTCTTGCAGATGTGATGGCCACCAAGAAAGCCACTTTACTGATAAAAGTTGTAGACAAGTCTCTCACAAAGGTTCAAATAGAAGCTTTGTCAGACCCTGCAGCATTAGGGTCAAATCCTAGGTGTGATAGTGGTGAATGGATGGAGGCCTAAGATTAGTAGCCTCCTGCAAAAAAAGGCCGACCCTAGGATGATGAAGACCAGTCCCCAGAATCCCAAACAGAGGCCAAGGCAGCCACCTGCCACTGTAATGTACTGGGAGAAAGACCCTTGAAGGAAGTCTAGGACATGTTCCACTGCCACCTCCCGAGGGTCCACTGGTGCTCACTGCACCAGCACAAAAGGTCCTCCAGGTCACCTCAAAAATACGTATAGTGGAAGGCCATCTGGCAGCTGCATTGTCCAGATGACATTGTTGGAAAACTACTCCCAGACTAGGAGGCTCTGCTCAACCTCCAGACGGCTAGCTAGAACCACTGAGGGTTCAGATGGTAAACAGGACCCTGCCTAAGGGAGACCTGATCCAGAGGGATCCTCCAAGGCATGGCGATAGATAGGCCTACCAGGTTGGGAAATCACAGGTGCCTGGGCCAGAGGAGAGATACCAACAATTACTTTGCTTGTTCCTGCAGCACATTCCTGATTACAGCTGAGAATATCCACTTCCTTTGCCCACTAGGATGGAAACCTGCAAAAATAATGGCGAAGGTACATGTTGTCTGGGAAGTCAAACAGGTCCAATAAAGGAAGGACGAATCTCTGGAACAGGTCCTTGATGAGATCGGGAACCAGCCTCTACTCTGATTGGTCCACCTGGGCCTGACTCAGCCAGTCCACTGTTATATTGGAAGACCCCTCTATATATGTCAGCGACAGCAGGTGATCCTCTGCCCACTGGCCTAAGGTGACCAACTCCTCCTTGAGGGGCCTTGAACGAGTCTCGCCTTGACGATTCATGTGGGCTTTTGTGGCCATATTGTCTGTCAGAAGGAGAATAAGATGATCCTGCAACCCCCCCCCCCCCTTAAAAGAACTGAAGGGCCAACCGGGCCACCCTGAGCTCCAGCCAGTTGATGTTGTGCTGGAGCTCTGATGGAGACCACTTGCCCTGAGTGACTTTGGAGTTGAAGTGGGCACCCCAGCCAAAAAGGCTGGCATCTGAATACACCAACAGTCTCACTGGCTTGCAGAAATAGCAGCCCTTCTTGATGGTTCCCGATACCCACCAATTGAAGCAACACTTATGACAGGATTTGAATCCTGGCAAGCGACGAGCTGCAACCAGCCCTCTGATGAGATAGCAGTAGCCATTGGAGCGGTCTGGCATAGGAATGATGTCTAGGCAGGAGATCCTCTTCCCTAATAGCTGTGACAGGAGTACAATGGAAGCCTCTGTGGCCATGCATACTGGCCCACCAAGACCCGGATGCTGTCCTGTCATTCCTGGGGGAAAAAAGTGATCTGAGACAGTGTCAATCAGAGCCCCTAGATGGACTAGTGGTAGGAATCAGATGACATTTATACAGGTTCATAGAGAAACTGTGGTTCCTCAGGGCCTGGATTGTAGTGGCCAGATCTTTTTCCGCCAACTGCTAGGTGGAAGCCTGGATCAGCAGGTCGTCCAAGTAACACTGGATCCTGATAGGGATCGACCTAGGAGAAACTGCTAATGCTGCCATGACCTTGGTAAAGGTCCTTGGAGCTAAGGCCAGCCCAAAGAAGAACACAACATACTGATAATTGTACTCAGCATAGCTGAACTTCAAGTAATGTTGGTGACTTGGATGAATAAGGACATGGAGATAGGCATCCATGAGGTCTACAGAAGTCAAGAAGTCTCCATCCCGGATCCCCATCAAGATGGGATGGAGGGAGTGCATCTTAAACCTCTTGTAAACCACTTATTGGTTTAGTATCTTCAGGTTAAGAATTGCCCTCCATCCCCACTTAGGATTTGGACATTAGGAACAAAATTGAATAGAAGTTCTGATCCTGCTGCTCTGGTGGGACCAGCTGGATGGCTGGAATGTCCAGAAAATGCTTCATCGCTGATTCCATGAGCCCCTGACACACTGGGTCACCTAAAATGGGACAGCATAGAAAGAACCTCTGAAGGGAAAAGGACTTCCAGGGAGAGCCCAGATATAATGGTCCCCCCGACATAGACCTCAGAGTTTGTCTCTTACCAGCAAGCTGCAAAAAGAGCTACTCACCCCCAATGGGGGAATCAAGTCCCATGCTATTTTTGTCAGTGGAAAGGTTTGGTGCAGCCACCTCATCCCTCATGCCTGAACTGTTGTTGCAGACTACCTCTGTCATTAAAGGCTGGGCGGTCAGATTGAAAATTGGACCTGTGCTGATAGGGCCTGTACTGACGGGAGAAACTCACTCTAATTCCACTCGTCTGTAGGAGCGCTGTCTGAAATAGGGAGAAGGCCTGAAGGAAGGATGTCCTGGGAATGCAGAGGGTAATTAGAATCAGAGCCAAGGCGGGCCGTAGCCTGAGCCATGGCCAGGAGCTGCTTAAATAGGGTTGGATCAAACAGGCCCATGAAGGAAGGTTTGCATGATTGTTTTAGACCCAGGTCCGAATAATCCTCCTCCCCCTGCAGATCTCCTTCAGAGATGGAAACCTGGCTGGCGTCCGAAAAGCCCACAGAATAGGTCTTTCCATAACTGTAATACCCTTCTACTTGCCCTAACAGGGCCTCATACACTGCTGGCAGAGCTGGAGGGGCAACTGGTCTCTGACACAGTTCAGTAGCAATACCCTCCCTAATGACCGCAGTCAGCCAAGCCTTAACAGAAGGAGGGAAGTTCTGGTCCATACCCCCCTCATGGTGGAACACTGCTGTGATAAGGGTAAAGATGGTTGAAAGGGCAACCCAGCAACCACCCTTGGAAGCCACCCTGGGAAAGCCAAGAATCCAGAACCTCCAGACTAATAGAGGTGGGCAATGCCCACTAGGAAACCACACCATTGTCCATGATCTCAGATTCAGCGGGTGTGCATCCCCGAGGAAGAGGCGGGCAGAAATCAGCTGAAGCAGGTTGCCTAGAGTTCTTCTCCAGCACCCTTTGATGCCCTGTTGAGGAGTGCTGCTCTAACGCCTTCTCTGCCCTTGCAAACTCCCTTTCCAACGCTCTTTGGCATTTAAGTGCTGCCTTCAAATCTTCCCTAGATGCCTTCGTAGGGCCTGGACCTGTTGTTTTAATTTTCTTCGTAGCGACCAGACTGGCAGGCCTTGGCTGAGCCATAGGTCTGGGTGTCCTGTCAGAAGCGGGAGGAGACGCTAAGGTGGGAAGAAGAAGCAATGTCTTTGTTCATCCTAAATGGTGAAAAGAAAAATAAATTAATATTTGCCAAGTGACTGGCATGTGCTGGAGTCTGGCCAATTTTGGCCGTACAGCTAGTTTGATTGGACCAGGAAGCACAGATCTGCCAGCCCAGAAATCAGCAGGAAGGTAGATGGAGGCCAACCTGTTAAAATGTTTGTGAATATCATAGAAGAAGGCAGACAAAAAGCCACTGCTCCTGTGCCAATGAAGAAAAGAGTATGGCAGCAACCAGGGACCCCTTCTCCCACAGACAAAGTGCCACAGCCCAAAGAGTAGCTAGTGAGGCACTTCAAAGAATGGCTGATAGAACCAGTGGAGGTCAATTCTAAGGGCCCAGCTGCTCAGTGCGGTCCCCACAACCAGCCCCTATCAAATCAATGAAGCAGCCTATTCGGGCGCCTGAAGGCAGCACAAGACAGGCACTTACAGTCACAGAGATCCTTATGGCCAAACAAAACTGTTCCAGGAAAAACAGAGTTAAAATCAGGAAAGTCCAGGATGGGTTAAGAAAAGATTACAATTGAAACAACCCAAAGCTCAAAGGAGCTGAATGAATAATCCATGAACTAAGGACTGAATTGGATGACCGAGGAGGTCAGCAGGAAGGCAGAGCCTCAGAAAATTCAATCCAGTCCATAGACATATGGGTGTAGAGTAACCCATCCTGGATTCTAGCTTTGATGTGAGGGAAAATAAATGATGAAATATGTTGGAATGCAAATTCCCTTTTGTATCTACAGTATATTCTCACCATTCTTATATTCTTTTGTATTTATTCCTTTATCCTAGTGGTGGTGGTAAAACATAATCACTTGATGTAGTAAATCTCTGATCTCTAACAATAATATAACTGGTGGTGGTGGTTGTTTTTAAATTGTACAGTACTTGCTACTTTACTTTCCATAAATTTCTTAGTGAATTAGCAACTTAAAGTGAAAACTTATTGTATGGCCATATTATCCCCTTTATATTCCTTAACACATTTTACTGTTAGGTTAATTAAGTCTAAGTGAGAAGAATCAGTATATATTTTAAAAATCTTCCTTGAATAGTATCTGATGCTGTGATTGGCTGCAAGTCCAATGTTGTAGTTAGAAAGCCTTCTCCTGAGAATTGAGAAGATCCTCTGAATATTGGTTGTGTCTGCAATAAGATTTGGTACAAATCATAATAATTGTTTCCAGCTTTGGTGATTTTCTCTTTTAACACCTGTGCAACAGAGATTCTTTGTAGAGGAAGAAAGCATTTTAAATTTACTACTAACCATTTTACATAACCACTTTTAATATATCTATATAAAAATGGTTAATTTTTATTTTAAAGATTGCAAAACTAAGGTCAAAGATCCAGAATTTTTGGCATCATCCTACAGGTTTGTGTGTATGTGTGTGTGTGTGTGGGGGTTATTAGGCCTTATAAAGATTATAATGAATGCTTCAAGGAGCATGTTGGTACAAGTAAAGCGCTCTTCCTTAAAGTGTTGAAGCAAGCAAACTATTCCTTTGTCAGAAGGTTCAGTACAGTTGCTTCAGGGTTCCTGGGTTTACCTGCCTTTATGTGCAAGCACGGGCAACCCTTTTGCCAGATTTGCTGACAAAGTAAAGCAGGTGTGTATACTCATGCAGGTGGAATTGACCTGAGGAAACTCATACTTTCTTCATTGATTGGAAAATGAATAATGTTGTCCATTCACAATAGTTTGCTTTCTAATTACCGCTTTAACTGTTTTTCATTTTATTTCTGCGTTGCCTATCACAGAATTTGTCATTATTCTGAAGCATAAATATTAGTTATCTTTAGATGCTACAGTGAAATATAAAATCAGTACTTTTACCAGTACTTTTAGAACAGTAAAAGTACTGATTTTATACTTCACTGTAGCTTGTAAAGGTAGTGTTGGTATTTGCATATTAGTGGATATTAATAGACTTCTTTTGCAGTAAAGAACTGAACTGCACTAGAAGTATTATTAGTTTTTCTTTTCTAAATAAAGTTTAATAAAAGATTTTAATCTACCTACCGTAGCATTACAGAAATGAAAATATCAATTTGTAATTATCAGAAACTTTTCCATTGGTAGTCCTGTAGACTGGCAGTGTTGTTATAAATTATGAGCAACCTTTTGGTACCAGTTCATTAAAAAGTTTACTAAAATAAGGAACTGTATTTATCAAAGAGAAATTAACTCCACGTCCAAAAGTAATTATTTGTGAATTGGAGAAAGGGTTTGGGTTTATGTTATCCGAATACAGTGATCCCTCTATTATCGCGAGGGTTCCGTTCCAAGACCCCTCGCGATAATCGATTTTTCGCGATGTAGGGTTGCGGAAGTAAAAACACCATCTGCGCATGCGTGCCCTTTTTTTCTATGGCCGCGCATGCGTAGATGGTGGAGTTTGCGTTCCCCGCCGCCCACGCAAAGGGGAAACCCGATTCGGCTCCTCGCTGCTGCTGCGCTACCGAGCAGATCAGCTGCTCGGCGGCCGAAGGAACATTCCCTGGGTCTTCCCCCTCTTGCTGGCGGGCGGGCGAGCGGCGGGCATCAGCGAGGAGCCGGGGTTTCCCCTTTGCGTGGGCGGCCGGGAAGACCCAGGGAAGGTTCCTTCAGCCGCCCAGCAGCTGATCTGCTCGGTAGCGCAGCAGCAGCGAGGAGCCGAATCGGGGTTTCCCCTTTGCATGCGGGGAAACCCCGATTCGGCTCCTCGCTGCTGCTGTGCTACCGAGCAGATCAGCTGCTGGGCGGCCGAAGGAACCTTTCCTGGGTCTTCCCGGCTGCCCACGCAAAGGGGAAACCCCGGCTCCTCGCTGATGCCCCCGCTCGCCCGCCCGCCAGCAAGAGGGGGAGAGATAGAGAAAGAGAGAGAAGGAAAGAAAGAGATGAGAGAGGGAGGAAGAGAGTGTGAGAGAGGAAGAAGCAAGATAGAGAAAGAGAGAGAGAAAGAAAGATGAGAAAGGAAGGAAGAGAGTGATGTCATCGGTGGAAAAATCACGATATAGCGTTTCGCGAAGATCGAGATCGCGAAACTCGAGGGATCACTGTATACCTTTTTTTTTTTTTGCTAGTTGCAAACTCCATGTAAAACATTCCTCCAGGCCTTCCTGTTCTCTACCATCCTCTGGAATCCATTTAGGATCACTCCTACTGCTTCAGTAACTCTATCCAGCCACCTCATTTTCTCTCTTTTCTTCTTTTACCCTCAATCTTTCCCAGCATTAGACACTTCTCCATTGAGTCCTTCCTTCTCATTTGATGGCAAAAGTAATTGAGTTTCATCTTCAGGAACTGGCTTTCTAAAGAGCAGTCAGGGTTGTTCTCCAGTGTAGTTGCAGGAAAGTCCAGGAATGGGTTGTTACAGTTAGATCTGCCCAGAGTCTGAGTCATAAGTTCTTAGAAACATGCCTCCTTTTCTCTCTCTCACGCCCCCAGTTTTCGACTTAGTTGGCCCTAGAGAGACGTGATTTTGAAAACTTCTGTTTCTAACCTTCATTCCTGGACTATTCCACCTGTTCATGTTTTTCCCTTGTTTTGGGGTTCATTTCTTCAGCAAGTGGATTTTGCTGTAGTTGGTTGCTAGGGCTAGGGCCCTCGCCAATTACGCTGGCTATCCCAGAATACTTGGAAATGCCACCCATAATTCAAAAATCCCACCTGTCAGCTGAGCAGTGGGCTTTTTGCCTTCAAATGTCCCAGGACATGGAGCCGGTCTGGCTGTAATTAGCTCAGCTGCTGATGTTAGATGTGCTCCGGCACTTGGAATTAATGCCTGGACTCCATTCTGAGCAGCACCTATAGCTCCCTGGACATCGAGCGAATTGGCCTGGATGGGTTCCTCACAGCTGCCACCATTTTAATGCTGGAGCGCAGTGCCCAGATTGAAGCGCCTAGCCTCGGATCACAGCGGCGCCAGTTGAGAGCTTAGCCGTCCCTCCCTGGCTTACCCAGGTTGAGAAAGTGGTGGAAGGTGCTGGCTACCCCTAGTTCACCCTAGGAATGCCATCTGTCAGAGCAGCCTCCTTTGATCTGCTCGTGTGTGTGCTGGCTCCCTCGGTGTACTCCTCCACAGCCGCCACTATATTGCCTTCCCTCCTGTCTTTGGGGCTGTATTGGAGGCTCAGGGTCCCTGCCTAGATTCCTCAGGTCATCACTGTAATTGTTATTGGAGCAGAATGGTGTTGTATATATCAGGAACATCACTCCTGCAAGTCCCTGAGTGGCCATATCATTACCAAAATAGCTGATCGCTCCATGAGGAAGGAGGAGCACCATGCTTTAGAGCCAAACGCTGAAGCCTTACCTCCAAAGCTGAGTTAAAAGACCAGGAAAGGAGACAAAGGGCTTTGGAGCGACAAGTCTCAAGAGTTGAGAAACAACAAACTGGGAAAGGGCAGACAGCGTTAGAAAAGCTGTCAAGCTCTATCCAGAAATTTGTTTTCCACCCTTTTATGCCTGAGCAGTTACTTACTCCTATCAAGCTCCTCCAACCTCGTCACCAGAGGGCACTGTTGAGCTATCCCCAGCTCCAGCCTTGCTGGATAACGGAAAGGGATGAGAAAAATGACCTTTTTGCTTGTCAAATAAGGAAAAGAGGGCTCATGATACCTATGATAGGCCTTGTGCCCCAGAGGCTTCTTATATGCTGTCAGCGGCTGGTTCACGCCTTTCTGAAGCTCATCTGTCAGATTTGCCTGACAATATTAAACAATAGATTTCTCAGACTATAACCAAAGCCATTGCTGCTAGGTTGCATCAGCAGTTAGCATATTGGTCTCAGAATCTCTCTATCACTTGCAGCTGGTTTTGCTCTTTGCAAATTTAATTGAACTTCCTCATCAAGTCTCCCAATGACTCCAGGGAAAGTGAGGATTCTTTCCTGGGAGAGAAGGCCCAGAGAAAGCCAGATCTCTCTGATGATGAGGAGATCTCTCTAAGAACTTGCCACAGTTTCTTGTGATCCACACAATCAAAGGCTGTAGCAGAGTCAACAAAGCATCATCATCATCATCATCATTATCTAAAGATTAAATAGCAGGAACAAAATGGCTGAAAAAGAAGACATAAATGCTTATGATAAAGGGATACAAAGGGGGACAAAAATTTAACAGACACAAAACAGAGTTTAATAAAACTATGGAAACGTGAGAAAATAAGTTCAATTTCACTGCTACTTTCTCATGTAAATGCTTTTTATACTAGAGAAAAATTTTAGAAGTGTAATTTCAAATGCAGATATGGTCCACTCAGAACTCATAAATAAAGACACAGCAACAATTATCTTGACAGAGCCCAAAATATAGCAGGACACTGTTGAAAGAATACAAACTGGCCTCAAAAAAGAGGAAGGACTTCTAGAAAAATGATTTTGAAATGCTCATAGAGAATCAAGACCATGTATTGGGATTGTGCATATATTTGTATACACTGTTACCTAGATGGAGACAGAACAAATGAGTTGTATGATAAAATAGATATACAGTGATCCCTCGAGTTTCGCGTCCCCGAGCATCGCGAAAGGGCTATATCGCGAGTTTTCAACCCGGAAGTAAACTCCACCATCTGCGCATGCGTGCCTTTTTTCTATGGCCACGCATGCGTAGATGGTGGAGTTTCCCGCCGGGCAGATAAGCTGCTGGGCGGCTTCCCTGGATCTTCCCCCTCTTGCCCCGGTAAGACCCCAGCGGCGGCGCGAGCAACGGCGTGGGCGGGCGGGTGGCACGCGCGGGGACACCCCAGCTCCGCTTCCCAGCTGGGAAGCGGCCCCAGCAACGGCGTGGGCGGGCGGGCGGTGCGCGCGCGCTTGGGGAAACCCCAGCTCCGCTTCCCAGCTGGGAAGCGGCCCCAGCAACGCGCGCGCGCTTGGGGACATCCCAGCTCCGCTTCCCAGCTGGGAAGCGGCCCCAGCAACAGCGTGGGCGGGCGGGCGGTGCGCGCACGCTTGGGGAAACCCCAGCTCCGCTTCCCAGCTGGGAAGCGGCCCCAGCAACGCGCGCGCGCTTGGGGACATCCCAGCTCCGCTTCCCAGCTGGGAAGCGGCCCCAGCAACAGCGTGGGCGGGCGGTGCACGCACGCTTGGGGAAACCCCAGCTCCGCTTCCCAGCTGGGAAGCGGCCCCAGCAACGCGCACGCGCTTGGGGACATCCCAGCTCTGGTGGGCGGCGGTGGAAGTAAAAACACCATCTGCGAGGGACCACTGTATAACTTCAAAGAAACAGTCACAGTAAACAGTGGAAAAAACCATGCAACAAATCTATAAAGTCCATCAAGAAAAAACTAGTATAAATGTTTTACAAGATATGATACACAGCCTTCAATAATTGACAGAATAAACAAAATCACGTAATAGATCCTGGAAACGTAATGAGACAGACATATTTTGCCATAAGTGATGGCATGTCAAAAAAGTACAAAAAAAAGCACAAGGTAAGAGATTAGAAATTAAATTTAAAATGAAACCTCTGTTTTAGTTAGGCCCAATTCTAAGCTATCCTAAATCCAAGACTTATCAACAACCCCATCTCCCAATTAAACAAAATGCATGTTTATGGCTTCAAGGTTATGTATGTACACAACATTCAACTCAGATCCAAAAAGATCTCTTAAAATCATTTTTCTTTTGTTAAAAATAACTTTTTGAGTTATTTTTTTATCAATGGCATAATGAACACTAGCTACTCAATTTCTGTAACTTCTTTGTTCATTTAATGATGTGTCCATCAATTATTTTTAAGATATTAAAAAAAGGAAATAGTAAAGGGTGAAGCTATTGCTATTATTCTCTAATTAACCTTTCTCCCCATATATAGAAGCTGAATTTTTAGAGTAGAAATTTTCCCCTCTTCATGGAGGGTCTAGAATTTATAAGCTTATTTATTTCCCTGGGAGTTACTCTGTACCTAATAGGTTTTAATACAAATTAGGCATGTATTTGCTTCCTTGTCCTTGCAGTTCCTCATCAAGAACTCTGTCAACCTTTCTTTGCAAACAGGAAACAAAAGATTGTCTTTCCATTTTCTACACCAATTCACACAAGCTGGGCTAAATAGATCCATCCTCTGTACAGTAATTTATAAATACCAGAGAATAAGACACAGAACTCAGTGGAACTTACTAAGTGATACTTACAGGTTTAACCTTGTGTTTAAGTCATTTTTTAAAAAAAAAAAATAGTTGCCTGCTAATTGGAAGGAAGGGGATCATCTTACATTCCTGGGAAGAATGGAAGAAACAGAAGAAAGAAGGGATGCAGTGACTGCTGCTAAAAAGCAGAGGGGTGTTTAAATTTAATCATGGCTTGGGAAGGGTTGCTTTATTATTTATACAGAGCCTTTCACTTGTCTCCATTTATATCTGCTTCCCCCCCTTTCCCCTCACCTCATGTACATACTGTTTTGTTGGCAGCTTTTTCTTTCCATGCAGCCATCTTCATTTTATTATTTTCTTTCTTTTTGTTACCTCTACTTGAAGGAATGGTAGGTACATGCAATTAAAGTGTTTGAGACTGGCTTACGTATGTAAGAGAGAAGGTTGGTAGAGCTGGGAAACATTCATAATGAATGTTATTCAGTGTGTCCGTTCACATATTAAGTCCTTTTTTGAATTTTTAAAACAGTTGTGTTATTTGCAGGGGTTGCACATCATCTTAGGAAGCTACTCCTGTAGCGCTTCTAATGCAAAGAAGCTGGAGTAAAATGGCTGTGCATGTGTGTGCATAATTAATTGCATACCAAGAAATCTCTGAGGTATGATTAGTCTACCTCATATTCCTTCTCTTTATAGATAAGGTTTAATAGATAACATGTTCAGCACAATGGAGAAGGGGCATTGGCCTTACCTGACATACTCCTTCTCCGTATGTTGAGAAGAGAATCCAACTCTACCCTGGAGACCACCTGGTCTTGAGTCCAGGACTGACAAAAATCAGCACCGAAAAAGAACGTCAAGTCAATCAATACACCTTCATCAAAACGGCATGCACAGCCTAAGGAGTCATGGCCAAAGAACTCATTGACTCCACCTACGATCAGAAGGGCAGAGAAACCCCTTCCTTTGGATTCTCTGTTCTCACCGAGAAGGAGCATGTCAGGTAAGACCAATGCCCCCTTTACTAAAATAATGAGATAATGTTTATAGAAACACACATAAAAATGGACACGCAGGACACAAGTAAAACATGGATATTGTGGAAAAGAAGTAGCACTTTCTCCTTCTCCATATAAAATGCATACAAAAAGCCACACCAGAAACTCCCTTTATGTTCTCATTTACTTGAAGCATGATATTCTTATAACAAAAATAAAAAGGCTGCAATTTATTTATCCAAATTTTGTCTTTTTTCTTTTAAGAACCTAGGAACGCTTTGATATGAAATTGCTTTCACCAATTGTTTTCACTTTCTAAGAATGCTGAGCTCCATTTAGATTCAAAGCTATTTTTGGAAATACATTTTCAGTGAAAGCTTTGAATAATGCTTATATGATTGGATGGGGCCTGGAGAAAGCTAGATTATAATTTCATTAGATGCGTGTGTGCTATTGGCTCATTAGCAAGAATAGGATTGTTTTAATAAAATGTTAAAACGGTAACACACTTTTGTTGGCCATAATAATGAACTTGGCTTTGGCTCTGCATTATATATGGACTGATTTTATTTTTTAATTATTTCTCATTCACAAGGTAGATTTGTAAACCATGGTATTTTGGGTTGTAAACCATGGTATTTTGGGTTCAAGAATGGTTTTAAAATTGAGACTATATTCTCTGAATTTGGAGTATATAGGGGGTTGCTATAAGTAATAAAAGCTGTTCATATTCTTTTTGAAGATAATTATTTATTTACAATTAGATTAGATTTATTGGATTTATATGCTGCCCCTCTTCGTAGACTCGGGCGGCTCACAACAATGGTAAAAAATAAGACAGTATTATTAGATACACAATTAGACAATATAAAATATTAATTTATAGATAATATTTTAGATTAGAATGCAGTACCATATCTGCTGGCCCACAAACTGTTGCCCTAGCTCAGCTCCAATGTGCATGGGTGTGTGGGCAAGCTGATGTTTGGCTCACACAGAGGCTGGGGGGAGGGGTATTTTTGGCTCCCAGAGAGCCTCTGGGGAATGGGGGAGGGCGTTTTTACCTTTCCCTGGCTCCAGGGAACCTCAGGGGGGCGGGAGAAGCTTTTCTCCGTACTGAAGGAGCGGGTCCAGCAGTCACATGGGTTGCTCATGTCCAATCCGGTGGAACTGAGCCTAGTGTTAAAAAAGCTTGCCGGATCCGCCCCTTCCCCAGAATTCGCTCAGTTCGCATATCCTGCGGTTGTATTGTGATAGCTCGTTCAACATTCTAACACCTTCCCTTCGATCTTTTCCTTCAAAAGTAGTAAGAATTGTTTATCCTTATTTATTTACTTGCACTAATAGCGCCAGCCGTTTGTGGCTCGGCTTTTTTCCTTGGGAGAAGTTGCGGTTTCGTTTTCCCCCGGCTGTCTTGCCGTTTACGATCCCCGCTGCCGCTTGTGGATTCTTTTAATCCTTTGGCCTGGAGGTCTTGGTGCAAGTATTGATTCATTGATTCATTATTGTATTATTGTTAAAGGGCTTAAGAAATACCTCCTGCGGAGTGAGACGCTTGTTCTAGTCTCCTGGACTTAGTCGATCGCTTCCCCTTTAAGAATTCTATTACGGAGCGATTTTTCGGCGCGAAGGCCTTCGCGCCCTTTTTAAATTTAGGTCTCTCGTGTTGGCCTCCTGCCAGCCGCGTAGGCCTCAGTCCACCGCGTGGATCCCGGAGTGGGCTTTGGGACGCTCAGGCTTAATTCTCCACCGGCTAAGCCTCCAACCAGAGTGCCTTGGTTACTTTAATTAAAGTTTAGGGAGGCTGGCCACGCTGTATTTGGGGGCACGAACTCTGGGTTTGCCCAGATTGTCCTCAAGTCTCAGCAGCTCCGAGGCCTCGGAGCAGGATCCATTCCTCTTGGGAAGGCTTTGAAATTCTTCTCCCTAATTATTCATTTATTTGGCTCAGCCTGGTCTTCTGTTAATTGTCAGACTATGGCTACTTTTCCCAAGAGAGGCACAACTAAAGGTCCCAGAGAGGCCAGGCCTACAGGCGATGAGATTACCAGTATCCCCCAGGCCTCGACCTCCTCTTCTTCAGGGGCCCGCCCCTCGACCAAGGTCACCAGGGCTGAGAAGAGAAGGGACCTAGCCCTACAAAGAATCCATGACAAATCAGCAAAGCGTTTGAAAGTACAGGCCCAAGTACTCAGTAGTCAAGACCCCCCAGAGGCTTCTAGTCTGCCTCCTTCTGGGGTCCCTGTGTTATCTCTGGATGAGCCAAACCTAGACAGACCCCAACCTAACCTATGGGGAATAGGTCCAGAGGAACCAGATCTTATTGAAGATTCCCCCCAGCCAGGATCCTCCCAGGCCCTCAGGGATTCTTCTGCCATTCCTGCTGATATTTCTAGTTTACCTCCTGAATTCCAATCTATTTTTTCTGTGTTGTCCAAGGCCATTGATGCTAAATTCTCTACCATCAATGAGCTTCCCTTACCTCCTCCACCTCCTCGTCCCTCCCGCCCCTTGGGTTCTTCCCCAGCGGTTAGAGCTCCTATTCAGGATGATTCAGATTCATCTCAGGACGAATATGAGGATATGGAGGAGGATGAGGATCCTTTTCAAGGCCTCTCAGATGATGAGGAATCCCAAATAAAGGCTCCTTCTCCAATTACTATTTTTCCTTCTCAATTGTTCAAATCTCTCCTCCTCAAAGCTAGAATTTCTACGGGATTGGCGGCCCAGGAGAAACAGGCCTCCACATCCACTGATCCCCCGGAGGAGAATTTACCTTACTTCACAGAGGAACAGGAGGATAACGAGGTAATTCCTATGCCTAAATTGTTTAAAGATGCCTTACTTAAGCAGTGGGATTTCCCAGCCTCTGGGCTTAATCCCTCAACCAAGGACAGAAAATTGTACAAACTTTCCTCTTCCTATGAGGAGCTCCTATCCTTTCCCAAACCGGATGAACCTGTCAAGATCCTTCACTCGGCGGCTGCTGTGCCAGGCGAAGCAGAGGAAGTCCTCCGCCCAGAGGACAAGCGGATTGAACAAATGCTCAAAAGAGGATTCACCGCAGATTCCTGGGCCATTAAAAGTTCTGCAGCGGCTTCCTTTTTCTCCAGAGCCATGCTTCTGTGGCTTCGCCAACTTCAACAGCATATTCCTCCCGATGACTTGAGAGGTCAACAAGACTTCAACAAGGTCTTTGCAGCTGCTCAGTACGTGGCTGATGCCACTTTACAATCTACTAGATTTTCTGCTAAGTCTATTGCAGCTTCTACAACGGCAAGAAGACTCCTATGGATTCGCCCTTGGCAAGCGGGAGTACGCCAGAAGTGGCAGTTATCCCTGGGACCCTTAAAGCGCGACCTTCTTTTCGGTGATCTTCTGGATCCACTCCTCACGGAAACCACGGACAAGAAGAAAGTTTTGGGTCCAACCACCAAAAAGGCTACCAAAACGCAGTCCTTTCGTCGCCCAGGGCGTCAGCAAGATCAAGCGGCTTCCTATCAGAGATCTCCAGGTCAGTATTCCCCCCGCTTTCGTTCCCAAGGTAGGAACTCCAGGGGCAGAGGTTTTCGCTTCCAAAGGGGAGCGTCCTCTAACAGGGCTTCAAAGAAACCTAGATGGTAATTTTTCCTCAATTCCCATAGGTGGTCGCCTAGCCCATTTCGCCTCAAATTGGCGTCTCACCTCCAAGGACCCCTGGGTCATTGACACTGTTCAAACAGGCCTTCTTTTAGAATTTATTTCTCCCCCCCCGAAACGTTTTATTTCCTGCCCTTCTCCCAGGTCCTCCTCAGATTGTAACCGTATGGAGGAGGCCATTTCCCACTTATTGTCCATCAGAGCCATTCAACCGGTTCCTTCCGGTCAGAAGGGTCTAGGTTTTTATTCCATCCTATTTATGGTTCCAAAATCCTCCGGAGGTTGGAGAGCTATTTTGGATTTAAAGAAGCTGAACTTATTCATCAAATATAGGAAGTTTAAGATGCACTCCTTGTCATCTATTTTGGCCGCCATCCACACGGGAGATTTCATGGTCTCTTTAGACCTCACTGAGGCCTACCTCCACATTCCTATAGCCAAATGCCACAGGAAATTTTTACGTTTCTCCTTTCAAGGCAGGCATTTCCAGTATAGGGCGATGCCATTTGGCCTTTCCTCGGCCCCTCGGGTTTTTACAAAGCTCTTGGGGTCCCTGGCGGCCTATATCCGGGCGTCTCCCATTCACATTTTATGTTATCTTGATGATATTTTGATTCATGGGAACTCCCTAGAGAAAGTGAAAACAGACCTTTCTGTCACCATGTCAGTCCTTCAGGACCATGGATTTTCCATCAACTTTGATAAAAGCCATCTCCAACCTTCCACATCCATCTTACACCTGGGATCCATTATTAATTCAGAATCCTCCCAGGTCTTTCTCTCTCCCGAGAGAAAATTCAGTATAGGGGAGTTAATTTCTTGCATTTTATCTAAACCTTCAGTATCCATAGTATCCCTGTCTTCCCTTTTGGGGAAGATGGTGTCATGCATAGGCATCATTCCCTGGGCTCGCCTTCATGCTAGGGAACTACAGTGGCTCCTATTACCCTTTCAGAGATCGGGGCACAGCAACTCAAATCGTCGCATTGTCATCCCACCAATTGTTCGCAGATCCTTCAAGTGGTGGAAGTCTCCGGCCATGGACAAAGGATCCCCGTTCAGGTGCCCGGATCAATTTGTCATCACCACAGATGCCAGTCTATCGGGATGGGGCGCCCACGCCCAGGGGATGATAGCCCAGGGCACGTGGTCCCCGGAGGAAGCTTCCAAGCCAATCAATTGGCTAGAGTTAAGAGCCGTTTCCCTGGCTCTGAAGCATTTCTCTCCTCGTATTCCCAACCGGCACGTTCTCATTCTCACCGACAACATTGCCACAAAAAGCCATATCTGCAGACAGGGGGGCACGAGATCCAAGGCCCTCATGAGGGAGGCCCTCAAGTTAGGCCTTTGGGCGGAAAAACATCTTCGGTCACTCCTAGCCGACCACATCTCGGGGAGCCTCAACGTCCAGGCGGATTGGCTATCTCGAGCAACGATAGACCCAGGAGAGTGGAACCTCCATCAAGACCTGTTCCATCAAATCAGCCTCAGATTCGGCCTACCAATTCTGGATCTCTTCGCGACCAATGCGAACGCCCAACTCCCTCGCTTCTTTTCCAGATTTCCATCCCCGGGAGCGGAAGCAATCAATGCCCTCCGGAGCCCATGGCCTCCAGGCCTACTTTACGCATTCCCTCCAATTCCAATTCTCCCGGATGTGATTCACAAGGTCCTCACCGAGAGGGCCCGAGTAATCTTAATCGCCCCTCATTGGCCCCGCCGGCCCTGGTTCGCGGATCTCCAACAGTTGTCCGTCCAGGACCCTTGGCGACTCCCCGTTTCGGGGGATATGCTGCGGCAGGGGGCCTCATTCCATCCAGACCCGGAGTGGTTCCACCTCACCGCCTGGCTGTTATCAGGAGAGACTTAGAACTGCGTGGTCACGACCCCGATACAGTGGAGGTCATTTTAAAGGCCAGAAGGGGTTCGACCAATCGAATCTACGACCACACGTGGTCCAAGTTTCACCAGTGGTGTCTACAGGAAGGCCTTTCTCCCCTGTGCATTTCCATACACAGAATCATTTCCTTCCTTATGCAAGGTTTCCATAAAGGACTTTCCGCCAGCACCCTCCGGCGTCATCTGGCGGCCATTTCCTCTGTCCTAGGGGGCCCCCGCAGACAGCCTCTCCGATCCTTCCCAGAAGTTCAGGAATTCCTCAAGGGCATAGCCAACCTTAGACCTTCCAAGGTCCACAGGTATCCATCATGGGATTTGCCACGGGTTCTCCACTCCCTCACGCAGGCACCATACGAACCCTTAAAATCGGCGTCCCTCAGATACCTATCCTTTAAAGTAGCATTTCTGGTGGCTATTACCTCTGCCCGACGCATTTCGGAGCTGGCTGCCCTCTCAATCAGGCAGGACCTTTGTCAATTTCATCAGGACAAGGTAGTCTTGCGACTGGACCCCACCTTCTTACCCAAGGTCAGTTCCATGTTCCACAGAACTCAGGATATTGTCCTACCTTCCTTCTGCCTCCAACGAGACCATCCCTTGGCTATTAGATGGCACACCCTGGATCTCATTAGAGCGCTGAGAATCTATATCCAACGCACAGGACCCTTTCGGAGGTCAGAAGCACTTTTTATAGCCTATCACCCCAGAGTCATGGGTGCCAAAGTGTCTTCAACAGTAATAGGCCGTTGGATCAGAGGGACTATATCTAAGGCCTATGAGTCGGCCTCCCTCTCAGTTCCAAGGAACATCACAGCGCATTCCACCAGGAGCGCAGCCACCTCGGCCGCTTGGGCGACTCAAGCCCCGTTGGAGGAGGTCTGCAAAGCAGCCACTTGGGCCTCGCCAAATTCCTTCATCAGGCACTACAAGATTGATTCTTACGCTTCAGCGGACGCTGCCTTCGGCAGAAGGGTACTCCAATCCGTTATCTCACACGATAGCAATCTAATCCCACCCTAGGGACCATCTATTGGGTATGTCCCATGTGACTGCTGGACCCGCTCCTTCAGTACGGAGAATAGGCGTTGATTGCTTACCTGAACGCCTCTTCTCGTACGGTGAGCGGGTACAGCAGTCACTTCCCGCCCTTGTATGTGTCTTCTTTACCTTCCTATAACCTTTCTTCCTCTAACAATGAGAGTTGAACACTACAGAGCTTCACGGCTGAGCCTAGTCTATGGATTCGCGAATTCTGGGGAAGGGGCGGATCCGGCAAGCTTTTTTAACACTAGGCTCAGTTCCACCGGATTGGACATGAGCAACCCATGTGACTGCTGTACCCGCTCACCGTACGAGAAGAGGCGTTCAGGTAAGCAATCAACGCCTATTTTCACCCTTCCCAGGCATTGAATTATGGGTGTGGGCACTCGCACATGCGTGATAGCATGCACCCATGCTCTTTTGGCACCCAAGGAAAAAAAAGTTTGCCATCACTATCCTATATACATGCTAAATATATGCTACATTACACACATACACACACACAATATTATGACCCTCCAAACTGAAAATTAAAACAAATAGGGTATTCCAAAGCAATGGTAACTAAAGTTACTATACAGAACTGTTTTTTAATTAAAACCAATATTTTGAATTGAATTAGGAAAGAACTGAAAAACATTGTGATGATATTATGATTGGCCAAATTGTTTGGAAGATTATTCATGAATAAGGTCCAATGAGCCTTATGAGTTCAGGGGGATAAAGGGTCATGTTGAACCTGAAGGAACTCACTGTACTTATAAAGTGCAAGAAGTTCAAAATGCAATCCCTACATATGATCCTGGGTTGCATCAGACAGGGAGATTTTCTAACTTCAGTCAATCTCAAAGAGGCATATCTGCATGTACCCATCAGATTGTCCCACAGAAGGTTCCTCAGATTCTCTTATGCAGGTCACCATTGGCAATACAGGGCCCTCCTCTTTGGCTGGTTCTTGGTCCCGTTAGCTTTCACCAAGTTACTAGATGTTGCAGCAGTGCATCTACGGGCCAGACCTATTTACCTGCAATGTTACTTGAACAACGGGTTAATTCAGGCATTGTCTTTAGAGCAGGCAGAACAGGACTTTTGGATTACTCTCCAAACTCTTCAGGATCATGGGTTTTCTATGAACTGGGAGAAAAGTCACTGGACACCATCCACCAGCCTGACCCATTTAGGGACAATGATTGACACTCTGTCCTGCCAAGTTTTCCGGTCTCAGGAACAGCAGGCCAGCATAAAAGAGATGGTGCAGCAGATCAGATAATTAGAGCTAGTTCCTCTACTGCTTCTTTCTTTACTATTAGGTAAAATGATATAATGCCTGGCCATAATTCTCTATGCTTGATTACATTCAAGACCCTTACAATGGCTACTGTTATCCAGCCAGAGCGCAAGGTGAAATAATTCACTGTCCAGAATCAAGGTACTCAAGCAGGTTCGGCGTTCAGTGGATTGGTGGGTGTCGCCAGCCATAGAGAAGAACTCTCTTTTTCAAGAACTGGAGCAACTGGTTCTGACATTGGATGCCAGCCTATTTGGTTAGGGGCCCATCCTGAAGTTGCCCAGGGCCGTTGCTCTCATCAAGATCTTTGCAACAACATCAACTTGCTGAAACTGAGAGTGGTTTGTCTGGTGCTCTGTCACTTTCAAACTGACTTGTCAGGTCAGCATATCTTTTTATTAATGGACAATGTAACAGCAAAAGCGCATACAACAGACAAGGGCACCTACTCCAAGGTGCTGATGCACGAGGCACAGGTGTCTGGATGGAGAAACACCTGCAGTTCTTATGGCCAGATCACATGTGTGGCCTGTCCAACACCCAGGCGGACTGGTTGAGCAGAAGAACTATTGACCAGTCGGAGTGGCAACTTCACCCAGCTCTGTTCCTCCAAATCATGGAGAGATTTGGACTTCTGACACTGGATTTATTCATCAGCCATCAGAATGCTCCTGGTTCCACACACATGTGGCTGAGGGAACCAATGCCCTACATTGCCCATGGCCTGCAGAACTGTTGTACGCCTTTCCATCTCATATCCATGAGAAATACCGCATTACAAAATTTTCCTCCATCAACGGGTGTACAGCATCCAGATCCCCTGTGGCTCAAGTTAGCTGTTTGGCAATTGAGCAGATCAACCAGGAGTGCAGCCACCATGGCAGCATAGGCTACGCTGGCCTCAATCTTAGAAATTTGCAGGGCAGCTATCTGGGCTTCACCCTCACCATTTGTAAGGAATTACAAAGTGAACATGTTTGCCTCAGCAGAGGCAGAGTTTGGGAGACGAGTGTTACAACGGTTCCTACCGGCCAAGGGGACTCTGGACCAATCTGTTTCCCACCATAAGACAATTTAGCTTGGGTATAACCCATGCTTGGACTCTCTAAGCAGCGCACAAGAGAAGGAACATTGGACTTACCTGAACGTTTGTTCTATGTGCACTGCAGGAGAGTCTAATTCCATCCTGGTTCTGCTATGGTCCAGGATCCAGGAGTGGTCGATTTCATCAGATGGGCCACATCCTCTCCAAATCCAAGTCCTAATTGAAAAAACTGACGATTGGCCGAAGGAAGAGGCATGGCCAAAGATTTGCAGCTCAGTTTCTGGCCAATCAGATGATTTGAAACCCATTCTCCTGCAGCATACATAGAAGAAACATTAAGATAAGTCCAATGTTCCTTCTATAACAACAAATTAGTCTAATCAGTAAAACCCAAAGTAGCACTTGTTAAATAACATGGTTATTGAATTGAATCTAGCTTCCCCACTGACTTTGCTTGTCAGAAGGTTGCAACTATACCTAATTAGTTGGTAGTAAGAGTGTAATGATGGTAAGAGTGAAAAATGGTTGTAAGTCACTTTTTTCAGTGCTGTTGTAAATTTGAACGGTCACTAAAACAGCTCTAAATCAAATACTACCTGTATAGCATCTATGCTTTTCTTTCTTTCTTTCTTTCTTTCTTTCTTTCTTTCTTTCTTTCTTTCTTTCTTTCTTTCTTTCTTTCTTTCTTTCTTTCTTTCTTTCTTTCTTTCTTTCTTTCTTTCTTGATTTGATTTGATTTGATTTGATTTGATTTGTATACCGCCCCTCTCCGTAGACTCGGGGCGGATAACAACAGTAATAAAACCAGCATGTAACAATCCAATACTAAAACAACTTCCTTTATGTATGTACACCCTTAGGAATTCTTTCTGTGTCTTCAGGTATATTAAAAAAGGTATATAGGAATATTGTATGAAGCAGTCTAAATTGTATTGGGTGTACAAAGGATTAAAAATATTTAAGATAGCCTGAGAAACTGAAAAAAATCTCATTTTTTGCACAGATAAATGATTATATTTGTGGTATTAAGAGTTCATGTCTGATGGAGTGGGTGAAAGGGATTTGCTTTAAAAACGAACCTTGGAATTATTTTTTACTTTGAGAGAGACTAACTTAGTTTCTACATTATAAAAGGAAAGATTTAGACCTGTTCCTTATTAATATTTAAAAATATTTTAACTTTTTTATCTATTGATTTGCTAGATGTGCTATTTGAGCTTTAAGCTCTGCATGGGTTTCTGTTTAAGTTCGTTTTGTTATTTCTCTATTACATTGCAGAAAATTAACATATATCAGTCTTTGCTTTGCTTTTCCCATTCTTCACACATCTTTCTTTTTTGCCAAGTATCTTCTCACAACATCTGTCTTGGGAAAAACTTTACAATAATCTGTTGCTCTTAAAACTGCTTTCTACAATGCTTGGCCACACATATTTATGTTATTTATTTGTGGTTTTAGAAAGGCGGGTAAATAGCTTCCCCAGACTTTTATCTCAGAAGATATTTTTAATTAATGGAACCATCAAGAGCTTAGGTCAAGCCTTTGCTTTATGCTTTATATTATCTGAATTCGCCCTCCCTCCGTCATGTGGAAATATTGAGGAAGATTTTTATTTCTCAAAGATTGTCCTTCTAAATTTAAAGACAAGCAATGTATCTCCCTGTCCTAAAAGGAAACATTCCCCAAATTTAGACTTTTTCTATTTTATAAAACAAGATATTGCTTTTATAAAAATAATATACTTTTTTTTAAAAGGAACACCATTTGCAAAGAGCAATATCGGCACAGCAAGTCTTCAGAGAAAAGAAAGAGAATATGGTTATTCCAGTTCCTGAAGCAGAGAGCAATGTCAACTATTACAGTCGTCTGTACAAAGGAGAATTTAAACAGCCAAAGCAGTTCATTCATATTCAACGTAAGTACAGCATTAACTACTGTTTGTTTATTTTTTTAAAATTGCCTGTCAAAACCACAGACTGGGAAGGAAGGTATTTTGAGAGAGATTTGAGGGTTTGTATTTAAGAAGAAAGTTATTCTTAAATTCATGTTGTAAAGGAACAATCTGTTTTCTAATTTTTGTGGTCTAAAGTTACACATCAAATTTCTTAACTTTATGTTCTGATATTCAGAAAATTGGTTTGTATTACTGATACTGGCTTGATCACAAAAGATGTGTAAGATAACCTGCTTCAGGTCTTTCTGCACGTTTTCTGTTTGTTATGAGGCAAATAGTAATTATTTAAGAAAATTTACCTGAATTCTAGTCTGTTGTCCTTTCAATACTTTGGGTCTTTTATATCTTTAAAATTAGTTTTAATGTTGAAATTTCTGCTCTATGCTACCTGCTTTTTAAATACTATCATCCGGATTTCAGATATTATTTTTTGCTTTGATTTAAATTCAAGATGCTATTAGCTATCTAAATTCCTCTTCGCTATTTGCTATTTTTCTATCAAAATTATGCCATTGTGCTTCAGTCCATTTCTTGTATTCTTACTTAACTTATTCCTGCTTTTTAAACCCTCATTTTATCATATCTGCCCTTAACAGAAGATATTTTCAAATTTACTTCTTTTTAGATCCCAGGAAGGAAAGGAAAAAAATACCGTTCACATAATGCCTTAATCTAATTATAACAATATCAATATACATAGAAGGAAGGATTGTTATTAAAGATTTAAAATATATTTCCTACTCGCTTCATTGCTTTCATTGCTTTCATTATATCGATATATCATTTCTACTTTAACAAATCAAAATCGTATATCATATTCTATTATTTTTCAAGAAAAGTATCTTCCATTAGAAATCCCAATATAGTAATATTTTTCCCTAATCTATATATTTTCCACTGCTGTTCTTAGTGTAATAATCTTCCCTAATCTATAAATTCCACTGCCAATCCCAGTGTAATTATCTTCCCTAATCTATGCGCCACTGTCATGCCCAGTGAAATAATCTTCCCTACTCTAATTGTTTCCACTGCCAGGATGAATGATATGTACCAGAATAAATTGGATAAATAATTAGGAAAATTGGATTAAGAATTTGGCATTTGATATTATATTGTATTGCATTTTAATTTGAGGTATGTGAATTTGAATCTCTGTAAGATGTGGGAAAATAATAAAAATTTATACACTCCCCCCTCCCCCCCAAAAATCTGCTCCGATATCATTTTTATATTATCCTGCCCTGTTATATTGTGTGTGATTGTTTTAAATGAATTTAAAATATTAAGGTTCGTGAACAGGTAATATATGAATGATGTGTGTACATATTAATGACGGGCAAAAACAGTATATTTTTGTCTGCTTATATTTTATCAGTTGTGCTATTATTGACCATTTAGGAAAGATGGGGAGCCCAAAGCAAAATTTTAATTCTTAAATGGGGGAAGCAAATACTGAGATTTAAACTGACTACTTCAAGAACATAATTTGCATTCTTCTGTATTGGTACTCTGCTCGTGTTTAGAAAATTTGATAAGAATAGATTTTATAATACTTTAAGTGGTGTAACATACTTGTTCAGAGGATTCCTCAGATATCTGAATAGTTTTCATCAAAACTTTACAATCTGTTTCCAAGAAAATTAATAAATTGTCATATTTTTGATAACAATTTTTGATAACTTCAAATGTATGGTCTTGCCAAGGCATTATAAAGCGGTACTAATATTTCACATGAACTTGATTTTACCTGTTAATGCAAATGTTTTTAAGTCATTGTCTACTAAGACTCCAAGATCCCTCTCAACATTTTGCTGATTTTGGAAGATAATTGTGGCATTTCTATGAGTTTTATTTTTTATGTGAAAAGTTCTTTTAGCATTTTTACTCCAAAATCTTCCATTACAATTATAAATTAGAGTGGTAGCTGATAAAAGGCAAGTATGTTTTTCTGTAAAATTATTCCAGTGAACACTAGCTAGTGCTTGAAATGCACACCTTACTGGATATTTATATGTCTCTTAATAATGCTTGTCTGATGACTAGCTTTATATTATGTAGTGTTTGTTTTTCTAACTTCAAGATTGGTTTGGCTAGTATTTATTGCAAAACATTGAATTTATAAAACCAAGTGGAAGGATTATAAATGATGTGAAAGGCTAGCATAATAAAAACCTGTCTCAAAAAGACCCTATGGCTTATTATCATAAATGAAATACAATGTAGTATATTTTTGTAAAATTGAATCATTTTTGGTGTATTCAGATAGCTGGCTGCAAAGCTAGGTCAGGTGACCACCGGTAAGCCCAGTTTTGTAATTCTAAGAAGAAATATAAAGATATATGGGCAAAAAATAGAAATTTGGGGGAGCAAATAAGAACTTGCAGAATACTTCTGGAGATTGGGAGAAGGCAAAAATGCCTCAATTTCTGAAAAAAATTGGGGTGTTTTTGCCTTCTCCCAGCCCCCAGCAGAACTCTTCAGGCCTCCCAAACCCTCTGCTCATCTTATTTTATTGCAAAAACAGGTGAAAAATGGACCCATTTTTTCAAAAAACAGGTATGCATAGGGTTTGGAAGGCCTGCATATTGCTTCTGGGGGCTGTGGGAAGGCAAAACTGTCCCCGTTTTTGCCAAAATAGCCTGTTTTTGTGAAAACCTTTTTTGTGAAAAACAGGCCAATTTTTAAAAATGGTATGCAGGGACGGGGCTTCAGGCGGTCAAAATGGCTATATTCAGTGAATAACATGCATCAAGATCTCCATTCTTGTTTGGAGGTATGGAAAGGTGCATCTTATTCTCTGAAAAATACAGTACAGTGGTCCCTCGAGTTTCGCGATCTCGATCTTCGCTAAACGCTATATCGCGAGTTTTCAACCCGGAAGTAAACTCCACCATCTGCGCATGCGTGCCCTTCCACGCATGCGTAGATGGTGGAGTTTCCCCGCCGGGCAGAGGCTTCCCTGGGTCTTCCCCCTCTTGCCCCGGTAAGGCGCGAGCAACGGCGTGGGTGGGTGGGCGGCACACGCGCGGGGAAACCCCAGGGCCGCTTCTCAGCTGAGAAGCGGCCCCAGCAACAGCGCGGGGGCGGGCGGCGCGCGCGCGCGGGGGAAACCCCAGGGCTGCTTCTCAGCTGAGAAGCGGCCCCAGCAACAGCGCGGGGGGGGCGGGCGGCGCGCGCGCGCGCGCGGGGAAACCCCAGGGCTGCTTCTCAGCTGAGAAGCGGCCCCAGCAACAGCGCGGGGGGGCGGGCGGCGCGCGCGTGCGCGGGGAAACCCCAGGGCCGCTTCTCAGCTGAGAAGCGGCCCCAGCAACAGCGCGGGGGGGCGGGCGGCGCGCGCGCGCGCGCGGGGAAACCCCAGGGCCGCTTCTCAGCTGAGAAGCGGCCCCAGCAACAGCGCGGGGGGGGGGCGGGCGGCACGCGCGCGGACAAGCAGCAGCAGCGAGGCGGCGGGGAAACCCAATCTTCGGCTCCTCGCTGCTGCGGTGGAAATAAAAATACCATCTGCGCATGCGCAGATGGTGTTTTTACTTCCGCACCGCTACTTCGCGACAAATCGATCATCGCGAGGGGTCCTGGAACGGAACCCTCGCGATGATCGAGGGACCACTGTACTTAAAAAATCTGTAAACTCAGTATCTCAACACTGGATGGGATGAGTAACAACTAGACATTGAAAGAATATCTTTTACTCTAAGTTTAAATCATAGCCTATCACACAATAAACTTGCCAGTTTTCTCTAATGTCAGAATCTCACTCTGCCACATTTCTCATACATACTTCTCTAGTGTTGCCCAGCCCATGGCATAAGCTTCACAAGAAGCATTTGCTTTCAGATATCGCAAACTTTAGAAAAGAGGCCAAAATGTATCTGCGTCCAAAAGTCTTTGTTTAATGAAATATATTATTTTTGTTTTAGTTGCATTGATTTAATTGCTGTGTGATATTCAAAAATTTTATTAAAAAAGGAAACTAGATATAACTTTATTTATTTAAACATGATAAGGGTAGGATTTAATAGATAGGATATAAATTCAATAATTACAAAATTTTAAAATCAGCCTTTCCTAAATGCCAGTAAAGAAGTGTAAATAAAGTGTATAAGGGTCATCTGGTTGTGTTAAAATTATGATATGATTTTCTCTATTCTCTGTTATAATTTATTATGTTGTTTTGAAAACAGTCTATTGACTTAGGGTATTAAGATCCAATATCTCACCATTGGTTTGTGGAAAAGGTTTTGCAAACTGTACCTTTTTCAATTGTTTTAATCCTAATGATTCTTTCATTAGTAAATTTATTTAATTAGTAAATTAGTTAATTTTGCCATATTTGCTTAACATGTACTATGTTTCCCGGAAAAATAAGACCCTGTCTTATATTTTTTTGAATCTTGAAATAAGTGTTTGGCCTTATTGCCATGCACTCAAAAGCATGATGGGCTTATTATCAGGGGATGTGTTATTTTGGGGGACAGGGTATTTTTCTGCAGTTCAGGTACTCTGTGGTTCTGACACATGTAATCTTTGTTAACTACTTCTCAGTGGTAGAGGGAATGGCTTGACCAGTACTAAAAAATCTGTCTTGTCTCGGATACTAGAACAAGATAGCCATTCTCCCTCTCCCATCAGCCACATATATTTTATTAGCATACTCACATCCATTTAAACATGCCATTTTAAATTAAACTATTTTTTTCTCTGTGTTTCAGCCTTTAATCTGGACAATGAACAACCTGATTATGATATGGATTCGGAAGATGAAACATTATTAAACAGGCTTAATCGGAAGATGGAAATCAAACCACTGCAATTTGAAATTATGATAGACAGGCTTGAAAAAGCTAGTTCTAATCAGGTATCATGAATTCAACACCCTCTCTGAACTCTTCATTATAGCAGTTGCAGATAAAACTGAATTTTTATTAGTTTGGATGCTTTTACTTGCAATGCATGAGTAATTTCTTATTACCAGAAATGCTAAATACACATACTTCATATAAAGAAATTAAAAATAAATATTATGACATGTAAATTATTCAAGGAGTACTTGTATACATCCGTTTGCCTAGGGAGTTTTCCTTTCTTTGCTGCTCTCCCCCGTTTCTACTTTGTGTATATCTCTCTCTACCATAATATTTAGAGGCCTTGACTTGTGTGTGGAAATTGCTTCATCTTGAGAGCTATTTCTTATACCACATAGTAGCTGTTTCAGACAATGGGACAATATGATTTTAGACAGGTAGTGAATTAGGCTACTACGGCTGTGCTCCTGTTGTTGCTTGTGATGATTGCAATGAGAAAGCAATGATTTCCATAAATGTTATAATTAAAGTATTGTAGAAACATTATTTTACCTGTTATTTCTTTGATTAATACGTGTACATTCTCCATAGTGGGTTGAGATAGCATCCAGGAATGGATTGACCTTGTCTGTTCAGTTTATTTGATTAAGTCTGTCAAAGTTGAAATGCCCTGCCTCTGTTGTTAGGGCTTCCCAGGTTTTGAGTCAATCCTCAGCCTGGACAAACATGTTAAGCTTTCTTCCCATTCCTGATTCTGAATATAGGGAGAATTCTGGACTTTACTGATGTGAATTATTCCCCAGCTGATTCCCACTACCTGGTAGAGTCGCTGGGTCAATTTGGCTACGAGCTTTGGCTCTAGCCGTGTACGGCCTCTAAAATCCTTGCTTGCCAAGTGACATTGTACTGAAGTTGGTGCTTCAGTACTACAGTTTGTTACGGGAGTTCTCATGTCCCCATTTCCAGAAGCAGGCAAACTGTCCATTAAAGGAGCTTCGTGCCCCTGTTTCGTGCCTTAATGCTACAGGCGTGAGCTCTGGAGCTTTGCTCTCTGCCTGCAGCGAGCCAGCAATGAGCTGTCATTCTAAAAGCCTTGTGCTCTTCTTAACAACTGTTTAGAGTGATTTCTGTCCTCAGGAATCTCATGTTCAGAGCTAGTTATCTGCCAATGAACCACCACTAAAAGGGTGTGCTTTACTTGATGGCAGATTAAAGCGATTTGTGGCCTCACACTCTGATTTCAATTAGCTACCAACAATACCGCCATTCACAGAGCCTCCACAGGAGCCTTGTGCTTGAGCGATAAGTTAGGCCACAGGATCTTTGCGCTCCGCAATCGCTATAGTCAACGACTTAAATCCACCTCTCCCTCAAGGGCACTAAGCATGACAGAAGGAAACATAAATGAGGGACAAAGCTGTAACCACTGGTAGGGCAAGCTCCAAGGTGAGCAAAAGGGTGGTAGGTCCCAATTTCTCTGTCTTATCTGAAGCAACTTCAGGACGTTCTAAGCTGCCTCAGACCGAGAAAGAGAATAATAAATCTAACAAGCCAGCTACAGGAAAGGGTTCTGGCGTTGGACATCAGAGCCCACCAGGACATCAACAAGCCTGGCAGTAGCCCAGTTTTTGGGAGACGCTACTTTGAATATGGCCAGATTCACCTCAAAAGTCATCACATCCTCTGTGGTGGCCCGTTACATACTCTGACCCCACCACTGGCAGGCAGATACCTGCCATAAATGACACCCTGCCCCAGCTCCCTTTAAAGGTCAGCACCTATTTGGAGACACTCTTGACTCAATAGCAATGGAGTCCAGGGACTAGAGGAAGATCCTTCTCCAGGAAGGGCAATTTTTATTCCTCCCTTTATTTTAGTTGGCCCTCATTTCAGGCCTCAGATACTCCAGGGCCCACAGCCTGTATGGCCTAAGGCAGAGGTAATTACCTGACAGACCGGCTAGAGATAGACAGTTTAAACAGCCCTTTCGGGGATGACGAGGTCGCCTCTTTCATCGTCTGAAGTAATCAGACATCCATACCTCCCATTGGGGGTTGCCATCTTCACCAATTGTGGGAGGAGATTACATGGATGCTTGGTGGAGGTATCCAGCCATCTCCAAAAGATGTTTATTCCGAGAGCCTCAACATCTGGTCATAATAATGGATGCCAGCCTCTTTGGTTGGGGGGGCTCAGGGTCAGTGGACCCAAGGTGACCGTAGGTGAAACATCAGTTGCCTGTAGGTACAGGCAGTCTACTTAGCCCTTTGTCATCTACAGCACCTGGTCTCAGGCAAGCATATCTTAGTGCTCACAGACAATGTGGCTACAAAGGCGCACATAAACAGGCAAGGGAATACCATATCAAGGTCCTTCATGCAGGATCCAAAAGGTTGGTGACCCCTGCAGTAGAACATTTAGCTTGGGGGGGGGGGGATCTGGAATATGTTTTTACTTTTAAAAGTGCATATTAGAAAGTAATTGAGTTAGAATTTATGTCATATTTTAATGCAGGATTCAGTAAAATGTACATAGCTGTTATAAAGTGGGAAATCTGGTGTTTTAAATGTGAATTAATTTTCCATTAATTGATCATTTTTATATTTGAAAGAATAATTGTGGTTATGATAGTCAATAGATCTCAAGTGCATATCAGTACAAAAAAAAAGAACTAATTTTTCGGGGTGGGCCTTGAACTGTTTAATAGACTTTGTGACTTAAGATACCTAAAATCAATGAATCTGCCATTTGGAAATTAAGACCAATTCACACAATTTATTTTTGCATGTAAGAATGTCACCTTTCAGAATGCCAACACCTGGGCATTTAATTAAAAAAGACCACAAAAATAAGCAGATCAAATTATTTTACTTTATCTAAGAGATATTTTCCTTGAAATAGATTATCAAGCCATCTTTAAAAATTATTCAGGAAGGATAAATGTGAGTAATAATTCATATCAGCTCCAAAATCTTACTTTGGGAATAGATAAGTTAGTCTTATTAGAAAGAAAGACAAAGAGTTGCTAGGTAATTAGTTTGAAAGGTTTTCTGGGTAAATTCCAATCTAAAGTTAATTACATTGAAGTCCTATTTAAATCAGTGATATAAATAGGTTGTAACTAACTGAAATCTCATGTATTGTAATGGGAATTAGAAAATAATTAATTTAGGTTGATCAGGGTTTCTTCCATTTTTGTCATAACGGAAAAACTTCCTACAGACTATTCCCCCTTCAGACTTACTTTTATTTCCACAAAAATATAATACTTCAATCTTTCAACCCCCTCACCTCCCGTATCTCAGTTTGAACTCATTCTATTCATGAACATCCTGACTGTCTTTATAATCATTTTACATATGAATAAAAAAGCTTAACAGTCTAAATACTGTAAAAATGTAGTAACATATGTATATAAAATGAAGCATTGACATTTCCAGTTTGTTTTTCCTTCTTCAACAAAAAGAAAATTATATAGCTAAAATGGATTTTAAAATAGTCTTAACACTACAGACTATTCTGTCTAATAGAGTCTGGGTGTCAACAGACTTAAACTCAACCCGGATAAGACGGAGTGGCTGTGGGTTCTGCCTCCCAAGGAAAATTCCATCTGTCTGTCCATAACCCTGGGGGGGGGGATTATTGACCCCCTCAGAGAGGGTCCGCAACTTGGGCGTCCTCCTCGATCCACAGCTTACATTAGAGAAACATCTTTCAGCTGTGGCGAGGGGGGCGTTTGCCCAGGTCCGCCTGGTGCACCAGTTGCGGCCCTATCTGGACCGGGAGTCACTGCTCACAGTCACTCATGCCCTCATCACCTCGAGATTCGACTACTGTAATTCTCTCTACATGGGACTACCTTTAAAAAGTGTTCAGAAACTTCAGATCATGCAGAATGCAGCTGCGAGAGCAATCATGGTTTCCCCCAGGTATGCCCATGTTACACCAACACTTCGCAGTCTGCATTGGTTGCCAATCAATTTCTGGTCACAATTCAAAGTGTTGGTTATGACCTATAAAGCCCTTTATGGCACCGGACCAAAATATCTCCGGGACCGCCTTCTGCCGCACAAATCCCAGCAACCGATTAGGTCCCACAGAATTGGCCTTCTCCGGGTCCCGTCGACTAAACAATGTCGTTTGGCGGGTCCCAGGGGAAGAGTCTTCTCTGTGGCGGCCCCGACTCTCTGGAACCAGCTCCCCCGGAGATTAGAACTGCTCCCACTCTCCTTGCCTTTCGTAAACTCCTTAAAACCCACCTTTGCCGCCAGGCATGGGGGAATTGAGATATCTCCCCCGGGCCTATACAATTTATGTATGGTATGTCTGTGTGTATGTCTGCTTAATAACAGTTTTTTAAAAATGTTTTTAAATTTTTCATGAATTGTTTTATTGCTGTTTTGAGCTGCCCCAAGTCTACGGAGAGGGGCGGCATACAAATCTAATAAATAATAATAATAATAATAATAATAATAATAATAATAATAATAATAATCATCATCATCATCAATGAAGTATAATAATATTATATTCACTGAAGGATTTGTGTGTGTAGAACTCAGGACAGATCTCATATACCGACTAGAAGGCTTGAAGCATATTTGCTGTAAGACATTCACACATGCACTATTTTCATGATATAATATGTAAAAGTACAGTGATCCCTCGATTTTCGCGGGTTCAAACTTCGCGAAACGCTATACCACGGTTTTTCAAAAAATATTAATTAAAAAATACTCCGCGGTTTTTTTCTATACCACGGTTTTTCCCACCCGATGACGTCATACGTCATCACCAAGAGTCACTTCTCTGTCTCTTTCTCTTTCTTTCCTGTCATTCTCTGCTTCAATCATTTTCTCATTTCTCCTTTTTCTCCCTTTTTCTATCATTTTTCTCTCTCTCTCTCTACCTTCCACTCCCCCCCCTTGCTCTCTCTCTCTTTCTCCCTCTCCCTCTCTGTGAGAACGCCTGCCCCCACCTCTCCTGCAGCCCCCTCGCTGATAGCTGGGACGAAAGTGCTCTCAGCTTAGGGACTGTGACAGGGGCGAGGCAGGCATTCTCAAAGCGCTCAGAGCGGCTACCGGCCGAATGAGGAGAATGAGAAGCCCTAGCCGCCAGCGCTGCTGCAGGAGGACCCGTGTCCGAAGAAAGCTGGTGAGAGGGGTGGATTGGGCGGGGCGGGGCGGTAGCGGCGAGGGGGCCGGAGGCGCTGGGGGGGCCGGAGGCGCTGGGGGGGCGGGGGCAGCCGACATTCAAAACAATCTTTGCCGGCCTCCGCACTTTCGTCGCTCCCCGCCCCCAACTTCAAGCCCTTGCGCAGCCTTGGAAAAAGGGTGCGCATGCGCAGATGGTGTTTTACTTCCGCACCGCTACTTTGCGGAAAATCGACTTTCGCGGGAGATCTTGGAACGTAACCCCCGCGAAAATCGAGGGAACACTGCCTTAGAATAAAAAAAAAATGTACAGTTAATTCTTGAAAAAAAAATTGATGTAGGGAAAATTAAATACCTTAATTTAAATACTTGAGAAGCCGTTGGATAAAATTACAGTTATTAGGTGCACATTTAAAATTGAAGATAAGTTAAGTTTGATAATTTATATGCTTGTTGATGAGGGTAATTATATTGTATTCAGTTGTGTCATTCCAGTGATTACAGTAGTATTTGATACTAGAAGTATGATAAATTTCCTTATGTGTTTTTTCTTTTAAATTTGCCATGAAGGAGCTGTGGAGGATGTATCTGGGGGATGTATGATATACATAAACACAATTAATACATTTGATGAGTCCAGAGAATATAATAGAAAAAATAAATTGTAGGTACATGAAGAAGTTTTTGAGAAATGTATTACATTAACTGTATTTATATATGTACAGTATTGATTCTACATTTCTTCATAAAAATTCACATGTTGAATTATTGTGAAGAACAGCTACTAAAATCTCTAATGTGATTGTTATAGAAATATGTTTTTTTGTATCTTTTTCAGCTTGTAACACTTCAGGAAGCTAAGTTGCTGCTAAATGAGGATGATTATCTTATTAAGGCTGTCTATGACTACTGGGTAAGGAAACGTAAGAACTGCCGAGGGCCATCCCTCATCCCCCAAATCAAACAAGAGAAAAGAGATGGTTCTACCAACAATGATCCCTATGTGGCTTTTCGGAGGAGAACTGAGAAAATGCAGACCAGAAAGGTAATTTTCTCAATTCAGTAGTTTTCCAGTGTGTCGCTATTGAAGAATGGACCGAAATGTCTACATAGCAATGTGAAAAACTGATTACAAACTGCAGCAAGCATTTGGTTGCAATTTATTGCTGCTAAATCTGGTGTAACCGGTTACTGAATTTAACGGGCAATTTGCCCCCCAGAAAAGTTGCTTTGTGTGTGCTTTTAAAATGCTGCTTACCCACTAAAATACTGTCCGTTTTGAGAGCTTATCTCATATTAAAAGCTGTGCAACTTGTATAAAAGTAAACAAATAACACAATATTCCCTAGAAAATAATTTACTGCTGTCCATATGTGGGGTTTTGTAGGGGCCTGCTATGAGAATTTATCTAATTGTGGGACATTTATTCTCATTTTGGTGGATCAGACTGTACATAAAACATTTGTTTTATGGATAGCAGACAATTTTATATCCTAACTACAGTTTAAGGTGCAATACTCGTTTACCTTTTCTTTGAGAGGCAAATTAATTCTTTAAAGCATATGTTAAATTACTGCACGCATATACATTCAACAAGCCACACACATGAATTTTAAGAACATGCATAGAGGACATCAGTAGGCCGTTTGTTTAACATATGCTTCTGTTGAATGGAATTTGTGAGAAAGTGACATAAGGGATTTATTGCGATAACTGTGGGTGTTGGCATACCTAGGCCAACTTCTTTAATTGTCCCAATGTAAGACTGTGGAACTCATGGAATACTGCATTGTAGTACTGAAATATCTCTGTGTATTTATTGTATTTTTATGATTTTGGAAATACTTGGATGACTCATTGTATGAATTCATTTAATTTTAAAGCAGAATTTTAAAAATGTATTTCCTTTCTCAAATGGCAAGTGTAGTATATACATGGAACAAGTATATGGCAAGACACACTGATACAAACAGACATAATTATTTATTTAGTATTTCAATTCACCAGACAGGTACTTTTTGCATATTTGTTCATTAAAGATTGGATTTGAAAGGGTGTTCTACAAAGAAAATATTTCTCTTAGGCAGTATGATTCTCCTGAATTCTAGTGATTCTTCCCTCCTTTCCCAGACTATGGTTGTCTGCTGCAATAAAGAATGATAGTTCTGCTTCTAATGCTCTGGCTTATATCCCCTTCAAATATTCAATATTATTAAAAGGCATATAAAGTCAAGGTTAAACTCAGACTGACCTCATCTTCCAGATATGTTTGTAATTCAGACACTTCCTTTCTAACAGAATCGGAAAAATGATGAAGCCTCTTATGAGAAGATGCTGAAACTAAGGCGAGAGTTCAGTAGAGCCATAACAATTTTAGAGATGATTAAAAGGCGAGAGAAAACAAAACGAGAGTTACTACATTTGACATTAGAAGTTGTGGAGAAAAGGTAAACCTTTTTTTAAAGTTTATCATTCTTATCAAGGAAAGTCATCTCACACTCCAAATAGTTGGAGTGTGTCTGTTCCCCACCCATTGGGGAAAATTAATTCAAGTAATGTCTGCTGCATTCACTTAACAAAGATAAGAAAAATCATCATAACTTCAAATCATGTGACTTACAACTGTAATTCTGGGCTTAACTATGGTTGTCAACTAATTACCTGTAGTATATTTAATCTGTTATATGCAGTTGCCTTAATTAACAAATATAATAGCAGCTTCTTTATGTTCTGCCAGGCTCTCTGGTATGAGCCTTCTGAAAATTCAAGGGTACAAATTTCAGACACACACACATTTGAAAATTCAAAGCAATGTTTTTTATCACAAAATTCAAAATAAACTAAGCACTCTTTTTATATTGCAAAGAGCACTCGTTCCAAAACAACCTGGTAGTCTGTACAATTCCCTTAATCAGTCCTTAAGTACTTAGCTTGCAGCTGTGAAGAAATGTCACAGCTCTTCTTCTTCCACGAAGTGAAACACACACACACACACACACACTTTGCTCTGCTTTGGTTTCAAAGTCGTGAAAAATCAACAAAGTCCGGAAACAGCAAGGCAGTCCTGAAGAACAACGATCAGATAATCTTCCACAATGGCCAAACCCATATGCTGCTATTTATATCAGCAGCACTAATTACTGGAGCCAAACACAGGTGGCCTCTCTTATCTCCTGTAATATGTCCTCAATTGGTCTCTTCTACGCATAACTCTGTGCCTGCGTGGGTCCAAGACTTCCGCATCTGAATCGACCGAAGATCATGGAGATTGACTTCCTGGGCTGTGTGCCAAGCCCCCCCCTCTTCCAAGTCACTCCCACCTTCTTCGTCCGAGGAAACTGAACTACCTGACTCTGTTGGCAATAAAACGCCTATGACATGTTGAAGTTTCCCCTGCATCCACCTCCACATTCCCTGGGGCAGGAACTGTAGGGCATTATTCCATCTTTTATCAGTTGTAAAATGACCATAAACAAAACAATATTTTTTCATCTGTTCTTCTGAATTTTAAAAATGATCAGAACATCTTGTTTCTGTAAAGTAAAAATATTTTTAAAAGAGTCATTTAGCTGCTATATTCATTATCTATAAGCTCTCTCACTCTTTTAAAAGATATCATTTGGGTGATTATGGAGGAGAAATACTTAATGAAGTTAAGCTTAATTCAACTGAGAAAGAGATGAATACCTCTCCTGCAGCACTTCCTAATGGAAATCACCACAAAGTTCAAGAATGTAAAGTTAAGGTAGGTAACTGACTTTGGTTTTGTTACATTTATTGCTTAATTAGAGGGATGTTTTAGCTAGGTAATGTGGGAAGTAATAGAGGCTTTTCAAATGTACAGTAACGGTTGTTCTCTCCTATCCTCTTTCCATTAATAGCATCAAAGCAAAATAAATTGAGCAAACTATACATTAGACAGCAGATAAATACAATCAATTATATGTTACTACCTGTAGCTATTTGAAAATTCTCTGTAAGTTTTTTTTGTTTGTTTGTTTGTTGTGGAAAAATTTAATAAAAAAAACTTATTAAAAAAAAGTTGATCTGCGAAGCTGACAGTTTTTAAGTTTAGAACATTAGCAAGTTCATGTACATTAGATTCAGTACTGTTAATGGTAGTGCAAAGTTTCTACTATATGTGCCAATCTCACTGATATACTTGTAAAAACATCAGTATATCTAAGCTTGCATATGTAATTCATTATTCAGAATTTTAACAATTGTATCCTAATTTTTCTTATTCACATCTATTCCTCAAAACTTGTACAGTTGTTAGTGAAAGAGTGGGAACGCTTTTTGTAAGATACTGGAATGGTAATACAGTAAAGCCATAAAACGGATAATTTCCAGTTGGTGGTGCATGTCAGCTGGGTTAGTGTATATGTATTAAGCTTCAAAGAAGATTTCATATTTTTTAAACAGTCCAGTATCTTGATGCTGCAAAAATATCTTTTTAGGTGATTGCAAATTGCCCACACTATATTAAACACAACTCTGACAGAATAATATTGCCTCTTACATTTTTCACACCAGTATTTTGATTTAGTTTTGCTTCTACAACTCTTAGGCAATGCATTATCAGGATTCTTTAAAAATCATTAAAATATTATGTTTTTGACATTTTTATGATCACAAAAAAGTTTTCAATACATGTTAATTTGATGACTTAAAAAAACCCAAAATCTAACACATGTCATATCCATGTAATGATGAAATTGTATGTCTATTTCAGAGAGTAGGCTTCCATTATTTGTAGGAAATAACATGCTTTAAAAAAATCAAATATTTTTTAAAAGATTAGATTTTTTTAAATGTTTATATTTTTTAACTTTGATGACATCTAGTGGTTATTAGATTATAGGCACTTATCACTCTATTTGGGCTATTCTTGTTTTCCATGCTAAGCTCATGTAAAAATCTTTTAAAAAGAATGTCGCCGTAGTTATTTTTAAATTGAATTTGTAGGCGAGAGAAAGATTCTTTTGAAAACCTTATGTTTTTTACAAAACATACTAAACACAAATCATTTAAAAACACTTTAAGTGTTTAAAATGTTAATTAAAATGATACAAGTTAGTTTTATATGATAACAGATAAATACAATAAATATGTCTCAATGTTGGAATAATATATGCTCTATATACTACTTGTTCAGGGTTTGTAAATATAATTGGAAGTGATTGGAATAAAAATGATTTATTACTTCATGAAAATCAGGTAATGATTAACAATGTGGGGGGTTTTGTCCAAAATTTACTGTATACAAACAGCATGCTCACCATTCATCTCTAAAAGAGGAAGTGTCTGATGTTGTCCGTCAAAAGAAGAAGTATCCAAAGAAGCCTAAACTTGAGAGTGTAATAAGTCCTCAGCAGTCTACTACTGAGCCCTTGCCTGTGATCAGTAAAAGTGATATCAAACAATATGACTTCCACAGTTCAGATGAAGATGAATTCCCCCAGGTAATACATGTTAGCCGCATTATAAAGCAGATCTTTTTTACATTTAAGAATCTTGATTTATATTTGGATGGAAATAGGGGCGGGATGAATGGGAAGCAATATGAATTTGACTTTTTTCAGTACAATTTTTTTAAAAAATTATGATTAAAAGTATATTTACTGTATATAATACAGTATATTAATAGTAATTTGCAATTCAAAGAACAGGTGAAAATGACTAAAACCTAGTTTTTTGAAAATTCACTGGCCTCTTTGGGCATTTGATGTCTTTGAATGTAATACAAATTACAGTGGTACCTCTACTTAAGAACTTAATTCATTCCGTGACCAGGTTCTTAAGTAGAAAAGTTTGTAAGTAGAAGCAATTTTCCCCATAGGAATCAATGTAAAAGCAAATAATTTGTGCAAACCCATTAGGAAAGAAATAAAAGTTCGGAATTTGGGTGGAAGGAGGAGGAGGACAGTCACTGCCGAAGGAAGAAGGTGAGGTGAGAGGAATAAAAAAAATCCAAAACTTCAAGGCTTAAAAAAAAAGAGGGATGCTGATGCGGTGCCCAGAGAAAGGAAAAACGCTCCGTTCGCTCTGGGCTGCTCAGAGCGAAGGGAGTGTTTCTTTTCTCTGAGCGCTGGCAGAGGTTTATTTTCTGGGAATTTTTTCCGGGCTCGGGTTTTTAAGTAGAAAATGGTTCTTAAGAAGAGGCAAAAAAATCTTCAATACCTGGTTCTTATCTAGAAAAGTTCTTGAGTAGAGGCATTCTTAGGTAGAGGTACCACTGTATTATCTTCCTTGTGTCAGCGCCCCAAATAGCATTTGAGAAATAAATCAGATTTCTCAGATAGGTGAGGAAGGAAATATTTGCCAGGAATGGCAAATTCGTTGTGTTTTTAAATTAGTTTTATTTGGCTTCTAGGTATCCTCACCAATATCTGAGCCAGAAGAAGAAAATGATCCTGATGGAGCCTGTGCATTCAGAAGAAGAGCAGGGTGCCAATATTATGCTGTAAGATTTTTTACTTTAAACAAAAAATCCTTTGCAACAAAATATTAATTTTGGGGCAGAAGAAATAATGTATTTTGGATCTTTTCTTTGTTAAAATTATCCTTCTTTTTCTACTCCCTCTTTACTGCAGGTATTTTTAGAAAGGTTTTTATTTAGGAAAGAAATTGCTTCAGATTATATTAACTATAGTATTATTAGTGAAGGCTATTAAGTTTGACAAGTTGTGAAGCTGAAGATGTTGAAATATTACAAGATACAGTACATTAGAGGACAGAATTGCTGGTTGCTTTTAATTATTGATAGGGCCTTAACTGAATTACAGGACTGTAATTGAATTATATCTTGGTTTGTATAGTATCAGCGGCTGTTTCTGCTTTCCCCCCCTCTCAACATCTGATAATTGATGCTCTGAAGTCTTAATTCAGTTTCAATAGGTGTTTACTTGTTCAGTCCGCTTCTAGACTTAAATGTCACATTGGGCTTTTAGAATTCAGACATAAATACAGTTGTTTCAATTACTTTCCAGTTAATTCCCAGAAGTATATCTCCTGCTGTTAACAACGGTGCTTCTGGCTCTCATAGTTAGAATTGAGGAAACTGTCTTCCATTCTGAATTGAATCCATGATCTGCTTATCTACCTTCTTGTAAAAATAGTGAATGCTTGTCTGAGGAGCAAGCAAAGTATCTGACTAGAAAGCCCCTGGTATTCCTGTCCATTTTAAGAAATGGAAGGGAGATGAAAGATAAAATTTGAAGTGCTTAAATTCCAAAGTTGACTGAAATGTTAGGTGTACAGTATACTTATTTGTTAGCATGTAGCAATGATTTTCATTTCATAATGAATCCCAACTATCAAGAAAGTACATTGGATGGTACCCAGGAAAATGGCCTTCTCTGTGGTGGCTCCCTTCTTTTGGATTCCCCAAGAGATAAGATTGTCCTCCCACCGTGTTGCTTTTCCGCAAGGCCTTGAAGACATGGTTTTGTAAGCAGGCCTGGGGACCCCATTGGGAGCTAAATCAAATGGCATGTTTGATTCTGCTGTCGCCATCATGGAATGGGAAGGAGTTTAATTGTAAATTTTAAACTGGATGTGTAATGCTGTATACCATTCAGAATCACTGTGTGTGAATTGGGCGGCTATATAATTTTTTTAAATAACATAAAACAAATAGTTATCCTAATGTCAATGGATCAGTGCAACTAGTCATTCTTTCCCTGTAAAAATACTGTGTCCATTCTTGGATTGTGATGAAGTATATATGTCCCAGATAATGAGCCTGGGGTGTCTTGGGGAGATAATGGGATGGGGCAATAACCTACATTGTGCTGTAGGAAAAGGGGGAAAAAAGTCAGGATATTAACACTATTCCAATGAATGGTTTTTCTACATTGAAGAAATGAGAGGAGAAATTCTTCATCAGACTTGAAACCTCAATTCTGAGAAGGGGAGGAAATCTTAGATTCACCCAGAACTGAGACTACTCCTGGCACGCAGCTCTTTTTGTCAGCTCCCAGAAAAGAGAGGGAGTCTCCTCAGCAGGCGGCAGTAGTTTGAAATTTTCCCTGCCAGCTTCCCCATTGAATTTCTAAGAAAGCTGGCAGAGAAGATTTCAGATGGCTATTGCATGATTGTAGGACACTTGGTAACCAGTCTTAAGTATGACTAGGTTGCCAAGCACTCAGTACAGTATGATGTGACTTTGGGAGAGCAGTGCAGTGCTGGCCAGAAGTGCTTCATAAAGCACCCTTTCTGAGACTGTCATAACTTTGGTTGTTAAACAACCAGTTGTAATTCAAATACTATCTGTACTACTGTTCTGTATGACTGCATTAGCTGTCAGTCTGTTTCCAAGTGCAATTCAGAATCCTGGTTATCACCTTTAAAGTCCTAAATATCATGAGCAAGATTATTTGCACCACCATCTTTCACTGAGAATATCTGTCCATTCTATCAGGTCAGATAGAGTGTGAGCAAGCTCCAGGTCCCTTCTCTTAAATATTGCCCTGTAGTGGGACTTCCGAAGTGTGCCGTTTTCATAGTAGCCCCTACCCTTTGGAACACCCCCCACCCCCGGTTTTTAGCAGGCCTCCACTCTCATAGTATAGTCTGGAAGACTCCTTCTAGTGCTAAGAGAGGGTGAGCTTGGAGGATGGTTTTGTTGAATGCATCAGAGGAGAATGGCTGAGGTGCCAGGTTTTTGCTTTTCTGCTTATATTATGTTTGGGGGTTTATTATTGTGGACCCACAGAACTGTATTTCTTAAGTTTAGTGGCCACATAATTCTTTTAAATGGAATCAGTTATCAATCAATTTTTACTTCATTCTTCTCTAGGCTCATTTGGACCAAACTAATTATTCTCATGAAAATTCAGAACTGGCAGAATTGGATAAGCTAAGATACAGACATTGTCTCACAACACTTACAGTTCCAAGAAGATGTATAGGATTTGCAAGAAGACGAGTTGGAAGAGGTGGAAGGTAAAATAAGATATTTTCCTCAAGTTGAATATTTAGTGCAAGTATAAATGTCTTTTGTATTTTAAGTTGTTATTAACATTTTTTTAATTTTTTTAAAAACAGGGTATTAATGGACCGGATAGCCACAGAAAATGACCCTGTCCTGAAGCAGATTGATCCAGATATGCTAAATAGTTATTCTAGCTCTTCCCAAAATACAGACATTTCTTCTAATTTTTCACGGACCAATGCTTCCAATAAACATTGTGGAAATAAACTTTCCCTTTCTGAAATACTAAGCAATATCAGGTCTTGTCGACTGCAGTGTTTCCAACCAAGGCTACTAAACGTACAGGACAGTGATAGTGAAGAATGTACCTCAAGGAAACCAGGGCAGGCTGTGAATAATAAAAGAGTTTCTGCACCTTCTGTAGCTTTATTGAACACCAGCAAGAATGGGATTTCAGGTAGGCAAAGATTTACAATATTAACCTTTAAATAAATTTCTTTTTAATTTTTTATATGAATCCTGCATAAAAAGTCTGTCGCTACCTTGTATGTCTGTTATAGCTACAAAAAAAATCACCGATCACTATGTAGAGTTGTACTCTTAGTAATATAAAATAGCTTTAATTTTAAAATATAATATTAGGCATAGTTCTAGTAATGTTTTCATTACTAGAGTCAATTTTATCCCACTGCTATGCTTATATATTGCTCAATCCAGTATTACAAGACGTTTCTACATTCTCTTCTTTCAGTTTGTCTGTTATTTGAAATTGAATTAGCAATACTATCACTTTCAATCTAGTCTTTAATGTAGTTTAAAAAAATATTTTTTATTAATTTTTTACACTGCCCAACTCTTCTGGTGGTACTGGTCTATTATGATACCATTCTGCAATTAACAGTTAAAATTGACGATAATAATACATATGGTGAACTGGATCATTAGAGGAAATTCAATCATTGAGATTTTTCCCTCAAGAAAATAAATGGAAAGCGTGAAAAAAAAACATGCTTACAGTAATCTTAAACAATTTTGTAGTTATCTACTAGCTTCTATTGCTATATCATTCATTTTTAAAAAGGGTTTCCCCTGCCAGATGTGTCCAACTTCAGGGGGCAGTGCCCATCTCTGATTCACAGCCAAAGAGCCAGCATTGTTCAAAGACAGTTCTAGACAGGGTAACTGTACACCGAGTTACTTCCCACTGAAGTGGTATCTATTGGCATGCTTTCGAACTACTATATGGGTAGGAGCTGGGGCAAGTAACGGGAGCTCAGTCCATCACACTGTACTTTGGTCTTAAACTATCTATCTTCTGGTCGAAAAGCCCAATGTCCTAACTATTCAGCCACTGCACTGTTTATTATATTAAACTTCTTTCATATACAGGTAATGCAACAGTATGTCAGGCAAACAGAAGTTTGATATATTTAAGAAATGCATGCAATAAATCAAGACAATCAAGTATGAATGGTGCTGAGTATGTTCAGTATGAAAGAAGTGATTTAGTCAGGTAAAGAGAATGAAAATTAAACTGCAAGACCAATAATGTTGCAACTAGATGGAGTTGATGAGCTCCTCAAAAAGAGAAGAGCTATATCTGAAACAGCCTATGGAGGTGGTAGAAACAGAGGCTTGCAATATGAAGTATGCTTCATGCAGTATGAAGTATAATGATGGTGTTCATGAAAATTCAGTTTGACTATTTTTCTTTTTCTTATATTGTGTCTTGGTTTTCTCAGCTTACCATTCCTCGCGCTTTTTTCTACACTTTGCATAACGTTCTTTATCCTAGAAGGAAATAATGTGATGGGTGGGCAAGTACCATATTTTTCAGAGTATAAGACACACAGTTTTGGTGGAGGAAAAAAGGGAAAAGAATCTGCTTACCAGGTATTCATCTGGCTAGCCTCCTTAGTCTGGTCAGCTTCAATACATTATTTTATCCCCTGATTAGGGCTTTAAAAAAACTTTTTTCAGAGAGAGTAACAATGAAAGAAGTTGCAAGCCAGTAAGAGCTGGGAACATCATTAGCACCTGGAAAGAGATATTAGGAGCAAGTAGAACAATGGAAAAAAAACCCTGCAAAGACTTAGGGCTTGAAAAATATTCTTCGCAGAGAGTAGCAATGAAAGAGCTTGCGAGCTGGTAAGAGCTGGGAACATCGTTAACACCTGGTTAGGGCTGGAAAGAAACATTCGGCGCAAGTGGAGAATGAAAAACAAAACCCTACAAAGACAAAGTTTGAAAAACATTCTTCGCAGAAAGTAAAATATTCTTCACAGAGAGTAGTAATGAAAGAGCTTGCAAGAGCCTGGTTAGAACTGCTGAACTACAACTAGCAGTTAGCTGAAGTAGCCTACAAGTACTGCGCTCTAACCACTGCATCACCCTGGCTCATTATTGTAGCCTGAAAATATAAAACCCTTACAGAACAATCTGCTCAAACATTCCACTGAGTGAAATGAGACTTATGATGGACAGTAGTTAATTTTCTCAAATTATGGAGCAGTGAGTGTTAGGTTGGTGTATAGGATTACAAAATCAGACTGCGGTCACCTGTTAGGAATTACTTTTGACTAAGCTCACTCATTGAATCTAAGATTTCTGTAGCCATTGTTCACAAACTTTAAAACCCTATTCAGAAAGAATTATAAAATGTTTGGTAGCATTAATTACCCCCTCCTGCAGTCTTCAAGGCTGTTGAGTACCTGCATTTTTTGATGGAGGGAACAACTTCCTAAAGCTTGAGAACCCCTTACTGGGGCTCCATAGTAGAAGTAGAAATGCTGTAGGAGGTTCAACCTTCTATAGCATTCTCCGTACTGAAGGAGCGGGTCCAGCAGTCACATGGGTTGCTCATGTCCAATCCGGTGGAACTGAGCCTAGTATTAAAAAAGCTTGCCGGATCCGCCCCTTCCCCAGAATTCGCTCAGTTCGCATATCCTGCGGTTGTATGTGATAGCTCGTTCAACATTCTAACACCTTCCCTTCGATCTTTTCCTTCAAAAAGTAGTAAGATTTATTGTCTTTTATTATTTACTTGCACTAATTGCGCCAGCCGTTTAAAAGAAAAAAAGAATAAAAGCGGCTAGGCTTTTCTCCGTACTGAAGGAGCGGGTCCAGCAGTCACATGGGTTGCTCATGTCCAATCCGGTGGAACTGAGCCTAGTATTAAAAAAGCTTGCCGGATCCGCCCCTTCCCCAGAATTCGCTCAGTTCGCATATCCTGCGGTTGTATTGTGAATGCTCGTTCAACATTCTAACACCTTCCCTTCGACCTTTCCTTCAAAAAAGTAGTAAGATTTATTGTCTTTATTCAATTACTTGCACTATTTGCGCCAGCCGTTTTTAAAAGGAAAAAAAATAAAAAGCGGCTAGGCTTTTTTACTTGGAGAAGTTGCGGTTTCGTTTTCCCCCGGCGGTTTTGCCGGTTACGATTCCTGCGGCCGCTTGTGGATTCTTCTAATCCCTTGGCCTGGAGGTCCTGGTGCAAGTATTTATTATTGGATTATTGCTTAATTATTGTATAAAAATATATTTAAGGGCTTATAAAATACCTCCTGCGGAGTGGGACGCCTTTAGTCTCCTGGACTTAGTCGATCGCTTTTCCCCTTAAGAAATTCTACGAAGCGATTTTTTGGCGCGAAGGCCTTCGCGCCCTTTCTTAAAATATCTAGGCCTCTCGTGTTGGCCTTCTGCCAGCCGCGTAGGCCTCAGTCCACCGCGTGGATCCGGGAGCGGGCCTTGGGGGTCCCAGGCTAAATTCTCCACCGGCCTAGCCTCCAACCAGAGTGCCTTGGTTTTACTTAATTGCAAAGTTTAGGGAGGCTGGCCCCGCTGGATTTGGGGGCACGAACTCTGGGTTTGCCCAGATTGTCCTCACGTTTCAGCAGCTTCGAGGCCTCGAAGCAGGATCCATTCCTCTTGGGAAGTCCTTGAAATCTTCTCCTTATAATTTAATTATTGGCTCAGCCTTGTCTTCTGTTAATTGTCAGACTATGGCTACCTTTCCCAAGAGAGGCACAACTAAAGGTCCCAGAGAGGCCAGGCCTACAGGCGATGAGATTACTAGTATCCCCCAGGCCTCTTCCTCCTCTTCTCCAGGGGCCCGCCCCTCGACCAAGGTCACCAGGGCCGAGAAGAGAAGGGACCTAGCCCTACAAAAGATTCATGATAAATCTGCAAAACGTTTGAAAGTGCAGGCCCAAGTAATCAGTAGTCAAGACCCACCAGAGGCCTCTAGCCTGCCTCCTTCTGGGGTCCCTGTGTTATCTCTGGATGAGCCAAACCTAGACAGACCCCAACCTAACCTATGGGGCATAGGTCCAGAGGAACCAGATATTATGGAAGATTCCCCCCAGCCAGGATCCTCCCAGGCCTTTAGGGATTCTTCTGCCATTTCTGCTGATATTTCCAGTTTACCTCCTGAGTTCCAATCTATTTTTGCTGTGTTGTCCAAAGCCATTGATGCCAAACTCTCCTCCATCAATGAGCTTCCTTTACCTCTTCCTCCTTCTCGTTCCTCCCGCCCCTTGGGTTCTTCCCCAGCGGTCAGAGCTCCTATTCAGGATGACTCAGAGTCCTCCCAAGATGAATATGAGGATGTAGAGGAGGATGAAGACCCTTTCCAGGGCTTATCTGAGGACGAGGAATCCCAAATAAAGGTCCCTCCTCCCATTACTATTTTCCCTTCTCAACTATTCAAATCTCTCCTCCTCAAAGCTAGAATTTCTACGGGATTAGCGGCCCAGGAGAAACAAGCCTCCACTTCCACTGATCCCCCGGAGGAGAATTTACCTTACTTCACAGAGGAACAGGAGGATAACGAGGTAATCCCTATGCCTAAATTATTTAAAGATGCCTTACTTAAACAGTGGGATTTTCCAGCCTCTGGCCTTAATCCCTCTACCAAGGACAGAAAGTTGTATAAACTCTCCTCTTCCTATGAAGAGCTTCTATCTTTTCCCAAACCAGATGAACCTGTCAAAATTCTTCACTCGGCAGCGGCTGTGCCAGGCGAGGCGGAGGAAGTCCTCCGTCCAGAGGACAAGCGCATCGAGCAAATGCTCAAAAGAGGTTTCTCCGCTGATTCCTGGGCCATTAAAAGTTCGGCAGCAGCCTCCTTCTTCTCCAGAGCCATGCTGCTGTGGCTTCGCCAACTTCAACAGCACATTCCTCCAGATGACTTGAGAGGTCAACAAGACTTCAACAAGGTCTTTGCAGCTGCCCAGTACGTGGCTGATGCCACCTTACAATCTACTAGATTTTCTGCTAAGTCTATTGCAGCCTCTACAACGGCAAGAAGACTCCTATGGATTCGCCCTTGGCAAGCGGGAGTTCGCCAAAAGTGGCAGTTATCCCAGGGCCCCTTAAAGCGCAACCTTCTCTTCGGTGATCTTCTGGATCCTCTCCTCACGGAGACCACAGACAAGAAGAAGGTTTTGGGCCCAACCACAAAAAAGGTTACCAAAACGCAGTCCTTTCGTCGCCCAGGGCGCCAGCAAGATCAAGCGGCTTCCTATCAGAGATCTCCAGGTCAGTATTCCCCCCGCTTTCGTTCCCAAGGTAGGAACTCCAGGGGTAGGGGTTTTCGTTTCCAAAGGGGAGCTGCCTCTAACAGGGCTTCAAAAAAACCTAGATGGTAACCTTTCCTCCATTCCCATAAGGGGTCGCCTAGCTCATTTCGCTGCAAATTGGCGTCTCACCTCCAAGGACCCTTGGGTCATTGACACTGTTCAATCAGGCCTTCTTTTAGAATTTATTTCTCCTCCCCCTAAACGTTTTATTTCCTGCCCTTCGCCCAGGTCATCCTCAGATTGTAACCGTATGGAGGAGGCCATTTCTCACCTATTGTCCATTAGAGCCATTCAGCCGGTCCCTTCCGGTCAGAAGGGCCTAGGTTTTTACTCCATCCTATTTATGGTTCCAAAGTCCTCCGGAGGTTGGAGAGCCATTTTGGATTTAAAGAAACTAAACCTATTCATCAAATATAGGAAGTTTAAAATGCACTCCTTGTCTTCTATTTTGGCCGCCATTCACTCGGGAGATTTCATGGTCTCCTTAGACCTCACTGAGGCCTACCTTCACATTCCTATAGCCAAATGCCACAGAAAATTTTTACGTTTTTCCTTTCAAGGCAGGCATTTCCAGTATAGGGCGATGCCATTTGGCCTTTCCTCGGCCCCTCGGGTCTTCACAAAGCTCTTGGGGTCCCTGGCGGCCTATATCCGGGCGTCTCCCATCCACATTTTATGTTATCTTGATGATATTTTAATTCATGGGAACTCCCTAGAGAGAGTGAAATCAGACCTTTCTGTCACCATGTCAGTCCTTCAGGACCATGGGTTTTCCATCAACTTTGAAAAAAGTCACCTCCAACCTTCCACTTCCATTCCTCACCTGGGAGCCATTATTGATTCAAAATCTTCCCAGGTTTTTCTCTCTCCCGAGAGAAAACTCAGTATAGTGGAGTTAATTTCTAACATTTTATCTAATCCTTCAGTATCCATAGTTACTCTATCTTCTCTTTTGGGGAAGATGGTGTCATGCATAGGCATCATTCCCTGGGCTCGCCTTCATGCTAGGGAACTCCAGTGGCTTCTGTTGCCTTTTCAGAGATCGGGGCACAGCAACTCAAATCGACGCATTGTCATCCCACTGAGTGTTCGCAGATCCTTCAAGTGGTGGAAGTCTCCGGCCATGGACAGAGGATCCCCGTTCAGGTGCCCGGATCAATTTGTCATCACCACAGATGCCAGTCTATCGGGATGGGGCGCCCACGCCCAGGGGATGATAGCCCAGGGCACGTGGTCCCCGGAGGAAGCTTCCAGGCCAATAAATTGGCTAGAGTTAAGAGACGTATCCCTGGCTCTGAAGCATTTCTCTCCTCGCATCCCCAACCGGCACGTTCTCATTCTCACCGACAACATTGCCACAAAAAGCCATATCTGCAGGCAAGGGGGCACGAGATCCAAGGCTCTCATGAGGGAGGCCCTCAAGCTGGGCCTTTGGGCGGAAAAACATCTCCAGTCGCTCCTAGCCGATCACATCTCGGGGAGTCTCAACATCCAGGCGGATTGGCTATCCCGAGCAACGATAGACCCAGGAGAGTGGAACCTCCATCAAGACCTGTTCCATCAAATCACCCTCAGATTCGGCCTACCAGTCCTGGATCTCTTCGCGACCAATGCGAACGCCCAACTCCCTCGCTTCTATTCCAGATTTCCATCCCCGGGAGCGGAAGCGATCAATGCCCTCCGGAGTCCATGGCCTCCAGGCCTACTCTATGCATTTCCTCCGATTCCAATCCTCCCGGACGTGATTCACAAGGTCCTCACCGAGAGGGCCCGAGTAATCTTAATCGCCCCTCATTGGCCCCGCCGGCCCTGGTTCGCAGATCTCCAACAGCTGTCCGTCCAGGACCCTTGGCGACTCCCCGTTTCGGGGGATATGCTGCGGCAGGGGGCCTCTTTCCATCCAGACCCGGAGTGGTTCCACCTCACCGCCTGGCTGTTATCAGGAGAGATTTAGAGCTGCGTGGGCATGACCCTGATTCAGTGGAGGTCATTCTAAAGGCCAGAAGGGGCTCGACCAACCGAATCTACGACCACACGTGGTCCAAGTTTCACCAGTGGTGTCTTCAGGAAGGTCTCTCCCCTCTGTGCATCCCCATACACAGAATTATTTCCTTCCTTATGCAAGGTTTCCATAAAGGACTCTCCACCAGCACCCTCCGGCGTCATCTGGCAGCCATTTCATCTGTCCTAGGGGGCCCCCGCAGACAGCCTCTCCGGTCCTTCCCTGAAGTTCAGGAATTCCTCAAGGGCATAGCCAACCTCAGACCTTCCAAGGTCCACAGGTATCCATCCTGGGATTTGCCACGGGTTCTCCACTCCCTCACGCAGGCACCATACGAACCCCTAAAATCGGCGTCCCTCAGGTACCTATCCTTTAAGGTAGCCTTTCTGGTGGCTATTACCTCTGCCCGACGCATTTCGGAGCTGGCTGCCCTCTCCATCAGGCAGGACCTTTGCCAATTCCATCAGGACAAGGTAGTCTTGCGACTGGACCCCACCTTCTTACCCAAGGTCAGTTCCATGTTCCACAGATCTCAGGATATTGTCCTACCTTCCTTCTGCCTCCAACGAGACCATCCCTTGGCAATTAGATGGCACACCCTGGATCTCACCAGAGCGCTGAGAATATATATCCAACGCACAGGACCCTTTCGGAGGTCAGAAGCACTTTTTGTAGCCTATCATCCCAGAGTCATGGGGGCCAAAGTGTCTTCAACAGTAATAGGCCGTTGGATCAGAGGGACTATATCTAAGGCCTATGAGTCGGCCTCCCTCTCAGTTCCAAGGAACATCACTGCGCATTCCACCAGGAGCGCAGCCACCTCGGCCGCTTGGGCGACTCAAGCCCCGTTGGAGGAGGTCTGCAAAGCAGCCACTTGGGCCTCGCCAAATTCCTTCATCAGGCACTACAAGATTGATTCTTACGCTTCAGCGGACGCTGCCTTCGGCAGAAGGGTACTCCAATCCGTTATCTCACACGATAGCAAGCTAATCCCACCCTAGGGACCATCTATTGGGTATGTCCCATGTGACTGCTGGACCCGCTCCTTCAGTACGGAGAATAGGCGTTGATTGCTTACCTGAACGCCTCTTCTCGTACGGTGAGCGGGTACAGCAGTCACTTCCCGCCCTTGTATGTGTCTTCTTTACCTTTCTATCTCTTTCTTCCTCTAACAATGAGAGTTGAACACTACAGAGCTTCACAACTGAGCCTAGTCTATGGATTCGCGAATTCTGGGGAAGGGGCGGATCCGGCAAGCTTTTTTAATACTAGGCTCAGTTCCACCGGATTGGACATGAGCAACCCATGTGACTGCTGTACCCGCTCACCGTACGAGAAGAGGCGTTCAGGTAAGCAATCAACGCCTATTTTCCTTGGGAGAAGTTGCGGTTTCGTTTTCCCCCGGCGGTTTTGCCGGTTACGATTCCTGCGGCCGCTTGTGGATTCTTCCAATCCCTTGGCCTGGAGGTCCCGGTGCAAGTATTGATCCATTGAATTATTGATTATTTATTGTATACAAAAATATTAAGGGCTTATAAAATACCTCCTGCGGAGTGAGACGCCTTCTAGTCTCCTGGACTTAGTCGATCGCTTTCCCCTTAAGAATTTCTACGGAGCGATTTTTTCGGCGCGAAGGCCTTCGCGCCCTTTTTTTAAAAATCTAGGCCTCTCGTGTTGGCCTTCTGCCAGCCGCGTAGGCCTCAGTCCACCGCGTGGATCCGGGAGCGGGCCTTGGGGGTCCCAGGCTAAATTCTCCACCGGCTAAGCCTCCAACCAGAGTGCCTTGGTTTTACTTAATTACAAAGTTTAGGGAGGCTGGCCCCGCTGGATTTGGGGGCACGAACTCTGGGTTTGCCCAGATTGTCCTCACTCTTCAGCAGCTTCGAGGCCTCGAAGCAGGATCCATTCCTCTTGGGAAGTCCTTGAAATTCTTCTCCTTATTATTTAATTATTGGCTCAGCCTTGTCTTCTGTTAATTGTCAGACTATGGCTTCCTTTCCCAAGAGAGGCACAACTAAAGGTCCCAGAGAGGCCAGGCCTACAGGCGATGAGATTACTAGTATCCCCCAGGCCTCTTCCTCCTCTTCTCCAGGGGCCCGCCCCTCGACCAAGGTCACCAGGGCCGAGAAGAGAAGGGACCTAGCCCTACAAAAAATTCATGACAAATCAGCCAAACGTTTGAAAGTGCAGGCCCAAGTAATCAGTAGTCAAGACCCACCAGAGGCCTCTAGTCTGCCTCCCTCTGGGGTCCCTGTGTTATCTCTGGATGAGCCAAACCTAGACAGACCCCAACCTAACCTATGGGGCATAGGTCCAGAGGAACCAGATATTATTGAAGATTCCCCCCAGCCAGGATCCTCCCAGGCCTTTAGGGATTCTTCTGCCATTTCTGCTGATATTTCCAGTTTACCTCCTGAGTTCTAATCTATTTTTGCTGTGTTGTCCAAAGCCATTGATGCCAAACTCTCTACCATCAATGAGCTTCCCTTACCTCTTCCTCCTTCTCGTTCCTCCCGCTCCTTGGGTGCTTCCCCAGCGGTCAGAGCTCCTATTCAGGATGATTCAGAATCCTCCCAGGATGAATATGAGGATGTAGAGGAGGATGAAGACCCTTTTCAGGGATTATCAGAGGATGAAGAATCCCAAATAAAGGTCCCTCCTCCAATTACTATTTTTCCTTCTCAACTATTCAAATCTCTCCTCCTCAAAGCTAGAATTTCTACGGGATTAGCGGCCCAGGAGAAACAAGCCTCCACTTCCACTGATCCCCCGGAGGAGAATCTACCTTACTTCACAGAGGAACAGGAGGATAACGAGGTAATTCCTATGCCTAAACTGTTTAAAGATGCCTTACTCAAACAGTGGGATTTTCCAGCCTCTGGCCTTAATCCCTCTACCAAGGACAGAAAGTTGTATAAACTCTCTTCTTCCTATGAAGAGCTTCTATCCTTTCCCAAACCAGATGAACCTGTCAAGATTCTTCACTCGGCAGCGGCTGTGCCAGGCGAGGCGGAGGAAGTCCTCCGCCCAGAGGACAAGCGCATCGAGCAAATGCTCAAAAGAGGATTCACCGCTGATTCCTGGGCTATTAAAAGTTCTGCAGCGGCCTCCTTCTTCTCCAGAGCCATGCTGCTGTGGCTTCGCCAACTTCAACAGCACATTCCTCCCGATGACTTGAGAGGTCAGCAAGACTTCAACAAGGTCTTTGCAGCTGCCCAGTACGTGGCTGATGCCACCTTACAATCTACTAGATTTTCTGCTAAGTCTATTGCAGCTTCTACAACGGCAAGAAGACTCCTATGGATTCGCCCTTGGCAAGCGGGAGTTCGCCAAAAGTGGCAGTTATCCCAGGGCCCCTTAAAGCGCGACCTTCTCTTCGGTGATCTTCTGGATCCACTCCTCACGGAGACCTCGGACAAGAAGAAGGTTTTGGGTCCAACCACGAAAAAGGTTACCAAAACGCAGTCCTTTCGTCGCCCAGGGCGCCAGCAAGAGCAAGCGGCTTCCTATCAGAGATCTCCAGGTCAGTATTCCCCCCGCTTTCGTTCCCAAGGCAGGAACTCCAGGGGTAGAGGGTTTCGTTTCCAAAGGGGAGCTTCCTCTAACAGGGCTTCAAAAAAACCTAGATGGTAATCTTACCTCCATTCCCATAGGGGGTCGCCTGGCTCATTTCGCCTCTAATTGGCGCCTCACCTCCAAGGACCCTTGGGTCATTGACACTGTTCAATCAGGCCTTCTTTTAGAATTTATTTCTCCTCCCCCAAAACGTTTTATTTCCTGCCCTTCTCCCAGGTCATCCTCAGATTGTAACCGTATGGAGGAGGCCATTTCTCATCTATTGTCCATCAGAGCCATTCAACCGGTCCCTTCCGGTCAGAGGGGCCTAGGTTTTTATTCCATCCTATTTATGGTTCCAAAGTCCTCCGGAGGTTGGAGAGCCATTTTGGATTTAAAGAAACTAAACCTATTCATCAAATATAGGAAGTTTAAGATGCACTCCTTGTCTTCTATTTTGGCCGCCATTCACTCGGGAGATTTCATGGTCTCCTTAGACCTCACTGAGGCTTACCTTCACATTCCTATAGCCAAGTGCCACAGAAAATTTTTACGTTTTTCTTTTCAAGGCAGGCATTTCCAATATAGGGCGATGCCATTTGGCCTCTCCTCGGCCCCTCGGGTCTTTACAAAGCTCTTGGGGTCCCTGGCGGCCTATATCCGGGCGTCTCCCATCCACATTTTATGTTATCTTCATGATATTTTAATTCATGGGAACTCCCTAGAGAGAGTGAAAACAGACCTTTCTGTCACCATGTCAGTCCTCCAGGACCATGGATTTTCCATCAACTTTGATAAAAGTCACCTCCAACCTTCCACTTCCATTTCTCACCTGGGATCCATTATTGATTCAAAATCCTCCCAGGTTTTTCTCTCTCCCGAGAGAAAACTCAGTATAGTGGAGTTAATTTCTAACATTTTATCTAAGCCTTCAGTATCCATAGTTACTCTATCTTCCCTTTTGGGGAAGATGGTGTCATGCATAGGCATCATTCCCTGGGCTCGCCTTCATGCTAGGGAACTCCAGTGGCTACTATTGCCTTTTCAGAGATCGGGGCACAGCAACTCAAATCGACGCATTGTCATCCCACTGAGTGTTCGCAGATCCTTCAAGTGGTGGAAGTCTCCAGCCATGGACAGAGGATCCCCGTTCAGGTGCCCGGATCAATTTGTCATCACCACAGATGCCAGTCTATCGGGATGGGGCGCCCACGCCCAGGGGATGATAGCCCAGGGCACGTGGTCCCCGGAGGAAGCTTCCAGGCCAATCAATTGGCTAGAGTTAAGAGCCGTTTCTCTGGCTCTGAAGCATTTCTCTCCTCGCATTCCCAACCGGCACGTTCTCATTCTCACCGACAACATTGCCACAAAAAGCCATATCTGCAGACAGGGGGGCACGAGATCCAAGGCTCTCATGAGGGAGGCCCTCAAGTTGGGTCTTTGGGCGGAAAAACATCTCCTGTCGCTCCTAGCCGATCACATCTCGGGGAGTCTCAACGTCCAGGCGGATTGGCTATCCCGAGCAACGATAGACCCAGGAGAGTGGAACCTTCACCAAGACCTGTTCCATCAAATCACCCTCAGATTCGGCCTACCAGTCCTGGATCTCTTCGCGACCAATGCGAACGCCCAGCTCCCTCGCTTCTATTCCAGATTTCCATCCCCGGGAGCGGAAGCAATCAATGCCCTCCGGAGTCCATGGCCTCCAGGCCTACTCTACGCATTTCCTCCAATTCCAATCCTCCCGGACGTGATTCACAAGGTCCTCACCGAGAGGGCCCGAGTAATCTTAATCGCCCCTCATTGGCCCCGCCGGCCCTGGTTCGCAGATCTCCAACAGCTGTCCGTCCAGGACCCTTGGCGACTCCCCGTTTCGGGGGATATGCTGCGGCAGGGGGCCTCTTTCCATCCAGACCCGGAGTGGTTCCACCTCACCGCCTGGCTGTTATCAGGAGAGATTTAGAACTGCGTGGTCATGACTCCGATTCAGTGGAGGTCATTCTAAAGGCCAGGAGGGGCTCGACCAATCGAATCTACGACCACACGTGGTCCAAGTTTCACCAGTGGTGCCTACAGGAAGGTTTCTCCCCTCTGTGCATCCCCATACACAGAATTATTTCCTTCCTTATGCAAGGCTTCCATAAAGGACTTTCCACCAGCACCCTCCGGCGTCATCTGGCAGCCATTTCATCTGTCCTAGGGGGTCCCCGCAGACAGCCTCTCCGATCCTTCCCTGAAGTCCAGGAATTCCTCAAAGGCATAGCCAACCTCAGACCTTCCAAGGTCCACAGGTATCCATCCTGGGATTTGCCTCGGGTTCTACATTCCCTCACGCAGGCACCATACGAACCCCTAAAATCGGCGTCCCTCAGGTACCTATCTTTTAAGGTAGCCTTCTTGGTGGCTATTACCTCTGCCCGACGCATTTCGGAGCTAGCTGCCCTCTCAATCAGGCAGGACCTTTGCCAATTCCATCAGGACAAGGTAGTCTTGAGACTGGACCCCACCTTCTTACCCAAGGTCAGTTCCATGTTCCACAGATCTCAGGATATTGTACTACCTTCCTTCTGCCTCCAACGAGACCATCCCTTGGCAATTAGATGGCACACCCTGGATCTCACCAGAGCGCTGAGAATATATATCCAACGCACAGGACCCTTTCGGAGGTCAGAAGCACTTTTTGTAGCCTATCATCCCAGAGTCATGGGGGCCAAAGTGTCTTCATCAGTAATAGGCCGTTGGATCAGAGGGACTATATCTAAGGCCTACGAGTCGGCCTCCCTCTCAGTTCCAAGGAACATCACTGCGCATTCCACCAGGAGCGCAGCCACCTCGGCCGCTTGGGCGACTCAAGCCCCGTTGGAGGAGGTCTGCAAAGCAGCCACTTGGGCCTCGCCAAATTCCTTCATCAGGCACTACAAAATTGATTCTTACGCTTCAGCGGACGCTGCCTTCGGCAGAAGGGTACTCCAATCCGTTATCTCACACGATAGCAAGCTAATCCCTCCCTAGGGACCATCTATTGGGTATGTCCCATGTGACTGCTGGACCCGCTCCTTCAGTACGGAGAATAGGCGTTGATTGCTTACCTGAACGCCTCTTCTCGTACGGTGAGCGGGTACAGCAGTCACTTCCCGCCCTTGTATGTGTCTTCTTTACCTTTCTATATCTTTCTTTCCTCTAACAATGAGAGTTGAACACTACAGAGCTTCACAACTGAGCCTAGTCTATGGATTCGCGAATTCTGGGGAAGGGGCGGATCCGGCAAGCTTTTTTAATACTAGGCTCAGTTCCACCGGATTGGACATGAGCAACCCATGTGACTGCTGTACCCGCTCACCGTACGAGAAGAGGCGTTCAGGTAAGCAATCAACGCCTATTTTGTGAAATGTACTCCAAGAGTAGATAGGCCAGTACTTGTTGCTTAGTGAGTCTTCAGGCTGCTTAAAGTATGAAAGAGTATGCAAGTTAAAGAACTCACTTTATCCCTTAAACAAATGAAACAAACAAACAAAAACACTATCAAACCCCCAAAAGTAGAAAAACCCACGTCCTACCTGAGGATGTCTGGAAAGCAGGAAAAGGAATGTTTGCTACTTTGACTTAAGTCTTCTTCATACAAATTCACCCAAGATGATTTAATACTGAACCTTTTGGCAATATTGTTAAGTATTGGGTTATGTAGCTGGACTTCCTCCTACCTTTTAAAATAAGCTAAGAGAAGATAGAGGTTTCCCCAGAAATGGGTTTTGTAGGATATAGTGCTCTGTTTTATAATTCATAAATGTGAACTTGGTCATAATTCAGTACTAATTTAAGAATAGGTTATTTTAGCAATTTGCTTCTTGACTGCTCCTCATGTGTTTTGTGAGAATGGCCTGGTTGTTTTTTTTTTTAAAAAAAATCTCTATTAGCAGGTTGGATTCTTATATAAAGGCATATCCTTTGGTATCATTCAAATGTTGTAACCCGTTTATCCCATAAATTTGTTAAAGCCTCTCCTTGGAACAGGTTGGAAATTTATATCAACTGTCAAATTGAAGAATTTATGTTCTTATGTTGATACAGTGGCACCTCTACTTACGAACGTAATTCGTTCTGTGACCAGATTATTAAGTAGAAAAATGTGTAAGAAGAAGCAATTTTTCCCATAGGAATCAATGTAAAAGCAAATCATGTGTGCGATTGGGGAAACCACAGGAAGGGTGGAGGCCCTGTTTCCTCCCAGGAGATTCCTAGAGAGACCCCCACGGAGGCTTCTCCCTGCCTTTTCCGATTACAGTTTTGGAGACTCGGATTTGTAAGTGGAAAATGGTTCTTGAGAAGAGAAAAAAAAATCTTGAACACCCGGTTCTTATCTAGAAAAGTTCGTAAGCAGAGGTGTTCTTAGGTAGAGGTACCACTGTATATATATATCTGTTGCAACTGACAGAACACTTGTTATTACCAGAAGTATACAGATAATTTTGTGTTGTATTTTCAAGAGTAAAGTTTATGAGAAATTGAAATTATGTTATATATATAAATAAGGAGAATTAAGTTGGGTTTAAGTCATCCATATTAATTATAACTTAAATCTCATTCATTTCAATAGATGTACTCTATGGATAACATGATCTGCCCCTAGCCATTAACAGATACATTGTCATAGCCAATAACTAGTTGTTAATAGATCTGTTGTGATAAGCTCCACCTACAAATCATTTAAGAAAGGAAGCAACCAAAAGTCAAGAAAAGGGGTGAACAAACCTAAACACAATCTTCCTCATCATGAACCTATTAACTAACATCCAAGTAAGTATCATGCAAACAAGACCAATTGAAGAAAAGAAAAAAAAACCAGTCCAGATAAACTGAAGTCAAAGAAGGAAGAGTTGCTCAATCAAGTATGAGTAAACTTCACTCCCTCATGCATTAATAATGTTACTAAGCCTGTTAGTGAAAATGAAGAAAATTGAAAGCAATCCATAAACTTTATAAAAACAAATCATGGGCTAAGGATATTTATGCTTTTTGCATTTTATATTTGATGCTAAAAACACATCTTTGCTCCATGTTGAAAAAATAGGCTGTTAGTTAATATATAGTATTTTAAACTGTGATCCAGTATCCAAACAATACATTAAGTAGGTTTTGGAAACTAGTTATTAGATACAATTTGATAATTACTAATAGAACTGAAGGAGACTACTTGTAAAACTGATCAACCCTGTTCTACACTACCCTGGTTCCCACAAAATAAGACATCCCCTGATAAAAACCCCAATCGGGCTTTTGAGTGCATGGCAATAAGGTCAAGCATTTATTTCAGGGTTCAAAAAAATATAAGACAGGGTACATAGTCAAAATATTAACTACTTTGGGGTAACAAAAATAGTAAGATTTGTAGATAGAAAAGTTAATCTATCCTTCCCCCAAAAAAACAATAGTTCTGGAGAGATAAGAGTGTGCCAAAAGTTAGAGCAGAAAACTTTAAAGCAGAATTTACAATGGGAAATTAAATGCAATTCCATTAACAGATGTCTGTCTCTCAGAATATGGATGGCTTTGTACAGTCAGAAATGTCTGTGGTGTCCCCTAGCAATGGACACTTCTTCAGAAATAAGTTTTACACCATCTTGATTGGATTGCATGTTGATTACACTATAGATTTTGGTAAAATGTATCTCTGTGAGAGAAAATTATATATCTGTCTTACCTAACTAAAGGAATCTTGGTGGCTCACAATTCAGAGACATATAATTAAAATCTTAAAACCATTTTAATAAAACAATAAAAACCATTAAAACAATAAAAAAAATCAAAAACACTTAATTCAACCAAACAAGACATCTTGCCTGTTAACCACAAAGCCAGGAGGTAGGGCCCTTGGTATATGTAGTGCTCCAGGCTCGGGAGCATAGCCATGTCTTCAGAGCTTTATGGAAGGCTAACAGTGTTGGAGCCACTTTAATGTCTGAAAGGAGGATGTTTCACAAAACTGGCTGCTGCAGAAAAAGCTTGTTTTCTAGTCCCTGTCAGCCAACATTCAAATATATCTAACACACCAGCAGTCGAACTAGCAGCTGAGAACCCCCTGTGCTCTTCCTCAGGTTCAATGGGCTCAAACTGTGCTCAGACTGATTTGCAAGATGTAACCTCCATTGTCTCCAAGACTTTGCTCTAAGGCTGGAATCCAACATAAGGCAAATGTGACTGATACTATCTGCAAGTTGCACAGCATATTCTTCAAAATGACTCTTTAAGTAGACTTTGGCCTTGATTCTCTTCAAGGAAAGGGACCAAGTCATCTGAAACAATAATTATGTTTCACCACCCTAAACGCCATGAGGTAGGCCTTAATAGCAGCTGTAGGTCGTGTTCGGTCATCTTTGCTTCATATCTTTCACCAGCAACCCTCTAGGCCAGAGGTGTCAAACTCACATCATCAAGGTGGCATCACGTATTGGGACTTTTTTCCACTTTGCTAAACCAGGCGGGAGTGTGGCCAGCGCATGACACATCCGACCTACAGGCTGGGAGTTTGAAAGCCCTGCTTTAGGCATCCCTTAGCCTGCTTTAAGTTCCCTTAGCTCCATAATGTATCATAGGTAACATTGGGAATGATGGACACAGAAAGGCTATTCAGAAGTGATCCAATGTAAAGTTGTTGCCACATTATTATTTCATGCAGCCTCCAAGGTTTCAACGGGACTAAGTAGCAAGCTTTCTGGAATAACCTCAAGTTCCCTCTGGAACCCAATCGGGTCCATTAGTGGCTTGGGACAATCCAATCCAATAGAGCCAGCAAGGGGGGGAGGTTTGATAGAGCCAGTCCAACACCCACCCACCCCCGCAGAGGTGGGTTGAGACCCGAGAAATTAAGGCTCAGTAGTGGTCTTAAAGTATGAGTAAATCATCTTGTCTTTTTGACTGGTACACAGCTATCCGAAAGAGTGAGAGAAAGACAAATATTTTGAATTAAGAGACAGGTACATTTAGGAAGTAATTCCTAGTATATCCTTTAAATTCTATGATACCTACAAAATATGTCTTGTCAGTATGCATATTGAATATGGCATCATTTTTACACATCCCTTGCATATTATATATGTTTTTATTGAAGAGAAACAAGTCTCCTCTGTAGATTGTCCATGCTGAAATATGTTTGACTCCTGTCAATAATGGAAGTAGAGTTTTACTTGCTTTTGTCCATACAGGTGAAAAAACCCCTTACATTTGGAAAACTAACTATAGCTCTCTAGGTTTCATATGTGAGGTGATTTTAAGCAAAGGAAAAGCTTAAATGATTGGGAAGAGAAATGAACTGAATGAAACAATTACACTTTGGCATATGACTATAATTGGGTCATAGTTAAATCTTGACATGATCACAATTGGAACCAGAATTTTTGTTGGGAATTGATGCAGGGGTTAAATAATTTGTGATTGCTTTTACAACTTTTGCCAAATCACACTATCATTAAAGCAAATCTGGCTTGCTGAGCAACCAAATTTTGATAATAGGACTGCAAGGATGTTGCAGCAGTAGTTAATGAGAAGTCTGGTCACGTCATTTCTTTCAACTCAGTCGTAATTTCAAATAGTTGTTAAACAAATGGTTGTAGGTCCAGGACTACTTGCGGTCCAAATATTGTGTACATTATCATGTTCAATCTCAGGATGAACTGTAGATCTTTTTTCAGGCTTGGAAACTGGCTCATATTTATGACAGTTGCAGTGTCCTGGGGTCATTTGTGACCTAATAACTAGTAAAGTCCATGGGGAAGTCAGATACATTTAACAGCTAGGTTACTAATTTATTAACTGCAGTGACTTACTTAATAACTCTGGCAATGAAAATTGTAAGCTTTCATATAAAAAAATGGCTTTTTCTGATTTCAGCTTTAACCTTTTTTTTACTATGAACTATTTTATGACATAGCATAGTTGGCATGGGGGAGGGTGCTTCTTTGCCTCTGGTGCTTATATAAAATTATAAATAACAAAACGGCCTAGAATTGCAAAATATTTGAAATATTTTTGGTGTTGTAAATGGGATTAAAAGCTCAAAATGGAACTGAAACAGTTAAAAACATTTCTGTATCTTCTATACGATAGGTATAAATATACTGTATATAAATATACAGTAATTTAACTGCAACCATAAAAGCTTTTGAACCAGTTTTAGCCTCATTAGCTCAGTTCTAGCTTATTTTCATTGATTTGAAAGCTGTGGTAACTTCTGGAATAGAATATGTTTCTCAAAAAAATTATATTGGCATAACTGACAAACAAAGTCTGTCAGTTTCTAAATAATCTAAATTTAATTGGATTGCACAAGCTAATTTAATTGACCATCCCAAAATTATTTCCAAATTCTATTATACTTGTGGTTTTTTTTAAAAAAAATACTAAATTGGAATAGTGTGAGTGAAAATGAAATTAATGTCTGCAGAAATACTCTAATCAAAACAAGTGGGAATTTTCATGAACTGCCAGCTATTAGACAAAAACAGAGCAAATGATACAATTTAGCACATAGAGGAAACTGGTAAAATCTGTCTCTACTTGTGGTTCATTAGCTATGTGTATTAAGAAGAAATTCATTTGTTGTAGGTATTTTCTTAACTAGGCAGGTGCTTAATCATTAACAGATAACTGGTACAAGAAAAGTAAGTACTGTATATTAGATTTTTATTCCCATTATTTGTGATAGACCTGCTTATAACATATTCTCTATTTCAATGGGATTAGAAGTAGCATGAGCCTACATTCAGATAACATACTAAAACTTGAACTAACAAAGTTCTGTTATTTGCTGGCTATGATATTGAATGGTGGAAGAACTGAAAAAGGTCTGAAAAAAACTATGCTTTACTGTAGGCTTAGGAAGATAATAATAGCACTGGACCTCTTCAGATCAAGCATTTATTTTAAAAGGTTCATTTTGTTAAGGTCTAGAACAATAAAGCAGTCTTTAAAAAATAAATAATAATTTGAACATTCTATAGACATTTATAGTTATTGACTTACCTCCTTGTATCTAGTTTCAGCTACCGATTAGCACAAGAAAATAAAATTCTGCCTGCCTCTACCTCTACCTCCCAGCAATTTTCCTACCTGCAGTTTTAGTTTCACTTTCATTTTAGCACTTGGGCCTGCCTGCAGCCTCAATCATCTGCTGGTCGGGAGGTCTATAATCATTTGATTGTGCTAATCAGGCTCTGCACTATTTGCTGCAAGGAGTTAAATTGCTGGGAGGCAGAGGCTAAAGGGTGGGGATGGTTGGGTGGGGCTACATTCAGTGTATAAGGCACACCCAGGTTTTCAATCTCTTTTTGGAGGTAAAAGGGTGTGTCTTATACTCCAAAATATGATAACTAAATTAGTGAACAGCTTAGTTCACAAGTTTAAAAGGGTCATTTCATAACTTCATTGTGCTATGTAATATAGCTATTTAAAAATTGCTTCGCTTCCCAATCCATGTAACTTATGCAAAGACATATATGACTTTGAACCCTTAAATTCAAGCATGCTCTCCTTTCTTTCTACAGTAACGGGGGGTATTACAGAAGAACAATTTCAGACACATCAACAGCAGTTAGTTCAGATGCAAAGGCAGCAACTTGCTCAGCTCCAGCAGAAACAACAGTCTCAGCATCAATCCCAACAGACATATCCAAAAGCACAGGTAACAAACACCTTTCTTGAAAATTGTTTCTCTTATATTCTAGAAATCTATGTAGAATCAGTTCTGCTTTAAAAAAAATCCCCTCCCATTTTTTTTGTCTTCATCTGTACTTCAAATAGACCAGTCTCTAATATACTTAACATGCAACCAAAATAGAGTAGATAAATGCAGTGTTGTCATTGTGACAAAAAAGGACTGCTACAATCATGCTTGTCTATTGATTATAGCCCATATGCTATATGCGTTGTTGATTATAAATCAATATTATTAGTGCTTGTGTGTCTGTCTTATCTGATCTTAGAAAAATCTGTTTTCTTCTAATTCATTCAACTAACCTCTCAATTTTTCCAAAGAGTAACTACTATATTGAGCCAATGGCAGCAAAAAAACACCAGAGTCATGAGGGCACCTTAAAGAATAGCAGATTCACAGTGTTATTCTTTAAGGCATGAACTTCCTTGGAATACAGCCTGTGGTGAAATAAAATAAATCTGCCAGTTTGTAATGTAACACAAAACCCCAGTGATTTGTTTATTATTGGTTAGAATTTGACATTCATTCATTTCTGAATCAGTTTTCCCTCAGCCCCTTTGTAATGTTGATTCAACATTATTTAAATAGTCTAATAGTATTAATTATTGCCTTTCCTTGAAAATTATGACACCAGTAATATATGAACACAATGGATTTTATTTTTAGTGTTTGATATTTTTGCATTTATGTTAGTGGTTGCAATACAGCGTGTTGTTCAGGTTCTCATACTTATCTGGGTTTCTTACCCTTGTATATACAAATGAAACATAATCCTCTTTGGAAGGGATGTTGAGACATTTTCCATTTAAAGAAAGGTGCTTTTAACATTTCAGTACTGGACCACAATTTAAAATGGTAAAGATAAAAGATAGCTAAAACCTTCAGCTTATTTAGTAGACAGAGCCTCTGTGTGAGCCAAAAATCAGCTGGCCGGCACCCACATGCACATTGGAGCTGAGCTCGCGTGCCAGCAGATATGGCTCTGCATGCCACCTATGGCACCCGTGAAAGCCTATGTGTTCACTCAAAGCAGCCCCTTCCTCTCCTGCAGCCACACAGGTACTTGAAGTCTAAGAGTTAGAAGCAGTTCTTTCATTAGGAGAACATCTCTTAGGTCTGGATACATTTTTTTACTGTTTTCATCAAGAGTTAATTTGATGGTATCTCACAAATAGTCTGTAATTATGAAAACTGTTGTGAATTTCCCAGGGCTCCAGCACTTCTGATTGCATGTCAAAAACGCTTGACTCAGCTAGTGCCCATTTTGCTGCGTCTGCAGTGGTGAGTGCACCCGCTCCCAATCGGGGTGAGGGGACAAAGGAACAGAGTGCCAGCCACAATATCAATGGTGTTGTTCAGCCAACAGGTATGTTTTTTTTTCATTGCATTATTTATATGTTTGTAACAAGATGTTGCTAATGCTTACTGTATTTTTTGGAGTATAAGATGCATCGCAGTATAAGACGCAGCTTAGTCTGGGGGGAAGAAAATAGGGTGGGGGGAATCTGCCCACCAAGTGTTTATCTGGCTAGCGTCCTTAGTCTGGTCAGCTTCAGCACATTATTTAATCCCCTAGTTAGGGCTTAAAAAAAAAACTTATTCGGAGAGAGTAACACTGAAAGAGCTTGCAAGCCAGTAAGAGCTGGGAACATTGTTAGCACTGGTTAGGGCTGAAAAGAAACATATTCAGAGCAAGTAGAGCAATGAAAAAAAGCCTGCAGACTTATGACTGAAAAAACCTTATTCAGAGAGAGTAACAAGGTTAGAGCTGGGAAGATAGTTAGCACCTAGTTAGAACTGGGAAAAAAAAGCTTCAAAATAAACTAGTCAGAGTATAAGATGCACCCACATTTTCAGCCTCTTTTAGGAAGGAAAAAGTTGTGCCTTATACTCCGAAAAATATGGTACTTTCTATGCAAGATCAATCTGAGAAAATGCTTGATAGGTTGACAATGTTTGTTTTTTTTTAAAAAAATTAACATAGTATGGAATATTTTGATCTTTTTGTTAATAAAAATAATAAAATTCTTGTTGGGCATCTGCAGATTCTTATATACTTTAAATTATTACAGCAGGCCTTTGAATTTAGAGAGGAGTCCTAATGTTTGGACATAGATCTTCTTATTATTGCTTCATAGCAATAGCACTTAGACTGATATTACTGCTTCACAGTGCTTTATAGCCCTCTCTGTAGTTGTTTACAGTGGTTTCAGAAACAGCATATTGCCCCCAAACAGCATATTGTCTTCATTTTACCTTGGAAGAATGGATGGCTGGGTCAACCTTGAGCGGGTCAGGATTGAACTCCTGGAGTGAGCAGTGATTTAACCTGCAGTACTGAATTTTAAGCGCTGCACCACCATGGCTCATAGCTTGCTCCATCCTGGTGTCTTCTCTATATGTGTTGCCTTATAAACTTACATTAGTTTTAACTCAACTTGTGGAATATGCCATAGCCAGAAGACATTAAGATGGGATGGTAGTCTTGGTTTTATTTCATGTATTTTATTTTACTTGAAACGTATTGAGTACATCTGTTTTGTTTTGCACAGCAACATCAAAAACTCTGTATTCCACCAATATGGCTCTGTCATCTAGCCCAGGGATCTCAGCTGTACAACTTGTAAGGACAGTCGGTCACACCACCACAAACCATTTAATCCCAGCATTGTGCACAAACAGCTCTCAAACACTTCCTATGAACAATTCTTGTCTCACCAATGCAGTGCACCTCAACAATGTCAGTGTTGTTTCTCCAGTCAATGTACATATCAATGCAAGGACTTCAGCACCATCGCCAACCGCCTTAAAACTTGCCACAGTTGCTGCCAGTATGGATAGAGTGCCAAAGGTGACTCCAAGCAGTGCCATCAGCAGCATAGCAAGGTGTGTGTCTTTTGGATATGAATGAAACAAGCTTTCCTGATGCCCCGTCTCCTTTTTTTAATTAAAGAAGAGTGGATTTACCAACAAATCCTAATCCAAGAAAGGCTGAATTATGATATTTGATTTGTATATCTTCTTGTGAAAAAGTGTCTTTATGATACACCTTATAAGTGGAAGGCTAATTCAGTTAATTGTTTATATTACAAATTACAGGGAAAAATTTAAATCCTTCTATGTTTCTATATTTATACATTATTTTATCCCTCTAATGCAAATTAAATCTGATTTTATTTATTTTTTATTCCCATTCTGCATGGTGTGAGAGAAACCATTTGCCATTTAAGATATATTGCATAAATTGTCATTTTTTTCTAGTAAAGTTTTAGCTTTGTTATGTTTTTAACATTTCTCAGATGATAAATATGAGAGATGCCAAGTTAACAAAATGTCAAATATTAAGAAATTATTAGCTCATTATTATAACTATATATATATATATTTAATTGCCCTTCTCTTTTCATTTTCAGAGAGAACCATGAACCCGAAAGATTGGGCTTGAATGGAATAGCAGAGACTACAGTAGCAATGGAGGTGACATAACCTAACACAGTAGCTCAATGTGTGCTGATGGTGTCATTTATATTCCAGCTGAAGCAAAACAAAACTCTGTGGATCACAGAGGATTAAAATGGACCTAAACGGACTATCATATCGTATATTAAGTCGATATATAATGTACATTTTGTAAAATTGGGAAAATCACTACCTTGTAAAATAGTTTATTTGTATCATCAATATTATTTGTTACTTGAATAGTAGATATTCATCATCATGCTTTTGCACTTGAATTTGCAACTGAATGGATTTAAAAATAATTCTTTAAATGGGATCATGAGCATGAAATGGGATCCTGCATCACTTGTTTTAACTATTTATTTTGCCATGTTTACATTTTGTATCTTGTAAAAAATAAATCCAACTTTGTGTCTAAAAAAAAAAAGTTAAAGATTCATAGCTAGGAAAAATTCTTGTAATTTTTTTCTAAAGGAAATGTAAAGTTTTCACTTGGTTCATTTTGTTTCACAATTTTAGATGGACTTTTTGGTAAATACTTTAGTGGCATTTCACTGTCAAATATGAAGTTCAAGGCAAAATAGTATTTTCTATTACTGTGCAGGGGAAAGGGATGGATCGATACATGCAAATTTAATGTAGTAACCCACTTTTCCATATATTTTGAATGTATATTTCTATTTATAATACCAATTTATAAAAAATAATTACACAGAAAACCTGACTAGTACAAATTATGCATCTAGCACATATTAAACTGTGCAGATATGAAGAAAATTTTCAACTGATTATATTTTATCTGAAGTCTGCATAATTTAACCGGCTTTTAACTGTAACACACCACATAAATGATATTTTACCAGGTATGTATTGCATTATATATCATTGCAATAATTATTGGATGTCTAGATATCGAGCCATCCCAGGTAATGGGGGAGGGGGGAGGGTCATGGCAGATTGTCTTTCAATTTTGGAAAGTTTTCCTGTGGCTACAAGGCAAGTAACGGGTTGGAAAAAGTCTGACTGTAAGCGTTGGACACCTTCGTAGTGTAGTGTTTTAGTGACTTTTTTTATACGGTTCTTGTAAATTAGATACGTGTAGTGGTGTTTCAGAATGTTTGTTTATGCACTAGTTCAGACAACTTTCCCTGTTACTTGTTCTTGATAAGTGAAAACTGCAGGGAAATAAAAATACATATCAAAACATGGGCATCTTGCATACGTATTTATTTCACAACAAGGAGAACAGTTTGTAATTTTTGGAAGCTAGTACTTATCAAACTGAGACACCAGCAATTTGGCATGTATATAGGTTCAGCACAACCGAAATAGAATGATAATTCTAGAACTGTGATGGCAAACCTATGGCAAGCATGACACAGGTGGCACACAGAGCTATATTGGAGGGCATATGAGACTTTGCCACATTTCACTCCAACATGCACTGGAAAGTTGATTTTCAGCCTTGGGAAAGGCCCTTTCGTCCGCTGGACACCAAGAAAGCTTCCCTGAAGCTCGGAGGCAATAAAATTCCTAATGGACATACCGGAGGTTCGGCAAAACGTTCTTCCTGTTTGCCGTTGTGCTGTTTTTTTTGCACTCTGAAGGGTTTGGGGAATCTTCCTGAAGCCCCACAGTGCAAAAAACAGCACAATGAGCAAACCATAAGTACGTTTTCCAAATTTGCGGTTTGCTGTTATGCTGTTTTTTGTACTCCAGAGCTTCAGGAAGCTTTCCTGAACTAGTAGTGGGTTCCTATTGGAACAGATAAGGATGCCACACAGGTAGTAAAAGTTGAGCTGCGCGCGCAGCTTCAGGTGTCTTGTGTGCGCGGTGTGTGTCCCAGTGTGTCTTTATCCCTTTTGGCACGAAAACCCAAAAAGGTTCGCCATAACTGCTCTAGAAGCTTCTGTAGGCATGTAACCTGAATCGGGAAGTGTGTGTGCAAAAACTTGATGGATGGAATTGGATGTTTATATCCAGCACTTGGGCTGTCTGAGTGATTCCCAGCATTGGGACCGGTACTTGGTAAATATGGAACAAAGTGACACTGCTTTCTATATAGTGAGTGCTAGGCATGTACAGAACTCAGTGGGCAGCTGAACTGGGACTTGAAACTGTTTAAAAAGTTTGAGTTTTCCTTCATTTAGACTTGATGTACATTAGTGCATATTGCACACATAATCGCTACCTCATAGCTGTAATTTATGCTGTACACGCTTTTGCATAATTACCTGAATAGAAATTTACTATTTGATTATGTAAGTGGCAAAAGAATCATAACAATGATACTTCACTAATTTTAATCCCATCTTCCTCCAATTACCGTATTTTTCGGAGTACAGTATAAGACATATCGGAGTATAGGATGCACCTTAATTTTGGGGAAGCAAAACAAGAAAAACAATTATGGGCATTTAACTGGAGTAAGCGGGGTTGGAAATGATTTTCATGGGGGCAGAAGAGGGACTTGGCACCGAAGGCTTCATTCACGAAACACCCCCATCTTCCTTCCTATAGTCCTAGCCATTGAAAGCCTGGCTTTCTTGCAGCAAGGCCTGAGAGAGAGGCAACATTTCAGTCCCTCTGGATGCTGCCATCTCATAAACACACTGCCGGACGTCTGGGCAAGCTCCCTGCACCTTTGCAGAGAGCAACTTCCAAGTGACACAAGAGCCACAAAGATTCACGATTCTCCCATCTGATTCCTCAAATCGGGTTTCTGGAGACCTTGTTTTGGAAAATTTTATTTATTGATTTTGGTAGTGATGTGTGCTGAACTGCTAGGCAGTTTGTGCTGGAAAACTCAAGTTATTTCAATACCTTGATGACTATTTCAGGCTTTGTGCACTCAGGTCAATCAGTTTCCTCTCCATTCCAAAAATGGATCATGCAGAGATCAAAAAAAGAGCACTGCGTTTTGGGTGGCAGGCAGTGCCGGCTGCATGCCCCGTTTTTGGAATCGGGCTGCAGCGCCGGTCGGAGCCACACCACCTGAAACACGATGCTTTTTGCTTCATACCCCGTTTTTGGAATGCGGAGAAAAGTGTTTTCGGACTGCAGCGGTGTCTGGAGCCACCCACTGCCCACCCATCCCCGTTCCAAAACCGGCACGAGGAGGCAAAAAAAGACCATTGCGTTTTAGCCAGCGGGTGATTCCGGCTGGTGCTGCAGCCCAAAAACAGATTCCAAAAACGGCATGCAACCGGCGCTGCCTGCCATCTGAAACCCAATGCTCTTTTTTGATCACTGCATGCTCCAATTTTGTAATCGGGGAGGAAAGTGTTTTCAGGCGGAAGTGCCCTTGGGCCGCAAATGGAAGTGAGGATCCCTGCTGCCTAAAACTGCTCAAAAATGCGATGTGCAGAGACCAAACCCACCAAAGGGTGGGAGCTGGCAGGTGGGTGAGGTTATATTCAGAATATAAGATGCACCCAATTTTTGACCCTCTTTGAGAGTAAAAAGATGCGTCTTATACTCTGAAAAATACGGTATATTTTTGAAGTGAGTGGACATATTTAAAGTAAAGAGAAATGTGAATTTGCCTTCTTTAGGTTCAATTTAATTTTATTACTGATTTTTATGTTGTGCCTCTTTTAAAAGGATAAATTGTGTGTATACTATGTTATTAATACTTCCATTGGTCATTATTATATAAAAATCTCTGCCTCTTTTAAAGTAAAATGGATTGAGCCTTTTTGCTTCTTGGCTATCAGGGTTTTCCAAAGATTAAAAAAGTAGTCAGAGAATATTAGCTAGTGATTTTTTTTTTGCTCCATGAAGTCAAAGAGTTAATGATTGCATTTGTATACCAGTCTAGTATGCTTTTAACACTACACATTTACTCAGGAAATACATTCTAGATAACTATGGCTGATCTTTATTTCTCAGTCACCTTCCTAAAAATTAACCTTTAAAAAGGTTGAGAACAGTATATCTGAAGTGAAGCATGTATTGGATGGAAAAAAACCACACTTAAGATATTCTTTAGCTACAGGTTTATCCATGATCTGATTTGAATCAATAAAAATAATTTACTAATAGCAAATGCTACAAGTCTGCTGACACAATGTCTTTGGCCCTTGATAATATTTTCTTAAGACATGTTTTGTTATAAAGTACATGGACACTTGAAAAACCAGAGTGCAGAAGTGACTTTATACTGTTGAGTTGTACAGAAAAGTAATGACACAACATAACATTTGTAAATTAATACTGCAGAAGAATAACTTGGGATAAGCTGTTTATTTGCTTCACATTTTTTGTTTTCTGCTCCAATCTAGACTCTGGACAGTACACAACAGAGACTAAACAAAGAAATCCCCTGGACATAGTTCCCTCTAAGCTGAGCAGTGAGCAATCGCTCACTTAAAAATCATCATCAACTCAGAGTTTTCCAAACCTGCCCAGAAGCCGAGAGGGAAAGAGTGAGAGGGAAGGAGAGAGAGAGGAAGAGAGGAAGAGAGAGAAACAGATAGAAAAAAGAGAGGAAGGAAAAGAGAAAGAAAAAGAATGGGAGTAAGGAAGAGAGAAAGAAAATCAAAATCTAGTTTGAAACTAGCTCAACTATTTAAGTGGCATTTTGATATTGATAGAGTTGCCCTATTATGAACTCACTGTTATAGACACACAGTACAGTATTTTATTTTGAAATTCTCTGAGGCAAAACAGGGTGGGTTTTTTGTTTGTTTGTTTGTTTGTTTATTTATTTATTATTTCTGTGCCGCCCAGTCCCGAAGGGACTGCCGCTCAGACACTATACTTTTCCGCCCACCCCCCCAAAAAATTAGAGGGAACACTGCCCCTGGATGGTTATCAGGAAATCTAACCCTTTTTAAAAGTACATTGGAATAGTATTGTTTTAATAGCTGTGTGAAATACCACAAAGGAAGAGGCTGCTACAATTCCCAGAGACAATGAGTTCCAAAATACAGGACAAGAAAATAAAATGCCTACTGCCTGGTTCATGTCCATCTCACCTTATTTGGGAGAATATTGTCATCTTTTTGCAGGATGGACACTTTTCAACTTTGACAAATGACACCTGTTCCTACATCCCACATAGTTCTGAATCAGTGTTTTGAAAGCCTGGCTGGTAACCTTGAAGCAACTTTAGTAGTAGTGTTATTTTGCTATGGCAGGATTGTACTGTTGGCAATTATGCCACTGCATTTTGGACCAGCTGCAGCTTCTAGGTAATCTCTGAATTACATAAAGCATTTACAGTATTCCAATTCAGTGTTGATTGAAATATGGGATTACATGGCCAGGTAGGATTGTAACTGGCACGCCAGGTAAAGCTTGGCAAAAACCCTGTAGCCTTCACCTGTTACTCAAGCAATACCTACAAGTCATGAACCAACACTTTTAGAAACCATGCCACTATCCTATCTGGGAATGTTCCTGGATGTTTATTGCTGAAAAACAATTTGGTTTTGGATTCATTATAGCATTATTTTGCTCCATTCAAACCCAGTGCCAAGCTTTCTAGGGCATCCTTGCTCTGGCCCGATCTCTCAGGGTCTTAGATAATAATAATAATAATAATAATAATAATAATAATAATAATAATAATAATAACAACAACAACAACAACATCAATATGCCGATGATACCCAGCTTTACATCTCCACCCCATGCCCAGTCAACGAAGCGGTGGAAGTGATGTGCCGGTGCCTGGAGGCTGTTGGGGCCTGGATGGGTGTCAACAGACTCAAGCTCAACCCGGATAAGACGGAGTGGCTGTGGGTTTTGCCTCCCAAGGACAATCCCATCTGTCCGTCCATTACCCTGGGGGGGGAATCATTGACCCCCTCAGAGAGGGTCCGCAACTTGGGCGTCCTCCTCGATCCACAGCTCACATTAGAGAACCACCTTTCAGCTGTGGCGAGGGGGGCGTTTGCCCAGGTTCACCTGGTGCACCAGTTGCGGCCCTACCTGGACCGGGACTCATTACTCACAGTCACTCATGCCCTCATCACCTCGAGGTTCGACTACTGTAATGCTCTCTACATGGGGCTACCTTTGAAAAGTGTTCGGAAACTTCAGATCGTGCAGAATGCAGCTGCGAGAGCAGTCATGGGCTTACCCAGGTATGCCCATGTTTCACCATCACTCCGCAGTCTGCATTGGCTGCCGATCAGTTTCCGGTCACAATTCAAAGTGTTGGTTATGACCTTTAAAGCCCTTCATGGCACCGGACCAGAATATCTCCGAGACCGCCTTCTGCCGCACGAATCCCAGCGACCGATTCGGTCCCACAGAGTGGGCCTCCTCCGGGTCCCGTCAACTAAACAATGCCGGTTGGCGGGCCCCAGGGGGAGAGCCTTCTCTGTGGCGGCACCGGCCCTCTGGAACCAACTCCCCCCGGAGATCAGAACTGCCCCTACTCTTCCTGCCTTCCGTAAACTCCTCAAAACCCACCTTTGCCGTCAGGCATGGGGAAACTAAACATCTCCCCCTGGGCACGCTGAAGTTATATATGGTATGCCTGTATGTGTGTATGTTAGTATAGGGGATTTTCTTAAATTTATAATATTTTAATTAATTGGATTGTATTGGATTGTTTTTCACTTGTTGTGAGCCGCCCCGAGTCTTCGGAGAGGGGCGGCATACAAATCCAAATAATAAATAAATAAACAGATTTGTATGCTGCCCCTCTGCAGACTCGGCGCGGCTAAATATGCTAAATGTCTTGGGGAACAGAACTGAACTTTCTGGTACTCTGAATTGAAACAACTGCTGGATCAAGTGGTGCCATAATTTCTGACAGGAATGACCTCAGGGGCTGAAACTTGAAGCAGTGTTTCTGACTCCCCAGCCTTTCGAAAGCTCCTGAAGACCCACCTATGTCGCCAGGCATGGGGAAATTGATATACAGTGATACCTTGTTTTACGAATTTAATTGGTTCCAGGAGGAGGTTCGTAAGGTGAAAAGTTCGTAAGACGAAACAATGTTTCCCATAGGAAACAATGGAAAACCGATTATTGCGTGCAAGCCCCCCCCCCAAAAAAATCACAAAAACTGGTGCTCTGCTGGGTGCCGCCGCCCGGCTGTCACCTTCCGAAACAGCTGGGCGCTTCTTGGCATTCTCCTGAACACCGAACCCGAAAAGTTCGGCAAAAGTTTGGGTTCAGGTTTGCGTTCGGGAGGCGGCCGAGAAGCGCCGCCGCCCAGCTGTCACCTTCCGAAACAGCCGGGGGGGGGGGGGGGTGTTCTCGGCTTTCTCCCGAACACCGAACCCAAAAGTTCAGATTCGGCGTTTGGGTTCGGGAGACCGCCGAGAAGCGCCGCCACCTGGCTGTCACTTCCCAGAAGAGCCGTGGAGCTGTCGGCCAGTCGGGAAGCTCAAACAGAAGTGGGGAATCCCAATAGGGAATTCCAAGGGAGGAGCTTTGAAGTCACGGAGACGTCCTTCCTGGAGTCCCCATTTTTGCCAGCCAGGAAGGACGTTCCGTGACGTTAAAGCTCCACCCCTGGAATTTGAGCCTCCTGACCGTCCGACAGCTCCACGGCTCTTCTGGGAAGGTGACAGCCAGGTGGCGGTGCTTCTCGGCAGTCTCCCGAACGCCGAACCTGAACTTTTGCCAAACTTCCGGGTTCGGTGTTCGGGAGAACGACGAGAAGCCCCCCGGCTGTTTCGGAAGGCCCAAAACAAACTCAATTCTTAAACACAATATTATTTGCACCCTTAAAATAATCTGATAAATGCAAACTGATGCAGAAATGTATCTATAATACTAATAGACCATTTTATATAGGGAATTATAGTGGTTTATCTTGACGTTGTATGAAGCAATACAAACCATAGTTTGCTTATTAAACAATTATCAATAGTTTTTTTCCCTTTCAGGACAGATTATATGACTATACAAATAGTTCTCAATTTACAATCACAATTGAGCCCAAAATTCATGTTGCTAACTGAATTAAGTGAGTTTTGCCCCATTCTATGACCTTTTTTTTTTTTAACCAAAGGTTGCTAAAAGTAATCACACAACCCGGGGACTACAAATCTACAATAACCAATTAAAACTATTTAGTATTAAAATTAATAATACATAGAATCTGATACCCTAGCAAATATCTGTACAACCTGAATAATGAAAAATCCACGAACAATAAAATTATTAAAGTTTAGATTTCACTTGTTTAGGGTCAGGTCTTACAATATCATCCTATCTTTGTTTACCTTCTGCTGTACTCTGACTGAAATACATTTTCAACTCTTATTTAAGATGTAGTAATTGATGGTTGTCCAAATAACTTTAGGAAGCTCATTCCATAGTCTAGAAGCAGGTTCTCAGGGGAAGCAAGGTCTCAGGGGAAGTACCGTACTTTTCAGAATATAAGATGCACCTTCCCCCCCTCGCTAAAAGAGGGTGGAATTGTCAGTGAGTCTTATACAACCATTTTTGGCATCTGGAAGCCCTGCCTGGATCCCATTTTTGCAAAAATATGCCAGTTTTTTGCAGAAATTGGTATTTATGCCTTATTCCAGCCCCTGGGAGCACTCTGCTGGCATCCCAAAGACCTTTGTGTTTTCCATTTTTGTGGGGGAACTAAGAGGCAAAAATGGGCTGTTTTCTGCAAAAACGGGTGATTTTGACTTCCCCCAGCCCCCTGGAGCATTCTGCAGGCTTCCCAAACCCTCTGCCTGTCCCATTTTTTGCAAGGGGGGGGGGGGCAAATGGGTCTGTTTTTGTGAAAATGAGGCATGCATAGGGTTTGGGAGGCTTGCAGAGTGCTCTTGGGAGCTGGGGAGGACATTTTTTTCTTACTTCTTTGAAATTATGATTATGATTATGATTATTATTATTATTATTATTATTATTATTATTATTATTAATCCAATTTGTATGCCGCCCCTCTTCGGAAACTCGGAGTGACTCCTGGTGCATTTTAGACACTGGTGTGTCTTATAGTCCAAAAAATACAGTAAGTCCCAGTCCAAACCACTTTTCAACCTCTCTGAACCACCTAAAGATATTATAAGAAAAATAAAAAAGAGATAATGCAGGATTGAGTCATAAGATCCTTAGAAATAAAACCAAGCATTTGCACGTGTTCAATCTTTTGCTCTTATCGGAAACAAATGAATGAAATATTTTTTCAAGGAAAAGAGTACCAGAAATATCTCAAATTGATTGCAGCAATATCACTTGCTTTAGGTACATTATTAATGTATTAGGTAAATATTATTAATCTCTTTACCTCTGTTTTTATTTGGGGTGGATTTTTAAGTTAAAGGAGTTGGCAGAGCAAGAAGGAACAAGAAGGAATAAGCAAGAAAGAGCAAGGAGAGCCAGTTTGATCTAGTGGTAAAGTATATAATACATGATTGTATAGATACATAGATAAGACTTTTCAGGAACTGGACCCATGGTAGTGGGAGACTAGAGTAAAACTTTGCTCGCCTTATTTTCTTCCCATACGATGGAATGTTATAAAGCAGGGGTGTCAAACTCACATCACCTGACGTATCAGGATTTCCCCCCCCTTGGTTAAACTGGGCATGGGTGTGGCCAACACGTGACACATCCAGCCTGCCGTTTGTAAGGAAACAAGAAATATAAGATAAATAAAAAAAGGGAGAATGTATTTTACATGCTACAAACTGTTTGCTGCTTCACTTCATGACTCTGTCAAATTTCTGACTGGCGAGCCTGTTTCTCACACCCACTAAGCCTATTTAATGTTACCTGTGGTGGGAAGCCCATTCCCAAACCAAGCACTGGAGCATGGTCGCATACTACTTTCCCCCCTTCCCCAATGAGAACATCTCTGAAATGCCCAGGCTATTAAAAAAAAAAAGTTAGAGGCTAGTGCTTTTACAGTTCAGCACACCTATTTTTGATTCATTAACATTTAAAAAAAAGGGGGGGGGCGTACATAAGTGCACCACTGTGTCTACCGTCCCTGTCCTACTGTCCTGTTGTCCTCTTTGATCGTTAATTTTTATTTATGTTTATATAAGCTATTGCTATCCTATACGTTTGACAAACAAAATAAGGGGCGTGCATAAGCGCACCAGCGTGCCTACTGTCCAGTGACCGGCTACCAAAATTTTTAGTACCATACTGTGGGCGTGGTTTATGCATTTTGTTTCAACTTCTTTCAGTGCAAATTGGATGCTCTGGGGTGGAGCTCCAAATTTTACAACCGAAACTGCATTCCTGACCATCTGGTTGGAGCCCATCACTGCTACTGTTCCTGTCCTACTGCCCCTTATCTGTAATTACTTTTATGTTTATGTTTAAACCAATACCTGCTATCTTGCATATGTTCTGACCAGTGTTCCCTCTAATTTTTTGTGGGGGTGGGCGGAAAAGTATAGTGTCTGAGTGGCAGTCCCTTCGGGACTGGGCGGCACAGAAATAATAAATAAATAAATAAACAAAGAAACAAAAAACCCACCCTGTTTTGCCTCAGAGAATTTCAAAATAAAATACTGTACTGTGTGTCTATAGCAGTGAGCTCATAATAGGGCAACTCTATCAATATCAAAATGCCACTTAAATAGTGGAGCTAGTTTCAAACTAGATTTTGATTTTCTTTCTCTCTTCCTTACTCCCATTCTTTTTCTTTCTCTTTTCCTTCCTCTCTTTTTTCTATCTGTTTCTCTCTCTTCCTCTCTCTCTCCTTCCCGCTCACTCTTTCCCTCTCGGCTTCTGGGCAGGTTTGGAAAACTCTGAGTTGATGATGATTTTTAAGTGAGCGATTGCTCCCTGCTCAGCTTAGAGGGAACTATGGTTCTGACCAGTGAAGGGCTACCAAAATTTTTACTACCACACTGTGGGCGTGGCTTATGTATTTTCTTTCAACATCTTCCAGCGCAAATTGGGTGCTCTGGGGTGGAGATCCATTTTCGCTACCCCACTTCGTTCCACCCCCACCCCCCGCCCCCCAATCGTCCGGGCAGTAGCTCACCCCTAGTTCTGAGAAAACAAACAAATAAAACAAAACAAAGCAAAACAAAAACAAAGTGAGCCCTAGCTTCCAAGAAGTTACCTGGAACTCTGTCCCCAGGGTGCCCTATTGCAAACCCCGTCGGCTACTCAACCCCATCAGCCAGCCTTTCCGCTTATTTTTTAAAAAGCCCTTTTAAATTTTTTTTTAAAAAAAGCTCCACATCCCATAGTGTTTGTGTGGGGGGTACCACCTCCAGCGCCTGACGAGATGCGCTGACGCCGCAACGGCCGGGCCTCCCTGGGCCTCGTCGCCCCGCCCTCTTCCCCCCTCACGCCCCCCTACCTAAGCTGGAGCCTTGCCGAAAACTACAGCTCCCAGGATGCGCCGGTGATTTACCCCCCTCCTCTCCCCCTCAAGCCTGTGAGCCGGGGGAAGAGTTGATGTAATGCGGTGAAGTCACAAAGCCCTCGGGGATGAGGGAAAGGGGAAAGAGGGATGCAGGATGGTGGCGGCAACAGCAGGAGCGCCGGCCACGCTACCGCTGCGTTGTGGACAGGCATGAGAGGGAGGGGGGGCTGTAGATAAATAAAACCCGGCGGCTTCGTTTAGCAACCTCCTACCTCCTCCCCCCCCACCCGCCCTGACGCGAAGCTTCGAAGCAGCGGCAGGTCTCTCTCTGGGCGAGGCAGCCGACAGCAGCGGGGCCGCGGCCTCTCCTCATTATTCTTTCCGCTCCGGTCGGGAGCCTGGAGGTCGTGAAGAGCCGGGAAATGCCTCGGCGACGCCGCCGTTTTCTCCTCTGACCGAGCTTCGGCTCCCTTCTTTCGGCCCATGCCTCCCCCGACGCTGAAATAGCCGCCCGTCCTCCTCCTCCTCCCAAAGGTGTACATATATTTTTTATTTTATTTTTTTAAACCCTCCCTCCCCCCACGAGGTGGGAAGAAAGGAGTCCTCCGCCTAAGCCTCAAACAAACCAGCCGCGCGCCCCTCGGTCCGCCGATCGCCCCGAATCCGCCCCCGCTGTTCGATCGAGATGGCGGACCCCGCCGAATGCAGCATCAAAGTGATGTGCCGGTTCCGACCCCTCAACGAGGCGGAGATCCTGCGCGGGGACAAATTCATCCCGAAATTTAAAGGCGAGGACACGGTCGTTATCGGGGTGAGTCTTTCTTTCTCCTGGATTTGGAGTGGTTATTATTATTATTATTATTATTATTATTATTATTATTATTATTATTATTATCATCATCATCATCATCATCATCATCATCATCATCATCATGAGTTGCGCTTTGGCCCCCCCCCCCCCCACTTCTCTCGCCTCCAAATTCCTCTTCTTTCGGGAAGGCGACCTGGGAGACCTGGCAAATTTGTTTCTGGATCTGGATCTCCCCCCCCCCAGTTCCTTTAGTGTTACTGGGGGGGGGGTGTCCCTGAATGGCGTGCCGCTGCACCGCATTGTACTCCTTCCTCTCTCCATTGTTCCCAACACCAGCTCCTTGTGTGTATGTGTGTGTGAGATTCTCCAAGGCTCCTTTCACCTTGAGCGCCAAATCTGGCTAAGGGGGAAGAATTGGGAAATTGAGATTGGGATGGGGAATTCTCTGAACTGCCTGCTTCTCTTCCCCCCCCCCCTCCTCCAAACTTGGAAATTGGGTTCAACTCACAAAGGACAAGAAGTTTTTCTCTTTTCCAAAGCAGGAAAGAAAAAGCTTTGGGTGAGAAGAGTATGGCAGGTGGACCTCAAAACTAAACAAATCAGTTTGTGTAATGGGAAATCATTGTATGTGTTTCGATGGTAAACCACTTAGGTGTTCCAGTGCAAAGTTTCCTTGTTTTGGTGTGAGCACGGGTCTAAAGACACAAAGAGCAGTGCAATGTGAAGAATAATCCTTTTTTGTTGTGGGCCAAGTATGGTAGCAACCCTCACTGAGAGACTGGTTGATGGAGATGGATATCAGTGTGTTTGTGTGTGGGTGATGTGCCGCATGAAATGCACCTTTTTAACGTTAGTTCCCTTGGCATATTTTATTGAATTGTTTAATGTTTCAGTAAAGGCCAGAACGAGTTCCACTGAAGTCTACCAGGCATATTTATAGATGTAGGCACAGCTCGGATTGCATTGGCAGAAGTGCATTCTATACCTGCCTGATTTGGATGGCTTCTGCGGAGGGGAATTTTTCCTTGCAAGGTGCTTCAGAGTTGAATTTCCTGCTTTCCGTAAACTGCAGCAAAAGCAATGGTGGGGAACTGAACGGAGTCTGCCTCGATTGACTCTTTCATCTGTCTTCCCTCGTTGCTACTGCAGTCTTCCAATCCTAAGCATTGATCAAGCTGATGTCATCTGGATCACTGGGCATGCTCATTTGCTTGCACCCTGACGTATTTGATGGATTGGCAGGTGGCGAGAAATTGCTAAGCAAATTACAAGAGGGTAGAACAATCCCCTCCTTCTCACCTTCATATCCACCCTTCTGCCATTTCAGCTTGATCTGCTGGTGGCTTGTGTTGGATCAGCACTAAGTTCAGTTAAAAAGGTTGCCAAGCTGCAGTCTCTGCAGATAAAAGTAGGATGTGTATATAGCCACCCCAGTGACAGTCTTTAGCTGTCTGCTCTGTTCATTTCTTTATCTTGCAGTGCAGTCGGTGGAGAATCGCCTTCTCTTAAGAAAAGTTTTACTTTTTATCAGTTCACGGAATTTGAATTAATACGAGCCTTGGCTATAATTTGTCTGAAATATGCTGGAGGAATGTAATTTTGATTTTTAATTTGATTTGTTAGAATTGGCCCCCAATAGATAAATAAATGAGCTCATTTTTTTAATGGCTTAATCTACTACTACTAATTAATAACTACCCTATAAATTCCTCCTCGTGAATTAGTAATGGAAAAGCTACTTTTTGGAAACATTTATTTTCTTGGTAATACATAAGTTACACCTGCATAAGAAAATGATTGCTCTCTTAATGATGTTGCAGTTTATGCTAAAGAATCTTGATATTGGTTTCACAACTTCCTTTTAACCTCTCTTTTTTTAGCCACTAGTAATTTAAAATTTGTAGCCAACATTTAACCTCTCATTTCAAAGGAACTCTGTAGACTTACAATAAGCTACAACAGTGCTTATTTACTTTTGTTTATTATTAAATTTATTTGCCACCGATTTCACAATGGAGCTACTTTGATCAGTATTGTGAGGGATGTTTTTAAAACATGAATTCAGAGGCATCAAAAGTATTAGGTATGAAAAGTGCTGTGTCTATCACACCTAGAGTTTACTTGGTGCAAACAATCCCAGGGCCGATTTAAAGGGGAAAGGGCAAGGGAAATCCTTTTCTCCCAAAGTAGGATCCGGAGACAGCTATAAATTTAGGGAGACTCTAAGGATCCCCAAACTTGACAACTTTAAGACTTGGGGACTTCAGCTCCCATAGCTGGCTGGAGAATTTTGAGAATTGAAGTCCACATGTCTTAAAGTTGCCAAGTTTGAAGACCTCTGGTTTGGACAAACTGTAACATTTTTTAATACAAAAAATAATTAAACTGTCTTCACATGTTGTGACAGCTGCCATTTTAGACAGTTTTAACAAGGAATTAAATAAATGAATGGAAAATAAATTTACCTGTCACTAGTAATTTTGATAGCTTGCATGCCTTAAATAACATTTGCTAGAGTTCATCTATGAAGGAAGATGTATCACTTTTTAATCCATTCAGTTTGAGCTTACTTGCTTCTGAGCTAAACTAAATAGCGATCCAACCCATCTCTCACCTTCATGCACCCTTAATCTCTCACTGCCTAGCCCTAGACAACCCAAGCTTGGTGCATTTAAATGGTCTGCTGGACAGTCCTACTGAGGCATGGGTGCCATGAGTCAGTGAATATTATGTGCAATAATTTGCCAATAGAAGTCAATATTTGTAGCTCAGGCTTGAAATGAGGGGTCCTTGGTGTTTTGTGAACTTGATCGTTTTGTTGAAGTGCACTGATGATGTTATCTAGTTTGAATTTTTTTTAAAAAAAATGTCTGCAAGAAAACAACCAAGCTCAGAAAGCACCAAGAACCCCTCAAAGCATTTTTCCTTAATATTATTGATCCGGAAACCTATCCTAGGATTAGGCAAAGGCTGTTCTATGACATTTGGATTCATTCATAGAAGAGCCAACTTTGCCAACCCCTCTCCTATTCCATTGAGAGGCTTCTTTTAAATCATATGTCCAATTCAGGTGTGGTTTGTGTTTCTATCAAGTTAGAATTTGTTGTTTTATTTTCTGGATATCTAGTAAAATGTGAATTTCTGTACTTTCTAATATAAAATATAAAAAAATATAAACATTTTTAATAACTGTTCACCCTCCTTTAGTTTATAACTAATGATCTTTTTATCTCATCTGTTATCTATAGACAAATTTGTGACACATAATCTTTTCAGTCCTACTGCCAGCAGGAAGTCCATGAAGGGTTACCAGAAATAAAAACATATTTTAACCTTGCTCAAATAAATCAACTTTATTATCCTTTTTACTTCTTAACTATTTTAAATTTATTATGTTCAAATAACATCACAGAATTTTATTTTATTTCTTTTTTGTCCTTGCTCACAAGATTCTTCAAAGCTTTAGCAAGCATCTTTTTAAAATCCCAATGTATAAAAACCAAGCCAGTTTCCTAGTTTACTATTTCATTTCCCATTTTTATTTTTAAAAAATTAATTGGTTTCTTCTGTATCTTAGCATTCTTTTCCATGTCATATGCTATCATTTGTAGATCTACTTTTGCTGCCAACCCTGCCTTAACAAATAAAAGCTGACCTTAATCTACATTTTCTTTCATTGAATCTTTTGTAATGCTTCTGTCCATAGAAGGAAACATCACATTGTTGATACTAACTTCTAATTACATTTTTCAAAAGTGTCATTTAGTATTTTCAAAATTATAATGTTTGGTATCATTTTATATATCACAGTTTATTAGCTGTTGTATATTTTTCTCCTTTAACTAAACTCTTTAGTTCCTAATACTGATAAATTTTCTAAATTACTTACTTTTGTTTTGTCTTGCAAATGACCAAAAAAATCTTTTTCCCATGGGAAGGATTCTTTATGATTAATTCAAAAATTTATTCCTAAATTAATCCAGCCTTAATCCGTTTGTCACTTTCTAGGATCAAAGTGTTATTTGGCTTTTTGCTCTTTATTTAATTTTTAAAAATTATTATTACAATTTTCTTTCATTAAGGATTGAAGTAAAACTTACCCATTTTTAGACTTTTTGAGCCAAAGCCCTGTAATAGCTTAAAAGTGATTAACAAGCAATTTACCGGGTTGCTCCCGATTTGGCCCGGTTCTGTGAACCGGTAGTGGTAACAGAAGCATTCACCCACCCACTCCATCCTGACCTGGCATCCTGCCGCCACTGTTACCAGTTTATAGAACGAGGCCGAACCAGGAGCAACAGGTTTTAGAACCCACTACTGATCTGTTTGGAGCACATGTGGGTGATTTCCCCTCTTCTCCTAATCCAAAGTGGTTCAAAAGAACTGTTGTCATCTCTTGTCATAGAACTGATTTCACTTCTCATTTTGCCTCTCTTAGGTTCAACTTCTGTGGGATAAAAAAAATCAGTGCATAATAATGTTTGGATTTTCTTTTGCATTGTTTATTTTAGCCACTGTCCCACTTCGAGCTTTACAAGCAGGCTTGTCATGCTGTATTTAGGAACATGTCACTTATATTTGGCTCCTTTTTCTGACCCAATTTTCATCCCTGCTTCCTTACCCCTGTCTCTTCTTTCCTTGGCATTAACTTTCATTTGCAGCTTCCTCAGTTCAAGATGTAATTTTGCTCTTGCCTCTTACATCTATTTCCTGTTTATATATAATTATATTTTTTTCCTTTTAGAGCTGCGCAATTATTTTGAATTCTGGTTACATGAGTTCTAGTAAATGATGTATTTTTTATTTTTTAAAGATTGTTTCAATTTCTAAAGGAAAGTAAATGGCCTGTGATTATTTGAATCATCTTGGGCTGATGCTCCATTTTATTTATGTTCTGCAATAAATTTTCATTGGAATACTGGCTAAAATACTCTGTAAACTGTCTAGGACAGTGATGGCAAACCTATGGCATGCTGAGCCATATGTGCTGGCACGCAAGCTGTTGCCCTAGCTCAGCTCCAGCATGCATTTGTGCACCGGGCCAGATGGCTTTTAGCTTGCACAGAAGCTCTGGGAGGGCATTTTTGGCTTCCAGAGAGCCTCTGAGGGGATGGGGGAGGGCATTTTTACCCTCCCCTGGCTCCAGGAAAGCCTTTGGAGCCCGGGGGAGGATGAAACACAAGCTTACTGGGCCCACCAGAAACTGGGAAACAGGCCATTTCCAGCCTCCAAAGGGCCTCCAGGGGGCGTGGGAAGCTGTTTTCGCCCTCCCCAGGCATTGAATTATGGGTGTGGGCACTCACACATGTGTTATAGTGCATGCTTATGCTCTTTCGGCACCCGAGGAAAAAAAGGTTTGCCACCATTGGTCTAGGACAAAGAGTTTCTTTATTAGTAACCTAAACAGTAAATATGCCAGATTATAACAGTTAAAAAGTAAGCACCTGGTTGTCTGTGGGGTAGACTGGAAAATCTTAAAAGTATTCTGGAAGAAAGTAAAAGCACTGCCTCAACCCCCACTTCTCACTCTGGATATTTGAAAGGAGCATCCTGAGCTCAACTCAACTTGAGGATGTCTTTACTTTTAAAATTGCTTTGATTTTGCCTTGGAATACGGTTACTTTAGGACAGGGATGTCAAACTGGATGTGTCACACAAAGGCCAGGCCCACCCCAGCTCCATGAATGGGGAAAATGTCATAAAACATCATGTGATGCAACATGATGCTGCCAGTTTGACACCCTTGTTTTAGGACTATTAATGTTTTAGAAATGTGTTGTGAATTTTAACAGCTATTGTCAACTGGAGAAACTGATCACACGAACAGTTTTTATTTATTTATTTATTATTTATTTATTTGTTTGTTTGTTTGTTTGTTTGTCCAATACACAATACATATGGAAGAGAATAGACATGAAGTAATTATATATAAAGATAAGATGTAAAAATAGAGGAGAAGATATATGAAAGGAAGAAAATATATATGATATATGAGATAAAGGAAAGACAATTGGACAGGGGACGAAAGGCACTCCAGTGCACTTATGTACGCCCCTTACTGGCCTCTTAGGAACCTGGAGAGGTCAATCGTGGATAGTCTAAGGGAGAAATGTTGGGGATTAGGGGGTTGACACTATTGAGTCCTGTAATGAGTTCCACGCTTCGACAACTTGATTGTTAAAGTCATGTTTTTTACAGTCAAGTTTGGAGCGGTTAATATTAAGTTTGAATCTGTTGCGTGCTCTTGTTTTGTTGCGGTTGTTACTTTCTCATTAAACTTCCAACTGAATAGATGTATTAATACATCACGTTTTAACATGATAAAGAAAGGTACATGAAGATACAGTACTTCTTTTGAGAGTAGTCATTATTATGAACCTAAAAAACTAAACATAAACACTCCAGATGCAATCTATACTTTCAAATCCCTCTTGTTTTTTGTAACTTTTGTTTTACATAGGGTGCAAACAAAAAGGGTAATTCCCAATAATACTGCTTTCATTTTCGCATATGAAAATGTGTTAGAACATCCAATATTGCAGACTAATCATTGTGACACAAGGGGAACTCTTGCTGAATTGACTGAATCTTCTGAATAGACTTATTTAGAATTGCGTTATAATGGAGTATATCATGATAATTCAAATAGACACATATAGGATTGGTTTATATGGATGAATGATAGCAGTATATATATTGTTTGGAATATATAATTATGCCTACCTGGATTATTTATTTAGTTTATAACTTATATTAGTTCAAATGTTAATGTTCTCTCCACCCAGCCATTCAAGGACAGGATATTCTATGTTGAAAAAAATCAGACATTGGCCGGTGTAAGTTCTTAATGGACATTAGGACACAATGTTGTAGATATTTTGTCAAGGAGCACCACAGACGTACTGAAGAATAGAGACAAGACTCCCCCTTAAACAATGAGTCCCGACAAACACTACGTTGGGCACGGATCCTGTTCAGAGTTGACTCTTTTGTTTGTTTGTTGCCATGTATTGAGAGAGCCAGGAGTAATGACCTACCTGGATGCTTGCTCTGATTTAGTCTTACTGTTGGCATGGTTTGGAATTTTGGGGGCTTTACCATATTTTTACTACAGTTCTGAGTTTTATAATGTAAAAATGGTTTTTTTTAAAAAAGGAAATTATTTTTCCATCTTTGGAAGCAATTGTGGAGAGAGATAAAATCTTTTGAATAAGTAAGAAATGCATTTTTAAAAATATGAAACCCAAGCTTTAAATAAGCATCTATTAATGCAAACACATTAAAAAATAACCAATATCTTACGGTGCACCCACGATCTCCATAAATATTGATTTATACACTTGTACATTGATTTGTAAATTTGGACAAATGAGTTAAAATAATAAAGGTGGGAAATCAATCAATCAGACCGGTTTTTTGGACAGAGGAGAATAAAAAAGTAGTGGTCTGAGGAAATACAATATAACTCTTGGATATAGTCATGGCTTCAGTCTTTCTTGGCACAGCTGGGCTGTAATCAAGTAGTATATAATAATCTAGGAACCTCCTGTTAAATAATTTATAGTAGAAAAGCAAAGAGGCCATTACACAGCAATCCCTGGATTTTTTTTTCCTGTATCAGAAGTAAGTTCTATTTATAGTAAAATCAAAGTTAACATTTCTGCATCTCTTTTTTTCTGTTTGACCCATGCGATCCATGCAGTAGAGTAGATGTTATGTGATTGGATGGTAGTGTTTTCATTCGTCTCTTTTTTGGCAATGGGTAAAGACTGTTTTCCCTGGACTATGTACGAATTGTCTGTTGCTCAGAGCTACCTGTAGATAGGAGATAGTGAAAAAACATATTGTATAGATGCCAGTGAATTGTTCTACTATTTATTCATTGCTTAGATGCTACAAGACTTTAATGTTTTTGCTTCAACAGCTACTGGTTTGGAAACTGTGCATTTAAATAGTTGAATATGTAAAGATTCAGAAAAGTGATTGCATTTCCTTGCATTGACAGTATATCTTTTCCTTTTCTCATGCCAGATTGATCTCTATTGGTCCAAACATCAGCAATGGCTTGATGTTAGTTTACCCAACCAAGAAGCAAAAACTCTTTAATAACTCAGTAAGAGTTATTATAGAGTATTATTTCTGCAGTAGTGGGTTCCTCCACTGAACAAATGGTTTTCCTAGGCCTTCCCTTGCAATCATTCTGTGATTTTTAAATAATAGAAAATTATGAGCTGTATATTTTTATATTTGTTTTGCAATTATTAAAACTTAATTTAACCCAAAACCCAGCACATTTAATGAAGGCCAGAACTGGTTTTGAATACATATGTGAGATTCTCAGAATTTAATAGGAGCCCATAGAATACCTTTGGGTAATACATCTCAACAAGAAGACTGAAAAGTAAGATATATACAGATATGTTTGATTAGCAGCACATTTGGGACTGGAATCTCCTTTGCTAAATGGTGTGGTCATAAATCATGATGTCATATGATTGTGTTGTTTAGCATTGACAGTTCTGGCACTTCCGTTGCCATTTTTAAGCAATTCCATCCTGTTGTTAAGCATAACATCACAGTTGCCTTTCATGACTTCCTGCCATCTTCCCTATTGCTTTTATTTGTCAGAAGCCAGCAATGAAAATCAGAAGTGGTGATCGCAGGATAATGTAATGTAATTCCTAAGTTAGTCACCAAATGTCCAGATTACAATCACATGACTGCGGGGACATTGCAAGAACATAAAGGACCAGTCATAAGTACCACTTGTTTGGTACCATCATATGTTTCATCCCTGAACAAGTGGTCCATAACTGAGGATCATCGGTATTTTGGAACTCTGTGATGTATCTAAATGATGTTGACTTTTTCTATGGTCTTTTCCAATCTAGTACCCTCCAGATATGTTGGAGTTCAGTTTATGCTTTCTCTTAATACTATAAACTGCATGCATGAATACTGCATTACATTTTTTTCTTCCCTCAGCATTTTGTTTTCATAGGCAAGCTAAGTATTTTATTTTGCAAACTTTATATGAAATGGACTTGTCATATGTATAACAGGAGGTACTTCACTTCTTTATTATTGTAATTACATTGCCTAATATCTACCTAAAAATTCCCTTGCTAGACAATAACTTATGTGTGTCCCCCCCCCCCCCCACGATGTATGTACATGGAGGTTACAATTGTACAGTTACAAGTCTGCTTTTGTTCAGTGCTGTGCCACAGTGCGCTGGTCCTGGAATTGAGGCAGCAGTTTTTCGTAATCACATAATCCCCTTCCAACCAAAAGGAAAGTGGAATATTTGGGCAGTGTTTTTAAGAAAGGTTTTTTCAGTATATTATGCCTTTGCAGAGTGCTGAGGTTGGTACCCAACCAAGATATAAAATATACCACTGTGGTATGTTAGGAAATAATATACATTTTTTTAGTTCTCATCAGTCCTACAGCTTCTGTTAGTAGAGCAAGTATATAGATTATGAAAAAAAAGCAGTCCCGGGGTCTTTTATCGATGTGGCATTGTGACAACTCTTTTGTATGCATGGAAAATAGACAACAAAGCAAAACAGTTGCTGGTAATAAGCAATGGCACAGTATAGCTAAGCAATTTAAATCTGAACTTACCTTACAGGGCCTATCACAGTGATAAACTAACCTTTTTGCCATCACATACCAGAATATCTCAGGGATCGCCTTCTGCTACACGAATCCCAGCGACCAGTTAGGTCCCACAGAGTGGGTCTTCTCCGGGTCCTGTCAACCAAACAATGTTGCTTGGCGGGACCCAGAGGAAGAGCCTTCTCTGTGGCGGCCCTGACCCTCTGGAACCAACTCCCCCCAGAGATTAGAATTGCCCCCACCCTCCTTGCCTTTCGTAAGCTGCTTAAAACCCACCTCTGCCGCCACTTTCCACCTAGGCCTTCACAATTTTATGTAAGGTATGTTTGTATGTATGATTGGTTTTTATATACAGTGATCCCTCGATTATCGCGAGGGTTACGTTCCAAGACCTCTCGCGATAATCGATTTTCCGCAGTATAGTGGTGCGGAAGTAAAAACACCATCTGCGCATGCGTGCCTTTTTTTCCATGGCCGCGCATGCGCAGATGGTGGAGGCGGGGAGCGACGAGAGTGCGGAAGCCGACAGATTGCTTTGAATACCGGCTGCCCCCGCCCCCCCAGCACCCGTTCGCCACCCGCCCGGCTGCTCGCTCGCCGCTCGCCCGTTCACCCGCCCGGCCGCTCGCTCACCCGTTCACCTGCCTGCCCGGCCGCCATTTGCCGCTCGCTTGTTCACCCGCCCGCCCGGCCGCCGTTTGCCGCTCGAGAGCAAGAGGGGGAGAGATAGAGAAAGAGAGAGAAGGAAAGAAAGAGATGAGAGAGGGAGGAAAAGAGTGTGAGAGAGGAAGAAGCAAGAGAGAGAAAGAGAGAGAGAAAGAAAGATGAGAAAGGAAGGAAGACAGTGAGAGAGAGGAAGAAAGAGAGAGAGAGAAGAGTGGAAGGAAGAGAGAGAGAGAGAAATGATAGAAAAAAGGGGAGAAAAAAAGAGAAATGAGAAAATGATTGAAGCAGAGAATGACAGGAAAGAAAGAGAAAGAGACAGAGAAGTGACTCTTGGTGATGACGTATGATGTCATCGGGTGGGAAAAACCGTGGTATAGCAAAAAAAACATGGAGTATTTTTTAATTAATATTTTTTGAAAAACCGTGGTATAGCGTTTCGCGATAATCGAGATCGTGAAAATCGAGGGATCACTGTAATGGGTTTTTAACTGTTTTTTTTAGTATTGGATTTTGTTGTACTGTTTTACTGCTGTTGTTAGCCGCCCCGAGTCTGTGGAGAGGGGCGGCATACAAATCCAATAAATAATAATAAATAAAAAGCAGGGGGAGCATGGATGGGGCAGTGTGTGTGCCCATACCCATAATGCAATGTGTGCCCCCATGCATGCACACATGACCACTCGCACTCCCCTGCTGTTGGCACGTGATGGCACAGTGCATGTGAGTCTTCCAGTTAATTTTTGACTGCTGGAGACTGCTTGGATTAATTCTTATAGGGTTTTTTTGACAAGTCTTTGAAAATCCTTTCTTACTGGTGTGTCATTTTATTCTTCCTAGGGCTGAGAAAGAGTGATTGGCTTTGTGGGAATGCAGGACTAGAACATATAGTCTTCTGATTTGTAGCCTGATACTGTAACCATTATCTTCTGAAAATAACCTATGTGTACTTGTGATGACAACAGAATAGAGTGACAAAGTATTTGTCCTGATTAAGAAAGTCCATAAAGATGTGTATGAGATCGAAGTGTATAAAATCATGCATGGGATAGAAAAGGTGGATAGAGAAAAAATTCTTTTCTCTATCACACAATACTAGGACAAGGGGGCAGTTCCTAAAGCTCATAGGTAAGAAAGTGAGGACAAATCAAGGGAAATATTTCTTCACCCAGGGCGTCGTTGGTTTATGGAAGATGTCGTGACAGCTGTCAGCCTTGATAGCTTCAAGGCAGGACTACAGATTCATAGATGCCAAGCATATAGATGGTTATTGAAATGGATGTCCAAGTGCTGCCTCTATGTTGGTTGAGGCAGGCAGGATTCCCTTGAGTACCACTTGTTGGGGGTCAAGAGAAAGGTAGGGTCTTGCCTTCTCTTTCTGCTCAAGATCCCCATGGACAATTGGTGGGCCACTGTGTGACACAGAATGCTGGACTCGATGGGCTTTGGCCTGATTCAGCATGGCTCTTCTTATGTTCTAAAGATGCATTATTTTGTGCATCATCTTCTTTACTGCATGTGCATAGTCACATGTGTAGCCTTTTGGTCAACAGTCTGATGCTCCCTGTTGCCCTTCATGCCGAAACGATTGTCCAAGCCCATCTTAAATGTAGGTAGCATTTCATCTGTGTGATACATTAGTCAACTTGTGTCACATGGTGGTAACTGCTGATAGTAACTGATGGATAAAGAGGTCATTTTTACTTGCTGTATAAAAAGCAGGCATGAGAGAATTTATAACTAGTTATACAAGCGATGTTGAGACTACCAACTATAGCAGCTTGAATTCTAAGACTTTTTGAAGGCTTTAAAAAAGTATATTCTCTGAAAAATTACAGAAGTGCAGTTTTAGAATTGAACACCGTTAAAAGCTCTCTATAACTGGACAGCAATTATAGAATATAGACTTCCCTTGAGTACAATAAGAATCAGCTCCTTTTTAAAGAGAGGCCAATATTCTAATACAATTAAAAAAAAGATTTCTCTAAGTGAGAAAACTCTATGTTATCTGCCTAAACTTAAACAATTAAAAAGGCAGTTTAACATTGGAGGATTGTAGAATTAATTTTGGATTGTTCTAATTATTGCTTACTTTAGTTTTTCTCTGTCATCTGATGTAATTGCTATGAGTCAGTTGACTGTACAAGTGTCTAGTTTGGTAGTACTAATAAAGTAGTAATAAAGAAAGCAGTGTAAATAAACATTGATCAGGAAGCACTGCCTTTCATCCAAAAAATAACTTCTACTTATTTAGTTACAGAAAATGTTTTTAGTATAGAAATAGAGCTTGGGAAACATTCATTGTAATTAGCTGAGAAGAAAAAGCAGATGAGTTCATGAATTGTTTGTGTAGCTGCATCTATTTTAAATCACATATGACAAATTCAGTCCGTTACTGGCTTTTGTCAAAACTGGTAATAGAAAATAACCTATATCTTTGGTCTTCACCCAGGGCATGTTCATAACAAAGTGATGTGATCTGAATATAAAGTAGATTAAATCTTTGATTTGTTCCAAATTTACATTTTAAAATGAATTTGGAGGTTTTCTAGTTCTGATTTATAAATGCATGACGATTGCTTTCTCTTTCAAGGTAAGTAGCCAATTGATTGGAGTGTTTGGCAGGTTTTGTTCCTTTCTCCTTCAGTGACCTGCTTCAGCATTTAGCTGTTGTCCACAGTGCTTTATGACTCTCAGCTGGGTTGCTGCTGCTGCTTCCTCCCTATTTACAATATTGATTTCCACCCCCCCACCCCCAAATGACTGAAAGCTGAAAATAACATAGGGAAGAAGAATGAATCCCAGTGGTTGGGCTTAGAATAAAAAGGGGAGAAATAGCAAAATGAATCAATGAGTAGAAATAATAGTTGATGGGGTCCTGGAAAAAAAGAACATGATGTCCAAGCACAATAGGATGGAAGCAGAAGAAAAATAATTCTTGTAAGCAAAAAAAAAGCAACAACAAAAAACATAATGAACGGTGCTCGCTGCAGAGAGGGGAAAAAAAAGGCATAAATGAAATTGCATAGCCATAGATTATAGAAAAAAAATGTCTGCATTATTCATGCTTCTAAGCCTAAGCTTTCTGTGATTGATTATTGAAGAACAGAGGATGTGAAGTCAATTCTGATCTTCCTGTTATTGGTACAGAAAGACATAAAACTGAAAGCGCTTTATCCTGGCAATGCCTTTCTCTCCTAATTTACATTGGTTGCAAAATGCTGCAGGCTTCAATTTTGCTATTCTGTGTCATATGCACTAAAAGGATTGAGTGTATTCGGTGCAAGATCAAAATGTAAAAATGTTTTTGATCTAATATCATAAACAAGCGTTTGTTGCATGAAAGCTGGGTGTATTGAAGAGCATTTCCAAACTATTCTGCCAGTAGGCCTGAGGAATGCAGAACGGGATGGAGCTTGTGTAATGAGTTGTCACCAGGATCTGGGGGATGGGGTTATTTTATTATATTATTTTATTATTAATTTATTCTATTTTATTAATTTTATTGTTTTATATATGAGGTTTTTATATTCCTGTAAGCTGCCTTGGATCACCATGTGCAAATAGGCAGCAATATAAATTTCCTAAAATAAATAAATATTCATATACATGTTCCTCGTTGACCCATGTTTTGGATAGACAAGTCTAGGGGTGAGTGAATGCGTATGTGTGTTTGTATCTTCTACTATTTACTAAATTCTGCTATTTAGGTTAAAAAATGCACTTGTTATATCCATTCATCACGGTATTAATCTGACCATGTTTTCAGGAAAAAGAAGCATCTATAATTTTTGGCTTTTTAATGCACTTTTCATTTGTCCTCACTGTTTATTTAAATTTCAAATCTTTCTTTCTTTCACCCAGTTTTCTAATACATGCAAAGGACTTCAGGGAGATGTTGGGAGATTATTTCGGTTTTTTTGTTCTGAAATGCAAAGAATCTAAGATTTGCAGCTTTGCAATGAGTCCAAACCTGAACATTTGAGAAATTCCTCACAGGGAAGACTTGTAGTTAGGCTTGGGTATGATAAAAACCAGCAAGGGAAACTTCCACGGAAGTGTGAAATGAAATAATTATTTCTTTGCGTTGTGAGATAAAAACAGAAATAATCCGCCTGTCAGAGGCTGCTGAGAAGCTTTCTTCTCCCTAGCAACCTCTGATAAACATTTTGAGAACTACACAATTTCCCCTGTCAAATGAAGAAACTGTGGTATTTATATTTAATGAATTACACGGTGTATTTTGTCTAAAACAATCATCCTATGCCATAATTATTTTGACCTAAGCTAGCTATGGCTAAGATTGGTCAATCAGTAGATTTCAATAGACATTAGAAAATATTAAATGACTTGCTTTAATTCTGCTACTTGATTGCTTGATATAGAGCATTCTAATATTTTTAAATAACGTATCTAATATCTTAATCAGAAATAGGAATATGGATGTGGTGATGTTACACACAATATACTGGTAGTTTTGGTTGTGCTTCCCCTAATACATTCTGTCAAAATAGTGTCAAAATTAGAAATACATCAAAATAATCAGCAATAACAAAGTATTATTTTAGATAGGCATAGATTGTCTTTTAAGCAGCTTAAGGTGTATTGTGATTCAGTAATTCAGGATCTTCTGAAAGTTCTTTTTCTGTACACCATCCCAAACTCCATGTATACCATGGCTTTCTGGCACCTTGCACCTGTTATCTTATGCAAGTTCAACCCTGCTATTCCTATAGATCAGGGGTTCCCAACCTCAGGGCTGCAGACTGGCAACGGACTGCAGCTTGCTAGAAATTTGGGTCATGCAAGCAAGCAAAGTCCAACTGAGATGCAGGCGGCACATGAAACCATGTACCCTGGGCTGTGGAAAAACCACTTTCCATGGAGCTAGTCCGTGGTACACAAAAGGTTGGGCGTTGCTGCTGTAGATGATCTATTCCCATACATGTGATGAGAATTGTTCCATGTTTGTCAGGCTAGGTACAGAATACTCTCACCTGTTTGTTCCTGCATTGGTGCATTTTTTGTATTTTTATCCCATCTTTATTAATTTACAAGTAAACTCAAGGCAATGAACATGCCTTAATAAACCTTCCACCTTCTATTTTCCTCACAACAACCCTGTATTGAAAGAGAGAGTCACTGGCCCATGGTCACCCAACTGCCTTTCATGCCTAAAGTGAGACTAGAACTCACAATCTCCTTGTTTCTAAGTCTACCCCCCAGTTTACTTTCGTGTTATTACAAATGCTTGTGTTGTTCGTGAAAAGTCTTTTCTATAGAGTCATTTGGTAGTTGGGCATCTTATAAATTAAAGATTGTTTTTTAAAAATAGTTTTTATTAAACAGTTTAACATTAAATACAAACCACACATTCAAAAATAACATAACATGACATAAACATAACATACCGTAACACCATACATCATAAAAGATTCATTTTACAAATAAAGAATTTGTTACCCCCTAGTGAATTCTAATATTTAAAAAAAAGATTTTCTACCCTGGCAGTGAAAATTGAACGACAAAGAAAGCAGAAGCATTTATTATAATTGGCTTTTCCACAAGATTTGGAATTAAATTTTTTCTACATCTGATGCCTGGCAAGAATGTTTTGACATATACAGTAGATAACAAATGTTGTTATCCTTCACTGATGGTGGAGAATTAATAATAGTAAGGGATTCTGTACAGGAGATGGAACAATAAAAAAAAATCAATAGTATTTTTAAGACAAGCCTTTTAAATGTTTCTTTATTGTACCAGATAAAATCTGACAGATACATCATTGTCAAAAACTTGTTTCTTGAGATGTTATTCTATACACTAATGATGAATAGCAGTAAAAGGTCTTTGTTTAATGTATTTGGTTTTTATCCTTTATTTTAGGCTTGATGAAAAGAAATAGGGAGTGGTAGATAACAATTTATGATTATGAAATTCTCATAATTTGCATCTGCAAAGAAATGTGTGAGTGAGCATCCATTAAATGGATTTTTTTCAGCTCATCACAGCCTCCAGGGAAAGAAATGTGTCTAAGAGGTGACACAGTTTTAATGACAGCTGAATGTGTGAAAACCCAGAAGTTGATTTGAGTGTGGCTTATTGATGCCATTAACCTGGTGAAAACTGCTTGAGGAATTATGTTTTATCTTTACGGCATCAATCATCTTGAATAGCATGAAAGGTTAATGTGATGTCTTTTCTCAGAGCAACTGACCTATTTAATTCAGGAAGCAATTCTTAATCTAGTTTAGAGTTTTAGTTAGTTTCTTAATTAGCATATATTATATTTCATCTTTCTTCTGCTTTTCATAAGTGATGTAGTAGATGTTTCTACGTAATTTAGTATTCTCAAAAGCAGTCTGGTTAAATAGATTAGCCAAGAACTGTGTTTCTGTATCAAGAGAATTCAAAGTTTGTTAGTAGGCTTGGTTCACATATAACTTAATGCTGTAAACTATAGTTTAAGAATAATAGCAGAGTTCATCCATAGTAGGAAGCTGAAGTCATGACTAGCTTCATTAACAAGGCCAACATTTACTAACGACTAAGAAGAATTTTGGCTTATTCTTACTGATTGAATTTACACACTCTAAAAAAACCCATAATGTAGTTTCTTTGGTTTTGGCTTAATATGCTATGAATCTGATATCGTTGGCCATTGTGCATGTGTTAGAACAATACATGAATGTGGTCATTGTAGCTAATTACCAAATCTTGATTAAAACAAACTATAAAGGTGAGCTTAAGACTGCTGATGAATTAGTGGATAGCCTTATTATTTTATCAGTAACAATATTGAAAGTGTTTGCCATTGCCATTTTAACCTTAGCACAGTACTTCACCTCCAGTGACTGCTTCTACATTTTACATTCCAAATTTTGGAAAGAATCTGAAGTTTGATTCCTATTGGAATTCTAGCAGAAGGACCAATGGTCTATCAAATGTAAGGTAGATTTCCATATTCCTGAGACACAATAAGATTTGTTGCCCAAACTCCACTATCTCACAATTCAAAAACTCAAGTGCTCTTAATAGACTATTCTGGTTGTCTTAATATTTTTATTATAGTGAATCTGTACTTACTTATGTTTCTTCTTCTGTGATAAGGTCATGGGCCTTCAGAATAACTTATGGGGATGGAAAAGAACAAAAGAGGAAAAAAATAGGCAAGGACAGTGAAGATAAATTTCATACATAAACTTATTTATTCCCTAGATATAATTCCTAGCATACTGATATGTTCTGCCAGCTTCTAGGACAAGCCTCCAATGAAAAGGGAATTGGTTCAGAACAGACACACACACACGCAGTAGAATTCCAGTAAATGTTTTTTTATCACAACAAAAGAGAAGCAAAACTCCCTTTTAGAATTCAAAGGGATTTCTTGTATAAACCAGGCAGTAATGGATTACAGTCCGATAACAAGGCAAGCAATAAATCAGCAATAAACCAGTACTGTGTAGTTCGGCACAAATACTGTTTGTTCCAGACGTGGCAAAAACTTACAAGGATTTCTTTTCTCAAACTCCGTGACTCCCAACAACTACGATCAGATAAACTCCACGCTGCTAACCTCGCACGCTGCCAATATAACAGCTGCTATAATTACCTGAGCCCCACCCAACCACAGGTGGATTCTCTATCGCTTGTAATAGTTCTTCAGTTGTTCTCTCCTATGCATAACTCTATGCATGCGTGGGTCTAGCAATTCATCATCTGAATCTACAGAAGATAATGGAGATTGGCTTCCTGAACTGTCTGCCAAGCCCCCCTCTTCCAAGTCACCCCCACCTTCTTCTTCCGAGGAAACTTCATTACCTGACTCTGTCGGCAATAAAACAGGCCTATGACATGTTGATGTTTCCCTTGCATCCACCTCCACATTCCTTGGGGCAGGAGCTGGGCCAGAGCTAACAACAACACTGATATTAATACTCTGTTTCAGGAATTGCCTTGACAAAGAAAAGGTGCATTGCATTCTAGTTAAACATTTTCCTTTAAAAGTTCCAAATCTAATCTAAATTTAAACTAGCAAAATTAATATAGTGAAAGAATGATGAGGAAACAAACTCTGTCATATTTCTTACGTTTCTAACAACTGTGCATCAACTCTTGAGAAGAACCATAGATAGATGTCTGGAAATTTAGAACTTTACAGAAGAGAATATTAATACATCACTTCTTCAAATTTAGGTTTTAAAAAGAGGAACAAGGTGATTTGAAAAACATTATCAAAAGCTATCCTAGCTGCTACTAAAATGTGGATTATTAAATAATATATGTCTTTTTTGTATTTTTTATTTGAAATGCCTAATAAAAAGAATTTTGCTCAAAAAAAGAAAGACCTTGAGACCCCAAAATAAACTGATATATTTAAGAAAGTCTTAGAATGTGCTGAGCTTGACATGATGACAAGAAGGTTGAAAAATCAAGAAGAATCAGAATTCTCCGTACTGAAGGAGCGGGTCCAGCAGTCACATGGGTTGCTCATGTCCAATCCGGTGGAACTGAGCCTAGTGTTAAAAAAGCTTGCCGGATCCGCCCCTTCCCCAGAATTCGCTCAGTTCGCATATCCTGCGGTTGTATTGTGATAGCTCGTTCAACATTCTAACACCTTCCCTTCGATCCTTTCCTTCAAAAGTAGTAAGAATTGTTTTACCATTATTATTTACTTGCACTAATAGCGCCAGCCGTTTGCGGCTCGGCTTTTTTCCTTTGGAGAAGTTGCGGTTTCGTTTTCCCCCGGCGGTTTTGCCGTGTACGATCCTCGCTGCCGCTTGTGGATTCTTTTAATCCTTTGGCCTGGAGGTCTTGGTGCAAGTATTGATTTATTGATTTATTGATCCATTATTGTATATATTAAAGGGCTTAAGAAATACCTCCTGCGGAGTGAGACGTCTTCTAGTCTCCTGGACTTAGTCGATCGCTTCCCCTTTAAGAATATTACGGAGCGATTTTTCGGTGCGAAGGCCTTCGCGCCCTTTTTAAATTTAGGCCTCTCGTGTTGGCCTCCTGCCAGCCGCGTAGGCCTCAGTCCACCGCGTGGATCCCGGAGCGGGCCTTGGGACGCCCAGGCTTAATTCTCCACCGGCTAAGCCTCCAACCAGAGTGCCTTGGTTTACTTAATTAAAAAGTTTAGGGAGGCTGGCCCCGCTGGATTTGGGGACACGAACTCTGGGTTTGCCCAGATTGCCCTCAAGTCTCAGCAGCTTCGAGGCCTCGAAGCAGGATCCATTCCTCTTGGGAAGTCCTTGAAATTCTTCTCCTTAATTATTCAGTTATTGGCTCAGCCTTGTCTTCTGTTAATTGTCAGACTATGGCTACTTTTCCCAAGAGAGGCACAACTAAAGGTCCCAGAGAGGCCAGGCCTACAGGCGATGAGATTACTAGTATCCCCCAGGCCTCTTCCTCCTCTTCTCCAGGGGCCCGCCCCTCGACCAAGGTCACCAGGGCCGAGAAGAGAAGGGACCTAGCCCTACAAAGAATCCATGACAAATCAGCAAAACGTTTGAAAGTACAGGCCCAAGTACTCAGTAGTCAAGACCCCCCAGAGGCTTCTAATCTACCTCCTTCTGGGGTCCCTGTGTTATCTCTGGATGAGCCTAACCTAGACAGACCCCAACCTAACCTATGGGGCATAGGTCCAGAGGAACCAGATATTATTGAAGATTCCCCCCAGCCAGGATCCTCCCAGGCCTTTAGGGATTCTTCTGCCATTCCTGCTGATATTTCTAGTTTACCTCCTGAGTTCCAATCTATTTTTGCTGTGTTGTCCAAGGCCATTGATGCCAAACTCTCCACCATCAATGAGCTTCCCTTACCTCCTCCTCCTCCTCGTCCCTCCCGCCCCTTGGGTTCTTCCCCAGCGGTTAGAGCTCCTATTCAGGATGATTCAGATTCCTCTCAGGACGAATATGAGGATATGGAGGATGATGAGGATCCCTTTCAAGGCCTCTCAGATGATGAGGAATCCCAAATAAAGGTTCCTTCTCCAATTACTATTTTTCCTTCTCAATTATTCAAATCTCTCCTTCTCAAAGCTAGAATTTCTACGGGATTAGCGGCCCAGGAGAAACAAGCCTCCACTGCCACTGATCCCCCGGAGGAGAATTTACCTTACTTCACAGAGGAACAGGAGGATAACGAGGTAATTCCTATGCCTAAATTGTTTAAAGATGCTTTACTCAAACAGTGGGATTTCCCAGCCTCTGGCCTTAATCCCTCCACCAAGGACAGAAAGTTGTACAAACTTTCCTCTTCCTATGAAGAGCTTCTATCCTTTCCCAAACCGGATGAACCTGTCAAGATCCTTCACTCGGCAGCGGCTGTGCCAGGCGAAGCGGAGGAAGTCCTCCGCCCAGAGGACAAGCGGATTGAACAAATGCTCAAAAGAGGATTCACCGCAGATTCCTGGGCCATTAAAAGTTCTGCAGCAGCTTCCTTTTTCTCCAGAGCCATGCTTCTGTGGCTTCGCCAACTTCAACAGCATATTCCTCCCGATGACTTGAGAGGTCAACAAGACTTCAACAAGGTCTTTGCAGCTGCCCAGTACGTGGCTGATGCCACCTTGCAATCTACTAGATTTTCTGCTAAGTCTATTGCAGCTTCTACAACGGCAAGAAGACTCCTATGGATTCGCCCTTGGCAAGCGGGAGTACGCCAGAAGTGGCAGTTATCCCAGGGACCCTTAAAGCGCGACCTTCTCTTCGGTGATCTTCTGGATCCACTCCTCACGGAAACCACGGACAAGAAGAAAGTTTTGGGTCCAACCACAAAAAAGGCTACCAAAACGCAGTCCTTTCGTCGCCCAGGGCGCCAGCAAGATCAAGCGGCGTCATATCAGAGATCTCCAGGTCAGTATTCCCCCCGCTTTCGTTCCCAAGGTAGGAACTCCAGGGGCAGAGGTTTTCGCTTCCAAAGGGGAGCGTCCTCTAACAGGGCTTCAAAAAAACCTAGATGGTAATCTTTCCTCAATTCCCATAGGGGGTCGCCTAGCCCATTTCGCCTCTAATTGGCGTCTCACCTCCAAGGACCCCTGGGTCATTGACACTGTTCAAACAGGTCTTCTTTTAGAATTTATTTCTCCTCCCCCGAAACGTTTTATTTCCTGCCCTTCTCCCAGGTCCTCCTCAGATTGTAACCGTATGGAGGAGGCCATTTCTCATTTATTGTCCATCAGAGCCATTCAACCGGTTCCTTCCGGTCAGAAGGGCCTAGGTTTTTACTCCATCCTATTTATGGTTCCAAAATCCTCCGGAGGTTGGAGAGCTATTTTGGATTTAAAGAAGCTAAACCTATTCATCAAATATAGGAAGTTTAAGATGCATTCCTTAACTTCTATTTTGGCCGCCATCCACACGGGAGATTTCATGGTCTCCTTAGACCTCACTGAGGCCTACCTCCACATTCCTATAGCCAAATGCCACAGAAAATTTTTACGTTTTTCCTTTCAAGGCAGGCATTTCCAGTATAGGGCGATGCCATTTGGCCTTTCCTCGGCCCCTCGGGTCTTTACAAAGCTCTTGGGGTCCCTGGCGGCCTATATCCGGGCGTCTCCCATCCACATTTTATGTTATCTTGATGATATTTTGATTCATGGGAACTCCCTAGAGAAAGTGAAAACAGACCTTTCTGTCACCATGTCAGTCCTTCAGGACCATGGATTTTCCATCAACTTTGATAAAAGTCACCTCCAACCTTCCACATCCATCTTACACCTGGGATCCATTATTAATTCAGAATCCTCCCAGGTTTTTCTCTCTCCCGAGAGAAAACTCAGTATAGGGGAGTTAATTTCTAACATTTTATCTAATTCTTCAGTATCCATAGTAACTCTGTCATCCCTTTTGGGGAAGATGGTGTCATGCATAGGCATCATTCCCTGGGCTCGCCTTCATGCTAGGGAACTCCAGTGGCTCCTATTACCCTTTCAGAGATCGGGGCACAGCAACTCAAATCGTCGCATTGTCATCCCACCAAGTGTTCGCAGATCCTTCAAGTGGTGGAAGTCTCCGGCCATGGACAAAGGATCCCCGTTCAGGTGCCCGGATCAATTTGTCATCACCACAGATGCCAGTCTATCGGGATGGGGCGCCCACGCCCAGGGGATGATAGCCCAGGGTACGTGGTCCCCGGAGGAAGCTTCCAGGCCAATCAATTGGCTAGAGTTAAGAGCCGTTTCCCTGGCTCTGAAGCATTTCTCTCCTCGCATTCCCAACCGGCACGTTCTCATTCTCACCGACAACATTGCCACAAAAAGCCATATCTGCAGACAGGGGGGCACGAGATCCAAGGCCCTCATGAGGGAGGCCCTCAAGTTAGGCCTTTGGGCGGAAAAACATCTTCGGTCGCTCCTAGCAGACCACATCTCGGGGAGCCTCAACGTCCAGGCGGATTGGCTATCTCGAGCAACGATAGACCCAGGAGAGTGGAATCTCCATCAAGACCTGTTCCATCAAATCAGTCTCAGATTCGGCCTACCAATCCTGGATCTCTTCGCGACCAATGCGAACGCTCAACTCCCTCGCTTCTTTTCCAGATTTCCATCCCCGGGAGCGGAAGCAATCAATGCCCTCCGGAGTCCATGGCCTCCAGGCCTACTCTACGCATTTCCTCCAATCCCAATTCTCCCGGACGTGATTCACAAGGTCCTCACCGAGAGGGCCCGAGTAATCTTAATCGCCCCTCATTGGCCCCGCCGGCCCTGGTTCGCGGATCTCCAACAGCTGTCCGTCCAGGACCCTTGGCGACTCCCCGTTTCGGGGGATATGCTGCGGCAGGGGGCTTCCTTCCATCCAGACCCGGAGTGGTTCCACCTCACCGCCTGGCTGTTATCAGGAGAGACTTAGATCTGCGTGGTCATGACCCCGATTCAGTGGAGGTCATTTTAAAGGCCAGAAGGGGTTCGACCAATCGAATCTACGACCACACGTGGTCCAAGTTTCACCAGTGGTGTCTACAGGAAGGTCTCTCCCCTCTGTGCATCCCCATACACAGAATCATTTCCTTCCTTATGCAAGGCTTCCATAAAGGACTTTCCACCAGCACCCTCCGGCGTCATCTGGCAGCCATTTCATCTGTCCTAGGGGGTCCCCGCAGACAGCCTCTCCGATCCTTCCCTGAAGTTCAGGAATTCCTCAAGGGCATAGCCAACCTCAGACCTTCCAAGGTCCACAGGTATCCATCCGGGGATTTGCCACGGGTTCTCCATTCCCTCACGCAGGCACCATACGAACCCTTAAAATCGGCGTCCCTCAGGTACCTATCCTTTAAGGTAGCATTCCTGGTGGCTATTACCTCTGCACGACGCATTTCGGAGTTGGCTGCCCTCTCGATCAGGCAGGACCTTTGTCAATTTCATCAGGACAAGGTAGTCTTGCGACTGGACCCCACCTTCTTACCCAAGGTCAGTTCCATGTTCCACAGAACTCAGGATATTGTCCTACCATCCTTCTGCCTCCAACGAGACCATCCCTTGGCAATTAGATGGCACACCCTGGATCTTATTAGAGCGCTGAGAATCTATATCCAACGCACTGGACCCTTTCGGAGGTCAGAAGCACTGTTTATAGCCTATCACCCCAGAGTCATGGGTGCCAAAGTGTCTTCAACAGTAATAGGCCGTTGGATCAGAGGGACTATATCTAAGGCCTATGAATCGGCCTCCCTCTCAGTCCCAAGGAACATCACAGCGCATTCCACCAGGAGCGCAGCCACCTCGGCCGCTTGGGCGACTCAAGCCCCGTTGGAGGAGGTCTGCAAAGCAGCCACTTGGGCCTCGCCAAATTCCTTCATCAGGCACTACAAGATTGATGCTTACGCTTCAGCGGACGCTGCCTTCGGCAGAAGGGTACTCCAATCCGTTATCTCACACGATAGCAATCTAATCCCTCCCTAGGGACCATCTATTGGGTATGTCCCATGTGACTGCTGGACCCGCTCCTTCAGTACGGAGAATAGGCGTTGATTGCTTACCTGAACGCCTCTTCTCGTACGGTGAGCGGGTACAGCAGTCACTTCCCGCCCTTGTATGTGTCTTCTTTACCTTCTATAATCCCTTTTCCTCTAACAATAAGAGTTGAACACTACAGAGCTTCACAGCTGAGCCTAGTCTATGGATTCGCGAATTCTGGGGAAGGGGCGGATCCGGCAAGCTTTTTTAACACTAGGCTCAGTTCCACCGGATTGGACATGAGCAACCCATGTGACTGCTGTACCCGCTCACCGTACGAGAAGAGGCGTTCAGGTAAGCAATCAACGCCTATTTTATGAGGTTTGGTAAAAGGTATATATCTGGTGGGATACAAAGAAACAGAGATAACCTTATTTTTACATTATTTTAAACATATTTGTACTTAGTAGTTATATTGTATTAGATAGTGATTATTAACAATATAAAGATAAATTCCTTCTTTCCTCTTCTACCATTTCTCTCTTTTTTTCTTCATAGTTTATTTCAAGTTATAATTTTAAAATTTCTATATATTTTTAAATGTTTTAGATGTGTTTTTTACTTATTATCTTACAATTGATATATTCAAGTATTTTAAAATTACTGTAATGATAAAGTTAGTTTTTTTTTATTTTTTACTTATTAAAAATATAAAGATGACTTCTACTTTGAGAGGAGCAATTGTTGCTCCACTAAATGTTACATGTAATGTATGTCTTGTCTGTCTTTGCAATTTAATAAAAATATTATTTAAAAAAATGAAAAACATTATCAAAGTTTCTGCTTTCTGCTGTCTTATGTTTCTTGGATACCGGTTTGAGTCTGATATGTCTTTAGAATAGCTGTTAAATATAAGATGCTTCATAAAAATGATGTGTACTGTTATCCACATTTAGTATATTTCTTAGTAATTTGTAATGCATACTGAGAATGTGTTTGTTTCATATGAATGTTGTGTTTTTAATCATGTTTTTGGCTTTCCCCCCCACTGAAAATGCCTATTTTTTCATTTCAGCAAGGGAAACCCTATGTTTTTGATAGAGTATTGCCTCCCAATACATCCCAGGAACAAGTTTATAACACCTGTGCCAAACAAATTGTTAAAGGTAAGAGTTTTTTAAACAACTACTTTTGTGCTAGAGAAGTTGGTGCTGAGCAGAAGTAGGGAATGTGTAGAAAGCCCATGTAAAAGGAATGGACAGGTTGTGTAAATGGCCTGCTGGTTTTTAGGGGTAGACGGGTGAGTTGTTTTTCCTGATGTGTGAGTGTTTACATTTATATAAATACGTATTTTATATAAATATTGGAAGCTCAAAAACGTTAACAAAACGATGTACCTCCTCTTTTTATGTGTTAGAAGATATGAAAAGTCATGCATATAATTGGAATAATGACCTTCTTGATATCATGTCCAGTCCCTGAGTATATCCAGTTTAAGAAAATTCAGGAACTGTCAATGTGCTGCACAGAATAAACAGATGAGCATGCTGGTTTTCATCATGGGTTACTCTGTAGCACTGATACATTCTCTTAAAAATAAATCAAGTCAACAAACTATCATTTGTTTTCTTGTATTATCTACTCTGGGATAAGATCTCAAATAAGGGCCATGTTCTGGAGAAGGCTGATAAATTTACATAAACCTAGATTCTTTAGTGTTGATCCTTCTGTGAGATTATTGTAATGCTTATAACCATGGAGTTTCATGGCTGAACATATTAAATGTATTAATACAATCTTAATGTTACAGGGAATCCACCAGCCTTCTGTTAGTTGTAAATACTACCTTTTTTGTCTTATTTCTTAATTTGTATAGTATAATAAGAATATTTTGTATGATAGTGCATAGAATGTAACTGAAAGAGTCTATTGTACATTAACTTGCAGATTAACCAATTTGAGACAATTGGTTAGAGCTCTTCATTTAAAGTGATTTACTGTAACTTTTCCATTATGCTGTTGACATGATTATAGTTTATTCCTTAGCTATACTGTAGATGTGAAACATTTTTCGTAGTTCCCAAAGAAAGAGAATATGTGTAGCTCAGAGTCAAAGTTTAGAATCATTGGTTCTCTTTGAATTGGTTGTTTGCTTGTAGACTTTTCATTACCCACCTAAATAACATCATCAGTGTGAGTGAGTTTGAGTTTGCTCACAGTTTACATACGGCAGTTTACTTTTCCTTTGTGAATTGGAATTCAATTTAGTGAGTGTAATATAAAGTTAAGAAACAAGGAATTATGGGTGGGTAGCTCATAATTTAGATAATCCTTTATTAGATAGCCATCTATGTAATTGTTTTTCTTCAGTTCTAATTATTCTCTGAAGCCTCTGTCTGTCTTGTTGAGTTGCAGAAGCAAACCAGACAGTTATAGAGTGCAGATGACAGACTCAATAATTCCTCTGTATGTCTTTGGCATACTCAGTAATATCTTAGTCATGAATAATTTCTCTGTAGAACTGTATTAGCAGCTCCTTGGGCAGTGAGCTTCCTGAATTGGTGCAGGAAGAAGATTCTTTGGTGTGCTTTTTTGATGACGTTTTTGATGGTAGGTGACCATTTTAGGTCTTGAGATATGATAGAACCTAGATTAATTAGCACCACTTTAGTGAGCTCTATCAATGCAGTTCACTGAGAAGGAAGTATTCCTTCTCTATCAAGGTACAAAATACAGTTCTTTACAAGATAATTTCTCTGCTACATGATTTCAAATAAGCATTGCTATTTGTGTAATGACTTTGATTCTGATATGTGTCCAAGAGTGCCTTTCTAAAGTTCTGGTAAGATGAAACATTAGTAAGTATGAATGGTTATTAAATACTGCGACCATTTAGTATCATTGCAAGGTTTGGTTTGTTCAGATACAAGACTTACATGTGTAATTTTTCAGAACTGCTTGGAAATGTGAGGCAATTAGGTTAACAGCTTTTCTTTTCCCCCCACTCATGAATAATTTAACATTGTCTCATATTCTCAGAGAATCTGGACTTGGGTCCATTCTTGTAATTGGTGTGAATCCAGTAACACTTAAAAGTTGTGCTCATTAAAGACGGTGTCATTTTGTTCAGTAATTGTATTGCTTATTTAAAGTTACACAGGTATAGAAAATCCTCGATTTACGACCGCAATCGATACAAACATTTCCATTGCTAAATGAGACAGTTGTTAAGTTAGTTTTATCCCATTATATGACCATTATTGCTACAGCTGTTAAATGAATCACTGCATCTTCTATGTTAATAACACGGTTGTTAAGTGAATCTGCATGCCCCGTTGACTTTACTTGTCAGAAGTTCACGGAAAGTGATCACATGATCCAAGTATATTGCAACCATTGTATATATGAGCCAGTTGCCAAGCATCTAAATTTTGATCACGTGACCACAGTGATGCTGCAATGGTTGTAAGTGTGAAAGATGGTCATAAGTGACTTTTTTCAGTGCCATTGCAATTTTGAACATTCACTAAATTTATTTATTTATTTATTTATTTATTGGATTTGTATGCCGCCCCTCTCCGGAGACTCGGGGCGGCTAACAGCAATAATAAAACAATGTACAATAATAATCCAATAAATACTAAAAATGATTAAATGAATGGATGTAAGTCAGTGAATACTTGTGGTATAATCAGATTGGCGTGCAGTTTGCAGTTAATTGTCATTCAGAAAATTACATTTGTAGGAGGAAAAATCTGGGTGATAGAGTACTAAAAACCTTAGAATTTTGTGGACGTTTAACACCCCTGCTTTCCATCTTTGCTAGTGAGGCTTCAAAGATGTATCTCCTGCAGATGTCCTGGCTTTCTTTTTCTTCTCTCGCTCAGGCTGCTTAGAAAGTAGTCTATTTTCTGTGCAGGAAAATGGCTGTCCTACCCGCTGAATAATAGTAACATCCTCGGAGAGGGGCGGCATACAAATCCAATTAATTCTAAATCTAAATCTAATGGAAAATAATTAACATTATGATTGAAATTCATAGAAATAAGAAATCATCGATGTACATAGCTTGGTGGCATTTTTTGGTACAGATCTTTATAGATCATGTAAATATGTTCAATTTTCACTTTCACATACAAACATGGATATGAAGTAAATATGGAAACTGAACTTGCTACAGTCTTAATTTTTAACAAAAGACTAAATAAATTTACAAGGGTAATTTTTTACTGGATTCATCTCAGTGTATAAAATATTAACAGTCCAAATAATTTATTTGCATCCCTAATTCTATTGTATTGTGACAGAAATCAGGCTTAAAGGAAAACATTATTTTATGTCATCATAGATATGTAGGAGAAAGACTCACTAAGTTTGGGGCAGGAGTCAAACTGGGAATTGGTTGGAAATCCCTATGTGGGCGCACAAGAAGGTGAAGTCCAACTTCACTTGAGCCTTACGTACTGCATTTTTCAGAGTATAAGATGCATCTTATACAACAAATGTAGCCCCACCCAGCAATCCCCACTTTTTGACCTCTTCCTCCCAGCAATTTACCTCCTTGCAGCAAACAGAACAGAGCCTCTTAAGCCAAGTAACTCATTATCAGCTTCCCGACTCGCAGCTGATTTGAGACTGCAGCCACCTGCTAAACTAAAAGATGAAACTTACTACAAGGAGGCAAATTTCTGATTTTTATTTTTTGATAAAATGGATGAAAGGAAGTAAGTCAATAACTATAAATGTCTGTAGAATGTTCAAATTATTAGACTTATTATAGCTCCAACGCTATTCTCAATTTTTAAGGACAAGATATGGTAAATACATCTCAGCAGTATTCAAATTATTCAAAGCCATTTTAATTGTATTTTAAATTATTTCAGCCCAGCTCCTCTACAATGTGCAGCTATGTTTCCTAACTCCATCCCACTGAGATGGATCCAGTCTAAGTTTCTTCATCAAGCAATGATAACAATAACAATTTGATTTACATTATGATTTTCAAATTGAAGAAAATTAACATAATTTTCATAGTTTGAACTATTTTTCCTGTTATTTAAATGGGTGTAATGTAAAATAACTTATCAATACAGGTGTTCTTCCAGGAAGACATGATCATCTTTTTTCCAACAATCCCATTTTGAATTCTTCATAGACCAATATTCTATTTCTATTAAAGCCAATATATCTTAATCTTAACATCAATAATTAAGAGAGATATTAATAGCAAATGGACTTTTAAGATCATAACCAGACTTCAACAGTATTATAATGTAAGCTTTGTAGTATGAAGGTGGTATTTTCATAATTAACCTGAAATATTTTTGAAAGTATAGGAAATATTTCACTTTGATTTTTTAAATATCATGGTTATTTTACCTGGTGCAATAATTCATCATATCAGTAATATAACATATTTTTTTCTGAAATGTTGGAAGTGTGTCCAACTCCGCTGATTGAACATCTACAATTTCTAGATTTATTTCATTAAAAATGTATTTTCATTAGCTAAATCTCTTATAAAACTTTAAAAAATATAATTAATTGTTTCAGAGGAGGCTGTTGCAACTCTATATTAATTCGTGAGTAGATGGAATCAACAAGATTGTATGTAGGAGTATAACAGTCTGTTTTGATGATTCCTAAACAGGATTTTAGTGCTCGGTGATTTTCCTATCCACGATGTCTATCCATTTTTTAAAAGACATCTTTAATGTTTCACTCAGGTTAAAAGGTATGAATTTTGAATCCATAGCTTTAAATATTTCCACAAAATTATGCAGCTGCAATTTTCATTAATAAATTTATTTGCTTGCCTATCTCACAATTCTAAGTAACTCTGAGCCCAAATCCAGGGCTGTGGGTTTTTTTGGTATTGAGGGATTTAAATCTGTTGCTTCATTGATTTTCCAAATTGCTTAACAAATCCTGCAGTGCTCCATGAATCAACATCCACTGGTTAGTAAAAGTTGGCCTAGTCCTGAATAGGAGATAGCAATGGCTGTTGGGAAAAAAAGAGCAATTGATTAGAAAACTTTCGAAAGGTGATCAGTTTCTTTTCAACATTATCACCTATATTTCTCTGAATACCTAATATTTTGGGATTTAAGGACCGTATATGGCTGAAAAGAATGCAAGAGCTGTAATCCATTAAGGGGATAGAATCAGGAGCAATGGATGAAACCAGAACACAGATGAATGAATTAAACTGAAATGCTATTACTTTATCTCAATGAATGGGATTAATTTCCAAATATTTGGTAATTTTATTTCTTTGTCACATTCTACATTTCAGTTGTAAGTGTTGATCTTACTCTAGAGCTGGCATGATTGGCTCAGGAATTCTAGAAGTTGAAGTCCATAGAAGAGCCAGCATTCCCTATCCCTACCCTAGAGTGTGAAAAATTGTTAGTTCAACACCTCTGCAGAAATGGTTGCTATTCTGTTTGTGTGAAAATCCATGGCCCTCGGAAGAGTGGAACATATTCTTGTTAATCCAGAGTTTGCATAGCTCAGCTGTGGTAATACTATGGATTCTATTTCATCCTGTTCCCTCTTCCACGTTTCTTTCTTCTTGTGTCATCATGTGATAGTGTTTAGAGCAATTACATTTACACAACATAAGGATATGCATGTGTGGATACTTCTCCCATGACTGAGTAAGAAACTCAGTGAAAAAGTTGAAATACTGTAATCCTAAAAAATGTGTCTCTCTTCAATGCAATTTAGCTTGGGAGAGTCAGCACCATTTCTTTGGACAGCTCCTTGAATAGAAAAAGAAAGAATCCTGCTTTGGTTTAGAAGCTTTACATCATTATTATTTCATGCTATATTTATCCCAAAACTATTTCTGGTTTACTACTCTGACTCTGGTTTACTACTCTGACTCTGGTTTAGTCAATTTATGCAGAAATTGGAATAGTGAACATATTTCATTTCAGTAAATGTATCAACAACTTGTGAAATCAAAATATCTAGCAGGTTAGCAAAACTGTTTAATATGTCTCCCACACATTTTTGTTTATTTATATTTTGATTTTAAAATCTCCTTAAGGGGTTTGGATCTAATGAACATGACGTTAGATTGCATTTCTTAGAAATGAAAATGCACTAGCAGTTTATCTTAATATTAGACTTATTGCCCGTTCAAAAATAGATAAGCATAATTTGGGATGTTTTATTATTTATGATTAAACATATTTAGCAGAAGATTAAATATAAAATTCAGCATAGACTTATGAATTGTAGATCAGTATTTAAAATGGGCCACCTTATTTAAAGCACAAATGTCTACAATGTAGTTGCCCTTTAATGTTATTTTGATTGGTTTGGAAAGTTGTGTCAGTTCTTGTTCCCTTTGCATCACAGAGAACAGTGTGAAATTGCTTTCCTCTCCAGTTACTTGGCTGATGAAATTCCTTCCCATAAACATGCACATTTTAAAAAATTAAATTCTTACACAAAATAGTGTGTAGCCAAAATAGTGATATTTGTGTTATTCTTTTTAAATTTTTTATTATTTAAAAAAGATACATATGTAGTTTATTTACAAAAATAACTTACAATATATATAATCATGATAACAATGGTAATTAACAAGCAAGTCAAAAAAGGAGACAAAAAACAAAAAAACAAAAACACCATTTAAAAAGAGAGAAATATCTTATTTCTCTCTTGACTCTCTCAATCTTGATTATTCCTTATCAAATTTTATGCAGTTATTCATATTGTTTAGCACACTTACATTTCATATTTGGTCTCATATAATTCTTTTATATTTCCTCTTCAATTTATTATTACTAAATACTTTATACTATAATTAATTCATTGCACCCTTGTCTGTTAGAATGTTCTTCTATACTAAGTTACTCTTTTGTCACTCATTATTATCTATACATGCTCTACCATCTCTACGAGTTCTCAGAGTTTCTATATCATCTCTATACTGCTTATTTTATTAAGCTTTTTTCCTTTTATCCAACCATTTATACCATTTGTCCCAAATTTGATAATAGTCCATATCTTCTTTTTCTTTTATTCTCATTGTTAGCCTACTCATTTCTGCCACTTCAAATATTTTGTTTATCACTTGTAGATTGGTGGGAACAGTTTCTTTCTTCCACGATTATGCACAGCAAATCCTTGCCACAATTGAGATATGGATTATCATGTCTTTGTAGATTTTGGGCTCTATTATGCCCAATAGAAATATTTCAGGTTTTAGTGCTGCATTGAATGATATAATTTATCTTAACCAACATTGAATTTTCTTCCAATATGTCCTGGCCCCATGACAAGTCCACCACATGTGGTAATAAGTGCCTAATTCTTTTTTGCATTTTGAACACTTGGGGGATGAATCAGGGTAAATTTTTGCCAGCCTTGTCGGAGCGAGATGCCACTGATAAAACATTTTGTATGTTTTGTGTTATTCTTAATTGTAGGTGATAATTTACAACAAAATGTTACCGGACATTCAGATTATGACATTTTATTTGAATTATAAGTAACTGGTTTTCCTCTATCGACAATGTTATTGACATTAAGCTTACAAAACAATCTTAAATATGGGAGATGGATGAGGTTTTTTGGGAAGAACAGTACACATTATAAAGCAGTGGTCACTAACCGGTGGTCCATGAAACACCAGTGGTCCGCAAGAAAATGTTGGTTGTCTGCAGAGGAATCTTTCAATGAGCCTGGCCGAAGTTCCTGTGCTGCTTGGGCTTCAGTGCTTTGATTCCCAGGGACTGTCTGGTCACCTATTAGTGGAGAGAAGCACCTGGGGTCATCCTTAGCTTTGCTGTCCATTGCAGATGCTAGCTTGGCCTTCTGCAAACTCTCATCTCTCGAGGAACACTTGCTGAAGCAGTATGGGAAACTTCAGATAGGCTCCTCAAGAGACATGAGTTTATAGGTGGGGTTGATCTAGCACTTGCAATGGGCAGCAAATCTAGGGTTGACTGTGACTGCTTCTCTTGTTGTAGTGCTTCCCACTTGAGGAGCAGCGCCTCATCTGGGTGCAGAAAAGGAAAGAAGGAAAGGGAGGGGAGGAGAGGAAAGGAAAGGAAAGGAGGAGAGGCGAAAGGTGGAAGTAAAGGAAAGGAAAAGGGAGAGAGGAGAAAGGAAAGGAAAGAAGGGAAGGGAAGGAAAGGGGGAGGAGAGGAAAGTTGAGAAGGAAAGGAAAGTTAAAAGAAGGAAAGGAGGGGAGGGAAGGAACTGCAGCTACAGCCCTGGAATATGGGTCTGACTTTCCCACCAACATTAGCAAGCCACTGTCAGTCTGCCCATTTTCATTTTCCTTCACTCATTGTGTGTATGAACTTGTGGCTTGTCTTCACCAAAACTCATAGAATGTTACTTCAAAAAATAGCATCCTCATTTTCCTATGTTGTTTTCCCACCATTAACTATTGTCCTCAAGGGTAGACTTAATAACTATAACTATATATATTCAGTCCAAATTCAATTTAATTTAAATCTGTTTTCATCTTCCAGGATATAATTAATATATTCTAGTAGGGAAAAATAGACATTTTACAAATACTTTTAATGGATGTAGGAAAAAATAGGTGCTGAGATACCTGCTACTTGATCCAGGTTTGCTACCATTCTCCCTGGAAAATGAGCTCTTGTGAAGTCTATTCCTTGACTATAATTCTTTTTCCAACAGTCTTTCCCCAATCTTATTTTTTTCAGAGCAGATTTTTAGGGATAGAACTATGAAGACAACCATGAAGTAGTATGTCATTGCTTTTTTCCCTAGTGATTTTTTTCAGTATTCAAATCTTAACTTGCAGCCCTAATAGTTTCTCACCCAAGTTCTAACTGGGGCCATTGCTTAACCTTTATTTAGAATAGATGTTGCTTCTTCTGTATTTTTAGACATGCATTAACATTCTCAACTTGCTGTGTTTAAGGTTGGGAATAATCTAGATGCATCTCTTGGGCTTACATTCTTGCTTGCTTCAATAAACAAAGAAATTAAAATATATACAGGAACGTTCTGTAGATAAAGGTGAAACAGGACATTTTTGAAAGGATTGTTATTTTAAAAAGCATAAAAATTTTACCACTATATTAGATCTGGATGTTGAGAAATATTTATTTGTGTTTACCTTCCTTGGCAGCAGGATACAGTTTCCACTAAATGTTTGTAACTGTTTTCTTAATTATTTCCTCTTCACTTATTAAATAACAACTAATACATACAATGCATTTCCCCCCCTTTGGTGATTTGTCATACTTTATAACAATAAGATATTTTATTGTGTATTTTTAAAAACAGATGTTCTTGAAGGCTACAATGGAACTATCTTTGCATATGGTCAAACATCTTCAGGAAAAACGCATACTATGGAGGTAAAATTTTAAAGTCAATTTAGCTGCTTTTCATTGCCATTGTGCTTTTCCCAGGAAAAGATGCCGTTACTTTAAAGCAGTGGTCCCCAACGTTTTTTCCACCAGGGACCAGTTTCAGCAAGACAATTTTTCTATGGCCCGGTGGGAGCAGAAAGGGGTGTGGTTGGGGGCGGGATTAAGCATGGGGGTGCCGGTCCTCCCCACCCCTCTTTACCGCCATCGCTCTATGGCTGGCAGAACCTGCCTCCCAAGCCCTCTTCCCAGTGGGAGCTAAGCGCTGGAGAGAGGGGGTCAGGCTGGCCCTCCTGCCTCTCCCCAGCCAAAAACGCAAAAGCGCCCCGCGGCAGAAGCCAAAAGAGGCTTGAGCCTCTCGGTCCTTCCCGCCCCTCTGTCCCATCCATCGTCCTGTGGCCGGCAGAACCTGCCTCCCGAGGCCTCTTGCCCGGCGGGAGGCGAAGCGCTGGAGGGAGGGGGTGGCGGCATGAGGGCCGGCAGCTTCTGACTCCACGGACCGGTGCAACATGCCCCGCGGCCCGGTACTGGTCCGCGGCCCGGTGGTTGGGGACCCCTGCTTTAAAGAAATGCACTGGTTTGATTTTCTATGAACTACATAAAATGGACTGTCCTGCATAGCTATTGCTAACATGTTGTAAGCCGCCCTGAGTCTAAGGAGAAGGCGGGATAAAAATTGAATGAACGAACGAACGAATGAATGAATGAATGAATAAATAAATAAATAACAAATCTTTTCAAATTTGAGACTTGGATAGAAATAAGGATTTTTTAAAGTTGCCAGGCAGCAAACCTGTCTCCTAAACATCTGGATAGCTACAGGAGACCATGATAATGAGGAGAATTTGGGGTGTCTTTTACACATTTTTAGGAGGTGTCAATGGGAAAAGTAAAGGTGCGAGAGGTCATGAGAGACAAAAAAATTCTATACTTACCTTTATTCTCACCAAAATGACTGAAAATAGGCAGCAGTCCTTCAGTATCAAAAAATGGATTATAGCTCATGGTTGTGTTTTTTACCCTGGATTTTTCAGAAAAATGTTACCTCTGCTTCTGTGCTACTCAAAAAGGGCCATTTTGCCACCAAATCACACCCTCTTAGGATGTGAGAGAATTCCCTGTGATCATGGGGCTACAACTTACCTACCTGTTTTTAAACTATGTTTTGGTGATTTGTTTATTTTTTACATAATTAAGATAGAAGCAATCCCCCTAATTATCTGAAGGGTGTGTAAAATAAAATCCAATGAATAAATAGACTTTCTGCCTGCCATAAAAGGGAAATCAATCCTTTTTTTGTTAATAAAGCAATTGATTTCCTCAAGAGAATATCTACATTTATCATTTGACGCCTTTCCTTGTTACCTTTCAGTGAACAGATTTGGAAGTAGCATCAGACAAAGGGACCCGTCTTCAAGTTGTCTATAGGGAAATTATCCATAGATCTGCCAAATTCACTTTTGCAGTTACAGTCTCAATTGCAATAAGGAAAAAAAGGGGGAAAGGCCTCAACAGCCTCTTTTTATATGTGTCTCATTACAAGGATTTAAATCTATCCTATGGTAGATGCTTTTAAATCCCCTTTTTAATTCAATCCTCCTTATGTAATGTAAAGCATCCTTTTCATGGGGAAAAGTCTCTGTAAAGATGGGGAATTATTAATTCCTCAAGTTAAAACCTTTATTATGAAAGTCTTCATATTTCAAATGTTAATCCTTCAAGACTCAAGCAATAAATAGTATGTGGGGATTTTGTTTGCCACATCTTAAAAAAAACCCGATAAACATAAAAGAAACAAATGACAATCTGTATTTTCTTGCCTCTGAAGGTTGAAGTATTATAAAATGACCTTCATTTTAAATTATGCACTCTTATTCTAAATTGGGCCCTTTTAAGAAATTCTCAAATGGATATAGGCAACAATGGGCCATTTAGTCTTAATACACTTAGTAAATAGTAGTTAAATCATTTCTCTCTAACAAAGTATTTATTGCAGTGTAATATATGGTGTCATCACAGTCCTATATCTTCATTAGAAGAATGCTGTCTATTACTGGAATATATTTTTTATTTTAAAACGTTTGCTTCCCGCTTGTTACTTGCAGAAAGAATTCAGATAATTTAGGGGACAATGCCAGTGTCAGATAGCTATTCCATATTCCCTATTTCATTTTCCTAATAGTTTATGTTTAAATTCTTTGACTGTCAGGACAAAAAAGAGCTGCAGATGAGAATTGTGAAAGGGATTGATATGCTAGATTTTTTGGTGAAATGGTTTAGGGAGCTAGGAATATTATACTGCTCAGGTATTGACAGGCTTCTCAATGAAAAGCAATGAGTTGAATCAAAAAAAGTCTCAAAAGTAGTTCAAAATAACAACTAGATGCATTTTTGGTGGCAGCAGCCATTATAGAGTTATAGAGAATAAGAAAATTGGAATCCACCTAATTCCATTATTAATTTTACCTCCCCAAATATATTATCAGTAATGCTTGACTGGCTTGCTCGATATTCAGCTCAGAGGTTAACATGTTCTGATCTTTGATTATCTAAACCAGTGGTTCCCAACCTTTTTTTGACCATGCCCCACCTAAGCATCTCTAAAATCCTGAAGCTCCCTCCCCCTCCTTCATGACTTATAATTCTTACTATTCAAAAAGTAAACTCCTTCTCATGCAGAGGAAGCCTAAAAGGCCGTTCACTTGGTTTAAATAAGGTTCCAATTGCCCCATTAAAAATCAAATTGCCCCCCTATGGGGCATGGGCCCCAATTGGGAACCACTGATCTAACCAATCAACTACAGTAGAAAAACAGTGTCATCTTAGAATTTCATGAAATTGCAAGTTATCCAGATAACCCAGATATTTCATTTCTTATCATGTTTTTCTTCCCCAGCTCCTCTGATCTCCATGTCAGAAAATAGTTCAATCAATTTTATGTTTCATATTCTTAATTCTGAAACCGAATAAATGTATACTGAATTCCTCTCATTGGACTATAATGTGAGCAATTGAGAGAGAAATTTCTGAAAATTGGTTTGCATCAATCCTCTTCTTTTGAAATCTGACATTAATCCTCTGAGTCTTACGCACTTTATACTCTGTAATGATTATATCCCGCAATTTGTCTCCATTCAATTTCCCTTATATTCTTTATTACTAAGCACATTTGTTCAAAGTATTTGGATGTTTGTGCTGCCAGAACATGTGTGAATATCTTTATAGATCTGCAGAATAATCATCAATGGATTTTTTCATCTTTCCAGTTTTAAATTCCATGTATGTAATGAAAAATATTACGTTCTGATGTTTGCAGCATTTTTCATTTTGGGGGGAGGATTTGTATGATGTCCTTTGTTCTCGAAATCATTCTGTTTATCTACCTGTATCCCTGGATGATATACTGTTCAGATTAAGAGCACAGTATTTCAGCCAGAATGACCATGATCTTAAAACCATGAGGTGTAAGAAGTGAAACCACATTTTCTATTTCTTATTTTCATATTACATGCTTTTGTTATGTTCCTATTATTGATGACAAGCACAGTTTCATTATCATAGCCCTGGCTAATTTCTACTTTTGAGGAAAAGTGAAAAAAAGGCATGCAGTCAGAAAAAATATTTTTCATCTTTTTTTCTTTAAAGATCTAAACTAAAGCAAAGGTAACTGATTGTGCGGGCTTTATTGCTAGTGAGGCAGACGCTGCTGGCATTATGCCTGGCCAAACAATCAGCAGATTTATTACACTTCCATCTTCTCTTCTTCCATTTCTCACTAGTTTCTTACTAGTTGGTAATTCAGTTTTATTATTTAACATGGAAGTCTTCCTTTTATTTGTTTTTAATAGTGTGGTTGACATTATTACTCTCTGATAAAAATAACAATTTGGTTTTGTCCTTGCTAGATCTGGAGGTGAATTGTAGATTGATATGGGCTCTTTCCTAGAAATCCTGTGGCACTGTTTAATACCAGTATATTAACATCAATATAAATTAGCCACCTTATTTATGGCTTTCCTTGACTAAATAGCAGATGAATACAGGTGATCTTCGACTTAATGGCCACAACTGAGCCCAAAATTTCTGTTGCTAAGCGAGACATGTGTTAAGTGAGCTTTGTCCCATTTTATGATCTTTCTTGCCATAGTTGTTAAATGAATTACTGTAGCCATTAAGTTAGTAACACAATTGTTAAATGAATCTGGTTTCCTCAATAAATTGTCACAAAAGGTGATCTCACAATCCTTGGACACTGCAACTGTCATAAATATGGGTAAGTTGCCAGACTGAATTTTGATCACATAACCATGGGGAAGCCGTAATGGTCATAAATGTGGAAAATGCTCCTAAGTCACTTTTTTTACAGTGACATTGTAACTGCAAACTGACACCAAATGAACTGTTGTAAGTTGGGGACTACTAGCGCTTTAGTTTCCAGAACATAATATGATTAACTTCATTTTCTTTTTTGCACTTTTAGGGGAAACTGCATGATCCACAGCTGATGGGAATAATTCCAAGAATCGCACATGACATTTTTGATCACATTTATTCCATGGATGAAAATCTAGAATTCCATATAAAGGTAACATCAAATAATGACCAAACTTGGGGGAGAGGGACAACCCACTGTGAATGTAATATCCTCTTTCCTTGACATTTTCCATCCTCCATAGGTATACATTTTTGTTCCCTGGAGAACAAATTTGGATTTATGATTTGTCACCACACAATTGCTAAGAAAATATTCTGCCCTCCTATCCGTTCATTTTTGGGACAATGACTTTTTGTTATCTGTATGTTGGTACCAAAATGGATATTGGGTGATTAATTTTCTCAAATATAATTTCAAGAAATTTAAACCAAGTAGTGAGATTAAAAAAACAAAAAACTTCAATCCGTGCAATATGTGGACATAATACATCTAGCAACTTTAAATTGTGTTTAGCTAAATAATTTACCAGGCCATTGGATTAAAATTGAACCAGCTTTTTGCATAAGTTGTGGTGACACAATGGTTAGAATGCTGTATTGCAGGCTAACACACTGCTCAGAACAGGAGTTCGATTCTTACAAATTCAAGTTTGACTCAGTTTTCCATCTTTATACTAAGTGTTATTGCTATTGCTAGTTGTTGTTTGTGCAATTCTGACTTTAATACTTGTAAAAATCTTTTACACCCTTGGTTCTCCCATGCTGCATAAATTATTCTTAACAAGCCTATGAAAAAAGCCACTTCACAGTTGATCCTATTTATGATTTTCACTAGTATAACAGAGATATAGTTATATATAAATAGTTCTTGATGGATTGGTGACACTTGACTTTGGATTTAAAGAAACCAAACTTTTTGTAACCTAGTAATTGACTCTAATAATGTTTTATATACATTTATATAAAACTCTCTGGATGTTAAGCAAAACACTACGCTATGTTTTCCATAGTCCTCTCAATAGAAATGTATTTCTGATTAGGCTCCCCGATTAGGCTTTCTAATCAGATATTCTTAAATTTATTCTAAGTGAGATCATATAATAAAATTTACTTTGTTTCATATTGCTGGGGCAGCATATATAAATGAACCATAGTCAATAACTGGGCAATCTGAATATATAAGAGAAGTGTCATTTGAAAACAAAGATGTTTTGGCTCTGAAACAAATGTTTATGCAATGTATGCTTTTCTGGATAAAATGTCACTGTTGAAATATTGTTCTTTAAATAAAAATCAATGAATAAGAACTTATTCAAACATATAGATATTCTTATACAATCAAAAAATGGAAAAGGTAAAAAAAATAATTTCAAATAAGTTGTATGTGAAAGAGAGGGAGAGGATAAGAATGAGAATGATACAGTGGTACCTCCACTTAAGAACGACTCTACTTAAGAACTGTTCTAGATAAGAACCAAGTATTCAATATTTTTGTCTCTTCTTAAGAACCATTTTCTACTTAATGAATGGCTGGCCAGTTTCCTGCCATTCCCCCTAGGTTTCTCTCTCTGGTGCAGTATATAGGAGGCAGCCTCATGCTGGGTGTATGGGAGGCGCATGCTCCTCCTCGCCGCCTCAGAGTCCCTCTTTTTTTAAAAAAAAAATGTCTTAAAGTTTTGGATTTTTTTTTTATTCCTCTCACCTCACCTTCTTCTTTCGGCAGCGACCTCCTCCTCTTCTTCTTCCTCCTCCTCCAACCCAAATTCCAAGCTTTTATTTCTTTCCTAATGGGTTTGCATGCATTATTTGCTTTTACATTGATTCCTATGGGAAAAATTGCTTCTACTTACAAACTTTTCTACTTAAGAACTTGGTCACGGAACGAATTAAGTTCTTAAGCAGAGGTACCACTGTATTCTATTATGTCAAAAATTAAAAATTCCTTCCTTTCTGATTTTTGTGGTTTGATTTCTATCACCCAAGCAATTTCTTCCTATTTTTCCCAAAGATAAAAGCGACAGATATAGTTTTTCTCTGAAGCTTTTTAAAAACTGTAACTTTTAAAAACAATGGACTCATAATTTTGGGAGAACTCTAAATTCAGTTTTCTTAAAGTATTCATATGATTTCTTGTCATTCTTATACATGCATACTGACATGTATTTCTTAAAATACTCATAAGAGAGAGATCATACTTTTAAAAAAACCCATCAGCTCTTCCTTAATTACCTGAAAAAGAAACCTTAAATCAGATTCTGTGGTGTGAATGCTCTCATAGAAAACCTATGGGGCTGTCATATTGATATCAACACTTGAATATTAAATCAGTATTTTGTCCATATAGTTGTCAAAAAAATTGGAGTATTACATATGTAGAAAAACTTATGCTATTCAAATAGTTTCATGCTGGAGGAAAGGGATGGAGGTTTTAGTCAAAATGATTACATTAGCTTACTAGTTATGAATTCCTGATAACAATACACCATTGGCAGAAACCTAAAAATGAAATAAAAGTGATGATACTTATAAGCAAACTTTAAAATGCAGCACTTAGGAGAAATTCCAAGTCAGACTAGGAATCAATAATTATTCATGCTTCTTAATAATGTATACAGAAAATGCAGTGAAATTGCTTTCCAGTCTTATGCCAACAGGTTTTTTTCCTTGATGTGATAAAATTTATGAGCATTTGACTCATTCGATTTTGCTTTTTAAATAAAGGCAACTGAGCCAGACTCAAAGTACAATTATGTGCATTTTTACTTATGAGTAAGCTTCACTAAACACAATCAATATATTTTCAACAAACCATGGAGTAATGAGAGGGATTCTTGTCTAATTCCTCCTCCGCTGCAAAATCTTTCTCAATTTGCTTTGTACTGGTTTCAAATTATATTTTCTAACCTGGAAAGCAGATTGTAAATGTTAGTTGTGATTTTGTCATGAATTCTCAATGCAGTTTCACAGTCTTTGTTTGGGGGATTGTTTTTGGAAGATTGACTTTTTATTTGCTGGGGTATTAATTTTTAATTTCTTTGGGTTGTTTTATTGAGCTTGTATATTGCATATTGGAAGATTTCTTAAATATTTCTTCCAAAGTATTTATTATGGAAGTAGGCCTTCCATAATATAAAATATAAAAATAATGCTTTATTTCCAATTGTGGAGTGCATTTCTCCCCCCCCCCCCTTTTTTTGCACATTCACGCTTGCAGATCTTTCTATATCGAAGTATTGAATTATACTTATCTAATTTGGTAGTATTCTAAATGTTATTGTTGTGGGACACTGTGCCCTTTCTCATGGTTGATCTTTCTCTTACCAGAATGGAACAACTTCCTATGACCAACTCACCACTGCCAATTTGCTATGGTCAACTCACTGTGACCAGCTTTCCATGGACAATTTGCCATTGGACAATTTGCTGCAAAACAACTCAATGCAATACAATTCAACAATTTTAATTAGTTTTTAAAAAATTTAAAATATTTTAATATTTGGCATTTACATTTCATTTTGTCCCTCCTTTTGCATCCTTTCTTTAATTCTGTTTCACCATTTCTTTAATATTATGTAACTTTTGTCCCGTGGCGAATTGGTCGTGGTGAGTTGTCCTCAGCAAGTTGGCTGAGGCCAGTTGTCCTAGACCCCCTCTTACTGCTGTCCTCTCAATTCCCTAACCTTTAATTTCTGTCTTCTTAGAATTCTTTCATTTGCTAAATAAAGCGATCTGTAATAATCCTCTCTTGATCCCAAATGTTCTTACAGCTCCAAGTTAACAGGAAATATGGCTCAGATCTTCCATCTTGATTGTTCCTAACTCCAGTTGCATTGTACATTTTTAAAAACACCCTTTGGTATTGCTGTGTCTTTTTATGCAGTAACTCTGAGTTCTACAGCAGAAAGAGCTACTTAATACAGCAAAGTCCCGATGGATATCGATTCAGTCTTAGGACAATGATCGTTTTCTTTTTGTAGAACATCATGTACCTTTTGACACATGCATAATATAAAGGAACATATGGGATGTGATCTTTTCCCAAGCGCATTAAAAAAGTACTTGTGTGGTCAGCTTTTGCTGTAATTGCCACCCAATGTGTATGCAATATAGCTCCAAATAATCTCCACAGACTATCCATGTCTTGCTTGCCCATTGACAGAGAAAAGTCTGAGGTCTTCTTATGCCCTTTATCCCCTTTTCTACGTAGTGAATTTTATAAGAGGAATATGTACTTAATGATGCATTTAGCTTGCATATTGTTGGATGCAGCTCAGAATTGCTTTTGGTGAGATGGACAGTTATAAAAAGTTGGATAGATAAATAAATACAATGTATGGTTTGAACTCTTACCAAGTCAATCCCATTAAGGTCTGCAAACTCCTTTAAAAATTTCACCAGCTACTCCTTTCTGAAGCTTTAATTTTATCTCATAATTCTTGTCCACTACCTACACACTGTTGAAGCTATTATTTTAAAAGGAGAACAAAGCTTTGGCAATGCTAGACATAATTTATTATATTCTCTGTGTAGCCAACTAAGACTGCTTTAAAAAACAAAAACAAAAAACCCAACAACCTTCCCATTTCAATTTTATCCTTAATCAAATTCAGATCAAAATGTAATGAGCGTATCCGATCTTAATTGGAATATATGCAAAAACATAGTGAAGTGAAACATTTTCAGAGAAAAAACAGAAAGCCCAGTTGCCTCTTGGAAGAAGCACCTTTGGGACAGCAATAACCTGGATGACAGAATCCCCATAGACACTAATGCCCAGAAGCAATCAGTACAAATATTTCCTCAATATTTTCTCTTAGTTTGAGTGAAACTGCTGAGTAAACATGTCATGTTTTCAAAGGACTTTAAGAGTCTACTGTTGCTATTTTTCAAATGTATGTGTAATATTTGTATGCTTTCATAATTAGGTTTCCTATTTTGAGATTTACTTGGACAAAATAAGGGACTTATTGGATGGTAAGTAAAGCAGGATTGTATTATTATTTTTAATGCATCCATTAAGTTGTCTGTGATAGTTTATTTTGTTTTGTTTTCTAAAATCAGTATTTACCCCTATATTAAAACTTAACCCTTGTACATTCTCACAAAAAATTGTTGTTTCTCTCATACTAAACATTTAAGGATTATTTTAATCAATGAAGTTGGAGGCCCTCCTTAAAATGGTCTGTCTGAATCCAGAAAATTGAGTTGCTTGGGTGTTTGTGGCCTTCATTGGGACCATCATAATCTATTACCTTTCGAAAGCTGCTTAAAACCCACCTCTGCCGCCAGGCATGGGGGAACTGAGATACACTCCCCCCTAGGCCTTTACAATTTTATGCATGGTATGTCTGTATATATGATTGGTTTTTATATACAGTGATCCCTCGATTATCGCGAGGGTTCCGTTCCAAGACCCCTCGCGATAATCGATTTTTCGCGATGTAGGGTTGCGGAAGTAAAAACACCATCTGCGCATGCGTGCCCTTTTTCATGGCCGTGCATGCGCAGATGGTGGAGTTTGCGTGGGCGGCGGGGAAGACCCAGGGAAGGTACCTTCGGCCGCCCAGCATATGATCTGCTCGGCAGCGCAGCGAGGAGCCGAATCGGGGTTTCTCCTTTGCATGGGCGGCGGGGAAACCCCGATCTTCATCTGCTCGCTGCTGCTGCGGCCGCCCAGCAGCTGATCTGCTCGGCAGCGCAGCAGCAACGAGCAGACGAAGATCGGGGTTTCCCCGCCGCCCACGCAAAGGGGAAACCCCGATTCGGCTCCTCGCTTCGCTGCCGAGCAGATCAGCTGCTGGGCGGCCGAAGGAACCTTCCCTGGGTCTTCCTCGCTGATGCCCCCGCTCGCCCGCCCGCCCGCCCGCCGCCCGCCAGCAAGAGGGGGAGAGATAGAGAAAGAGAGAGAAGGAAAGAAAGAGATGAGAGAGGGAGGAAGAGAGTGTGAGAGAGGAAGAAGCAAGATAGAGAAAGAGAGAGAGAAAGAAAGATGAGAAAGGAAGGAAGAGAGTGACGTCATCGGGTGGTAAAAATCGCGATATAGCGTTTCGCGAAGAACGAGATCGCGAAAATCGAGGGATCACTGTAATGGTTTTTTAACTGTTTTTAGTATTGGATTTTGTTACATACTGTTTTATTGCTGTTGTTAGCCGCCCCGAGTCTGCGGAGAGGGGCGGCATTCAAATCCAATAAATAAATAAATAGATAGATAGATAGATAGATAGAAAGAAATAGATAGAAAGAAAGAAAGAAAGTATTCTTAGAAAGAAAGAAATAGAGATGGATAACATTTGTATCTAGAATTAAAATCCAATCTTTAATAATATAATTAATACAAATTACATTTAGGATATATTCATATCCTCAGCCAACTTTCATCCCATGAGCTTCCTTATACATTTATTCCTTTAAACAAGAACAGTTCATGAGTCCTTGTCCTTCTCCATAATTCTTCTTCTGTAAGCACTTTATCATACTTTCTCAAACCAATAGATGTACAATGACTCCCTCCCATACATATCTCAATGACTTGGTTAAAAAAGAACAATCTGTGATAGAAATCTATTGCACATCCCATGTTTTGCTCATTGTTACCTCTTGAACTTCTCATTAGGAATTCTGTGTTAAGCACATCCAATCTAATTATTTTCCTAAGACTTTACCTTCCCCTTTTAATGTTAAGGAGAAATAACATTCTTTCCCTTGTCAAATGCAGGTCTTCACTTCCATGGCTTCCTGGTTCTTTTGCAGGAGTTATTCTCAAGGACATTTTTTTCATCCATAGTGTTTGTCATTCTGGCATTCTCCCAGTCATCTTTTTTATACTTCCCCCTACTGTAATTCCATAGGCTTTTGCAATACACTCTAATGTAATTAATTCTATTCTACTTGAAGCAGTTTCAAGATTCCTTCTTTTTCTAAACCCTTTCTATTCCTGCTGTCACTCTACTTTTGTTTTCTTTTCCATCCACTTTCCCTAAGATCACTCACAGTGCCATCAAGAGTAGGTTGTCTCAAATTCAGAATTTGTGATCAACTTGTAATTTCACTAATTATTTCAATCATTCATGATAATCAACAAAAATGATATATCTTTCTAAAGTCTGTCTGTCTACATATGTTTTTATTCATATACATATAGATAGACATGTTTGAATCGTGTTTAGTTATTTATTTATTGGATTTGTATGCTGCCACTCATATATCAAAACAATAAACTATATACATATCTAAAAAATCCAATTAACATAGTTAAAAACTTTAAAAACTCTAACATTTAAAATCATTCATTCCCATTTACACAACAAGACATGCTACACTCGTTGGCCAGGGGGCTAGGGCCTAATGGCTCCAAGCCTTGCAGCACAGATAGGTCTTTAAACTTTTACGGAAGGCGAGGAGGGTGCGGGCAGTGCGAATCTCTGGAGGGTGCTGATTCCAGAGGGCCCCCCCCAGAGAAAGTTCTTCTCTTAGGTCCCGCCAAATGACATTGTCTAGTTGATGGGACCTAGAGAAGACCGACTCTGTGGGACTTAAATGGGCGCTAGGATTTATGCGGCAGAAGGCGGTCCTGGAAGTAATTTGGTCCGATCCCATGTAGGGCTTTATAGGTCATAACCAACACTTTTCATCCAGAAACCAATCAGCAGCCAATGCAGTCCATGGAGTGCTGGAGAAATATGAGTATGCCTTTCATGGCCCATAATCACTCGCGTAGCTGCATTTTGGATGATTTGAAGTTTCCAAACACTCTTCATAGATAGCCCCATGTAGAGAGCATTGCAGTAGTCGAACCTTGAGGTGATAAGGGCATGAGTGACTGAGTAAGAGGCTCCCTGTCCAGATAGGGCCGCAACTGGTGTACCAGGAGAACCTGGGTGAACGCCCCCCTCGCCACAGCTGAAAGATGATGGTACAATGTCAGCTGTGGGTCGAGGAGGATGCGCAAGTTGCGGACCCTCTCTGAGGGGGTCAAAAGCCCCCGCTGCAGGGTAATGGACGGAGTCCTTGGGAGGCAGAAACCACAGCCACTCTGTCTTGTCGGGTTTGAGTTTGAGACTGTTAGCACCCATCCAGTCCAGACACCGGCACATCACTTCCATTGCTTCACTGAGTGGACATGGGGTGGTTATGTATAGCTGAGTATCATCAGCATACTGATGACAACTCACTCTGTGCCCTCGGATGATTTCACCCAGTGGTTTCATGTAGATACTAAATAGCAGGGGGGGGAGAGGACTGACCCCTGAGGAACTCCACAAGGGAGGGACCTCTGACCCTCTACTAACATTGACTGTGACCGACCGGAGAGGTAGGAGAAGAACCACCGTAAGACTCCCAACCCCTCCAGTCGGCGCAGAAGGATATCATGGTCGATGGTATTGAAAGCCGCTGAGAGGTTAAGGAGCACCAGGATAGAGCATAAACCCCTATCCCGGGCCTGCCAGAGATAATCTATTAGCGTGACCAAAGCATAGAAACATAGAAACATAGAAGTCTGACGGCAGAAAAAGACCTCCTGGTCCATCTAGTCTACCCTTATACTATTTTCTGTATTTTATCTTAGGATGGATATGTGTTTATCCCAGGCATGTTTAAATTCAGTTACTGTGGATTTATCTACCACATCTGCTGGAAGTTTGTTCCAAGGATCTACTACTCTTTCAGTAAAATAATATTTTCTCATGTTGCTTTTGATCTTTCCCCCAACTAACTTCAGATTGTGTCCCCTTGTTCTTGTGTTCACTTTCCTATTAAAAACACTTCCCTCCTGGACCTTATTTAACCCTTTAATATATTTAAATGTTTCGATCATGTCCCCCCTTTTCCTTCTGTCCTCCAGACTATACAGATTGAGTTCATTAAGTCTTTCCTGATACGTTTTATGCTTAAGACCTTCCACCATTCTTGAAGCCCATCTTTGGACCCGTTCAATTTTGTCAATATCTTTTTGTAGGTGAGGTCTCCAGAACTGAACACAGTATTCCAAATGTGGTCTCACCAGCACTCTATATAGTGGGATCATAATCTCCCTCTTCCTGCTTGTTATACCTCTAGCTATGCAGCCAAGCATCCTACTTGGCTATGCAGCCAAGCAGTTTCAATGTTGTAGTGGGCCTGACTGTTGAGGGCCTAGATAATTGGCTTTACCCAAGGACCGTTGGAGCTGGAGCGACACCACCTTCGCAACAACCTTCCCCATAAAGGGGAGGTTGAAGACAGGACGATAGTTGTTAAATACAGCTGGATCCAGGGAAGACTTCTTGAGGAGGGGGCATACGAGTGCCTTCTTGTAGGGAACCGGAAAGGACCCCTTCCTCAAAGAAGCATTGGCTCCGTGTCACCTCCCTTTGAAAGAGATAAGCCATTTTTAGTCACCAGTAATCCCAATCTCCTAATGTTTTATCTCCTCCTCATCCATCCATTCATGTCATTTAGCAGGACAACCTTTCTATTGATCATTTTTATTCAGAGAGTAGTAGTGCTTTGCTACACATTCCTATTTGGTTCTTCCATTTTAATTTCTTGGAGTAATACATTCATTTATTTACTGTTCTTTTTTTTACTTGCACCTCATTGTAAATAAAAAATCATTGGAATCTTAGCAGCTTCCATAGAATATAATAAAGCAAAAAACAAAACAAAACAAAACTAAGCTTTAACAGGAGATAGCCTAGACACAGAACAATAGTGTTTAGCACCATGTTGCCTGGCAGAAAGCTGTGAAATTCCCCAGGTGCCATTTAGAAATCATTTGGATCCATGAGAACACATAAAGAGATAATTAGAAAAGCAAATATCGCACATGATTGGGAGACCCATCTGGATAAACACTTTGGTGATGGGAAAATATCTCAATCCATGAATTTCTACTATAATCCACAGTGGATTGGCAGTAGATGTCAACAATTCTTATTTTCTATCACATATTTTAGACTTTTAGCCTTTTCATTCATAATTAAACTTACATGTTTTATCAAATCCCACATCACAAAATCAAATTAGTTTTATTCAAAGCTATTATGGACTTTCACTTTCTCTTAATTGTACAATTTTATATCTGTGATCCATTTCCTTCAATACATTTTTAACAGGGGCTTCTTTTAATAAGCATTTGTGCATATATTTACTGTCTCCTTTTCATAGATTTTTGCAGATGAGTAGTGTTGGGCGAACTGAACTTGCAAAGTTCGGGCTCATGCCGAACCCGAACTTCCATAAAAGTTCGGGTTTGGTGTTCGGCGTTTGCTTGAACGCCACAAAGTGCCACCGCCCGGGATGAGAGTGGGGAATCCCATCAATGATCAAGCTTGATTATGAAGTCCCTTATTAGAACACCCCGTCCAAATTGCAATCTTCCATATATATATTCTATTTGTCCCCCAATAGATCAATAGATATTGACCTCTGCCACATTTTTTGACTTTGGTCAATTTTTTTTGTAAGATAGAAAATATCTGGACCAAATTATTAACCTTAATGACATCATTAAAATGTGCCATATTCCTATTTAACAATAAATATTCCTGTTTAACAAATAGCCAGTCTTGGCCTATTTTGCCAGAAAAGTTCAGCTAGATTTCAGTTTTGCAGTTTTTTGTAGTGGAAACTAGGACATTAAACTTTTCTATATATCTGCTTTATTTTTGAGAGTGATCTGTATAATTGTTTTTGCTTTAAATGTATCACTTTAAGAACCATTTTATAGCTTTATATAAAATTATATATAATTGTAGCAGCAGTTGTCTGTCTGTCTTTCTGTCTGTCTGTCTGTCTGTCTGACTGTCTGTCTGTCTGTCTGTCTGTCTACCTATCACAGGGCATCTAATTTGGATAGCTTGACTTAACTGTTTTCTAAAACCATTATTTCAACCATATTTTCTATTTGCTTGAAGTAGCAAACTTTAGTTGAACATACTTGAAGATTTCTCAGAGGACAGACATACAAGTGGAGATGTTTGGGCTGAGAATGAAACATCTTAATCCCCCAAAATACCACAACATTAGCTTTGTTTGTAAAGTGCCTGTGCAAATTCCTGTAACCCTATCTATAATATTCCAATCACTAGTGGAACTTGTCCATACCTGGTTTTTGTCTTATATGTGATATGCAATTCTATAATAAATAAAACTTGTGAATACACTTACCTTAATTTGTTTTGTATTTCATGTTCCTTAGCCTTTTCATTTTACTTATTGAAAATATGCAAAACATTACTTATTAAATAATTACAGTTGTTCCTAAACCAACTAAGGATTTGAAATACCCAAATCCTAAACTCTATCACTGATTTTTTTTGTGTGGAACATAAAAAAAATATTACCATTCAAATATATGTTTGAATTATAATTCATTCAGACTTTCTTGCCAGTCTTCCAATTTATATATATCATTAATTGATGATCCTTTATGTTTCTTACAGTTTCAAAAACAAATCTTGCAGTACATGAAGACAAGAACAGAGTACCATATGTCAAGGTAAAACCATTTCTATCTATAATGAAGAAAACCATCCATTTTAATTATTTAATTCAAATATTCTTTGAATTCATTTGCGATCACATTTACTTTCTTTTTAAAATATGTATGTTGCCTTTCTGCAAATACAACTAAGGTGACTTAACACTAAGAACTCAAGGTAGTCATTAAAAACAAATTGTAAAATATGCTCATGGTCAAATAGATTAAGAGATCGTGAATTAAGAGAAACCAAAGCCATTATATGAATAATTCCATGATAAAATTGCTAAAGCAGAAGTCACAATATTATACAAAAGAGTGTAAATAAAATGCATATTAATTAACTTTAGGGATGTCTATCTCTTAAAGGTTAAGTATATTTTTTTACGTAGAATATTTCTGTTTTCTCTGAATGTCTCTAACAATGCATCAATATGTCATACTGATTCTGGATGAAGGAAAGGAGTAGTTTACTCCTGGGAAATTTGTACTTCAAGAACAATTCTGTTAAACCCCTTCCAGTTCACAAAAGCATGCTAGATTTCCAAGCTTTTATTAAGTAGATTAATGTAAAGGGAAAAGTGTGTTAGACTAAAGAATCCTTGGAATTACTTAGTTTATTTTAGCATCCCATTCATCCATAAATTTTTCAGAGCAAGTATTATTTGATCATCTTGCTGACCATTTTGAAAGCAGCATGAAGATTGTTACTTTCACCCAGGGAACGGAGGAAAGGACATATATTACAGCCCTGTAATATTTTGCAAACCACAATCTTCTTCCCTAGATTCCATTATTCCCTTTGTTTAAACAGTTGTTTGTCTGAGGTATTAATGGACCATGAATACGTACTCTGTATTATGGCTTCAAAGGGTCTTTGTTTGATGAAATGAAGTACATACTTGAAGCTGCTTCCTGAAGCAACATGGTTCCTTTGCCATATTTCTTCAGTGCATACTTTATTGAATTTCTACAAAAGCCTTTGTCATATTTCTTCGTGAGTCTGCTTCATAGATCTCTCAGCATTCTCCTGCAGAACTCATGCTTGGGGAAAGGCCGAAGAAAGTGTTTTTTCATCCTTCTACCAAGAAGATTCCTAGGTTAGTCACCTGGTGGCGATTATCCTACAGCAGGCACTGGAGGTGGCCAATCCCAAACCCCAGAGTATCTCCACGTTGAACTATCTCCAAGTGTGAGGAAGCAGTTGAAAGAAGATAATGATGTGATATGACTTGCCCTTTTGTGCTTCTGGCATTCTCCCCTTTGTTGACCGGTTGATAAAAGAGACCAGCAGTGCAGAAAAACTCCTCTCACATTGCTGTGCTATCGCAATAACACACTAGTAGGTCAGTGGTTGTGAAAAGCCATCAGTGTGGAAAAGCTGCTTTCATGCCAGTCACCTTCTGATTCTAAAGCCACCCAGCCCTAAGCCTTTCAGCTGAGCTCAGCTTGTTGACTTCTTCGTTGAAGCAAATTGTTTCATCCAAATTATTAAAGAGTTACTGGATATAAGGGTCCGTTCTTTCTTTCTTTCTTTCTTTCTTTCTTTCTTTCTTTCTTTCTTTCTTTCTTTCTCTCTCTCTCTCTCTCTCTCTCTCTCTCTCTCTCTTTCTTTCTTCCTTCCTTCCTTCCTTCCTCCCTTCCCTCCCTTCCCTCCCTTCCCTCCCTCCCTCCCTCCCTTTCTTTTTTCAGCATGTTGCCAAATGTTCTTTGAGATTAATTTTTCAGGATCCATAGTGCCCTGTGTTTTATCTTAAGACCATTTTCCAAAACAAAAAGTATTTTTTTAATTAAAACAATCCTATTAGAAGTTAAAATGATACAATCGTATCAAAAGTATATTAAGTTAGTTTATCCTGGCATAGCATTGAAGAACAATTCATTTGTCATACAATGAGATTTGCAAACTAAAGTGCTTAGCAGAACTATTTGAGTTGCCAATAAATAAAAAGAATCTGAACTGCCCGCTTTGGAAAGCTGCAGTAGATCCTTTTATTCTTTACCTAATTCATGTTTACCTGTTTGCTCATATCTCATATTTGACAGATAATTAAGAGCAGATAACCTGAAATATCAACTTGTCTTTCAAGTCATAAAGTATTTTAATATCAAAACATCTCTGTCTGTACTCCTGAGACAGAGTTTGGAAGGTAAAACCATATTCCAAAACATGTAGTCTTATTTAGCAATATTTCTGTCACTCTTGAGACGTTTGCCTATCTAACATGAAGAAGGCTTTCACAAGACCACCCATCTACCCCCACACCCCTTTCCTAATCCTTGCTGCAGCTCCTTGGCATCCTTGTGCATCTTCCCCAACCTGCATCATTCCTCTCAAGCACTCAAGCCCAACCCATCCAATTTATCAGTTGTAAATCAAGGATTACCTACTGGTATATTATTTAAAATAATTGTAATTGTTTTTAAAATCACAGAAAAAGTAAAAGGAATGAACAAAACACAGATACACATATTATAAAAAATATACATAACAATTAGTTAAAAGTAAAAAAACCCAAACTACATGTTGCAACAATAATCAGTTATAATTCTATATACATAATTACCTAATGCAAACATTTTACAAATTTATCATCTATCAATCTGTCTGTCTGTCTGTCATGATTATCATGCTTTTAAAACCTATTATATTTTGTATAAATATGTTCCATATTTCCTAAGCCTTATTTTTTATTATGCTTATTATTTGGCTATCTTCATAGGTAGAAAGTGTGATGAATCTTCAATTGAGTGAAATGGGGTCATACACTTATCTTTCATATGTTACAATATCAGTCTTTCACCTATAGTAAAGGCCTGGAGAATTAATTTTTGTTGTCCAGTTGTCAAATTCTGTGTACAATGTATGCAATTCAAAACAATACTGTATTGAAACTTTTAGCATTTATCACACAATCAGATCAATTATTTCACTAATTTCTCCCAAAACATAGGTATAGGACATTGTAAAAATATGTGTTTTTTTTTTAAAAAAAGCTTTTTCAAGAAAATGCTGTAGTAGTCAGTTCTTTTATATATGGACTCCAGTAAATTCTAAACATTTTGTTATATAACTTGTAACTTAAGATCCATTGACACTCTTGGTATAGAAGTGAAGACACTCTCTTATTATGTTAGCACCATAGAAACCACTGGTTCCTTATGCCACTCATTTATTTTCCTGTGCCTATCAAAAGGATTTATAGATAACAAATAACTTTAGAAACTAATAGGAGATTCTTAGTTTTTAAAAAACTAGGCAGTCCTGTCTGGGGTGCTGGTCCAAATGATGTTGTTAACAAATGAAACTATTTCCATTGTTACAACTGATAAATATTTGCCTCTTAATGCATCATATGCTACAAATCCATCCCAATCATCTATCAGTTGGTCCAAATTCAGCTTTCCTTCTTTTATATAATTTTTCCAGGTCATCACTTTTCCCCAATTTTTAAAAAGATCTGGCTAACTGAAGAGTGATTTAAAACAGATGCAACCAAAATTATATGGTTAGATATGAAGATAGATTGCAAGCCCGCGAACCCAATCTCATTTTGGATAAATGAATCCCTTTAGAATTAAAGTTGTGGAGGAAAAATCTACATGTGAATCTACATATTGAAAATCCCCCAAGTCAATCCAATTTGGATGCGTTTATGGAGGGAATACAGTACTTGTATTCGCTTTTGACTAAATGTGTGAGAGATTTTCTTCATTTTTTGTCCATAATGTTTTCATCAAAATTATGTAGATAATACTTCCTTTATCTAAAACTTCATTTTTAATAAGTTCATTTTGTTAATCATTCCTTAGAAATTAATCAGTTCCATTAATGCATAATGATTATGATGAAAATTATAGGAATTTTTTTCCTGTTTATTATTAGTATAAGCTTCAACATATGTTACAACCATGCATAATTATCCAAAGCAAACAGAGATGCACAGTCTATGTATAAATGAGATATAAAATACACTTTCCCAATCACATGGTAAAATGAAATTTATTCTCTTGAATGCTGAGAACCTAAAGCCGTGATGGCAACCCTATGGCATGTGTGCCACAGTTTGCATACGGAACCTTATCCAAAGGCACATGAGGCATTGCCCTATATCTAGTCCAGCATGCATGCGCATGCTAGCCAGCTGGTTTTTGGCCTTCCAGAGGAGGGGAGGCCATTTTTGCCCTCCCCAGGCTCCAGGAAAGCCTCCTCCAAAAGCTATGTGCATGTGCTGAACGGCGGAGTGTCAGAGCCAGGCTGTCTTGCCAAGGGGGTTAAGTGAGGCGATGTCAGCCATTTCCTGGCACCAGAGCTGAAAGGGCCCGGTAGATCAGCTATGAAGGCATGCCAAAGATAAGAGGCTGGGATGCCAACAGGACTGGAGTTGGTCTGTGAGGGAGTGACAGGCAAACTCCATTTTTGCTGAAACAACGGGTGTTCATTGGGATCCTGGTTTGGAGGTGCAAAGAACCAAGCCAGGAAGGAGCAGAGGGTGGGGCAGGTGGCTGCCCAGCCAACAACTGCTGCCCTGTATGCCTGAGTCAGCTCCCAGCATTCCTCATGTGCATTCCTGCCACCCCAGAAAGGAAGCATCAGTGGCAATCCTCTTTGTGGCCACAGCGGCAGGCGATGGCCCCAACTCCAGGCTGATAAGCAGATCTACAGCCATATATACATACAGTTGTTGTATTTATGCAACTTATACATCATTTTTCCATACAATCTAATCCTGTGTCTTCGTCCCACATTTTCTCTTCAATTTCTTATTTTTAGTCCAATTATACCATTTTGTCCATACATCGTAATATTTGGAGTCTTTTTGTCCTTTTAGTTCAATAGTTAATTTATCCATTTTGGCACAGTCATATATCTTCTCCACTATCGTATTTTCCATGGGTGTTTGGGGCGGGATCCTTCCAATATTGTGCATATACAATCCTGGTCACTGTTGTAATATGCAATGATAGGTATTTGATATTTTGGGTTTGTTGTTTTTATGATTATGCCCTTCACATTTCTAGGGATGCACAGAGAGATTTGTATCTAGTCCTGAAGAAGTGATGGATGTCATTGATGAAGGGAAAACAAACCGTCATGTAGCTGTTACCAGTAAGCATTTATACATTACTAAGTCTGCACTTACATTCTAAAAACAAAATTACAATTACTGTTATGCTGAAATTACAATAATTTTAAATAATCAAGAAAATATATATTTTGCTCCTCAATTCATTAGTGTCTTCAGATTTTTTCTGTTACATAGATTAAATAGATTCCTGGATATGTGATTTCATTTGTTTTTTAAAGATGATGATTTACATTTTGAGGCTTAAGATTTTTGATCTTTGGATTTTAAAATACATATTGAACAAATGCTCTGCAGATCTTTGCTTCAAATGGAGATCAGCAGTTTCTTTTAAAATAAACATTTCATGGGATGTAGCCTTTATTGCCGAGCAATCAGGAGCATTAAACCCGAGTAAATGTTTTCAAGGTCAAATGTTTAAAAATGTATGGCCATTATTTTCTGAACAGTTAAGTAAGCAATATTCCACACTTATATAGGCAAACGTATTTCATGTGATGAAATGCAACTGTATAAGTACACTTGATTATAAATCATTATAATGTTTTATGATTTAAAATTATGATTAAATATTCTAGATTTTTTTTTCAGGTTTTTAACAAGTACATAAACTCCAAAGATATAAATGTATAATATGATGCGCTAGTCTTGAAGGGGCCTCCCTAGTACCTGTTGGTTAGTTACTATAAAGGAAGACACTGGGATGATCATGGTGGATCTAAAGGAGGCAGTGCAAGACAAATGGGCATGAAGAGGGCAGATCCATAGAGTGGCCAAAGGTTGTACATGACTGAATGATTGACAAGTTGAATCAGGCCTCCTTTAGGATACTTTGATTCAGATATAACCCATGTGTGGAGGTGAACAGTGAGTGGAAAATTTGATTTCCTTTTTGCCATTAGGTCTCCATTATAAACCAGTTTTTCATTTCCATACCAGATCTCTGGATGAACCAGAACAAGGTTGAAGGGAAAATCTGCATCCTTCCCTGGCTCTGGCCAATTAAAGAAAGGGAAAAACAAAACTTAGGGAGTTGATGCCTTAGCCATGCTAAATCAGGCATTAGAGGACAACCAGTCGACTTCAGGATTCATTTAAAATAGGTTCAACATAATGAAAGGTAACAGCAGAAGATTAGGTTGCACAGGCTCAATATACAAAGAGATACACTCTCCTAATACAATTCTAGCCTTATACTCTAGATTAGGCCTGTTAAACTAGCGGTCCAGAGGCTGGATGTATCACACACAGGCCATGCCCACCCTGGCTCTGCAAAGGCAAAAAATGTCATGATACATCATGTGAAGCTATTGAGTTTGACACCCATGCTCTGGATCAGGGGTGTCAAACTCAAGACCCGGGGACTGGATCTGGCTGGTGGAGTGCTCCGATCTGGTCCATGGGGCCACCCTGGAAACAGGAAAGGGCTGGTCCATGGTGCCTCTGTAAGCAAAAATGGAGCTCAGGAAGGCCCTCCTGAGTTCCATTTTCACTAGCAGAAGGTTGTAGGAAGCTGTTGTAGCCAAACAAAATGGCAATTTTTGCTGGCAGAGCACTTGGGCCACCACAGGCACATATAACACAAGTGAGGTCAAGTTGGCCATACTCTCCCTTTGCCCCCTGAGGTCAAACACAACCCTGATGTGGCCCTCAATGAGATTGCATTTGACACCCCTGCTCTCGATGGACCTGGGTTCTATGCTTTAATCCTGTCTGAATTTGGAAACAATTAAAACCACTTATTTTTTAAACTGTGCCAGAGTATATTTCCTCATACACTGTACAGGAGTCCAACACTTCATAAACCTATACCACCTCCAAAAACATGCCCCCTTCTTTCCCTAAACCCAACAGGTTACTTCAGTTCCCTCACTATACAGGTTGTCCTTGACTTTCCATGACAGTTGGGACCAGAATGTCTATTGCTAAGCAAGTTAGTTATTAAGAGAGTTGTCCCTGATTTTAAGACCTTTTTTGCCACAGTAAATCATGTGGTTGTTCAGTGAATCCAGCTTTAATTCACTCATTGGAAGCTAGCTGGGAAGGTTGCAAATGGTGATCACATAATACTTTGAGGCTTCAAACATCATAAATTGTTGTGGTCCACCAGTGGCCTGCGGAGATGGTGTCAGACAGTGAGGAGGATGGGGAGGAATCTGAGCCAGGCCTGGAGTCTAGAGAAGGCTTGGTGCCAGAGGCAGGGATACATCCAGGGCCATTGGGGAGGTCTGTCCCATCCCCAGAACTTCCAGGGACTGACATGAGCGAGGCAGAGGAACAGGAGGAGCCTGTTCTCAATGCGTACACACACAGAGCTGCCAAAAGGCAAGAACAGTTCCTGAGGAGAAGGACTACTTGAGACTAAGGCTTGGAGATTATTGGCCCCTCCCGTAGTTTATATAAGTGGAGAACATGAAAGGTTCGTTGCAGGAAGCAACTCAGTTCATCTCTAGGTCTCAACATTGCAACTCAGTTTTGTTTCTGTTTGGACTTGTCAAATTTTTCCTGCAAATTGGTCCTTGGCAAGGAAGGGCTGCCCATCACTGGCACTACCGGTGTGGTCCTGGCAATGGGCACGCACGTATCTGATGTGCCCGGGTGCACATGTCACCATGACATTTGGCTTCCTGTGCATGATGAATCCTGATCCGAAATGCAGTCACTTTTGAACTCCACCCTGGGATTAGAACACAAGTGTCAAACTCGATTACATCATGTGATGTATTGTGACATATTATGACTTTTTTGCCTTTGTGGAGCTGGGCTGGGCATACGTGTATGTGATGCATCTGGCCTGCGGACTACCAGTTTGACAGACCTGGATTACGATCTTCACCCCTCTTTTGTTAACAGGAATGCTGTCCCCATCCTGGGACACCGCAACAGTTCTTCCTCCTTTTTCCACAGCTGTTGGGCTGTGTAGTTCTGCTCCCCTGATTCCATTGTCTCTGCTGGAGACTACATCTCCCAGAAGCGCACTGCACTATCCTCCTATTCAGAGTTCCAGGGGCCCTGTAGCTTTCCATCCATAGAGTTACATAGGTTTTATTCAATGTCTTCTCAGTTTCATTAATGTGGCCATCTACCAGTCTTACTGTGGATGTTATGCATCAACTGGATACTAATTTTGCTGTACGAATATGGGCTTGATTGTACAGAATATGTGAGGATCAGGGTCCCTGTCAGGGCTCCTGTCAGACAATTCAATAAGTTCTTAGAAGGATACATATTGCTTTGGCACCCATGCAAACTTGGAAACAATTTCTGGAGAACTGCAATCACTGGTAAAAATAAGGAAATGAAATAAGGATGATGGTTTAATGGAATTTAGAAGAGATCGATTTAAAAAAAAAAAAAGCCTTAAAGAGCACAATTAGCTTATTGCATTTTATCTTCCTAGACATGAATGAACACAGTTCTAGAAGTCACAGTATCTTCCTAATTAATATCAAACAAGAGAATGTGGAAACTGAAAAAAAACTCAGTGGGAAGCTTTATCTGGTAGATCTTGCTGGGAGTGAAAAGGTAATGATCCTGTTACTGCTACACATAAAATTTTTGATTACCAGATAGGACCTTTTGGAATTCACGGCTTAGTATAATAAACCACAGTTGAAATGTATAAAGGCTGGTTTTACTTCTTTCCTTATATTTCCTATTTTCAAACCTCCCATCTCCCCCAGGGAGGGGCTAGATCAGGGGTGTCAAACTCATGTCGTCATGGTGTCATCACATGATGTATTGGCACCCCCCCCCTTTGCTAAACTGTAGGCTGGGTGTTTGACAGCCTTGGGTTAGGGGGTTGCCCTACAAGCAATTAAATAGCCTTGGATATAATATTTGCCAATTCAAAACAGTATTTCACTGTGTGTTGAGATAGGAAATAAGCCATTCCTAAATATCATATCTATTGTCTTAAGTAAATGAAACAATTACATATTTAAAGCAATCATGTAAACTGATGCAAATGTATTACCTTAATTGTCCAAACTGCTTCAGAAACAATGGACACAACTGGGAATAAAGCCTGAAGCAAACTCTGAATGGAGATCTGGAAAATTAAGGTTTTATTATACAAGAATCTGTAAAAATATGAGAATGATCTGAGAATGCATGCCAGTGTTTAGCTACAGTCAGACAGATTTGTCTTTCTAAGCTGCTTTGATGGATATCGGAAATGTAAGTGAAATTCATGAAATGTGAGTGAAATGCCATTTACTTAATGCAGTTTTGGATGAACTGAAAGTATTGTAGATTTTTCTGATGTCTGATTTTTCAGACAGTATTGTGTGTTTCTTCTAAATATAACATCATTGTTTTTATCTGACTTTTAAGAGTATGAACTCAGTTCATTTTCAATAATATGTTTTTTTCCCTGATAGGTCAGCAAAACTGGAGCTGAGGGATCTGTTCTTGATGAAGCTAAAAATATTAACAAGTCTTTGTCTGCACTGGGTAATGTGATTTCGGCATTGGCAGAAGGAACTGTAAGTCCCTCCCTCCCCCCTCTCCCCTCTTTCAACTTAAACTTAACATAAGTAGAATAAATAACCAGCATTGTATCAAAAAGCCACCAGCCCAGCATTGTCTCCGATGAAAGTATGTTAGATCCCATTGATAAATACATTCATGAATAAAGATGAACTTCTCATATATTTGCCTCATATTGTTTAGCTGATGCCACTAGGATAGCTAGCATAAGCAATTGGCTTCTGTGGAATGGTTTTTGCATGGGTTATGGTGTCTGTAGACACCCCATCAAGTTGTACAAATAAAACATTTGAACAAGCAGAAGATGTAGCTGAATAGAGATGAAAGCATGGGGAGTAAAAGCAGAAAACACAAAAGGCCCTTTAAATATTGAAGGAAAATAACATTGAGCAATTAAATATGTTATGTGTTTTTAAAATTATTATTTTAGCAATTAAAAATACCCTGAAAATTTATTGCACCTTTCCCCCACATGTATATCAAGATACATATTATATTTTTCCGAAGTCATTTATGTACAGAACTCAAAATTATAGTATGGCCAGTATATATTGTGTCAAAGTAAAAAGTTGAGGCTGTAATGTTATATTCTACTGTGTTAAAAAGGAGTCAAAAGTGAACTTTTTTTTTTACTTTTTCCACTTTTACTCTATACTTTTTTCTTTTCTCCCTTACTTCCCCTACTTTCCCATTATTTTCATTTTATTTGTACTTTATATTGTAATGAACTAATAAAGTGTTTTTTTAAAAAAAATAAATCCAAATTATAGCATTGCCAACAAATCTCAGCAACCACCTTTGAATGCTAGTGTGTGAGTGTAAGTGTTTCAACCTCTTATGTTTCTTAATTAGAAAACTCACGTCCCGTATCGAGATAGCAAAATGACACGAATTCTCCAAGACTCCTTAGGTGGTAACTGTAGAACCACCATTGTCATATGTTGTTCCCCATCCATTTTCAATGAAGCAGAAAGCAAGTCTACTCTAATGTTTGGACAAAGGTGAGCAAGCATAAATGTATTTTGAAAAGAAATCTGCCTTTTATTACTTATCTTTACTTTGTTACTGAAATAGGTTAAAATCAAAGTAACTGAAACAGATTATTTTAAGTATAAACTTCAGTAGAGACATGCCATATGTTGTATGAATAAAATGCAAAGGAATCATTATTTAAGGCTTAAGTAAAAAAGTCAAATTAGTATCTATACAAATATGCAGAGAGACTGATTAGTATCTATACAAACATACAGAGAGAGGCAGACAGGCAGGCAGGCAAACACTATTTATTTTGATAAAGACAATAATTTAAAAAACTAATTGCTACTTCATATGCTGTATTATGTAGTAAAATGTGCTGAGAAATATGAAAGAGGGTTGTAAAAGATTTCACAGCAGAAATTACATTCACCATTGAATATAAAAATATTGATGGGCCTGAAAAATTTCACTAACAAGCAGCAATGATATTCTAATAGTTTTGAGAAAATGGTCAAGAATAAAATTGCACGTGCAGCGAAATAATTTTAGTTGTGATTTAATTTTATGCATCGATGCTTTACTGGTTCAGAGGATGATGTGACTGTATTGATTTTCTAGCAATTATGTTGATGTGAATAGCTATTTCTGCCATAAATTATAGATAGTTGAGTGTTACTAACGTTTTCTAAAACCTGTAAAAACATAGACGTCTAATCTTCCAGGCAGCATCAAACCACTGTTGTAACTTAGTGAAATTTCTTTCAGTGGCTTTGGTGGAGCAGAGAGTAAAGGTCTCACGTATAACATATTACAAATCCAACAAATGAAATGAAACATAGTTCTCCAATAAAATGCATTATGGTTGGTAGCAAAATAGAGAAAATGCCAATCACAATTCTATTTATTGTTAAAAATAACGTAAATAACACATCAACAGTCTGGAAATCTGTCAAATTAGATCTCACATCATTGCCAGGCAAGTACATATAGTGCTCCCTTATTGCAACTTGAATATTTCAGTCGACAGAAATGACTTGGGCAGTGTTTTCTGTTAGCTTTGTTCACTGGAGGAAGGAGAGATGAAGGAAGGAGAGATGAAGGCAGGAGAGATGAAGGCTGATATGTAATTGCTTTATTTCAACACCTCTAGTAGTTCTATCAGAGCATTAAGCACTAGGACGGGTCCCAACCTGTGGGGTGTAGCCCACTATTGAGTTGCGGCCTGTTGACCACTGGGCCATGTGAGTGGCTGGCCAATGTGTGTGTGTGTATGCGTGCATGCACATGATCTTCAATTGTGCTACTGTTGCTGCGGGTTGTAGCATTGCTGTGGGTGCAACCCCATTAGTGTGAACAAGTGCGCAGGTAAAGGTGCCTGCCCTCATCTCCAGACTGCCAAACCAGAAAGGTTGGGGAACTCTGCAGTCGGAGATAAATTGATAGCTATATAAAATAAATGATAAAACGTGAAACCACTGTATACATTACTGAACCTGAGGACAAATTTGTACTGCTTTTGCAACATTGGTTTATATCTGAATATTCACTTATTAAACAGAATGCATTAGCTGAGACTCTTTTGTCTGGGGGTTTTTTGGTGTTTTTTTGGACAGAGCGAAAACTATTAAGAATACAGTTTCTGTGAATCTTGAGTTGACTGCTGAGGAATGGAAAAAGAAATATGAAAAAGAGAAGGAGAAAAACAAGACATTAAAAAATGTTATCCAGCATCTGGAGATGGAACTGAATAGGTGGCGGAATGGTGAGTTCATTATTGAGAACCTCCGTTGAAAATTAAGCCAAATATTTGCAATGATAAAGTTTTCTCTTTGTATCTCTAGAAATATATCAATAGAGCCCATTCTAGGCAGTTTTATTGTGGTGCTATTTTCTTCATTAAGTATAAAACGTAGAACAAACATTGGCTCTGCATAATCCCCTTCTTGTGTGAGATGGTTTCAGTGCAGTGCAGGCTTAGATTAAACAAGAGGCATAGAAAAGTTTTTGTTAATACATTAGAATAGTAAAGCAAGAGTTATATTTTAATTTGTCATGAGCTTAAAAGCAAAAGTGTAGGACCCAAGATTTAGATGAAGGCATTCTCCATAATAAATGCATTGCATGATAGTAAAATCTGATTGCTGTTTCTGGGTTTGTAAACTGTAATATAACAAAAATGCTTTTATTGTGATAGGTAGGAAGAATACAAATTACAAATATAGAGGAAACACAATTTCATGATTAAAGCTGTAGCTTATAAACTAAACACTGTAGAGCTTTTCCTTCTCTAAAGTATGCCCATGGTCTTAAGTACCTGCTACTCCATCATCAGTGGTGGGCTGCTACCAGTGCGCCCTATAGCACCGCACAGGTAGGAACGCACTGATGACACAATTTTTGGCAATTTTTCCCCGCCGTCTCTGTGTCAGAAGAAGCCCTCTCGCTCGTCCTTGTCTTAATGCTGACCTTTATTCTTTGGCCGAAGCACAGCTGAGAAGCTCCTTAGCTGTGGTTCGGCTTGTAAGCATATGGGGAAGTGAAATTGCATGGTGGGACATGTGTGCGGATGCGCACCAGTAACACAATTCAACTAGAATCCACCCCTGTCCATCATCCTTCAATGGCTGTTGGTTTGCCCTTGGTGAGATGCTAGGTGTGGGATGGATTGTAACAGAGAAGAAATGCTTAATTCGTATTACTATAGAGATATAGAATGCAAAACCCAGAAAGAAAATACGGCCTAATCTGCTAAGGTATTCACTGTGTCAAAGAAGGAGATAGTCAGTTGAGCATGGTTGGTTTGGGAAAATGTGCGGTTGGCTTCTGTTAATTGTAGCATGGTTATCTGAGTACTCACAAGCATGCTGTTTAATGATCTGTTCAAGGACTTTTCTCAGGATAGATGTAAAGCTGCCATGTCTGTAGTTTCTTGGGTCCTCTGTCCTTTGTTAAAGATAAAGATAACATTTGGAGGATACTCTGTGATTTAGTATTCTAAATTACTTGTGTACTATTCAAAGTCATATGCATACACACCCCTAATTTTTGATATTATTGAATAGTTCACCCTTAGTAAAAATGTCACCCTTGTAGTTTAAGTTTCTGGATTTGAATGGCTTCTTAAAATACAAGAATCAAACATTGTGAATGTTGTTACAGTGATCCCTCGATTATCGCGAGGGTTCCGTTCCAAGACCCCTCACGATAATCAATTTTTCGCGATATAGTGGTGCGGAAGTAAAAACACCATCTGCGCATGCGCGCCCTTTTTCCATGGCCGCGCATGCGCAGACGGTAGAGTTTGTGTGGGCGGCGGGGAAGACCCAGGGAAGGTTTCTTCGGCCGCCCAGCAGCTGATCTGCTCGGCAGCGCGGCAGCAGCGAGGAGCCGAAGATCGGGGTTTCCCCGCCGCCCACGCAAAGGGGAAACCCCGATCTTCGGCTCCTCGCTGCTGCCGCACTGCCGAGCAGATCAGCTGCTGGGCGGCCGAAGAAACCTTCCCTGGGTCTTCCCCGCCACCCACGCAAAGGAGAAACCCCGATCTTCGGCTCCTCGCTGCTGCCGCGCTGCCGAGCAGATCAGCTGCTGGGCGGCCGAAGAAACCTTCCCTGGGTCTTCCCCGCCACCCACGCAAAGGGGAAACCCCGATCTTCGGCTCCTCGCTGCTGCCCGCCCGCCGCTCGCCCACCCGCCCACCGCTCGAGAGCAAGAGGGGGAGAGATAGAGAAAGAGAGAGAAGGAAAGAAAGAGATGAGAGAGGGAGGAAGAGAGTGTGAGAGAGGAAGAAGCAAGATAGAGAAAGAGAGAGAGAAAGAAAGATGAGAAAGGAAGAGAGTGACGTCATCGGGTGGGAAAATATTTTTAATTAATATTTTTTGAAAAATCGCGATATAGCGTTTCGCGAAGATCGAGATCGCGAAAATCGAGGGATCACTGTACTTTAAAGTACCTGCACACATACAGGTACATGACTATGATTAAGGCACTAGACTAGAAAATAGGGAGTTTGGGTCCTACCTTAGTCATGATAGCTTGCTGCCTGAGTTTGAGTCATCCTCAAAGAATTAGGTATGTTCACTGCCTTCAGTTTTAATAAAAGAATAATAAAGGGGGCATTCAAAATCTACAATAAATTGCAATTCAGCAAGTTTGGGATAAATTATATTCTTTTTTTAATATGTTTTAATGGCATCTTTAATATTTTCTGGTTAAGAGTAATCATTTTCAGCCTCTAATTTCTACAGCCCCTTTTCCTGCTATTTTTAAATAAGAATATTTCCAAAGTTTAAATTTCTCATGAGATCTAAAATTTAATTTCCCACAGTAAGGCTCAAGTATGTCAGGCTTTATTAAGTGCTGGAATCATTATAAGAGTTCACTTACATTTAGAAGCAAAAACGTGCCAGGATTTCAAGAATACTGAATAATAATGATGATCTCATATTTAACTATTAATTGACATTTTCTACATATGTTGGAATATTGCTTCTTATGCATGTCTCAGAGATCACCTACACTATGTTTCTAGAACTATTCATGGAGTTAATAGTGTTTATAGTGTAACCTTCCCCATATGGATTCCATATCAGGTAGGCCTTAATGCCAATGAACATATAAACATATACTCCACATGTAACCTAGTTAAGTCCATTTTAATCATTATTGCAGCAGGCTCTTCAAGCTGAGTTATAGTGCATATATGATTTATCAGTAGTCTTTGAAGTTGGCTTTTAGAAACAAAAAGATGGACTGCTGCCAAATTCTTTCTATTCGTACTGACTATCTCATCTATTTTTTTCCATTTGTAATCTTGTTTCTGAAGTTGTGTGTTTGATGTTTCAATAATATCAAAATGTTAAAAAAACTATACATATTTGGAATACCAAATTGGATTATCTTCCAAATATCATTTTTGTCTTTAATAAAGAAAAGGAGAAAGACCGAGGAAACTATAGACATTGCCTTTCCTTTTAAAATGATTTTTTCCTCTTAGGTTGGGTGCAGCTGACTCCCAATAACTATCTCTAAATCTATTTTCACCACGGAAATCTTACTCCTTTCTAGCCCATGCTGGTCAATCATTTAAAGGAAACCACAATAAGAATATTCATAGATAAACTGAGAACTTATGACACAGAATAGAATAGAATGGAATAGGAACAGGAACAGAACAGAATAACAATGTTGAACTAGAAGACCTCCAAGGTCTCCTCCAACTCCTCTTCTGTTCTGTTCTACCCTACCCTACCCTACCCTACCCTACCCTACTATACTCTATCTACCCTACCCTACTCTATCTACTCTGATATCTTGTGTGTCATGAGTTCCCAGTTTATCTTTATCCTCCTCCAAAGGATCTCCTCCCCGATCAGCTGGGGCTCGGAAGATGGCGGCCGCCAGCGGGCACATTCGGTGAGCCGGGGTGCATATTCAGCGAGCCGGCGTGGATATTTAGTGAGCCGGCGTGCATACTCGGTGGGCCGAAGGTTCTTCATCTTGATGCCCGATTCCTGTGCGGCGTCCTCCCCCTGTTTTTTGCTGTGGGAGAGCGGAGAGCTGAGAGCCCCGATCAGCTGGGGCTCGGAACATGGCGGCCGCTGTGGAGTGAGTGAACTGCCCCGCCTCCGAGTTCTCTCCCTGAGTTCCTCTCTCGCTCCGGGAATGTTCCCACGCCGAGATTGAGGCTGGGGGGACGAGTGAAGGAGTTTGGGGTGAGATTCGCAAATGAACAAGCTGGTGAGTCGGGTGAGCCGATCGAGTTGACTGTGTTGGAGGAGGACACTCTTGAGGACAATGCGACCAGCCAGGCAGACCGGGACGCTGAGCAGCTGTGCGGTGGGTGCGCTCGGCGCTGGAGGAGACCTGGCGGACGGAGAACTGACCATTGCAATAGGAGAGAGGAGACTGAAAGGAGATCAAGGGAGGAGGACTGGTAGAGCAAGGTCTGGTGGTGGGAGAGTTATACAGACATGGACACCCCCTCCCTATTCTGGGGGGGGGGGAGAGAGAGATGCTGAATGATCCTTGACTTTTGAATAACCTCTGCCCCTGAGAACTGGGCACTTTGAGAAACTTGGCACTTTTGAGAAACTTGGCACTTTGAAAAACTTGGCACTTTGAAAAACTTGGCACTTTGGGAAACTCAGCACGTTGAGAACTTTAGCACTTTTATTAGTTGCTGCTGACCGGATTCCCTAAATGAATTGAATCATTCACTATTACCTATATTTGTATTTTCTGTATTTTTATTGTTATTTTTATTCAGTTTTATATTTATAGGTTTTTTAAAATTTGATAAATTTAGATATTTTTCTTATTGTATTTTAATAATCAAGTTAATCTATTTTAATTATTACTAATTTAATCTTAATATTATTGGGGGGTTTCTTAATGAATGGATGACTGGGGTGTATGTAATATTGTGCATAGGATGAATGATTGGTGTGACTGTGATGGTTGGAGTAGGTGGGGTTGTGGTATGCATGAGATGAATGAAAATAGTATGAACGACAGATTTGGCCCACCTGACGCTCGGGAGACAGGAGAGGAAGGGGCACTGATCTCTGGGGTGGCAGAGGGTCGGAATATTCCAGTGTTGCTGGGGAGAGGCAGATATGGCGGGGGCCACAGAGTTAGCCGTTCCAGGGGAACGGGGGATCGTTGCTTAATAACGATCCCTTGTTCTGGCTCTGTGAGCCCAATCTTGGGTACTGGTGATGAATGTAACTCTGGCCCTGGGCTCAGGTTGCTGCTACTCAATGCCAGGTCGGTGGTAAATAAAGCTCTCCTCATCCGGGATTTGATCCTGGATGAGGAGGCCGACCTGGCATGTATTACTGAAACCTGGCTGGGCCCAGAGGGGGGTGTTCCTCTCTCTGAAATTTGCCCAGCTGGGTTTCAGATATGGCATCAACCTCGACCCCAGGGAAGGGGGGGAGGAGTGGCTATTATAGCCAGGGAGAGCCTTTGCCTACGTAGACTCATTGCTCCGGAAATTGCGGGTTGCGAGTCTCTCTTGATGAAGTTGGACTTAGGGGTTCAGGTGGGCTTATTTCTCACGTACCTGCCTCCCAGCTGCGTGTCAAAAGCCCTGCCTGTGCTACTCGAGGAGGTAGCCGGGTTGGCGGTGGAGTTCCCCAGACTTATTGTCTTGGGGGACTTCAACCTGCCGTCACTCGGCGAAACCTCGGGGTTGGCACAGGAGTTCATGGCCACCATGACAGCCATGGACCTGACTCAAGTAGTACGGGGTCCGACTCATGAGGGGGGGCACGCACCTGACATGGTATTCCTTTCCGAGCAATTGAGCAATGGTCTGAGACTAAGGGGCTTAGAAGCAGTGCCTTTGTCATGGTCAGACCATTTTCTACTACGGCTCGACTTCCTGGCTCCAATCCTTCCCCGCAGGGAGGCGGAACCAATGAAGATGTTCCGCCCCAGACGCCTAATGGATCCAGAGGGTTTCCAGACGGCGCTTGGGGTCATTCCAGAGGCACTCATCCACAGTTCGGCGGAGTCTCTTGCGGAGGCCTGGAATACGGCTGCTGCGGAGGCTCTCGACCGGATTGCGCCTTTGCGACCTCTCCGTGGCGCTAGACCCCGTAGAGCCCCATGGTTCAACGAGGAGCTCCGGGAGTTGAAACGCCAAAAGAGACGTCTAGAGAAGCGATGGAGGAAGAGTAGGTCTGAATCTGATCGAACACTTGTAAGAGCTTTTATTAAGACTTACAAAGTGGCGCTCAAGGCGGCAAGATGCGCGTACCATGCCGCCTTGATTGCATCAGCGGAATCCCGCCCGCCCGCTCTGTTTAGGGTGACCCGCTCCCTTCTTAACCAGGGGGGAGTTGGGGAGCCCTTGCAGAGTAGTGCCGAGGAGTTTAACACGTTTTTCGCTGATAAAGTCGCTCAGATCCGGGCCGACCTCGACTCCAATTGTAAAACAGAGTCGACTGACAACGAGTCAGTCAAGGTGACTGGGGCACGTACTTGTCCACCTGTCTGGGAAGAGTTTGATCTGGTGACACCTGATGAAGTGGACAAGGCCATTGGAGCTGTGAGTTCCGCCACCTGTTTACTGGATCCGTGTCCCTCCTGGTTGGTCTTGGCCAGCAGGGAGGTGACACGGAGCTGGGCCCAGGAGATTACCAATGCTTCCTTGGGGAGGGGAGTTTTTCCATCACTCTATAAAGAAGCGCTTGTGCGCCCCCTCCTCAAGAAGCCCTCCCTGGACCCAGCAGTACTTAACAACTATCGTCCAGTCTCCAACCTTCCCTTCATGGGGAAGGTTGTCGAGAAGGTGGTGGCACTCCAGCTCCAGCGGTCCTTGGAAGAAGCCGATTATCTAGGTCCCCAGCAGTCGGGCTTCAGGCCCGGTTACAGCACGGAAACCGCTTTGGTCGCGTTGATGGATGATCTCTGGCGGGCCCGGGACAGGGGTTTATCCTCTGTCCTGGTGCTCCTCGATCTCTCAGCGGCTTTCGATACTATCGACCATGGTATCCTTCTGCACCGGTTGGAGGGGCTGGGGGTGGGAGGCACTGTGCTTCAGTGGTTCTCCTCCTACCTCTCTGGCCGGTCGCAGTCGGTGTTAGTGGGGGGTCAGAGGTCGACTCCGAGGTCTCTCCCTTGTGGAGTACCCCAGGGGTCGGTCCTCTCCCCCTTGCTATTTAACATCTACATGAAACCGCTGGGTGAGATCATCCAAGGACATGGGGTGAGGTATCATCAATATGCCGATGATACCCAGCTTTACATCTCCACCCCATGCCCAGTCAACGAAGCGGTGGAAGTGATGTGCCGGTGCCTGGAGGCTGTTGGGGCCTGGATGGGTGTCAACAGACTCAAGCTCAACCCGGATAAGACGGAGTGGCTGTGGGTTTTGCCTCCCAAGGACAATCCCATCTGTCCGTCCATTACCCTGGGGGGGGAATCATTGACCCCCTCAGAGAGGGTCCGCAACTTGGGCGTCCTCCTCGATCCACAGCTCACATTAGAGAACCACCTTTCAGCTGTGGCGAGGGGGGCGTTTGCCCAGGTTCGCCTGGTGCACCAGTTGCGGCCCTATCTGGACCGGGACTCATTGCTCACAGTCACTCATGCCCTCATCACCTCGAGGTTCGACTACTGTAATGCTCTCTACATGGGGCTACCTTTGAAAAGTGTTCGGAAACTTCAGATCGTGCAGAATGCAGCTGCGAGAGCAGTCATGGGCTTACCCAGGTATGCCCATGTTTCACCATCACTCCGCAGTCTGCATTGGCTGCCGATCAGTTTCCGGTCACAATTCAAAGTGTTGGTTATGACCTTTAAAGCCCTTCATGGCACTGGACCAGAATATCTCCGAGACCGCCTTCTACCGCACGAATCCCAGCGACCGATTCGGTCCCACAGAGTGGGCCTCCTCCGGGTCCCGTCAACTAAACAATGCCGGTTGGCGGGCCCCAGGGGGAGAGCCTTCTCTGTGGCGGCACCGGCCCTCTGGAACCAACTCCCCCCGGAGATCAGAACTGCCCCTACTCTTCCTGCCTTCCGTAAACTCCTCAAAACCCACCTTTGCCGTCAGGCATGGGGAAACTAAACATCTCCCCCTGGGCACGTTGAAGTTATATATGGTATGTCTGTATGTGTGTATGTTAGTACAGGGGATTTTCTTAAACTTATAATATTTTAATTAATTGGATTGTATTGGATTGTTTTTCACTTGTTGTGAGCCGCCCCGAGTCTTCGGAGAGGGGCGGCATACAAATCCAAATAATAAATAAATAATAAATAAATAAATAAATTGCATCTGCAGAATTGTAATAGTTTTGCATAGTTGGATATCTCACTATAAATGTCTTGGATAAATCAATGGATTACATACTGTATGAAGTCTTAGCAAGAAATGTTTACACATTTACCATGGATTGTAAGAAAAAAAAGTTGATCCAGAGAATCTTGTTTCTATGGAGATGCCAATGAAAGAGGTCATTTGACATGAGAAAGTCCTTGCAAGAACTCACCATTGAGAGAAACATGAACAAACTAGCCCTTTCTTGTAATTAATGCCACCCAGTTATTGAACAATTTGGTAGTTGTTCAGAACACTAGAAGTGATTTTGTGTCTGCAGAGACAAATGACAGCTTACAAAAATCAACCCTAACTCAGGCAAGAGGCTGCATCAAATACTTGGGTCCAATCCAAAAAAATCAAATTAATAATGATCAGATGGAGCAAGAGAGAGAGGGAGAGAGGGAGGGAGATAGACTTCCATTTAGAAACATGCTCTAGAGGAACGAATGATGACTTTGAATAATCCAGCTGTATTAATTTATAGTTCCAACTGTCTGTGCTGATGGCAAAATTAAATTCCTTAAAAAATATCTACAAGTATCAATAGGAGTGATGAAGCAAAGGTAAAAATTGAGGCTTACTCTCTTATGATTTGATGTGTCTTCAGGAGAGGCGGTACCAGAGGAAGAGCAGATCAGTGCAAAAGACCAGAAGAACTTGGAGCCATGTGACAATACGCCTATCATTGATAACATTGTTCCAGTTGTTGCCAGCATCTCATCTGAGGAGAAGCAGAAATATGAAGAAGAGGTTACTAGTCTCTACAGACAGCTGGATGATAAGGTCTATTCATAATTTCTTTCCGATTGTTTGTTGGTCATACATTATTAATATTTATTCATAACTAAAATTAGTGTGTGCTTCAAACTTTACAAAACATATTATGTACTATAATATTATATATACAGTGTTCCCTTGATTTTCGCGGGTTCGAACCTCGCGAAAAGTCTATACCATGGTTTTTCAAAAATATTAATTAAAAGTACTTTGCGGTTTCCCCCCCTATACCGCAGGGTTTCCCCGCCCCATTACGTCATATGTCATTGCCAAAATTTCGTCTGCCTTTAATAAATATTTTTTTTAATAAACTTTAATAAATAAACATGGTGAGTAATAATCTAAATAGTTGCGAAGGGAATGGGAAATTGCAATTTAGGGGTTTAAAGTGTTAAGGGAAGGCTTGTGATACTGTTCATAGCCAAAAATAGTGTATTTACTTCCGCATCTCTACTTCGCGGAAGTTCGACTTTGGCGGGCAGTCTCGGAACGCATCCCCGCGAAAATTGAGGGAATACTGTAAAGCACAACCAGTATTTTCATTCTGACAAGCTTGCTATTTAGTTCTGCCGGAACTGATGAATTAAAATTGTTTCTTTTAAACCCCAAGTAATCAGTCAAATAATTAAATAACTTCTTACTGAAAGACAGTGAGAGATAACCCTAAAAGCTACACAACCTGCACAAGGTTGCAGTAATATATGTAGAAATCCAGCAACTTTGATAGGTTATAGATCTGAGGGGTTTTCTCCCCCCCCAGTAATGTAATAAAATTATATCTAGAACAAGGGTGTCAAACTCAAGGCCAGAGGCTAGATCCAGCCCATTGGGCCACCCTGGGAAAAGGAAAGGACTGGCTCACTGTGCTTCTGCCACTGACAACACAGCTTGGGAGGGCTGCACACGGCCCTCCCGAGCTCCATTTTCTTTGGCAGGTGGGGGCAGGAGGCATCTGCACCTACTTACATTTTGGGGATCCAGCAAAGGATGTTGCTGGTGGTTATTGGCTATGCAAATGTAGCTGGCTTTAATTAAATATGGGTTAATCTATAGAATAATTTTCCTATTCTGCAACATTTAAAATCACAAAGTTTACAAGATGTTTGGGTACCATGACCAAAATATACTGCTCAAAAGGGGACACTTAAACGACACAATATAACTCCAAGTAAATCAAACTTCTCTGCAATCAGACTGTCCACTTAGGAAGCAACACTGATTGACAATCAATTTCACATGCTGTTGTGCACATTCAACTTTGTACAGAACAAAGTATTGAATGAGAATAGTTCATTCATTCAGATCTAGGATGTGTTAGTTGAGTGTTCCCTTTATTTATTTTTTTGAGCATTATATTTGAGGATTTCAAATTGGGTACCCGCAGACCTTACAAAGTCAGTCACAGTTATTTGGAGACAAATAAAAACATGTCTTGTGATCAAAAAATAATAACATCTATGTAGAGACTCTTGTCCAATATATGCCTACATATGTTAATGAAATCATACATATATTTAGAAATATGCACAGTAGCTTTATTAAGATGATATGCCAGTTGGATGATTATTTATTAAATTGTCCAGGTCTATAAAATTTGCTTTCAGATATATGTACAGGTATTGTAGGGACATCTGGGCATTTTGCTTTCACAAGTTACCAATATTTTATTTTATAAGGCTTGTACATTGTTCTACATGGAGAAAATCTAGCTAAGTGAAGATTAGGAATTGAAAATGACTTGACAGCATATTAATGCTGCTCTAATAGCCAGCCAACATTGAGCATATTACAATCCTATCATAGTTAAGATAAAAACAGGAACATGAATACATGATGCTACTATGCTACTATAACGATAATCTATTCTCACACAATAGTAGTCTCTCTCAATTCATCTCCCATAAAAAGGCTGCCAAAAATGGTCAGGTTTTTATTTCCTTCCTGTATCCTAATAAGATCAAAGGAAGTTAAAGTCTAGGTGCTCTAAGGGATGGAAAGCAGCTAGAGAGGAGGCCTAGAACCTTATTCATCAGGGATCCTCAACTCCCATGCCATAGACCATTACTAGTCCATGCTCATAGCTTGTGGTGAGCAGCAGGTGAGTTAATGTGCATATACAGTTTCCTAAATCGCATGCTCCTCCCCTCCAGATCCATGGAAAAATTTTCTTCCACAACACTGGTCCCTGATTGGGGACCACAGTTATACGTGACAGGCTATAAGTGAAGGGTCCTCTCTCTGATTGGACAGAAACTATAGGAAGTAACTAGTCTCATAAATGTCCAGGTCCTCAGCTGTTCGTTCAACTCCCATAAACCAACCAGTGACTCAAAGTAGTAGCATTATGTGGCCAAACCAAGTTGTTATTCAGGCTGATGCATTCTGAAACGTTCTGTAGTTTTGCAGTGGTCTTTGTAGGCAGTGACTATAATTCTTTAAAGTAGGAACATTTTGATCTTGCAGCAAACAGTACAATAAAGAAACATGACACATTTATACCTTCATGTTGAAGAACGGTACAGTTTTACAGCAACAAAGGTTTCATTATATGAAGTTTCATAAACAAAATAAGGAATTCTTAATAATCAGACCAAATATATTTATATATGAAATGTAAGATTTTGTAAGATAAACAGATGGAATTGAGGTGTCTTTAGAATCAGCTGCTGATTTAAAATACTATTAACTAGTAGAATAATGCATATGATAGAATAAAAACCAGAGGAATCCATTGTTATGTCAAAGATATTTCTGTGTTCTGTAGAATCAGTCTTACACTGGGGACTAGACAAGATAGATTTATGATTCTACTTGCTTGCATCTGTTAGAATGATACATTTTAGTGATAAAGATTGGAACAAAGTTCTATAGTCTGCAAATTAGGTGTGATGGGGTTTTCCCCGCCACGATGCAACAATGGTACATTCGGTTTCCATAGTATTTTAAATTTGATGAAATACTGCATCCACTTTTATATTGATATATTAGCTAGTGAGGCAGGAATCAGAAATTCTCAGGATGAACATAACTATTATGTGAATACTGAATGTATTTGCCTCAGTCTTAATGTTAGGAAAGGAATGGCTAAATTTCCATTGACTTGAAAAGACGGCCTAGAATTTAGTCCCCTGGAGGGAAGGAAGAGAGAGAAGGGGTGGGGGATGAAAAAAAATAGCTTGGCTTTGTGTTCTGCATATTTATGACTTTTCTGTTTAGTGCAATAAAGCAATTAAATTAGCTGAGTTTGGTCTGTGAGCTTCTGCTTAGAAGCAAATTCCTGAATATAGAGGGAAGTATCTGGAAAGTCAAGACTTATTGCCATGCCTAGTGTGGAAGCTAGGCATAAAAATGCATCAAGGCATAAAAATGGTAGAAATAGAAAAAACAATCCTTTTTTGTCCACTGCAGGATGATGAAATAAACCAGCAGAGTCAATTGGCTGAGAAATTAAAACAACAGATGTTGGATCAAGATGAAGTAAGCGTTTTATTTTATTATTTTTATATGTTATTATTTTATATTCTATATATTTTATTATTTCTTACTTATATATTCCCCAAGATTAATGCAATACAAATACAAAATTTTAAAGACAAAACAAAGCCAAAAACACCTGAAAAGTTTAATAATAAGAATAAAGTCTACATGAAACCGCTGGGTGAGATCATCCAAGGGCATGGGGTGAGGTATCATCAATATGCAGATGATACCCAGCTTTACATCTCCACCCCTTGTCCAGTCAGCGAAGCAGTGGAAGTGATGTGCCGGTGCTTGGAGGCTGTTGGGGTGTGGATGGGTGTCAACAGACTCAAACTCAACTCGGATAAGATGGAGTGGCTGTGGGCTTTGCCTCCCAAGGACAATTCCATCTGTCCTTCCATTATCCTGTGGGGGGGGGATCATTAACCCCCTCAGAGAGGGTTCGCAACTTGGGCGTCCTCCTAGATCCACAGCTCACATTAGAGAAACATCTTTCAGCTGTGGCGAGGGGGGCATTTGCCCAGGTTCATCTGGTGCACCAGTTGCGGCCCTATTTGGACCGGGAGTCACTGCTCACAGTCACTCATGCCCTCATCACCTCGAGGCTTGACTACTGTAATGCTCTCTACATGGGGCTACCTTTGAAAAGTGTTCGGAAACTTCAGATCGTGCAGAATGCAGCTGCGAGAGAGCATGGGCTTTCCTAAATATGCCCATGTCACACCAACACTCCGCAGTCTGCATTGGTTGCCGATCAGTTTCCGGTCACAATTCAAAGTGTTGGTTATGACCTATAAAGCCCTTCATGGCACCGGACCAGAGTATCTCCGGGACCGCCTTCTGCCGCACGAATCCCAGCGACCAGTTAGGTCCCACAGAGTTGGCCTTCTCCGGGTCCCGTCAACTAAACAATGTCGTTTGGCGGGACCCAGGGGAAGAGCCTTCTCTGTGGCGGCCCCGACCCTTTGGAACCAACTCCCCCCAGATATCAGAGTTGCCCCCACCCTCCTAGCCTTTCGTAAGCTCCTTAAAACCCACCTCTGTCGTCAGGCATGGGCGAATTGACATTTTCCCTCCCCCTAGGTTTATAAAATTTATGTATGGTATGCTAGTATGTATGATTGGTTTCTAAATTGGGGTTTTATAAATTAATTAAATATTAGATTTGTTACATTGTATCATTATTGCTGTGAGCCGCCCCGAGTCTGCGGAGAGGGGCGGCATACAAATCTGATAGATAGATAAATAAATAAATAAATAAATAAATAAAGTATTGATGACTCCAACAAACCACAATTATTGCTAGAAATCGGACAACCTTTATAGTGCTTGATCAAGTTAGGTTTAACAGAATAACAGAGGTGGATTTTGGAAATTTCTAGACTAACCTCCTGCTTAGGCAAGAAACCCTACCTGTACCATTTCAGACAAATTGTTATCCAATCTCATCTTAAAAACTTCCAGTGATGGAAGCTCTTCCAGTCATTAATTGTTCTGTCAGAAAAATTGTCCTGGTCATTTAATATTTTTATCTTTCTTGATTTGGAATAAAATTGAATATAACACTTTTGAATTATTTTATTTTTGTCCACCATTTTTGCTACTTAATCTCAATCGCTCTGTTTCAGCTATTGGCTTCCACCAGAAGAGATTATGATAAAATACAAGAGGAACTCACTCGTCTTCAGATTGAAAATGAAGCTGCAAAAGAGGAAGTTAAAGAAGTTCTCCAGGCTTTAGAGGAACTAGCTGTTAATTACGACCAGAAATCACAAGAAGTGGAGGACAAGATGAGAGCTAATGAACAGCTGACAGATGAACTTGCACTGAAAACAGTAGGAACAATCCTTATTAATCTTCATTCCTAGATACTAATTTGTAGATACCTTCTATGAATCCCAACTAAGACCTCATTAAACACCCCAGAGAAATTCAGCTGTTTGAAGTGTTCATTAAAACAAAAAGAGAATTTTCTTTAGCAAACTGTTAAAGAACTAGTATTGTGAATATTGTCAGCATGTCAGTTGTCATTTGCCAGTTTGTTGTTGCAGTGAATGCTGAAATCTTTAAAACAGGTATAATGCAGTATAATAATTTTCTGCTGGAAAATATATGAGAAGATCATTATTATTACCTTATTTCCCATTGCATGGTGGATGCTTAATAGCAAAAGAATTGGTCGCAGAGATGGCATTCTATTTTCTTTAAGTTTTTGATCTGCTTTAGCTACTAGCAGAATAGCAATTTCTGTATGTGTACTTCTATGCAAGTTTTAAAACGGAAGCTATTTCTACCTTCCACTGATTCTACCTTGAGTTTCCAGAATGTGTTGCTGGGACTTATTTATCTGCCACATAATAGCTAGGTTATGGTCTTTTTCATTTAATGCCTCTTTTTAATGCCTACCTTTAACTGGGAGATATAGAGTAAGGGCATAGTTCTGGATACCTCATCTTTTCTAAGTGTCTGTAAGACATGAAATAAATATACATACTTGAGCTTAAATATAAAACTACCTATCTGATCTACAATTCTGGGGTGACTCTTAATTTAATGAGAGCAAATATGAATGAATTTAACAAAATGAATGAAGGTACCAAAATTGAATGGGTTTGGTGGTTTTTTTTGCATAATAGTAGAGAGCTTGTCTATTGTTTATATCCCAAGTGAAAAGTAATGTTCAATTTGAGGCTTCTTTATAAAATAGATTGTGGGTGTTTGACTCATAGCATTAAGATTTTAGGAATCAGTGTCTTTCCAAATACATCCAATGTAGAAAATGTAGCATAATCTTCTAAAATAAATTTTTAAAAGTGTGACATGCAATTGATTTTCATCATAATTCACTATGTAAACTATTTTTATTCTTATTATTTTGCAGTCTGCTCTGTCAAGTACGCAAAGAGAACTGGGACAGTTGCAAGAACTTAGTAATCATCAGAAAAAGAGAGCTACTGAAATATTGAATTTATTGCTTAAGGATCTGGGAGAGATTGGGGGAATCATTGGTACTAATGATGTGAAAACAGTAAGTTGTTGGTATTGTAGGAAACAATACAGCAAGGGAGAAATATTTCAACTTCAAAAATAATGATGAAATTAAAAATAATCCTTGAGGATAGTAAACCAGATAGTGAACCATAGCAAAAGAGATGAAAATTAACAAGGTGGTGTCTGTGGCATTGTGTTCTGCATCCCACTTTTTAATAGCTACATTGATGTCATGTATTTGATATTATATAGCTGTTACTCATTAGTTGAGCATCTCCTAGATGTGTATATCTTCCAAATATTTAGCAGTGACTATGTTGGCTGAAAATTCTGGGAAGCTCACGTATCAGAAAGATGCAAAGGCTAGACTATACATACAGTACATAACAATTAAATAAAATCTAAGTAAAGTATCAGATTTGATCCCAGTGAGGGATAAGCAGATTATATGGAGTACATTTGATTGATACATTTAGTCAATATACTTTTTTTTTTACTATTGCATTCTCTTTCTAAATAAACCTTCTTTATTGGAATTAGACACTTTTGGCACCGAAGGTTGGTAACTTTATTTCAGGATAGGCTTTTATTAGAGCCAGAATTATAGGGAGAGGGAAAAATAATGGAATTGTATACAACAGAACCAATACTCATGTCTGTATAAAGAAGTTTCATATTTTTATGTAATGAATAAAAATAAAAAGTACTTTCACTATCTGATGAGCAGGTCTTGAGAACTCATGATGATCCTTCCTTCCTTCCTTCCTTCCTTCCTTCCTTCCTTCCTTCCTTCCTTCCTTCCTTCCTTCCTTCCTTCCTTCCTTCCTTCCTTCTTTATTGGATTTTTATGTCGCCCCTCTCCGAGGTCTTGAGACGCCTTACAACAGTGATGGTGAACCTTTTTTTCCTCAGGTGCCGAAAGAGCGTACACGTGCGCTATCGTGCATGTGCGAGTGCCCACATCCATAATTCAATGCCTGAGGAGGGTAAAAAGAGCTTTTCCCACCTCCTGGAGGCCCTGTGGAGTCTGGAAATGGCCTATTTCCCAACTTCTGGTGGGCCCAGTAGGCTTGTGTTTCGCCCTCCCCCCCGGAGGCTCTCTGGAAGCCAAAAACACCCTCTCAGAGCCTCTGTGTGAGCCAAAAATCAGCTGGCCGGCACACGTATGCATGTTGGAGCTGAGCTAGGGCAACAGCTCACGTGCTAGCAGATATGGCTCCATGTGCCACCTGTGGCTCTCGTGCCATAGGTTCGCCATCACTGGCTTACAACATATGGAAATAAAACAGTAAAATACAATAATATCAAATACAAAGAAATATTGTTATTGTTATTATCGTATGGCATTGTTACAATAGTCAGGAGACCGCAGTGCTATTGCAAAGTTATAGTTTGGCTTGCCAAGGTACCAGCCCTGGTACAGGAAATGCGCATTTCCCAAGGTGCACTCCATAGGAGGGTGAGCTGGCTTCTCATCAGAGAGAAGGATGAACATCTCTTCCTCCAGCATTACTCAAGGCCCCTCCCTTCCCAGAGCTACCTTGCAAATGGGCACCTCAAAAAGGAAAGTACAATGCCGTCAGGAATCTGATTGATGGCATAGGGCATCAGCTTGTCTCCCCACTGAAGTTGTACCTATCTATCTACTTGCATAGAATATGCTTTCGAGCTATGATGGATGGATGGATGATTGGATGGATGGATGAATTGAATTTAAATTACTGCCTATTCATACAAAACGACTCAAGGTGGCTTACAAAACCATAAAACCTCATATTAAAAAATCAGCAAAACCAATAAAAAAGAAAAACATATAATAAAATTACCCCCCATTTAATGGTCTCCATTCTGCTCTGCTTTTTCCAGGTTGACTGTCAGAATCAGGTGTTCAGCACCTTCTGACAGAGTCTTAGAGTTTGAGCCATTCTAATCTCTGGGGGAATAATGTTTTAGAGCAGTGATTGTGAACCTTTTTCATTCGCATGCCAAAAGAGTGTGTGTGCATATGCTAGCATGCACGAACATGCCCACACCCATTCTCTTCCCCCATGCATGTGCGCGCACACACACACTGCCCCTGCACATGTGCACATCTCCCCCATCCCCACGAATACACACAGGCCTCATTGAAGCCTGGGATGGTGAAAAAAATGGCCAAATATCAAATCAGAAGTTCAGAAAAACGGACCTGGTTTGCCCGTTGTGCTGCTTTCCTGAAGCCCTAGAGTGAGAAAAAGAGCACAACGGGTAAAACGGATGTCTGTTGAAAATGACTGTTTGACCATTTTGTGTACTCCGGGGCTTCAGGGAAGCTTCTCTGAAGCCTCTGGAGGGTGAAATGGCCTTCCCCAAGTTCGGAAATCAGCTGGCCAGTGCGTGCATGAATGCTGGGGCTAATATAGGGCAACACCTTGTGTGCTCTCCAATATGTCTCTGTGTGCCACTTGTGGCATGCGTGCTATAGGTTCACCATCACTGTTCTAGAGAGAGGGAGAAGGCCCTTCTTCTGGGTCCCCGCTCTGATGGGTCTGGTAGATGTGAACGGCAAGAGACGGTTCCTCAGATAATCTGGTCCCAAGCCATGAAGGGCTTTAAAGATGACAATTAGCACCTTGAATTGAACCCAGAAGCAAATCAGCACCAATGCAGCTTCTGCAGGAGAGGTGATACATGAGGCTTCCAGAAAACCATGTGGGCCTCTGCATTTTGCACCAAATGGAGCTTATGGATGCTCTTTAAGTGGAGCCCCATGTAGAACACGTTGCAATAGTCAAGACGGGAAGTGACTAGGGCAGTTATGGCGAACCTCTTTTGGTTTGCATGCCAAAAGGGTGTGTGTGCATGTGCGAACATGCTCACACATGCACACACCCATTCCCTACCCCCATATGCTCACTCCCTGTGCTGCCCCTGTGTGTGTGCATAATCTCCCCCATTCTCGAACATGCACACACTGAAGCATGGGGTGGTAAAAAAAACAGCCAAATGAGCAACTTTGGGGCTTCAGGAAGCTTCTCTGAAGCCTCGGAGTGTGAAAAACAGGCCAATGGGCAAACAGGAAGTTCAGAAAATGGAGTTCAGGTTTCTCTGTTATGCTGTTTGTCCCGGAGTGTAAAAAACAGCACAACAGGCAAACTGGAAGTCCATTTTTCCAAACTTACAGTTTGCCCATTGGGCAGTTTTTTGCACTCCTGGGTTTCAGGGAAGCTTCCCTGAAGCCTCCAATGGGCAAAATGGCCTTCCCCAAGGCTGAAAATCAGCTGGCTTGCATGTGCATGCACTGGAGCTGACATGGGACAATGCCTTGCACGCCCTCTGATATGGCTCCGTGTGCCATAGGTGGTAGTTGTGCCATAGGTTCGCCATCACAGGACTAGGGCACGAGTGACTGTGAATAGGGATTGTTGGTCCAGAAAAGGGTGTAACTGGTGCACAACCTGCAGTTGCACAAAGGCCCTTCTGGCCATGACTGCCACCTGCTCTTTGAGCAGGACTCATTAGTCCAGGGAGAACCCCAAAATTATACACAGGCTCTGTTTGTGGTAATGTCAAGAACAAAAGTGGCAATTCTCCCTGGGCCAAAGAACCCCAAACAGAGAGCCACTTGGTCTTGCCAGGGTTCAGTTTCAGCCCCTTGCTCCCGATCCAGCCCCTCACAGCCTCCAGGCACTGTGAGAGGGAGGTCATGGCATCGCTTAACTCACCATGTGCACCATGGGCTGTTATAGGTGAACAGAAGCTGAAGTGAGTGGTAGGAACTCACTTGCTTTGCTTGAACTGCTGGAGCTGAGACTAGTTCCACTGTTGTTAAGCCACTGACTGACCCACTGGGCCTGAGAATGTATGATGTAATAAAGATGTAGTGTTGTGGCATCACAGTGTAGACTGCAAGGGATATAAACTATAACAAATCCTAAAAAGTGTTACTCAGATTCAAAAACCTGTACTAGCAATTTAATACCTATTTCTACCCACAGGTAAATGGGGGGATGGGGATCCATAAGTGACAGATGTTAGGGAAGAACAGTATATATATATATCATGCCAATTTCAGTAATAAGTACAGACGTCTATATCTCTGTTCAGATAGTTGTTAAAAAATGGAAATTTGTCCATAAAAGATGAATAATGCAGGGGTTTTTTTTGTGCATTCAGTTGGCTGACGTGAATGGTGTGATTGAAGAAGAGTTTACCATGGCACGGCTGTACATCAGTAAGATGAAGTCTGAAGTGAAATCTCTGGTGAATCGCAGCAAACAGCTGGAGAGTGCGCAGGTAGACTCTAATAGAAAAATGAATGCCAACGAGAGGGAACTTGCTGCCTGTCAGCTCCTCATCTCTCAGGTGATTAAGCTGTTTCTCTGTTATTTTTTTAAAAATTCAGATTCTCGTAATTTTTGATGTACATTAAACACACAATTTTCTGTTTGCTTTCCTTTAAAATTCCAAAGCACGAAGCAAAGTTCATGATGTTCATTAAACACATGATTTTCTCTTTGCTTTCTTTTTAACTTCCACAGCATGAAGCAAAGATCAAGTCTCTTACAGATTATATGCAGAATATGGAGCAGAAGCGAAGGCAGTTGGAAGAATTGCAGGACTCTCTTAACGAAGAGCTGGCCAAATTGCGGGCACAAGGTACAATAATTTCAGAAATTAAGGTCAATACGTATTTCCTGTTCTAGACCCTCAATAGCTGCCTTTAATTTTATTTTTTCTAACATAATGTTGATTTCTTTTGTCTGGTAGTTCCTTTCCATTGTCACCTTCCTTTCTGAGATAAGGATGCACCAAGTTCTTTCAAACTGGCTAATGCTATCTAAATTGGGAGAACTACCATATTTTCGGTGTATAAGACGCACCTAGATTTTAGAGGAGGAAAACAAGGAAAAAAGTACTCTGAACCAAATGGTATAGTATTAATATTATTTAATAAAATACCAGTGTAGCAGAATACTTTTTACAACCATGTATACTTGTTAAAACCATGTACACATTTAAAAATTATGTACACTTTTTACAAACTTCAAACTTGACAGACTTCAACTCCCAGAATTCCTCCTTCTGTTATGCTAGCTCAGAAATGGGAGTTGAAGTCCATAAGCCTTAAACTTGCATGGCCGCCTCTCTCCCTTGGTATGTTCATCTCGCTTCCCCCTCTGTAAGCCAACTCGGCTCTTCCTCCTCTGTAAGCCAACTTCTGTAGCAACCACAAATGCCGCTGCCGCTTTCTCCTCTCTAAACTGACTTGTTCCAACAAGGGGAGGACGGGAGGCTGCTGCTTTTGCTGCTGCCACTGCTTCTAATAGAGGCTGAGACAAACGGGCAGCGCTGCATTCTTGTCAGACCCGCTTCAGCCTTCCTCCTCAGCCACCCCTCTTCGGATGGAACCGAAACTCGGGCAGCTGAGGAGGAAGGCTGAAGTGGGTCTGACGAGAACACAGCACTACTCATTTGCCTCAGCTTTCATTAGAAGCAGCAGCAGCGGTGAAAGCAGCAGCCTTCTGTCCTCCCCTTGTTGGAACGAAACAAGTCGGTTTACAGAGGAGGAAACGGCAGCGGTATTTGAGGTTGCTACAGAAGTTGGCTTACAGAGGAGGAAGCGCTGAGTTAGTTTACAGAGAAGGAAGCGAGATGAACCTACCAAGGGAGAGAGGTGGCCATGTGACGGAGGACAGAAGCTTTTGTTTCCTCCAATACCATCAGCAGCAGTGGCAGCAGCCTTCCCGTAGTCTGGCGATAGCGGCTTCTCACGCAGTTTGGTAGCTGCGGCCGGCGCCAGCCACCAAACTGTGTGAAAAGCTGCTGCCGCAGGACTACAGGAAAGCTGCTGCCACCACCACTGACCGCCACCCAACAGCATTCGGTGTATAAGATACACCCAATTTTGGCACACTTTTTTGAAGTAAAAAGGTGCATCTTATACACTGAAAAACATGGTAATCCTACTTCAGTGACATCTATCAATTTTTACACAGGAAATAACTGCTATAGAGGTAATCCTCAATTTAGGACCACAATTGAGCCCAAAATTGCTAAGCTGGTAAGTGAAACATTTGTTAAGTGAGCCCCCCCATTTTACGACCTTTTTTGCCACGGTTGTTAAGTGAATCACCGCAGTTGTTAATTTAATTACCCAATTACAGTAAGTAAATCTGGCTTCCTCACTGACTTTGCTCGTCAGAAGTTTGCAAAAGTTTTCACATGAATCCAGGATACTGCAACTGTCATAAATATGAGTCAGTTGCCAAGCATCTGAATTTGGATCATGTGATCATGGAGATGCTGCAATTGTCGTAAGTGTGAAAAACGATCTTAAGTCACTTTTTTCCAGTGCCGTTGTAACTTTGAATGGTCGCTAAATGAACTGTAAGTGAAGGACTACCTTTGTAGGCATACTTTAGTAGCTACAATATGGCATGGATCAAAACGATTGGCATATTTTGTTGTACAAGGGCAATTGTTCATATACTAGAATGCTATAAATCCACTGAACTGAGGCTTCTGATCTTCTGAGTTGGTCACAGGGATGGGCTTTAAAGATTACAGCTGGCATGACAACAGACGGGGGGGGGGACATGTGCAACATATGGAATGTGATATTTTTAGGAGCACAAAGGGAATTGGCTTTTGTTGGAAGAAAGTCTTTCTTAAAAACCAGGGGCTAAAAGTAACTTGACACAAATTTTTCTGCTGAAACACCTGTTTAATGTTTCTTTGTCCCTGCAGGGTAATAAAAGTAGAAAGTCATCTTTTGTATAAGGAAGGCTTTTTCAGAGCTTGATTAATACTTTTAAAACTATATCCCATTAAAAGGTTGCTTAACTCTCCTCTTCATTTGAACAGGAAAAATGCATGAAGTCAGTTTTAAAGATAAAGAGAAGGAACATCTGACTTTGTTACAAGATGCAGAGGAAATGAAGGTAATTTTAGATGAGCCCAAAGATAACTTTCAGATTTTTTATTCCATTTATTTAATCTTACCTATACATTGGCACTCATGATGTCAGTTTCTCATTACAAATGTTTTTCAAAGGGTTACTCAGGTTCATATTATGTCTTCCAAGTCAAATCTAACGTTTTTCTATAATTATAAATCAAATTCAGGGTTGCCTGGTGTATTAAAAATATTACATGTACAGTACTTGTAAAAATACATTTCTAAAACATTTGATACTAATTTATACCATAATACCCATGCTCACATAACAAATAAAATAGATTTGCAGCATAAGGGAATTGTTTTATTAAAAATTATTTTGTTTTATAACTAGATGTTGATGATGTATTACTGAAATGTTACATAACGTTCCGGTCACAATTCAAAGTGTTGGTTATGACCTTTAAAGCCCTTCCTGGCACTGGACCAGAATATCTCCGAGACCGCCTCCTGCCGCACGAATCCCAGCGACCGATTAAGTCCCACAGAGTGGGCCTTCTCCGGGTCCCATCAACTAAACAATGTCGGTTGGCGGGCCCCAGGGGAAGAGCCTTCTCTGTGGCGGCACCGACTCTCTGGAACCAACTCCCCCCAGAGATTAGAACTGCCCCTACTCTCCCTGCCTTCCGTAAACTCCTTAAAACCCACCTCTGCCGTCAGGCATGGGGGAATTGAAACACCTCCCCCGGGCATGTTTAATTTATGCATGGTATGTTTGTGTGTGTGTCTGTTAGTATATGGGGTTCTTTTAAATCTTGTATAAATTTTAAAGTTATCTGGATTATTTATGATTTGTTCTATCTTGTTGTGAGCCGCCCCGAGTCTTCGGAGAGGGGCGGCATACAAATCTAAATAATAAATAAATAAATAATAAATAAACATGTGTGAATGTATGTGTATGTGAGAGAATGAGTGAGTGAATATATGTAGGTGTACATACACGTATACTGGTTATGTATTAAGGGCTGACATAGCACTCGGTGGAAAATACAGCAACCATTTTTAAAGTTACATCATGTCCTGAATGGAACGGAGGTTATCCACTTGCAAGAATTTTTTTTAAATTATCTTTATTGAGTTTTACAGAAATAAAAATGGAAAAGATAAGTTGAAATAAGTCAACAATAATTTGATTATAAATCAGTACATTTGGCACATATACCATAAACATCACATAATATTAGAAATATTAGGGATATAAGAAAAAGAAATAGGGAAAAGGGACGAAATGAAAAGAGAAAAACAGAGAGAAAGGAAATAGTATTGGGAAGAGATAGAGTAAAAAGAGAGGGTATAGATAAGAAATAGAAAGGAACCAGCAATTTGGCTGGTGTAACGGATCAATACGACATAAATTTAGAAAGTGTAGTTGATGTATTATTCCCCATCTTGTTACTTTGGAGATTTATACTAGATTTGTTTGGGAGTAGATAATTATGATCTTCCAATGTTGCATGTAAGGTACATCCTTTATAATATGATAAATAAGGTAGAATTTTAAATTTTATCGTTCATTAAGAAGTTAATTTGTTGGATTATCTTCCTTTTGAATTATTTGCAAAAATTTTCTTTTCCTTAACCAATTGTACCACTTGCAGGAATTATTGAATAGGTACTATGACATTTAGTTCATTTAATTTGAGTAATATCCTGCTAGAAAAGAGAAAATTGGGCCTTACATTTTGAATTGCTAACTTTGTAGCATGGTTCTCTGTTCTGTATTAGTGCCACAAGAAACTTAGGTGCAAGAAACCAAAAAAGCATTCTGAGTTTCTTCAAGAAGAATCTGATTTACTAACAGTCTATATAATAATCTATACAGTCTATACAAGAGTCTGATCTACTAACAATCAAGGCAAATTGGCAGCAGATAACAGTGAACTTCAAGGGGGCTGGACTTAGGTCTCTTTTGTGGGCATAGGGACTCCAGATTGATTGTGTGTTTGAACTCCGCCCTCAAGCTCAGCCTGGTCATCTCCTAAAGCAGTGTTTTTCAACCAGTGTGCCGCGAGACATGGTCAGGTGTGCCGTGGGGAAATTAAACATGGGTCCCCAAACTATGGCCCATGGGCTGGATACAGCCCATGGAGGCCCCCTGCCAACCGCCTCCATCTGAACATAAACATGCTCTTCACAATCCATCCAGCTATCAGTGACAGGAAGAGTGGAGGCACAGGGAACGCTCACTGGCCAATCACCTTCTGACCACTAGCGATGAACCAATAGCAGGCCACCTCTCATCCACACCCAGGAAGGTCCCCGCTCGGGCTGCCGCACACTTATCATTGTGTAGACGTGGCGAGTAGTTGAAGCTGCTACTTCTCCCCATGGTCCCGATTTCTAATCCTGGTCAGGACTGGAGGTCAATGTTGCCACCACTAGATGAAGCCTCAGCTTCAGCTGGTTATGTCTATCCTGATGGTGTATATAGATATTTGACATTTTTCTTTTTATAAGAGGCCCCCACAAAGGGTGATATAGTATATTATTAACTATATGTATAATATGTACTGTGTTAGAATATCATTCTGTGTCATTTTGCTTGGTGGTGCGCCCCAGGATTTTGTAAATGTAAAAAATGTGCCATGGCTCAAAAAAAGGTTGAAAATCACTGTCCTAAGGGTAAAGACTCCCCTCGCACATATGTGCTAGTCATTTCTGACTCTAGGGGGCAGTGCTCATCTCTGTTTCTAAGCCGAAGAACTAGCATTATCTGAGATGACTCCGTGGTCATGTGGCTGGCATGACTAAACACCAAAAATGCATGGAACATTGTTGCCTTCCCGCCAAGGTGTTCCTTATTTTTCTACTTGCATTTTATCATGCTTACAACTGCTAGGTTGGCAGAAGCTGGGGCAAGTAATGGGAGCTCACTCCATTATGCAGCTCTAGGGATTCAAACCACAGAATCTCCAATCTTTCTGATCGACAAGCTCAGTGTCTTTGACATGACTAAACACCAAAAGTGCATGGAACATTGTTGCCTTCCTGCCAAGGTGTTCCTTATTTTTCTACTTGCATTTTATCATGCTTACAACTGCTAGGTTGGCAGAAGCTGGGGCAAGTAATGGGAGCTCACTCCATTATGCAGCTCTAGGGATTCAAACCACAGAATCTCCAATCTTTCTGATCGACAAGCTCAGTGTCTTTGACTAAGACACTGAGTCACCATGTCCCCCTACACTGCATCCCCCTACAGGTCATCTCATATAGAAACGCAATCCAGATTTTACTGAACTCCTTTCGTACCCCATCACAGGATCAGTAATTTCCTCTGTATATCCTTTTGATTTATGAGAGGCATATAGCACGCATATATGGGTTAGTTATGAAGGCAGAATTGTTGGAACATGATTGGGGAAACGGATGCTAATTTTCTGAGCTTCGTTTTGAATGAAACAAAATGGTATATACAAGAATCTCAGCAATTCTAAGATATGCAGGGTGATGGAATAGGAAAAACCATGAGTAAAATATTAAATTATTGAAATATATTTATCTCTTCTATGAACAGAAGACCCTGGAGCAACAGATGGAGAGTCACAGGGAAGCTCATCAGAAGCAGCTCTCTCGATTACGAGATGAGATTGAGGAGAAACAGAAAATTATCGATACTATCAGAGAGTATGTTCACTTTCATCTTCTCCAGTACAGTTTTTGAATGAGTTTTGCATGTGAATATACATCCATACACAGACTATTGCTTATGACCTATCTAATTTATATTTGATGATGTATTGCTTATATTTATTGGCAAAACCCTCAGAAAAACCAGGTGAGTACTGCTGCAGAGGTGTTTTTCTATAATATTCTTGAACAAAGTAATAAATGCACAAAGAAGAAAGAACAATTATAAAATGGTCCTGCATAATAATAATAATAAAAATAAAAATAAAAATAATAATAATAATAATTAAAAAAATACAGGAAAAGTATCATGTTTAAGTCCCAGGCATACATATAATTCTGGAGTTTAAAACCTGTAATAGTATCAGAAATATAATATGGTATTAAACAAAGTAATTAATCAATAGCTTGGGATGCATTTAGAGCACTTTGTAACAAACTGTTCCAGTAGTTGCTACAGATAAAATGTAGAATGGAAACAGTTATTGGAAACAGTTTTCAAGTTCTCTTGAAGAAGTAGAATCCAGTGCTTGAAATGGAGCAGGGTAACATCCCATTTCTCTTCAATATTACATAGAATGGAGTAACAGCTATATCAGAAACAACATTGATTTGAGATTTAAGATGATTATGAGAAAATTCTCTAAAAGTTTGAAATGGAAGTATATTGGGTAATTGTGATCTTAAGACAAATGCATAATGGCTCGTATTTCTGTCCCTACAGTGCCACTTTTAATTTAAGTTATTTTGTTTTCTGCAGTATGAATCAGAAGTTGCAGCTGGAACAAGAAAAACTGAGTTCAGACTATGAAAAATTAAAAATAGAAGATCAAGAACGGGAAGATAAGTTGGAAAAACTTATGTAAGTTAGCTGGATTGCCCTTCCTGTTATGAAGGAACATTCCTAAAATAATGTATGCAGGATGCCATCCTGACCAAGGACTGTAACCTCTGGCTATCCAGATGTTATTAGAATGTAACCTCTGTCAAACTCTATTAGCATGTATAGCGCTATAACTCACAAGAATTAGCATTTCTCAACATTTGCATATTATTAATATTTTATGAGCTGAAGATTCTCCATTCTTTCTGATGTTATCAAAAAATCCTGTGATCATTTTTACTAGTCACTTTTCCCAAAAAGGAGTGCTTGCTTGATTGATTGTGAAACTAAAGATGGTAAAATATATTTGGATTGAAACTTACAGCAAATACTGAAAAAATAGGCATTCTATTAGTCTGGAAGTTCAATAGAGCAGGATTTTTACTATCCTCATCAACATACAAATTTATGATTTTGGAGATTCGAATTAAACTCGGAACTTTTACTAATCCACTTTAAGACCCCAAACTGTTACTCTTGTTAGTATAGATAGTCCTCGACTTACAACCATTCCTTTAGTAACAGTTCAAAGTTAAAATGGCAGTGAGAAAGGTGACTTATGACTTTCACACTTAACAACCATTATTTATGTATGTACGTATGTAATACGTACTTACTTACTTACTTACTTACTTATTTATTTATTGCAACTAAAAACAGTATAAAAGTGCAGCATTCCCATGGTCATGGGTTCAAAATTCAGGGGCTTGGCAACTGGCTTGTATTTTTGACAGTTGCGTTGTCCTGCAATTGTCATTTGTGCCCTTCCAGGCCAGCTTCCAACAAGCAAAGTCAGTGGGAGAAGTTAGATTTGCAACAACTGCAGGATTTGCTTAACTGCAGTGATTTCCTTAACAACCGTGGCAAAAATGATCCTGAAATGGGATGCAACTCACTCAAGAATCCTTTTGCATAGTAATAAAAATGTTGGTATAATTGTCTTCTTTTCCTTCCACTTCCCCAACATTATGCAGTTCCCAAGGTCCTAGGTCAGTGATGGCAAACCTTTTTTTCCTCGGGTGTTGAACGAGTGTGCATGTGCACTATTGCACGTGTGCGAGTGCCCACACCCATAATTCAATGCTTGGGGAGGGTGAAAACTGCTTCCCCCACCCACTGGAGGTTGGAAATGGCCTGTTTCCCAACTTCTGGTGGGCCCAGTAGTCTCGTGTTTCGCCCTCCCCAGGCTCAAAAGGCTTTGCCGGAGCCAAGGGAGGGTAAAAACGCCCTCCCCCATCCCCCCAGAGAGTCTCTGGAAGCCAAAAATGCCCTCCCAGAGCCTCTGTGTGAGCCAAAAATCAGCTGGCTAGCACACACAAGCACGTTAGAGTTGAGCTAGGGCAACGGTTCATGTGCCAGCAGATATGGCTTTGTGTGCCACAGGTTCACCATCACTGTCCTAGGTCTTTGCATAATGTGTCCAAAATATGATAAAGTGAGGCTGGTTATTTGTGCCCCACATGAATTATGATTTGTTTATTTTCTTGGTATCCATGGTATTCTCAGGACTCTTATGCAGAAGCAAATTTTAAGAGTCAATACTCTTACCTACTCTGCTGCTTCAAGTTCTAACTTTTGCTTCCACAGTGAGTTACGGATAAAATCATTACCTGCACAATTCTGAACCAATAGAGGCATCACGGTACCTGAATACATTTTGCAAGGTCTTCCTTGCTATTCTACCAAATGCTAATCTATGTTGCAAGTCTTGACTGCTGGTTTCTTTATTGTTCATGGTCAATCCTAAAAGTCAGAACCTGTCAAACACCTCAGTTATTTTCACTGTCAGTTTTATGGCTGGTTGCTGTCCCTGCGATTGTTAGTTTTCTTTATATTTAAATGTAATGTCATTTTTTCCTATTGTGCTTCTTGACTTCCATTACTTCCAGATAATTTGTATTTTCAGCTCTCAGAAGAGTGTCATAGTGACACTCTTGGCATAGTGATTATTCATATTTCATCTTCCCTTTAGAAATTTGCTTGTCTTCCAATCCATCATCCCTCAATATTCAGTATATGGATTGAACAAATATTCAGTATATGCCGGTAGGTTGAACAAATTAGACCTTGGATTTTGCATTGTGCCAAAATGATCTTTAGAGGTGACCTCTCCTTCATTTGAGAAGTCAACATGCTATTCATAAAGGAAAATAGTACTTTCCTCATTTGGATCCTAGCCTTCATTCCACTCACCCAAATAAAGAATCACTTCCCTATATAACTACAGGATTATGAAATATTTTTGCCTGAGAATATTACAGAAATCTAGTTAACACATTCATTGTCTTGGAAAATAGAAATGTTTTATTTTTTGTCTCCAAAAATACAGGAAACTATATCATTTTATGGCATATAATCCTTAAAGAAGGAACAAAAGAAAACTTGAGTACTGTTATTCCAGTAGTATTTTACATATCTAATTCCGTAAAAATGGGAGAAAACTGGATTTGGGTTTATATAATCTACATTACATAATGTGGCAGTATATATTACTGAGATATTACTGAGATATTCCCTTCCCCCTAGGCTTATAAAATTTATGCATGGTATGTCTGTATGTATGATTGGTTTCTTAAATTGGGGTTTTTTACATTACTTTTAATATTAGATTTGTTCATATTGTCTTTTACTGTTTTTAGCTGTCCCGAGTCTACAGAGAGGGGCGGCATACAAATCTAATAAATGAATGAATGAATGAATGAATAAATAAATAAATAAATAAATAAATAAATAAACAAACAAACAAACTTAGGATTGCTAAAAAAAAGTAATTTTAATTGTGTGTGAATATAGCAAGCTGATGTACCTCTTAAGATAGTTTTGTTTCTTGTTAAAATTTATCTAAGCTAATTTTTAGATACATTTTTAAATGTATTATTTCTTGAGTTTTGTATTTACATTGTAGACTGAGTTCATTCATCAATTTCCTATGAACATGAAGCACTGGATAAGTTTGTCAAAATGCTTAGTTGCCAATGTTAAAAATTCCTTTAGACCAAGTGTGTCCAACCCATGACTCTTGGGCCACATGCAGCTATGGACAGCTAGTAGCTGTGAACATTCAATATTATTATGTCATTTATATACATTATATTATATATATTTATATGCAGCCCGAAACAATTCCTCTTCACTCAATGTGGCTCAGGCAAGTCAAAAGGTTGTACACCCATGCTTTAGATATTGATCTGGCTTAATGTTTTCCACTTTGGGGGCTCTCAGTTATGTACTGTATTTGTATTTTATGAGTTGTCCCATTCTTTTTTGGTGTTTTTTTTCAATCTAGATTGCTTAATGATAAGAGGGAACAAGCAAGGGAGGATCTTAAAGGACTGGAAGAAACCGTGGTATGTATTAACCAAATCATAGTTGTATTTCTGAAATGATTTTCCAGAAAAGAGATTATAATTTGAGGAAGGAGGGCATTGTGTCAGAAATATCCCAGGAAATTCCCATTGCCAATCATCCTGATAGATGATCCTGGTATACTGGGGACATTCTCTTTTTGTTTCCTATACTTTGTTTGTATTTCATAAGAACTGATTCTGATTGCTACAGATGGTCCAGAATTCAATGACTCATTGGTTGACATGCACTACTCAGTAAAATCACATTATACATATCTTGTGTGGGCCTTGCAGTGGTTAATGATACGTTTCTAAATTTACTTCAAAATGCTAGGTTTTACTTAGAACGCCGTGTATGGCTTTTTACTGAGGTACCTACAGGATTGCCTACTGAAACTTTTGGGGAACCCATGTGAAGAAGCCCTTGAAGGAGAAGCTGCTTGTGAAGAGAAATTGAGGGTGACTTTTCTGCTAGAGCTTTCACCTGATTCTGATACCACAGATTGTGGTATCTTCCTCAGCTGCCTACGGGAGTTAGGGGTTCCAGAAGTGAAAAGGTGGGAGGCAAGGAAACAGTTCTCCATTGCTTTTCCATCCCTATGAAACAAGTTGTGCCCACCAAAATCCAGATAATTCCTGTCCTTGTCATTTCCTAGAAATTAGTTAAAGCATATATGCATACTATAGTGTGCAGGAAAGTGCAATTAATATGTTTTTTTTAACTTTAAAACTGGTTATCCCTCAACCATTAGAAATGGTTGTCCCTCAATCAGTGATTGAGGAACAATTCTGTGAAAATCTGTGAATTTGGCAATGATTCACAGTTGTTCACAGGTCATTGTTAACCAATTGAGGGATAACCACTCCCCCCCTTCACTTTAGTTGCTGTAATACTACAGTAGTTTATTTTATATATTTATATCGGGCCTTTATTATTTTTACAAATAAATGAAGATATTTTACAAATAAATGAAGATGGAGAACATATCCAATACATCTTCTTCCTTTTCCTCACAACAAGAAGTGAATTGTTTTGAAGTGAGTTGGGCGGAATGACTTGGGTGGAGACAGAGTGACAGGCCCAACATCACCCAGCTGGCTTTCATGACTAAGACAGGGCTTGAGCTCATGGTCTCCCACTTTCTAGCCTGGCTCCTTAGCCGCTAAATCAAACTGATTCTGCAGTGCACTTGTACTACACTATGGTTTACCTGCAGTTAAAGTACTGTTATTGGTGTGCTTGGATAACTTTGCCTTTGCATTTCTGTTTAAAAAATAATCTGTATTAAGTAAAGGTGTCCAGAGTGGTAGTCAAGGAGGGACAAATGAAAAAAAATTGCAAACCTGCATTGTGACGGAAGCTCCACTGCTCTTGAACATACAATGTAACATTGCACAGATTGCACATAAGGGACAGAAATTGACACAATCATTACGTCATTCTGAAGAAATGCTAAGATTTTGTAGAGAATACTGTCCCCCCTCCCCTCAAATTTATACCTGTCTATTTACAGGCTAGAGAACTTCAGACTCTTCACAATTTACGTAAACTCTTTGTTCAAGACCTCACCACCAGAGTAAAAAAAGTAAGTTAAAATCTTCAGCTGAAAGATTTGAATTATGCGAAAAACATGCTTTGGTGAAAATGTTTGTCAAGCTATCTGGCACTCTATTGAAATATAATTGTTTAATATATATTGCTTGCATTTGAATATCTGAGAATAATTTCATGCACAGATAGACTAAATATCATTATGTAATTTCAAAAGCTTGGATTATAAACATGACTAAAAGGAGTGTATAATCATAACTTTACATGTAGGGTTTTTGTTGTAATTTATTCATTAAGGGCAGTCTAAGTCCAGGTACAGTGTACTTTTATATTTTGATACTTAAATGGAAATAATAAAGGTGTATTTCAGGGGAAATTATGATGACTGTGAACAAAATTGTATGTTTTTGCCCCCACTGAATAAACCAAAATTAATTCAGAGATAAAGAAAGTCTAATTCCTCCTCAGAATATTTTTGACTTTGTACTGTTTTTCAATCAGTATAACTTAAAGTTGTATTTTGGACTATAGTTTTATGGTTTTGAAAGAGTAGAACAAGAAGGATTAAGGAAAAGGTGGTATTAAAATCTCTGATCACTTCAAGCATAAGGTCATGAAGTGAAACCATTTTTTTAAAAAAAATACAATCTTCATTGTAAAATATTCTCTGCATTAATGTTTCCCATTTGTTCTGAATTTGTTTACAATGCTTTTCACTACCTTTTAAATTTTCATTTAGAAAAGATAAACTGTTATAGCCGAGTAATAGATACCAATTATTTGAGAATGTGAAAACATTTGAAATTAGTTAAGAGCATAATTTCCATAAATATTTTCAAAAGTAGCCATCGATTTGCCAGTCTGGTGTATAATTATTACATTAATTTGGAAACTTTTCATAATCTCTACTTATTTGACTTTAACAGTAACTCCCCAATTCTCTCCTCATGTCTCAAGCAAGTATTCTTATTCAGCCAACAGTTCTGTTGGAATAGAAAGTAGAGGAAGATAGATGAATGTAAAAAGTTTAAAAATTACTAGGAAACACATGACCACCATTTCAGAGATATTTCCTTACCAGATTCCTCAAAGTCTTTTACAATGACAAAACTTCTGGGTTTTTTCACTAGAAAAATTGGGATGTATCCAGAGATGTAGTGGCCTTAACTACCTAACATCAGCCCAAGAAATGTCTTATGACATTTTGTATTATGTCACAAACTGTTTTATGATAATTTTTATGTCATAAAATATTTTATAAAACAACCTAATTTCAATTTTAGGGGAGTCATCATGGTCTAGGAGTTTGTATCTTTCTGTAAATTAGCCCATTTTTGAGGTACCTTGGTTTGAAAACTGTTGCATTGTTTCACCCAGTTAAAGGTTAAGGAACAAGAGTCTTAGTCATATGTAGATGTATTGAATCATTTTAAAGGATTATCTTGGAACTGTGTAATCTTTCTTAAAGATTTCCTTGAACCATATTGCCTTGAACCATGCACAGTAAAGCAGCATCAGTGTAAATTTTGTTCAGAAATCTAAATATTACATCTAGTTGAATGCTTCACGCTTAGCATTATTCCAAGTTTAATTCATAGGCTGTAATGTATTTTTATGCAAGATAAGTTTTTTGTTGTTGTTCTCAACCATCATTTAATTTCTGTATTGACATCTGTTTGCTCGGCATAGAGTGTTGAATTGGACAGTGATGATGGAGGTGGAAGTGCTGCCCAGAAGCAGAAAATCTCCTTCTTGGAAAACAACCTGGAACAACTTACAAAAGTTCACAAACAGGTAGGATTATCATTATATTGGTCATTACTACCCTGTAGTTTTCATAATTTGTCTAAATTCAATAACTGTAGAATAGGGAGACTGGAAACCTTAAATAATTGTGTATAACTGTTGAGTTACAGCTCTTTCAAGCAGACATTTGAGCAACCTTGTTTAAAGTAAAACTGGGATTTTCAATCAGTTTATAAGAGCCTTACCAGATAAGCCAAAAGGTAGCATCTGGAAATGTGCTAAGAAGAGGGGGGTAAATCCTAGTTGCATATTATGTTGAATCCTCATTTTTTTTTACAACAGAGATCTTCAACTTTCTTTTAATTCAAATTGGATTCTTAGCAGAGTCTCTACCTTGGAGAATACAGACAAATGGCACAATGTACCTAACAATATCAAAATTGACTAGAGTGCGGTACTTCCTATGCTGTTGAACTGCAGCTCTCAGCATCCCTAATAGCCAATTGTGTTAGCTGAGGTTTTTGAGAATTAAATATTAGCAACATCTGAAGAGCCCCAAGTCCCTTATTCCATTTTAGTCTTTAAGAATTTGAGTGACTTTGATGGGGTACGCACTAATGAACAATGGTCAGTGTGAAAAGCAGAGTGCTGGTTAGCTTGCATCGCTGACTGTACAGTGTCAATGTTATATCCTTTGCATAAGAATTGCCAAAAATGTTCTGTGTGGTGGACATTTCAATAGTAAGCAGAAATTTGCTTACCACAGGCATGATAATGAAAGGAGCTATCAACTGAACTTTACTGAAGTTTCAGAGATGGTTTCCCATTAGCCCCGGAAGCACAGTGAGTGGCAAAGAACTCTGGAAACTGTAGTCTAGACTTAAACCTAGACGTTTTACCTGTCATTATTTAGTAATTTATTGCACCAAATATCACTGCTCTTTTTGTCTTATTTTATTATTTATTTTCTTACTTACCTACTTACTTACTTACTTACTTACTTACTTACTTACTTACTTACTTACTTACTTACTTACTTACTTACTTACTTATTTATTGGATTTGTATGCCGCCCCTCTCCGTAGACTCGGGGTGGCTAACAACAGTAATAAAAACAGCATATAAACAATCCAATATTAAAACAGTTAAAACCCCTTATTATAAAACCAAACATACATACAGACATACCATGCATAAAATTGTAAAGGCCTAGGGGGAAAGAGTATCTCAGTTCCCTCAGTTCCCTTATGGAAGCCCTATATATAGCTTACAAATTTTAAATTAATGTTTTTCCTTCTTTTTCTTGCTTTTCTTTCCATTTTTCATTTCCTGTTGAAATTACAGGACTGAATAAAACTTTTCACAAGCAAGATCGAGACAGAATGTGCTAAAAATAGCAAAAAAAGGGGGGAAATGACATTAATTTCTTTATTCACTTTTATGTATCAGTATATTGTATTATTCAGAGTATAAGACACACCTTTTTCCTCCCTAAAAGAGGCTGAAAATTTGGGTGTGTCGTATACTCTGAATGTAGCTTTTTTGGAAGCATTTTTCCAGCCCTAACGAGGTAATAACAATCTTCCCAGTTCTCACCTTGCAGGCTTTTTCGTTGTTACTCTCTCCGAAGAATATCTTTCCAGCCCTAAGTCTTTCCAGGCTTTTTTTCATTACTCTACTTCAGGGGTTCCCAAACTTGGCAACTTTAAGATTTGTGGACTTCAACTCCCAGAATTCTCCAGCCAGCAAAGCTGGCTGGAGAATTCTGGGAGTTGAAGTCCACAAGTCTTAAAGTTGCCAAGTTTGAAGACCTCTGCACTTGCTCCGAATGCGTTTCTTTCCAGCCCTAACGAGGTGCTAACAGTCTTCCCAGCTTGCTGGCCCTTTCATTGTTACATTCTTCAAACAAGGTTTTTTAAAGCCCTAACCAGGAGATAAAATAATGTGCTGAAGCTGACCAGACTAAGGACGTTAGCCAGATGAATATCTGGTAGGCAAAATTTCACACACACACCCTATTTTCCTCTCCAAAAACTAAGGTCCATCTTATACTCTGGTGCATCTTACACTCCGAAAAATGCAGTAGTTCACATAGCTGTGTAAAAATTTTATGTGTAAAAATCTTATGTGTGTGATATTGTAAAAAAATAATAGGACTTTTTCCATCTTTTATAGTTGGTACGTGACAACGCAGATCTGCGCTGTGAACTTCCAAAGCTGGAAAAACGACTTCGAGCTACAGCAGAGAGAGTGAAGGCCTTGGAAAGTGCTCTGAAGGAGGCCAAGGAGAATGCCATGCGGGATCGGAAACGGTACCAGCAAGAAGTGGACCGGATTAAAGAGGCTGTCAGAGCCAAGAACATGGCAAGACGAGCGCATTCCGCTCAAATTGGTATGGATTCTAATACAGAAGAGTCCTTGACATATAATCACAATTATGTCCAGAATTTTGACTGATAACAGGGCAGTTGTTAAATGATTTATGTCTGATTTTACCACCATTTTTGCCATGGTTGTTAAGTGAATCACATAGTTGTTAAGCAGACTCAGCTCCCACCACTGACTTTGCTTGTCAGAAGGTGGTTGAAAATGGTACAAATGATGCTCATGTTACTATAGGATGCTGCAACTACTATAAACATGCGCCAGTTGCCAAGTGCCCAAATGTTGTTCATGTGACTGTGGGGATGCTATAACTATTGTAAGTGGCTATAAGTCACTTCTTTTCATGCCACTATAACATCAAACAAACACTAAACAAATGACTGTAAGTCAAGGATTACTTATAAAATACTCGTAAGTTCACAATAAATTCAGCAAATATCATGGGCCCAGATATATCCAACGAAGTAGTTTCTGTGGGATACTTCAAATTGATTATTCCTACCACCTATTAATTTACTGTGTTCTGTCATCTTGATGATATTAATAGCTCTGTCAAATGCTTAATTTACACTATTGGTTATTACACTTGTAGTTTTGCTATAGTACTTGAAGTGGTAGTAGAGAAATAATTAATGTTAAAGTAACTTGTAATTCCTCCAACTCCAGAAGCCAAGCGAGGGGAATACCAAACTTTTGAAGATAGATAAAAAGACAAAGTCAATTTGAGAACAAAAACAAAGAAATTATGGTATTTTTCAATCTGAGTATTGTATTGGTAGTTCTGTGTTAGCAAAAACTTCAGAAGAGAATTATTCAAAATGGGTGAACAGTGCAGTCAGGCGGTAGGGGAAGCAAGTAGAATGCTTGGCTGCATAGCTAGAGGTATAACAAGCAGGAAGAGGGAGATTGTGATCCCGCTATATAGAGCGCTGGTAAGACCACATTTGGAATACTGTGTTCAGATTTGGAATACTGTGTGGAATACTGGTGGAAGGCCTTAAGCATAAAACTTATCAAGAAAAACTTCATGAACTCAATCTGCATAGTCTGGAGGACAGAAGGGAAAGTGGGAACATGATCGAAACATTTAAATATGTCAAAGGGTTAAATAAGGTTCAGGAGGAAAGTGTTTTTAATAGGAAAGTGAACATAAGAACAAGGGGGGTACAATCTGAGGTTGGTTGGGGGAAAGATCAGAAGCAACTTGAGAAAATATTATTTTACTGAAAGAGTAGTAGATGCTTGGAACAAACTTCCAGAAGATGTGGTTGGTAAATCCACAGTAACTGAATTTAAACATGCCTGGGATAAACATATATCCATCCTAAAATAAAATACAGGAAATAGTATAAGGACAGACTAGATGGGCCATGAGGTCTTTTACTGCCGTCAATCTTCTATGTTTCTATAAAGGAATTTATGAATTTTATATTATTGTTTGGCATATCTGTGGCATTAGCATTTTAGACTTCCCATAGAGGAAAAAAGTCAGGTTATGATTGTTTCAAAGAAGAGTTGTCCAATTTCCTTGACTTTGCTTTTTTTTCTTTGCAGCCAAGCCTATTCGCCCTGGTCATTATCCAGCATCTTCTCCCACAGCCATTCATGCCATTCGTGGAGGTGGTGCATATTACCAAAACATGAAGTAATTAACAGGTAAGTGTATTTCCATTTGTCCACTGATACATGTTCAGAAAAGTCACAATAGGAAATCTCTTCACCAACCCTGAAGATCTTGAAGAGGGACTTGCACAGGGGGTCTTCAACCTTAAACACACAAAGAGCCATTTGGAGTCATTTCTCACAGAGAAGAAACACTGGGTGCTGCAAAACCTGGGTGGCCAACTTGACACTACTCATTTCCACGCAGTCACATGAAACCTCCCCAACAATTACCCAGGTTTTGTGGCTCCAAGTATTTTCTTCTCTGTGGGGAAACAGATATCTCTCTTTGTCTCTTTCTTTTCTCTCTCTGTCTGTCTGCCATCTTTCTCTCTTTCTCTCTGTCTTTTTCTCTCTCTCATCTCTCTCTTTCTCACTCTCTTCTCATCTCTCTTTCTCCCCATCTCTCTTTCTCCCTTTCTCTCTCTCTCGACTCTCTCTCTCTCACACACACATACATCTCTCTGTCTTTCTCTCATCTCTTTCTCCCTTTCACCCTCTCTCTCTCTCTTGTGTGTGTGTGTTCCCTCTTGAACCATTTCCAAAAACAGGCAAGGGTTGGGTTTTTATTTTACTGATGTTCTTTTGATGTTGTTTGTTAGTATGTATTGTATGCCCAAGTAGATATCCTTCTAAACCAGAGATAGGGAACAATGGCCCTTTATGATTTGTGAACTTCAACTCCTAGAATTCAGAGTTCCCAGAGTTAGTCATAAAAGGTCCCCTGCACTATAAACCATTAGATCAAGTTTGTTGTTTTAACTACATTAATGGGCTGGCATGGTTGCCAAATAAAAGGAGTTTTTATGCATATGCTCTGGGAATGTGTTGAAGTTCAAAAATTTTGGAAGGAAGTACAGAATGAAATAAATAATATACTAAACATTAATTGGATAATTACAAAAGAATTAGCAATACTAGTTAAATATGGGGAATTACGAGAATTTAAAGAAATCAAAACACAGCTTTGGAAAGCGCTCAAGCAGTAGTGGTATTAGGGTGGAAGGATAGCAATAAATGGACAATCCAGAATTGGTACTGGTACATGGTGGACCACATCCACTTCGAAATTATGGAAATAAGATTAAATAACTTTGATGAAAATAAATTGGAGAAGCTGATGGCACGATGGAATAAGGTGAAAAATTATATCTTAAGTAGAATTTATGACGACAATGTAAAAAATAAATTCAAATCACTTTTTGTATGTAAAGAAATGTAAACAGGAGCTAAGGAAGAAATTGAAACTTATTGCAAATAATTTAACCCTCTAAATGGTGGTGGGGTTTTTATTAGTGTTGGGCACGTTTTATTTTAAGTATTTTTGGTTTGTTGTTAATTTAGTAAATAAACCAATAAAAAAACCTACATTAATGGGCAATGCTGCAATTGTTGGCTCCCTTTAGTCACCTGAATCATTGAACAGCTTCTGATTCTGAGGCTAGTTCTAACTCAGTATCCTTATTTTAGTATTTAGTATCCTGATACAAGTAGTCAATCCAAAATGATTGAAGGGTTCAGGAGGCTGGTTTGAGTTTTAAAGTAGATTTAGGCTAATGTCAGGGTTCCAAGTAACACCACCAATGAAAGAAGATTCCATGGTTAGGCATTCGTCAAAGTTCCATTTTATTAGAGATGTCATATCGGCACATCTGGGCAAACCCGAATCTGAAGCTTCCAGGTTTTCCTCACCCAAAAGAAAGTCCAAATCCCTTCCCCTGCACCTACATATTCATCACACAGCCTAATCAATGCACCATCTCAATTGGAGATGCCTTCCAGGAACACGCCTCCAGGTGCAAGGCAGAAAGGAATATTTTTATGACTGTGTGTCTCGTTTCCCACAGCACTAAATGTGACAGGCCTGAATAGCTAACATCTAAGATGGCTTCCAGGCCTGGCATAAAGCTTGAGACAGTTATGATCAAATACACATTAGAACTGTTATCTCCCTTGTGAGTTAAGGAGCTTTTGCCTTGTATTTTGGGACACCTGATTGATAGCTACAGACTCTTCTCTGCAGCAGTCCCAAAACCACTGCTTGATGGAATTTCTAATATTCTACCTTCCACCTATTCCCCAAAACTTGACTTGTTCTGACACACATTTGATTGAACTTATTATTGCACGATATATTATTGTGTTGTATTTTAAGTCTTTGTTCATGGCTAGATTACTGTTAGTAACAGATTTTGAGTTAATTTTGTAAGGAAAAAAAAATGGAAAACTCTTTAAATTGTAGAGCTAAAAGCTTTGTACAAATAAAGACACACAAAACAATTTTCAAAGCTCATTTCCCCAATCACAAACAATCCCATCCTGTGTGAGGATTTCTATTCTGCAGCACCACATTTATTCAGATTTTTTTTAAATCCTGCTTTTTTATTTTTATAAATAGCATAAGGCAATGAACATACCTAACATTCTTTCCTCCTCCTATTTTCTCCACAATAATCACCCAACCAGGTAAGTTGGGCTGTGAGAGAGAATGACTGGCAAGAGGTCACCCAACTGGCTTTGTGACCAAGGAGGGACTAGTCTCCTGGTTTTTAACCTGGTGCCTTCACCAGTGTACCAAACTGGCTTTCTCCATACAATGGTTATATACTCCGAGTCTTCGGAGAGGGGCGGCATACAAATCTAATAAATTGAATTGAATTGAATTGAATTTTTGAAAACAAATTAATGCCCCCAAAGCTATCCTGGTATTCCATTATTCTGCTCCTAAAAATATGATCTGTACTAACACATTTTATGTCTATTTTTGCCCCCAGACTGACCTGATGCTACTTGGCATGTGGAAAGTTGTCATCAATTCACTACTACTTTTTTTATGGAGAACTGGAACTATATTTCTGTTCGTTGTACATGTTCTATAGCCATCGGCAATGCACCACTTTCAAATGTTTCTGCTTTGTCCAATCTTTATATGTACAGAAGTGTGTCCAATACACTTTTCCCTTTCCAAACCTTGTACAGTGTATCTTAACACGTTATCCTAGGGTAATAATACCCTGGGTCTGCTGCTCAATGCCAGTCATTGACTGACTGCATCTTATTCTTCTGTGCCACTCTTGTGGAAGATTCTGTGCTTGCACTGATGCTGTTTTGTTCTATTTTAAGTACTTTGGTGCATCAGCAAAAATGTGACATCCAAGAATTCGCCATCAAACAACCATAGCAACAAACCAGATGATTGGATTCTATCACTGAGATTTTTTAAATATAATTTTCTGTTTAATATGTGCATCATTTTATATTTTTAGAAATTGACAGGGTGCAGCCATATAGTTTGAAAATAGCCTCCCCTCCCAATCTGCTTTTAAAAAAATAATAAAGTACCTCAACTAGTGCATTTTTATTACCCTGGTGAAATGTTGAATTTGTTTTAAAAGGGTAGAGAGGAAAAGCTAAATTAAGAGTACATTTGCTTGGTAGAGAACAGATAACAGTAGAGATATAGAAGGATGCAAAAGAACATGGTTAGCATAGTTTTAGTCTTTAAAGAACCCCAATGATCATGTGGGCAAATCATAATCTCAACGTTTAGGAGTTAATCTATAATGTCCCTTATGGATCTTCAGGTAATTATGCAGAAGCAATGGTTTTGATTAATATGAATATTAAAAGTAAATTTAGAATAGCAGGTGAGTCTTAATTTCTCCTTGATTTTCAGAGATCATAGTAGAAGTCAGAAATGTGGGGGAAATTCTGATAAAATTAAAAACCCTTTTCCAAAGGATTGACTAGGAATAGGTATGCATGTTTAGAGTGCAGAGCAAAAACAAAAAGGAAGAATGATTGAAATAATGTTATGAAAATCCTGAGCATTTATAACATTAGATGCTAGTACTGAACCTTGTGGCAATCTGCCCAAGAAAATGGTATAGTACTCTCGTTGTATTCTTAATGGCAGACATGAAGTATTAAGTTGTATTTTAAGTGGAAGACATGGATAATCATAGAATGGGTAGATAAAAAAAAACAAGTGTTATATCTGTAACTTAATGTGTCAGATATGTATTTTGCATATGTTTTATATATATGTTGAAAACCATGCATAGGAACATAATGCTTTTGCAAAAAAATATGAGGTTCAAAATATCTGAATTTCAATGTACATTCATTCCATTCTGTTGCTGTGGCCTTCACTAACAGTAAATTGGGGGCTAATTTTTTGGGGGAGGGAATACTTTTATCTAAAAGGCTATTCTGCTTCTAGAAAGATTGCTATCAAATATTTTATCACACCGTAGATTAGGCATTCTCAACTGTAGCAAAGATTGTTGGATCTTGTTTAATTTATTAAGGATTGCACTAATTGTGAGGAAAGGGAGAAACATTTGTGACATGTTTAACGAAATACCTTATTTTGCATTTATTTTGTTATTTCCTTTTGTAAATGTTTGTGTTTTTAAATATTGTTCCACATGTATATATACTGTCTACCACTTGAAGTGTGAATATGCCATATTCAGTCCTTTTTCTGGGATTAATGAGGCCATCTTTTAATTGCAAATTGTTGAACACCAAGTTGCATGACCACACATGAAGTTTACATGCATAAAGCTCCAAGTTAATAATAATAATAATAATAATAATAATAATAATAATAATAATAATAAAAACAAAAACAAAAACAAAACAAAAACAATATTTGAGGAAATTTCAGCTAGGACATCCTAATAGGATATATTCTAAATATTCCAACTAGAATGTGTATCATGGAGGATGTTTCAAGCAATTTCATTATAGTTATTTTCATAGGCAAATGAGCTCTTAGAATTCAGTTAATGAGGTTTTATTTTAAAACATATTTTAAATGATCTCTTTGTGCATTTAAATAATATTGTTTAAAATGTTTTGATACTGTGAATGCAAGCACTGTACCTGATAAATCTCCACTGATAGGAATGAAAACTAGATACAGTGGTTTGACATTAAGCACTTTTGAAATTAAAAATTGTGAGGTTAATATGATGCTTATATTAGGATGTAAGGAAAAGTTAGCTTTGATGCCCCAGAATTGTTAGTTGCTGATCAGTCAGTCAGTTCTTCTAACTTAAGTCTCTCCTTGATTGAGGCCTCAGAACTAATTTTTCCACTTTGGGTCAAAGATGACAGACTTTCTTCTGAAATGGGACACAAAGACACAGTATATTGCAATGCTTAGGGATGTATTTTGAAAATGAGCCACACACTTTTTTTATGTTATTGACTCACTGCTGCTAGAATTGTTTTGTGTGATATTTCTAAGCCATTCTTTTACGTTTTTGATGCTAATATTACAGTATGTTTATATTACTTCCAAAATGCCAGAGATTTGATTTACTCTTTAAAAAGTCATTTTCCTGTCTGCTTCTTTTATACTTACAGTTTGACTGGCATTCTTTAAATGATAGGAAGGTTTTGAGTTCAATTCTTGAAGACTCAAAAGCTATGTTATGTACTTATAGAATTTTCTGACTGAAAGTGAAGCTTGTTTCTAATTTCAATCATTCTTTATAGTTCTCATTTTTATTTATGTACATCCTTTGGCTAACTTTTTAATTTAGCCTTTTGCCACTGAGACAATAGAAAGATTCTGATCACACTTACTATATTCTGCTGAATTAAGTTTAAGAATGGATTGTTTTGAATTAATTAGCGTGACATAATGTAAACTCTACTAATATCTAAAAGCTGGCTTTTAAAAATCAGTTCCCCTAGTCAATGAAAAAGAGCACACAATAACATATTTTGTTATTTCATTTATAAATGAAAGTACCAGTACTTCCTTTATTAAAAAACAACACAGCCCCAAAGCTTCTCTTTCATATAGCAAATATATATCTTGTTTATTAGGTTTATTCCACAAAGGACTACTGCAATTTTTGAGGGTTCTCTGAGTCTCTATACCATCATCATAGGCTGTGTTGAAAAACAGGTTGTGCAGTGTAAGATGTAGTTTACTAGTGGTGAATTGTCCCTTAAGCCTTCATGGTTTGAGGCAAGAATATGAACATGTTTTTGAAATAATCTGTTCACAGCAGAATTGTGGGATGATGCCTTATTGGAAAGCAATCTGTTATGGTTTCCTATCATGCCTTTTTGAACCAAGAACACAAAGGATAATTATCTTTTTAGACACCCATGCAAAACTATTTCTAAGATTGTGTCTTACACCTAAATAATTCTGTCTGTCATTTTTTAAAACTTCTTTTAATAGTGGACAATGTGAAGGAAGAATAGGGGTTGAGGCATTCTGTAGAAGTATACATGTCTAGTTTGTAATGTATGTAATGTGTATTCCAAATGTGTATTCTCTGGGACCTATGTATCTGTACAATAGCTTGTTTTAGAAAAAAATGAAATGTGGATCCTTTTTCTGATGGTTACAATCTCTGGGGAAATTTCCACTATTACAAAAAAGATGCTGTAATGAATTAAGCTCTGTAACAGCAAACCTAAAACTCCCCTTCCTTCTCTATAGTTAAGTCTTTGGATCTTGGTTCTAAAATACTATCTTATCAAATTGTATGGATACACTCGCAGACTGCATGATGTATCATCCAACATCTGTTTAAGTAGAAATAAAATTGAAGTAAACTCTTTTGTGGCCTATGTTTAACAGCAGTGACGATTTTGGTATTTTTGCCTTCTCAGCCCTGTATTCTTGGTGTCTTCTGGGGAAATCTTTTGAAACGGAACAGCTAAGCAGGTGCATTCAGTATTTTTACACTGCTTATTCCTGACTACACACACTGATATTTCAAGTGCCATAATCTTGACAAGCCAGTTTTTGTATGTGTGGGGTTTTTCTCACTCTTAAGCTGAGCAAACATCTTGTTCATTTTTCTCACTCTAAGCTGAGCAAACATCTTGTTCATTTAACTGAGTATGGATACAGTTTGGGGATTTGGATGTTAGAGTAAAGTTTAGAGGCAAAGAACTCTTGAGTACTAGCTTGCCTAGAGCTCCAATCCAATATATGTTAAGTGTGATGTTTATAAATAACTCAAGGTGGTGAACGTGCATAATATATCTTCCAGTTTTCCCGCAACAACCACCCTGTGAGAGATAGGTTGGGCAGGAAGGTGACTGGCCCAAAGTCATCCAGCTGGCTTTCATGCCTAAAGTGAGACAAATTCAAGTTTACCATTTTGCTGATTCCTTAGCCCAGGGGTAGGCAAAGTTGGCTCTTCTATGACATGTGGACTTCAACTCCCAGAATTCCTGAGCTAGCATGATTGTCTCAGGAATTCTGGGAATTGAAGTTCACAAGTCATAGAAGAGCCAACTTTGCCTACTCCTGCCCTAGCCACTAGACCAACTTTGAGATTGAAACCTACCCAAAACTTTCAGATAAAACATCACTCTCCAAAATTCAAGCAGAGGCATTTGTATATGAATGTTAGCAATAGAGATACTTTTTAAAAATCAGGAGCTTTACAGCATCATTCTTAGCTTGGGTTCAATATTCATTAGTCCGCTTGTGCCTATAATTTCTACTGCTCCATACAGACTGTTACATTTCCACTAGGTGGCAGCCTGTTGACAATTTAATCCAAGTGTTCCAGGACTAATCCTTAAATTAGGGGAAACTCACAAAAGAAAACTAAATTTGTGAACAATTATAGCTATGTATTTCTTCTAAAATATGCCTTTGGTTTTCATAGCTAAAACTGTTTTTAATTTTTCTTTCCAACATTACTTCTATGTACAAGTACAGATACTGTATATTTAAAATTAATGTACCACTATCACTCAAGGGTGATTCCCCTCCCAATGATATAAAGAAATGCACAGATGCATGCATAAAATCATACATTGTCTGTATTCTCACTGAAGAGTTGTATTAAGTGGCTTTCTTCTATTTCATGTTTTACAAAATATTGACGTTGCTATTTTATTATCAACAGTGTTCAGTTGCGGGTTATGGCAAATTAGAAAATGGAAAACCCAGAAAAAACATGTTAAACAGGAGCAGATATAAATTAAGAATGGAGCAGATTAACTAGTCTAAGCCGCCTTTGTCTGGCAAACAACTTCTAACTAGATCAGACCTGGGCAAGATGAGGCCCGGGGGCCGGATGCAGCCCACCTGCTGTCGGTGACTGGCCCGTGGAGGTCAATCCAACCTATACGCTCACGCAGGCAAAAACCAAAAGCCGTGCGGCATTTCCAAAAGCTGCATGGTGGAGTTGGACGGCCTTGCCACCTGCGCGCAGAAGCAAAAAGCGAAAAAGCGGCAGTCACGTGCCTGTTGCTCAGCTGATGGCGCTGCCTACACCGGAGCTCTCGCCTCACCCACTCCACCTTTCCCGTAACTTGACTTAACCTTCTTTGGGAATTCACGGTGGAACCTCTCCCACCCCCAGTGGGGGGAAATCAGGTTAGGGAGCAGGGAGAGAATTGGAAGACAGAATGGAGAGAAGGAAGGAGGAAGGGAAGGAAAGAAGGAAGGAAGGAGAGAAGGGAGGGAAGGGAGGAGAAATGGAGGGAGGGAGGAAGGAAGGAGAAATGGAGGGAGGGAGGGAGGAGAAATGGAGGAAGGAAGGAAGGAGAAATGGAGAGAGGAAGGAAGGAAGGAGAAATGGAGGGAGGAAGGAAGGAAGGAAGGAAGGAAGGAAGGAAGGAAGGAAGGAAGGAAGGAAGGAAGGAGAAATGGTATTACTCTGGAAATATAAAACTATTAAATATGAATCCCCCTTTATGGAAAGCAAACAAGTTCCTTGATAGATTAAAATAGAAGTAGAAAGAAACTAGACAACTTCAGATTTTTTTAAAAAAATGAAATAACCAGGTAGCATTATATGAATTGAATGAATGATTAACTTAAAATTGGATAAAGGAACTTTCCAGGATCATAATGTTTCATAATTTGGAATTATAGGGAAGTGATAATGACCAAATGATTTCAGCTTTTTTCATTTAGCATCTGTCACCAGCATATGTATACTATATACCAGGGGTGGGCAATTAATTAATAATTATAATATAATTATATATAATATATAATTATATATATAATATAATATATAATTATAATTTATAATAATATAATTAACTCAGTTCTACCTAATAATATACAGTATTGGGTAGAACTGAGTTAATTATATTAGTCCGGCCCTCTAAAACCATCCCAATTTCTCATGGGGCCCTATGGCAAAATTAATTTCCCACCCCTGAATTAGATCCATTTCTGCCAAATAGCTTTCAGGTTTGGCAGAAGCTCCTCCTGCAGGGAAAGCTTAAAAGAGTTATGGGAATGGCCATTTTCTGAGCAAGTTTGAATCTTGCTGCTAGCTCTTCTATCTTGTAATGACAGCCAGCAATTAATTAATTAATTCCCTATCTACGTTACATCAACCTATGACCACAATTGAGCCCCACAGATATGTTATAAAGTCAGAAATTCGTTAAGTGAGTTTTCCCCATTTTACCACATTCTTTGCTACTGAAGTTATTGAATTAGTAACATGGCTTTGTTAAGTGAATCTGGTTTCCTCATGGACTTTGCTTGTCAGAATGTTGGGAAAGGTGATCACATGGCCTCAGGACATGGCAACAGTCAAAAATATGAGCCAGTTACCAAAGCATCTAAATATAAATTACATGACCATGGGGGATGCTGCAATGATTGTTAAGTCTGAAAAATGGACACCTCCAGGTGAGGGTTCCTATCTATCTATCTATCTATCTATCTATCTATCTATCTATCTATCTATCTATCTATCTATCTATCTATCTATCTATCTATCTATCTATCTATCATCTATCTATCTATCTATCTATCTCCCTCCTTCCTTCCCCGAGATGCTATATTGGGCTGTACTGGCTGCAACCCACTACTGGACATGCCACCCTTTTTTTTAGTGACGTTGTAACTTTGAACGGCCACTAAGCACACTGTTGTAAGTTTTTTTCTCTATCGCTCTCCATCCCTCTTTCTCCATCCTCTTCCTCTCTCACACAGCTTCTGCTGCTATGAGCTTAAAGGCGGTTTGGGTTCGGCTTTTCGAGCCGCCTCCTGAATAGCTTAAAAGCAGGTGTCTCCAACCTTGGCAACTTTAAAGATTTGCGTACTTCAACTCCCAGAATTCCCCAGCTTTCTGAGAATTGAAGTCCACAAGTCTTAAAGGTTGCCAAGTCCACAAGTCTTAAAGGACCCCTGAGCTAAAGTACTCAAATCAGGAGCCCTAACCCGATTCATTTAGCCTTAGACCCCATCAAGCTAAGCGGAGAGCCGGAGCTTCTGACCTCTCCCGCTCGGGGTGCTTGGTTCCCCTTCCACCCCTCTTGCCTTTTCAGGCGACGCGGACCGCTCCTGCCGCACTCCTCCGTGCTTCCCTCAAGAGCTCTTTAGAAGTCCAAGACGCCTTTTTTATATATATCAGAGGCGGTTCAAATTTGGGACCGGGACGAGCTCAATGGGGGGTGGGGGCGTGTGGGTGCCCCCTACCGTTCCTCCAGCGCGCGCGGATTTCTCCGTCAGGGAGGAGAGAGACCCGCCTCGCAGGTTTCCCTCCCGGGCAGGTAAAAACCCCGCCCCAGCGAGCGCGCGAGGCGAGCGCCTTTCGACGGCCCTCCGCCTTGCTCCTGCCCTGTCGGCGGAGGGCTTGCGGTCCCGCGCTGAGGCGCCGCTCTCGCCTGAGGAGAGGCGTCGGAAGTAGCGCTGGTGAGTGGGCGCGAACTCGCGAGGAAAGCTACCTTGCTCGCGGTTGGGGGTCTCTAGGGGGCTCCGCGGCCGGATAAAGGAACTCTCCGGCTCAGGTGTTCCGAGCTTGAATTCGAGAAGGTGATCGGTGGGCTTCGACGGGGCGGCGGGGAGGGGGGGGGGCGCAGCAGAAACCTTTGCAAACTTAGTTTTTAAAATGGCGGGAATTCCAACTTTCACGGAGTTCCGTCTCGGGAGCCGATGAGTAAAATGATGAAGGCCGAGCCCTCTTAGGCACGGAAGCTGCTTGGCAGGAGGACACGCGCCAGGCTGAGTCTTCTGGCATCTCCACTTGAAGAAGATCAGCAGGGAGGAGGGAACCGCTGCCTGGGACAGCTGCTTTTCGCTCAGCATTTTTGTCTCTGTGGGCAGGGAATGTGGGCTGAACAGGCCTCCCCTCTCCAATGATTTATGTTATTTTTATTTTATTTATTTATTTTTGTCAATCAAGAATAGGATAGTAGTTTATATAAACATAATATAGAAAGTAATGATTAAAAAAGACAATAGGAGAATAGGACAGGGGCACAATGGTGTGCTTATTTATTTTATTTATTTATTTAATTCGATTTTTAATGCCACCCTTCTCCTTAGACTCAGGGCGGCTTACAACATGTTAGCAATAGCACTTTTTAACAGATTGCCCCCACAATCCTGGTCCTCATTTTACCCTCCTTGGAAGGATAGATGGCTGAGTCAACCTTGAGCCGGTGATGAGATTTGAACCACTGACCTACAGATCTAGCAGTCAGCTTTTAGGCCTGCAGCACTGCATTCTACAGAATGACAATTTAAAAACTCATAATAAAAACCCATGCTTATCTTTTGTGGCCAGATCTAGAGGATGCATCATTTGATCAATGGCCCCAGGTCTGCTGGTAAAGCCAGGTTTTCATAGCTTTTCGGAGGGCAACTTTAGTAACTTTATTGTTGCTTTAAATGTACACTAATCGGCATACATTAAAAGGAAATGAAACTTCTGGAGGCAAGTATTTCCACACTATCTCCCTGAATCTACCCAAACTTCGTGCCCACCATGTTGGTGATACTATCTAACCATCTCATCCATGCCATCTCCTCCTCCTTTTGCCTTCAGTTCTTCCCAACACCAGGGTCTTTCCTCAGGAATCCTCCCTTCTCATTAAATGGTCAAAGTATTTGAGCTTCAGTAGAGTTGGTACTGTTCCACTGTTCTGCTGCCCTTAACCTGGTGCTCTCCTGATGTCTAAGACTCTAATTTAGCAATAGTAATAGCAATAACACTTAGTCTTATATACCGCTTCACAGTGCTTTCTCTCTAAGTGGTTTACAGAGAGTAAGCATATTTCCCCCAACAATTTGAGTCCTCATTTTACTCACCTCGGAAGGATGGAAGGCTGAGTCAACCTTGAGCCTACTGAGATTCAATCTGCTGAACTGCTGGCAGCCGGTGATCAGCAGAAGTAGCTTGCAGTACTGCACTCTAACCACTGCGCCACCGAGGCTCTATATTTCCATCCACCGACTCTCCCTTTGCAACTAGTTTGGGAAAAGCTGGCCCAAGCTAACATGTTGCGTGCAGAACATAGGTCATTGGACGAAGGCTAGGTGTGGTAAAGGAGAGCCAGCATGACGCCTTCTCCTGGGTTCATTCTGAGTGCATGTGAGAAGTGTGTGGACTTGTAAAGTGGGCTGGAAATAATTTTTAATGCACATCCATTGAACTGCATTCCATCTTCAGGGTGGAGAAGGTGCGTCAATATTATTTTGACTAGTTAGACTGTGTGTCTATCCTCACCTTCTTTGTTCCTCCTAATTCTTCATCTGGCATCTATACCAGGTAGCTTTATCCTGGACTATTGGGACAGGAAAGACTTACTTTTCTATAACATGAAACTTGTCTTCATGTCGGTTTTGAGCAAAGTTCATCTCTAGTTCAACCTAGATGTGCTTCAATCTCGCCTTCTTAGATGTGTTCCATTTTCTCCTCAACCATTAATCCAGCCCATCTGGAGAACATCAGTTTGAGGAAATCTAATTTAGTGTCATATGTTTACAAAATAAGTTTACACAACACCAAGCTTAATGTGATCCTAGGCTTTGACTTAACATAGCCAGTTATTTGATGTACTATGACTAAGCAAACAATGACTCAGTGTGAACACAACCAGAATTAGTGTTAGTCAATGATGTGAAAGTGAACAGATGTTGGTTACCACTGCTCAAAGTAGGTAATGCCTAATTTAGGATCTTAGTACCTTTAACACTTGCACATTAAGGTTGGAATTCAACAGGTGAAGTTAATTCCATGGCTGCAACTTCATTCCGGAAAAGGTCTATGAATTTAATTATGCTTGTGTGTATAGATCTTAAAAAGGTAGCTTGGCCAATTAATTAATAGGGCAACCATATTTCAAACAGTATCTTATATGAATAGGTTGGATTGGAGTTCAAAATAATTTCTTCTAGGACAACTCAAAGACCACCAATAATGTGTAATATTAAAAAACTTCCAGTGGAGGCAAAATTGAATGTGTTTGGGAGTTTCAGTTATTACCTGAGATTTTACTGGAATTGGTTTTAAGTGCTACCATTAAAAATGAGATGTTACCAAACTATGGAATTGTAGAAATATATATAAAAAATAGGATTATATTTGTGCAGCATTGGAAAAATAAAGAAATGCCACTAGATGAAGAGATAATTGAGAAGATATTGGACTGTGCAGAAATGGACAAACTTAAATTAAAATTGGACAGAAAGAAGATACAGAATTTATTTCATCAATGGCTGGAAAAAGGGTGGAAGATTAGAAACATAATTTGTATTGTTAAGCAAACAAAACAACCCAGACAACACGGTTTATTAAGCATTAATCAACTGTAGTAGTAGACAATTAATAAAACTTTATTTAAAAAACTAAACAGAATTAGAAAATTAGATTCATAATGTCAAGCTAACATTTTATTTCTTTTTAGTTTTGGAAAAACCCATTGAAAAATAACATTCCGGAACTTTTTTACTTTTTTTCTTTTCTATAGTTAAAAATTCTGAATCAGAATTATTACTCATGATTCTCCAGTGCTTTGGGTTTTGGGATAGATAGGTAGATAGATAGATAGATGGATGGATGGATGGATGGATGGATGGGTGGATGGATAGATAGATAGCCAATTTTCAGTGGTATTCATCATCTTATAAATAGTGTAGTGTTTCCTAGCTTCAGCAATTTTATGATGTGTGAGCTTCAATTCTCAGAATTCTTAACCAGCATGGCTAATGTCCACAGGATAAAATGGAAGAGTAGAGTTCTCTGTCACATTTATTTACTTGGGAAAATGAGGAGACTTTTTGATATGTATAATGAACCACACTGGATATTCCACTGAACCTCTCTGGAAATTGACAGCAAGATTAAGTGGATTCCTTCAAAGATCTTTTATTCTTTTTGCCTTCTCCTATCCATTTACCTGATACTGGAAAGACTCATATATAGTTTTCATATTTATTTAATTTGTATACCACATCTATTATGTTTACAAGTAACTCAAGGTGGTTAACATTTCCTCACAGCAACCCTGTGAAGTGGGTTTGGACAAGTGAGGGTGACTGGTCACCAAATCAGCTAGCTGGCTTTCATGGCTAAGATGGGACCTGAATTCATAATATTAACCATTAGATCAGACTGGCTTTGTTTTTGTTTTTTTTAAACAAGGAAGCAATTGCCTCAGATCTCATGTTTGAAGAAAGGTGCCATTGGATAATAATTGAGTACAGTGATCCCTCGATTTTCACGATCTCGATCTTCGCGAAACGCTATATCGCGATTTTTCCCACCCGATGATGTCACTCTCTTCCTTCCTTTCTCATCTTTCTTTCTCTCTCTCTTTCTCTATCTTGCTTCTTCCTCTCTCACACTCTCTTCCTCCCTCTCTCATCTCTTTCTTTCCTTCTCTCTCTTTCTCTATCTCTCCCCCTCTTGCTGGCGGGCGGCGGGCGGTGGGCGGCGGGCATCAGCGAGGAGCCGGGGTTTCCCCTTTGCGTGGGCGGCTGGGAAACCCCGATCTTTGTCTGCTCGCTGCTGCTGCACCGAGCAGATCAGCTGCTGGGCGGCCGAAGGAACCTTCCCTGGGTCTTCCCCCTCTTGCTGGCGGGCGGGCGAGCGGTGGGCATCAGCGAGGAGCCGGGGTTTCCCCTTTGCGTGGGTGGCCGGGAAGACCCAGGGAAGGTTCCTTCGGCCGCCCAGCAGCTGATCTGCTCGGTAGCGCAGCAGCAGCGAGGAGCCGAATCGGGGTTTCCCCTTTGCGTGGGTGGTGGGGAACGCAAACTCCACCATCTATGCATGCGCGGCCATAGAAAAAAAGGGCGCGCATGCGCAGATGGTGTTTTTACTTCCGCAAGCCTACATCGCGAAAAATCGATTATCGCAAGGGGTCTTGGAACGGAACCCTCGCGATAATAGAGGGATCACTGTATTTGAAATAACTATTAGATCATTTAAAATGCAGTTAAATATAATAGTGGAAGTTAAAATTTGGATATATTCGTGATGATCCCATCATACTTCCAGTTAGTTTTTCACTTCAGTGGACAAAAATAAGCAGAAACAAATAGAGCCAAAGGATGGCTCAAGAAAGAAGAAAACCTCTGGAGCACAGCTTCCGGAATTGGCTAATTTATGCATCATGCTAGCCATGGTTTACATTAAAACCCAATAAATTGCCCATTATATTGAAAAAGAAAACAAAAAAATCATACCAGTTTATGATACATCTCAACTATACTATGATTTCTGAAAGCTATGGTTTTTGAGCTGGTTATTTTTTCCATTTTTTAAGACACATACAATATGTTGGTTGAATAAGATCCCTTAGAGATGTCTACCCATTAGTCTTTCAAGCTCAGTGGGTTTTAAAAAAGACTCTACAGTAGCATCTGCTCTGCATAAATCAAAGCAGAAGTTACTTCAAAGTGACAGATTAGAAGTAAATCTTCTTAGTTAATGAAAAGGAAATGTTAACATTCCTTCTGGGAGCATGAAAACCTGGAAGGGACCAGCTTTATCGGATGTTTAGGATTGAACACATGAATTTCATGAATGTAGGGAGGAGTTGGTTGTCTTTGCATTTGAAAGTGACTCATACATTTATTAGGAGGGTCGTTTTATTTTGAAACAAAAATCTTGGAGGCAAACTATAAATCAAATATGATACATGAGCAAAGTAACATCTGGATGTAAGAAAATAAATTGCAAGTATTTTATACAGTGCTGGAGAAATGCTTATCTCTAAATCAATCCTTTTGAAAATGGGTTCCTTGTTGATTCCCACAAGTCAATATGATTACACAATCTCGTGCCTTTGTTATGATTCACTTGATAAAATGCTTTGGCCAGTATCCCAATATTATGCATTTCTACGTACATCCTTCCCTTATGCCACATAGAAAATCTGCCATAGAAACTGAAGTTTTAGAAATTATGATAGGGAAAATATATGGTATGTGTCTGAAAAAGATACAAAATGATGTCAAAGAAGAATATTAAACATTTCCCCAAGATACATGAAAAACTTTGCTTTGTGCCAAAAGTATGACTTAAATCCCAGACTTCATTAGAAGTGTGTCAGTAGTTTATCTCCTGGGTGTAACCCTTGTACCTGGGTATGTAATTAGTGTTCAGTCTTTGTGAAACAGCACCACTTTTTGGAGCTTCATCATGTCAGATCAAAGGAACAATTCAATGCAGCATGTCGACTAAGCAAAAAACACAGAACCAAATAAACAAACCAAGAGAGAAATGCCAACTAGGTGTAGGCATGTAGTAAGTGCCCCAGAAATTGTTTTATTGAGTCTTGGCTGGATTGAACCTTGAATAAATGCTAAGTGTCGATTTGCTTAAATCAGATTGTAGTGCTCTATCAAATATTTGATTTGATTATGTGCCACCACATCGGTGTTGACTCCTAGCAAGCACCAAAATATACTACCTCTGGAATGAATTCTCCTTCACTTCAAGTCTTCCAACCTGGATTGCTGCTGTAATCAAATCCTTCCACCTTGCTGTTGGTCATCATCTTATTTTTCCTCCTACTTTCCCAGCATTGTAGACTTCTCAAGGGAACTGAGTCATTGCCAGATATGATAATTTCGTCATGTATGGTATGTGTCTGAAAAAGAGACAAAATGATGTCAAAGAAGAATATTAAACATTTTCCCAAGATGCATGAAAAACTTTGCTTTGTGCCAAAAGTATTACTTAAATCCCAGACTTCATTAGAAGTGTCTGTGGCTCCAGTGAAAAGCCTGGACTGATTTGTTCTGTTCATTTGTTTCCTTTCTTAGCTATCCATGGTACAGTGATCCCTCGATTTTCGTGATCTCGATCTTCGCGAAACGCTATATCGCGATTTTTCAAAAAATATTAATTAAAAATATTTTCCCACCCGATGACGTCACTCTCTTTCTTTCTCATCTTTCTTTCTCTCTCTCTTTCTCTATCTTGCTTCTTCCTCTCTCACACTCTCTTCCTCCCTCTCTCATCTCTTTCTTTCCTTCTCTCTCTTTCTCTATCTCTCCCCCTCTTACTCTCGAGCGGCGCGTGGGCGGCGGGGAAGACCCAGGGAAGGTTCCTTCGGCCGCCCAGCAGCTGATCTGCTCGGCAGCGCTGCAGCAGCGAGGAGCCGAAGATCCGGGTTTCCCCTTTGCGTGGGCGGCGGGGAAACCCGGATCTTCGGCTCCTCGCTGCTGCGGCGCTGCCGAGCAGATCAGCTGCTGGGCGGCCGAAGGAACCTTCCCTGGGTCTTCCCCGCCGCCCACGCAAAGGGGAAACCCCGATCTTCGGCTCCTTGCTGCTGCGGCGCGAAGGCGGCCGAAGGAACCTTCCCTGGGTCTTCCCAGGTGCGGAAGTAAAAACACCATCTGCGCATGCGTGGCCATGGAAAAAAAGGGCGCGCATGCGCAGATGGTGTTTTTACTTCCGCACCACTATATCGCGAAAAATAGATTATCGCGAGGGGTCTTGGAACGGAACCCTCGCGATAATCGAGGGATCACTGTATTCACATTCGTTTTCTTCATCACATCAAAAATATCAATAGTCTTTCTATCCTGCTTCCTCAAAGTTCAGCTTTCATTTCAGTAGAGGAAAACAACGGCCTGCATAATTCTGAATTATAGGTACATCTTGGCATCTGAATATCTTTTCCAAGACCTTCATGGCTATTCTATTAAGTGCTAGTCTGTAGGGTATTTCTTGGTGACTAGTTCCTTTACCATTGATAACTAATTTTATGATATGGGAGAATTCAGAGAAATTAAAGAAGCAGCCATTGATAACTAATTTTAAAATGCCATATTTATTACTTTAGTAACTGCATTGTCAATCTTAGTCTGATTGCTGAACTACGGTACTTATTAAAACTGTTTGATCTTATTTATATTTAATCCTAGTTTGTACTCCTTGATTTACATTACTAGAACTTCCATATCACTTGCATTTTTGACTGTCAAATTAGTGTCATCCACATTCTTTAGACCAGTGATGGCGAACCTATGGCATGTGTGCCAGAGGTGGCACGCAGAGCCATATCTGCTGGCACACAAGCAGTTGCCCTAGCTCAGCTCTAACATGCATGTGTGTGCTGGCCAGCTAATTTTCGGCTCACACAGAGGCTCTTAGAGGGCATTTTTGGCTTCCAGAGAGCCTCCAGGGGGATGGGGGAGGGTGTTTTTAACTTCCTCCGGCTCCAGGGAAGCCTTTGGAGTATAGGGAGGGCAAAATACTTCTGGCCCACTAGATCCTCAAGAAAATATTTGATTGTGCAGAAGCAGATGCACTAACGCTAAAATTAAGAAATAAAGAAGACAACGACTATTATAAAATTTGGAATTATTTCTATGATGGGTTTGCAAAAAGAAAAGAAAACTAAAACCATAATATATGTAATAATACATCATTTAAATTTATCTTTCTTTTTATTGTCTTTTTGGAAATCACAATTAATTTGATTACTTATATATTTGTAATATACCTATAGAAACAATATTTTAAAGATATTAAATATTTAACACAAACTTAACATGAGGCGGTAAGAAAATATTAAATTTATGGGCAAGATAACAATAACCAACATAAATAATCGAACACCGAATATTCAATGCCTGATGAAAGAAATATTATATATTAATTCCACGGAATAGATATAAATTTCATTGATAATAGTAATAGAGAATGATTTAGTTTTTTCTCCTCACAAAGTACAAATCATAAGTATGTCAATATATTGTTCTTAAGTGTTTGTTGTGATTCGTTTTTTCTTTATTTTTATATGTGTATTTGTGTATTGTATTGTTTTTTCTTGTTTGTTATATATTTTTTAATGAAGAAATTCAATAAAAACTATTATTTAAAAAAGAGAAACAGGCCATTGCCAGCCTCTGGGGGTGGTGGAAGCTATTTTTGCCCTACCCAGGCATTGAATTATGGGTGTGGGCACTTGCACATGCATGATAGCACACGCCCACGCTCTTTTGACACCTGAGAAAAAAAAGATTCGCCATCACTGCTTTATACAATCTTTATTCTTCCAATTTTAAAACCAGGCAATATTTTTTATTCAAAACAGTTTTCCTCAATAAATAACCAATACTGTATATAAATTGAAGGAACAACAGCATATGGAGCCTTCTCTTACACCTTTGCTGACTTCTCTCCAGTTTGGACTATGACATACTGTTCTTTGTGTAGGTGTTGCATGAGGATAATGAGATGATCCAGGATTTCCATTTCTCTAAGGATATTCCACAACCTGCTATGATTAATCAAATCAAAGGCATTTCTGTAATCAATGAAGCATGTACAGATTTCTTTCTTTGACGTTCTTGATTATCCAGCAAGCATCAACAGTATTTTCTTTTATTCCTTTGCCTTTTCTAAAACCGGCTTGAACATCTGGTATCTCCCTTTCCATGAAACCTTCAATCTGCGTTGGATGATCCCGAGCATTATTTTACTAGCATGTGAAATTAAACCTTTACAGAGATCACATCTTTACACAACTGTAATTATTTTTAATTGTAATTATAATTATATAGTTATTAGCAATACTATCATGTGGGTTAGGGTTATCAAGGAATTAGCATATATTTAACAGGGTCTGGCCTGATACATTTTAAATTTGATTTATAGGTTGTTTTTTCTCTTCAAGATGAATGACCAAAAAAACTCAAAAGCACAAAAACCCAGTTTAAAATGAGAGCCAGTTAGGTCTAGTGGTTAAGATAGCAAGCTAGAAACTAAACAAATTCTAGTCCTCCTTTACTCATGAAAGCCCACTGGGGGACTTTGGGACTGTCACTTTTTCTCAGGCCAAGTCACTCACCGGTTTGTTGTGGGAAAAATAGGAGGAGGAAAGTGTGTTGGATATGTCTGCCATTTTGAGACATTTATAAAAATAATAAAGGTGGGGTAGGGGATTTTTTGGGGGCGGGAGTATAAAATAACTACAAAAATAAAGAAATATAAGCTTCTATGGATTTTTCAAATTTTGAGAGAATGGAGGTCAAATAAACTTAGTAAGATTTCATCATATTATTGAACCATGTTTAAGTCTAGTCAACATTTTGGAAGGTATTTATTTCAATACATTACCAGAATAATACTTTCTCCTGAGGTTTTCCTAGCACTGCACTCTCCTGGATAGAGAGTTCTGATGTTTGTTCTGTGATCTGTTGGAGCTACTCTTTAGGAGTCAAAGCCTCAAGTGGGGTCACCACTGGGTCTACTTTGGCCATGGCTTTCCGTATCACCTCTAATTCTTCTTCAGGTCTTGGTGTGTTTCCAGCTTTCTATGATCCTTCTTCCTGATGTTACTGTCATTTGGCATCCTACATCTATCGCCACTGCTATTTTCCCTTGTCTACTACCATAAGGTCTGGTGGATTGGCCAGTACCTGCCTTTCCATCTGTATCTGGAAGTCCCAAAGAATTTTAACCTTCTTCTTCTGCATGGTCTTCTGTGAGAACTCCCATTTGATATGGGAAGGCTTACTCCAGTAATGACAAACCTTTTTTTCCTCAGGTGCCGAAAGCGTGCATTTCTTCTGTACCGCATGCAATAAATCTGAGTTACTCTATCTCCTCATGGTCTCTGCTCCCTTATTGGCAATAAGTAGTTTTCTCCTGCTACACACTAGCGTGTACCCACATAAATACCGCCCATCTCTGTGCCCATGCATGTGTGTGGGAACCCCCCAATGCCCCCTGCAAATGCACATGCAAACCCCCCCAATGCATATGAACATGACCCCACACACACCTTGTTTAGGGCCCACTAGGTCTCTCTGGAGGCTGGAAAAAGGCCCATTTCCCAACTTCTGGTGGGCCTGGTAGGCCTGTTTTTTGCCCTCCTCAGGCTCGAGAGGTTTTCTTAGGCAAAAATGGCCTCTCCCACCCCCAGAGGCCCTCCAGAGGCCAAAACCACCCTCCCAGAACCTCCACATAAGCCCTGTATTTACCTGGCATCCAAAATGGCTTGGGTGGAGACTCCTGGGAGGGGAGAAGTCTACATCAGGGCCAGTGAAAAATCAGCTGGCCAATGCATGTACATGTGCTGGATCTAAGCTAGGGCAACGGCCCATATACCTGCAGATATGGCTCCATGTGCCACCTGTTGCATGTGTGACATAGTTCACCATTAAGGGCTTAGCTCATACTCTGTGCAGATGTTGGTAAATATAATGCCAATCACTTGGTTGTGCCATTCAGTGTATGCTGTTCCTGCTTGCATTATACATCCTGGCATTATGTGTTGAACAGTCTAAGGCCTATCTGAATAGTCTGTACTGCATGTGTCTGATTCTGGTGCAGCTTTTCATTTTAAAGTTATTTATAACTATAAATGTCTAGTTCTTGTCAATATTAAATTTTTAAAAGATTAGGGTGACTACTTATTTGGCATTTTGCAATTCCATTCAAAGAATTGATTTGTATCTGGCTTCCCTGATATATGTTACTGTTCATCTGATTGTACACAAACTGAAATGTGTCATAATTTGTGCAAAACCTCAGTGATAACATTTTGACAGTGATACATTATTTGAGTAATCTCAGATTTCAGGAAGCACTGCGATTTTAATGCAACTGTTATGTTTTCTACAGGAAATCAGGACATTTCATTTGATGACTAGTTCCCATCTGATATATGATTGTAAATAGAGGTAAAGACTTTTAAACAAGGCAAAGTACAAATATGTTCCTTAAAGTTGGTTTAGTCTCTTTGTTCAGAAAATATTAAGCATAACTTGAAACTCATAAATAAGGAGGATCTAATAATCTGATGGCAAAGGTGGGCATAAAGAGATTTGATAATGAGACTTAGTATAGTAATAGTAATAAATAATAATAACACAGAATAATCCAAATACTGTATAGTTAACACTATAAATTCATCCAGGTCACTGTTGAATGCCACATGTATTGAAATGTTCCACAATCACTTTAGTCACATTGTTCTCAGTTACTGGGGCTTAAAATATTGCTAATCAAGCAAATTGTCTGCTATTGTTACACAAGGAATACAAAATGAGTGCAGGTAAGCAATTTCTGTCAATTTCCTTTTCTTGATCTTTCTAGGTTCACATCCACCTGAGAAGAGTTTAACACCTGTATGTTACTTTTCTCTTTGACCACACATTCACAAAGGAAACATTATGCAAAAGAGATGCAAAAAATGTCACCTAAAGGGTTACATACAGCCCACCTGTATTCCTTCAGTAGCCTTCAGAGTAGGTTATATTGAACAGTTCAGCCTCCCTTTTAAGAAGATTTTGTATTTAAGGAGAAAAATGAATTCCTTGAACATTGCAGATAGTCTAGGTCAGGGATATCAAACTTGCAGTCTATGGGCCACATACATCATGTGCTGGCCCCGCCCTCTTAGTGACGGGAGAAAAAGTTGTGATGTGTCATGTGATGCCGCCATGACAACATGAGTTTGACACCCCTAGTCTAGTGCTCTTCTTCCCTGTAAAGCCCTTTAGAGCCCCACAAAATTCAGTCACAGCTCTGCTCCTTATAGAACATGGCCCTCAACATGCCATAGAACATCTGTTGTATCCTTCATGCCAACTTAACTTACACACATTTGCCCTATCAGCTTCTTGGAATACATTTATTATTTGTAAAGAAACTTGGATAACATCTCAAAAGTAAAGAGCACAGGTGGAAAATGTGTACAGATTGTGAGAGTAGTTAAAAAGATTTTGGGTTTGACCCATTGGAAGGGCAACATCCAAATAATTTCAACATGACATCAGAAAATCCAGGTTTCTGCTCTTCCTCCTTCCATAAATTATCTCTGACATAGGTAGTCCTCAATTTATGACCAGAATTGAGACCAGAATTTCTATTGCCCAGCCAGGGTTGTTCTTCGGCAATTTGCTCCTGATTTTACAACTTTTTTGCCATCATTGTTAATTAAATCACTGTATTATTAAGTGAACCATGTACCATTCTTGTTAAGCGAATGGAACTTTCCCCATTGACTTTGCTCGTGGGAAGCCGGCTGAGAAGGTTGCAAATGATGATCATATCATCCCAGAGGCTGTGGCTGTTGCAAATATATGCTGATTGCCAAATGCCTGAATTTTAATTATGTGATCCTGAGGGTGGCGTGACAGTCATTTATGCATGGACTTGTAGCCCCCTTTTTTCAGCACCATTATAATTTTGAATTGCCGCTAAACAGATGGCTGTAAATTGAGGACCAGCTGTATACTCAATCATTAAAAGACTAAATGGCGCATCTGTCATTTCCAGAAACAGCCAGGCATAATGTTAGGGACCAGGGTTGTAGATTCACAAGAGAGGGAGCAGAGAGAGAAAAACAAAGGATTTTTATGCTGTTAAGGAATCCGGTTTACAATTATAGAGTCTTCTGGTAAATTACATGGAGTGTATCATACATCTCAAAGTATTATGAGGGTTATTCTCTCCTTTTTGCAAAAAATAAACAAGCAAACAAAAAAACCCTAACAACTTCTGTCAAAAAGCCAATCCTGAAGAAACTTCACTTAGACTCAAAAATAATAGTAACTAGAGGATGGCTGTTAATGTTCTTGAATAAGAATGGTTCCTAACAAGCTTAGGCACTTTTGGATACTATTAAAGGAGTTTATTTGCAGTTCAGGGTTGAAATGAGACATCCTTGGTGGGTTGGTTGTTTTCTTGCTGATGGTGTTATTCAGCGGTGAGTTGCCGCAGGTTCGGCCCGGTTCTATGAACTGGTAGCAGAGGCAACATGAGGCTCAACCCACCCACCCGGATACTTTTGCATATGCACAGAAGTGTTGCATGTAAGCACACATGCACAAACCGGTAGCAATGGGCTTTAGAACCCACAACTGGTGTCATTTGTTAGAATATTCATGACTGGTAGAGCCATCTTAATAAGGTTATCTAATGAATAGGCATAGCAACCAAGTCAGCCAATGAGAGCTAACTATTTCTAAGTCTGTGCAGAGAATCAAAATTGAGAAGCTTAAGGCTGGGCCTGGGTCCAGGTCCACATTCTGTACTCTGTCATTCTGAACTCTTGAAATGAAACTAACTGATTGAAAAAGAATTCTACTTGTGGTATTGTAAATATATGTATTATTATGTTTATAAAGAAGTTATTGAATCCAGCTAAATCAGTCATCTGTATGTGCTTTTGGTTTTGATTTTCCAACAAACTTTAATAGTAATTTCATCATTGTACTAGCACTGATTGTGTTATCTCATTTCGGTAATGAAATACTGTATCTACAAGAAAACAACCAACCTCAGGGACCCCTCATTTTTTGGATACAATTCACGTTTTGGAGCTTTGTACCTGTTTTTGGAACAGAACTGCCTTGATAACCTTTTAAAATGACCTTTGCTAAATTTATATCAAGCTACTAAAGTCTAAAATATTTTTTTAATTGCACCCTTTTTCTTTTTGCTAAAAGAGAAAAAGAAAAAGGAGTGCACCTTTAAAAAAACATTTTAGACTTTAGTAACTTTTGATATAATGATACCCTTTTGGTCTGGTTGTCTCAGTTGAGGTCATAGTTCTACTGTGTATTTTCCCAGAACACTTCAATCTATTTGAAGGTTCTCCTTGAGGCATGGCAACAAAACGAAGTTAAACAGATGCCTTCAAGGGAGAGGTCTTTCTCAATTGTGGGGCATCATTTATAGATTGATATCCTCAGGCAAACATTCCTGTTGCCCACACCCACCTTCATTTATCATTATAAATAAAATAATGCTTTTCAGCAGGCATTTTTATATATGTAATATTTATTATTATGTTCTTTATATTTTTAAAATCCTCTTAGATATTTTTGTAATCCACTCTCAAAAAATTATTTTTGGACAAAATAACAGCGTAATAAATCAATTATTTAACAAAGCTTTCCAACTCAATTTCCCTATTCATCTGTAATTTGAATTTTCCTGGGCAACTACATCATTTATGTTTTGTGTGCTTTCTGTTTTCTATGTATGCACGTACAACATACAATGCTATGGTACATTATGCATTAATCCTACAACAGAACACAAATATGCAGTTCTCATCTATATATCTCTCTGCTTTGAGTTCCTTTTTTTTCTCCTAATAATCGCAATAAATATGCATCTTAGGTGTTCTGCCGGCGTGTCCCAACCACCCGTAATGACAGGGTAATTGGTCCCAAAAGACACACACCACACGATAGAAGGAAAACCAAAAGTCTTTATCAACAGAAAAGCAGAAAAAACTCTCTTTTTAAATGTGAAAGGGATTTTCTGGTATACATAAGGCACAGGTTAAATGCAATCCAATTTCTCACCCAGTAACTGGGAAATTGAGTCCAATTCCAAAGTCCAGAAAGTCCACACACAATCTTGAAGAGGGAAACAGCAAAACCACGATCTTGATGAAACTATGAATCAGATAAACTTCCACAAGGCTAAATCAGCATACTGCTCTTTTTATCTGTAGCACTAATTACAGCAGCCCCACCCAACCACAGGTTGCCTCACTTATCTCCTGTAATAATCCTTCAGTTGTTCTCTCCTATGCATCACTCTACGCATGCGTGGGTCTGTCATAAGTTCTTGTTCAGAATCCAGGGATGATAAGGATGATTGATCTTCTCCTGGGCTGTCTGCCAAACTCCCCTCTTACCTGCTACTCACACTTCCTTCGTCGGGAGAGTCTATCGGGAGCAAAACAGGCCTGTGGCATGTGGATGTTTCCCCCACATCCACCTCCACATTCCTTGGGGCAGGAGCTGGGCCAGAGCCAACCACAACATTAAGGTTCTGTTCTGTTTATGTGTGTTTAGCATTAATGCTAGTCCAATTAGAAAAAAACATATTTAAACAGTAATGGAAAATCTGGAGCTTCTTTCATTATCATTTCTATGTACAGGTCATCCTCAACCTACAACTATTCAGTTGGTGATCATTCTAAGTTACAATGGCACTGAGTGAATGGTGATTGCAACTGATTGCCAGAGTCCTAGCTGTCCCAATACTAACAGTCATGGGAACATCATTAGCAGCCTTCGTTGCCTGTTCTCCATCAAGTCAATGGAGACGTTGACAGGGAAGGGATTGCAAGTCTCTGGGGCAAGTCTCCCCCACTCACACCCCAATCCTTCTGCACTCGAATGGAAACCCTTCCTTTCATACCTTCTCCTACTTAGGCATCGCTTTTTTGTACACTTTCCCTAATTCATATGGTATCTCATCACACCCTCTTTCACATCTCTGCACACCCTTGTGCACTCTCCCCAACCTGCCCACCACCTCTTGCACACACTTGTGCCCTGCATGGTGCATATACCCACCCCGTGTGGTATCTTTCACACACTTCTTGTATCCTCAGATATCCTTTCACAAGCTCCCCATCCCACATTCCTGTGCAAACTCCCTGATCCGTCCAATGTCTCTCGTACATCCAGTCGCACTCTTGCATGTCTCCCCCAACCCTCTCTCAGCCCTTGTATCCATCCCCATACTGGACTTCTTGCACATATTCCCTGATCCTCCTCCACACCCTCCCTCCCTCTCCCATTCAGGGAGCCTGCAGTCTGCCACTCGCAGCATCCTTCCAGCTTGCCCCTTGATTTCAGTTGCAGGAAGCTACAGCAATTGTCCAATGACCATGAGGTTGAGTTAACAATGGCACAATTGCCGTTAAAAGTCAAAGACTATCTGTAATGCAAAGCTACTTATTTATGAATATATATATTTATGTATATATATGTTTTCGTAGATTTTCGTAGATTTTCACGGGTACAGGTATGATGGTCTTGGTATATTCAGGTTTCTTCCCGTGTAGGATTTGGAAATTTCTGGCGACATTTCGACAAGGTCCCACTCGTCATCTTCAGGCTGGTGTTTCTGTCCTTGTTCTAGGGTGAACACAGCAAGACCTGAGCTGCCTTCCTTCTATAAATACTGGTGGCTGGGTGTGGTTTGATGGCTCAGCAATTGCCTGCTGTGTAGAAACTTCCTGGTGAGTCAGTGGGGTAACACCTGGGGTTGTTGATGTAGCTGAGGTATATTGATTAGTTAATGATTGTGGATTAGGCGTGATATCCTGAGTAGTTGGAGCTTGCAGGCTACTTGATTGTTTTGCAATGTGTAAAACAATCATTGCAAAACATTGCAAAACAATCAAGTAGCCTGCAAGCTCCAACTACTCAGGATATCACGCCTAATCCACAATCATTAACTAATCAACATACCTCAGCTATTGGTCACAGGGTTGGGTTTTTTTACATTGTAATTTTGAACTGTCACTAAATGAGTCAATCAGTAAGCGAGGGCTACTTGTGAGTTTTAACACACTGACGCAACCTTCTGTATAGGATCTGTGTGTTTTCTTAGAAATGCCATTCCTGAAATCTTTATTCAATTTCTAGAATTAGTTCACATGACATCATATCACATCCTGCTGTTCAGGCTTGCAAAATCCTGCCTGTGTGTACACTGTACAAGACTATTTGTTATAGAAACGGCTGTTTTCTGTTAAGTTAGATGTTAGACTTGATCAGAAAGCATTTGACACTCTTTGGTAAATGGACAGAAACAAATATTTAATCACCTGATGAATAACAAAGAGATCTTCTCAGTTTAGTTTGTTCTCATGCTGTATGTCCTAGGACAGAGGTCTTCAAACTTGGCTACTTTAAGACTTGTGGACTTCAACTCCCAGAATTCTCCAGCCAGCATAGCTGGCTGGAGAATTCTGGGAGTTGAAGTCCACAAGTCTTAAAGTTGCCAAGTTTGAGGACCCCTGTCCTAGGACCTAGGCAATTGGTAGATTTGCATCTGAATAGGAAGTGGGTCGCTATACCACAAAAGGTGTTAGTGTGGATGTGGCACTTTTCTGAATAACCAACTAGTAGATTTATTTAGGAAACTATTTTAAAAAAGGAGATTTATTGTCCGAACTTCATTATTGGGATGGGCAAAGCCAATACCTATTAAAGTATAATCTAGCAGAAGAATAGAATTAGGGCATGTGCTGGGAAAAAGACAGAAAGAAGTGACTTATTGTATGTGTGTGTTTTTGAATTAGCATTGACTCCTGGCAACTCCTGGAACAAATCCCTGCAGTTTTCTTGGCAACATTTCAGAGGTAGTTTGCTATTACCTGTTTCATAGGGCTGAAAGAGGATGACTTGCCTAAGGTCACCCAGTTATCTTTGTGACTAAGGAGAAACCAGAATTTATAATCTACTGGTTTCTATCTGCTATTCCTATGCCAAACTAGCTTTCTTGATTTGTGATTAGTAATTACTGAAGACAATGATGAAGCAAAGTAATAACTTATCTGAAGTGGTGTAGGGTTTCCTGCCTAAGTAGGGCACAGTTGGACTAGAAGACATCTAAGATCTAACCTTCTGTTAGATAGGGTGAATGGAAGAGACAGACAGAAGTGGCTTCAAAACAGCAGCTCTTTATTTGGCAACTATTTACAACCCAGCAAAGGCTCTGTCTGACAGCCAGCCCTTTTATAGGGAGCTGCCAGACATTCTAGCCAATCAGCAATCAAACCAGAATGGAGGACCTGACTGAAGCCCATGTGCTTCAGTCTGAGAATGTAACACCTTCCAGCTTTGTTGTTCTATTCTATTAAGATAAAAAGGAAACAGTAAATCCTTAACTCTTTCTGTATACCTTCCATTTTCTTGCAGTCATGAAGTCACGAGACGTTAGAGACAGTGCCATTGGGTTCATACCTGAAACAGTCCAGTTGGAAGGATGGCTTTGCTACTACTTAGCAGAGACAATAGTTTATTTATCAACCTATCCTATCATCCCTAGGTTAGAAACACAGCAAGGGGAAATCAAGAATTTAAAACATTGGTCAGCTGCAAAAAGGAATGGCTTGTTTGGGGAATTCCCTCAATAGAAAGACTGAGATGGGATAGTGGAAATGTATATCTACTGAGGATGTGTGGGCAAAAATATCAAAATGTCTAGGAATCACAAGCCTGGGACTTGAGCAAAACAAAAGTTGATAGTCTAAGAGAAGAATTTTTCATTAGATCAAAATCAAAAATAAATTCTGTATTTCTGTATTATTTGTTGTTAACCACTGCCTCCCCAGCAACCTCAGATCAAGCACAAACCTGATATGTCTCTCAATGAAATTGAGTTTGACACCCATTCAGTTAAAGATCTTGCCGTAGTCCATTAAATAAAGTAAAACCTTTTTTTAACATCCTCCTGCCCTATATTACATAACTGAACTGATTTGGTTTCCTTCTGCCTTTTCTGTACCATTTCTCTTTCTATATGTGGGGTTAGTCTTTGTATAAATACAAACAATCATTTATGCTTCAAGAAAAGAAACTATATAGCTCAGTATTAAACTGTGAAGTCCAGGGTGTTCTCTGAGTTTGATTGTTCATCTTTTGCTACATTTTGACAAGCAAAGTCAATGGGGCGGGAACTTTATTTAACACTATGTTACTAACTTAACAACTTAAATGATTGACTTAACTGTGTGTGAAAGGTCATAAAGTGGGGCAAAACTCACTTAACAACTGTTTTATCAACAGAAATTTTGGACTCAATTGTGTAAATCAAGGGCTAGTTGTATACCAATCTTTTCCAATCTCTTGGTTAAAAAGTCATTATTGTATATATTGGCAAAGAATTGTTAACATTTTATCTCTATCTTCTGCAATCCAGTGTTCATATATACTTAATACTTTTACAGTTGATAACTGGCTGTTGTCTTAGTAGAGTCTGTTCCTGAATGTTTTTTGTCTATATGAATGTTTCTTTCATTCTGGGATGTCATTTTTAGTGGAATTCAGTGTTGTTTTTTCTTCTGCCCTTAATCTTATTTTCCTCCATCAGAATTCTTTCAGAAGAGTTGACAAATCCTATTTTGGATGTAAATTTTCCTTTGATTGCTATGGTCTTTAAAAAAATCCTTCACTTTCGTCTTCAGATAGCTTTCTTGTCCTTTTTGCTTGATATTGAAATCTCCATTCATCTGTCATTCATTCTAGTTGCTCGAGGCTTTCTTCTTCCATCTTTTCCTAATTATCATGACAGCTTGTACTGAAAGCCAGCTAGATAATTTCATGGAATGTATTTATTGTATCATTAATTCAGTTGGGAGTCACCTGACTCTATAACAATTCTCAGCAACTCACAGTTAAAGTTTTAAAAGAAATGTTAAAAGAAAACATTTATTTCCTGTTCACATCTGCTAATCTCCCTCAGACAGAGACTCTGGCCACTGTACAGTGAAATGATAAAATATAAGAGTATCTGATAAATTTTTAAAAAAAACTAGAAGGAGAGAATGTTGATTAAATCCTCTTAAAATTAAAAGGTGAAGGGACAGCTCTCAGGGCTCAACACAGCCTAATGGCTGCGTGCTCATTTGGGTCCTTAAATTCCTTCTGTGTCCAATAACACTTGGCCAATAAAATCTACTCTACTCTACTCTACTCCCATTCCCATTCCCATTCCTATTTTATCCTAAAATGAGACAGCAAAGCTACGTTTTAACTCATTTTCAGAAGGCCAGCAGAGTACCTATACAGTGGATGTAGAAATACTGTAGACCCCTGTTAAAATGCCAGGTTTTTGAGATGTTAAAAAAAGGTCCAAAATAAATCACTTCATAATCTTCTCCATATTTAATACATCATATAAGCTATTTTTTAATTGAAAAATAAGCTGAAATATTTTAGGGGGGGAAAAAGCAATAAAAACAACAATAAAAAGACTAGCATAATGGGGTTGCATAAGTATACATACCCTTAAACTAATACTTTATTGAAGCACTTTTTGGTGTTATGAGAGCATTCAGTCTTTTGAGGTAGGAGTCTATTAGCATGGCGCATCTTGCCTTGGGAATCTTTGCCCACTCTCCCTTGCAAAAGTGCTCTGGATGTGGGCACAGCCTCTTCAGATCAGCCCACAGATTTTCAATTGAATTCAGGTCTAGAGTCTGGCTGGTCCATTTCAAAATTTGTAGTGAAGCAATTTCTTTTGTTGATTTGGAGGTATGCTTTGAGTTGTGTTGAAAAGTGAAATCCCTCTTCATCTTCAGCATTTTAGCAGAAGCCTGAAGGTTTTCTGCCAAAATTGATTGATACAGTATTTGGAACTGTTAATCATTTCCCTCCCCCCAATTTTACTAAAGCCTCAGTTCCAGTTGAAGAGCCCCAAAGCATAATGCTGTCACCAACATGCATAATGGTGGATATAGAATATTGTACTTTGAGTGATATTGAGTGGTGGTTTTGCGCCAAAGATACTTTTTGGAATTATGGCTAAAAAGTTCAGTACTGTATTGGTCTCACATTGGTTTTTGCCTGAACAAAGTGAACTATGTTAAAGGTCCATTGATTTTACTGTATAGTACCCTGTATTCTAATGGATGCTCTTCAGATGAAATCTTACTGGCACACCATTTGTTTTGTTTTCTAAGGGTTTTCAGATATGGATTACAAACAATGGAATCATCACTAAATAGATGCAGAACACTAACTCTTTGCTTTCATCTAGTGATCATCATACCAGCATTCCATATCTGGTAGTTCCATTCTAACTAACTCATATATTTGCTTTGGCCCGGAAATGTTTTGACTGATTAGATTACCGGTATACTTCTTTCTCATGTGGTTCCTATAATGTAATTGATAATGTAATGTAATGTAATTGTAATGTAATTCCAGTTTTCTTCATCCAGGGGCATTCAGATCTGAGTTGATGTTGCTTAAAAGAATGCTGATGTGGATAATGTACAAAGAACAAAGAATATTCTTAGGAAAAAGTCAATTAATCTGTATCTTGCAGGTTTTCTTGCTATACTTCAAATATTGTAATTAGCACGTTTTACAATTTGCTATAGATTAGAGGATGTCTTTCATCTTTGGGTCTGCAATAAGAGTGAATACTTATCTCCACTAATTTTAAGCATTAATTCTAATAGATGTTGTTATAGCCATTGGTTCATAGCTGAGAACTTACTTAGCATGGTTCTTTCTGAACATTACATTTTATACCCTCTTGCACTTAGAATACTATATTACATACAGTAATTATCTGAATTAAAGTGGACTATTTTGATCCATTAAAGTTCATCTATTCCTGAAACAGGACAGTTAGCACATCTCATTTCCACTTTCTGCATTTCTTCTTTGCATTTCAAGTTTTTCTTTTGTCAATCTTCTTGTATTCCATATTCCGATTGTACAGATTTTGCGAAATAAGAAACTTCTCTTTTTTATTTTTTTATTGGGGCCAGACTGACCAGACCAACCATATCATTACTCAGATATATTTGCAAAAATTCGGCATCCTTCCCTGATTGTTAAAGGAATGGCATCTACCCCGGTGGCCTCATCATTGGGATCTAAACTAATCGAAACATTATTCATTCATTCAATTTATAATGCTGCCCACCTCAAACAATGTGACCCAGGCCAGTATATAGTGTGAAAAAAAACAATAAATCTGTAAATAAAACCCTATGTACATTAAAATGTGTACAATATATAAATATAAAATACAAAATACCAACGATGAACAACCACCATAACAAAACCAAGAGGAAATCCTAACTGGCCCCTAATGTTTAGGCAGGGGTGTCCAACCTTGGCAATTTTAAGACTAGTAGACTTCAATTCCCAGAATTCCTCAACCACCCAGGTTGGCTGGGAACCTCTGGGAGTTGAAGTCCACAACTCTTAAGGTTGCCAAGGTTGGACATTCCTGGCCTAGGGAAAGACTTATTAGCTTTCATAAAGACAAGCAGAGTTGAAGCCTGACCTATACAGTAATTTAGATGTTAACATTTTAAATATTATAATACAGATAGTCTATGAAGATCTTGGCATATTTGGGTTTCTTCCTGTGTAAGTTTCAGAGATTTCTGGTGATTTAGTTGCATTGGTTCATTGACTGACCTTGTTAACATGGTTCTCCCAGTTCATGAATATCTTAACAGTTTGCATTAAGTGAGTCTTGGTAACATTGTGCAATTGCCAGTACATCAAATACTACATTTTTTAGCTTTGCATTAATCGTAACCTATTTGCCATGTGTTCTTATAGATTTTATTTTGGAACTTCTACTCTAGTGAGCTACCTGCCCTCATTGCTATTATGGACTAGTCTTAGGTTCATCCCCTCATCTTTTGACTTTACCAGCAAGGGATGGCACTGCAAAAAGGTCATACTCTTACTAGCTTCCTTGATTTTTTTCTTTAACTTTTTAGCTTCCTTGATTGTTTTGAGCTTTTCTATCACACGAAACAGGTGAGAAGTTGGGAAGCTAGCAAGAAAAAAAAAAGAGAAGCACATAAAAGTCAATTAAGCCTTTAGCAATTCAAAGAACATTTCTGAGATTCTGTGCATGCTTCTTTTTAAAGTTTGCATAAAGCAAGGGTGAAGGTTTCTGACCATAAGTTGGATATAACTTATGATTAAGAATATTCATATTTGCCCTGCATAGATCTTTTTGTCCTGAAACCTCTTTTTTCCCCTTAAAATCCTTTTGCTACTAAATTACCATATAATGAGCATGCTGTCAAGAGATTTGGAACTGGGGCAGTCTTCTTCCCTCCACAAATTACTCTGAATTGATATGTAGACTCCAAAACTTAAAATGCTAAAAATACTTTATGCAATTGTTAATAAAACCTTATCTATCGGGATATTATTGTTATTGTTATTGTTATTATTTATTAGATTTGTATGCCGCCCTTCTCTGATCCTTGAGAGACGATCAGTCCCTTAACAGCTGTACAAATTTACACCAGCCCTCCCCAAAAACTACATCTAACCCTGTTTCATAGTTTTGATCACAGCAATGCCACACTGGTTATTCATCCTTATGACTGACTGCAGGGATATCTCAGGATCTTCCAGCCCTCTTCCTCCCTTCTGCCCCACCAGTATTCTACAATGCTTGCATCTGTTTCCCACACGCCCGTCACCAATATACAGTGATCCCTCTATTATCGCGAGGGTTCCGTTCCAAGACCCCTCGCGATAATCGATTTTTCGCGATGTAGGGTTGCGGAAGTAAAAACACCATCTGCGCATGCGCACCCTTTTTTTCTATGGCCGCGCATGCGTAGATGGTGGAGTTTGCGTTCCCCGCCGCCCACGCAAAGGGGAAACCCCTGATTCGGCTCCTCGCTGCTGCTGCACTACCGAGCAGATCAGCTGCTGGGTGGCCGAAGAAACCTTCCCTGGGTCTTCCCCCTCTTGCTGGCGGGCGGGCGAGCGGCGGGCATCAGCGAGGAGCCGGGGTTTCCCCTTTGCGTGGGCGGCCGGGAAGACCCAGGTTGGAGGTTCGGGGGGGTGCTGGGAAGCCCCCCAGGCTGGCTGCGACCTTTTAAAACAGCCGCGCCGCTTCCCAGCTGACTCCTGAAGCCAAATGCGGAAGTTCGCCTTTGGCGTTTGGCTTCAGGACTCAGCTGGGAAGCGGCGCGGCTGTTTTAAAGGGTCGCAGCCAGCCTGGGGGGCTTCCCAGCCCCCCCCGAACCTGGGTTAGGGCTTAGGGGGGGTGCTGGGAAGCCCCCCAGGCCGGCTGCGACCTTTTAAAACAGCCGCGCCGCTTCCCAGCTGACTCCCAAAGCCAAACGCGGAAGTGGGGTTTTTTTTAATTAATATTTTTTTAAAAATTGCGATATAGCGTTTCGTGAAGATCGAGATCGTGAAACTCGAGGGATCACTGTAATTCTTATTGTTTGAAGATCTCTGGACTTCATGTTGAGGAAGGACAGGCTACGTGCCCCTAGGCTACACTTGACAACCCAGAAGGGATTGTAGTTTTGACCCACCCACTTGGGAGTAGGATAAAATGGCAGCCATCTGACAAACTGGTCCATTTTGCTGCCTTAATGTAGTCTGCACAGTGCTACAGAAGTTTTTATGTCATTATTCCAATAGAAAAATTTAACATAGAAAGACAAATCAGTTGGTTCCTGTTATGTGTGTCCACAGCTATAATTTTTTTCTCTAACTATTGCCCCATAATATTCTTGTATCGTTATGTACATCATTACCATATCTATATTAAATGCATAGTCATAAATATATTTAGGTGTGCAGTGAATTTTTGTTTGAAAAAATACATAAACTTATATTAAAAAGTTTACACATATATGTGACCATTGTATCTGTTTTATATTTCATCATTCATCCTTTATATTAGGCATATATCCACAGTTGGAGTTACTCCAAGATCTGTACTTTTATTCAAGATACCTTTGTCCCCTAAGCCCTATTAAGTGCACGTAACACTTACTAATAAAAGAACAATAAATACACATATGCTAATGATGCTTTAGGAAGACTTTCCTTCAAATGAAGATCAAGTATAGGGCTGAGAATTGAATGCTTATTGTGAGAGGATGAGTGACAAGAGCAGAAGAATCTGACACGGTGAAAAAAACCACACTACTTTTTAGGAAAATAGTGTTATCTAAATTCATCTGCCAACTGAATGTGCTGAGTTTAATCTTTCTGAAGGACACCTGAATTCTACCCTTAGTGACAGGTGGAAAGGTCTGTGCTCAGGAAGAAAAATGTTGTGAAAATTTCCCCAGGAGAAATCAATAAAGCATGAGCCATGAAGCTTCGCTGGGAAGAATGAAAGGATTATTTAAAAATAGGTAGAGCTGCTGCTTTTGTTTTGTCTTATGAAGTTCATTGTTGTCACCTGGATTCCAGACATATTTTTTGACATGAACTTTAGGAGTTTGTCTGCCTTGTATTTCTATGCTGACAGTGATTGATAATAGTCTATTTCAGCCAAGGATTTTTTTTTACAGCTGGAAAAGCTAAGGCACTGAACCTGGCCAGGACCTTCTATATGAACTTCAAATCTTTATGCAAATATGAGCTTTAATAATATTCCAGATGTGGGTTTCAACAAACTTAGGTTTCAGCAAAGTTAGCAACAATAACTTTCTCATCTTTAAGCATGAAAATTCTCATTGTTACCTCTAACCATTACAACCATTTGTTTTCATCCTTGAATGCCCTAAAAGCTGTGTTTCTCACCCTTGGCAACTTGAAGATAATAATAGTAGTAGTAACAACAACAACAACAACAACAACAACAACAACAACAACAACAACAGAGATGGAAGGGACCATGGAAGTCTTCCAGTCCAAACTCCTGCTTAGACGGGAAACCCTACACCACTTCAGACAAATGGTTATCCAACATCTTCTTAAAAACTTCCAGTGTTGGAGCATTCATAACTTCTGGAGGCAAACTGTTCCACTGATTAATTGTTCTAACTATCAAAAAATTTCTCCTTAGTTCTAAGTTGCTTCTCTCCTTGTTTTGTTTCCACCCCTTGCTACTTGTTCTTCCCTCAGTTGCTTTGGAGAATAGTTTGTCTCTCTCTTCTTTGTGGCAACGGCTGAGATATTGGAACACTGCTATCATGGCAGCCCTAGTCCTTTTTATTAAACTAGACATACACAGTTCCTACAACAATTCTTTATATGTTTTAGCCTCCAGTCCCCTAATCATTTTTGTTGCTGTTCTCTGCACTTTTTCTAGAGTATCAACATCCTTTTTGCATCGTGGTGACCAAAACTGAATGCAGTATTCTAAGTGTGGCCTTACCAAGGCATTATAAAGTGATATTAACACTTCACGTAATGTGTTGACTTCAACTCCCAGAATTCCTCAGCCAGCATGCTGGAAGTTGAAGTCCACATATCTTCAAGTAAGTTGCCATAGTTAAGAACACTGTCCTAAAGAAATCTCAGAAGTCATCTGTTATAATTAAAAAAAAATACAGATTACTGCCTTACACCAATGCTTATTTCCTTTCTTCGGTTAATTTAATAACCAATCTCTCTCTTTCTCCTTTCCCCCCACCCCCTTTCATGCACACATATAAAAATAATATCCCCTTTCTTTTCTCCCATGTATACATTTTTTATGAATTCCAGTTTTCTGAAGGAGACTTGGATATGAGTTTATTGAGGCAAGATCTGTTGTGCCAACTAGCTATATTTCATTGGTGTATATAAACTATTAGATTGCTTTATTGAAAAAGCATGTACTGGTGTTCTTATTGTAAACGGAAGGACACCTCACCCCTGTCAGGAAGTAAAGCTGGGATTGCACTTTGTAAAAGAAATCTTTAGCCAGGTCCCAAGGCTCAACATATCGTAGCTCAAGCTTTTTCCAAATTTACTCACAAACATGTAGACCAATGATGGTGATTTTTTTCCCTTGGGTGCCAAAAGAGCATGCACGCATGCTATTGTATATGTGCGAGTGCCCACAGCCATAATTCAATGTCTGGAGAGGGCAAAAACAGCTTCCCCCAACCCTCGGAGGCCCTCTGGAGGCCAGAAATGACCTGTTTCCCAACTTCTGGTGGGCCCAATAAGTTCGTGTTTCACCCTCCCCAGGCTCCAAAGGCTTCTCTGGAGGCAGAGAGGGTAAAAATGCCCTCCCCCATTCTCCCGGAGGCTCTCTGGAAGCCAAAAATGCCCTCCTAGAGCCTCTGTGTGAGCTGAAAATCAGCTGGCCGGCACATACATGCACATTGGAGCTGAGCTAAGCCAAGAGTTCATGTGCCAGCAGATATGGCTCCATGTGCCACTTGTGACACCCATGCTATAGGTTTGCCATCACTGATCTAGACCATTTTAAAGCATGTCTTGCTGTCCAATAGTAGCCTCACCTCCCCCAAGCTCTTAGCTTACAGAGTGGATCTTCTCCGGGTCCCGTCAACTAAGCAATGTCGCCTGGCGGGACCCAGGGGAAGAGCCTTCTCTGTGGCGGCCCCGGCCCTCTGGAACCAACTCCCCCCAGAGATTAGAACTGCCCCCACCCTCCTTGCCTTTCGTAAACAACTTAAAACCCACCTCTGCCGCCAGGCATGGGGGAATTGAGATCCTCTTTCCCCCTAGGCCTTTACAATTCTATGCATGGTATGTATGTATGTATGTTTGGTTTTTATATTAATTGATTTTTAATCATCAATACCAAATTACTATTGTACACTGTTTTATTGTCGCTGTTAGCCGCCCCGAGTCTCTGGAGAGGGGCGGCATACAAATCCAATAAATAAATAAATAAATAAATAAATGTCAATATGGATTGGGTATGGATGTGTAGGAAAAAAGGAAATAGGAAAAATCAAACATGAGACAATGTTTGGTGACTGATAGGCATGCAGGACAACTATCAGAACAGTCACCATCCAGGCTACAGTAAGCAGCATAACCTAGCAGGATTCCTGACTGTAACTTGGCTTGAGTGCCTAAAAGTGACATGTATCTAAGAGCAGAACCGAGCCTGGAGCTTGGTGGCAACCAGAGAAAGAACAACCATACTGAGGCAGCATCTCATTCCAACCAGTGCAAGAAGCTTTGGAAGAAAATCTGTGTGTCACTAGATTTTGAGACTTTTGCTATTAAAGATGTGTTTATGTGGCAACATCAACTTGCAAAGCCTAGAAAGGTGGAGTTAACTCAGAGCAATAGCTATGGTGGCTGCCATAAATCATTGTTTTCAGATCTTCTGCATTGTGGTGTGTCCAATTTTTTGATAGCAAAGAATCTTCCCAACCCTCACTCATGCTCTACAGCATTGTTTCTCAACCTTGGCAGCTTGCAGATGTCTGGACTTCAACTCCCAGAATTTTTCAGCCAACATGGCTGGCTGGGGAATTCTGGGAGTTGAAGTCCACACATCCTCAAGCTGCCAAGGTTGAGAGATAATGCCCTAGAGCACTAGAGGTTGAGTGAATTGCATGCTTAGTGTTCTAGTGTAGGCTAAGGTATCTCATATTTTCAATTTGAGAACAAGGTTTTCGTGTGGCAAATAGCAATCCGTGAGAACATTTCTGTTAATTTTTATGCTCAGTTTTGATTTTTATTGGAATGGTAGCTGCTTTTTAGATTGTCTGCCCCTCTTTTCCTTCATTTAATCTAATTTTCCTACACCAGCTTCCCAAACAGGTCATCTACAAATGCACCAGGTTGTAACTGGGCTCCAGCATTCTTTGCCAACATGTCACTCAACCTGGCTGCATTGAAGGGATATGCAATGCAACCAGCCTGGAAGGTGCCAGATTGGGGCTGATTACCTTTCCTTCCTGGTTTTGGCAGATGAGAGGAAAATTGAATAGGAGTGTAAACACCATTGCAATATTTCAGAACCTTGCTTTATTTGATTACGTGTGCCTAGAATATAGAGTTATCCATGCTGAGACTCTTGCACAGTATTTCTACGTCCAGTGTGATTTTAATTTACAGATTAGTGTCCTGCATTTTTATAGGAGAGAATAAGTGCCCTCTTCCTTTATCTTGATGATTCTAGTGTGTTTTCTACCTCTTTTCTGTATCTAAGAAATCTCCCTAAGATTTTCAATTAGAGGCACACTCAACCTAAAGAAGAATTCTAATACTATTTTGTAATAATTTTCATGAGTGAAAAAGAGGAATGACGGAGGGGGAACAACACCCAAAAGGCTTATAGTTAGTTGTGAATTGGCACAGATGAGCCTTTTTTTCCATCTCCACCCACTAGATTAAAGCAAATTTAGCTCTGCTCTATGTGTTTAGGGTAATTATTATTTTGGTAATGTGGGGAGTGGTTTTAACTGTGAAAACACTGTTGAATATTCTGAATTACTGTAATATTCTGATTTAAACCGGACTACAGCATGAAATAGTAATCTTCCCTTGTTCCCACGCTGTAGGACTTTTGACTAAAACCGATTTACCATTAATTTAGCATAGGGTTAAAACTTGTATGCTTGGTACAAGTCTTAAAATCTTTCTCTGCTTGCTTCTAAAATAGAAAACATTTTTTGGTGCCAGTGTTTTTCTCTTCTTAGATTTATGCTCCTGGCAAACTTATAGACAGTCCTCAACGTATGACATAATGGACTTGTGCCTATTACAGTTTTAAGTCATGCTGCTTGAAAAGGAGCTCATTACAGCCTTCTTTGTGGTGGTGGTGAAGTGCATCACTATGATCATTAACTCAATCTGCAGGGCTTAGTTGAACCCATTGTTTGCTATTGGTGATTTTGCTGAAATCATTTAAAATTGTGGTCATATGACCATAGACAAACAGTTCTAAATGTAGGCTGGCTATCAAGTGCTTGAAATTGGGTCATGTGACCATGGGAGGCAGTGTCTCCACTGAAGCTTTGGAGGGTCTGTTGTAAATCCAAACAGTTGCTAAGCAACCAGTCATAACTTGAGATCTGCCTGTATAACCCCAGGGTGAGAGGTAATGATTGATTTAAAGACATTCAGTTTTGCCCTTTATATTATTGGCTTCCTAAAAATGTGGAGCTTATTCTCATTTCAAGGCACATTGGCTTAAGGAATGCCATTATGTGTTGTTTTAATTTTTTCTGGTTTAATATGTATTCGCTGATGTACTTTTATCGATATGAACCAATATGATTTTATTGGAATCTGTGTTGAGAGAGTTTTATCAGGAGCACCTCAATCTTTAAATTTATAGAAATATTTTAATAGAAAAGATTGAAGTGATTAAGTCTAAATGCCCCTTTTCATTTTTAAAGATGAAAGTGAAGTATCTAATGCAATTTTCAGTTCATTGAGAACTTAGAATGACACAGTATAGAAATTCTGACACTGGAGGTGAAGGTGAGGGTACCTTCAATTTTCTTTATGAAGGTGCCAGATTGGGTGGCTGATAATTACTATACTGCCAGATAATCAGGGGAAATGTCAAAAAAGCCAGGTTTTCTACTTCATCAATTTGACACAATGAAAGAGTTGGTATGTGGAATTGATACCTGACTGCTTGGCAAAATTAGATGTACGTTTGGATAGGAATTTGATCTAGGTATACTGCAGAAGTTTGCAATGCCCTGTCAGCTCATGCAATTGCTAATTTTGTGTTTGATTATTAATTCTTCTGAAATAAAAAAGCTTCTACTTTCTGGTCAGTAATTCTAAGCAAAGCCTATTGTGAGTGTTGTTACAAACTCCAAATCACAAAACTCTGCTGAAGGCAGCAGACCTTCAAACCAAATGCAAACATCATCTGACCGAAGATAAAATTATAGAAAGTACCCAGAGACCAGTGGTGGGATTCATTTTTTTTTACTACTGGTTCTGTGGGCATGGCTTGGTGAGCATGGCTTGGTGGGTGTGGCAGGGGAAGGATACTGTAAAATCTCCATTCCCTCCCCACTCCAGGGGAAGATGATTGCAAATCCCTATTTCCTCCCGATCAGCTAGGACTGAGAAGGCAGAGAATAGATGGGGGTGGAGCCAATCAGAGTGGTATTTACCGGTTCTCCAAACTACTCAAAATTTCTGCCACTGGTTCTCCAGAACTGGTCAGAACCTGCTGAATCCCACCCCCATGAGAGAGAAATGATTTATCTCCAAGTATCCTAAGAAAAATATATATCTAAAACTGAAGTACAATAGTTCCCAACTTATGACCGTTTGTTCAGTGATTATTTGAAATTATGGTGACACTGAAGAAAGGGACTGAGCCAGTTCCCAAAGTTATAGGGATTGCAGCACCTCATGATCATGTGATCAAAATTCGGGTGCTTAGGATTTCCTCACCTGCTTATTCTCCCTTCCATTAATGCCATTTTGGCCTCTTGCACTCCCATGGCCCGCGCCATCTTAACTGACCTCCATCTTTTCTTTCCCTTGAAGTTGACCAACCATGTCTGGGCTGGCCCTTCATGAAGCAGCTGCTGGACCCACAAAGCTTTTTCCCCCAGTCATGTAAGCAGCAGTTTATTTGTGAGACCTGTGAAAAATGGTTTCATGTAGCCAGCAGCTGTTTCACAAAGGGTCAGGCCAGGCATGCCTTATCAGCAATGGGAACAAGAAGACAACCAAGGTCAGTTGTGGCAATGGAGTGCAGGTCAGTAGGGCCCTCAGGCAGATGTGGCCGGGACTGGACTGGGCCAGTTGTGGCTTTTCAAAGTACTAAGAATCTCCTTTGCAGCACTTGGCTGGGCTAGGGCTGGGCTTCATACTGCATTGCCTTGTGGCTCAGGGGCTTCTTGTTATCCCAGAGCTGCAATGCGCAAAGAAGCCTCTGCAGTCTGCTGCTGAGCTGTGTTGAAGTAGCTGCAGCTTTGCTTCAGTTTCACCATAGCTTAGGGCAGCGATGTCAAACTCAAGGCCTCAGGGCCACATCTGGCCAGCGGGATGCTTAGATCTCACCTGCGGGGTTGTCCTGCAAACTGTGAAGGACTGGCCCGCGGTGTGTCTGCCAGCGAAAACGGAGCTCCATTTTCACTGGCAGAGTGCTCAGGCTACTACAGGTGCCCTTGATGAATGACGTTGAGCTGGCCACATCCCCTAGCCACGGCCCCTGAGATCAAACACTGCCCTGATGCGGCCCTCAATGAAATCAAGTTTGACAGCTCTGGCTTAGGAGTTTCTTGCAGCCCCACAGCTGCAGTGCTCCAAGAAGATACTGAGTTACTTCATGCTCTTTCTCTGGCCTTGCTGTGCTCCCACTGTAGTGCAGTACCCTTGTTGCCACCACCTTGCCCACAATCTGCAGTGGGTCTCTCAGGGTCTTCCCTAGGTCCTTTGTGGTAGACTCTCTCTCCATACCTGGGATTCCCTTCGCCTTCCACTTAATGACCCATGCGTTTGGCGTTACAGTGGCAACCAATATTTGTGTTCTGACCTGGCTCCCAAATACAACAAACCCTCTGTAGTTAAATACATTTTTTATTAAGCCTTGGTTTAGAACATAGTTATGTTGTAGCTTCAGCATTTGCTAATCTTCACCATTTCTTGATTGTGCTTTGCAAATCAGCTGGGTTTTTAAAAATGTATTCATCCCCTGTTGTGTTCTCTTTTCTACATAGCTTTTAGCAACTGTAAATTAAACTTACAGTAATTATTTTAAGCATCCTTCTATGGTTGTCTATAATACTAAGATTATTTTCATTTTGCAGTCAAACTGTACATTTTTGGGGTTTGTATTTTGCCACAAATCAGACACTAAGTTGCGGTTTACATTGTACTACAGTTTCCACTATAGTCAAGTTTCAGAGAGGAGTATATATATCTTGCAGCAAAAAACAACACAAAACCCTATAATTCCTTAATGACTAACAGTTTGATCTTTCTCTAAGTGCAGATCTTTTATATAATTTTAAAGGTTTTAAGACCTATAACATTCTGATACTTCTGACAGCCTTCTAATAATTTCATTTCCAACCAAATCATTTCTGATTTTTAAGGTTTCCCTAAAGATAGCTGTGTTATTTTGTTGGAACCAAGTTGTAATAAATCTTGAGTTAGTTTAGAAACTAACATTTATTATGGCTTACGTTTTCATGGACTGCAATCTGTTTTTATGATGACATTGTGCAGAGCAGATGTCATGGAGTTCCAGTTCTTATCTATTTGTTAATTTCTGAGTTTATATTTTTATATATTTTTATTCATTTTGAGCCATCCACAAACTACAGTCATTTCATCTGAAATGCAAGTAATACAGTGCTTGGTTTCCGGCAGATACCTAACCTTTTCCACGTGAGTCTGTCATCTATTTATCTCTCTGTTTATTTAAATACATATTTATGTGATTTATAACTTGTTCCTTTCACTAGCAAATGTTGCTTGAGGAAATTCCTCGGCTATCCTGGAAGATGGTTATCTGAATTTCATGGCAATTAATCTTATTTCATGTGCTATGGGAAACTTTGGTATTCTTTGGGAAATTATGAATTTCCCTTAGAGGAGTTTGAATATTCTTAATCAACATCACTTAAGACAAGATTTCAGGAGACCAGGATAAAAACAGATATATATTGCAGACAGTAACAACATGGGCAATAAAGTGAAGAAATTGGTTAAAAAGTCAGGAATGAAGAAATGTCCTACAAATTCGGTAATAAACTGTTTTCTTAAAACTACCAGGCTAAATTTGGAATATATTGTTTTGACATTTCATTTTATTACCTCCTCAGTGTAATAATACATCTGTTTTTCATATAAATATAATTTTATATGTACATTTCACACAGAAATGTATGAAAAGTCTTTAATAAAAATGGGCAATAAAGAATACAGTTCAAATACCATACTATTAAATTCCACTTTTTTCTCTTCATAGCAGGACTATGATTCTGTAATCTCTAAAATGATGTCTCAGCAGCTGAAATATTTAATTCGATCTCTCTCTTTTTTCATTACTATCAAAACTCTTAAAGCAACATATATTATTTGATTTTTGGTAACTATATTCTTCTACTCATACAGTTGACTTTATTGTATGTTCCTTGAAGAAATGGTCCAAGAAGGGATTCCTATAATCCTCTCTTAATTGCATCAAATATAATGTGATGGATTGAGTTGGAGAATTCACTAAATTCTTAATTGTTTCTTCCAATCCCTGCTATTCCAAAAGTTACCAGCTGGGAACCAGCAGAAGAGCAATTGATCCATATTCTTACTGTTTTCTCATTCTTTTTAAGATGGGTTAAGGTAGTTTTCAGAAACTTTTAGATTATAATATATATACAGTACAGAAATATAACCTGTAGTGGCTGGGAGAAACAGGAAATAAGATGAGGGCAACAACATGATTAGTTAGGGAGGTCCAAACATCGCATAAAAGTCTAGATTAATAAAATACAATAATTTGATTAGTAAACTTGGCCGTGGGAAACCTGCTTGTGAACAGATTGTAATAGAAACTTAAATGAGGAAAGACTTTAAATAAAATGGAGAACCACTGGCTCTAGATATTTGACCTTTGGGACAAGGAATGTCTATAGCCTGGGAACAGTAGAACCTAGACCATCTGTGAACCTCCTTATATGGGGATTATTTATCCAGCTGGGGGGATTTTTTGATATTATTTATCCAGAGACACATAGGTTCCTTTGCCCTTACCCCTTTCTTCCATTCTATTATTTTCCTCTTCAGTGGGATTTTATTTTCATCATGCTCTATAGCCCAGAGTGAGCAGATGGCTTTCTTCTAGAAAAGAGGTTGGGAACCATGACCTCTTTATGTCTTGTGGACTTCAACTCTCAGAATTCCTGAGCCAGGAATTCTGAGAGTTGAAGTCCACAAATCATAATAGGGCCATCATTTCTAAAAACTGCCTGATTGAGTTATTACACGAATAAAAACAGGGGATGGGGGAGGAAGCAAGGGTGAGAGGAGAAGATGGATGGACAATTGGGGAAATCAATTGAGATGAATGAGGCCTAGACAGATGATGCAAACCCTGTTCTGTAGGTCAAGCTTACCCATTTTACTATCATAACTGTTCTGTCTTCTCTATTTTAAAATTATGTGTCCAAGCTGATATTTGACTTGTTACAATGGGATGGGAAGAAATTGTGGCTCCTGGGAAAATTTATGTATACAGTGATCCCTCGTTTTATGCTGGGGATGCATTCCAAGACCACCCGTAAAAAACGAATTTCCGTGAAGTACAGGAAATATATTTTTTATGTATTTAATGAGTATTTGGACTTTTAAAATCCACCCTTTGCATTAAACAGCCATTCTATAATGCTTCTCAGCTGGAACTACATGTGATATCCTACCACTTTCTTTAATAGAGCACAGTAGTACTGTAGAAGAATTTTGTGAATTTTTAATAGATTTAATGGATTTAAGCCCCCTTTGAAAACCCGTGAAATAGCGAATCCGTAAAAGATGAACCATGAAGGAGCGAGGGATTACTGTACTCAATAAAAGTTAAGAATGTAATTAACATATGTCAGTCCTCCCCTAAAGCCTGCTTAATTTTCCCTATGCACCCTGCATTCGTGACGACTCAGCATCCTTTCTTCATGGTAAATCTTCCAGGGAAGCTTGTCCTGTCATGGCACCATGATCACTAGCTTAGAGAATCCCCTGGATTTCCAAGAGAGGGTTTAACAGAAGTGGCTTTGGCAGGATACTCATTTCCTGCAAGGTATTCATTTCCTGTAACACAAAGGCTAACTATGTATCTGACATGCAAGGGCAGTTCCTTGAGGCAGTAGTTATAATGGCATTTTAAACACTTGCACAGAGCAAATAAATCTTCCCTTTGCCCCAAGATGTAGGTGCCACACCGCTTACTAATGTGGTTTTCCTGCATTTTGATCTCAGCATGGAATACTTCAGACAAAAGTAAATCATCTGATTATGTTTCACGCTATTTCATGCTCATTTCCATGCTTTCTCTTTTCTTTCTTCCAGCCTACCCACCCATAACAACCAGTGCATTTATCTCCATAAACAGAATTTAATATATCCAAGTAAGACAGTAACTATGGACCAATTCTGCTGTATGCATTCCTTCCTTCCTTCTTTTTAAATATATACTGCTGCAGGTCCTTTGAAGAGAAACTACAACAGTTTAATCAGCATTATTTATTTGATTTTAAAAACAAATTGCCACCTTTGCAGGTTAAGATTATCTGCAGTCCGATATACACATACGCTAGTGAACTTTTAGATCCAAATTGCTTTGAATTTTGAGGATTTAACACTGCTGTGAATTTTTAATGTTTCTTTTTCTTGGCTCAGGGTCACTCGACAATGAGATGGACAGCATGTAAATTAATAAATAAATAATGTTGAGTTACGCTTGGAAATGAATGATTTGGTTGAAATAAAACACATTCCTTGTGTGTCCAATAAAGGATTCTATTCTGTTCATAAGTTGATATTTAAATTATCATATTTTTCGGAGTATAAGAAGCACCTTCCCCCCCCCTAAAAGAGGCTGAAAATTTGGGTGTATCTTGTACTCTGAATGTGGCTTTTTCAAAGCTTTTTCCCCAGCTCTAACGAGGCACTAATAATCTTCCCAGCTTTCAGGTTTTTTTTTCATTGCTACTCTCTCCGAAGAAGATTTTTTCCAGCCTTCAGTCTTTGCAGGCTTTTTCATTGCAGCAATTTTATACAATATACCAAATCTAGCTGATTAAACAATTGAAATATCAAAGCTAATGGAACTCATCAGCTTATGTCTACCACAAACTTTCAATCCAATGCGTTCATCTATGAACTAATTCCATTGGAACTTCATTTCAAGATTAATAATAGAAATAGTAATGTGAATATTAGAAATGGTAATCTTTCCATTAATACCAATCAAAATATTGGCTAAAATAATAGCCCCCCCGAGTCTACGGAGAGTGGCGGCATACAAATCTAATAATAAATAAAATATGGATTCATTACATGGATGACGTATTTATCATACAAAAAAGAGAGCAAAAACGCACATCAATTAATCCACAATACATTTGAGGGAATCAAATTACAAAAAATAAAATAATTTCTAGGAATTCTTATCCACCAAAAAATAATGGCAATCTGCAATCTTTTATCTAGGTGTCTAATTAAACACTGAAAATGTGGAGGGGGGAATCAAATCTCAAGAGAATGCCTGCATCGCAAAAGAGAAGGAATGAAGAATGTGTGGAGGAGAAGTCCAGGGCATTCTTAGATTTTAAAGACGCTGCCTATTTGTCATGGATACATGCAGATCTTTCAGCCTTATCAATGGTTACTGTGCCTCTTTCAACCTCACCCAGCTTTTTGTGCACTTAATACATTGGCAAAACAATAACAAAACCTAAGAATGAAAGCTAATCCATAGCATTATCCTTAGGGTTTGGTTTGGGCTGTGTGCCATCAAAGCAGTCTAGGAGTAATCACTTGACTTCAGACTCCTACCATAGAACTGAATAGGCTGCTTGTTGCCTTTGCAACAGTCTAATTACTGAAATGATATAACTATAAACTAACTATATAAACTTGCAATGCCCATGGTGATTTGAAAGTCATCCAAATTAAGTTATTCGAACATATTGATTATTCTATTCTATTCTGATATGCAAATGGCATCCAATATACATGGAATTCGTACTATGATATAAAAATATTGAGGACTGTTAAAAGGACAGTATCTTTTAATAGTATAAAACTGTATAAAATTAACTATATAAAAGTTTAAGGTTTTGGAAAATGCCCACTTTGGGAAGCTTTAGGCAAAAGCAAAGGAAAGGTGTCAAATGTGAGCTTCTTCTTATTTTCAAGAGAAGGGATGGGGGAAAGGCTTAATTGTCAGGTTTTCCATTCTACCAGGCAAGCAGCGTTGACTAATCAGCTTCTGAAAGGATGCGGGAAGAGAAAGAGGAGGCGCAAAGAAACTTTCAGGACTTGTTCAGAGTTTGACATATATAACACACTTCTACCGGATGCGGCGGTAGAAAATTGAGACTTGGGCAGGATCGCCATCTGAATCCTTAGCCTGGATGGGACATGGGTCAGTAGGGGGCATACTCTCAGATTTATGGGTGGCATATTCAGTGAGATGGCTACCTCCTCTTCTTTGTCCTCTGGCCCATTGAGAGAGTCCCCTTCATCCACAGTGTTCAGTCCCCAGCCGGAAGCAACAGCAGAGGAGGGAAGTTTCCAGCAGTATTGGTGGTGATGCCGCCGCCCTTAGAAAACAATAGTGCCATGGCTAGCAGCCCCTTGGATATCTCTGCAGGGACAGTCCTGGAGCCCATTGCATGGGCATAGGAGTCTTTGTGAAATGGCATGCTTGGGCAACAACCCTTAAAAAAAAAAACCCTAACAAACCCTAAAAGAAAGAGAGCAATGAGAACAGTCAGGGACAGACAAAAGCTATTTTTAAAAAAATATCCATTATGAAGATTATTTTAATAAACAAAAAGCAATTTACAAGATTCACAAGATACTTAATGTTGAAATTAATTTCCCTGAATTAGAAGAGATGCACTGTTTTCATTTTTATGTCAGTTTTTATTTGTCCCCTTTGTATTTAAGACAAGAAGCAATCCCATGCGTATTTCCAAATTCTGATATAATTTCTTAGACATTTACAGAAAACTCATGTTTTGCAATAATTCATTTCCAACATATGATTTATTATTGTGTGTACAGCAAGATTCTCCTAAAAAAAAATTCACTGCATCTTACAATGTCCCTATAATTCCAGCATTTGTCACACTGTCCAGATTCAGAAAGATTAGTTTTCTGATCTATTTAAATTCTGAATATCCCCACCCCTTTGCCTTGCAGAGTTTTTTATGATGCTTCATATTTTAATTTGGATCTAGCATTCCTCCTCCAGTTGCAACAGACCAAAGTTGCGCCATACAGATCCTTGCACTGTTTTTCTCCATCTGTGAAAGCATGCTTTTTTCAAAGAAACATGAATACTGTTTTTGTTGCTACCTTTTATAGCTTGATTTCTGTAACTGAATCCTAGTCTGTATTCTGCCTCCAGCTAAAGTGCTGCTTTGTTGAGAGAGGCTTCTGGTTACCAAATTCCCCCATGAGCTTCATGTCTGCAGATGTCTGTACCCTCCCATTGAAAGTTACCCAAGATCCTTATGTTAATAGGTAGCAGGAGATACAGAGGGCATGGGCCATACAGTAAACCCTTGAGGAACGTTCAGAGACTTCAACTAGTCCAGCATGCAGCTGCGCGAGCCGTGATGGGTATACCTAGATGCACCCATATTAGTCCAGCACTCCGTGAGCTGCACTGGCTTCCAATCAGTCTCTGAACACAATCAAGTTGTTGGTTATTATCTATAAAGCCCTACATGGCTTAGGACCAGATTATGTATGGGACTGTCTTCTGCCTCACATGTCCCAGTGACCGTTTAGGTCGCACAGAGTTGACCTTCTCCGGGTCCCGTCAGACAAACAATGCAAGTTGGCGGAACTGCAGGGAAGAGCCTTCTCTGTTGCAGCCCTGGTCTTCTGGCATCAACTCCCCCCGAGATTCATACCGCCCCATCCTTCCGCCTTCCGAAAGGCATTGAAAACACACTGGCAGGCCTGGGGCCATGGAGCGATAATTCTCTGGTCCTGCCAGTAGTATTTATTTATTTATTCAATATTTTATGCTTCTCCTTAGACTCAGGGCAGCTTACAACATGTTAGCAATAGCACTTTTTAAAAACAGAGCCAGCATATTGCCCCCACAATCCGGGTCTTCATTTTACCCACCTTGGAAGGATGGAAGGCTGATTCAACCTTGAGCCGGTGATGAGATTTGAACTGCTGACCTACAGATCTACAGTCAGCTTCAGTGGCCTGCAGTACAGCACTCTACCTACTGCACCACTGTATGGCGTTTATACTGGGTTTTAATTTTTTTTACTTGTTTTTATTCTATGTATTGGGGTATTTTAACTTTGTAACTGTTTTTATTGTTGTAAGCCACCCTGAGTCCTCTTGGAAAAGGGCGGCCTATAAATTAGATAGATAGATAGAAAATAGATAGATAGATAGATAGATAGATAGATTAAATAAAATAGAATAAATTAAAATAAAATAAAATAAAATGAAATAAAATAAGGAAGCAGCAGAAAATTCCATGAATCCAGAAGAAGAGAAAATGGATGAGTAAGTAGCAACGAACTGAGTCACACTGCAAGCTCAGGAGTCAGCAAGGCCTAGGACTAATGTGGGAATAAGGCAGTAGTGTGTTCTAAAACCTAGTTTGTGCATTTGCGATGCTTCCTTGCATGCATAGAAGCATTCCGGGCAGATGGATGGAGCCTCCTGCCGCTGGCGCTACCAGTTTGCAGATGCAACCCACCGCTGGAATAAGGTATAGGAACGCAAGGTTTGTAATGGATCCATGAGATCTCTGATACAGACCAAATGAATATATTTGGTTAGCTCTAAAAAGCCAAACCTGAGACAATCACTTGGGAATTCTGCAATATAATGACACCCTCTATCTTGTGATTCTTTAAAAAAATGCCTGACTTGAAATAGACTGGAATATGCTATTTTTCAAGCATACCTATAGAAAAAAAAAGTAAAAATAGATTTATTAAGTCTTAAACACCTACAAAAGTAATCCTATAATTAGTAAAACAATCAATTTTTTCAAAAACATTCAATTATTTAAATGCATTCTTTTTGATTTACCACTACTGTATTTGGTTAAGGTCTACTTTTGAGGACAGTATAATTTCACTTTTTGGAATCTGTCTGATCTTTGTATTAATAAAGTCATGGTAAAGACTTTATTAAGAGTTTAATTGTATTAGGTATCTCTTGTACTAGAATGGGTACTAAAATTAGGTCTCTAGAAATCAAAAAATGTTTGAAAAAGAGTCTCAAAGAGACATTTATTACTAACATTTAAATTGTGCTATTGAAGATCCACTGATGTTGTAAATATAATATCCTAATATGTGTTGACATCTATGAAATAATTTTCTATTTCCTAAATTTCTAATCTTATGATACCATTTTTTTCAAGTGAGAAATTAACTTTTCTTTTAACATGATACTACCTTTCTCATTACCTTAAAATTATTCCCTTTCTCAGATTTTATATTACAGGTAGTCCTTGACTTACTAGTAGTGACAGACCACCATTGAGACCAACATTTCTGTGGTTAAGTGAGACGTTTACTTAAGTGAGTTTTGTCACATTTTGAACCTTTTTTTCCACAGTTGTTAAGGGAATCACTGCAGTTGATAAGTTAGTAATATGGTTGTTAAGTGAATCTGGCTTCTCCATTGATTTTGCTTGTCAAAAGGTTGCAAAAGGTGACCACATGACAGCAACGATCATAAGTATGAACCAGTTACCAAGGATCTGAATTTTGATCACATGATCATAGGACTGCTACAAAGATTGTAACTTGTCACTAAATGAACTGTTGTAAGTCAAGGACTACCTGTAATTTAGTTCTTTAGATCAATAATTTATTTTCCTCTTCACATGTGACTCGATGTTGGGCATGAATTTCCCAGAAATAAGTAAGACTTAAACCACCTTCTTTAAAGGAAATATGGTATTTGCTTGCTAAGACTGAATGAAAATCCCTTGCCTCACTTTTAATATTAGTACAATAATGGTGTCTGAATATACACAGTACTAGAGTACTGAAGTCTTGCACTCTTTCCTCAGTTGATAGCAAATAGTGAAAAGCACATGGCATTTCCATCAAAAAAATATTGCTTGCAGAATTAAGAATTCTTTTAACCTAAACCTCTCAAGCTTTCCATTCCTTAAAAGGTTTGTTCCCCCCTCCCTCCCACTATCTCAGCAAACATTCCTACATACCATACCTCCATCATTATGTTACCATCAATGTACTTTCTATAAAAATGGCCGCCTTGCCAGCCACTTGCCCTAACTTGTGTTTCTAAATTCTTTCTCACACCCTTTGGAACTGCATTCTTTGCTATATTGAAGGAGTAATTAATCACAATTGAAATGGAATGTTCAAAGCTTCAGCAAACATTATGAATACAAACCGTGGGACTGGGGTGGGTTCCTACTTACCTCACTGCCACTTCGCATCATGATTTTTTGTGTATGTGTGCCTGCTCCATTCGCACGTGTGTTTCATCATCCCATTTAGCTTCCGCGCATGCTCAATATCTCAATAGTGTATGTATAGTTTTTAGGTCTCTACGCATTTTTATAATATTGCTGTTTTATCCTTGTTGCATTTTTTAAATTGCTTTTAGTACTTATAATTTACTGTTAGCCGCCCTGAGTCCTATTGGAGTGGGCGGCATATAAATATAAATAATAAATGCATAAGTACCTGGAATTGGCCTGAAACACAGCTGAGGAGCAGATCAACTGTGCTTCGGGAATAAAGGAATAAAGATCAACTTCAACCTAGAGGTGGGAGGGAGGGTCCTTCTGCAAGCAGCAACTGCGGAAACAATGACCAAACAGTAAAAAATTCATCAAAAATTCTGAAAACAAGATGGTGGCACCCACCGACTGGTACTGACCAATCTGGGTCCGTGATCCAATCCTGACATCACCAGTGGGTCGCTAGCAGTTTGGGTGATCTGGTCCAAACTGGGAGGAACCCACTCCTGCTCTGGAACCATTAGAGTTTTAAAGCATTCATTTAGAACAGAGGTCTTCAAACTTGGTAACTTTAAGACTGGTGGAATTCAACTCCCAGAATTCTCCAGCCAGCATAGAATTCTGGGAGTTGAAGTCCACAAGTCTTAAAAGTAGCCAAGTTTGGGAAGCCCTGATCTAGAAGCAATCTAAGCTTGATTGTGATTCACTCCTTCTAACAGAAGAATCACAACTAGTTTTTAATATGCCAAGTGGAGTCAAATGAATATCTTTCACCTACTTCGATGCACAGATTTTTTTAAAAATTGGATAAGATCTTAAATATAGTCAGTCCTCGACTTACAACAGTTGCTTTAGTGATTGTTCAAAGTTACAGCAGCACTGGAAAAAGTGACTCATTACCATTTTTTGCACTTATGTATGTTGAAGCATCCCCATTGTCAAGTGATTAAAATTCATATGCTTGACAATTGACTTATATTTATGAGAGTTGCAAATCGCAGGGTCATATGGAGGGGCAGATTCCCATTTTTGCTGCTACCAGTGTGCTGTGTGCATAGCTTGTGGTGTCCTGCACACACACACGTCCCAGCATGTTTTTGCTTCTGTGCATGCGCAGGAAGCAAAATCTTGTGAGGAATGCGTGCTTGTGCAAGATTTTGGAGATTTTTTGCTTCTGCGCATGTCCAAATCTCTTACACACATGTGTACCCTCTAAGATTTTGCTTCTTCCACATGCACAGAAGCAAAAACACTCTGGGACATGTGTGCACGCGTGCAGGACACCCAAAGCTGTGTGTGCAGCTCAACCTTTACTACTGATGTGGCGTCCTTTACCGTTCCAGTAGGAACCCAGTACTGGTCTTATGATTATCTTTTGGGATCTTCTGACATTATTATTATTATTTATTAAATTTGTATGCCGCCCCTCTCCGTAAAGGCTATGGGGAAGCCCAGTTCACTTAACAGCCATGTTACCAACTTAACAACTGCAGTGATTCACTTAATAAATGAGGCAAGAAAGGTCATAAAATGGGTCAAAATTAAGTTGCTTAATAACAGAAATTTGTCTTGCTTAGCAAAATAAAATTTTGGCTCAATTGTGGTTGTAAGTCATGAACTACCTGTACAGTGATACCTCATCTTACAAACCCCTCTTCATATGAACTTTTTGTGATGCAAACCCAGTGTTTAAGATTTTTTTCCCTCTTCTTCCGAACTATTTTTACCTTACGAACCCGAGCCGCCACTGGGATGCCCTGAAGAGCTGGGATTTCCCTGGGAATCCCTGCCTCCAAACTTCCGTTGCCAGTCAAAACACCCTGTTCTTGCATTGCTGAGATTTCCCTGAGGCTCCCCTCCCTGGGATTCCCTTCATTTTTACCAGATCTGCTTTGAATCCCAGCGACAAATTCCTCCTTCCAAACTGCATGGGGAAAATGAGCACAGTAGGGTGGACAAAAATGGGAGGGAAAGATTAATGGAGCTCAAGAGAGGAGAAATGTTTGAGGGAGATGAGCAGAGGGAGGTGGACAAAAACGGGAGGGAAAGACTCACGGAGCTCAAGAGAGGAGAAAGGTGTGGGGGAGATGAGCACAGTGGGAGGGGACAAAAATGGGAGGCAGGGACTCACGGAGTTCAGGAGAGGCTCTTTTCGCCTTGCTTCATTGGGACTGCCACTTCTTGCCACCTCTCGCTGTCCCTCCCCCCACTCCATTCGCCTCAGCTTTGTCTGCCCGCCGCTTTTTTAAAAAAAAAGCCTTAATGTTTTGGATTTTCCTAATGGGCTTGCACGCATTATTGGCTTTTCCATTGATTCCTATGGGAAACATTGTTTCATCTTACGAACTTTTCACCTTATGAACCTCATCCCAGAACCAATTAAGTTTGTAAGACGAGGTATTACTGTACTTTGATTTCAGTTATCACTTTTTTCTCTCCTTTTGTTTGGAGAACAAGAAGACACAAACATTAACTGAGTTTTTATGGATGCTGAATTCCATTAGCAGTGAAAAAGTTGTTGTTATCTGAAGGCTTCTGCCCAGAATAAAGTTACTTTTGTTAAATGAGGTCTTTGCAGATAGGTATACCTAGCATGCCTGCTGTCATAATTCAGATATTTGTATAAAAATGATTTATAAATAAAAGTCTAGTTGTTCAAATGGACGTAATGTTTTCTTGATCATTTTATGTCATGTAACAGTAGATTGCAGAATATATGAATAGAATGCCGTGAAGTACTTATAAATAATTGGAACACAAATATAAGGAAAATATATAGCTGTGTTTGCATATGCATACATAAACATATGCTGAGCTCTTTTTCCAAGTGGATAATCCTGCATATTAAAATGAAATGGCAAAACAATGCTTGCTGTTTCCCAGAAAAAGATCAATTAATGTGTCAATTATTTTCAGATTTATTTCTATTGCAGATTTTTGGGTTGATGCCACCGCTCAGCCAAAAACAATAACAAAACATGCACACATAAATTAAAACAGTGCCTCACATTTCAGTAGGATTGTTTTTAAAAAGGTATAAATTTAAATTAAAAGCAAATGTGTAACATAAAAGTTAATCCAATTTCATTGATGAGTAGGCTGAGCTTGAGGATGGAGTCAAATAAATCATCAGTTTGGAATCACTATATTCTCACAGGAGATCTAAGTTCAGCCCTTTGTGAATTCTGTTGACATCTAACACCGATGTGTCCTGACCATTGTAGTACTTTTGAACTATATCCTGGTATCTGATTTCTTATACCTATCATTAATCACACATTTGACCCTGCCTTCTGGCTCAATCTGCTCGTCTCCTATGTGACCAGATAAAACATAAATGTCCTTTTCAATATACATATTATATATGCTTATTGCAGTATAGATCCTTCAGTATTTTCCCATCGCAGCTGAAAAATCAGCCTAAATAAATGGGATTTCCAACAGAATGTTATAATAGGAATATTTTTGTCCAAGTTTAACTTAATGCCTTCCTGGAGGTATTCTAGTTGACAGAGGATGCTCAGCCTCATTAAGTTGTTTTTGATATTTAGATTTATGATATTCTGGTGAATGTGTCTCCTTTTTGCTTGCAAATCATTTTAAGGACATAATATGTGTTGAAATATTATGGATACCTGATGCATTTCTTGGCTAAAGTGTGACAAGGCAGTTTATAAACTTTTAAATCAAATCATTAAGGTATGATATACTGTATATATTCTAAGGTCTATGGGCGTCCAGTGGTTCTATGCTAGTTGATATCTTGCAATGTGAATTTTGCCTGTACAGTGTTCCCTCGATTTTCGCGGGGGTTACGTTCCAAGACCGCCCGCGAAAGTCGAATTTCCGCAAAATAGCGGTGCGGAAGTAAAAACACAATTTTTGGCTATGGACAGCCAAAAACTACCCCCACGCACCCTTTTTCAAGGAGCCGGGCTTCAAATTAGGGCGGGGAGCGATGAAAGTGCGGAGGCCAGCAAAGATTGCTTTGAATATCGGCTGCCCCCGCCCCCCCAGCGCCTCCGGCCCCCTCACCGCTACCGCCCGCCTGCCCGATCCACCCCTCTCACCGGCTTTCTTGGGACACGGGTCCTCCTGCAGCAGCGCTGGCGGCTACGGCTTCTCATCCTCTTCATTCGGCCGGTAGCCACTCTGAGCGCTTTGAGAATGCCCGCCCCGCCCCCCTCACAGTCCCTTAGCTGAGAGAGCTTTTGTCCCAGCTATCAGCGAGGGGGCTGCAGGAGAGGTGGGGCAGGCGTTCTCAAAGCGCTCAGAGCGGCTACCGGCCGAATGAAGAGGATGAGAAGCCGTAGTCGCCAGCGCTGCTGCAGGAGGACCCGTGTCCCAAGAAAGCCGGTGAGAGGGGTGGATCAGGCGGGCGGGCGGTAGCAGCGAGAGGGCCGGAGGCACTGGGGGGGCAGGGGCAGCCGACATTCAAAGCAATCTTTGCCGGCCTCACAGAGAGGGAGAGAGAGAGGGAGAAAGAGAGAGAGAGCAAGAGGGGGGAGAGTGGAAGGTAGAGAAAGAGAGAAAAATTATAGAAAAAGGGAGAAAAAAAGAGAAATGAGAAAATGATTGAAGCAGAGAATGACAGGAAAGAAAGAGAAAGAGAGAGAGAAGTGACTCTTGGTGATGACATATGACGTCATCGGGTGGGAAAAACCGTGGTATAGAAAAAAAACCGCGGAGTATTTTTTAATTAATATTTTTTGAAAAACCGTGGTATAGCCGTTTCGCGAAGTTTGAACCCGCGAAAATCGAGGGATCACTGTAGGCATAAACTTTTTGATAGGGTAAGTATACCTAAGATTCTATTAAGAGTTCATATTTAGGGTGTGTTATTTTTCTAGATTAGGAATCAGTGATGGGATCAACAATGAGGCAGATGAAACAAAAAAAAAGGAGAATATTTTTAGCTCAGGTTTGACATGAAGAGTCCTTGGTACTCTCTGAGCTTGGTTGTTTTCTTGCAGACATTTCATTACTCAAACTGGGCAACATCATTAGTGCTAGAGTAACTAAGGATCCCTCAAAACAAAAAAAAATGTGGGATTAGTGTATGCAACTTTCTCAGCTTGAGGTTTTATAGGACTACAGGTTTTGCCTTCCTTTTTTTCATTTCCTTTGTTGCTGTAAAAAATTGGACAAAATAAATGAATAAATAAATAAAAATTAAATAAATAAAAAGAAGGTTAGGGAGAGTAGAAGAATGAGGGATAGTAGTGGTGATGGCACAGCCTGCTTAAGTGTGGCAACCTTGTGCTATATTTGAGATGAAAGAGGACTGATTGAATGCCATATACTAATTAGAAAGCTGGATATCATTTAAATGTAAATGCGTGTTTATTCAACCTCACTGTTGGTTGTAACCACTATCAGTGTTGATGGACCTTTTTGGCACAAAGTGGCAAAATGGGAGCGCATGCACTGGGAGGGGGATGCCAGAAACCAGAAGAGCAGTTCCTTGGTGTGCACTGAGCTTCCGATTTCTGATATGCACATGTGTGCCAGTCACCTGGTCTTTCAATTTCTGGCACGCATGTGCATGCAAAGACCAGCTGGCTGGCAGGCATGTGCCTGCTGGAACCCAGAAGAGCAATGGGCAACAGCTGCTACTTCCAGCACATTTTAAAGCCAGCAACCTGGCCCCGTGTAGACTTTCAGAAGCCGCTGGGGAAAGTCCCATCTCTTTAAGGTTGACCTGATTTTTACCCCTACTGGTAATCATGTTAGAGGAATGTAAGAGCTGCTATGCAAACACAATCTCCTGATCTTGTCACGAAAATGCCAAGTTAGGTATAACAGCATGTACCCATTGGTGGTTTGTCCCCCACTCTCCCCAACTTCAACCTTCAGCAGGAGCCAATGAGCATAGTATTTGCAGCCCATTATTTCTCCCATAGTAGGCCTGGCATAGGGCCAAGAGCCCTTGTTCATTAGTTTGAAGAGGCTTTTCTATCTTTCGCAGCTGTTTTCGTACTGCAGGGAACCAACCAGGCAAAACACCACCAAGAGCTGACAAGTAAGGTAGTATAAAAGTATTAAATGTCTAAGTGTGTAAGAAAGAGTGAGTTATCACACAGAGGAGATTCATGTTGCCAGAGGGTGAGAATAACGAACCACCGATTGCTGCTGAAAGGTTGAATAGGCAGCTGGAGACCAGGAGGAATTTTGATGCAGATGAACAGATGTTGAATTTTCAAAGTGCATCTACCTCTGTGCCAAGTAGAATCAGGAATATTGGTAAAAATGCAGTTGTTGGATTCTGCGTGGCTTGTACAGGTACTCCTGGATTTACAACAGTTCACTTAGTGACTGTTTGAAATTACAGCATCACTGAAAAAAGTAACTTATTCTCAGTTATGGCCATTGCAATACGCCCGTGGTCACATAATTAAAATCCAGACAATTAGCATCATGTTTCATGATGCTTGCAGTATACTTGGGGACCTTTTGCAGCCTTCTGACAAGCAAAGTTAATGGGGAAGCCAGATTCACTTAACAACCATATTATCTTAGCAACTGCAGTGATTCACTTAACAACTATGTCAAAAAGGTTGTAAAATGGAGCAAAACTCGTTTAATAACTGTCTCGACTAGCAACAGAAATTTTGCGCTCAATTGTGGTTGTAAATCAAGGACAACCTGTAATCTCTCTTGGAGTTTAATTCCAGAGCGGTGTTTAGTTTTATGCTTAGCTTTGTGCTTGTGATAATCTCATTCTTTTCCCAGCATCTTTAGTGCATGTTCTTATCACATTCAGCTGTTTTCCAGAGAAGAAGTCTGTATACCTCTGGAATTTGGGGAAGGGCATCTAAGTAACATTTGCGTCAGCATGTCTTTTTAGAAATGAAGCAAAGGAGTGAGTGTTTGTGTGTGTGTGTATGTGCGTGTGTGTGTATACAAATACAAACGTGAGCTACTTTCCTTAGCTACTTTAATGGGTTGCATTAGAGGTACCATTCACAAACACTGAATGAATCACTTTGGTGCCAACTTGGAAAAGTTCCTAGGAGATATGGAAGAATAATTGTGCTGGAGTGGTATTACTTGGAGAAAAGAAGAGGTGGGTCTGTTGACAATGGACATAATGAGGAATTGATTCCTGGTTATATAAAAGGACTATTGCTGCACAGCCGTTTCCTAGCTGCTGAGGAATTTTGTTAAGATAGCAAAGCTCTCAAAACCTGTGTTCAGCATTTTTTTAAAACAAAGTACTTTGCTTAAAGTGGAGTAGCTGCCAATAGGCATGCTTTTGTCAATAAAGATATGACTAAAGTACACATACTGTCTGTTGAGTTTTCTGTTATCTCTAAAAAAGCCTTGTGAACTTTTTAATACACCTTGTTAAGCAAACCTTTAGACCAACTTCAGGAGAAGAATAGATTCTCGAGCTCTGCAGAAAGGTGAAGCGATTAAAATTAGACACAATTTTAAAGAACTTGAAAAATTAAAGGAAACTTTTATCTGATTATGTCTTCTCTGGTCACTTTTGGGGAAGAATAGAAGGAATGTATGGGTCTGTGTGTATGTGGGTTCTGATTCAATGATATTCTGGGCATTGAAGAAGAAAACCCCTAATAGTACGTTAGTAGCTGTTCAGGAAAGGAACGAAAAGCTGCCTTGGGAGATAGTGCTTTTCCCCCCACTGGAGATGTTTAGAATAGGCTGAATGATGATCTGTCAGAAATATTGTGGTAGTGGATTCTGCCTGGACAAGAGGTTGGAGAAGATGATCTCCAAGATCCCTTCTGTGATATAGAGTAGGGGTGTCAAACACAAAGCCCAGGGGCATAGTTCCCTCTAAGCTGAGCAATGAGCAATCGCTCACTTAAAAGTCATCATCAACTCAGAGTTTTCCAAACCTGCCCAGAAGCTGAGAGGGAAATTTTATTATTATTTCTGTGTCGCCCAGTCCCGAAGGGACTGCCGCTCAGACACTATACTTTTCCGCCCACCCCAAAAAAAATTTAGAGAGAACACTGCCCAGGGGCCAGATCTGGCTCTCAGAGTGCTTAGATCTGACCTGCTGGGCCAACGAAGGAACCGCCCCCAGTGCCTCTGCCAATGAAACAGAGCTCTGAAGGGTTGGATGTGGCCCTCTCAAGCTCTGTTTTTGGGTTGCAAGAGGCCATTGCAGCCAAAATGGAACCTGGAGACCTGTTTTCACTGGCAGAGTGCTCAGGCTGCCACAGATGCCACCCTGGCCACGCCCACCCCAGCACCCCAAGATCAAACATAACCTTGATTTGGCCTTCTATGAAATCGAGTTTGACAGCCCTGATATAGAGTAAAGCAAAATCCTATAACAACATCTTCTGACTTTTCTGCTGCTGGAGCCAGATATACCAATCACTGTAACTTAACACCAACTTGACTTCTAGAGTCATATCTTTGTTTCTTATTTAATTGAGAAAATAAGTATGATCCAAGTAGGTCAGAACCTCCCTCTATCTCTTTCTTTGATGTATAAGCTTGTCCTTCTCAACACTGACTCTGAGCTCTGCACAGATGAGTTTATAAAGCAAAACAAAAAGAAAAAAAGAAAAAAAAAGAAGAAAGAAAAAGAGAGAGAGAGAAAGAAAGAAAAAGAAAGAAAGAGAAAGAAAGAAAAAGAAAGAAAGAAAGAAAGAAAGAAAGAAAGATGTTCTAAATGAAACACATCCTGGGCCCTAGTGAGCACATCCTGACTCATTCTAAAGCTTGGGAGAAAAAAACAGAGATTTTTGGAGATTTTTGCATAAAGTCCAAATTACTTGTCTCAAATGTTAGCTGTACTGCAGTGCTAGGTGCTATACATAGAATATTTTGGAGATGCTTGCACAATGCATGTGTACTTGGAGAAAGATATATAAGATAAAAATGAGCAAGGATCTCCTAATTCAATACCGATTTGGAAAAAAAGATCGCCACTTAAAGACAATAGGATTATATGTTCCCGTTTTTCTTTATGACTGTGGAATCATTGTTAAAAACTCTTTGATTTCTTCTCTAACCATGATCAATCAAAACCTGTGTTTTATGCCCAACCTTTAAGATACAGCTTCTCTTTTACAACCAATTTTAAGTGTCTTCAAGAGTTTGAACAATGAGCTGATGACAGTTCATTTAGTTTATGACTGGTTTCCCCTCCACAGCTGTATAGTTTCAGTAATCACATGGGGATATTTGAACTAATTCTTGCTGAAGGCGAAAGAAGAAATAAATGGAAATTCAAAATGTGACACGTTTACCTTTGCCATGTTGGTTTTTGTATATAGATGGCAGGAGGTCAGACACGTCTAAATATCTGCAAAGTTAAGCAAGAAAAATGCAACTGCGACTTTTTCACTAGTCTGAAACCAATCTCTTCAGAAAAGCTGCCTAAAAATTACACAAAATTGCACACAACAATCAATGATTTATATCATAGTGGAGAAAATTTTTTAGAATAACTAATAAAATTGATAAAATTGGACGGGTCCAAAGACGGGCTACAAAAATGGTGGAAGGTCTTAAGCATAAAACTTATCCGGAAAGACTTAATGAACTCAATCTGTATAGTCTGGAGGACAGAAGGGAAAGGGGGGGGGGTATGATCGAAACATTTAAATATGTTAAAGGAACAAGGGGGCACAATCTGAGGTTAGTTGGGGGAAAGATCAGAAGCAACATGAGAAAATATTATTTCACTGAAAGAGTAGTAGATGCTTGGAACACACTTCCAGCAGACGTGGTTGGCAACTGAATTTAAATGCCTGGGATAAACATATATCCATCCTAAGATAAAATACAGGAAATAGTATAAGGGCAGAGTAGATGGACCATGAGGTCTTTTTCTGCCGTCAGTCTTCTGTGTTTCCATATTTCTAATAATTATTTTAACCTTTTAATAGAAATTCAGTTTGAAGTTACTGGTTTCCATGTACTGCTATGTCTCTTAAATGATATATTAATTTTTGACTTACAGATAGTCCTCAACTTACAAAGATTTTTTGTCCACCTTCTGAGTGTATAACAGCACTGAAATAAGATGACTTGTGACTAGTTCTTGCACTTATAACTATTGCTGCATCATTACTATCACATGATTAAAATTTGGATGCATGGGAACTGGCATCAGAATGGGACAGCTTGTGATAGCCAACTCACTACAGCGAACTCACCATGGTCAACTTGCCACGGCCAACTCACCATGGGACAACTTACTGTGGGACAATTTAACAATTATTTAAAATAAATAAAAATATTTAATTTTTGCAATCCGCATTTCATTCTATCTCTCCTTTTGCATCCATTCTTTAATGATTCTGTTCCACTATTTCTTTGACATTAGTGTAATTCTTGTCCCACAGTGAATGGGTCTTGGCAATTTGGCCTTGGCAAGTTGGTCGTGGTGAATTGTCATAGGACCAACTGGCATATATTCACAATGTTTTAAGAATTCTGGTGATCACGTGATCGCTATTTGCAATCTTCCCAGCCAGCTTATAACAAGCAAAGTCAATGGAGGAAACTGTTTTTTTTTAACAGCTGTCATGGCCCATCTTCTCGGCAGGAGAACACTCAAAGTAAGGGCTGGCAGCTGGGGATCAGCATGGTGGAGCGGGCAGGCCACTCATGGCAGAGCCACCACGAGCAGAGTAGATGAGCGGACGGAGCTACTGCTCATTGTGGAGGGACAGGAGCAGGCGAGCGGATGGGAGTGGGCAAGTGGACGGGCCACTCACAGCAGAGCTGCTGTGAGCAGCGCAGTGGAATGAGCGGCACAGCACAATGAGCGGTACAGCGGAGCGAATGGCGCAGCAGAGTGAGTGGCGTAGTGGACCAGTTTCTGGGCCTTTATGCTTCTGCGCATGCGCAGGAAGCCACAAAACCCAGAAATCTCACACAAACATGTCCTTGCATGAGATTCAGCTTCTGTGCATGCGCAGAAGCCAAATCCCGCATCAGATGGGCACCTGCATTCCTTCGCTCCTGTCCCGTTCCGGTAGCACCAGGAATGGTGGCCCACCGCTGAGTGTGATGATGAGAATTCATCACATGAAGGACCCCACATCTTTTTTTTTTTTTTTACAACAGATCACCATTTGATGCCAATGTGTGTTGACTGTTTAACCTGTTAATGTGACTTCCGGTAGGTCCATTTTTCACCCTCCGAGGCTCCAGAGACTTTCTTGGAGCCTCCAGGAGGATGAAAATGGCCTCCCCAAAACTCTAGAGATCCTCTGGAGGCCAGAAATGGGCCTGTTTCCGAACTTCCAGTAGGCCCGTTCTTGCACTCCCAAATCCTCCGCGCAGGCCCTGCACTTAACTGGCATCCAAAATGGGCTGCGTGCAGATGGCGGAATGGGGCAGGATGGGCAGGGTCAGCCAGTCCTTAGAACAATCGGTTTTGTGAATTGGATTAAAATTTACATCTGGTTCGCCTGAAACGGTTCAAACTGGCTAAACCCTATCCCTACGATCTTGTTATTATCACTTTCTATGTTTAAAGATCACAAGTTCAAATTTATCATTTTAATGAGAAGTAACACAAAATTATAGAATCAGCATAAGTTTAACATTTCCAACATCATTCTGACAAAGAGAAAAGAGAATTGTACCAGCAAATAATAAAGCTGCTTATTAGATTTAGAATTTTTAAAAAACATATTGCAGAGCAATAATTCCAGATTTGTCATGAAGTATATACTTAGTGCCTGGGAAACTACCATCAATGTTTCATCACTGAGAAGTGTACTTTTTATGTATTACAATTACATCTTGCTTTTTATCCATTAATAGCGCTTAGTGCAGCTGAATCATGCACTATGGATAAAAAAACACAATTCAAATGAAAAGATCAAAAAAACCATTTCAATTAAAATGTGCAGTACATACTAGTACATTCTAATCTGATGCAAAGCACCCCTCTGGTAGAACAAAGGAAAGATGTTCTAAGAAAGAATTGTGGAGCTTATAAATATTCAAAAGAGGTACATAACAATGGGACTATAAAACAGTGGAGAATGCTACCTAGGAGATTCATTTTTTATTGATGGGATTGTTATTCTTTACCAACAGGACGTTGGTAAACGTCCTATTGGTAAAGACATTAGTAAACCTTATACAATTTTGTCAGCCCTGGAGATCAATAGGGTGACAAGTGGCCTAGCCAGATCAGTTTCATCATTTTATAACCTGTGTGACAATTATTATAAATGGCAAATTAAATTTTTTTGGATGTACCGATATGTTGATTTAATCTCCCTCTCCTTTTACATTGTTGTATCATTCAATTGCAGTCTTTTGAAATCTCTTGTTTTCTGGCATCTTTGTTTTCTTGGAAGTGTCTAAGTAACAAACCAGCATCGACAGTGATAGGATTCAATTTTTTTTGCTACCGGTTCTGTGGATTGGCTTGTTGGGCGTGGCTTGTTGAGTGTGGCATGGTGGACATTACAGGGGAAGGATACAACAAAATCTCCATTCCCTCCCCACTTCAGGCGAAGGTTACTGCAAAATCCCAATTTCCTCCTGATCAGCTGGGACTCGGGAGGCAGCGAATTGATGGGGGCAGGGCCAGTCAGAGGTGGTATTTATCGGTTCTCCAAACCACTCAAAATTTCTGCTACTGGTTTTCTGGAACTGATCAGAACCTGCTGAAACCACCTCTGAGCAATGGGAATGGTCAATAAACCAGATTTAGTTAGTTTTATAGCACCTCCTCTTCCCTATTTTGCTCCCGAATCTTGTCACTCCTAGCAATTCCACAGTGACACTGTCATTTTAGTTGGCTGTTATTCCTATCTTTTCCTATGTCATTAAATTCTGATTATAACGAACAAAGAAAGTAAAAAAGTTAAGAATAAATCCGTAGTCTGTCTTTTAAAAATTACTTTTGGATTGAACTCTCATAAATGTTACAGTAACATCAAGAGTATTTCCATAATTTTTTAATAAGTTTCATGTCTAGCCTTTGTATTAACAGACAGCACTGAAGGCAATTAATGAACAAGCAAAAGCAATATCAATTAAAACAATATTAATTTTTTTATTTTATTTATTTATTAGATTTGTATGCCGCCCCTCTCCGTAATGAAGCAAACTGACCAGCATACTTAAAGACATAGAGAAAAACATGATGTCCTGGGTTTCATTTTTTGTTTTGGACTTTTCTAAAATCAACATGAACATCTCGCATCACCCTTTCTAAGTAGGGCTGTAAAATAGGTTGGATGTTCGTAAGCATTATTTTGCTAATATATGAAATTAAGGATACTGAGTGATAGTTTGCACTTCTGTTAAGACTTTTCTCTGGTATTGGCATGTGGACTGACTTGCTGGAGCAGAAGTCTGGACTAGAAGACCTCCAAGGTCCATTCCAGCTCTGTTCATTCTGTTTATTCTTCCAATTTGTTGGCCATTGTGTCATTCTCCGTACTGAAGGAGTGGGTCCAGCAGTCACGTGGGTTGCTCCTGTCCAATCCGATGGGACTGAGCCTAGTATTAAAAAAGCCTGCTGGATCCGCCCCTTCCCCAGAATTCGCTCAGTCCCCACATCCAGCGGGTCGCGTGAACACTCGTTCCTCTCAAAACACCTTCCCTTCGATCCTTTCTCATCTAAAACAGTAAGATTATTTTATTACTAAAGCTTGCTGGCAGTGAAATCTACTCAGCCGTATCGGGCTTCGAGTTTGGGGGAGAAGTGGGCGGCGCAGCCATTCACAGCTTTTTTTCCCTCCATGCTGTCGCTGCGGCCGGCCTGGAATTTTATCTTAGTCCTCTCGGCCTGGAGGTCCTGCCGGGCAAGCCATTGTTTATATAAGGATTAAAGGGCTATTTACCTCCTGCGGTGTGAGACTCGTTTGTCTCCCGGACTTAGTTCCCTCCAATTGCAAAAAAAAAACCCGGAGCGGTTTTTTTGGCGCGAAGGCCCTCGCGCCCAGTAACTTCGCACTTTCGGTTTGCCCTGCTTGGTCATCCATCAGTGCTTCCAGTCCACCGCTTGACCCTGGAGTAGCTGTGAGTTTCCTCAGGTCCATTCTCCGCGGAAGTAGCCTCCAACCAGTGTGCCTTGGTTTACTTAAGTTAAGTTTAGTGAGGCCTGCCACGCTGCATTTAGGGACACGAACTCTTGGTTCCGTCCGGATTGTCCCTAAGTCGCAGCTGCTCCTGGGCCTAGGAGCAGGGTCACCTCTCCTCTTGGGAAAGCTATTAAATTCTTCTCCCCCCTATTTTCTTTGGCTCAAGCCTTGTCTTCTGTAATTTGTTCAGACTATGGCTTCTTTTCCCAAGAGAGGCACTACCAAAGGTCCCAGAGAGGTTAGGCCTACTGGTGATGAACCTACTAATATCCCCCAGGCCTCTTCCTCCTCTTCTTCAGGAGCCCATTCCTTGGCCAAGTCCACCAGGGCTGAGAAGAGAAGGGACCTAGCCCTGCAAAAAATACATGATAAATCAGCCAAACGTTTAAAGGTGCAGGCCCAAGTGCATATGAATCCAACCCCCCCCGGAGGCCTCTAACCTGCCTCTCTCTGGGGTTCCTGTGCTATCCCTGGATGAGCCAAACCTAAATCCACCCCAACCTAATCTATGGGGCTTAAGTCCAGAGGAGCCAGATATTACTGAAGATACCTCCCAGCCAGAACCTTCTCAGGCCTTCAGGGATCCTTCTAACTTTCCGGCTGATATTTCTTCCTTGCCTCCGGAGTTTCAGTCTATCTTGTCTGTTTTGACTAAAACCATTGATGCTAAACTCTCGGCCATCAATGTTCCTTCTCTGTCTCATCCCCCTCCACGCTCCTCCCATCCCGTGAGTTCTTCTCCTTCCTACAGAGCCCCAGTCATGGAGGACTCAGATTCTTCTCAGGAAGAGAATGAGGATGTGGAAGCAGAGGAGGATGATGACCCCTTTCAGCATCTGTCGGAAGATGAGGAATCTCAAATTAAGATTCCAGCCCCAGCTGCCATCTTTCCATCTCAACTCTTCAAATCTCTCCTTCTCAAAGCAAGAGTATCCACGGGGCTAGCCGGGCAAGAAAAGCAGGCTACTCCTTCCACAGATCCTCCGGAGGAAAATCTTCCTTATTTCATGGGAGAACAGGAAGACAATGAGGTAATTCCTATGCCCAAATTGTTTAAGGACGCCTTGCTCAAACAGTGGGACCATCCAACCTCTGGCTTCACTCCCACTTCCAAGGACAGGAAGCTCTACAAGCTCTCTCCCTCTTATGAGGAGCTCCTAGCCTGTCCCAGGCCAGATGAACCGGTGAAGACTCTCCACTCGGCTGCTGCCATGCCTGGCGAAGCAGAGGAGGTCCTCCGTCCAGAAGACAAGCGTCTTGAGCAAATGCTCAAGAGAGGTTTCTTCGCAGACTCATGGGCCATTAAAAGTGCTGCAGCAGCATCTTTCTTCTCCAGAGCTATGCTCTTGTGGCTTCGTCAGCTCCAACAACATCTACCTCCAGATGATCTACGAGGCCAACAAGATTTCAACAAAATCTTCGCAGCTGCCCAATACGTAGTGGATGCTACTCTCCAATCTTCCAGATTTGCAGCCAGGTCAGTAGCGGCCTCCACAACGGCCAGAAGACTTCTATGGCTCCGCCCTTGGCAGGCGGGAGTAAGGCAGAAGTGGCAGTTAGCCATGGGTCCTCTGAAACACAATCTCCTCTTCGGAGACCTTCTGGACCCTCTCCTCACAGAGACCACGTACAAGAAAAAGGTCTTAGGACCTACCACCAAGAAGGCCCCTAAACCGCAGTCCTTTCGGCGCACAGGTCGTCAACAGGATCAGGGTTTCGCCTTTCAAAGGAATCCAGGTCAGTATTCCCCTCGGTTTCGATCCCAATCTAGAAACACCAGGGGCAGAGGTTCCCGCTACCAGAGAGGATCCTCCTCTACCAGGGCTTCCAAAAAACCCAGATGGTGAGTCTTCCTCTTTTCCCATAGGCGGTCGCCTGGCCTGGTTTTCCACCTCCTGGCACCGTTCTTGTAAGGACCCCTAGGTCATTGATACTGTGGAAAGGGGTCTCCGTTTAGAGTTTATTTCTCCTCCCCCTAAGCGTTTTATTTCTTGTCCCTCTCCCAGCTCCTCTCCATCTCGTATCCGAATGGAGGAAGCTATTTCCCACTTGTTGGCTATTAAAGCTATCCAACCGGTCCCCTCTCTCCAGAGAGGCTTGGGCTTCTACTCCATCCTCTTCATGGTCCCTAAGACCTCTGGAGGCTGGAGAGCCATCTTAGACCTAAAGAATTTGAACCAATTCATTAAATATAGGAAATTTAAAATGCATTCCTTATCTTCCATCTTAGCCGCCCTGCATCCTGGGGATTTTATGGTCTCCCTGGACCTTACGGAAGCTTACCTCCATATCCCCATTGCCAAAGGCCATAGAAAATTTCTACGTTTTGCCTTCCAGGGCAGGCATTTTCAGTACAGGGCTATGCCATTTGGGCTCTCCTCGGCTCCCAGAGTCTTTACCAAGCTCTTGGGATCCCTGGCGGCACATATCCTGGCCATGCCCATTCATATTTTATGTTATTTAGATGACATTTTAATTCATGGAAAGTCTAAAAATGGAGTGGCTGCAGATCTCTCTTCCACCATGTCGGTCCTACAGAACCATGGTTTCTCCATAAATTTCAAAAAGAGCCACCTTAAGCCATCTACTTCAATTCTACATCTGGGAACTATCATTAATTCTGAGATATGCCAGGTTTTCCTCTCTTCTGAGAGAAAACACAGCATGTTGGATCTTATTTCTCGTATTCTATCCCAACAATCTGCCTCCATTGTCACCCTATCTTCCCTACTGGGAAAGATGGTGTCATGTATTGGCATTGTCCCCTGGGCTCGTCTTTACGCCAGGGAACTACAGTGGCTTCTGTTACCATTCCAGAGATCGGGGCACAGCAACTCGACTCGTCATATCGCCATTCCACCGGCAGTTCGCAGATCCCTCAAGTGGTGGACTTCTCCAGCCCTAGAGAAGGGATCTCCCTTCAGGTGCCCAGACCAGTTTGTTGTCACAACAGATGCCAGCCTATCGGGCTGGGGAGCCCATGCCCAGGGCCTAATAGCCCAGGGCACGTGGTCACTGGAGGAAGCCTCCAGGCCCATCAATTGGCTAGAATTAAGAGCTGTGTCCCTAGCTCTAAAACAGTTCAAACCTCACATCTCCAACCAGCATGTTCTGATTCTTACCGACAACATAGCCACATTTGCAGACAGGGAGGCACAAGATCCAAGGCCCTCATGAGGGAGGCCCTAAAGTTAGGCCTTTGGGCGGAGAAACATCTCCAGTCGCTTCTAGCCGATCACATCTCAGGGAGCCTCAACGTCCAAGCGGACTGGCTCTCGCGAGCGACCATAGATCCAGGAGAGTGGAATCTCCATCAGGCACTGTTCCACCAAATCTGCCTCAGGTTCGGCCATCCAGTGCTGGATCTGTTTGTGACCGAAGCCAATGCCCAGCTCCCTCGCTTCATCTCCAGGTTTCCATCCCCGGGAGCAGAGGCAATCAATGCTCTCAGGATCCCTTGGCCTCCAGGTCTTCTGTATGCCTTCCCTCCAATTCCAATTCTCCCAGACGTGGTCCACAAGATCATCCTAGAGAGGGCTCAAGTAATCCTGATCGCCCCCCACTGGCCTCGCTGGCCCTGGTTCGCGGACCTCCAACAACTGTCCGTCCAGGACCCCTGGCGACTCCCCGTTTCGGAGGATATGTTGCGGCAGGGGCCCCCCTTTCATCCAGACCCGGAGTGGTTCCACCTCACCGCCTGGCTATTATCCGGAGAGACCTAGACCTGCGAGGGTACGACCTGGACACAGTGGAAATCATCCTGAAGTCTAGAAGAGGGTCTACCAACCGGATATATGACCATACCTGGTCCAAATTCCATCAGTGGTGCTCGCAGGAGGGCTTATCTCCCCTGTGTCTTCCCATTCACAGGATAATCTCCTTCCTCATGAAAGGTTTCCACCAAGGCCTCTCTACCAGCACCATCCGTTGCCACCTGGCAGCTATCTCTTCTGTCTTGGCGGGGCCTCGCAGGCAGCCTCTCCGCTCCCTTCCGGAAATCCAAGAATTTCTCAGAGGAGTGGCCAACCTCAGGCCTTCTAAGGTCCACAGATATCCTTCCTGGGACTTGCCACGGGTTCTCCATTCCCTTACTCAGGCACCCTATGAACCCCTGAAATCTGCGTCCCTCAGGTACCTATCCTTTAAGGTAGCATTCCTGGTGGCGATTACATCCGCCCGACGCATATCTGAGTTGGCAGCTCTCTCTATCAGACAGGACCTCTGTCAGTTCCATCAGGACAAGGTGGTTCTGCGACTGGACCCCACCTTTCTACCCAAGGTCAGTTCCATGTTCCACAGATCCCAGGATATTGTCTTACCTTCTTTCTGTCTCCAACGGGAGCATCCCCTGGCAATTAGATGGCACACTCTGGATCTTACTAGAGCGCTAAAAATTTATATTCAACGCACAGGACCCATTCGGAGGTCTGAGGCACTCTTCGTGGCCTATCATCCCAGATCCATGGGATCCAAAGTGTCTTCATCAGTAATAGGCCGTTGGATCAGAGGGACCATCTCTAAGGCCTATGAGACAGCCTCCCTCTCCATTCCAAAGAATATTACAGCGCACTCCACCAGAAGTGCTGCCACATCTGCCGCTTGGGCGACTCAAGCCCCGTTGGAAGAAGTCTGCAAAGCAGCCACTTGGGCCTCGCCAAATTCCTTCATAAGGCACTACAAAATCGATTCTTAAGCCTTAGCGGAAGGGCAGAAGGGTACTCCAATCCGTTATCTCTCACGATAGCAATCTAATCCCACCCTAGGGACCTATCTATTGGGTATGTCCCACGTGACTGCTGGACCCACTCCGTCAGTACGGAGAATAGGCGTTGATTGCTTACCTGAACGCCTCTTCTCGTATGGTGAGTGGGTACAGCAGTCACTTCCCTCCCTTTTATGTGGTCTTCTATGTCTTCTATTCCTACCTTTCTTCTAACACATGAGAGTTGAACATTATTGAGCCTTCACATCTGAGCCTAGTCTACGGATTCGCGAATTCTGGGGAAGGGGCGGATCCAGCAGGCTTTTTAAATACTAGGCTCAGTCCCATCGGATTGGACAGGAGCAACCCACGTGACTGCTGTACCCACTCACCGTACAAGAAGAGGCGTTCAGGTAAGCAATCAACGCCTATTCTCCAGATTTGGTGGCATAACTTGGTTGGAATCTTTACTGATTCTCTTTCTGATGCTTGCCATATTTCTGTGGCTATTTTACCACTCCCCTGAAGCAATCCAATCTGCTACAATGTCCTACCTGTCAATGAATACTTCAGCTTCAAGCACTACAACACATGAGCACATAATATATACAGTGTTCCCTCGATTTTCGTGGGTTCAATCTTGGTGAATAGCCTATACAACGGTTTTTCAAAAAATATTAATTAAAAAATACTTTGCGTTTTTTCCCCTATACCACGGTTTTTCCCACCCGATGACGTCATATGTCATCCCCAAACTAATAATTGTTGCAAATAAATAACAAACAAAAAAATATTGTTAATAAATAATTATGTTTATAAATATCAAGATCACTAAGTGTCTTATTCAATGATGAGTACCAGTAATAATGGTGAGTAAATTGTTGTTAAGGGAATGGGAAATGGTAATTTAAGGGTTTAAAGTGTTAAGGGATGGCTTGTGAAACTGTCCATAGCCAAAAATGGTGTATTTACTTCCGCATCTCTACTTTGCGGAAATTCAACTTTCGCGGGCAGTCTTGGAATGCATCCCCCGCGGAAATCGAGGGAACACTGTATACAAACCTATGGTTAAACCACTCCAAAACTGATTGCAGAAAATACAACTTCAATGCCTGGAATACACTACCTGACTCTGTGGTTTCTTCCCCAAAGCCCAAAAACTTTAACCTTAGACAGCCTACTGTCAACCTCACTCCATTCCTAAGAGGTCTTTAAGGGACATGCATAAGCACACCATTGTGCCTACCGTCTCTGTCCTAATGTTCTCTTTTATTTGTATCCATTTCATGTATTCATACTGACGTTTATACTTACATTTGTTATCTAATACATGCTTGACAAAATAAAACAAAATAAATAAAAATAAAACTCCAAATGACAGACTACTGATTTAACTTCTATCACTAGTATTTTCACAACATCTTGGATGTTGAGGCCAGTAAGGTGTGCCTTTCATCCCCTGTCCAATTGTCTTTCCTTTCTTTCACCCATCATATATATTCTCTTCCTTTCATATATCCTCTCCTCTAAGTTCACTTTTACCCTTATATATATTACCACATGTCTATTTTTCTTCCTATGTATTTGTGTATTGGACAAATGAATGAATAAATAAATAAATAAAAACTTTACTGTTCAATGCTTCAGTATACTTCTTCAAAGATCAACTTGGTTTGATCTTCTTTGAATCAGTTACTGTCTATTCATTGGCCTCTTTTAGCATACCAATTCGAGGTTGGAATTTCCTTCCTAGTTAAGAAATCTTTTAGAAGATTGTCCTTGTTTTTCTGTATCTGTTTGATGTCATTTCAGAGATCGTTATGTTTCTCCTTGTTTCTTCTAACAGCTCTCTGAAATTCTTTAAGTGCTTTCCCAAGACCTTTGTCCCTGACTTCTCTTGTTTGCAGATGTTACTGTTTGTTCTAACATTTAGTTTGCTTCTCTTTTCACATTCATCCTTAACAACTTCTTTGATATCATTTCACTTATTGGCTTTGTTTATTCACTTTAGCTTAATAGGGAAAATATACACTAGGCATCCTTGCTCTGGTCCACAATCATTCCCTGCTTTTTTAAGGTTGAAACTGAGCTCTTCCTCATATCACCTCCGCATACTACTAATTTCTATATATTTATATTTAAATAAATAAATAAAATTTATTTATTTATTTATTTATTTGATTTGTAGCCGCCCCGAGTCTACAGAGAGGGGCGGCATACAAATCCAATAAATAAACAAACAAACAAACAAACAAACAAATAAATAAATAAATAAATATTTTATTTGATAGCATTCATGTATTATTATTATTTATTAAATGTGTTTGCTGCCCATCTCACCATCATCATATGGACTGGTGTCATTTTGGTGGATGTGTTAATAATGAAGAAATAATTGGATTGACAGAAAATTATAAGGCATTCTCCTGTTTCGTTTCTTTGATTATGTCATATAGTCTGTACAGTTTATTCATTATTTCCAACTTCAGTATTCCAATTTTCAAGGAGAAAAGCTTATCTTGCTTACATGTTCTGTTGATTTCAGATTGGATTTAAGTCAGTGGTGGATTAAGGCTCACTGGTGCCCTAAGCACTGATAAATCTTGGTGCCCCACTCTTGTGAACATACTGATTGCCATTGACTACTCACTACTCCTCCCAACCCCCCTTATGCTGTGGCAGGCCGAAATCTCTAATTCCACATGATGGCTTCTGACGCTGCTGTACATACTGAGTTTTCCTTTCTTTCTCAACTTTGTGGTGCCTGCTGTGGGCCTGGTGCCCTAAGCATGTGCTTAGTCTGCTTAATGGTTAATACACCACTGACTTAACTATAAAACAACTCCTCCACTACCTCCTCTTCTGCATCATCATCATCAGTGGTTGGAAAACATAAACTTGAAAAAACATTGTATTAAAGACAATCTACAAAGTCCAATTGATCTTATTCAATCAGTTATTATATTGACTGTGCTCCTGTCACTCACCCGGGGGACGGATAAATGCCCTCAGTGGGCCACATGTGGCTTGCAGGCCGTAGTTTGGGGACCGCTGAGTTATCGCATATTTTCTATTGTCCCATTTATGCCTTACATTAAGTTCTTTATCTCTCTGTGGTTCTTCATCATGCTTTGAACTATCAGCACCATTTCTCTTGCAATCTTACTCATTTCCCCCTGATGGAGCATCTTGTCTTATTTTAATAAGTCCCACTGTTACTCAACTCCAGAAACAATATATTCAAGTCCAATGTTGCTCTTCAGAAAGTTCAATAATCATAGTTCTTTACATCTCATGATTATTAATCAGTTCCATTTATATAGTCCAGGCAGCTTTCCACAAATCAAAAGTCACTTTACTTACTTATTTACTTATTTATTTATTCTCACAATAGGGTCTCTAATAGTCATAAAGCAAATACTTATAGACAGGGAAGGGCTACCTGTCGCCGGCGCTACTGGTGCACTCCCGGAGGTGGGCGCAGGTGTATGTGCATCCAGCACATGTGGGTACATGCATCAGCATGAGATTCAGCTTCCAACACAAGTGCAGAAGTCGAATCTTTTGCAAAGATACTCTTGCATGTGAGATTTTGCTGATTTTCAGTGATTTTTTTGCTTCTGCACATGCGCGGAAACGAACAACTGCCAAAAATTGGCAAAATCTCATATGCGTGAACATCCTCATGCTGACATGCATGCCCACTCACCCGCCGGTCAATGCGCACCTGACCGTACTGGCTGCAGCCCACTACTGATTATAGAGCAGTAAATATTATCACAGTCCTCCAGGTGAATGTTGTTTATTCTCAGGCTTTTAGGGGTATGATAGATCTTTCATTTACCAGTAGATGGCACCTTCAGCTTAGGTTTCAGCATTGTTTAAAGTCTGTTAAATTGATTAATCCAATTTTAGTTCAATTTATGGCAATAAAGTCAGCTATTCAAGTAAATAGTTCCAGTATTTGATAATGCCTTTCCAAAACAATGCCTACCAGGTTTAAAAATCCAATTTTCTATGTTTTAAAAGGTCTTTAACTTTTCTCCCCTTGGTTCCTTTATTTCAGGTCTTGGATTTTTCTAAGAGTCTCTTCCTGGATTTTCATCTTTTCTTTTTTCTTTTTAAAGTTAGGGTCTAAATAAAAAAGGAATCTTCTCACTCATTTACACCACTCCTTTTTGCCTTGGCTGTCCCAGCTTCATGAGAAGAAGCCCTGTGTCAAGCAGGAGAGTTGCTGCTTTTTGCAACCTGCACGGTACCCCTCTTTTCTTCACCACCCCCTACAGGGTGACTTTAGCTCCTTTCGAAGCCCTCCAACAGGGAGAATTCGGTGTGGGAGCAGGGAGACATGCTCCTCACCTCCAATCTCGCTGCAACACCAGCCGGAAGTCTTGGACTTGGGTCTTTTGTGGGAATCCAGTAACTCCAAACTGATGACTCATTTGACCCCACCCTCCGGCTCAACTTGCTTATCTCCTATAATCACATTGGGAGCACAGCTCAATTGGCATTGTTCTGCATATTACAGAATCAAAATCGATGGCAATCGAGAAGATAGACTGCTTTAATAAGAATTTTCTTACTCAATTTTTTTCTGAAACTAGACATTTAAACTCCTTCTATGATAGTAACAATAATTTTTTAAAGATTTTATACTATATTGGAACAATAATTGTGGTAAATTTTGCATTTAGGTAAAGTAATTCTTTTAGTTTTTCAGAATTGGAATGATTGGCGCAATTAATGCATATTAATTACGTACATTAATTTAAATTTAAAATACGTTTTTATCTTGCTAAACATAAGAGCATTTTTTTGCCAGTCTATATACCTGCAAATTTGGTATCATAAGGCTGCCAAAATAAAACCTGGGTGGCCCATTTAGTCATCATCTGATTTTCCTGTCAATTAGCACTGCATTTTTGAAAACAATGAAACCATGCAAAGTAAAATGATGTGTCATCATGCATTTGTATAGTCTTAATTATATTAATTTTCCTGTCATTGGTTATTACTTTCTTTTGTTATACAGTTTACTGTTGTTGTAAGTCTGCCCATGTCTCATGTTACTATTAATTTATTGGCCTTTTTAAAGACAAGATAATACATTTGGATCTGAGCGAATAAAAAGGCAAGTTCTTTAAGTTTATTTAACACCATAAATAAGCAGCAGCTAGGCCTTCCCCCATATTACCTGATTTAGATTATTGTGATTGGTGCCACACTTAACCAAATGTTTAGATAGGATTTGTCATTTTTGTTCACTTATTGCCACCTTCCCAAGAATCCGGAATAGTTTAGTAATCTTGCACAATCTGAATTGTTCCAAGAGAACATGATTTTTGCAATTGACTGATAGTAATTTTGTCAATGCCAGTGGTATTCAAGTAGTGCTACAGATATTTTGGAATTGCCACCCAAGGCACCTGCAGGTATTACTATTGGTCCTGCTTTTTTTCCCTTTTGCAATAGTCATTCTACTTCTAACTGCAGGTCTCTCTATCTTGTGATTTTCTCCAGTTCTTTCTCTTTCCTTCTGCTGTCTCCAAATTGTTGTTGTCATTTTCTGCCAAATTGAGAGAGATAATAATGTAAGTTTGCGTGATTTTTTAATGCCTTTATTACTGTTTATGGAACACATTAAGAAAACCAGAAAATGATTGCATATTTAATAAACTTTTATCAGAAGCGAACGGAGAATGCCAGTTTAAAATAATTGGCACAAAGGGATGGCAGTTTAAGAGATTTTGGAGCAATGTTTTCATTTCTTTATTTTTAGTAATCAGAAATACAATTTAATCAAAGTCAGCCCTGATTGTTGCTACTCCCAAAGTGAGTACAATAATTCTTAAGTAAATACATGGTTGAATCCAACATGCCCTTAGGTAGATGGAGATATAACAAGTTGTGCCTCAAATGGCATTAGTTTTGAGTAGTTTTGATTAGCTTTGCATGCCCAAAGCTATCTTTAAATGTATGTAAACCATAAGAATACAGTGATCCCTCGATTATCACGAGGGTTACATTCCAAGACCTTTTGCGATAATCGATTTTTCGCGATATAGTGGTGCGGAAGTAAAAACACCATCTGCGCATGCGTGCCCTTTTTTCAATGGCCGCGCATGCGCAGATGGTGGAGCCGGTGGCTGGGGAGGTGGATTCGCCGCCCCCACCAGCCCTTCCTGCTCTGGGTCAGAGCCGCGGAAACCTTCGGCTCGCCGAGGCTGCGTCTGACCCCTTTGTTTGTATTGCAGCGAAGGAGGCGAAGCAAGGCTCCAAGCTCGCCTGCCGCCGCCGCCGCTATGCCTCTGCCGCCTCAGCCACCCCCTCTGCTCTGCAGGGACCTCGCATGCCACAATCTCCCTCTCTCGCCCTCCCCGCGCTTCTCCTCGGCGGCGGCCAAGTGGCAGGCTTAATGGGAGACCAAAGGCGAAAAAAGAAAAGAAAAAAAAATCCCCAAAAGAGGCAGGCACAAAGCGGGGGCACAAGGGGAGCTGCCCGGCAGAGGTTGCTTTTTTTCTTCTCGTGGGCAAGTGGAGGGGGGGGGGAGAGAGAAGGAAAGAGAGAGAAGGAAAGAAAGAGATGAGAGAGGGAGGAAGAGAGTGTGAGAGAGGAAGAAAGAGAGAGAGAAATGATAGAAAAAAGGGGAGAAAAAAGAGAAATGAGAAAATGATTGAAGCAGAGAATGACAGGAAAGAAAGAGAAAGAGACAGAGAAGTGACTCTTGGTGATGACGTATGATGTCATCGGGTGGGAAAAACCGTGGTATAGCAAAAAACCCGTGGAGTATTTTTTAATTAATATTTTCTGAAAAATCGTGGTGTAGCGTTTCGCGAAGATCGAGATCGTGAAAACCGAGGGATCACTGTATAACCATAGCAACTGCAACTAAATATTTTTTTGCAGCACAAGTTCAGAGATATTTGTAGCACTCGATATGAGTCAAAGGGTGGCATGATGTGAATGGCCACTGATTTGCTGAGCAAATTGGTTAAAAGTATACTTGTGAGCAGTTTTTAAATGTAAGGAAATAAATGTCACACACAAAAATACTCTTCAAGGAAGTAGAAATACCAAAAACAAAACCCTGATACCGCTACTAGTGGTGGTCCTTTCTCAGTTTCAAAACTATACAACATCAAAGCAGCAACTAGCAGCAGTGTCTAAATTGCAGGAAATTATACATGCCTAATAACTGAGAATTAAAGGCTCAGCCTCTAAGTGCTAGTCACTTTGCTCACTCTTTTGTGTAAGCCAGCAAGGATTTAATTTGGTAGTAGGAAAGGGAAGGGAAAGGGAAAAGGAAGCACTATTAGCTTGTTCTTGAAAAAAAGTGTATACATCCAACATTTGACATTTATTATATGCTACTTCATAAACATATTTTTTTCTGTTAAATAGCTCTTCAGTTCTTAGAAAAATGAAATAGAAATTATTTGACCATGGTTATAGTGGACAGAGAATACCTTCCCATAAATTCTGATTACTGTATTCTGTTTACTGAAAAATGCTATGGTTTTTTTTCTTGATTGAATTCGAATATCATAATTTCTTTCATTGAGTACTGGGATAATTTTTTAAAAAAAGTTGTAGGGAGATTTTATACTTAGAAGGAGTACTAGGCCCTTGTTTGCCACATGTCAACAGCCCACCTATACCACATTATTCCATTTTATAGTGGTGTAAGAACTAGAGCCACAGATTCTAATTTAATATTAACCGCTCCAAACTTGACTGTAAAAAATATGACTTCAGCAACCGAGTTGTCGAAGCATGGAATTCATTACCTGACTCAGTAGTGTCAACCCCTAACCCCCAACATTTTCCACTTAGACTATCCACGATTGACCTCTCCAGTTCCTTAGAGGTCAGTAAGAGGTGTGCATAAGTGCACCAGTGTGCCTTCCGTCCCCTGTCCAATTTTCTCTCCTTATCTCATTTATCTTTTCTTCCTTAGAAATATGTTCACCTATACTTTTATATCTTTTCTTCTATTCTTTTCTTTACTTACATTATTACATATCTTTCTCTTCAATGTGTATTATGTATTGGACAAAATAAATAAATAAATGAATGAATGAATAATTATGGTTAGGCAAAGATCAAAGGGACCTGATTTATAGCCATAGTGCAGACTTCTGCTTGAATATTTGTGCTATAGTTTCAGAGCTAAGGAATTTTTGCTGATTTAATCTCTTAAAGGTTGAATGTAGAGCTTTTATGGTTTTCTGACTAAGTCTTTTTTTTAAAAAAAAAACAGTAGTAATTAAGATAGCTTGTCAGTAGGGAGATCCATTATATGTATACCCCCTCCTTGTTTTGAAGAATGAATGCTATAACTCACCCATAAAAATTTGCTCCAGGCTAACTCTTGGCATAAAAGATTTTATGAGCAAGGGAGAATCTGGTGTATGATTATTTTGGTACATAGCAGTCATGTTATGTCATCTCACGATACAAAACTAAATCATCCCAATTTCTCTAAAGTGGAAATCAGATAATTGTGCAATATTGAAATATCAACAAACTGAGTTTAAATAAGTGAAAGGCTAAACCTTAGATCTCCGAGGAAATTATATTTTACTGTTTTGGGTGTCTATGAGCCAAAAGCTGCAGAAAAGTACAGAAATACACATTAACACAAGCCTAATATTTTCTGCATATAATATCAAGGCAGTGCAGGATTATCTTGTTTAATATTCTAAGGGAAATTTGGTTGGCATGTGTGCACATCTTCAAATCAGTGTTGACTCCTGGTAACTGACTGGATTAGCTCCTGCAATTTTCATTGCAAATTTTCAGAAGTGATGCCCTTCCCTGCTTCCTAGGGCTGAGAGAGAATGACAAGCCCAAGGACACCCAGCTGGCTTTGTGCTTATTGCAGGACTAGAACATACACTCTCCTATTTTCTAACTATTGGCCTTCCTATTATTTAGTTTTAAATGACAACTGGATAATCTGTGCCCTGTTGGATCATTGTTTCAGAGATATCTCATTTCATAAGCAGAAAAACAGAATCACAAAGAGAGAAAAAAATAGGTGGGAGAGAAGAGGGGTGTCTCTGGAGGCCTAGAGTGGGACCCATCTACTGAACCTCTGGATGACAACACAACAGCATCGAAGCATCCACAAATTTCCCAAAACTCAATCCCATGAGAGTCATGGCTCCTAGATTTTGGATGTAGTATTGTGTATGCCAATTTGTGGAACCTTGATTCAAAAATTGTTGCCCTAAGCACTGTTCATCCAACTAAACATTACAGACATGAGAATTTTAATTGTATTTATTTGCATCCTGACTTCATTAGTTTTTTAAAAATAACTCAAGGCGTTAAAATATCCAACATACCATCCTCCTCCTATTTTCCCCACAACAACAACACTGGGAGGTGAGTTTGTAGAGTCTGAGAGACACTCAGTAGGTTTTCATAGCTAAGGCAGAACTAGAATTCAGTTTCCCACTTTCTCTCTGTCTCTCTGCTTCTTTGTTCGTTTGTTTATTCATTCGTTCATTCATTCATTCATTCATTCATTCATTCATTCATTTATTTATTTATTATTGTTAGAGTTGAAAGGGACCATGAAGGCCATCAAGTTCAACCCCCTGCCCAAGCAGGAACCCTATTCAATTCCATGAGTCTGTCTTTCTTTCTTTCTTTCTTTCTTTCTTTCTTTCTTTCTTTCTTTCTTTCTTTCTTATTTTATTTGTTGAAAATGTATAGGATAGTAGTTTGTATAAACACAACATAAGTAAAAAGTAATGATACAAGGGGACAATAGAACAGTAGGACAGGGACGGTAGACACAATGGTGCGTTTATGCATGCCCCTTTCAGACCTCTTAGAAGAGGGGAGAGGTCAACTGTGGACAGTCGAAGGCAGTGATGGCAAACCCTTTTTCTTTGGGTGCTGAAAGAGGGTGTGTGCGTGCTATCACGCATGCACAAATGCCCATACCCATAATTCAATGCCTGGGGAGGGCAAAAACAGCTTTCCCCACTCCCGGAGGCCATCTGGAGGCCGAAAACGTCCTGTGTCCCAACTTCTGGTGGGCTCAGTAGGCTCATGTTTTGCCCTCCCCAGGCTCCAAAGGCTTCCCTGGAGCCAGGGGAGGGTAAAAATATCCTCCCCCATCGCCCTGGAGTCTCCCTGGAAGCCAAAATCACCCTCCCAGCAGCCAAAAATCAGCTGACTGGCACAAACATGCATGTTGGAACTGAGCTAGGGCAATAGCTCCCATGCCAGCAGATATGTCTTTGTGTGCCACCTATGGCACCCATGCCATAGGTTCACCATTACTGGTCTAAGGTTAAAGGTTTTGGGGTTTGATGAAGAAATCACAGGTCAGATGGTGCATTCCAGGCATTGATCACTCTGTTGCTGAAGTTATATTTTCTGCAGTCGGGTTTAGAGTGGTTTACATTTAGATTGAAGAAATTCTTCTTTAACCAGAATAATCGCTGATTATACCTTTAAAAATGAATTTATTTTTCCGTTATTGCACTTATATTGCCTTGTTTTATGCTACTTATTATTGATTGCTTTATCCAGTTTTTATTGGTGGTCTTTTTATAATTCCTTCTGTTCTTATCTTTTTTACCTTTGTTCCCTTGGGACAAAAATCATCACAAAAAATAAAATAAATGAATGCACAAATATTTCTGGGATTTATTTGTGGGATAAAAGGTGACTGCTACAGAAAGAGAGGAAGATGGGGAGTTGTTATAATACATCATAGTATTTTACTTGCAGAATAATAGGAAGCAACTTAAAAAAGGGAAACTCTTAATTTTTAACACTTGGCACAAAACAGGGCAAACAAAAAATTTATCTGAATAATCAATTTCCCTTAAATGCATTCAGAAGCAGATGGTAATCAGCGAAGTATGTTCCAATTTTAGAGTTATGATTTTATGGCTCTACTGTTGCACCTATACTTCAAAAAGCCAATCGGAGATGCCAGAAAATATCTGGCATGTCACATGTGTGAAAAGAATTTTGATTAATGTGTAGAGCAGTTAAAATATTGGATGGGCTATCAGGGAGAACAAGGTTAAAATAGCCTTCAGCCATAGAAGCGTATAGGGTGGGTGACTTGGGCCTAGTTATTCTCATGGAGCCCAACCTATCTAAAAATGTCTTTGTCATGGGAAAAATGGGAAGAAGAAGATGGAAAATGCCCAGGGTTCCTGAAAGGAAGGCAGGATGTAAATCAAATGAAGAAAATTAATTAAATTTGTTGGAAGCAATGTAAACATATTGGTCGACACACATGTAAGATTATTACGAATAATGACGATCTTTTGAGAACTAGGGATTCATACAATATTGTTTAATTCATTGGTTCCAGGGGGCACTGAAACTCTCTTCAAAAGCCATACAGAAGTCAAAAGATTGCAAGGCAAGAATTTTAGGACTTGTTTGGTATTGCTTTGAAAACAGTGATGATTAGTGATGGGCGAACCCAACGGTGTTCGGGTTCGGCAAGTTCGGCTGAATTTTACGCAAAATTCGGCTGAACCCGAACCGAATCTGAACCCGAATGGGGAATCCCTCCCACAAGGAAACTCCGGGGGCGGAGCTTTGACATCACCGGCAGGTTGCTAAGGACGCCAAGGTGATCACTTCCTGGATTCCGTGGAATCCAGGAAGTGATCACCTTGGCGTCCTTAGCAACCTGCCGGTGACGTCAAAGCTCCGAACGCCAAACACGACCCGGAATTTTGCCCAAAGTTTGGAAAAATTTCATGTTCGTGTTCGGCATACTGAACACTGCAAAATTCGGTACGGACCCGAATTGTGCAGGTTCGGTTCGCCCATCACTAGTGATGATGGAGGAAGAACATAGGGGAAAAGTTATCCAAAATCAAAGGGCTAGGAGCATGAAAACAAAATATCCTTCCTGTGAAATATCAGTATTCCACAGCATTTAAAAGTACACTTCAACTTACAACTATTCGTTCAGAGACTGTTTGAAGTTACAATGACACTGAAAGAAATGACTTACAACATATACTTAAGACCAGGGGTGGGTTCCAACTGACCTCGCTGCTGATTTGCTCCCTCCCCGTGCTGTGTGGGCACGCCTTGTGGGCGCAGGCATGCACAGTAATGAAAAATAAACTAAAAAAATAAATTTTAAAAAGCAAAAAAAAAAAAGAAGATGGTGACTGCACCCAAAGTGTTGGAACTCGGTTTCTGCATATGTTCAGAAGGAATTTTTTAAAAAAAATTGTTTTGTTAAAGATGGCACTCAGGGACTGGATGCAAACAATCTGTTTTGGTGATATCATAATGATGTCAGCAGCGGGTCCCTACCGCTTTGGGCGAACCGGTCCGAACTGGGAGTAAACCACTCCTGCGTAAGACCATTGCAGCATCCCTGTGGTCAGGTGATCAAAATTCAGACATGTGGCTACTGGCATGTCATATGATCCCTTTTTGCAACCTTCTGACAAGCAAAGTCAATGCGAGAAGCCAGGTTCACCTAACAGTCAGGTTATTAATGTAACAACTGCAGTGATTCACTTAACAACTGCAGCAAGGAAGGTGCTAAAATGGAACAGAACTCACTTAACACCTATCTTGCTTAGCTATAGAAAGTTTGAGCTCAGTTGTGGTTCTAGGCCAAGGACCACCTGTATTTTTTTTAATAATACAGAATACCAAGGAAAACAACTCAGCAGAAACTCTGCTGGCATCCAGAATTGAAAAGTGATTCCAGAAATGTTGCCAAGCAAACTGCATGGACTTGCCCCTGTAGTCGTCAGAAATCAAGACTGACTGGAAGGCACAAATATGCCAAGGGTCGTGACCCAGCATCATGATATATTGAGATGCTGTTATCTTATCTACCTTATTTCCATATTAGCCAAAGGCTAGAACAAAAATATAAAAGGAAAGATTCCTGCAATGAATAAACCAGTAAGGTCAATAAAGATTGCTCCTGATTGTAGTGTCTTTTCTGCCAGTTTATCTTTAGACATTAATTTGCCAACTCCTTTTAAATCCAAGGTTGGGTGATTGCTGCAGGTAACAGTCGCTCCAAATGGGAAATTAATTATGCTGTGAACAGAACAATATGGAAATTAATTGCTTCCAGACACAGTAGAATTCTCCTTTCTCTTCCTTCCTTTCTTCCTCTTTCTTTCTTTCTTTCTTTCTTTCTTTCTTTCTTTCTTTCTTTCTTTCCCTCATCACCTCGAGCCTCGACTACTGTAACGCTCTCTACATGGGGCTACCTTTGAAAAGTGTTCGGAAACTTCAGATCGTGCAGAATGCAGCTGCGAGAGCAATCATGGGCTTCCCTAAATATGCCCATGTCACACCAACACTCCGCAGTCTGCATTGGTTGCCGATCAGTTTCCGGTCACAATTCAAAGTGTTGGTTATGACCTATAAAGCCCTTCATGGCACCGGACCAGATTACCCAGCGGCCAGTTAGGTCCCACAGAGTGGGTCTTCTCCGGGTCCCGTCAACTAAACAATGCCACTTGGCGGGACCCAGGAGAAGAGCCTTCTCTGTGGCGGCCCCGGCCCTCTGGAACCAACTCCCCCCAGAGATTAGAATTGCCCCCACCCTCCTTGTCTTTCATAAGCTACTTAAAACCCACCTCTGCCGCCAGGCATGGGGGAATTAAGACTTTTTTCTCCCCCTAGGCCGTTACAACTGTATACATGGTATGTTTGTATGTATGTTTGGTTTTTATATATTAAGGGGTTTTAATTTGCTTTTAGTATTGGATTTTATTGTATATTGTTCATGATTGTTGTTAGCCGCCCCGAGTTTTCGGAGAGGGGCGGCATATAAATCCAATAAAACTTGAAACTTGAACTTGAAACTTTCTTTCTCTTTCCCTCCCTCTCTTTTTCTTTCTTTCTTTCTTTCTTTCTTTCTTTCTTTCTTTCTTTCTTTTCCCTTCTTTCCTTTTTTCCTTCCTTCCTTTTTCCTGACTTATAGCTTAGTCAGTAAAAGAAATAGTGAGGACAAAATTCCACATTGGAAGGCAACCCATTCATTCAGTTTGATGTTTTCCAGTTTGTCCCATTTCCTGATGGGAAGCTGCGCGCAGGGGAGGGGGGGAGATATCATTTGAAAGAGAGCATAAAAAACATGGGGCAACAGTGACTCTGGATTGGAGCTTCCATCAATTTGTTGCATTACTAGTTGAGGGAAACTTTTGGGGGCACCCGTGATTCTTTCTCCTTGCCTTCCCGTATTGCAGCAAGTTGCTTCTGGGGTCCCAAATAAGTGGTAGGTCTTAAGAGAAAGGAAAGTAGGTGGGAATGTATTTGACCTTTAGCTGTTGACTTGGATTTTCCTCCTTCCTGAGAGATGATGTATATCACCAATGAGAGGAGACTTTCCCCATCACTGTAAAAGAAGCCATTAATGAAATGTCAAGGTTGAGTTCCATTCAGAAATGGGTGGCATGTTAGAAAGGGGGATATTGGTATTATATACCATAGTGTTATGACCACAGCTGTCAAAGCATAATGCAGTTTTCCACCACCGTGAAGGAGAATAATCAGTAAATAAGTAAGGGAGGAGGAATAAAAAGGCCAGGGCTGGGGAAAACTATGCAAAATAAATCTACCTTGAAGAAAGAAATGCTTGCGAGGGGAGGCTGCAAAGAAAGGAGAACAAAGAAGGCTTTCTGAAGAGCAGGTGCTTGCTTTTTTAGTCACCTCCAATGGAAATAGCAAATAGGGGGAAAGAAATTTGTTTTCACTGTGTGTTCCCATGCAGGGAGACAACTTTACCTGTTGATCTTATGACCTTCTGTTAATCAGTGGCATGATACTAGTATAGTGTACGTCGGGTAGATTGGAAAAACTTTGCTGTGGGCAAAGAAGTCCCTGTGTTCTTTACTTTATTCATCTGTGGGACATTCATTCCATAGAATAAACTATGCGAATATATTAATATTATACAGGATGGGTGTAAATATGCAGCGGTTTGAGATTGTGGAGTCAGAAGGAGCCCTCACTTAAATGACCACAATTGGGTCCAACAATTCTGTTACTAAGCAATGTGGTTGTTAAGCAAGCTGTCATGTGAACACAGCTTGCGATTTTACTGGTGGCTTCTTTGGGGGCTCAGCTTGTCAGAAGAGGTTGAGAAGCCCACAAATGCTAGTCACATGACTGCGGGTTGCTGCGATGGTTGTAAAGCTGAGGAATAATAGTAAAGTTACTTTTTCAGCATTCCTCGTAGCTTTGAACAGGACAACATTAAGGAAGGCCTGCCCGACCACCTGCCTGCCTAATCTGTCTATCTAGTCTATGAGGACTCAGATTGTGGTGGGAATGTGCTGACTGCAAACTGCTTGGCAAAGGCTGTAAAGTCCTGTGAATAATACTCGTTTGTTTAAGGACATACAAACATTAAGGGTTTTTGTGAGTTATAGCTCACTTTATCAGATGTAACAGAGATCTTATGGAAGTGTTGTTGTTATTGTTGTTGTTATCATCATCATCATCATCACCATCATCATCACCATCATCATCATCATCATCACAGTCATCCAGATGTTCATTCTGGGTTTGACATTTTTGTCTACCTATTGAGTCCTTACCAAGGACCTGGGAAAGGCAAATCTGGATGTTTGATGGTGTTACAGATATCATTGCAGGATGGAAGCAGTTCCAAGTAAAGCCACTTTCTGCAATTGACTGATGGCAAATTTGTCAATAGCTGTGGAGTAATGCTCCAGTTGTTTTGGGACTGCACCCAACATGCCTATTAGTATTAGTACTATCCTTGCTTGCCTTTGCCATAGCCGTTCTATTTCTATTTGTACATCTTTGTACATCTCCAGTTCTTTCATCGTCATCATCATTGATCTAACCTGCCTTCTGCATTCCAAGGAATCTGCAGGTGACTTATAAAACATTGAAACTCAAAGCAGTACATAAAATAACAAATAGTTGCAGACTGAATGGTTTTCTATAGACGAATGCTGGTTCCAGTTCAGTTTTCTTTTCATATACTACTTTTGCTCATAAAGTGTCATGCCAGAATAAATTAATCATTGGGGTAATATAGTGTTATTGATTTTTCCCCACCACCAGGATATAATTTGGATTATTGTAATAAAATATCACGAGCAATAACTAAAAACACATTCAATTAGCTTCTTTGCTGTATATTCTCTGCATGAAATATATATATGGTATATTTCACAGTTGCTCTAGAGTTTTCTTTTTTAATTTTCATTTAGTAAATGAGACTAATTGAAATGTTTCAATTTTTTGTTGCAAATAAATGTCAGATTTCAGAAATAATTATTATAATAATTCAGAAATAACAGTACTTAGTTTAAGTGGTTTCTAGTAGAATTATTTCACAGGTTGTTGGACACAATTCATCATATGAAAAGTAATTAATAAAGCTATGAATGTTTGGATAAAAATCTTTAGAAACATCCAGACTGGTACACTTTTCAATATTTGCAAGGTAAATATTTGAAAAGCAGAGGCTTTATTTGCCCATAGAATTGATTAACCTATCTCTCTTTTAATATATAACCCAGGGCTGGAAGATGTTAAATGGAGAAGTCTGTGTGACAAGGATAAATAGCTGTTCACATTGTGGTATTTAGGCTGAGGAACAAAAACTCTATAATGAGCAAAAGCATACAATTTTAAAAGAAGTCCCTAGAAAATTGCCTGGGTATGTAATATATACATCAGCAAGCAACCATGCCATTTTCAAAACCTGAAGATCAAGAAACTGAAACTGTGCATATAGGTCATGGAGTTGTCATTATCATCATAATTATCATCACAAACTTAGGTGGTCAAGTGTTTACATTGTTTAAAAACACTCTACCATTTTTACATATTCCAAGGATTCATTAAGGGCTTTCCATAAAGGGCTTTGGTACCATTCCCAACTCAATACCATGCCCCAACAATCACATACCAGCCTCCTCCTGGTGCAGTTAAGGCAATTTTCTTTTCAGTAGAAGAAAATATTTGTAGTTCAGGGTTGAACTACTCTTTAAGCTTGGTACTTTTCTTGCAAATGTTTCATTACTCATCTAGGTAACAGCTCTAGTGCTAGAAGGACTAGGCTTTGCTGTTTATATGCTACATCTTGCCCTATCAGTGGTGTTGTGGTGGTGGGGAGATATTTTTGCTTTCTTCTTGATAGTTTCTTGAATAGATTGTTTACTATTTGATTGTCTGAAAAGATAATCCCTTTATTGGGATATTGTTACTGCTTTATTTTTGGTCTGATATTGATCTTTAGGCAATAGGACAATAGTCACAATGATGCACTTACAGACCTCCTAGGAATGGGGTGAGATTGACTGTAGATAGTCTAAGTTAAAGTTTTTGGGTTTTGGGGAAGAAACCACAGAGTCAGGTAGTGCATTCCAGGCACTGTTGCTGAAGTCGTATTTTCTGCAGTCAAGTTTGGAGCTGTTTACATTAAATTTGAATTGATTGTGTGCTCATGTGTTGTTGCAGTTGAAGCTGAAGAAATCATTGACAGGTGGGACATTGTGGTAAATGATTTTGTGATCTACCTTTAGGTCAGATCGAAGGTGATGAAGTTCTAGGCTGTGTAAATCCAAAATTTTCAAATCTGGTGGAATAAGGTATTCTGTTGCGAGCAGAGGAATGAGGAACTTTTATTGTGAAATATTTTTGGACTCTCTCGATTGTATTGATATTTGATAACCAGTGCGGGTTTCAGATGGGTGAGCTGTATTCAAGAATTGGTCTATTAAATGTTTTGTATGCTCTGGTTAGATTGATATTGCCAGAGAAGAAGCTATGCAAGATTAGATTAATAACTCTTAGTGCCTTTTTGGCAATGTTGTTACAATGGGCTCTGGCACTTAGGTCATTAGATATGAATACCCCAAGGCCCTTGACAGAGTGAGGGTCATCTATAAGGTTGTGTCCTCCAAGTTTGTATTTTGTGTTCTGATTCTTTTTGCAGATGTGTAAGAGAGAGCACTTATTGGTTGAGATGTGAAGTTGCCAGCTATTTGACCATTCTGATACATGATGGTCTTTTTGAAAGATAGCAGTATTATCAGTGGGTGTTAATCCCTGCTTGTCTGGGAATTAATTACTCCCAAAGAAATATTTTGGTCTTTTTGTTTCTTTTTTCTTTTATTTATTTATTTTCTTTTATTTTTATTGAATGGTGTACAAATGTTGTTTACCTCTGTGTGCCTGATGATTTGTCCGAATACCAGGCTTCCAGCAATTCTCTAATGCTTTTGGCCTTAGCTTGGTCTAAAGGTGCTCAATTTTCCAGTTAAAACTATGATTAAATCCATGTGTTCTGCAATAAAGTAGTGTTCATCATATCTTCTAATTGCAAGTTGAAGTTTATGGGTGCCTTCTGCTATTCTGTTAGTTTGACCTACGTAGTGACTGTTACAGCCCACTGTACAGATAATGAAATGTTTGCAAGAAAACAACCAAACTCAAAGGGAACACAAAGAGCTCCACTTTTTCTTTTCACATGCAAACTGAAATGCTAAACTTGCAAGGACTAGGGATTGACAGCTTTTCCATTGGTAGGGAGCCCCACCCAAACTGCCACTGGCTTCTTGACTAGTCTCACTCTCAACTGTAAAGTATACTTCCCTGCTTGCTTGTTCTGGTTTCTAAGGTGCCCCCCTCCCTCAGCCAGTCAGACTGGTTTTCTATTTTTTTCCTTCCTTCATGCAATTTAGCCTAGCCAGATGGGGGAGGGGGCACTTTTGCTGGAGGCCAGTTTCTTTGCTCCCTAATTGGTTGGCTCTGGATGTTCTCAAACAGCTGTAGTGAGTACCAATATAGGCCATTATGACAGTGATTGGACGTGAGCTCACGGGTTGACTGTCTCTGTGTGGAGATATTATATATGGGCTGAAGTCTCTAAGTTGGTCCTTTAAATATAGCCTACAAGTTGACAAATGATCTAGCAAGTCCTTTTGAGAGTTTAGGACCTGTGGCATGTTTAGGTATCAGTAGAAGGGATGTTACTCAGATGTGAGGAAGGGCAGCCAAAAGGAAATGGTCTACTGAGGTCTCTAATTGCCCTTAATAAGTATCCTAGACAAGGGGGGCTTCCCTTGCAGAGATGCATACCATAGAGTTAACACTTTCCTTCCTGCATTAGGAAAGGAAGTAAAGAAACTCATCTCATCTTCTCCAGGATAACTTTTATGCTAGCTAATGTAACTACGGTAACAAGCAGATAGCCTATCAGCTTCATATTTGCATCCCTAAGATTAGCATTTTCAGTTCAATAGAGAAGTGGAATTTGTGCCTTCAGGGAACCTCTCTGGCTTTGTCGGATCGCAGTCAGGATAAGATTAAACAATTATCACAGCTCTAGTTAAGGAAACTGGTTTATGATACATACCTAATCTGATTTGTTAAGCATAAATACACAGGTCACATTCTCTCTGGGATAATTTTTGGCCAGAATTAAACTATGCCGGGGCACAAATTCTAGTTTTTATTTGAATGTGGATTGATGTGATTTCTCATTCAACACAATACACAGAACAATTCACTATACAGAGTCCTCCAGATTCTGCAATGCAGCTTAAATATATTGGTATTTGCATGTGTGTATGTGTGTTTTCATGGAAGTTTGTACAGTAGTGCGTATTTCTTAAAAATAATTCACATATACCAATGATTGTATTATATCACAAAAATGCCTGTGTACATTAAGAAAGCAGTTATGGAAAATATTTGGATAATTATGCGTCAAAAAAATTATGAATATATACAAATTCCAATGGAAACTTTTAAAAGAAAATAAATTCAAAGGACCAAATTTGACATGCTTGTAAAAAAATGAGAAACAGCAATTCAAAGATTTGCATTGCCCAAGGCCATCTTCTCCCCCACTCCCTTTTTTTCTGATGTCTCTTTCATTGTCTTTCAAGTTGCAGAAAAAGTACAGATCTCTTACCATCCAGAGATCCAAGCTGATCTATTGTTTTAATATGGGCCAAGAAACCTCAAATTAACTCAGAAAGCACCCTGTGTGAGTCTTGCACATGGTCTGGAGTTTAATTTTGATTTTAAATTAGTCTGGCATCACAGATCAGATCAGATCAGATCAGCAGGAAGTGACAGGGAGGACTACAAAAGTTCTGAATTCATATTTTGACTGGTTGACATGCTACATTATATTACTAGTGTGGATGTGTGAAATACATTTGCCTTGTGTACTTCCTTTGCCTCAAGCAATTCATATTTAAGCAGCAACTTTAGAAAGAAACTTATGTGGTACAGGTGCAGTTTTGCGTTTTCGCTGTATATAATAGCTATTCGAGGCACCTGTTCATGTTTGATATACAATAAATGAAACCTGGGTTCCTGGGGTGGACAAACACCAAATGCTCACAAAGTAAACAGAAATTGAGACACGTATGAGTTATACTAGATTTTGAACTGGGATGCTTGAAAAATATTGTACAGAGTGATACAGTTTAAGACCAAAATGGGGGGGAAATGGAGGGTTTTTTTTAGCAGCATCTGCAGCCAATGTTTATGACATTTTTATTATCTGACTTTGATGGTTAGTCACCCAAACATTACTAAAATGAAATAATCCACAGTGTTCTGCAGGGAAAAAAAAATATCTGTGAAGTATTTAATTGGTTTGTGCCTCTTTCAAACAGCCTTGTGGTAACTTGGAAGCAAAAAAATCTCAGAAGAGTACAACAGAAAAAAGGGAAAAAAAGCCCAACCAATCCTTATCTGATTGGTGACAAACAGATACAGAGGTCTTTAAGATTGCAGTACTATATTATGGAAGCAGTTATTGTCCTGTGCAGTTACTATTTATATGCAAGGATCTTTAGTGATGCAGCTGTGGCACAAGTGAGCCTGATGGAAATTCTCAGCCATTCATTCATTCATTCATTCATTCATTCATTCATTCATTCATTCTTGTTTGTTTGTTTGTTTGTTTGTTTGTTTGTTTGTTTGTTTGGCTTTATATGCTGCCCCTCTCGGAAGACTTGCAATTTATAAGCCATGTCTTCTGAATGTTGGTGGCAGATACAGAATCAGGGATGGGTTCCTCCCAGTTCAAACTGGTTTGCCCAAACCGGTAGTAACCCGCTGACATCACCAATCCAGTTCAGTCAGTGCGATCCATGGACGCCGCAATCTTTTTTTTTTTTTTAAATTCTTCTGAGCATGCTCAGAAGCTGTGTTTCTGGAACTGTGCATGTGGTGTCCATCTTGTTTTGACTTTTGAAAAAAACCCTGTTTTTTTGGTGTCGCACGCCCAAGCAGGATTGTATGGAAGCGAACCAACAGCGAGGTAAATTAGAACCCACCCCTGCACAGAATAATAGTTTCAGAAAGTTATTGGGTTTCCTTTATCAGCAAGGGCCTTCCGGTGGACATGGGAGATGTAGAAAGTTGCTTTGTAGCAGCCAAAACTAGAGAATTTTCCCTGAGAAGAATGTTGATGTTCCCTGGATAGCTGGATGTGATCAGGAGAAGCTTGTTTGATATTTCCTGGAAATGTTTTAATTTGGATTCCTGCACTGATTAGTGCGGGAATCCAAATTTTAATGAACTTTTCCAAGTCTGTGATTGGCTGGTATTAGGAAAAGAGCCTCCTCTACATGATATGATTGAATTCTTTATTGGCTAAGTATGATTGGACACAGAAAGAATTTCATTCATTCATTCATTCATTCATTCATTCATTCATTCATTCATTTATTAGATTTCTATGCCACCTTTCTTGAGGTGACTTGTCTTAGGTAACGTATTTTTGGAATATAAGATGTCCCCCCCCTCCCCAATAGAGGATGCAGCCATTTTTGCTGTCCTGAAGCCCCACCCCACTGCCTGCAGGGAGCTCTTAGATGCTGGGGAAATGGCAAAAATGCCTCTGTTTTTTGTGGAAAATGGGCTGGTTTTTGCCCGTCCCCCCGCCCCCACAAAAATGGGGTGGGGAAAGGGTCTGGGGAGCCAGTAGAGCACTCCTGGGGACTAGGAGAAGGCAAAAATTTCTCCATTTTGTGAAAAAAAACCCAGGTAAAAAGCAGTCAATTTTTCACAAAAATGGGGGCATTTTTGCCATCCTCCAGCACCCATGAACTGTCTGCAAACTCCACAGATCCTTTACCCATTTGGTTTTTGCGAAAAAATGGGTAAAAAATGGCACATTTTTTTTGCAAAAAAAGGGGCTGTTTTTGCCTTCTAATAACCTCATCTAGCATGACTGTAGGAGGAATTCTTAGAGTTGAAATCCACTAGTCTTAAAGGTATCAAGTTTGAAGGCCCCTGGGTTAGGGATTAGGGGTGCAAAGATCTTCAAACTTGGCAAGTTTAAGGCTTGTGGACTGCAACTCCTATTCCTGAGCTAGCATGACTGGCAGAGGAATTCTGGAAATTGAAGACCACAAGTCTTAAAGCTGTCAAGTTTGAAGTTTGTAAAAAGTGTACATGGTTGTAAAAAGTATATATGTTTGTAAAAAGTATTCTGGTACACTGGTATTTTATTAAATAATATATTACTGCACCATTTGGTTCAGAATACTTTTTTCCTTGTTTTCCATCTCTAAAATCTAGGTGTGTTTGAAAAATACAATATGCATATGCTCTCAGTGTACATAAGGAGAATACATTCATTAAGAATAAAAAGATACAACACTAGTGATAGTCAAAGGTTACTAGTTGTTCTGTCGGGCTCTCTGTTAGAATCCTCCCAAAAATTCACAGGTACAAATTTCAGACACACACACGTTTGAAAATTCAAAACAATGTTCTTTATACTGAAAATTCACTTAAACCAAGCCCTCTTTTGGTATAGCAAAGATCACTCGTCTCCAAACAATGGTAATTTGTACAAGTCCCTTATCAGTTCTGTGATACTTAGCTTGCAGCTGTGAGGCAATTCACAGTCCTTCTTTCACAAAGTGAAACACACTTTGCTCTGGTTTAGTTTCAAAGCGGGGAAAAATCAGCACACAAAAAGTCAAAGTCAGTAAAACAGTCACGAAACACAACGATCAGATAATCCTCCACAATGGCCAAACCCACAGGCTGCTCTTTATAGCTGCCTCACTAATTACCACAGCCCTACCCAACCACAGGTGGCCTCATTTTCTTTGATAATAATCTCTCAGTTGTTGTTGCCTATGCATCGCTCTCCTCATGTGTGGCTGTATCATTAACTCTTGTTCTGAATCCAAGGAGGAGCGAGAGAATTGATCTCATTCTGAGCTGTCTGCCCCACTCTCCTCCTCCCTGTCACTCATGTCTTCTTGATCAGAGGAGCCTTCATCAGCAGATTCCACGGGGGAGGAGGGGGCAAAACAGGCTTGCAGCATGTGGATGTCTCCCCCACATCCACATCCTTGGGGCAGGAGCAGGGCCAGAGCTAACCACAACACTAGTAAGCTATCAAATCATACTAGGAAACAAATAAATATAAATATAAATTGAAAAATATAAGCAATATGGTTATAGCAATAAGTGGAAAGAGATAGATACTACTAAGGAAGAGAAGAATAATAGCAAAACAATCTTAGTAAAGTATTTGACAGTGTTGTGGAAATTAGTTGTTAAGCAGAGTGATGGCATTCTGTCCATTTGTTCTGGTATGCAATGCCATAGGGTTTCCTGCTTGAGAAGGGGGTTGGACTAGAAGACCTCCAATATCTCTCCCAACTCTATTATTCTATTATTCTAACAGGTGGAAGTTAAACACCACTGTATTCCATTATTTTAGACAAATTAATGAAGAGTAAAAGGAAATGACTTGAATAGAAATGAACATCTTCCTAGAGTCCAAGATCAGAGTCCAAAGTTTAGAATAGCTAACTACACTTTGGGAATACAATACACTTTCATTAAGTATTCCACTACTTCTGTTGCCATCTCTGAACATAGCAAACCTTAAGGCTTAGACATGGGATTTAGCTATTATATGCTGTAGATGGTTTCAGGATGTTTCTTTTTAAGGAAAAATTCTAAATGCCATTGTTGTGAGTAGCCAGCCAGTTAAATTATTTGTGGGTGTAGTTCCTTCTAAAAATTTACATCCCAGTAAGATGTGCTCTAAGCTTTCAATTTCACCAGAAGCAAAGTCTATGGGAAAAGGTGATAACATCTACTATTCACAATGAGGATCCGAGAATTCATTTTGGGACAATTACCTGTTCATAAACATGTCAAGACTGTTACTTAATTTATAGACATTACCTAATGAAAGATAAATTGCCTGATGAGCTCTGTCTCGTACTTTCTGAATCTCTTAATTTGATCCATTCAAGCTTAGAACCCAGGTGGTGGGTATTTTGCTCTCCTGTATAGCCTAAGCCTCTCCAGTAGGAGGCAGAAACAGCTTAGCTTTGCAGTGCAGATCCCCCCCTAATTATCTACGTTTTCATCAATAACATTGTGAGGCTAATGTTGTTAAGATTATGCTACATACTCTGTTCTTTTGCTCTTTTTATAACCAAGTGGCATTTCTCTCCTTTTCTCACTCTCCCTCCTCTCTCGTATAGGTATGAGAGCATTAAGCTCTGAGGTCTACTGACGGTATGCCATTACTCTGTCACAGGCTGGCTGTAGCTTTTGTTCAGATCCTCCTAGTTTCAGGCAACTGGATTTTAGCCAAGAACATCAACTTCTATAACGTGAGACTTCCAGTAGACCGTAAGTAGATCGTTCCAGTTCTTTGGCATCGGTAAATAACCTCTTTCCAAACATTTCCAACCATTTTATGTTAAGCCCTTCAAACCTTTTTAAAAGGTTATTTTATATTGCAATTATGCATGGGCCTAAAAGCAAAACATTAATTTGACTGTCTTTGGTGATAGTTAATTATTAGGTGGAATGCCTGATTAATGGCCTAAAATGTGCACCTGGGTGTTCATCTGATTAAGTTATAATACCCCCCCTTTTATTGCTTTCCCTGTGTGCTTCTAATACTTTTGCTGGGTGCACAGTTTGCAAAGGTTCTGAATCTGCAGCAATTCTTGAGCTCTGCAGTTTTTGTCCTGTTTGTCCTGTTTGATGGAAGGCGCATCAGAAAAAGCCCAGTGCATGCTACTTCAGTGAAGTGTTCAGCCATTTGATCTGTTTACTGGCAGCAGTATTAGTATTTTTATTTATTATGCATCAGTGTTTAGGTGCACAGCCAGACCTATTTTCCCCCGGCCACGATAGCAGAGTTAAAAGGTAGGTTGAGCAGAGAGAGAGAGAGCAATTGAATTGAAGTTACAGGGTGAATTTCCATGGGCTAAAAACCCTGCCTCTAATCCAACACTTTAACTGGTAGTATATAGAAAGTTGTAAAGAGCAACATGTCTCATATGATTTACTGGAAAGGAAAAGAAGATATCCCACAATGGAGTAAGCCTTAGCAACTTTAAAACGCCATGATGGCTGGGGAGTTCTATGAGTTGAGGTCCACACCAGTGATGGGATTAAAAAAAAAAATTCCTATCAGTTCTATGGGTGTGGCTTGGGTGTAGCAGGGAAAGGATACTGTAAAACTTCCATTTCCTCCCTATCAAATAGATGGGGGCGAGGCTAGTCAGAGGTAGTATTTACCGGTTCTCTGAACTACTCAAAATTTCTGCTACTGGTTCTCCAGAACTGGTTAGAATTTGCTGAATCCCACCTCTGGTCCACATGTCTTAATGTTTCCATTAAAGGGGCCCATGGACTAAGCAAATATTGGACTTAACTTCTCACCCCTTGCATCAGATGCATGTAGATTTTAATATTGCATATCAGCAGAACACTTGGGCATGACACATATTTACTTTTTTGTCAAAAGAGGACCAAAAGAGGCTTTTCCAAAAGGCAACTGGACTTTCTTAGTTTTCCCCTCCCTCTTTTTCCAAGGGGAAAAACCCAAGCCCAGTTGCCTTTTGGAAAAGCATCTTTGGAATAACCATGATCTGGATGATTGAGAATCTCTATAGATATTCCTAGGTCAAACATGCTCAGTTTGGATACTCTCCAGAGGTGTGGTTTTAACATCCCAGAATGTTTAGTTGTGGCTTTCCTGTCAGGAATTCTGGGAATTGAAGGCCAGATATCTGGACAATGTTCATGTTGTGGATCTGTTCTAGGTTCACTTGAACCAGTCTTCTAACACAGGTGTGGGTTCATCCTGGTTCAGAATGGTTCGCCCAAGCTGGTAGCGACCTGCTGTGATGTCATGATGACATCACCAACCTGGTTTGGTCAGTGCCGGTCCATGGGTGCTACCATCTCTTTTATTTATTTATTTTCAATTTGGGGGAGGGGAATTTTTATTTATTTTTTCTTCTGAGCATGAGTAGAAGCCAAGTTACTGGCACTGTGCATGCGGTCGCCATCTTGTTTTTGGCTTTTTTTCTGGATTTTATTTTTTGGCACTGCGCATGTGTGTGTATCCAAAGCATCATGGGAGGAAGTGAACCGGCAGCGAGATAAGTAGGAAACCCTTCATGGCACCAGACCAGATTATCTCAGGGACCACCTTCTGCTGCACGAATCCCAGCGACCAGTTAGGTCCCACAGAGTGGGCCTTCTCCAGGTCCCGTCAACTAAACAATGTCGTTTGGCGGGATCCAGGGGAAGAGCCTTCTCTGTGGCGGCCCTGGCCCTTTGGAACCAACTCCCCCCAGAGATTAGAATTGCCCCCACCCTCCTTGCCTGTCGTAAACTTCTTAAAACCCATCTCTGCCATCAGGCATGGGGGAACTGAGATATTCTTTCCCCCTAGGCCTTTATAATTTACACATGTATGTCTGCATGTATGTTTGGTTTTTATAATAAGAGTTTTTCTAGTTATTTTAGTATTGGATTGGATTGTTACATGCTGTTTTTATCATTGTTGTTAGCCGCCCCAAGTCTACGGAAAGGGGCGGCATACAAATCCAATAAATAAACTCCCCTGTTCTAACACGAGGTAAAGTTAAAATCAAGCTAAGCAAATTTTGCACCTTTAAAAAGACTATTTTTTGCTTAATCACTTGAGGAGTAAATCCAAGTGAACTTAATGGGGCTTAGCTCTAATAAGTTTATGCTTGTGTTAGGGGAAAAATGTTAATTGAAGATAGTATATTATAAAATAATTCCCTCCTGTTTGGAGACTAATTGAGGGGAATAGGAGAATTTGGAGTCATCAGAGTATAGTATTTAACATTTCCCTCCTTTCATTTAATTTTAAAGCTACTCCATTTCCAAGCAGCTTCAAGTGCTTTACTTGTGATGATGTTATTGACAATTTCAACTGTAACAGATGGGCTGAAGATAAGTGGTGTCCTCAGAGTAAGTATATGGAAAGCATTTATTTTAACTTTTCCAATTAACACAGTCATATTAAGGGCGTTCGGTGGTTAGCAGGATTTAGCAATCCAGAGAACTAATGGCTTCTGGAATCAATAACTGCTTTCTTGGATTCACCTGAATGTTACATGAGATTAACCATAAAGGTGAAGCCTAACTATACTCCACCTGTCAGATTTATAGCCGATTGTATGCATATCTACAGTATCCTTTTGAGATGTCAATATAAAGTTTAACGGCCAGTATCTATCTCATATGGCTGTTCCCTTTCTCCTCTTGTTTTGTTCAATTGTTCACTTGAAAGGAGAACCCTTTCTCATACGATCCAGAGTAAGCCAATATTAAACAGAAGTGTATTTACCAATAAAGAATATTTGTAGCTCAGGATTGAAATGAGAGATTCTTGGTGCTCTAGTTTGTTTTCTTGTTTGGTTGTTTTCTTGCAGACGTTTCATTATCCAAACTAGATACCACCATCAGTGCTGGTAAAGAGTGGGATTTGCTCTCAGTTTATATTCCCAGTGCCAGGGTGTCAAATTGGCGGTCCATGGGCCCTATGTGTCACGTGTAGACCAAACCCATTCCAGCTCCGCAAAGGGAAAGAAACATTGTGATACATCAAGTGATGCCAACGAGATAATTAACAATAATAATTTATTAGATTTGTATGCCGCCCCTTTCCGAGGACTCGGAGCAGCTTAAAACAATAATACAATATACAAATCCAATGTTAAAAGCAAAAAACAGTTTTAATGGCGATGAGTTTGACCACCCATGCTCTATTGGCTTGCCCTATCAGTATTGGTGGGGGTGAAGTCCAAAACACTTCTCCACCAGCAATCAGCACCCAGATGAACATAGATTAACTCCAAGATTAAGATCAGACAAGCAGTCAAATAAACAATATCCCAACCAAGGAATTGCCAAATTAGCTAACAGGAAGCAGCCCAACCAAAGAACCTCCAAAACCACTCCCACCAATACTGACAGGGCAGGCCATAAACTGAGAGCAAGCCCTACTCCTTACTAATACTGAAGATGTTACCTGCTTGGCAAGGATGAAATCCAGTAGGTTCTGACAGGTTCTGGAAAATGGGTAGCGGAAATTTTGAGTAGTTTAGAGAACTGGCAAATACCACCTCTGGCTGGCCCCAGAATGGGGTGGGAATGGAGATTTTGCAGTACCCTTCCTCCAGAATTGGGGAGGGAATGGGGATTTTACAATATTCTTACCCCCAGGAGTGGGGAGGGAATGAGGATTTTGCAGTATCCTTCCTTTGCCATGCCCACCAAGCCACGCCCACCAAACCATGCCATGCCCACAGAACCAGTAGTAAGAAAATTGGATTTCACCACTGCTGCCTGGGTAATGAAATGTCTGTAAGAAAACAACCAAACTCAGAGAATACCAAGGACCCCTAGAAATTGATTGATTAATTGATGTGCTGCACATCCTGTCAGTAGAATATAAATTTAATACATAAGTTCTGACATTGATGGGAATGTAAATATAAACTTCCCAACCTGAAGCCCAATAGCCCCGAAAAGTTCAGTCCCAGAATTCCCAGCTATTAGGACTATGGGTTTCTCCTCCACCATCTGTCCATTGTATGGAGCTGCAACACAGCAGCTTTCCTTCTGGGTGGGAAGGAATTTTGCCAAGAGAATGTAGGAAGGGTGGATTATACATATTGTCCAACCATTAGAGGGGGAGGATCACTTGGGGGCTTCATAGAATTCCCATCAGCAATTATAGTGGGTGGTTGTACATAATTTCCACAATTTGGAAAAAAATCTGCAGTCAATGGAAAGCTAGGGCACATATTGATGTGTGCACAGTCATCATTTTCAGAAAGGAAAAGCATCAGGAAATGTACGCCCTAAGGTTAGAGAATACAGGAAAATAATACATGAAATGTTCCAGTCAAGAAAAAAACTTGGCTTATGTGTCAATAATTCCAGAGCACGTATTCAGACGTTAGTAGGATTTCGATGTTTAGTGAAAAACTAAGTCAGCACATCTGAGCTTATAAAATATAATTGTAAAACAATCCTGATGTTCTTTTTTTGCTTTCTTTTCTTTCTCTTTTATTATTTAGACACTCAGTACTGTTTAACGGTCCATCACTTTACTAGTCATGAAAGGAGCCTCTCTGTCACCAAGAAATGTGCTACCAGGGAAGAATGCCATTTTGTTGGCTGCCATCACCACAGAGGAACTAGTCATACAGTAAGCATTACATTTTGATATAAAGCTGACCCTTAGAACAAAAGAGACCCCTCTCTGTTGCTGTAGATGGAATCTCCCCATGGAATACTCGGCAATGTTGACAGATAGCAAAAAAACAAGGTTGGGTCTCCCTGAGATTCATGATGGATTCAGATGAGTCTGGGGTTTCTTCCTGCATTATCTATCTATCTATCTATCTATCTATCTATCTATCTATCTATCTATCTATCTATCTATCTATCTATCTATCTATCTATTTTATTTATTTCTCTCTCCCTCCCTTCCCCCTTGGTGCTCTCTGAGCTGGTTGTTTCTGGCAGACGTTTCATTACCCAACTACATAACATCATCAATGAAAGATGTGTGTTCTAACCCCAGCTAAGGTTTAAAGCCAGTTTGGTGTCTTTGGGCCCATAACTACTTCTCAACCCTAGACAGAAAGCAATAGCAATTTTAAAAAAATGTTTCCAAGAAATGACAAAAACCTGTTCAGCGAGTTGCCAGGAGTGAAGTCTAACTTGAAGGCACAAAGCCTACCTTCCCTTAGCTGATACTTGATGATCCCGACACTTTTTCAGCATTGGGTGGCAGGCCCCTACTTGCATATACATCCAAACTGAAGCAGATTCTCATGAAGAATAAGAAACAACAGAACAATGATGCTAACATGGAAACCAGATCTTGTAATAAATTCAGATGCCTGTTTTGCTATCACATTTACCGTATTTTTCAGAGTAAAAGATGCACTGGATTATAAAATGCATCTTAGTTTTTGGGGAGGAAAATTGGGAAAAGTATCTGCTTACCAGGTATTCATCTGGCTAACATTCTTAAGTCTTGTCAGCTTCAGCACATTATTTTATCCCCTGGTTAAGGCTTAAAAAAACTTTATTTGAGCATGCAGGACCTTGCAAGTCTGTAAGAGCTGGGAACATCATTAGAATCTGGAAAGAAACATTCCAAACAAGTAGAGCAATGGAAAAAACCCTGCAAAGACTTAGAGCTTGGAAAACATTCTTTGCAGAGAGTAACAATGAAAGAGTTTGCAAATCGGTAAGAGCTGGGAACATTGTTAGCACCTGGCTAGGGCTGGAAATAAACATTCAGACCAAGTAGAGAATGAAAAAAAAACCCTAAAAAAAGACAGGGTTTGGAAAACATTTTTCTCAGAGAGTAACAATGAAAGAGCTTGCGAGCTGGTAAGAGCTGAGAACATCGTTAGCACCTGGTTAGGGCTGGAAAGAAACTTATTTGGAGCAAGTTAGAGCAATGAAAAAAAATCCTGCAAAGACTTAGGGCTTGGAAAACATTCTTTGCAGAGAGAAACAGTGAAAGAGCCTGCAAGTTAAGAGCTGGGAAGATCATTAGCAGCTAGTTAGGGCTGGGGGAAAAAAAAGCTACATTCAGAGTATAAGACGCACCCAAGTTATTAGCCTCTTTTAGGGAGGAAAAAGGTGTGTCTTATACTCTGAAAAAGACGGTACATCAATAGCACCACCTTAGGTCCCAACAACTTCACACACAAAATTAGAAGTGATCTTCTAATGTGACATATGCCTTTATCTGCCTGCAATGTCCTTCAGGATTCAGTGTAAGACAATTGGGATAAGCTTTGCACAGAAAAATTAATGGACACAGATATGACATCAGAACTCAAAACTAGTAATGTCAGAGCATTCTAGCCTCCAATTATAAATTGCAAACTAACCAATTTGGAAAAACAAATGAACTATACTAGCTGAATTGAGCAAGTCGTAGCTGAACTCATATACATCAAAAGTATTCAAGCTGTCAGCAAGCATGATGGGTTTTTAATATATTACAGATTGTTAAATTTTATATGGTGCATATAACATATCTTACATGTAGCTTGCATCCACACTCCTTTCTCTTTCCCCCCATCTGCTCAATGAGCTGCAGTTTATAAAAGCTTATGCCTTTAATAAGTTTGGTAGTCTGAAAAGGGGCTTCCTGACGCCTCCTGAATTTTGGTTGCCATAGACTAACATAGTTTTCTTCACATAATGCCTGCTTTTTATATCTCAGGGTTAAAATTTAGGATGTTTGCCAGTACTATTGCTAAAAAAATTCCCTGTTATCTTCACCATCTACAGTACCACAAAAGTACTGCAATCTTGTTAGCGATTTCACAGTTCTGATGGCATAAATATTAAGCAAGTGTTCTAAAACCAAAGACAACAAGGAAAAATTGGGGCCTTCTCAATTTGTGTTGTAAATTTAAAATAGGGAGAAACGTGCTATTGAGTTGCGATCTAAGAGTTGAATAAAAGCAACTAAATACAACTCAAATTTATTTAAGAATTCACTTCATTTCACTTTTGACAAAGTCCCTCGCCAAAGGCTCCTAAAAAAGCTCTTCAGCCACAGAATTGGAGGATAGGTTTTGTCCTGGATTGGTAATTGGCTAAATTGTAGGAAGCAAAGGGTAGCAATAAATGGACAATTCTCTGGATGGAAAGAAGTGAGAAATGGTGTACCAAAAGGTTCAGTTTTGGGACCTTTACTTTCTAATTAATTCATTAATGATATGGATGTAGAAGTAAATAGTGAGGTAACAAAGTTTGCTGACGACACTAAATTGTTCCAGGTAATGAAAAGTGAAACTGATTGTCGGGAGCTCCAGAAGGATCTCTTGAAAATGAGTGAGTGGGCAACAAAGTGGCAAATGCATTTTAACCTAAACAAGTGCAAAGTTATGCATATCGGGGCAAAGAACCCCAATTATACCTACCAACTGATGGGGACCAAGCTTTCTGAGACAACCAAAGAAAGGGATCTTGGGGTTTTGGTGGACAGGTTAATGAAGATGTCAACCCAGTGCATAGCAGCAGTAATAAAAGCAAATTCCATGCTTGGCATGATTAGGAAGGGAATCGAAAATAAGTCGGAAAGTGTTGTATTGCCTCTGTACAAATCAATGGTGAGACCACACTTGGAGTACTGTGTAGAGTTCTGATCACTGCACTTCAAGAAGGATATAATGGAACTGGAAAAAGTGCAAAAAAGGGCAACTAGTATGATCAAGGAAATGGAACACCTCCCTTATGAAACCAGGTTGCAACGCCTTGGTCTCTTCAGCCTTGAAAGACAGCGTTTAAGGGGTGACTTGAACAAAGTGTATAAAATCATGCATGGGATAGAAAAGGTGGATAGAGAAAAATTATTTTCTCTATCACACAATGTTATGTCCCTGGCAACAGCAGGGGGAGCTATTTTGGAGGGAATAGCATTTCATTCCCATTGGTTGTTTATGGAGTATAAGTAACCTGTCATTGTGTGGAAGTTCTGTGTTGTGTTAAGAAGTTAATAAACGTAAGTTGTACCTGCCTCAGCTGTCCGCTTGGTTACTACATTGGCGACGAGGTAATCCACACTCGGCCGGTCCATCAATTCCACATTCCTATGGACAAATACTGGTAATTAATTATGTCGACGCAGATAGTTTTTCCCCCTTTCAACCCTCAAGGAGAGTTGTGGGAGGCATATCTTGCTCGCTTTGAATGCTTTCTCATTTCTAACGACTACAAAGACCTTTCTGGGGATCGGAAACGTGCGTATTTTTTGAGTTTTTGCGGGACTGAAATGCTAGAGACCTCTCTCTCCCTTTTTGCCCCTCACTCTATCCATGATGTTCCCTGGGATGAGTTCCTCAACACGCTCCAAAATCATTATGCCCCCCCGCCTTCTCGTAGCGCTCGGCGTTACCTATTTTATCATCGGAACCAGGCAGAGGGGGAGACCATTAACCAGTTCGTCGCTGCCCTCCGTTGCGCGGCTAAATCTTGCGAATTTCACGATTTAGACGACTACCTGCTAGATCGTTTAGTATACGGAGTTAGAGACACCCGCCTACGACGCCGTCTATTGTCTATAGAAACATAGAAACATAGAAGTCTGACGGCAGAAAAAGACCCCATGGTCCATCTAGTCTGCCCTTATACTATTTTCTGTATTTTATCTTAGGATGGATATATGTTTATCCCAGGCATGTTTAAATTCAGTTACTGTGGATTTATCTACCACGTCTGCTGGAAGTTTGTTCCAAGGATCTACTACTCTCTCAGTAAAATAATATTTTCTCATGTTGCTTTTGATCTTTCCCCCAACTAACCTCAGATTGTGTCCCCTTGTTCTAGTGTTCACTTTCCTATTAAAAACACTTCCCTCCTGGACCTTATTTAACCCTTTAATATATTTAAATGTTTCGATCATGTCCCCCCTTTTCCTTCTGTCCTCCAGACTATACAGATTGAGTTCATTAAGTCTTTCCTGATACGTTTTATACTTAAGACCTTCCACCATTCTTGTAGCCTGTCTTTGGACCCGTTCAATTTTGTCAATATCTTTTTGTAGGTGAGGTCTCCAGAACTGAACACAGTATTCCAAATGTGGTCTCACCAGCATTCTATATAGCGGGATCATAATCTCCCTCTTCCTGCTTGTTATACCTCTAGCTATGCAGCCAAGCATCCTACTTGCTTTCCCTACTGCCTGACTGCACTGTTCACCCATTTTGAGACTGGCAGAAATCACTACGCCTAAATCCTTTTCTTTTGAAGTATTTGCTAACACATAACTGCCAATACAATAGTCAGATTGAGGATTCCTTTTCCCCAAGTGCATTATTTTACATTTGGAAACATTAAACTGCAGTTTCCATTGCTTTGACCATTTATCTAGTAAAGCTAAATCATTTACCATATTGCCGACGCCTCCAGGAATATCAACCCTATTGCACACTTTAGAGTCATCGGCAAATAGGCAAACCTTCCCTACCAGACCTTCCCCTATGTCACTCACAAACATATTAAAAAGAATAGGACCCAGAACAGACCCTTGTGGCACACCGCTTGTAACCTGACTCTGCTCAGAATACTCGCCATTCACAACAACCCTCTGGTGTCTATGCTTCAGCCAGCTGCAAATCCATTGAACTATCCAGGGATTAAGTCCAATCTTCACTAATTTATCTATCAGCTCTTTATGTGGAACCGTATCAAAGGCTTTGCTGAAGTCCAGGTAGGCAATATCCACGGCACCACCTTCATCCAACACCTTTGTGACATAGTCAAAGAAATCAATGAGATTAGTCTGACATGATTTGCCTTCAGTAAAGCCATGCTGATTTGGGTCCAATAATTTATTGTTTTTTAGGTGCTGATTTATCCTCTTTTTCAGTAGAGTCTCCATCATTTTAACGACAACTGATGTCAAGCTAACTGGCCTGTAGTTACCAGCTTCTTCTCTACTGCCCTTCTTGTGGATAGGCACAACACTTGCCATTCTCCAATCCTCAGGAACATCTCCTGTTAACAAGGATTGGTTAAACAAATCAGTCAGGGGGGTAGCAATGACAGATCTGAGTTCTTTAAGAACTCTGGGGTGGATGCCATCTGGACCCATTGCCTTATTTATCTTTAATCGTTCAAGTTCTTCTAAGACATCGGCTTCTAAGATCACTGGAGCTGAATCCGTACAGTTGGAGGCAATGCTATATCCCTCTATAGTATTATTTTGTAAGGTGTCTTTTGAGAAAACTGAACAGAAGTAGCTATTGAAATGGTCAGCGATCTCCTTATTCCCATTAATGCATGTATTTTTCCCGGTACTAAGCTTCGTGATGCCGCAGTTTTTCTTCTTCTTATCACTAATATATCTGAAGAAGGTTTTATCCCCCTTCTTTAGAGATTTGGCAATTTCTTCCTCTTTTGAGGCTTTAGCAGCATATATTATCTGTTTCGCCTCCTTCTGTCTCATTTTATACACCTCCCTATCAGCTATACTTCCAGACTCTTTATACCTCCTATAGGCAGCCTTTTTTTCATTGACTATAGTCCTTACATCATTGCTAAACCATAGCGGTTTCTTCTTCCTTTTACCTTTAGTTATTTGTCTTACATACAGTCCAGTGGCTTTTAAGATGGCCTTTTTAAATACAGTCCACTGGGTGCTCGCTCCTGCCATTTTATCCCTCCCCTTTAATTCATTATCTAAATATTCCCCCATTGCATTAAAATTTGTTTTTCTGAAATCCAATACTTTGGTTGCATTATAGGATTGCTCACAATGAGTTTTTACATCAAACCACAAACATAGATGGTCACTGCAACCTAAATTTTCTCCCACCTTGACATCTGAAACCCAATTCCCATTCGTAAAAACTAAATCTAGAATATTCTCCCCTCTAGTTGGTGTCTTAACCAGCTGTGCCAGAGCTGCTCCTGTAAAGGCCTCTACTATATTCTTACTTTTGCATGTAAGGGCACTGGGGATATTCCAGTCAACATCTGTCTATGACAGATTTAACATTTTCGACAGCATTGAAGGAGGCCAGAGCCGTGGAAATGTCCACTCAATCTTTGGCTGATATGGATTTGCCGCCTGTCACAGCTGCCACGCACAGCACAGTCGTATCGCCTCCGTTACCAGCAGATATTGAGTCTAGTTTGAAGCAGGAGGAGGAAGAAGTTCATAGGCTGGCCAGTTTACCGAGGGCCAGGCAAGCCCCACAGGGAGAGCCCCGCGGCGCTGGAGGAGTGCGTAGTCCTTGCGGAGGTTGTGGTGGCGACCACCTCCGGGCTAATTGTGGGTTCAGGGAGGCTTATTGCCGCCGCTGTGGCAGGCAAGGGCATATTGCCCGAGTGTGCCGTTCTCGAAGGAATTCGTCCAACGTTCAGTCATTTCCTGGTCGGGATTCTTGGCCTCCGCAGCAGAGGGGGTGGCAGAGGGAGCCGTCTGGTCGCCGAGACTATTGCAATGCTATCACGGATTCGTCATTCAACCCGTCAATCTTCAATTCGTTCCCTGGTCGCCGGGATTTCTGTAACACCATCCGGAATTCGTCGGTCGTCCCGCCAATCACCAATTCGTCACAGTCGGAGCTGCAGGGAGATTTGTCACTTGCTTCTAAGATCACCGTGTTCGTGCGAGTGGGCGGTTCTCTGTGCCCCATGGAGATCGACACGGGATCGTCAGTTTCTCTGATGTCCTGGAGCACCATTAAGCGCCTTTTTCCCCGATTGTCAAAGGAGCGGTTGGGGCCGTGTCCACTGTTCCTGAAGGACTACCAGGGTCGTTTGATTCCTACTGTAGGAAAAGGGTATTTTCCGGTTCATTACAAATCTTTTTGTGGGCGGTTACCTCTTATAATAGTTGATGGCCCATTGACAAGTTTACTGGGCCTGGACTGGTTCTCAGCATTAGGGTTTACTATTATGGGGGTTAATGTTGTCACTGATGAATCCATGTCCCAGCAGTTAGCTCAGGAGTTTCCCTCAGTTTTTGATGGCACCTTGGGAAAGTATACAGGTACCCCAGTGTCGTTGGCGCTTGACCCTTTGGTTCCACCGGTGCGTCTGAAACCACGCCGAGTGCCACTGGCTATTAAGAGTAAAGTGGACACTGAGCTTGATCGATTAATCAGTTTAGGAATATTAGAGCCGGTGGACCAAGCCAAATGGGAAACACCCTTGGTCATGGCCTCGAAGTCCGACGGTTCAATACGATTATGTGGGGACTACAAATGTACTCTTAATAGGGCACTCGCACACCATTCATATCCAGTGCCTATGGTGGCACATTTGTTACATTCCTTAGAAGGTGGTAGGATTTTTGCGAAAATTGACCTGTCCAGGGCATATCAGCAGCTGGCTGTGGACTCTGAGACAGCGGACCTACAAACTATCATCACTCATCGGGGGGCATTTCGTTGCACGCGACTACAATTTGGAATTAGCTCCGCTCCCGGAATATTCCAAGGGCTCATGGAGCGGCTATTATATGGAATTCCAGGGACTTTACCTTATTTCGATGACATCATCATCGCCGCATCCTCCCGTTATGAATTGTTACAGCGGGTACGGGCTGTGTTGACTAAATTCCAGGAGGTGGGGTTAAGGGTGAAAACCGAAAAATGCACCTTTGCCTCACAGAGTGTAGAGTTCCTGGGGTTCCTAATAGATGGGCAAGGTATCCACCCTACCCCAGCTAAGGTGCAAGCAATCACCGACGCCCCCGAACCTAGGTCAAAGGCGGAACTGCAGTCATTCCTAGGCCTGTTAAATTTCTATGCCATGTTTCTCCCCCATAAGGCTTCTATTGTGGAGCCTCTGCATAGATTGCTGGCGAAAGGGGTTCCTTGGCGGTGGGGGAAGTTAGAGGCAGACGCGTTTACGGCCATCAAGGAATTATTGGTGTCCCATGATGTTCTTGTGCAGTACAGCTCGAAATTGCCATTGGTTTTAGCCTGTGATGCCTCCCCCTATGGCATCGGTGCTGTCCTTAGCCATGTGTTGCCTTCAGGAAAAGAGGCCCCCATTGCTTTCTACTCAAGGACCCTAGGTCGGCCGGAAAGGAATTATGGGCAGTTGGATAAGGAAGCCTTGGCGTTGGTGGCAGCAGTTAAACGCTTCCACCATTACTTGTACGGCCGCAGTTTCCAACTGGTCACTGACCACCAACCCCTACTGGGAATTCTAGCGGGTAACCGTCAAACCCCCGAGATTCTGTCCCCTCGAATGAATCGTTGGGTTATGTTTCTAGCTAACTATTCTTATGAGTTACTCTATCGACCGGGAAGGAGCATCTCTCATGCTGATGCACTCAGCCGTTCCCCATTGCCGATAGTCCTACTGGATCCGGCCCCCATCTCCACAGTTCTAGCCATCGACGCGTCCCCTATCACTGTCTCAGCTGCCACAATTGCGCTGGAATCCACCAAGGACCCTATTCTGTCTGTAATAGCATCCTGGATTATGCGAGGGTGGCCACCTTCTTGTGTAAATCTCGAATTGTTGCCTTATTGGGTCCGCAGGAAAGAACTGTCTGTGCTGCGGGGTTGTGTTTTATGGGGGGCCAGGGTCGTGATTCCCACGTCCTTACAGTTAAAGGTTTTGGGGTTAGTGCACATTGGCCACCCCGGGGTGGTACGAATGAAAGCGTTGGCTAGGGGTTATATTTGGTGGCCGGGGCTAGACAAAGCGATTGAAAGGAAGGTTGCAAGTTGCCTTCCATGTCAACAGACCCGAGCAGCCCCTCCTGCCGCTGCACCTCTGGAATGGGAAAATCCCAATATGCCATGGTCCCGGTTGCACATCGATCTCGCGGGGCCAGTAGCTGGAAGAATGTTGTTCATCGTTGTGGATGCGTACTCTAAGTGGTTGGAGGTAAGAATAATGCAGTCCACAACAACCAGCGAGATTATCAGAGCCTTATCAGCTATGTTTGCGACCCATGGATACCCGGACGTTATAGTTTCAGATAACGGCCCACAATTTGCTTCTGGAGGGTTTGAGGCATACCTGGCGGGGCTGGGGGTCCGCCACGCAAGGATAGCACCCTGGCACCCTTCAAGCAATGGGTTGGCAGAACGGATGGTGCACAGCACCAAGGATATGTTGGCCAGAATTACTCAGGGTACGTTGCAGGAGAGGGTGGATGAACTACTGTTAGCACAACACGCGACACCGTGCGCCACCACTTCTAAGGCTCCGTTGGAGCTGTTAATGGGACGAAGGTTGCGAATCGTGCTGGACCGGCTGCATCCGTTATATGGTAACCCCGGGTGACAGCTGACCAACGCCCGTACTTTCCAGATTGGGGATACAGTGTTCGCTCAGAATTTCATGGGGTCCCCGCGTTGGGTTTCTGGTACGATCACCCGGTTTCGGGGTCCCCGCGCTTACACCATACTATTGCAGGATGGAAGGGAGTGGCATCGCCACGTGGATCAATTAAGGGGCCGACCGGTGGATCTAGACCCAGGGGCAGAGGCGACCGATACGGCGCTATCTGGTAGCCCTGTCAGCAGTGAGCTGGGTGGCCCAGAGGCAGTGCCACCCTACGAAGAGACAGCGGTTCCTTGCAGTAGAAGCTCTCCTGAGCCGGCATTGGCTAAAGAGCTATTTCAATTCCCTACAACTGGGGAGTCAGAGGGTGTCCCTATTACTCCGGATGGCTCGCAGTCATACAGGTCGTTACCCCGTCGTTCTGAGCGTATCCGTCGTAGACCGGCGTATCTAGAAGATTACGCATGCACCCCCTAGGGGGAAGGAGTGTTATGTCCCTGGCAACAGCAGGGGGAGCTATTTTGGAGGGAATAGCATTTCATTCCCATTGGTTGTTTATGGAGTATAAGTAACCTGTCATTGTGTGGAAGTTCTGTGTTGTGTTAAGAAGTTAATAAACGTAAGTTGTACCTGCCTCAGCTGTCCGCTTGGTTACTACACACAATACTAGAACAAGGGAGCACTCCCTAAAGCTCATAGGTAGGAAAGTGAGGACAAATAAAGGGAAATATTTCTTCACCCAGAGGGTCGTTGATTTATGGAATTCACTTCCAGAAGAGGTCATGACAGCTGTCAGCCTTGATAGCTTCAAGGCAGGATTAGACAGATTCATGGATGCCAAGTGTATCGGTGGTTATTTAAACGGATGTCCATGTGCCACCTCTATGTTGGTTGAGGCAGGCAGGATTCCCTTGAGTACCATTTGTTGGGGGTCAGGGGAAATGGAGGATCTTGCCTTCTCTTTCTGCTCAAGATCCCTATGCACAATTGGTGGGCCACTGTGGGACACAGAATGCTGAACTCGATGGGCTTTGGCCTGATTCAGCATGGCTCTTCTTATGTTCTTATGTTGTTCAGAAATATCTAACAAATTATACTAATGTTTAAATCTATATTTAAATAAAAATGAGGGTTTGTTTTCTCTATTTTGAACAAAAGCAATTAGTTAAAAATCTACTATTATTGCCTTGGTGGCCTTGAATTTGAGCAGAAAAAAATAGGATCAGAGAGGGAGGGAAGGAGGGGGGAGAGAAAATATGCTATCAAGTTGGGAATAAAATCTCCATGACAACCTATCCTTAACCTGGTCCCACAAGTCTTCCAATGTTACAGTCATCACCACTGTAATTGAGTCCAACCATATTGCTACTAGTCCTCCTCTTTTCTTTCCTTCCATCCTCTCCACCATTAGATCCTTTTCCAGAAAGATAAGTCTTCCATAAAATTCCAAAGTAGAATAATTTGAGCTTGAATTTTGAATAATGTAATACTTGTTCTTCAAAGGAGAACTGGATTTATTTTGTTCAATGACCTACTGGTTTATTTTGTTGGCTATTTGTGGCATTCTCAGGAGCCTTCTCCCAAAACCAAAGTTCAGAGGCTTCAAAACGCTTCCTATCCTGCTTCTTTAAAATCCAACTTTCACTTCCATAGAATAGGGAATACCAGGAGGTTTCTGATCTTTGTAGGTATAAACACATCACAGCATTTGAATATTTTTTCCAAGGTCTTCGTGACTGCTGTATCTGTGACAAATTTTCGGATTGCTTGTTTCTTTATTCTTGATGGTTGATCTTAGAAGACAGAAGCGATTCACTACATCAGTATCTTCATTGCCAATTCTACCTGTTGTCATTAGATTGGTGTTCTTCAGAGATGGTATTCAGCTGATTTTGGACCAATTCAGGCAAACAGGTAGCAGAAATTTTGAGTAGTTCAGAGAACCTGCCAATACGACCTCTGTCTGGCTCCGCCCCTTCCGTTCTTTGTCCTATATTCCCTTGTTTTTTTAGCTCAGCTGATTCACATGGCAGAGCAGATTGCCATTCCTCAGCTGAGCTAAACAACAGTGCTGACATCAAGGGCAATCATTTGAGTGCTGCACCTGCACGCATGCATTCACAAAGCACACTCTTATAGAACTGGTACGAAAAAATTTGGAATCCCACCACTGCTCTTCTTTATACTTCATTCAGTCCCATTGCTTCCACTTTTCTCCTTAACTTTTATTACTATAGCTTGCAGATCCTTTGCATTTTCAGCTATCAAGGTATGCCATTCAGGTTATTAATTTTTCTTCCTCCCATTTTAAAACCATGGTCATATTTTTCCACTCCAACTTTCCAACCCTATCACACTCGTTGGCCAATCAGGAACCAGTCTGTTTCACACTGTTAATGTTCATACTATGGCTTCCTGACTTGTAAATAAATTTCTCATGAATACAATCTGAGACTCCCATTTTTTAAAAAACTATTTTCCATAGCTTGATGTGATAGACACAATTGAAAGCCTTAACCCTCACTTAAAACCTTATATCCCTATTTTTCACAGAAATAAACTCTAACATGAAAGGATTCTGCCTTTGCTTGGAAATATTGTAGAATGACTTTTATTTAAACTAGTGAATAAGAATCTATAAATCACCAATAGAATAGAAAATAAGAACTCGGTATTGTACATTATGGCAAATATTTTTGCATAGATTTTCTGGAACCCATCAGGTCATTAATCTTCTCTAACATCATAGATTCATTTTAGTCACAATTTCTTAAAGAAAAAAAGTGTGGTAACATTAGTAATCTAATTCTGTGAGCTGTAGTAATTTTACATCCTACTTGTCAATGACTACTTCAGCTTCACCCGCAACAACACAAGAACACACAGCAGATTCAAACTTAATATTAACTGCTCCAAACTTGACTGTAAAAAATATGACTTTAACAATCGAGTTGTCGAAGCGTGGAACTCATTACTTGGCTCAATAGTGTCAACCCCTAACCCCCAACATTTCTCCCTTAGACTATCCACGATTGACCTCTCCAGGTTCCTAAGAGGTCAGTAAGGGGCGTATATAAGTGCACTAGTGTGCCTTTCGTCCCCTGTCCAATTGTCTTTCCTTTATCTCATATATCATATATATTTTCTTCCTTTCATATATCTTCTCCTCTATTTTTATATATTTTCTTTATATATATCCTTTCATATATCTTCTCCTCTATTTTTTATATATTTTCTTTATATATATTACTTCATGTCTATTCTCTTTTATATGTATTGTGTATTGGACAAACAAACAAACAAACAAACAAACAAACAAACAAACAAACAAACAAATAAATAGAAGACTATCTCATATTCTGATAAGAAATTGGGACTTACCTAACTTGAAATAATTTTAAATGGTTTATGAATAAGTCTAAAATGTATATCCACTTTCCGAGAAATATCATAAATCAAAGATTTGTTTAATTTGTTTTAAGGGGAAAAAAATCAATAGCTTACTCTTTTCTTCCCCTTTATCATTGCCTTGTACAAAATAATATAATTTCCATTTTGGAAGCTTAAAGCTTGCTGAATTTATATTTTACAGAAACCAGAATCCTATATTGCTTTAGGAGGTGGTTGAGCAGCAGGAATGTTTACCTTTATCAGAAGCATATGCAATAATGTGACCTCAAATGAGATCATATGCTTTAGCACTATCACATACCAATCACGGTCATGAAATCCAACCCCTATTACTAGGGAGGGGGACACAATTTCTTGTTCTATCTGCTTAGTTTATCATTCCGCAGAGCTTTGTTGAGAAGCCTTTAAAAGAAATATTTCAATAATTATTACCTAAGGCAACTTGCTTCATAGTAGTATGATTTTGATAACTCTGGACAGTCCACACTTTTAAAAAAAGATTTGTATCCCATGTTTCCCCCCCACATATAACTCAAGATGATAAATACACCTAATGCTCTTCCCTAATCTATTTTCTGTGCAACAACAATCCCTGTGAGATAGGTTGGGTTGGCCCAAAGTCACCCAGTTGCCTTTTCATGCCTAGGTGAGCTTAGAACTCACAGTTTCCTGGTTTTTACATCAACCCCTTAACCACCATACTAAAACATCTCTCCTGGCCCAGTATAGGCCATCTCCTACTCTTTAAGAGCAGGAATGGACAATATCAATCCTTCCCCATTCACAGCCCAGTGAAAATGCTTCCCACACCTTTCCCGACATTGATTCAGAGCTGCTGTTTTCCAACTGCAGCCATCAGGTCCTTCAGAGGGTATGGCCTCTATTGCCTTGTCCAGGCTAGTAGCAACTCCAATGCTGATTGGTTTATGTATCTAACAAGCCAGGCTTCTCCTGTGGCTGATCAATGCCTTATGAAGTTCTTTCCTGGACTTCTGGTGTCTGCATTTTTTAAATAATCTTGCAGCGATCCAGTGATGGAAAGGTAAGTCCGTGAACTAACCTTTCCCCTAAAAGTCCGTGTATGCCTTCATTTGTGAGTTCATGTTGTGTTCACCCTTTTCAACTGCAGTTTCTGTCTAGATTAGAGGAAGCGTGTTATCTTTGATTTTCCCCCCTCTCCATATTGTACTACAAAGCTTCCCTTGTCTTTTAAAATATATTTAAGAAATACTTCAACAGATAGTCTTCAACTTAACAATCATAATTGAGCCCAATTGCTAAGTGAGACGTTGGTTAAATGGGGTTCTCTCCATTTTACATCTTGCCACACTTGTTAAGTGAATCACTGCAGTTGTTAAATTAGTGACACAATTATTAAGTGAATCTGCTTTCCCCAGTGACTTTGTTAGTTGGAAAGTTGCAAAAAGGGAACGCATGACCCTAGGACATTGCAACCCTCATAAATATCAATCGGTGACCAAGTGTCTGAATTTTGATCATGTGACCGTGAGGATGCTGCAATGGTTGTAGGTGTGAAAATTGGTCATGAGTCACTTTTTTCAGTGCTGTTGTAACTTTGAACTGCTGTAAGCAGAGGATTACCTGTATTGTACTGAACTATCTCAATGTAACATTTCTATGGACCTACAGAAGGACATAGGATCAAAAGAACTAACTATTCTTTATTGCCTTAACCACTGTAGCAAGGGAGTCACAAGGGTACCATAAGATGGAGGGGAGGAAAAGTATGATTCAGTGTCAAAGGAAATAATTTGAGAGAATGCAACTATTGACATGGATCTCTATAAAAAGTCAAGGAAGGCATGGGGAATGGAGGGAAGGGAATAATCCCCTAAAGCAGGGGTCTTTGACCCCTAGGCCATGGACTGGTACCGGGCCACAGCCTGTTTGGAACCAGGGTGGGCAAGCAGTGGGCAAGCACTTGGATGAAATGATCCCCTCTTCTTCTCCTGCCACCACCACTGCCGGTCCACAAGCCACATAGGCTGGGGACCATTGCCTTAAAGAAGACGACATGTGGGATGGTCCACATAGAAGCCAACCAATAAGGACAAGGAGCAGAACAATGACCACCCAGGGGCTTTACTTGACTGAATATCAGCCCAAACCAGGGCCAAGCCACTGCAATTCAGGCTAACATTGTTGAAGGACGTAAGAAACTTCTGGGAGCATTCTCGTAGACAAGCAGCTTAGGCTGTCATGTAGAATTACTTTATGTCACAGAAAACTACAGCTTGAGATGGAAGGAATGAGAGATTTCCCTCAATTTCATTATGCTTCGACAGAAGAATGGCAGACTGTATTTTATGATTCCATACAAGTGCAAAGCAAACATAAAAACGTACACTTTAATACCCTGAAGCTCTTTACTTTCTTTTCTCTCCCCCACCCCCTCCCGCCTTTCTTTCACATTTCTAGTCCCGCAGCTTGCAGTGGTACACATAGTGAAATATGGGCATTGCTTAAAACAGCCTCAGAAGCAAGGCAGGGATGAATAACAGTTATTAAGATTCATAGCGCAAAATGAGGCTTCAATGCTCAACATGGCGATCATGAGTTCTTCATAATCAGTAAAAGCAGGATTTATTACGCTGAATATATGCTTTGCTGAATTATAAATAATTCAAGGTTCAGATTTTCATCTATATAGAATTTAGACTTTTTAAAAAAGTACAGCTCTGATCATGCGGGTTCTCAGTCTTTACGCTGTTTCTAGCAGCTGTAAGATTAGTTTGCTAAGAGACTATTTACATATGCCTAAATATGTTTTGATCTGTACTATCTATGGACTCTTCCCGAGCAAGGGCACTAGCCAATGTCAGTATCAATGCAGTATATAATTGGAAAGATGCTGTGTTTGGGCACTGCTCTAACAGTAGATCAAAGACCTCACTGCCCACTTTGGAATGCCATTCTTGATTAAGATTGCCTGTCATAACATGATCATTATGGTTACTTTCATGATCTTCCTGATGTAAAATAAAACTAATGTGTGCACTAGAACATTCCTCATTTCTGCTCAAAAATGTAGATTTTTTTTCTGTACACAAAGGAAAGCAGACTTCTTTTTATGACTAAGAAGCATTCAGTATGTTAATAGTAGTATTGAATTACAGTGTTCCCTCGATTTTCGTGGGGGATGCGTTCCGAGACCGCCCGCGAAAGTCGAATTTCCGCGAAGTAGAGATGCGGAAGTAAATACACCATTTTTTGCTATGGACAGTATCACAAGCCATCCCTTAACACTTTAAACCCCTAAATTACCATTTCCCATTCCCTTAACAACAATTTACTCACCATTATTACTGGTATTCGCCATTGAATAAGACACTTGGTAATCCTGATATTTATAAACATAATTATTTATTAACAATAATTTTTTTTTGTTATTTATTTGCAAAAATTATTAGTTTGTATGATGTCATTGGGCGGGAAAAACCGTGGTATAGAAAAAAATCCACAAATATTTTTTGAAAAACCGTGGTATAGGCTATTCGCAAAGTTTGAACCCGCGAAAATCGAGGGAACATTGTACTGTATTTTTCGGAGGATAAGACTCACCTTTTTCCTCCCTAAAAGAGGCTGAAAATTCAGGTACATCTTATACTCTGAATGTAGGGGGGGGGGTGTTTGGGGGTGGAAGCTTTTTCTTTTCAGCCCTAACTAGTTGCTAACAATCTTCCCTGCTCTTACCGGCTTGCAAGCTCTTCCTTGTTACTCTCTCTGAATAAGGTTTTTTTAAAGCCCTAACCAGAGGATAAAACAATGTGCTGAAGCTGACCAGACTAAGGACGCTAGCCAGATGAATATCTTGTAAGCAGATTCTTTTATCTATTTCCCCCCCAAAAAACTAAGGCGGGTCTTATACTCCGAAAAATACAGTATATTGCATCATGTTGGTCAGACTGCAGCATTGAAATTTGTTCCCACTTCAGATTTTTTTTCTTGGCAACAGACAACTACCTGTAAGCAGCTACCTTTGAAAAGTGTTCGGAAACTTCAGATTGTGCAGAATGCAGCTGCGAGAGCAATCATGGGCTTTCCTAAATATGCCCATGTTACACCAACACTCCGCAGTCTGCATTGGTTGCCGATCAGTTTCCGGTCACAATTCAAAGTGTTGGCTATGACCTATAAAGCCCTTCATGGCACCGGACCAGATTATCTCAGGGACCGCCTTCTGCTGCATGAATCCCAGCGACCAGTTAGGTCCCACAGAGTGGGTCTTCTCCGGGTCCCGTCAACCAAACAATGTCGCTTGGCGGGACCCAGGGGAAGAGCCTTCTCTGTGGCAGCCGCGGGCCCTCTGGAACCAACTCCCCCCAGATATTAGAATTGCCCCCACCCTCCTTGCCTTTTGTAAGCTGCTTAAAACCCACCTCTGCCGCCAGGCATGGGGGAACTGAGATACACTTCCCCCTAGGCCTTTAAAATTTTATGCATGGTATGTCTGTATGTATGACTGGTTTTTATATAATGGGTTTTTAACTGTTTTTAGTATTGGATTATTGTTATATACTGTTTTATTACTGTTGTTAGCCGCCCCGAGTCTGCGGAGAGGGGCGGCATACAAATCCAATAAATAATAATAATAATAATAACTGTTGCTTATTCATTTTTTCTGCAATAATAACAAACATCCAACAATTTGCCAGATTGTCAGTGTTCCAATATTTTCTATTATTCTCCTGTATGTATATTTTTTTCTTGATCTGAGGTCCAAGATCACAATAAAATTGAAGTGTCAGTGTATGAAGGATTTTACAATTTATTGCATATTTTAGTTATAAGTGTACTCATAGCTTCTGTCTCCTTTATTTCTTTGAATAGTGAAGGTGAGTGACAGTTCTCTTTCTTTCAAAGCAAGCAATCTCTTTTCTGTGGTAAAGGTGCCATTAGATTACACAAGAATCTGATATGCTGCATATAACCTGTGTTTCAATTTTAATCGATTGGTAAAATTGTTATGTACATTTTAAAAGTTTTATTACAACGTGATATGCTGCATATAATCCATGTTTTAATTCTAATTGGTTAGCAAAATTGATATGTAGATTTTAAAAGTTGTGTTACTCTTTGAAAAGATTTGAAAGGATTCCCAAGGAATCTAGCACATACATTTTTAATAATTTATACAGACCTGGACAGTAGCTATATTGTATTTCTTAAGATGATGTTTTCTCTTTTCTAAGATGATGTTTTCTGTTTTTTTGTTAGTTGAAGATTGTATTTTAAAAGGGAGCATGTGTTGCCTCTAAAACAAAAGAGCATTTCTTTTCTTCAAAGAGGGTTATAATTTCCATGTGCAAATTGATGCAGATTTATTGATTGATTCTTTTAATCAAGAAGTACTATGGCTTCCATGTAATAACATTATCTATTACAATTTACAGGAATGCATTTCCTGCTGTGAAGGGATGATCTGCAATGTAGATGTACCTACAAATCACACAAATGCTGTTTTTGCAGTACTGCATGCCCGGAGGACATCAGGAGGTAGCAGACAAACTATTAGCATCTCCTTGCTGGTCATACTCATCATAGTTTTCAGGTTATGACATGACTCTCCTCAGGCAGAAGGAATTTGTTGTCTGAAGTTAACATGAAGACAATCTCTGGGGAAGAAGGAATTCTAAGAGGTCTTTTGTATGGATAAAAGCACTTCTGGGTATTTGAAGACTGCTGGTCCTAACATGGCAATGAAGATACTCTTAGATATTGGTGCCAAGAAAAACCAAGCACAAACCAAGCCAAATTTTATGTCAACTTGACTAGTTACCAGAAATATCAGAATTCTTTGTGTGGAACATAGAACAATTTGTGCCTTGGCACATTATTGTAGCAAGTTATTACTGTACAATTTTGAAGTATTAAAATTGTTCCTCATCTGAAATAATTGGTTTTCAGAAGTGATAATGCAATATTCTTATTTTATATCAAAATTCTTCCCAATTTTGAGGGGTCCCTTCCTAGCTGCAATCCTGACCCATTTCTGATGCTGTTCCAACCTTTTGATGTCCCTATGGTGGGGTCTTTATTCTGAATACTACAGTAGCCACTGTAGTAGCATCATTGGATTGAGCGGGAAAGAGATGGAAATAGTAGGGCTTGATAATCCATTTTGGGAATGGAGACCTCAACATGTGTCTAACTACGCAAGTTTGGCTTGCTGCAATGAGTAAATAGTTATTATTAGGAGTTCTTCAAACAGGTTGCACAGTTAGTTCCACACCTCAAATACCTATATAACAAGACTGTATCTTTTCTCCACATTGCCCTTGCTGACCATGATTTCCAAACACTATCACTCTGGTAGGATTAACTCTTCCTGGTGAATTGCAGTTATGTTGGAGGACTCGGGAGTTATCCAAACCATCTAGGAAAGTAACGAGTTCAGAACAACTAGTTGGTTTGCTCCACACTGAGAAATATGAGCAGAAAAGAATTATGATAGTTAAACATAATGGGCTTCCAACTCTTCTTAAAGAGCCCAACATTCAAAAATTTGTTTCCTAAGTGATCAAAGACAAGTTAATGTGAATCACCCTTGAGATGTAGCTTGAAGACTGGAAACTGTACAAAAAGCAGTTGAGATTTGTGCTGCAGTGTGTTGAATCAATTCTAAATAACAAACTGAGGATCATGAAATTTAATGAATTCATAGAAACAATATGGACAAATAAATAAGAATTGGTACAAATAATACAAATAAAGAAGGCTGGAACAATTGTTTTCTTTTAGATGATAAGCATTGTGCCCTATGTGTTTATAAATATTCTTGTTTTTTTCTCTGTCTTTGGGAAATCAAGTTTACAAATGTGTTTTATGCATAGTAAGTACCACATTAAACTAATAACTTTTCATTGGAAATCAGTGTTACATGTTCCTTTAATCATAACATCTGAAAAAAGTTGAATTTACCTCCTTCTAAACTTATATAAACTTACTCCTCAAATTGTTAAGCAGTACCAAAGCTAAAAGTTATTTTTTCCTTCCATCATCTCTAGATATCAACCCAAGGTATCTCAGTACATTTCTTCATGATGTAGGAGCAAGAATGCAGGCCAAGTGTTGCTTAGAATAGACAGTGTGCCTTTGTTTTCTGTTCCTTAGCTGTCTCAACTGGATCCAGTAGCTTTGAAGTTCAACAATAATTTAAAGTCAAATGAAAGTATAAAGAAAGGAAATTATTTAGAGATAAAATTTCAGTTTTGGATTGAAAATAAACCTGGTTTGTTGGTTGCAGCTCCATGCAGGATTAAGGTCACAGTCTCTTACATGAATCTTCTGGAGTTACTACCAGTCATTTAAATCATGGGTCTCCAACCTTGGCAACTTTAAGACTTGTGGACTTCAATTCCCAGAGCTGGCTGAGGAATTCTGAGAGTTGAAGTCCACAAGTCTTAAAGTTGCCAAGGTTGGAGACCCCTGATTTAAATAATGCCAAGTTAGATGGACTTGAGATCAATGCAAGGTAATATTTCATGTTCCTTCCTAGAATTTTGATTTGTAAGGTCAATGTCATTCATTCCAACTCACTATCAGTTAGTTAAATTAATTTCAAATTATCATTACTAGCAAATTGCCTATTATGCAATCTTTATTTGAATATTTCTGTATCCACAGTTTAGAATCATATCTAAATTAAATCCAAAGGAGTGCAAATTGATTTCTGACACTTCAGAATTTTTGCTCAGCCCAATATCTGAACCCCAAATCTTCAGGAACATCAATAATTATAATTATTATAATTAGTGAAATGACTTGCCTCCAGAAGTTGTGAATGCTCCAATATTGGAAATGTTTAAGAAGATGTTGGATAACTATTTGTCTGAAGTAGTGTAGGATTCCCTGACTAAGCAGGGGGTTACACTAGAAGAACTTCAAGGTACCTTTCAACTCTGTTATTATATTATATTAATTCAGATATTAATTTATTCAGCCTAACAAGCTGAAAAGAGAGAGCTATACAGTATATTTTACAGAAGAGATTGGGTGTTTCAAAGGATCTCTTAACAAAAGCAACTGTTGCAAATCAACTAGATTCTAGAAAATGTTGTGATATTAATTTGAGTCTTAAAAAGAAGTCGTTTTAGAGATACATTGTCTTCATCATGAGACCTGGAAAATTAAGTTGCCTCAATTAACTAAACATGCTAAATCATAAACCATAACTAATCAAAAACAATGATTTCTTTATATATGAAACAAATATCAAAACGTGTTATTACTTAGTTTGATAAATTGACTCAGTCTATTTCTTCTGGATACAATTTTTATGGGCAAATTGTTTAGCTTTGTATCAAACCCAAATGCAAATTAACAGTCCTAGCCATCAGGAAGTACTCAACATATATTAGAACCTTGTGAATCCTATATCTTTATCAGATAGATAGCCAAATTATTCATTTTCCTTTTCCTATTCTCAAAGAGCAAACTAAGATGGCTCTACTTGGACATTAGCATTGGCATGCCATACATTGTTTATATGCAACGATTCCTCTGGATAGTCTTTGTTATTATGTGAAAATGTCCATGTGTGCGTTTGTGAATGCATTTATGATATGTTTACTCTTGACACTATACATACATACAACATACATTTTCCCAGGTAAATAATGCTGCAATACGAAATAAATTTTGAAATAAGATCTCTGTTATTCACAGTAAGCAATACTACTTGATGTTCCCTATCATAATTGTTACTAAAAGATGAAAGCTTATATTTTAAAAAAGAATGCTCATACCATAATTGATAAAAAACATTGATTGAGAGCTTTACCTACTACTGTATATTTAGAATAAATATTTTTAACAGTCCTTTCTGAACAAGTTCGCTAAATATGGGCACGGTAATTGCTGATAAGCAATTTTATCCATTTATATCAGTGGACTCATCAAGTTGAAGTGAAACTCAAAGACCCTGTGATAAATTATTTTTCAATTAGTGTTCCAGTTCAGTAGAAATTAAGTCTATTAGTGTAGTAATTACATTCAGACAGGATCACTATATGGATTATTGCAATTATTTCCTTTTTAGTGGACAAATTTTGGAACAGCAAACTATCTAAATTGTTAGCTGTCTGCTGAATAAACCAATTGAGTGGAACACTCAAATCTTGGTGTAATCCAAGACAGTCATATAGTAGTTACATCTTTTAAAGCTGCAAACCTACATATCCATGGTGGGAGAAAATACTTTTGAGGATGGGAAACCATGGAAAGTTGGATTGTTAGTAATTTTTTGAATTGTAGAGGAGAACACATTAATCTGGCCATTAAATCCAACATCCTGTTCAGTCTGGGATTCTAGATTTAAACAAAAGTACTATTGTAAAGAAGAGTTGTAAAACAAGGCTATGTATCAGATGCTCTTGACTGAAAGCTTTAGGAGCAGTTCATCTTTTATTTATTGGGGTAAATAATTTAATTTAATTAATTAAAAATAAAAATAAATATCAAGGGCATACTTCCAACAACAGTGATACATTTCTGAATGGGAAATCGTTCCCCCAATGAAAGAGCTTTCTCCCCACCCATTCCCACAGTAAGTGAATTTGAACAACTCATCACATCCATCTCTACTAAGGAGGCACAATACCTTTGGGTTGTGCAGAGCTGCGTCAGATTCGGGGAGGGAAATCAGAGGTCATGTCACAAAGGTAGAGGGCAGAAAGAAGGGCCATAAAGAACAGGAGAAAGAGCAGACAAGAATCCAGATAAAAGGGCCCAGAGTTTGGACAAGCAAAGTAATATGTGTAAACATCTCATTCAAGTACCTCCATAATTTATGAAAAGATAAAGGGTGGGGAGCACATTCGGACTTGCAATATTCTGTTAATACTGGTACCTTGGTATATATCATTAATTTGTTCCAGGGTGTATGAGAACTACCAAAAAGGACAAGTACCAAATGTTTCCCATAAGAACATTGTAGTACAGTGATGGCGAACCTATGGCATGGGTGCTACAGGTGGCATGCGGAGTCATATCTGCTGGCACGTGAGCCGTTGTCCTAGCTCAGCTCCAACATGCATCTGTGTGCTAGCAGCTGATTTGTGGCCCACACAGAGGCTCCGGGAGGGTGATTTTGGCTTTCAGAGAGCCTCCGGGGGGATGGGGGAGGGTGTTTTACACTCTGCCAGTTCTAGGAAAGTTTTTGGAGCCTGGGGAGGGTGAAACACGAGCCTACTGGGCCCATCAGAAGTTGGGAAACAGGTCGTTTCCCGCCTCCAGGGCCTCTGGTGTGTGTGTGTGTGTAGAGAAAACTGTTTTTGCTCTCCTGAGGCATTGAATTATGGATATGGGCACTCACGTATGCACGATAGCGTGCACACTCTCTTTTTCGACACCTGAGGAAAAAAAGGTTCACCATCACTGTTGTCAACTGTCACAAGGCAGTTGACATCAACAAGTTCTAGCATTGAGTACCAAACTCATGAAAAAGCACCTTTGGGACATTGAGATCCAAGTTTGAAGAGTTTCAAAACAGTTGCATACCAAGGTACTACTGTATAGCTTTACAATAAAAATAGTAATGATTTATTCTATATGGCATTGGTTTCCTAGTCCAGTCTAACTTCAAGCGATTACATAAATTCAGTAGCCATTTGTCAAGAGAGATGTCTGGGTTGGCCCACTGCTAAACGGATCTTAAATCCTCCTTCTGCGTGTAAAAAAAGAGCTTCCAAAGGAATGCTGGTATACAACCCTGTTTTTCCAGCCTTAGTCTAGAGAACCACATTGGTGTACAATTTCTACTTGGAAAATTGTGAGTTTACTGCAGCAAAAACAAGGCTTAAGATAGTTTAAACAGTCAGTTTCATATGCTGCAGTCTGCTCACCTTATCTCATGTATTTTTAGTCTTCACGGTATCTGTTATTCCTGATGGGCCATTTCCCCCTCAGAGGTAATTACTTCTTTTTGTATCTACTTGTTTCAAAGATGTGCAGTCTGTTTCTTCTAGCCCTCTCTGGTGGGAGATGCATGCCTCTCTTGAAGAAGATTAAAAAGACAAAAGATGCTATTCCTTTAATATCCTGAAGGTAGATAAGAAAGCTATGATTGATATAACAGATTACTGAGAAACCACTGCATGAACATCACTCAGTTTTTGCCCAGTGTAATACTTAAAAGTGAAAAGGGAGCTTGACGATAATGAAGGATTCGGAGATGTTGTTAATTACGCATAGGAATGAGTTGGAATGGAATTTGCTAAACATTAAGCCAAAAATATCTCCTGGAACCGAAGACACAACACGGATATTTGAAAACATTTTTAGGGGGGAAACGGGTCTTTAACTGTTCTTCCCTTTTTTCCTGAAATACAAAACTATAAACTTGGATTTGGGGGACAAGACAGAAAAGAACTCACAAAATTTAACCTAAACACAGGCAAAAACACCCCATTTGAGAAGAAGTTTCAATAATCCTTACTGCCCCTTCTTTTGAAATCTGTAAGCTGAAGACTATCTGTAAAAAAATATAATGGTGGTGATTGTGTCCAGGAGATGAAGTTGTGTCCAGGAGATGCCTTATTCCTCTCGCCCCTCCTCTCTGTGACAATTCTGGTATTGTTTGAAAGAAATTCTTAAAGCAAATTCTTATTCACCAAGTCAAACAAAAATGAACACATACACATACACACACACACATATAAAATTTTCCTCCATGTATATAATTTTCCTCCCTGACAAAATTTTCCAGCACGTTTCCAAAATTCTTCATTAGTGCATTTTAGTTAGTGGTTGCTTTCTGCTGTCCCCTTTTCGATCACTTTTGGTATCCTGCTTGAAGGCTCTTGCTTCTCAGTCTGAAAGTCTCTTGAGATTCAACTGAAAATGGAAGTTGCAGAGGTAGAAATAATATCTCTACAGTGCTAATGCAGAGTAGTAGCTTGGCTGGCTTTTGTTATCCCTGTTTCATTCACGCTTGCATGCTTCACAAAGTGCACCGCACCAGAAGGAAAGACGAGCAGCTTTTCTTGTTGTGGTGTCACCTGAGGCGCTCTCTTTCCACCAAAGCCCCCTCACAAACAGGCATCACAACAGGGAAGGTTCCGCACTATGAGAACGCTAACCATCTGCATGAAGTGCCAGCTTATCTCCCCACCAAAGTGGTCCCTATTTACTCACCTATAACATGTTTTTAAACTGCTAGGTGTATAGAAGCTGAGGCAAATAATGGGAACTCACCCCGCCGCACAGCGCTAGGCCTCAAACCACTGGAGCAAAGACCACCTTAAGCATTATTAAGCCACTGAACCACAGCACCTCTTTAGGCAGGTGCTATAAAACTCAGAAGATGGTCACCAATCTTTCCCTCAAGTTAAATAAGAATACAGAATATATATGACGGTCTTGGCATATTTGGGTTTCTTCCCGTGTAGGATTTGGAAACCCGAATATGCCAAGACCATCATACCTGTACCCGTGAAAATCTATGAAAACAAATATATATATATATATCACATGTTTAAATTAACTGCCATGAAATGGCCCTGGGTTATATATATATATATATATATATGTTTTTTATGTCGGATCACCCTGGTATATTGAAGGAACGTCACAGCTCCTTTTTTGCCTCTAGGCCCAACCCAGGACCATTTGAAGGCAGTTAATTTATTCATAGCCGACAACTATATTCTGTATGTGGAGGGCAAAAAGGAGCTGTGACGTTCCTTCAATATACCAGGGAGATCCGACATAAAAAAACATATAGCCCCTCCCTGGTACATTCACTCCACATTCTCTCAACACATTCTAATGGCCCCAGGCCTGGCGGCATAAGTGAGTCTTCAGACTCTTATGGAAGATGAGGAGGGTGGGGGCAGTACGGATCTCTAGGGTGAGCTGATTCCAGAGGGACGGCCCCCCCCCCACAGAGAAGGCTCTCCCTCAGGCCCCACCAAACAACATTGCTGCCAGTTCAGACCGGTTCTTTAGAACCAACAGAGCAAATATGTTGCTGCTCGCTAAACCTGCAGCAATGACTGGTGATCCACGCTCGCGAATCGTTCCTCCGGTCACCACGGCTTGCCAAAAAAAAAACCCTCTGTGCATGCACAAAGGCTTCTGCGCATGCGCAGAAGGTCATTTCCATGTAGTGGCATAGGTGTAGTGATGCAAACTGTGGACTTCTGTTGCGATGCAAACTGGTAGGGATAGTAAGGAGAGCCCACCCCTGATGTAATTCCATGTGAGTTAAGTATGCCTCTTCATATAGCAATGAATATTGTAAATTCTCTCTCCTACAATTTAGGAATTGCCCCCTTGGGCCAGTGCCTAGAAATATCAAGTGAAATAGTTTTCAAATACCGCAGAGGCTCATCCCACCAAATTGCTAAATGAACTTGTGTTATCACACTCTCTTCTCCAGCAAATAAAGTTAAGGAGCCTATTGGTATTTTGAACTGGGAAACAAATAAATGCACCATTTTTAACGACAACACTTTTATGTACCATAAGTACGATGGGTCCCTTAGTCTTTGTGATGCTGCTGTTCCTATTGAAAACCGTAAAATTTGGAGAGTGCTGCCCTTTAAATGTTAGTCTCTCTCTCTCTTTAAGCCGTTCAGGCCCCCCCTGGGTGTCCTGACCTCTCCAGTTGAAGATCCCCTGACCTAACAACCATAAATATTCAATATGTTTTTAGGTCAGCTTTTTGTCCTATCAGGGATTGATTAGCATGAAGCCTTTTCTTGGTGGTCTCTTATTTACAATCTTGGGGCTCTCATAAGGAAAACATATGCTGGGCCGATTAACATTCTGTTGATGTTCCTCAAGCAGCCATGAATTGCCTTGTTAAATCAAACCACCCTCTGACTACTGAAGAATTCTCACCTGTTCATGTTGAAAGCTACAGATAAGGTGCCCCTTTATGATCCTCCCCTCCACCCCTTTTTTCAGCTTCCGGAAGAGCAAAACCATGGTAGTAGTTTAGCAGGAATCTCAGTGGACGAGGGCATGATATTCCTAATTTTTACTTTAATAGACAGAGATGCTTCAAACTTTTAAGTGTCAGCAGGAACCTTTAAAAAGAAAAAGAGAAAAACTCCCCTGTAACTACTAGGCAAACACCTTTCTGGAGCTTCTCAGTGTTATATTTGCACAGAGGACATAATCTCTGTTATTACAGGATACAGTTTAAAAGGTCACCTCACAGCGTTCCTTTGTTTCTCCCAGCATTGCTGTTCCCGGGCTTATCATGGGCATTTCAGAACACCACCCTTTATTTTTTATTCCACTCTAAAAAGGGACAGAGAATTCAGATCTAAAACATCATCTTTCCTTTAGTGCCCACTATTCAGTGTTCAACAGCAAGCCAGACTATCACGTAATATACAGGGGGTGAACAAAAAAATGGAAACACCTTGAAAAATCATCAAAATATCTTTTTATATGGTGTTGGTCCAACTGTTGTATGATTTTAAATGATGGTTTTTAGATAATTTTTAATATTAGATTTGTTACATTGTATACTGTTATTATTGTTGTTGTGAGCCACCCCAAGTCTGTGGAGAGGGGCGGCATACAAATCTAATAAATTATTATTATTATTAAATTATTATTATTTGCGGCAAATACAGCCTCAATTCTCTGAGGTATTGATTCATACAAATTGTGAATTGTTTCCAAAGGAATTTTAGCCCATTCTTCAGTTAAAGCACCCTCCAGTTCTTTTAGAGACAATGATGGTGGAAATTGACTTCTTACTTGAATCTCTAAAATCGACCATAAATGCTCAATAACATTGAGGTCTGGGGATTGTGGTGGCCAGATGAGATGCTGAACTTCATTAGAATGTTCCTCGTGCCATTCTTTAACAATTCTTGCTCTATAGATTGGTGCATTATCATCTTGAAAGATGGCATCCCCCTCTGGAAACAATTCTTGAACTATAGGATGAATTTGGTCAGCCAAAAGTCCTAAATAGTGATGGCCGTTAATTCTTCCATGAAGGGAAATCATTGGCCCAGCGGATTTTCAAGAAATAGCACCCCAGATCATCACTGACACCCCCCCCTCCCGCCAAGTAATCTGTTCAAGGCAGATTTTGATTTTATTCTAAAATATTTTTGCCTTGGGGCAAGTCCACCATAAATGGTAGTACTTCCCCTTTTCTTTTTTGCATTTCCAATACTTTGGGGAGCCCTTCGGAAACATTTTTGCCAATCGTGGCCATGTCTCTTTTTTCAGGGATGTATCTTTGAACTGTAACTAAATGAACTGTTGTAAGTCAAGGACTACCTATATCCTTCCCTTTGTTATTGGATGGTGTCAATTATGGCATGCTTTAAGCTTCTATTAAAATCCCTATGTTCAGTCAGGTGATCCTTATTTAGATGTATTATTTAATTTGGCTTCATATTGGGTTATAATTTGGGATTGAAATAGTCTAAGTGGAAATAGCTCAGGTCTGATCATGGGCTTTTAATCTTGCATGAGCATCCATGCCTGTTCTGAAGCATTCGGGGGTCCAAACTTCACCACATTCCTGCTAGTTATACTAAGCAGTTACAGTAAGGATCCCCCCCCCCAAGTTTATAACACTTTGCAGTCATACTATTGGCAGTGACTGTAGTGCTGAAACTTAAACAACAAAGAGAATTCATTTCAAAACCAGGACAGTAGTGATAATAATAACAACAACTCAAATTCATTAGTGAAAGAAATCTGTAGTTGCATTTCATTGAGTAGCTTGTTGGTCAAAATAAAACAAAATATCTTCTTATGTCGACATTGTGCAAGCTGTTCACATGTTTATCTTAATTAAAGAAGACACAATCCCACAAAGTCAAGCGTAGATTTGTCACAACACACATGCTCACCTGTCAATCCCAAATCCTACTCTATGTGCCTCTACTCAGCTGTGCTAGAAAATGAGGGCACAGAGGATACATATATCTAGAGGGGGATTTTAATATATTTATTATTTCAAAGTATGTAATCAAAGTTTGTAGTACTTGTATCACCTCTAAGGCTTGGTTTATAAGACAAACTGTATCAGTGGTCTTAACTAAAGACTAGTTACCTCTCTCTCTTTCTCCACTGCACTGCTCAGAGAGTCCAACGTGGGTAGTACTTCAGTCTTATTGGTAGGAACTGAGTTTAGAAATTAGCATAATTAACATGTCCCGCCCACCACTGCCCCCTCTTAGCCAGTTTTAAAAACTCAGTTCATAGAGTAGGGACATATGAGTTTTGTTCCCCTTGTAAAATAAAGTTTGTACACTAATAATTTTTTTCCTTTTTTCTCCATTTCTACAGGAAGAAGAAGAGTTCCTGGAAAGAGAGCCTCTGCCCTCTGGGGTATAGTTCTCCAACTTGTTAAACCCTGAGAGGCCTCTGCTCCCCGGAGTATTGCCTTGCTGACAGGGTCCGCTGGTATGGGGTCCCTGACGCCCGCGATCATAACCCCCTTGTCCAAATTGCCCTCCTGGACACCCAGCGCAAGCAGACACCTCCAGGATCGGCTCCGGCCATCAGAGAGGAGCCGCAAAAACCCCCGGTTTGCCACGAGCAGCTGAATCAGCTGGGAGTCGGCTTTAACAGCGGCGGCTAGCAGCGAGGCGACAGGAAAAGCCTCAGATTGCCGCGGGGATCCCAAACGGCCGTAGGGCGGCTTTGGAAGCGGCGCGGCGGCAGGGGAAGCCCCGGACAGCCGCGGGGTGTCCATCAGCTGTGAGGCGGCTTTGGAAGGCGGCGCCCAAGCGGCTAGCACCAGGCAGCCCTAAGGCAACGATCGAGAAAAAGGGGAAGAGCGAAATAGCTGGGAAGCGGCAGGCAAAGAGAGCCCGTTTTTTACAGACCGCAGGGAGAGTCTTCTTACCTCCTAAACCAGCACTGGGCAGATTGTTGGACTGCAAGTCCTTTCCCGCCATTATTCGCCCCCTAGACTACGTCACGGCCGCCATCTTGGATGAGAAGGCAAAATCTATCTCCCGGGCAGCCATTTTGGAAGGGCATGACAAGGAGCCGAGGGCATAGGTCACGCCCTCCTGAACCAATCAGGGCTCCAGACAGCTATGACGCCTTAAGTAGGCGACACTAAGCTGAATCATTCACAGCGTGGGTTTACATTGAGAAGCCATTTCCAACTGCAATTATTGTGAACAATTACTGACTCAGAAATGTCGCAGTTACCCCAGAGCAATACCGGTGAACCGGCTGCCCCCTCAATTAGTAAGGGGAAGGAGAAATCTCACAGTAGCAAATCTAAGGGAAAATCATCACAATCAGCAACAGCCCTCAAGGAGGCTGAGAAAAAGATCAAGGCCCTAGAGGCCCAACTGGAAATGAGTAAGTCCAAGCAGGGTCCTAGCCCCTCCAGTATGTTCCCCACTCAGCACCTAAGCCCCTCGGTCACTGAAGCACCATTAGAGGGCATGCTACTCTCTGGGACAGGGGGATTATCACCAGATCACCCCTTGAGCGCCCCCCCATCACAAGGGGGGCAGGAGACAGAGTGGACTAGACAGGCTATTCAACCAAGGCCACAAGCCACTCAGGCTGCAACATTTACTCCTACTGCAACGGGCCTTAGAGGACCCACAGACAATTGGCAAACAATGTCTCCATCCTTGCAAGACATGATTGCCTCTGCATATTCGCAAGGCATTGCAGTAGGCGCTCAACAAAGGCCTTCACCACTGCCTAGACCTAGCAGACAGAGCCCTTGGACTGTGCCAGAGGTAGCCACATCTGTGCAGGACTCCTTCCAGGATGAGCAGGACATGGGGGAGATGCCCATGGATCAGGAGGATGAACTCTCAGGAGATGAGACCACCTTACCTGAGCAGCCTCCACTGGCAGGCCTTTTCAAGCAATCTCTTTTCAGAGTCTTATTGAATAAGGCTAAGGCCACCTTGACTCCTGACAACTCAGCCAAGCCAGCAGCCCAGGAGGTGGGCATCATGCCAGCAGCTAGGCTCATCAACGAGCCCCAGAGGGAGTCTGAACACCTCCCTGCCATTCCTATATTCGCAGAAAACATCAAAAAGCCCTGGCAACAGCCAACTGCAGCCCTAGGACCATCAGCCTGGGACAGAAAATTTTATACTTTCGACCCTGAGGTGGAGGAATTGCTCCAGTATCCTACAGTGGATACCCCGGTGACATCCTTGATGTCTAATGCTCTCGTACCATCAGACATGGCAGATGGGCTAAAGCCGGATGATAGGAAGGCGGAGAATATGACCAGAAGAATGCATTTGTTGACAGCCTGGTCTCTCAGAGCGGCATCGGCCGCATCGTTCTTTAACAGGGCCTCTATTCTTTGGTTAAAAGACATGCTAACCAGACTAGGCCCGGAGGACGCCAGGCTGCGCCAAGATGTGAATAAATTGATTGCCACTACAGAATTCTCCGCGGATGCCACCTTAGCAGCAGCAAGGTTCTCCTCCCGCGCCTTGGCATCAAACCTCTCAGCACGACGCCTGCTTTGGCTCCGTTCGTGGCAGGCAGACGCCAAGTCAAAATGGCGTCTTGCTGCGGCCCCGTATCAGGGCTCCAAGCTCTTCGGGGAATCCCTGGACTCGGTTCTTGTTGAGGACCGTGACAAGAAGAAGGTCTTACCACGTTCTGCGAGGCGCCAGGACAGGAGGGGAGCCCCTTATTACCGACGGCAGTCCTTTCGTTCAGACACCACCTCGGTTTCATCCCCGGCCTCCAGACCATATGGACAGGGGACTTATAATCCCACCTATCGTACCGAGCGAGGAGGTTATGGGAACAGGGGCCAACAGTTCCAGCAATCCCGTAGACCATTTCGAGGAGGTAACCGGGGAGGCTACCGCAAACAGAGATGACTCCTTCCGGGACACTCCCATAGGTGGGCGCCTGCAGTGCTTCACCGACTTTTGGGAGTCCATCTCCACAGACGTTTGGGTTCTGGACTCCATAGCCCAGGGTCTGCAACTAAGATTTCTCCACCACCCTCCCAACAGATTTGTAGAAACCTCATTACGACAACCACAAAAGAGAGTCATCATCCTGCAGGAGGTCCAACACCTCCTAGACATAGGAGCAATAGAACCTGTACCAGTGCATCAGCAGATGCTAGGGTTCTACTCCATCGTGTTTGTGGTCCCCAAGTCTTCCGGCGGCTGCCGTCTCATTTTGAACCTGAAGCAACTCAACCTTTACATAAGGTACCAACGCTTCAAGATGCATTCCCTGCACTCCATACTGGCATCTATCCGGCACGGGGACTGGATGACCTCCATCGACCTCAAGGAGGCATACCTCCATATCCCGGTTCATCCGCAACATCGGCAGTTTCTCCGCTTTTATCTTCTCAACCAACACTTTCAGTACAGGGCCATGCCCTTCGGCTTGTCCTCCGCCCCGAGGACATTCACCAAGATCTTGGACACTTTAACAGCGAGTCTCAGGGCTCGATCTATCCGTCTTCTAGCATACCTAGACGACATTATCATTCTCTCCAGAAACCCTCAGCAAGCCAGGCACGACCTGGCCAGGACAATAGATGCGCTGGAGAGGGCAGGTTTCACTATCAACCGAGCCAAGAGTCATCTAGAGCCAACTATGCGTTTGCTTCACCTAGGCGCCATAATAGACTCCTCAGCAGGTCTCGTCTTCCTCTCATCAGAGAGGAGGCAGAAGATACGGGCGTTAGTTCGTTCCGTCTCGCATCACAGCAGGACCTCCCTAGCACAGCTGTCACAACTACTGGGGATGTTCATTTCCTGCATCAACATCGTTCCTTGGGCTCGGATTCACGCTCGCCCCCTCCAATGGTACCTCCTTCCCTTCCAAAAAGCTCGTCTCAGCAATTCAAAACGAAAAGTGCACCTGACCACGACAGTGCGACTTTCCCTCCCGTGGTGGACCTCACCAGCCATCTCCAGGGGCTCCCCCTTCTTACCTCATCAGGAGGTAACAATAACCACCGACGCAAGCCTTTCTGGCTGGGGGGCACACTCAAGGGGACAAGTGGCCCAGGGCAGGTGGTCCCCAGAGGACTTGGGGGACCCCAATATCAACAGACTGGAGCTACGAGCAGTATTCAACGCTCTACTGGCATTCACGGACATGGTAAGGAACCAACATGTCCTAATCTTGACGGACAATGTGGCAACCAGAGCACATGTGAACCATCAGGGTGGCACGCGCTCAGGCCGTCTGATGCAGGAGGCCCACGAGCTAATGTCATGGGCAGAGAGACACTTAGCATCAATACGAGCGGAGCATATTTCGGGAGTGGAAAACACCCAGGCGGATTGGCTGAGCCGCACGACTATCGACCCCGGGGAATGGACATTGAACCCGGAGGCCTTCCAACTGATAACCCAGAGGTACGGGGGTACCGGTAGCGGACCTCTTTGCCACACAGCACAACAGGCAGTTACCACGATTTTTCTCCCGCTTTCCGACACCAGAGGCCGAGCAGGTCAATGCACTGCTATCACCATGGCCCAAGGGGCTTCTCTACGCCTTCCCTCCAGTCAGTCTCTTGCAGAAGGTGGTGGCCAAGATTCTGGCCGAGGAGGCGGACATCCTCCTCGTGGCCCCATACTGGCCCAGACGCCCTTGGTTTGCCGACCTCATGGGACTGTCAACCTTACCACCATGGAGAATCCCGCTCCAGCACCTAGTCCTGGCACAGGGATCCATTGTGCATCCAGACCCACAGTGGTGGAAGCTTGCCGTGTGGAGATTGAAGGGGACCGCCTGAGGGAGAAACAGCTTCCGGAGAGTGTCATTAACACCATTCAGGCAGCACGGCGACCATCAACGACACGTATTTATCAGGCTACCTGGAGGGCTTACAGCACCTTTTGCAGGACCCAACACATCACGCCCTCGTCGTCCTCAGTACGGCATCTTCTGGAATTTCTCCAGAAGGGACTAGACCAGGGGTTGGCGCCCAACACACTCCGCCGACAGGTGGCAGCTATAGCGACAATCCTGCGTCCAGACCCATTTTCCCCAATCTCTCATCACCCTTGGGTGAAGGACTTCCTCCGAGGAGCGGCAAACCTGTCTCCTCCTGTCATACACCACTTTCCATCCTGGGACTTACCGCTGGTCCTCAGGGCACTAACAGCTCCACCCTTTGAACCTCTGAGGGAAGTATCGCTTCGTTTTCTCTCAGCCAAGGTGGCCTTTCTAGTTGCCATCACCTCCGCCCGCAGGGTGTCGGAGCTTGCAGCACTATCGGTCCGGCCGGACCTCTGTGTCTTTCATCCGGATAAGGTTACTCTAAGACTGGACCCCTGTTTTCTTCCCAAAGTTAACACCAGGTTTCACAGGGCCCAGGACATTATCCTCCCAGATTTCTGCACCCATGGCTCTCACCCATCAGAGCTGCGGTGGCATAAGGTGGACGTTAGAAGAGCAGTTAAGATTTATATCCGCCGCACTAGCACCTTTCGGAAGTCGGAGGCTCTCTTCGTATCCTTTCTCCCATCTTCACTGGGGGGAAAGGTTTCGTCTAAAACCATCAGCAGATGGATCAGGACTTGTATTATCGAAGCTTACCGAACCACAGCGACACCATTACCAGGTAGAATTACAGCCCACTCTACCAGAAGCGCGGCGACCTCAGCCGCTTGGACTACTCAGGCGCCATTAGAGGACATTTGCAGGGCAGCGACCTGGGCTGCCCCTACAACTTTTATCAGACATTACCGTATAGACTCCTTTGCTTCTACGGAAGCAGCCTTTGGCAGAAGAGTGCTACAGGGAGTTTGTATTCCTGCGCCCCTGGGCCAGCCGATCCCTCCCTGAAGTGTGGCTTGGGTATATCCCACGTTGGACTCTCTGAGCAGTGCAGTGGAGAAGAACCGTTGAACTTACCTGAACGGTCTTCTCGCTGCACTGCGAAGAGAGTCCAAACCCGCCCGGCCTTGTTTTGGCCCAGGTGCACAGTTTAATTGAAGTTACAGTTGTTAAATAAAGTTTTTGTTCCTTTACTATTCCTTCGTTTTTATCACTGGCTAAGAGGGGGCAGTGGTGGGCGGGACATGTTAATTATGCTAATTTCTAAACTCAGTTCCTACCAATAAGACTGAAGTACTACCCACGTTGGACTCTCTTCGCAGTGCAGCGAGAAGACCGTTCAGGTAAGTTCAACGGTTCTTCTCTCTCCTCTCTCTCTCCCGCTGCCCCCACAGGCAGAGGTAAGAGAGGTACATATATCATGTCTCACCCAGAGATCACTGGTTAAGAATGACTGCATTAGAGAATATGGTTTAAAGTTGGAATTTGGGACAAGTGGTATAACTGGTTGAACCAAAAGAAATATTTAAAAACATAAACTCACATAAATTCTACCCACTACTTAGAAGAATAGCGCCGGTCGACTTACCGGCTGGCAGCCTTTGCCGGAGGGACCGGGCAGACACCGGACTCCCTCATGGCGGCCGCCATCTTGTTTTCGGCCGAAATCTCGCGAGATGAGATTTCGGCCGAAAATCAGGCCCACGAGGCCTGACGTTGCTGCCGGTCAGGGGCGGGGCTTGCTGGCCCTATTTAAGGGCCTGCAGGCCCTGGGCCAAGCCTTTTCGCTGGGACCGGCAGCTGGAGCAGACATTCGTTTGTTTTGCTCCTGGCAGCCATTTTGTGGTGGCCTCGTGTTGCGGCCGCCATTTTGAATCCAGCGAAGAGGCCTTTCTGCAAGGCCCAGCAGTGCCCAGGACTTCAGAGAGCTTGGATCGGCAGTGCTGGTGTCCTAGTCCCCCTCGGGCCCGAGGGGGAGTGGTGATTCGCTCCCGGCTGGGAGGGTGGTCTGGTTGGGCCTTGCCCAGGGTTCAGGGGTTTCTTGGCCTTGGGGTCCTCAGGGGTTCCTGGGGTAAGGGGCCCTGTTGCTGCTCCAGGGAGGGTTCTATTGTTTTAATCCCCCAGGGTGGTTTTTTCCTGGCAAGGTTGGGCCTTGCTACAGGGGTTTTGTTTGAGAGGAAAGGGGTTTTTTCCTCACTGTTAATTTGTTAAAGGTGGCATGGCCCCAAAGAAGAGGCAAGCCAGGGCCCCGGTGGTCCAGCCTGCGGCTACGCGCCCTAGGAGGGCCCTTAGGCCTTCTGCCCGGGCTCGGGCAAGTATGGAGGGGGCCCCTGGGGTGGTACCCGCAGAGGGGGCGGTGGGTCCTTTACCTACAGCCCCTCACTCGGATGTTTCTCCTGCCCTTTCTTGGGCTAGGGTGTTGGAGAGGCGCGATGAGCTCGAGCACTGGCGGAGCGGCTCGGGCCCTTGGGGGGCCCTCGAGCAGGCACCAGCGGCGTTGGGAGGAGCTCCATCGGCAGCCCAGGCCGGACAGACGGCCCATACCGGGCAGAGGGCCCATACCGGGCAGGCGGCCCAGTCGGGGCACTTGACGGCTTTTCCGGGCCCCGCGGTGGTGGGGCCCCCTTGGATGTCTTCAACCCCGTACGGGGCAGGTGAGGTTGCACCACACAATACACATTCTTCATTTCTCCCCCTGGCTGGTGCGAGTTTTCCCCCGACGGGGCTGGGAAATGGGGTTAGCTTTGGGGGCCCCCAGGCGGGCGCATGCGGGCAGGTCTGGTTGCTGCCGGCCCCATTGGCGGGGGCGCCTGCGCCTGGCGCGCCGCCGCCGCTCAGGCCGGTGGGGGCTGGGGTGCCCGGGGTGCCCGGGGTGGGGGGTTGGACCCCTACAGCTCCTGCTGTTATGCCCCCGCTTCCATTGATGGCCTATCCCAAGGGTTTCAGGGTGCTAGGGCCGGGGGCCACCACGGTGTGGGACCCGTTCGCCAGTATTAAGGCGGGGGCCATTCCGTGTGGTCTGCCGGCCACCCCTTTAGGGTACCACCTTCACCCGTCCGTGAAGGAGGCCATTTGGAGGGGGGAGCACGTGGACCTTTTCTCATTGCTCAATCGGGAGGTCCCTAAACAAGAGAAAGAAGTAGTTCCTGGGGAAAAGCCCAAGAAAACAAAGGTCACCAAGTGCTTCAGCTCCTGGCTGTACGCTTTTCTGACATATGCGTCAGTGGTGATTCAGAGGCAGCCAGCCATGGCCTCGGCGATGCTTAAGTATATTGATTTGATCGCCAGGGCTAATTTTGAATACAAAGGCACCATATGGCGCCATTATGATAAAGGGTTTAGGATGAGGATGGCTGTGGAGCCCAACCTGCCATGGGATATGGTGGTACCAGACCTGTGGTTCAGGGCCACGCATATGTCTGGCAAGGAGGGGTGTGAGTGGACCGACAGCGGTCATTTCATGGAGGAGGAGCCTGCGGTGGCCACGCCAGCCAAGGTGACTCCTGGAGCGGCTGGTAAGGGGGCCTCACCCGCCTGTCATGAATTTGCTGCGAAAGGGGCGTGTTTTCGTCCCTTTTGCAAATATAAGCATGCCTGCGGGAATTGTGGGGGGCCCCATGCATCTGCAGTCTGCCCCCGCCCCAAGAAGGGGGCAGAAAAGAAGGGTGGGGTCCAGGAAAGCCTCCCGCATCAGCTGGGGGAAAAGGGGCCCAGCCCAATTAATGTCTCTGTGCTTGAGGGTTGGTTGGTTGACTACCACCCTCGCTCGAGAGCGGCTGCTCTCTTGCTAGGTTTTTCTAAGGGATTCAGGATCCCTTATGTGGGGGTCAGGAAGGCTTTCATGTCCGACAACCTTAGATCGGTTGTCGGACATGAGGACATTGTTAGGGCCAAGATTGGGAAGGAGGTGGCCGAGGGCAGGGTCCTTGGGCCTTTCCCGGAGCCGCCCTTTCCAAATCTTAGGGTGTCCCCTCTGGGGGTGGTCCCCAAAAAGGCGAGTGGTGAATTTAGGTTGATTCACCATTTGTCTTTTCCTAAAGGGGAGTCAGTGAATGATTTCATTCTTGACGAATTGTGTTCGGTGCGGTACGCATCCTTTGATGCGGCCGTGTCCATGGTTAGGAAGTGTGGGGTTGGAGCCCTTATGGGTAAGTGCGACATTAAGTCGGCTTTCCGGCTCCTCCCCATACACCCGGATGACTTCGGGCTCCTGGGCTTCCATTTCGAAGGTGGCTTTTATGTAGACAGGGCATTGCCGATGGGCTGCTCTGTCTCATGCTCTCTTTTCGAGAGTTTTAGCACCTTCTTGGAATGGGCGCTCAGGAGGCATAGTGGTCTGGGCTCTGTCGTTCACTACCTTGATGATTTCCTCATGGCAGGGCCTGCGCACTCGGTGCAATGTTTTGTGCTGATGCGGGACTTCGAAGCCCTTTGTGCTCAGCTAGGGGTGCCTTTAGCCTCTGAGAAGACCGAAGGCCCTGCCACCAGGATTACCTTCCTCGGTATTGAATTGGACTCAGAGGAGCAATCTTCTAGATTGCCCCTGGACAAGTTGGAAAAAATCAGGTGCAAGCTGGAGGCGGTCCTGGGCTGCAGGAAGGTGACTCTTCGGCAGCTCCAGGAACTGGCCGGGATCCTTAATTTTGCCTGTCGGGTAGTAGTGCCGGGCAGGGCCTTTTCCAGACGATTGTGTGATGTGATGAAGGGGCTGCGTTTGCCCCATCATCGTACCCGCTTATGCGCAGGAGTCAGGGCTGACCTCTGCGTGTGGCGGGAGTTTTTGGAACACTTTAATGGATTGTCTTTTTGGAGGCATGAGCTTCTTTTGGAAGCTGAATTGCAGCTTTGCTCGGATGCTGCGGGGACTTGTGGTTTTGGGGTAGTGCTAGGTGACCAGTGGTGCTGGTCGGTGTGGCCTCCGGAATGGAGTGCCTCTTCTCTGGTTAAGGACCTGACTTTTTTAGAGCTCTTCCCCTTGATAATGGCCCTAGAGCTTTGGGGGGAGCAGTTTAGGAACAAGACTGTGCACTTTTGGTGCGACAACCTAGCGGTTGTTCATGTTGTTAATGCCCTGTCCTCTAAGAGTGACAGGGTCATGCGGCTTGTCCGCCATTTTGTGCACAAGTCCTTGTCCCTAAACACCTTGTTTTTGGCCAGACATGTCCCCGGGCTGGATAACGGTGTGGCTGACACCTTGTCCCGTGGTCAGTTGTCCAGGTTTCGGACCCTGGCCCCGTGGGCACGGGAGTCGCCAGAGGTGTTCCCAGTCCACCTTTGGAGCCTGGGCGGGCTCCCGAGCGTTGGAGAGACGAGGCCTCCAGGGCGATCACCCTTTCGGTAGCACCGGGCACCCTGCGGGCCTACCAGAGTGCAGGTAAGGAGTTTGGGGATTTCAGGCAGGGTAAGGGTTACCCCCATAGTTGGCCTGCCCCAGTTGAACACCTGGCGGAATTTTGTGTCCTGCTGAGGCAGCGTGGCCTTTCAGTTAGGACTATTAGGTCCAGGTTAGCCGGCCTCGCCTTTCTGTCCAAGGCGGGGGGTTTCAAGGATTTTTCTGGTGACTTCCGCATTCGGAAGATGCTGGAAGGCTGGTTGAGGGAGCGACAGGGGGTCCCTTCTGACACTCGTCAGGCCCTGACGGTTCAGCAGCTGTCCTTGATTAATCAGGCCTTGGACAGTCTGTGTGCCTCTCTGTATGAGGCCCGTCTTTTTAGGGCAGCCACTTGTTTTTTGGGGCCCTTAGGGTCAGCGAGGCAATAGCTTCCTCACAGGCTGACTTGTCGCTCCGTGCCTTCCAGTTCACTGATCTGGCCTTTAGACAAGGGGGTGTCTCAGTTTTGGTGCGACATTCCAAGACAGATCAGTTGCACAGAGGGGTTAGGATAGAACTTAGTGCAGCCACCGATCAGTCTGTATGCCCGGTGGCCGCTTTGCAGCAATTTTGTGCCTTAAGGGGGTCAGGGCAAGGGTACCTATTTAAGCATCAGGACGGTACCCCCCTGACTCGTTATCAATTCTGGGCTTTAGTGTCTAAGGCAATGGCTCAGGTGGGCATGGATCCCGCCGGATATGGAACGCATTCGTTCCGTATCGGCGCTGCCACTAGCGCGGCGCTTTCTGGTTTCCCGGCCCATCGGATTCGGGAGATCGGCCGCTGGCGGTCGGCGGCATATTTGGGTTATGTTAGGCCCGCCGAGGATCCTAGGCAGGGCTTAGGCTAGGTAACCTCTCTGTGTGTGTCCTCTTTCAGGTCCCCATGCCAATCAGAAACCGACGGCGCTGCTGTGTGGCCACAGCATGGTATTTTGGGCCGGCCGCTCAGCAGCCAGAAGCGCCATTGGGACCCAGTTGTCATTGGGACGTTGGGTCAATGTTGTTTGGATGGGCCGGAGAGGTATGCGGTGGGAGGGGCTCCTACCGACGTTGCTGGGGGGGGGCGGCATCTCAGGGCTGTACCCGGTGCTACTGGGCGGGCGGCTACCCAGGGTCGCGCTCAGATGGGACTGGGTGGGCGGCAGCCCATAGCCGCACCCAGATGGCTGGTCTTGCACCTCGGTGGCAATGACCTATGCCTGCTTGGTGGTCTACCGTTGATCATCCAGGCACGCGAAGACCTGCGGTGGCTTCGCACTGTGTGGCCAACCACGCAAGTGGTGTGGTCAGAGATCCTCCCAAGGATCGTATGGAGGGACGCCATTTCCCTTAGGGCCATTCACCGGGTCAGGCGTAGAGTGAATAAGGCCCTGGGTAAAACAGTTAGGGAATTAGGTGGGGTTGTAGTGGCCCATCCCCTCATCACTGTAGATCGGCCGTGGCTTTACCGGGCCGATGGCGTTCACCTGTCAGAACAGGGGAACGCCATTTTCTTACAGGACCTGCAGCGGTCTCTGCGTGAGCTGGCGCAGATAGAGGGGGGAGTCGGGGGGCCAAGATAGAGATCTGACCCCCGCTCCGTGGCAGGTTAGGGGCGGAAATCTGGGTGGTGGTTAGCAACTGTGCGTTCTCCCTTGGGCATCTTTGGGGATGATTGACAGGTTCTCTCCAAGCTCATGGTGGGGTGCTACCTGAGCAGTTGGGGGGAACCTGTCTTTGGGTCCCGCACATTGAAGTCCCCGGGTAGGGGTGCGCCGGCGGGACTCCCCTCATGCGAGAGCATGGCAGGGTCTCAGGTGAGGGAGAGGTCCCTCACCTGGACTAGCATCGAGCTACGCCCATAGTTGCCCAGGAATGTTGATTTGCTACGTCATTTCCGCCCCGGAAGTATTTGTTTGACCCTGCAGGTCCACTGTTTGGGTCATAGTTAAGCATGTTGATTTATGCTAATTTATGCTAATTTATGCTAATTTAATTAAATAAATTATGCAAATTATTAATTAATAAAAATGACCCAAGTTTAAATCCAGCTCTTGTGTCCGTGTCGTTACTCCGTCTCTTCGGCAAATACAGAACGCATTTACAGCTATGTAATCTTACAATCCTACTGAAAAGAATGATTTAGAAAAACAAATGTGTACAAATGTAAAAACAACTGCTTAAAACAGTTACCTAAAGGCTGTATAAATAATGATAGTCAACATATTAATTGACCCCACCTCTTTCTTTTCTTTTTCTCACTTCTCTTTCTTTCCTTTCCTATACTTTCTCTCTCTCTTCTCTTTCTCCCCTTTCCTCCCACTTTTGGTTTTGTTTGTTTTTGTATTTGTATTTGTATTTGTACTTGACTATTTTTTGTCTGCTTTTTATATGTAAATAACTAATAAAGATATTTTAAAAAATAAAGTTGGAATTTTAAAAAGATTGTCATTTGATCTACAGATCAGTCTTGAAGCAGATTTTCTAAGATTCAGTCTCTTCCATAGATTTTATTCTGATTTATTTGACTGTGTCTGTTGTTCATAAGCATCTTCAAAAGTTGGAAGACACTTTCCAGCATTTAGGGGAAATTTCCCCTAAATGCTGGAAATGTAAATTAGAACTCGTCACATACTTTCATATGTGGTGTACCTGTCAGCAGGCCAGGACCTACTGGAAGAAAATCCAAAAATGGTTGAAGGACATCACACTAATTAATCTAGAATTAAGACCAGAGATATTATTATTAGGCATGATAGACCAAAAAATACACAAAGATACGCAATACCTGTTTATCCACATAATAACAGCTGCAAGAATCTGATTTGCCCAGTCCTGGAAGAAAGAAACCTCCCCCACCAATGCACAGATTATAAATAAAATACTGGAAGTGAACAGGTTAACCATGAGAATAAAAGAGAAAGAAGACACTGACTACTACAAATGGTATATTTGGATAAACAAAAAGAAGAAAAATGAACCAACTACACAGCATAGAAGCGACATTAAGAAGACTACATAGGAACAGGAAAATTTGTATAGATAAAAACATTTAGTATACAAAGATGAAAGATAGTAAATGTGTTAATTAATTATAGTATATTTTACTGTATAGCAATAATGTATTATTAAAGTGATAGATCTATAATACACCAAAAATAAGAATGTAACCATACTAAACAATATGAATAACTGCATGAAATATTCACTGAAAAGGGAAACAAAAGATATAAATAAGAACTTGACAGCCAAGAGAGAAAGGGAGCTTTCTCTCCTATTTTTAACAAAGTGAATTTTTGTATGTTTTTGTATGTTTTTTCTTTTCTCCCCCCCCCCTTTCTTCTCTTTCTTTTTTTATTCTAGCCATCTTGTTCTCTTTGATCCATATGCACATTTGTAAATACAAGGCTTGTTTACTTTGCTTTTAACTAATAAAAATATTTATTTAAAAAAGTTGGAAGACACTATCCCAAATGGTAAGGAGGTTAAAAGCATGCATTGTAAACAAACCTGGGCAGCTGAAAGACATTGAGAAAGCACTATCACTACAATGAAGACTTGTGATTAGGGTTTACAAATGGGGTTTTCCATCTGGTTGGATCTTCACCTTTGCTATAATAAGCCTATAATTTACTTCAAAGGCCAATGCAGATGACATCATGCTGTGGAAGTTTCTCCGGGTGGAAATTTATATTCTGTGGCATGAAGTGCTAATGCATGGCTGAGGCTAAATGTGTGATTTATGGAATGAAAAACTCAATTCCCCACTCTTTTCAATCTCTGAATATGAAGGTAGAAAAGTTTTGGAAAGGAATTTAAAAGTATGTTAGGGGTCTTAAAAACAAAAGGCACGTTGAACTGCATATCTAATTTCTAATTGAGTCTTGGGAGAAGGGCGGCATAGAAATCCAATTAATAAAATAAATAAATAATAATAAATAATTTCTGCAGCCTTAAAAGGCCCAGGATTAAAGAAATAATTGCTTGTTTAAAAATTAATAGAACTATATGATTTCTATCAAATACACCTGCTCTCTTTTCTGGTCAAAGCATTCCACCTTCTCCTTAACCCTGTATTCTGATTGGGAGTTTCCACTCAAATTTATTTAAAGCAACATCTTGGTAGTCTATATTTCTGACTCTCTTTAAAAAATGTAAACAATATTTAAGGACAGGGTGAAAAATGCTTCAATCCTGTACGCTATTACACCCTGCTACTCCTACTCTATCCTGCCTATTTTCAGATTTCTTGGTATCAGATGGATGGACTGGTTTTAGCTAAAATTTGGTACAGATATGTCACAATTCATGCAGGTTTGAATAGTGCAATGTTTGATTTAGTGTGAATTAATTTATGGTGATCACACTGAGCGGTGGGCTACAAGCCGGAATGCTAAATTGCGCTTGCTGCTGCAGCTCATAAGTTCTTGCAGGGGCAGACGATTTTGCTGCTGCACCTGTGGAGGTAGCAAAATTGTGCATGGAGCCACAGGTGTGCCCGTGTTTTGGCATGCGCGGAAGAAAAAAAACACCTTACCGAAACACGGACGTACCTGTGACTCCTGCACAATTTTGCAACTTCTACAGCAAAATCATGCTTGCCCTGCAAGAATAATAATAATTTAATAATAATTTATTAGATTTGTATGCCGCCCCTCTCTGAAGACTCGGGGTGTCTCACAGCAATGATAAAAACAATATTATAGTGAAACAAATCTTATATTAAAAAGATATATATAAAACCCTATCATATTAAAACCAAACAACACATACATACCAAACATAAAATATAAAGAGCCTGGGGGAAAGATGTCTCAAATCCCCCATGCCTGGCGGTATAGGTGGGCCTTGAGTAGTTTACAAAAGACAAGGAGGGTAGGGGCAGTTCTAATCTCCGAGGGGAGTTGATTCCAGAGGGCCGGGGCCGCCACAGAGAAGGCTCTTCCCCTGGGGTCTGCCAGATGACATTGTTTAGTCGACGGGACCTGGAGAAGGCCAACTCTGTGGGACCTTATCGGTCACTGGGATTCATGCGGTAGCAGGTGGTTCCGGAGCTTCCAGAACTTATGAGCCACGTCGGCAAGCGCAATTTAGCATTCCAGCTCGTAGCCCACTGCTGGTTACACTTAACACTGTTGTTGTGTTCGCATTTACTATACACTTGTATTGTTCTGAGTGTAATGAAATGTAACAATCAGCGTGTAGCAAAAGTAAACAAAACGGAAAAAAACCCACAGTCATAGTAAGAACCCCTCAAATGAGGAAAAGTCAATTAATCACAAATTTCAAATAATCTACAGGGTCTTGAATTTCATTTCGGGTCACATAGACCCGAGCATAGGAGCAGGATTAATGCAAGCCAAAATTCCGTTAAAGCAGGGTGAACACATGCTCCGTTGAGGTTCACACATGCACAGTGACAGACAAGGTTTTAGCTGCTGCTAAAGAAAAGTTTGGAGACAAGAAAAGTTTGTTCAAGGAGAGCTGGAAAAAAGATTGATACACTTTATGCATTCTGGAAAGAGCACAAAAAAAGAGCAACAAAGTTGATTAGGAGCTGGAGGCTAAAGCATAGAAAAAAATGGTTGCAGTAATTGAGTTTTTGCCTACTCTAGTGAAAAGGGGGACAGGGAGACAGGACAGCAGTATTCTAGTATCTGAGGGGCTACCCCAAAGAAGAGAGTGGCCAACCAATTTTCCAAAGCATTAGAAGGCAGGACAATTAGCAATGAATAGAAACCAATCAAAGAATGGAAATTAATCAAATAAATTTTATAACAATGAGAACACTTGATCAAGGTTTGCCTTCAGAAGTTGTGGATATTCCATCATTGCACACTTTTAAAAAGAGACTGGACAGCCACTTGTCTGGAATGGCCTATGACAGTGATGACGAACCCTTTTCCCCTCAGATGTCGAAAGAGCATGTGCGCATGCTATTGTGCATGCACGAGTGCCTACACCCATAGCTCAATGCCTGGGGAGGGTGAAAATAACTTCCCCTGTCCCCTGGAGGCCCTCTGGAGGCCGGAAACAGCCTGTTTCCCAACTTCTGGCATGCCCAGTAGGCTAGTTTTCCCCCCTCCCCAGACTCCAAAGGCTTCCCTGGAGCCGGGGGAGGGTAAAAACACCTTCCTTCATCCCGCTGGACGCTCTCTGGAAGCCAAAAATGCCCTCCCAGAGCCTCTGTGTGAGCCAAAAATCAGCTAGTCGGCACACACATGCACATTGGAGCTGAGCTAGGGCAGCGGCTTGCGTGCCAGCAGATATGGCTCCCCATGCCACCTCTGACACCCGCGCTATAGGTTCGCCATTACTGGCATAGGATCTCCTACTTGTGTAGGGAATTGGACTAGAAGACCTCCAAGGTCCCTTCCGACTTTGTTATTCTGTTCTGTTCTTCCTCCACTTGTTCTTTGTTAGCCTGATTTATTTATTTTAAATATTTATGAGCTCTATCTAGAAGATCTTGTGGTAGATTATGATCCATTAGAAAGCAATAAAAACACCAACACTAAATAACTGAACGGCAGTCTAGATAACTATCTTGGTACCATTCCTCCACTACATAGTATAGCTTCTTTTTTTCTTTTTTAAAAATATTTTTATTGTTTTTCAAAAAGACAGACAAAGACATACAACATTAAACGTTTAAGGAGCTGCCATTGGTCCACTTGTCGTAGAAGTCTAACTAATACAGAAATATAAAAAACCCTAATTATTATCAGATCAATGCAGAAATGCCACACGTGCAAATTACATTCTTATTGAATTTAACTCTATATTTTTAATATTACTTATGAATTAAATTTCTTTATGTTTTAAGGTATTGTATACTTATACAAAAAGAAAGGAAAGAACAATATATTAGTAATACAGAAAAAAGAAAAAGATATACACTTCTAAGTTAGTTATGCTATATACTATTTCATTCTATCTTATAGTTCTTCAAAAAATTATATATTCTTATATGTTTAATTATTAATACTATTTTTAGTACAGAAAGTACTAAAGTATAGCTTCTGAGCCATAGGGCAGACTTGTGTAGGCAGTCGATGTAAACTTCCCCTTTAGGAATTATACTTGGTTGCTTTTTTGAAAAAATCTTATTTTCTAGAACTACTCTGTGACCCAAAGGTGCTTTTTCAAGAGGTATCTGGATTTTCTGGTTTTTCTTTGAAGACATTTTTCTTCTCATCTAAGGAGCTTCTTCAGTTCTGATTGGCTAGTGGGGAATGGAAGGATTTATACTCCTTGAAGACAGCTGGTCATTTGCATTCTTTTAGTGAGTCATTAAGGCCACAACAGAGCTTTATTTGTGTTGTTAGGGTCATCTGAGTGGTGCAAAGATATCATCTATGTCCAATCTACAACACTATCCTTTCAACAATTTGAAAAAGTCTCCAGACCCATTGAACCACTTAGGTGTCCCAGATGACACAATTCAAGGAAGGAAGGAAGGAAGGAAGGAAGGAAGGAAGGAAGGAAGGAAGGAAGGAACTAAGACTCATTGGATCAACAACTATGGGGTGTGACTAACTCTTCTTTTACTAGAAGTTAAAAAATAAAAGGTAAAGTCTCACCCCATCCCAAATTTGTAGTACTGATATATTATAAAAATGTAGAGGAAGTTTAATAGAGGTATGATTGTCATGAACAGAATGCTGTGAAACCTTCTTTTTTTCTTTTAACTTCTTTTTTACTTTTTACTTTTACTTATCATGCAAGGATTTTCTAATACCCAGGACCTTAGAGCAGATCAGATATAATTTGCACATTCTCATTTATGCAGGTTTTCTTTTGTTCCTAGTATCTCATTTGCAACATGTACCTTTCCTCACTTCACCAGAACTTATTGCAACTCTTTGGAATGTTTCATTTCTTCCTCCAAAATGATGTCACTGGAATGAATATCATTATTTTGTTTTGGGTTGGTGTGTTTTTTTGCATGTGAAAGGAAGGACCGAATGCTGTTTTGCATCAAGTGTATAATAATTCTTTAGCAATATGTTTCCTGCCTCCAGGTAGCTGTATGTTTTATTCTCATTTGCCGCAATGGAAATTATGCCCATGCTGGTAGGTGAGATGTAATTTCCCTGCTATAAAATTTCCCAAAAAGGATTATGCATAAGATTTCATGGCAGCTAATTAAGCAATGCTGTAGGTTACTCTGACTTTAATGTGATCCTCACGTTGGTCTTTTTCACTAAGAGATTTCACTGAGAATTGTTTTGGATATTGTACATGACTTGGCTCTTGGACTAGTCCCTGCAATATTTGGGGGGGGGGGGAGAGAAACCTTTTTCAGAAGTGGTTTGCCTTTGTCTTCTTCCTAGGGCTGAGAGAGAATGACTGGCCCAAGATTTTGGGGAAAAATAATCCTCAATCTGAGTATTGTATTGGCAGTTCTGTGTTAGCAAAAATGTCAGAAGAGAAGGATTTAGGGGTACTGATTTCTGACAGTCTCAAAATGGGTGAACGGTGCAGTCAGGCGGTAGGGAAAGCAAGAAGAATGCTTGGCTGCATAGCTAGAGGTATAACAAGCAGGAAGAGGGAGATTGTGATCCCGGTGTAGAGAGCACTGGTGAGACCATATTTGGAATTCAGTTCTGGAGACCTCACCTACAAAAAGATATTGATAAAATTGAACGGATCCAAAGATGGGCTACAAAAATGGTGGAAGGTTTTAAGCATAAAACTTATCAGGAAAGACTTAATGAACACAATCTGTATAGTCTGGAGGATAGAAGGGAAAGTGGGGACATGATCAAAACATTTAAATATATTAAAGGGTTAAATAAGGTCCAGGAGGGAAGTGTTTTTAATAGGAAAGTGAACACAAGAACAAGGGGGCATAATCTGAGGTTAGTTAGGGGAAAGATCAAAAACAACGTGAGAAAATATTATTTAACTGAAAGAGTAGTAGATGCTTGGAACAAACTTCCAGCAGACGTGGTTGGTAAATCCACAGTAACTGAATTTAAATATGCCTGGGATAAACATATATCCATCCTGTTCTGTCTGGGTTCCCCCAGACCTCAACACCAACTGGAAAAAACAGCCAGACACTCTGGTAAAAGCCAAAAGTATTTTATAACTGGAAAAAATAAGCACAGAGGAAAACCTGTTCTTCCCAACAGACAGGATATAATACGGTACAGCAGGGTCCTGATGTCCAGACAATACAGCAAGCTTCTTGCTGGCACCCCCCCCCCAAGGTTTCAATAGTCAAAGGCACAAACCAGGATTCCAAGACGCCAAAGTTCACAGTCAGGTCCCACGACTCTCAAAGATAAAACTCCACAAGCCAGGAAGGGTGGGTCTGCCTTTTAGCCTTTCCCAAGAGCACCACACCCAAACCCAGCTGTTGCCACTTTAATGCTGAAAGTATTTAGCCAATTGATTCCGTCTCTGAGTAGCTCTTCGTTGTCGCAGATCAATTATGGCTTGTGCACTTTCCTCTAAGGAATCCAGGCTGCTTGCTGGGGAGAGCTCCCCCTGGTGGGACTCTGGCTGTCCTCCCTCTTCTTCAGCCTGGGATTCCTCCTCCTCGTCTGTCTGCACCTCCTGTTCCTCAGCCTCTCCCTCTGAGCTGGAAACCGACAGAAGGTCAGCCGTTCCCGGAGGGGCCTCAGACGGAACCACAACACCATCCTAAGATAAAATACAGGAAAATCCAATTGTGACCATAAGTTGAGATCTACCTGTACAGCCCATGTGACACCTAATGCTTATTTCTGATTAGCGTATCCTCTAGATGAGATGAAACCTAATAAACAATTTTCATACAGGATACATAATCTGTTTTTAAAAATGGACTTTATTTGCAGTATTGTTGGAATGCATGTCCCATCACTGATTCTAGAGAAGATGAAAATACTTTTTGCTCTCTTTAAAATTAGGCATTTAAAAGAGCGGGGATGGCGCAGTAGTTAGAGTGCAGCACTGCAGGCTATTTCAGGTAACTGCTAGCTGTAGTTCAGCAGTTCAAATCTCACCCCCCGCCCCCCGGCTCAAGGTTGATTCAGCCTTCCATCCTTCTGAAGTGGGTAAAATGGGGACCCAGATTGTTGGGGGCAATAGGCTGATTTTGTAAACCGCTTAGAGAGAGCTGCAAAAGCACGATGAAGCAGTATATATGGCAAGTCTAGATGCTATTGCTATTTAAAAATATTTCTATTTCCCAAACTGATAGAATTATACTTGAAGATGATTTGGAAAAAAATCCTTTGGATCTGAGTGAAGTGGGGAGCACATCCCTTCTCCACTACTTTGTAAAGCAAACTGCCTTTTTTCAGGCTTCCCATTAAGCTGGCCCAAAAGATGCAGTGGATTAGATTCATTTTAATTTCATGCCCTACCCCTGCGGCTTGGGTGAACATCTGAAAGAAACAACTACTTGCAGCCTTGGTGTATATGAAAATACCCAAGGAAACAGCTTCAGATCTCCTGTGAAAACAGCCTTTCTGTGGATAGATGATTGATGAATGGGCAAATAAATACTGCATAGTGTGGATTTTTTTTTTTAAACCTTTGTGTTTTCAAGTTGCCTAATCTTAGATCCTATGGTACTGTTTGCAAACGGCAAAATCTTCTCTAAGAAGAATTGTTGATATATGAAAAAAATAATTATTCCCCAAGGATTGAACTCGCCTTCTGCTGAAATCTTCAGTTAATGATTTAAATCAGGTGTTTCAAACTCAATTTCATTGAGGGGCGCATCAAGATTTTGTTTGACCTCAGGGAGGGTGGGAGGGTGGGACAGGGACAGGGCAGGCATGGACAGCTCAACATCACTAGTGTTGGGATGCCTATGAACACCTGAGTGCTTTGCCAGTAAAAATGGGCTCCTGAGCTCCATTTTTGGCTGCAACAGCCTCCTGCAACCCTCTGCCAGTGCAAATGGAGCTTGGGAGGGCCACATGTGGGCCGGTCCTTTGTTGTTTCCAAAGCAACCCCACGGGCCAACTTGTGAGCTGGCCCTGGCCCTTGGGCCTTGAGTTTGACATCCCTAGTTTAAATCTTACCTTTAAAAATATTTTGAAGTAATATTGTAATATCAGCTATGTAGTATAGTACAACATTATAGTACAATACAATACTTTCACCTATATAATATAGTACAGTGATGGCGAACCTTTTTTTGGTTTGTGTGCCAAAAGGGTGTGTGTATGTGTACTAGTACATGTGCAGATGCCCACACCCATTCCCCCATGCATCCACACATTCCCTGCACTGCCCCTGCACATGTGCACAAGTTCCCTTCCCTGTGCATGTGCACAGGCCTCAATGAAGCCTGGGACAGTGAAAAAACAGGCAAACCGGAAGTTTGGAAAAAAATGACTTTCAGTTTCTCTGTTGTGCTGTTTTTCACACTCTGGAGGCTTCAGGGAAGCTTCCTGAAGCCCCACAGTGCAAAAACAGCTAAACAGGCAAACTTGAAGTTTGGAAAACAGATATCCAGTTTCCCCATTGGGCTGGTTTTTGCACTCTGGAGGTTTCAGGGAAGCTTCCCTAAAGCCTTCAGGAGGGGGGGGCGAAACAGCCTCCCCCAAGACTGAAAATCAGCTGGTTAACGTGAATATGCATGCTGGAGCTGACATAGGGCAACACCTCACATACCCTCTAATATGGCTCCGCATGCCACCTGTGGCACGTATGCCATGGGTTCGCCATCACGGATATAGTACAATAATTATGTTCATAGTATTTTATGTACGTCTATGTGATACATACAGGTTACACGATTCAGATCTTCAGTGCTGTATGCATGCATAGAAAATGAAGAGAGAGAGAGGGGGAAATAAATGCTGACCTTTTCAAATTCAGACCTTTATTTGACATATTTTTAAAGGAGGTTTATCAGAAGCCACCTTTGGAGAAGGCAAACATGATGGCCCACAAATCATTGCTAGCTGTACCAAGATCCTTTAAATCATGGCCTCAGAAAGATCAAACTTTGAATTTATACCTTAGCGTTGATGTTTTATAGAGATCAATTAAAAAAATCTTTAGAAGCTGAATTTTGAATAAATACTAATGCTATCAATACAGAGTGCTGGGCATAGGGGCGCTGTAATAGATGCAATACACGGTTCCAATGAAATTCCCTTTATTTTCTACAGGCAATAAACAAGCGGCTGTAACACTTTCTCTCAGCCGCACTTTCACTAACAGAAGACGCGTAAGACCGGGAGCCGCGCTATTTATATGAACTCGCCCAGCAACAGCGGCGGCTGACAGCTCCTCAATCTTGGCGCCAGAATACAACAGCCAATCAGCAACAGGTAAACACTTACAGTACTTCTACTTAGTTCTGCTTAACAACAAGTGTCATATTCTACCCAGGAACAATTCCTAACATTACTTATCTAATACATAACACCCCTCCCCTTCTGGTTAGTTTATTTTACAATGGTTATTCGGACAAATAGGTAATGTAATCATTTAACCGCGCAGGTCTTCTGGGTGTTCTGTCGGAACGGCGAGGCTCCTGGAAGACTTGTGAATCAACGGAAGAGGAAGGTTCTTCCTGTCCAGAGGAATACGAATCTCCACGGCTGGCATGCTGTACAGAAGGGGCCGCGCTGGAGAGGGCAGTATGTCCAGGTAAGTCCCAGTCTATCTGTTCAGTTTCTGCCCGATTCCTGCTCAGCCTGTTATAACTCCCTGCAGGGAGTGAATGAGTAGAGATCCCATTATTATCGTCCCCCTGTTGTGGAATACCTGGTGTCTCTTGCCTGCCCCTAATGTGGTCTATATGACGTTTCCAGAGACGACCATCTAGTAAAGTAATTTTGTAGGTTTTTGGGCCAGTTTTGTCAATTACTGTGCCACGTTCCCATTGCTTTCCCCTGTCAAAATTTTTGACAAACACGTGCTGGCCAATGTATACTTCTCTTTCTGGCATAGATATAGTAACACTTTTATGTTGCACAAAAGAGGGGTGCAGTCTGTCCAGAGGGGACCTCAATCTCCGTCCCATCAATAGCTCAGCTGGACTCTTGTTGGTAGACACACTAGGGGTAATGTGTTGAGCCAGAAGGAAGGTGTCCAGCCTCTCTTGTATTTCCCCTGGTGCAGACCTTTTAATGGCCTCTTTGGCCACTCGGACATACCTTTCGGCCATGCCGTTAGCCCACGCTGCGTGGACTGATGTTAATGCGTGTCTGACCCCCAAGTGTGCTAGGAATTCCCCGAATTGTGTGGACGTGAATTGGGGCCCATTGTCCGACACCAGGACGTCTGGGCACCCGTGAGTTGCAAACAATTTCCTTAAAGCTCTAATAACAGTATATGATGTAGTGGACCCCAACACCATAATTTCTAACCATTTGGAGTATGCATCTACTACAATGAGGAACATATTAATTCCCACTGGCCCTGCTAAGTCTATATGCACTCGGGACCAAGGGCTTTTAGGCAAGTCCCACTCTGCAGGGGAAGTTTTAGGAGGATTTGGCCGAGATTCCTGGCATTGTGTGCAAGTGGCCACCCAATCTTCAATAGTCTTATCCATACCAGGCCACCATACATATCCCCTGGCCAGGGCCTTCATCCTGACCACTCCCGGGTGACCTTTGTGTAACATTTTCATAACCTGTAATCTGAGGTTGGGGGGAATGATTACTCTGTCTCCCCACAGAACACAATCATGCATCACAGAGAGCTCTAAGCGTTTTGTCTTGTACTCTGAAACACCATGGTCTTCTCCATTAGGTGGCCATCCTTTTAGAATAAATTGTAATACTTTATGCAATAACGGATCTTTTCTGGTTTCAATGGCTACTTCATGTGCAGTTACTAAGGGGTCAGTTTGTAAGTCTATAAGCAGGACATCAGCTACCGGAGCGGGGTCTTCGACCCGCAGACCTAAAGGGCAGCGGCTAAGTCCGTCTGCATGGTTGATCAATGAACCCCCCTTATGGACAAGTACATAGTCATACCCCGCTAAGAATATTGCCCACCTGGACATTCGTGGAGACATAAATGGAGGGGTAGGGCGACCAGTGGCTAATAGACCCAATAGAGGCTTGTGGTCTGTAACTAATTGGAAGGGGCGTCCCAATAAATAATGGTGAAATTTCTTCACCCCAGCCACCAGTGATAGTGCCTCTCTATCTATCTGTGCATAGTTTCTTTCGGCTAAGGATAAAGTTCTTGAGAAATAAGCCACTGGGGCTTCTTGCCCATTAGGTAAAACATGGGCCAATACACCGCCCACGCCGTACGGTGAAGCATCGCAGGTGAGCCTGAGTGGAAGGGTTGAGCTATACTGAATGACAACACTGTTTGAAGACAGGAGATTTTTGACAGCTTGGAACGCTTCTTGTTCCCTGTTTCCCCATGTCCACACTGCCCCCTTGTGGAGGAGGCGATGAAGCGGCTCAGCTGCAGAAGCCTTTTGACGCAAGAAAACTGAATAGAAATTTAAAAGTCCCAAAAAGGCTTGTAGCTCAGCTTTGCAAGTGGGGGCAGGGGCATCTTTGATGGCCTTCACTTTATCGTCCGTGGGGTGAATACCCTGCGAATCTATGCGGAACCCCAAAAATTCAATAGAGGAAGTTTCCCATACACATTTCTCAGGCTTTAAGCGCAATCCCTTATCTCGTAACCGGGACAGGACTTGTCTAATGTGGCTATGAAGTTGGTCAGGGGTGTCCCCACAAATCAATATGTCGTCAAAATAAGGGACCACCCCCTTGAGACCCATGAGAAGTCTTTCCATTAATCGTTGAAAGATACCTGGGGCTACACTGACCCCAAACTGCAAACGAGTACATTTGAATGCCCCTCGGTGAGTGACAATTGTCTGAGCCATTGCTGTGGCATCATCTACGGTTAACTGCTGATATGCCTGGGCAAGGTCCAGGCGTGCAAAGAGGGACCCCGAGCCCAGGGTGTGCAGCAGCTGTTGGACAACGGGTATGGGGTAGGAATTATGTTGCAAAGCTTTGTTCAATGTAGATTTATAGTCTGCACACACTCTGAGTGTGCCATCTGGCTTCAAGGGCGTCACTATAGGAGTCTCCCAGGGTGCGTGTTCAACTGGAACTAGGATGCCTTGAAGTTGTAGCTTTTGCAGTTGTGCATCCAATTTCTCAAGTAATGGAAGTGGCACCCTTCGCGGCTTTAGCCGAAGGGGGGGGACATTAGGATCCAAAGAAAAAGAAATAGGGGGTCCTTTGTAGGTACCCAAACCCTCCTGAAACACTTCAGGAAACTCGCAGACAAAATTAGGCACCCCATGTGTCCCTTGTGCAGTAATCTTGTGGAGGCCAGTGACAGCTAAGCCCAACGGAGCCATCCACTCTAATCCCAACAATGAGTGATTTGCCCCTTCAACAACTAACAATGGAAGAATGACATGTACATTTTTAAAAGTGACTGGCACGTTGGTTCTGCCTAAGACCCGAATAGGGTGTCCCTGAAAGTCATTTATGGAAATGTCCAGAGGCTGCAAGGAGTCCCGAGATAGGGCTGGCACATAAAGGTGCAACTTGTGCCAATGCATTAATGTATATTTGGAGCCAGTGTCAAGCTCCATGGGGCATGGCTTATGATTAAGTAGGATGGGGACAATAATTTTATTAATGGGGGAGAAACAAGAGCCAGAGTTGCGGCAGGAAATGTTACCCCGAGGGTTCCATGGACGCCGGTTTCCTCTGCCTTGCAGTCTCGGGGGTCGAGAAAAACGCTGGGAAGAAAATGTAGGCAGGAGATCTTGAGAGCCAGAGAAGTCATCTGGAAGGATGGCTCGGCAGACAGGAGCGATGTGCCCTCGCTTGTCACAGCGTCGGCAGAAGGCGTCCTTGAAAGGGCACCGGGATCTTGGATGTTGTCCTCGGCATCCGGCACAGGGCTGGTACGTGGGACGGGGCTGTCTGGATGTCGGTCCACGAATCTGACAGCAGTAGTCATCAAACGGGTCTTGATCTTGTAGCTGGTAGTCGTATGGTCGAGTCATCTGGGAACGGTGGCTGTCCGAGATTTTGCAGACTGTTGGTAGTTTATCATTAGCTTTAAGGTCGGCTGCTGCAGCTTCGGCCACCTCAGCCGTTTGAGCTGCTTTGATAACATCTTGAAGTGTTGACTCTTCGGTTGCCAGCAGTTTATTGCGAATAGTGACATTTCGCATGCCAAAAATTATTGCATCCGTCAACCTCGCCTCAGGATTCTCAAACTGGCATTTCGCTAAAATTGTTCTGAGGCGAGTCGCAAATTGATTAATTGACTCGCCTTCAGCCTGTGCTGTGCGCGAGAATTGGTGCCTGTAAACTCGAGCAGGCTTCGTTGGCTTAAAAGGAGAAGCCAGTTTTTCCTTTAAAACATCCCACTGTACAGAGTTAGCGGGCTCAGGATCTGTTAAAGTGCCCGCTAACTCAAAAATTTGAGACCCACAATAATTTAAAAAGAGGGCCCTTTTTCTGCTGTCTTCAGCATCACGCATGCCGGCTGCCTCCAGAAAAATATCAAATTTCGCCATATAGGCTGTCCAGGTAGACCTCTCGGGGTCAAAGAGCTCTGGGGGCTGGATGATCGAAGGGGGTCGACATTCTATATTTTCTCTAATTTTTTCGAGAAAAAAAAATGACCTCGAGACCCTCGTCGCCAATGTAATAGATGCAATACACGGTTCCAATGAAATTCCCTTTATTTTCTACAGGCAATAAACAAGCGGCTGTAACACTTTCTCTCAGCCGCACTTTCACTAACAGAAGACGCGTAAGACCGGGAGCCGCACTATTTATATGAACTCGCCCAGCAACAGCGGTGGCTGACAGCTCCTCAATCTTGGCGCCAGAATACAACAGCCAATCAGCAACAGGTAAACACTTACAGTACTTCTACTTAGTTCTGCTTAACAACAAGTGTCATATTCTACCCAGGAACAATTCCTAACATTACTTATCTAATACATAACAGGCGCAATTTATACAGAAAGGAACCAAGACTGCAAAATGCAGCTTAGCAGAAAATTAATTTGAAATCATTGTTTCTGCATTGCTTTCAAGTACCTTCTTGTCTAAGTTACTCCTTGATGACAAGTCGGTGGTGAAAGTAAATGATTGAGTTCACAAATTATGCCAAACTGCTATGGGGCCTGGTTTAACTTTGGCACAAACCTTTCCCGCTTTCTCCTGGTATGTCGGCCCATAATTGCAATCTTGCTACAATACCTCAATATTTCTACCAACAATGTTGAACAAAAGGTTATTTCTAGTTTCATGATAATTAATTTTGTAAGTACTTTACAGAACTACTATAAGTTGGCACAGGAAAGAAAGTGTTTATACTTGATTAATGAGTTCACGCTGGCAGAGACTCAAGTTCATAGAAATAATTCTCATCAAGCCAGCATTTTACTAATGAGTGTTTACCCCCTGTGAGGGCTCTTGTGTAAGAAGAAAATAGTGCGTGAAATTTTGTCAACAATAAACATCAATTGACCTTCTCTTGGGGTGGGTAATAAGATTGCCTGGCCCACTTTTTCAGAAATAAACGTGATAATAACAAATTGATGAAGTTATGGCAATATAAAACAAGTTTATTATGTCCAATGTTCAGTAGAACTTGAATTAGATAGTTTACATCTATCATGCCAGTCTCACAGTATTATGCTCCATTACAGTATGCAATTATACCCACAATGCGCTGAGTCTTGTGCATGGCGACTCATAAGCGTAAATAGTCTAAAGCCCAACAAATGACTTGAACTACAGTTGCTATAGACCAGGGGTATCAAACTCAATTTCTTTGAGGGTCACATCAGGATTGTGTTTGACCTCAGTGGGATGTGTGTGTGGAGTGGGCGATGCTGGGATCGGCTTGGGCAGATTGATGTCACTCGTGTTGGGGGAACCTCTACCAAAGAAAATAGGCTCCTGAGCTCCGTTTTTGGCCGTGACAGCTTTCTGCGACCCTCTGCCAGTGAAAATGGAGCTTAAGAGGTCCTTCCGAGCTCAGTTTTCACTGGCAGAGGCACCATAGTTATACATCTCAACCCCATGTCCAGTCAACGAAGCAGTGGAAGTGATGTGCCAGTGCCTGGAGGCTGTTGGGGCCTGGATGGGTGTCAACAAACTCAAACTCAACCCAGACAAGACGGAGTGGCTGTGGGTCTTGCCTCCCAAGGACAATTCCATCTGTCCATCCATTACCCTAGGGGGGGAACTACTGACCCCCTCAGAGAGGGTTCGCAACTTGGGCGTCCTCCTCGATCCACAGCTGACATTGGAACATCATCTTTCGGCTGTGGCGAGGAGGGTGTTTGCCCAGGTTTGCCTGGTGCACCAGTTGCGGCCCTATTTGGACAGGGAGTCATTGCTTACAGTCATTCATACCCTCATCACCTTGAGGTTCGATTACTGTAACGCTCTCTACATGGGGCTACCTTTGAAAAGTGTTCGGAAACTTCAGATCGTGCAGAACGCAGCCGTGAGAGCCATCGTGGGGCTTCCAAGATTCGCCCATGTTTCTTCAACACTCCGTGACTTGCATTGGCTGCTGATCAGTTTCCAGTCACAATTCAAAGTGTTGGTCATGACCTTTAAAGCCCTACATGGCATTGGACCAGAGTACCTCAGGAACTGCCTGCTACCGCACGAATCCCAGCGACCGATAAGGTCCCACAGAGTTGGCATTCTCGGGGTCCCGTTGACTAAACAATGTTGTTTGGCGGGCCCCAGGGGAAGAGCTTTCTCTGTGGTGGCCCTGGCCCTCTGGAACCAATTTACCCCGGAGATTAGAACTGCCTCCACCCTTCCTGTCTTTCGTAAACTATTCAAGACTCACTTATACCGCCAGGCATGGGGGAGTTGAGACACTTTTCCCCCAGGCTTTTTTTTTTAATACTTTGTTTTATGTTTGGTATGAATGTGCTGTTCGGTTTTTTAAAATAATGATAGGTTTTATATGTTTTTAATATTAGATTTGTTCCACTGCTATATTGTTTTTATTGCTGTTGTGAGCCACCCTGAGTCTTCGGAGAGGGGTGGCATACAAATCTAATAAACAAACAAACAAACAAACAAACAAACCAACCAACAAACAAACAAACAAATAATAAGCCAGTCCTTTACTGTTTCCAGAATGGGTTCTGCAGGCCAGGTCTAAGCACCCTGGGCCTTGAGTTTGACACCCTGCCACAGACCTAAGACGATAGGGCCAGCAGTTAGACACTAATACCTCTGGAAAGTGCTAAAGGCTATACAGTATCTGGTCAACAGAATTGCAGTAGGATTGTGTGCTTTTTTGGGAAGGGATAAAGAGGTTGTCCAATAATAGACAAAATATTGATCTGCTTTAGAAGAAAAGGGCCTCTGAAATGATCACCCAGATGTCCCTGCAAAGCTGTTACAAGTTTCTTAGAGGGCTTACAAAAGTTTCTGCCTTATTATCATTCAGTAACTGAGTAGGAAACTCTTTAGTTGATGAGTAACTCCCATTTGAAGAATGTTGATTTCCCATGGCATTACATAGACAGAATCCAGTTTCTATACAATTCATTTTAAATACGTCAATGGCCACAGGGTTTGAGGGGAAGGTTTCTAAGAGGCTGATTTCCCCTAACCCTTTCCTCCACTAATCCAACTTAGTAGGAAACACATAAATCTTTAACTATTATCCAACAAGAACTTTGATAGTTGCATTAGAAAAACAATAACTTTGCAACTGTGTTGTTGTTGTTGTTGTTAGTTGCAAAGTTGTGTCCGACCCATTGTGACCCCATGGACAATGTTCCTCCTTGTCTACCTGTCCTCCACCATCCTCTGGAGTCTATTTAAGCTCATGCTGACTGCTTTAGTAACTCCATCCAGCCACCTCATTCTCTATAGTCCCCTTCTTCTTTTGCCCTCAAACATTCCCAGCATTAGGCTCTTCTCAAGTGAGTCATTCCGTCTCATTAGGTGGCCAAAATATTTGAGTTTCATCTTCAGGATCTGGCCTTCTAAAGAGCAGTCAGGGTTGATCTCCTCTAAGACTGACCAGTCTGATTGCCTTGCAGTCCAAGGGACTCACAGGAGTCTTCTCCAAGCACCATAGTTCAAAGGCCACAACTGTTCAGTTTTGAAACTGTACAGGAAGTTTTATTCAGGTCCAGGAATAAAGGTGAATAACATCACAGGATGAATCTCCTTGTCTCCTGAGATGTTTGCTCAAAGCAAGCAGTGTTTTATCTCACTCATTTCCATGCAAACAACAGGGCGTTCACCTTAAAGACATGATATGGTTAAAAAGTACATTTCTTATTTAAATAAAACAATTATTCCCTTTCTCCCTTGGCAATGAAGTTCACTGCAACAGTTGATTCTGCAATTGTGTGCATTTTAATCCAGTTTTGGATTGGATTTCCAATCTATTTTTCTTCCTCTCACTCACAAAGTTTCAGTTCTCCCTCAGCTGATCTGCTTGGAGATTTCCTGCCAAACTTTAGAAACATAGAAACATAGAAGACTGATGTTAGAAAAAGACCTCATGATCCATCTAGTCTGCCCTTATACTATTTTTTGTATTTTATCTTAGGATGGATATATGTTTATCCCAGGCATGTTTAAATTCAGTTACTGTGGATTTACCAACCACGTCTGCTGGAAGTTTGTTCCAAGGATCTACTACTCTTTCAGTGAAATAACATTTTCTCATGTTGCTTTTTTTTCCTGATACGTTTTATGCTTAAGACCTTCCACCATTCTTGTAGCCCGTCTTTGGACCCATTCAATTTTGTCAATATCTTTTTGTAGGTGAGGTCTCCAGAACTGAACACAGTATTCCAAATGTGGTCTCACCAGCGCTCTATATAGCGGAATCACAATATCCCTCTTCTTGCTTGTTATACCTCTAGCTATGCAGCCAAGCATCCTACGTGCTTTTCCTACCACCCGACCACACTGCTCACCCATTTTGAGACTGTCAGAAATCACTACCCCTAAATCCTTCTCTTCTGAAGTTTTTGCTAACACAGAACTGCCAATACAATACTCAGATTGAGGATTCCTTTTCCCCAAGTGCATTATTTTACATTTGGAAACATTAAACTGCAGTTTCCATTGCTTTGACCATTTATCTAGTAAAGCTAAATAATTTACCATATTACAGATGCCTCCAGGAATATCAACCCTATTGCACACTTTAGAGTCATCGGCAAATAGGCAAACCTTCCCTGACAAACCTTCCCCTATGTCACTTACAAACATATTAAAAAGAATAGGACCCAGAACAGACCCTTGTGGCACACCGCTTGTAACCTGTCTCTACTCAGAATACTCGCCATTCTTTCTCCAAGAATGCCAATTGATGGTGTCATCTCAGGAACTGGGTAGACCATCTTTCCCCGGGATGGAGAACCTGCCATTTCTAGCTGCCATGTGATCATGAAAAAGACTAGGCTGATTTAAAGAGTTTCAGAGAGAAATTAGCATTTAGCATTAGCATTTAGCCTTATATACCGTTTCATAGTGCTTTTACAGCCCCTTCTATGCAGTTTACAGAATCAGCATATTGCCCCCAACAATCTGAGTCCTCATTTTACCCACTTCGGGAGGATGGAAGGCTGAGTCAACCTTGAGCCGGTGGTGAGATTTGAAGTGCTGAACTAAGCTAATGGTTAGCTGAAGTAGCTTGCAGTGCTGCACTTTAACCACTGTGCCATCCTGGCTTTTAATCATGATCTCTCCACTGCATGCTCTGAAACATCGTCTTAGAATAAAATCTGAATTGTTGCCCAGCATTAGATCACATCCATATCTTGGGGGCATATTTAAAGGTAAGATTGGCCTTAGAGACTGTGAAACCTCTTCTTGGGCGTTTTTCAGGGGACTGGATCAGAGGTGGGTTCCTCCCAGTTCAAACCGGTTTGCCTGAACCGGTAGCGTCTCGCTAGTGACATCACAATGATGTCACCAAACCGGATCAGTCAGTGCCAGTTTGCGGGCGTCACCATATTTTTTTAAAAAAAAATTGAAATATTTTCCCGATTTTTTTTTCTTATTCTTTTCATTCTGCACATGTGTAGAAACTGAGTTTCCGGCACTGCACATGCACTGCCATTTTGTTTTGGGTGGTTTTGATTTTAGTTTTTGGTGGGTTTTTGCACTGCACATGCACGTGTGTGGCCACGAGGTAAAGCCGCATGGCGCAGGAGGAAGCGAAACAGCAGTGATGTAAATTGGAACCCACCATTGGACTGGATGTCACAGGTGAGGCTCATATACTATATACACACACACTCAGCATTCCTGTATTAGTTTCATCTTGACCCTAACCTTGAGCCAAGAAAAAACACTACAGCGCTGTGAGACTTTTTAAAAGCCCAATCTTTTGATTTTTATTTAGTACCTGTGTCAAAACAGAAACATAAAACTTCAATAAACACAAATTGTATTTATTTATTTATTTATTATTATTATTATTTATTTATTTATTTATTTATTTATTTATTTATTTATTGGTCAAGCATGTACAAAGTAGTAGGAATTAGTATAAACATAAACATTAGCAAAGTAGGTACAGGTAAATTAGACAATAATTTACAGTAGGACAGTAGGACAGGGAGGGTAGGCACAATGGTGCGCTTATGCACGCCCCTTATTATGCACTCTTCTGCATAACTGCGATATTTTTAGCTCGTGTTTACTTTACCTCTCCCTCTCCCTCTCCCCCCCCTCTTATATTTTGAAGCATTCAAAGGAGGAGATAAGGAAAATATAATTCTATAAGACCATTCCTGCTTCCCCCAAACGAGCAGTAGCAAAAACCCAAATGCTGATGATGGAACTAATTGCATCTCAACCATGAAGCCACATTCTGCTCTTTTTATCAGTCGACAGGAATCCAGGCCTGGCTTGTTTGAACAAGCAGCATCGACACCCACCCCAGAGCAGCAAAGTTTTATTGCAGGACCTTTGGTTGCAGGGAAAGATGAAGCTTCCACCTTCTGTGGAGGGGCCTCTTTCCCTGCTGTGTGACTACTGTGTCCCAAATGCTATGTGATATATTGTGGTTTATTTAAGATTATGGATGATACATACCTATTGGTGATGTACTGTATGAAATGCTTATGAGAAAAGCCAAAGAGATGCTGCATAGCATTACATGGTGTTCAGTTCTCAGAACTGTGCTGAGTCATTTTTTAAAAAAACATTACAGGTTTGTTTTCTTTTCCGATGTGGTTACTACATAATTTGAGTATTCGTTACAAATATTCAGGTACAATATCAGCATTTTTGCAGAAGGCATTAAGCTATATATTAGCTCTGTAGGCTGAGGTATTTTCAACTCAATGTGAGTTCATGCGCTTAAAGTGCGCCATTTCTCACAAATATAAGATTACCATTCCTGAGGGGTTCTTGGTGCTCTCCGAGCTTCGTTATTTTTTGGCCGGCATTTTATTACCCACACTAGGTAACATCATCAATGCTAGTAGGGAGTGGGGTTTGCTCCTGGTGTATTAGATTATAAACCAAGAGCACCAAGAGCCTTTCATTTCAATCCTGAGCTCCAAATTATTATTATTATTATTATTATTTTGGTACTACCTTTCCTGCTATCTTTCTTAAACACACACTTTCCCAATTTTTTGGTGTGTGTGTGAGAAACAACCCTGCTTCAAAACCCCATTTCTAAACAATTATTTCTCTTCAAAAAATATTCCTTTGCAGAAGATTACTAGTTAAGCACAGAGAGGATCATGAAAGCTGGTTTATTCCGACTGAAATAAATCTGCTTTTAGTAACATTAGCAACACACTATCTTCTTGTTAATGACTATTTCTTGTTTTAAATTTAAGGCTATTTAACGTGGGAGTGGTAATTATATGTGAATTACTCCCTCTATGCTAATTGCTCCAGCATTCCAAAATGAAAACATAAATAAAGCTTTTACCCCAGGCTTAGAAAACTTGCCTGTTTCATATTCAGAATATTTCCAAACTCCAATATTTCTACAGTTCCTACATGTGGGGCATTTCACTAGAAAAGTCATCCCTTTGGTATTATGATGAAGTTGCTCCCTTACAAGTAAAATATCTCCTGAGACTCCTCATTACAGAAAAGTAGCATTAAGTAGGTATTTGCATTCATACAGGCAAATAGAAGAGGTAGGTGTCCCTTACATTTTTAAAGCATATTGTGGCTGTCCAAAGAAGATAACTGCAATCTAAAAGGGCCTACTTATTCACAAAGCTGTTGCTCCAGTGGGTATGGCACAAGACAGTCATTTGCTATTATACTTTCTAGACAGGGGTGTGTTGTGGTTAGCTCTGGCCCTGCTCCTGCCCCAAGGACTGTGGATGTGGGGGAGACATCCACATGCTGCAGGCCTGTTTTGCCCCCGGTGCAATCTGCTGATGAAGGCTCCTCTGACCAAGAAGACATGAGTGACAGGGAGGAGGAGAGTGTGGCGGACAGCTCAGAAGAGATCAATTATCTAGCTCCTCCTTGGATTCAGAACAAGAGTTAATGATACAGCCACGCATGCGGAGAGCGATGCATAGTCAACAACAACTGAGAGATTATTATCAAAGAAAATGAGGCCACCTGTGGTTGGGTGGGGCTGTGGTAATTAGCGAGGCTGCTATAAATAGCAGCCTGTGGGTTTGGCCATTGTGGAGGATTATCTGATCATTGTGTTTCGTGACTGCTTTACTGACTTTGACTTTTTGCGTGCTGATTTTCCCCCGCTTTGAAACTAAACCAGAGCAAAGTGTGTTTCACTTTGTGAAAGAAGAAGGACTGTGAATTGCCTCACAGCTGCAAGATAAGTATCACAGAACTGATAAGGGACTTGTACAAATTACCAGTTTGGAGACGAGTGCTCTTTGCTATACCAAAAGAGGGCTTGGTTTAGGTGAATTTTCATTATAAAGAACATTGTTTTGAATTTTCAAACATGTGTGTGTCTGAAATTTGTATCTGTGAATTTTTGGGAGGATTCTACCAGAGAGCCCGACAGAACAGGGTGGGTTCCACTTACCTTCATCACTGGTTCACATCTCGACATTTCATGTGTGTCCCCTCATGCAATTTCACTTCTGAGCATGCTCAATAGCAGGATTCAGTCCAAATCACAGCTGAGCAGCTGTGCTTGGGAGGGGGGGGGGAGAGAAATAAAGATCAATATTAACCCAGGAGTGGGCATGAGGTCTCTTTTTCAAGCAGTGGAAGAGGAGAAGTCATCCAAACATGGAAAAATTCACCAAAAATACACCAAAAAAGACGAGAGTGCCAACGGACCAGCACCAACCAAACCGGATCTGTGACATCATTATTACATTACCAGCAGGTCACTAACAGTTTGAGAGATCTATCTATCTATCTATCTATCTATCTATCTATCTATCTATCTATCTATCTATCTATCTATCTATCTATCTATCTATCTATCTATCTATCTATCTATCTAATCTATCTAGCTATCTAATCTATCTAGCTATCTAATCTATCTAGCTATCTAATCTATCTATCTATCTATCTATCTATCTATCTATCTAATCTATCTAGCTATCTAATCTATCTAGCTATCTAGCTATCAAATCTATCTAGCTATCTAATCTATCTAGCTATCTAGCTATCTAATCTATCTATCTATTTAGCTATCTATCTAATCTATCTAGCTATCTAATTTATCTAGCTATCTAGCTATCTAATCTACATTATCTAGCTAGCTATCTACTCCCCTTTTTACAACCCTTAATTTAGGGGTCAGGGGGACTGGATGGAGCTGAGATTTTATTGGCTAGATGTCCTTCCAAGACACCACATGGAGTTTGCAATATCTGCCACTACCTAGGATTGAAGAACTCTGGCTGGTGAACAAAATAAAAATACAGTCAAAACAACTTAAAACAGTGCACAATGTTGAATGTGAGATTTACATTTCTCCACATTCCTCCATCAACCATCCAGTGCCAGAGTCATAAACATCCTGGCCCCAATGCCTAGGGAAAAAACTGGATTTTCACCACTTTTCAAAAGGCTTTACTGTAACCTTGGGGCCATATCTTGAACCGGGAGCCAGTACAGCTTACACAGCAGTGGTGGTACATGAGTGTACTAAGCTGCACCTGCTATTGTCCTTGTGACAGCATGGTCCAGTTCTGGGTTCTGCAGCTCTTCATGGGCATATCCACATATAGCATGTTGCAACAGCCCATCTGGAAGGCAACTGAGGCCTGAGTGACCACTAGCAGCTCCCTGTATTCTAGGGAACGGTGCAACTGGTGTACAAAGATTCTCCTGGTCATAGTTGCCATCTCTTCTTTGAATAGAAGCCATGAATGTGGGAAAATCCTTAGACTGAACACCAGTACCGACTAGCAGAGGAATGTTACCACTAACCAGAATTAAAAATGACAAAGCAGTTATGGGGGAGATGGGGCTCCAAAACCCACAGCCACTTTGTCTTGTAAGAGTTTAACCTAAAACTGATTCTTCTCCATCCAAGGCCACATGGCCTCCAGGCATAATTGGGGGTTCCTCCCACTTCAAATAGTTTTTACCTTTAGAATGGGAATCTGTCTTGGGTTTCTTAAGAATATATGACCTATTGTAGGAGGGAAGCTAGTTTTTCCTATTTTTTCTCTTCTGTTTTACTTTGGAAATGATCATCTTAACTTCGAGGCTGTCTTTCTTTTCTGTTAAATAAAAAAAATGTGTTTTATTTCTGTGGTTCTTGTCATAGTGCAATCAGGTTGTTTTACAACTGTTTTGATTTGCAAGAATGGCACTTGACACAGAGAAATAAGCCTGTGGAGGCTTTTATGCTTTTTTACTACATACAGTAAAACTATTTACAACAGGTATTTACATTAGGTATTTACAGCAAGATCCTGGCTTTTAACGAATGTCAGTCTCTCTCTTTCCCACAGAGTTCCCTTTTAACTCTCCTAACTTTTTCACTTTCATCCCCTCCACTCCATCTCCCACCCCTGTTTCTGGGCTTATAAGAGAGAGAGAATAAGAAAGAATAAAAAGAAAGGTATATGCTGGATTTATGAATGTATTGTGGCCTGTTCACATCCTGCACAATTAGTGATGGACGCTGAGGACTCAGAGACAGTGGAGGTGCAGTATAGGCATCCTGTGTTCCTGGCACTGAGTATGACAGTGAAGAGGGCGTGGTGTCAGAGGATGAAGAGCAACCAGGGCCTTCTGCACTTCCTGAGATGAGCCTCTCAGGACAAGAGGAGGAGCCTCTTCTTGATGCTAGGGTGCGCAGGGCCTCTAGGAAGCACGAGTAGTTATTAAGGAGGAGGTTTACTCGTGAGTAGCACTGCTGGCTATTCGGCCACGCCCTCTGGCTATTTAAGATGGAGTCATGTGTCACTTCGGTGCAGAGAACAATGTTGTTCATCATAGAAATCTAGATTCTGCTCCTGTGTTTTCGGCTTGTGTTTAAAAAGACCACATTCTTGGCTTTCTTGATGAGCTCCGGGCTTCCAGCCAAATTCTGTAAATTGATGATAAGAAATAATATAATGTAGTAATTATTTGCTATATTTATCTCTTCCTGGGACTCTGGCCAGCTGCTAAGATTTTTTTAATCAAAGCAGTGAAAGCAGTTAAAATTTAACTTCTTTACAAAAAAGGCTTCAACTACATAAGACTTTCATACATAGTAAAACCTTTATTAGTTAATCTGGTGGTGTGCATCTGATTTTGGGGGGGTTCAGTGCTGGAAGAGAACAGAATGAATGTGCTTACCACTGCTCATCTCCTTTTCTTGGATCTGCTGGCCAACTGCATCTTCTCTGTTGGGTGAGGAACATCTCTCTCCTTCCCCAGAAACCAGAACTTTGCCAAAGACAGACAGGTCCCTGTTTCCTACATTGGGCTTTTAGTGAAGATGCCATCGTCTCTGGAACATCTTGTCCTCTAGGGTAGCTACCTAAGGATTGTTCTTCTCCATTACTGACCAGGAACCAACAATTGCTCCACATATTCACATAACTTTACTCTCCAACTTTTTTCTCCAGCCATTTTCTTTTACAGTCTTTTCTTCTCCTCACTTCCTCATGATTTCTTCCTCTCTCTAATTTTGGGTCAAACCAGAAGCATGATCTCTCAGTAATGAAGGAACACCTACCCAGGGTTCTGGTTCCTACTTCTTATATACCGGGCTGGACCAAGTGAACTGTTGTGAATTTTGCCATATCAGGTCGGGTTAGCAGCTAAGTCAATTCACCAACCTTCATGAGAACACTTGGAGGCCAAAATTCAGTTTCTCCCCATTTCTCTCCAACCATAACTCTATCAGTCAGCAGAAACTTTAGTATGGATAAGAGATTGGATAAATCTAAATAATACTCAACTTCTGACACCAGAAGGCCCAATTTATTAACTGGCTGCCATTCTTTTCTATGGAATAAAGAAAAAATTCCTAAATATTTTCAGAGACATATGATTAGGGAGGCACTAATTACAACTTGGTTGGAGATTTAAAAAACAACAACACTATATTAAAATTCCAAATTGGCTTTCAACAGTGGAAGCAATGATTTGTCCAAATACAATTGACAGAAAGAAAATGACAAGGTATAAGGAGTTTTTAGATGGTAATGGAAAACTCAAAAGAAGAGAAGAATGATGTGAACAAAACTTAATTATTGATTGGTGGCCATATGCCCAAATATAATCTAGATACAGTGATACCTCGTCTTACAAACCCCTCGTCATACAAACTTTTAGAGATACAAACCCGGGGTTTAAGATATTTTTGCCTCTTCTTCCAAACTATTTTCACCTTACAAACCCAAGCCGCTGCCACTGGGATGCCCTGCCTCTGGACTTCTGCTGCCAGCGAAGCGCCTGTTTTTGTGCTGCTGGGATTCCCCTGAGGCTCCCCTCCATGGGAAACACCACCTCCGGACTTCTGTGTTTTTGTGATGCTGCAGAGGAATCCCAGCAGTGCAAAAACGGGCACTTCGCTGGCAACGGAAGTCCAGAGGTGGGGTTTCCCAGCGAGGGGAGCCTCAGTGAAATTGCAGCATCCCAAAAACATGGAAGTCCGAAGGTGGGGTTTCAAGGACTTCTGTGTAATTGCGATACTGCAATTTCACTGAGACATGAGTTGTACTGATACCCAGTACATTTGAGTTCTAAAATGTGATACAAATTTTACATCCAAAATGTGGAAGGAACTACTTTACTATAACTGCAAAATACCAGTTACCTTTGAAATAATTGGAAATGAAATTTTCACTTTATTTTCACAGCCTACTAAACAGGAGAAAACCCCATATTATTATTTATTAGATTTGTATGCCGTCATTCTCCAAAGACTCGGAGACCTTAAGACCATATGTAACAGAAGCGTATTTTGCATGTTGTATTTGCGCTGACCCAAAGTTCTCAGATTATTTCTATTTCTAGAAAATGGTCTCTAAAATAGAGCCAAAACCTTTTTCTTTACTTTGCATTTTGGCTAGGGTAGTTTAAGCGGGTGGCCTTCATATGTCATTTATCAGCCCATATGTTTTATCCTTTAAAAATGCTTTAAAAATAAAATCTTGAAAATGATATTTTAACCCAATGATGTGTTAACCAAATAAACAAACAAATCATCTGCACTTACTAAACTTTTAAGCAGTAGTAAAACTACTGCTTAAAAGTGGAGCAAGGATTAAAGGTAGAGAGCAAAGTACGTAAATCAGAAGAAGACATAAAATCCAGCTTTCTCTTCAGATGGTCCCGTAGGTAAATACGTTTGAGCACATCCCTAGCTGTTTTGAGTTCTTTACCCTCTCATTAATTTAATTCCACATACAATCTTATTATTCCACAAAGCCTTAAGAATGTTACATCAAGAGGCTACTGTTGTCATTCTGATAGGAAAAGCAATGAACTGGGTTTTTGTGGTAGGCATTTTGTTTTTAATTCTAACACGAACCTTTATCTAAAGTTCATTGAATGCTGCTTTTTTTAAATCTATGGGTTGTTGAAAGGCAAGGCAAGCGTGAGGCCATCCCATGACCTTAAAGATGATAAAACATTCAGGTTCAGTACATGAGCAGGTTTTAGGTACTTAGTTCAGGTCTAGTGATTTCAGATAGTGTTCTAGCTGTAATTTACCCAATCAAAACAATTAACAAATAAGAGCAGGAAGAAAGGAGAAACAGCGGACTTAAGTGCATCATTAGCTTAGAATCATTTTGTTCCCACAAGTGCTCCAAGTCCAACCCCTCCTGGATTCCGTTGATGCTTATCTAGCACCAATTTAATGTTGACCTTTAGCTGACCAGATTCATGTGTGTAGGCTTGAATAAATCTATGCTGCAACCTAACAAATGGTCCTCATTCTTTATGCCTGTAATGATGTCATTGATTGTGCTGGTTCCAACTTTATATGGGATTGAATAAATGAACAAATGAATGAATAAATAATGTACAGTGGACATTTAATAAATTAATAATAAAAATGATAGCAGATATGTTGTCCAATCAGTTACTTAGCTTGGTTTTTTTTTCATCAATTCTATTATTATCAGAAGTGGGCTGGCCCCACTCCTGCTCATTTTTTGGACCATTTTCAGGACAGTTTTAGCCATTTGGGAGGCCAAAAATGGCCGGAAAAACTGCTTGAAAAACAGCCTGAAAAATGGCCCAGCAAATGGTTGAAGAGGGCCTCCAAATAGCCTGAAAATGTCAAAAAAGAGCCACAAAATGGCTGACAAACAGGCGAGGGTGGGGCCAGTCAATGGTGGGATTACCCCAACTGGCTGAATTCTACCTCAGCCTTTGAGGCAAATGGCCAGGAGGTGGGGTGGCTGTGATGAGTTATGTCACTCACCCAGTCACATGACCAGCCGGCCAATCCTATCCAGCCAGAGAGCCAAGTTATTCAAGTTCCACCACTGATTATTATGGCTACCACCATCTTTCTTTTATCCTCCAATTTGTCATTGTACTTTTGCTCCTTTGAAAATATATTATAACTATCTTTCAACACTATTTGAAAACTCAGGTTTCAATTTCAGTCAAGACCCTCATTTTGGCCCCTCTTGCAAGAACGATTGCATCAAAAACCCTATGACACTTGCAGCGACCTTTTCATCTAAGGGTAAAAGACCCAGAGATACAAAGGTCAAATGAAACACAAAACCAGTGGAAGATCTGTCAAACCAGCCTCAACAAATCATAATCTGTGCCAGACTATTCTCTTATTTCAAAATTTAATGTCAGTGAGCTAAATTGTCTCGAAAACTATGGAGGAGAGAAGGATGGGTGCTTTATCCAAATAGAACAAGCCAGCGCCAAAGCCTAAGTCCAACTTTGCACAAACAGATCACAAGAAGCATCTAAATGTTTAAGGGCAAACTCAATATTCTCTGCCTCTAGATGTATTGAGCTTTGACTTCCATATTTATCAGCCAAAGAAGCATGCTGGATCTACACTGCTAACTGAACTTCAATACAACTGGTAGGATAACAAGAGGCTCTTTCGTGTAGTAGAAATGGGCATCATGAACCCATAATTTACTATGAAAAATGTTCTGAAACTTATATAACTTATATACTGTAGCTACACATATTCAAGAAAGAAATGTTTGGAATGACCTCAGTGAATTTTTTTTTTAATTGGCCAAGTGTGATTGGACACACAAGGAATTTGTCTTGTTGCATATGCTCTCAACGTACATAAAATAAAATATACATTTGTCAAGAATCATGTGGTACAACACTTAATGATTGTCATAAGGGTCAAATAAGCAATGAAGAAGCAATATTAATAAAAATCTTACGATATAAGCAACAAGTTACAGTCATACAGTCAACATGGGAGGAAGTGGGTGATAGGAATGATGAGAAAAACTAGTAGAATAGAAGTGCAGATTTAGTAGAAAGTCTGACAGTGTTGAGGGAATTATTTGTTTAGGAGAGTGATGGCGTTCGGAAAAAACTGTTCTTGTGTCTAGTTGTCTTGGTGTGCAGTGCTCTGTAGCAACATCATCAACATTTAAGCAATCTTCGAATGACATCAAGAGATGATGTATGCATGTGTGGCATTTAATCTGATGCATGTCTGTCTGATCAAGAGATATATTCTAGCCACTGCAACCAGCTGCCAGCAAGGAATTACAGCTACAGTTTGATCATGGACACTATAAGCGAGTTTCCTCATTTCTGAAGCACTGGTGCTATTATACATCATCTGCCATGACCTGTAAATGTGGTGCTGGCTTGAATCATTGCAATCCCATTTTCCCATTGATCTAAGCAAAGCCAGGAGCTTTATCTCTGAAATGTTTTGGTGCTGTTTTGTATATTTTATGACTGTGTCCATGGATATCAGTTCTATTCTTTCTTATATTTTCCAGAAAAATATCCCTAATTGAATCCCAGAGAACTGAGATAAAAGGATGCTATGAATCTGAGCAGGTCATATTTTTTTTTAGATCAATGCTCTGACTTGAAGGCAACTTCGTAGAATGGAAGAGTTGGAAGGGACTTTTGGAGACCATCTCTTTCAATGTACTATGAGTTGAGGTCAATGGTAGTCTTGATCAATTGTCATATATTTTTATGAGGTATAGTGCTTGAGAGAATTTCAGAGAAGAGAACAAGAATGCCCATTGAGTTTTTGTTATTGCGAATATAGAAATTGTATATATAACAAAGAAAATTGTACAATTTTTTTTTAAAAAAAGAATGCTCATCAAGGACATACCGTATTTTTTGGAGTATCGACACATCTAATTCCTCACTAAAAGAGGCTGAAAATTTGGGGTGCGTCTTATGTTACAAAATTAGCTTTTTCAAAGCTTTTTTGCCCCAGCCCTAACTAGGTGCCAATGATCTTCCCGACTTCCTACTCCCTCTGAAGAAGGTTTTTCCAGCCCTAACTCTTTGCAGACTTGCTTTCATTCCTACTCCTTCAGGAGTTGGTTTTGACCTATAAAGCCCTTCATGGCATCGGACCAGAATATCTCCAGGACCGCCTTCTGCCGCACAAATCCCAGCGACCGATTAGGTCCCACAGAGTTGGCCTTCTCCGGGTCCCGTTGACTAAACAATGTCGTCTGGCAGGTCCCATGGGAAGAGCCTTCTCTGTGGCAGCCCCGACCCTTTGGAACCAGCTCCCCCCTAAGATTAGAATTGCCCCCACCCTCCTTGCCTTTCGTAGACTCCTTAAAACCCACCTCTGCCGTCAGGCATGGGGAAACTTAAATAACTTCCCCAGGTCTATATTGTTTATGTATGGTGTGTTGTGTGCATGTTTTTAAATTATGGGTTTTTAGTTTAAATTATTAGATTTGTATTACATATTGTTTTGTCACTATTGTTGTGAACCGCCCCGACTCTACGGAGAGGGGCGGCATACAAATTTAATAAATAATAATAATAATAATAATAATAATAATAATAATAAAAGGGGATAAAATAATGTGCTGAAGCTGAACAGACTAAGGATGCTAGCCAGATGAATACCTGGCACGTAGATCCCCCCCCCCCTATTTTCCTCCCAAAAAACTTAGGGGCATCTTTTATTCCGGTGTGTCTTATACTCCGAAAAATACAGAATTCCATTTTTTTGAAATCATAACAATTTTTTTAAAAAAAATCATAACAAATAAATCTCCCTCTAAATTCTGCATGTATGTTATACAAACATGACTCATTTGCTGCAACTCATGATAATCCAATCTTGTGTATGTCTACATAGAAGTAAATTCTACCTTTTAGGAATTAATACTTGTTCTAGAATAAGTGAAGTTATGATTGTAAGCTAAATCTGCCAGATTGAGTACCATTGCTCCTTTCTTTTGTGAAGTATGGCCTAAATTACTCAACAGATTGTAATAAATAAAAGTTCAAAGCTCTGGGGGAACCCTCATCTTTGAATAACCAGTTGCTGAAATATTATGCTGCTCTAAGATAGAGCTCCAGCTTAACCCTAGCTATTTTCTTTCATGTTTACTGTAGACAAACAGCTTTTTTGCTTTCCCTTTTGATCCGAGGGTCAAATTCAGTAGGGTTGTTGTTTTGATGGTTTGGCCACTGGGTGGGCCGTCTCTCCATTGCATAAGGAGCTCTCACTTAGCTCATTTATCATTCCTTTCCTCTCCTAAGTTGGAGTCTCAGATGTTCCTGCATGTTGCCACCCCAGCCTCTTCGACAAGATCTTGAGGTAGACATGTTGCACTCTTAATTGCTTCGTATTTTACTTTTTCACACAAAGATTAAACATAAATCCTTAGGATAGCATTTGATTGATATCAAAGCAGGGCAGGAGAAAATAAAACATGATACTACTTTGCTTATGTTACCTTTCTACTGATGATAAATATTCATGTCCAGCTCAGTAAGCCTAGGAAAGCCTACTCCTACATCTTGGGAATGCTGATTGCTCATAATTTCTCTGTGCAGTTTAAATTATTTCCTGATTTAGTCAGGCTCTCACAGAGTAGCTGAAATTAGGCAAAGTCTTGTCTATAAGGCTAAAATTCCTTCAGCCGGCTGCTTTGGGGAGGAGACTTGGGAACAGCAACTTCTCATCGTTCCTATCATCCATCTCCTCCCACTTATGACTGACTGTAACTTGTTAAAACTGATTGTTTCCTAATTGCTTATTTGTACCCTATGATAATCATTAAGTGTTGTACCTTGTAATTCTTGACAAATGTACTGTATCTTTTCTTTTATGTACACTGAGAGCATATGCATCAATGTCAGATTCCTTGTGTGTCCAATCACACTTGGCCAATAAAGAATTCTGTTCTGTTCTATTCTGTTCTGTTCTGTTCTGTTCTATTCTATTCTACACTGAGAGCATATGAACCAATGACAAACATCTTGTGTGTCCAATCACACTTGGCCAATAAAGAATTCTATTCTATTCTATCCTATCCTATCCTATCAGTAGCTGGAATTTAAAGGGTGCAATCTTTTTTTGTTCAACCATAGAACCATAGTAATAGAACTATTACTTCCGGTGGGGCAACAAGAAGGAGGGAGGGAACTGCTGCTCCGACAGATAACGGCAAAAAACATCAAAAACATTAAAAATCACAAAAATAAAGAAAACTCCCGAGGGTGAGTACTAAAACCTGCCCAGTGCTAGTGCCGAGCTGATCCCCTGGGGACCCCCCGAGAATTCCTCGAGCCTAGCTTCCCAGCTACAGGGAGACCGATGATTGCCCAATAACTGGCCACGAGGATTCCCCTGAGGATTTCCCCTCTACGCCAGCTGCCTGCCTAGCGTGGAACCGGCTCAGAGCCCCAGCGCTACGTGGACTCCCCCTGAAACCCTGAAACCAAGACTCTTAGAGCCCAGCTACCTGGAGCCCCGACGCCCAGCTGACTACCCGGCGCGAAACCGGCCCAGAGCCCTAGCGCCGTGCAGATCCCCTGGGACCCCAACATAATCCCCAACTCTACAAAGATCTCCAAAGCTAGGAGGACTTCCCACAGCCTCCGCAGCTCTCAGAAGCCCCACCAAGAAGCCACAAGCCCCTTGCGACCTCCCTCCCCACCACCTCCCCACCACCGCCATTACCCATTACCTCGTGGCTGAAGACCAACTCTGCTCCTCATAACCTCTATCCTTCTTAAACCTAAAATCGCACAGCTTACAGTGAAGCTCCAACCCCATCTAGTGGCTGAAAATAAAAATAACAGTGCAGTCACTTCCAATCCCTTCCCAAAGCTACAGATCCTCACAGATTCGTCAAACAGAAGCTCCAACCCCATCTAGTGGCTGAAAATATCATTGCAGCCACTTCCATTTCCTACTGATACTCTCAGAATCTTCAAACAGAATTCCAATTCTCACCCCCTCACAATGCCATCCAAAAAGAAACCTCAAGCAAACATTTCCGTTAACAATTGCGTTATATGCAACACTAATGTAAATACACAAGAAGGAACCACAAAGTGCCAATCCTGCAAAAAATTGGCTCACCATACCTGCCTTAACATCAACAAACATGTTGCCACCTTCCTCAACGACAATCCCTCATTCTACTATTCCTGCCCATCCTGCACACCCAAATCAATCTCACTCGACAATTTATCCGAAGTAATCTTATCTGCAGTCTCAAAAACCCATCAAGCATATACCGAAAGTATCGAACCACGGTTCGCCTCCATAGAAAAAAATATCCAAGACCTGATAAACACCAAAACACCTAATCAACCACCCTGCAGCACCCCACCACCACCACCACCATACTCCCAACCCAGACCACCAAAACCTCTTCCTCTAAACCCTACCACCAACATCTCCACCCTGGTGAATGATGCCATGGAAAGGGCACAAAAACGCCACAATGCCATCCTTTTTGGCCTTGAGGAAAACGGGGAAACTGACTTAACAAATATACAAAACATTATCCACAATCAACATCCTCAAACAATTACCCCTGATGTCATCCTAGAGGTCTCCAGAAGCGGCCCCACACTAAAGTACAGCGACGGATCAACGGCTCCCCGACTGTGCAGAATAGTCTGCACTAACGAATCTTCCAAACAACAATTCATCAGGACCATGAACACCATTGCCAGAAACAACACCAAATACAACAAACTCAGATGCAGACCTGACTTAACATTACTCCAACGTATCCGCTCCCGCGAACTACGCGCCGAACTCAGGAGACGGTGCGAACTCGGCGAAAATAACCTCTACATTGACTACCGCTCTGATTGCATCAGAACCAAAACCTACAACCCTCCCTTCATCGTCAATCCCGCTACCCCTCCACAACTTTCCAACACTTCTCCACCCACCATCCCACATCAACAATCGGACCTCCCCAGCACCTCCAGCAATGAATAGGAAAATGCGCCCCTTACTACCTTGCCTCAATCCTGCCACAACTCAACGCAATCCAATCCCCTTCCTGAACTCAAACACAACCTCAAATGCAAACTAATCAATGCAAGAAGTTTAATCAACAAGTTATCAGAATTCCTCCTTCTGCTCAACACCAACTTATTTGACATAATCTTTGTTTGCGAAACATGGCTCAACTGCTCCTTTCCTGACTCCATCATTACACAAAATAACTACCTGGTTTTCCGGTCCGACCGCGAATCCCGCAGAGGAGGTGGTGTAGCCATATTCTACAAAAGCTCACTCAATCTAAAAAACATTCAAGTCGCACAAGATTTATTCCTTCCTGAAACCCTAATCTGCGATCTTTCCCTTAACACCACTCTCCGCTTTTTACTGTGCTACAGAGCTCCAAACTATGACACTTCCCACGCATCAAAATTAACTTCCCTACTAACATGGGCATCCTCCTGCCCCTACCCCATCATCTTCCTAGGTGACCTCAACCTACCACACATCAACTGGACACTAAACGAATGCTCTACCGAACCTATACATACCGCCATCTACAACACCGTCACCAGCCTGGGACTGGAACAATTAGTATTAAACAACACCAGACTCAACAGCTGCCTCGACCTCATCTTCTGCAATAGTAAAAGTGCTATTTATGGACTGCATATCATAGAACCCTTCTCCAACAGCGACCATAGTATGATCAACTTCAACCTCAACCTACGCCATCATAACATTCAACAGAACAACGTGTCACCTAAGTACAATTTCAGGAAAGCTAACTACGAACTCATAGACGTCAGTCTCTCATTTATTAATTGGCAATCCCTCTTCTCCAACTGCATCTCCATCGATGACCTCTACAACACGTTCTTACTCCAAATCAATAGACTTATAGATCTGTATGTTCCAATTACTCCTCCTAGAAGAAAACAGAAAAACAACATTCCCATCTCATTAAAGAAACTACAAACCAAAAAAAGATCCCTCTGGCGTAGAAACAAAAAAGGTCCTGTAAACAACTTTAAAAACCGCTACAGAAGAATATGCCAACAAATAAAAGCAGAATGTCTGAACTACCGCAGTAAACAAGAGGAAAACCTCCTACGCTCCAAATCTAACCGTGCCTTCTACAACTTCGTCAACAACAAACTTAACGACTCCAGACCTATTCCACCTCTCATTGGACCACACAACAAAGAGTACCACGACGACCCATCCAAAGCAAATCTTTTCAACTCCTTCTTTGGCTCCGTTTTTGTTAACAGTAATAACTCATCCCCCCTCTTCGCAAATCGCACTCCTAACTCATTAAATCACCTAAGCCAAATCATCTTCACCACAGACTACGTTGGAAAAGCAATCCGTGATCTCAAACCTTCCCTATCTGTCGGTCCAGATGGTCTTTGTGCATACTTCCTAAGAAAACTCTCATCTGCCATAGCTGAACCTCTAAGCATCATCTTCCAAAATTCCTTCATGACCAGCACTCTCCCCAAACTGTGGTCAAAAGCAGTAGTCATCCCCATCTTCAAAAAAGGAGACCCATCACTAGTTGACAACTACAGACCCATATCACTATGCTGTGTACCTTGTAAAATCATGGAATCAATTATAAATCGTTCAATCACTCTCTACTTAGAATCTAACAACCTACTATCAAAAAAACAATTTGGATTCCGTAAGAAACTATCCTGCAACCTACAACTACTCCACTGCAAAAACATCTGGACTACCCACCTTGATCAAGGAAAATTCATCGATGCAATTTATATCGACTTCTGCAAAGCCTTTGACTCAGTGGTTCACGACAAACTTCTCCTAAAACTCAAATCCTATGGCATCTCAGGACTCCTCCACAACTGGATTACCGCATTCTTGTCAAACAGACAACAAGTTGTCAAAATCGGAAGCGCCATTTCCTCCCCTGTCCCTGTCAAAAGCGGCGTTCCCCAAGGCAGCGTACTAGGTCCTACTCTTTTCATCCTATACATCAACGACCTCTGCGATAATATCGTAAGCAACTGTGTACTTTTTGCCGACGATGTGAAACTCTTCAACACCACCGACAACACACTCACTCTTCAAAAAGACCTTGACTTCATTTCAGATTGGTCCAACACCTGGCAACTTCAAATATCAACCAACAAATGCTCTACCCTCCACATCGGCAAAAAGAATCCAAACCACATATATGAACTGAATAAACAAATCCTCACTACCAACCAACACTCAGTAAAAGACCTCGGAATACTCATTTCAAATGACCTAAGTGCTAAAGCCCACTGCAACAATATCGCCAAAAAAGCCTCCAGAGTTGTTAACCTGATCCTACGCAGCTTTTGCTCCGGCAATCTCACACTACTCACAAGAGCCTACAAAACCTATGCCAGACCCATTCTCGAATACAGCTCATCTGCCTGGAACCCACACCGCATCTCAGACATCAACACTCTCGAAAACGTCCAAAGATACTTCACCAGAAGAGCCCTCCACTCCTCCACTCGAAACAGAATACCCTACGAAAATAGACTAACCATCCTGGGCCTTGAAAGCCTAGAACTAAGGCGTCTAAAACACGATCTGAGTATTGCCCACAAGATCATACGCTGCAACGTCCTTCCGGCCAACGACTACTTCAGCTTCAACAGCAACAACACAAGAGCACACAATAGATTCAAACTTAATATCAATCGCTCCAAACTTGACTGCAAAAAATACGACTTTAACAATCGAGTTGTCGAAGCGTGGAACTCATTACCGGACTCAATAGTGTCAACCCCCAATCCCCTACACTTCTCCATTAAACTCTCCACGATTGACCTCTCCCGATTCCTCAGAGGCCAGTAAGGGGCGTATATAAGTGCACTGTTGTGCCTATCGTCCCCTGTCCAATTCTCTTTTCTTACCTCTTTTATCTTATATATTCTCTCCTCTATATATATTCTCTTCCTATCCACTTCCCTTCTTTTTACTTCCTATCTTTATATATATATTCCTAATGTATATTCTCTCTCATATGTATTGTATATTGGACAAAGAATAAAAAAAAAAAAAAAAAAAGATGTGCAGTTCCTACTCACCCAGCCATAGTCTTTCCAATTCGCCCATTATGCTGTATTTTACACTAATTAACATCTCACGGATTGCTTGATTGGAACTCATGCATATGTGATTGCCACGAAGGCAAGCCATTTATGGCACAAAAGCTATTTCCTAGAACAACTTGGTAGGCTCATTTGTCAGGATGCTAAGGGGCAAGGAGTAGCTGTAGGAGCATCTGAAGCAGCAGTGGGAAAGCAGAGGTTGAAGGAAAAATAATATATTGCTAACTTGTATCTGCCAACACCTTCAATCTATGGTTGTGAGGCTGCTGTAAATCATAGGTCAGGTCCCAGACAGTCCCCCACTCATCTTCTATCATAGTCTAAATGAATGTTCACTCTCTAAAGTTTCTGTTTAGAGCCAGAGATAAGCCTCTATTGGTATTTATGGAAGATCCCCTCCCAGAGTGAATGCTGGCCTCAGATAGATCATTTCTGCTAAGATCATGAGGGTTAGAGAGGGAGGCATTAATGCGTTTTTTTGTCCCTATGGCTGCTTTCCTGCATTTTACAATTCTGCACAGCGATTGCATTCCTGAATGACAAATTATAGCTCATTTGACCCTAACGCCTTTTTTCACCAGTCCTGTTACAAGTGATGTGCTCCTCCTGACACTTAGGTGCGATTTCAATGCTGGAAGCCGGATCAGGCAAGCAAAATGCAGAAACAAAAGCATAAGTAATAGCCCGTAAGGTGCGAGAGGGATTCATTTAAGGGAACAGGTATTAATATTTTATCCTGAACCAAAACACCATTAAATCGCTCAGGGTTTTGTTTTTGTTTTTAGCGCTTTTGTCTTTTGTCCTTCGTTTTGCTAGTCCTTTTCTTTGTCAGCCTGATTTTGCCTCTGGGATCCACGTCATCGCCTGCAATAAAGTGTGGGGCTGAATGCAATTTCAGAGGCTTGTAATAGAAATTGGCGTGATGTCTTGGGACATACAGGAATTAAAATTAGTTGGCATCTTTTCTGGAAGAAAGCAAACAGCCAGCAAACGGTAATCACCAAGACTGGCAAACGTGCCAGGGTTTCTACTGAGTCTCTAGTCCCCTTCCCACCATTTCTATGCAAGCGTTATGCACATCATGCTGCCTGTACATCAGTCAAAAATGTAAATGATCTTCAGCCAGATGGCTGATGTTCTACGCATAGGATAATAACAAATTCCATGCCTATGTTGGGGCATAAAATTCTGCAAATGTGAATCCTATTGTTTCAAGTAGTATTCTGAACACATGGCGCAATTTGAAATTGAAATCTTCAATGTACACGAAATGCATCTGCTTTTTCTTCTGTTTTCCCTTCTCTACAGTTTGTTAGGAAAATTCAGACTCCAAACCCTTGCAGAGCCTTGATTCTAGGCTGTGCATTTTTCACATATGGTTAATATGGAAGGAAACCATTTTAACATGAAGGAATATTCATTTTGTAGATTGGTCTACCTTCATGATATACAAGATACTATTGTTAGACAAGGATCCTCAAAAGTAATGTGTTTTAGTTCTATTGTAATATCTCTAACATTCAGGCAAGAGTTTTTTATTTGTAAACTAGTGTAGACTTTCATTTCATTTTTTTTCCTGACCAAGAGTCTGCAAAATAAGGTGTAATTCAGAACCAGCCTTAATGACTGGGCAGTTCAAGGATTCAGACAGTATCATGAAGATTTAGAAAAACAACAACTCTATTTATTTGTTTAATAAACAAAACAAGGTACAAAAAGTTATTGACTTTGGACCACAATAGCAATAGCACTTAGCAAGAGCACTTAGATTTCTATATCACTTCACAGGGCTTTCCAGCCCTCTCTAAGTGGTTTACAGAGTCAGCATATTGCTCTCAACAATCTGGGTCCTTATTTTACTGACCTTGGAAGGCTGAGTCAAAATTTTTGAGCCCCAAACAACCACTACTAAACAAGGAGCTGTTATGTGAGCTATGCCCCATTTGATGACCCTTTTTTTGCCACATTGTTAAGTGAATCACTCCAGTTTTTAAGTGAATTGTAGTTGTTAAGGATATCTGCCTTTCCCCATTGCCTTTGTTTGTTTATTTATTTTTATTCATTCATTCGTTTGTTTGTTTGTTTATTATTTGGTTTTCTAGGCTGCCCTTCTCTGTAGACACAGGGCGGCTTACAAAGAAGAATAAATACAGAAATGAAACATGTAAGAAACCCAAACATCAAAATTCATCTAGTCTAGTCTAAAAAACCCGTTATTAAAAACAATCACCCTCATTCATTCCATCACAATCAAACATTCGGTCAGAGCAGGATGCCAGTGCTCAATGGCCCCAACCCTGCTGGCAAAGAAGAGTTTTTAAGACCTCACAAAAGACTAGGAGGGCCTTTCCTGATTGGATGCTTGTTGGGAAGGTTACTGTTATGTCTGGGATAGTCCTGCAAAGGTTCAGTTACTGTTATGTCTGTTGAGGATAACAGAAGCCCGTTTGAACTTCTGATAACCACGGAGGTCGATGGAGTTATGAGAACCAAGCAGTGTTAATCAAAACAAGCATTTCTTTATTTTTAAAACAGAAAACAAACAGTGCCATGAGAGACAAAATAATATGAACAGCTTAAGGCATAATGGCATCTAGACAGGAAGGAGGACGGAGGAGAAGAGATCTCATGCGGGCGGAAGTGATATGTGGGATGTGACGTAAATATGGGAGTGATTAATAGCAAAGGCACACATGTTAACTCTTTAATTACTGAATGTCTCTGTGGCTGGCAATTTCCAGCATGACAATGTCTGGGATAGTCATGCAAAGGTCCAGCTGGCAGATGAGGTGATACAGTCCCCAACAAAGGCAGAAGATCAACAGGCCCAACCTTACTCATCTATCACTGAGTTCGACGTTGCCCCACCTACCTAGCCAATTATGCATGCACCAGCTAGATGGGAAAGAGTGTTACGTCTGGGAGATTTCACTCAGGTCCAATATCTATAGGGGGTGCTATGCTGCCTCCTAACATTTGACAGCTCCCTATATAAGGAGCTGTCAAACAGGACCTTAGCTATTGCTATCAGCTGAGAGTGTGTTTGCTAGTCACCACAATTGGCAACCTGTTGGCTATTATTTCAAATAAAGAGCTGTTAACTCTGAAGCCTGGTTTGCCTCATACATGACACACCATTCTGGGAAGGCAATAGTTACGAATTTCAATCTCATGACTCCAGTACACTGCAACCTTCATAAATACTTGCAAATTGCCAAGTGCCTGGATTCTGATCACATGACCAGGGGCATGTTACAATACAATAAGTGTGAAAACTGGTCATAAATTATCTTTTTGTATGTGTGCCATTGTAACTTTGCTGAGTCACTTAACAAATAGTTGTAAATTGAGGACGACTATTTGTATATATTTTACAGTCTTAGAGAGATTCTTCTGAGAGTGTCTGCTTAATGTGCTGAAACAACTTAGGGACTGGGTGAATTTATCATTATTGCCATGGATGTGGATGGGGAGTGCCAGCTGCTTTTCTTGTTCCAGGTGGCCAACTTCATGCTCACCTCTGGCAGAGGTGTGTGTCAACAAGACAAGGATTGGTATTCTTCCAGGCATTGTGGAAATCCAACTTCCATTAGTCCTGACCAGCATGAACAAATACTAAGAGAGGGTATAAACTACAGTACATTACATAACATTTTTAAAGGCTAAAATTAATTCTAAACATAATGCACAAGAAATGAAAATCAGTATGATGCCTTTTGAACTCTGACGCCCTGAGAATGTTTGGTGCTGTGCTTATGAGTAGGAAGAAAATTAAGTTAGTCATGCTGGGATCAAACAAACAAGCAAACAAACAGAGAAAGAAAGAAGGGGGGGAAAACAAATAATAACAGGCAGGTAGTTCCAGAAATATAAAAAGAGCTTTGAAACTTGTGTTTCTTGATTAGCAGCCCCTTCCATGCAAATGATATTTTTTTAAAAAAATATATGAACCTGTCTTGTACTAAGTCAAAAGACCTGTCTAGACAGACTGATACAATCTACTCTGACTTTGGTGCTCCAAGAGAAGATCATGTAGATTACATGCTACCTGATGCCTTTAATTAGTACAAAGCTTCTGTTACTGAATTGTGATAGCGAAATGAATGGGTGTCTGTTTTTTCATGTTATATGGTGGTAAGTGTGTGCATATATACATACATGTATATGTATGTATGTGTATATACCTACCTGCCTACCTGCCCACTCACACATGAGAAAACCAAAACTCAAAGTGAGATGTTAATGCCACTATATATTGCCTTGGTAAGGCCACACTTGGAATGCTGCATTCAGTTTTGGTTGCTATGATGTAAAAAAGATGTTGAGACTTTAGAAAGAGTGCAGAGAACAGAAACAAAAATGAGTAGGGGATTGGAGGCTAAAACATATGAAGAACGGTTGCAGGAACTGGGTATGTCTAGTCTAGTCTAGTCTAGTCTAGAACTAGGGGCAGAGGTGGGATTCAGCAGGTTCTGATTAGTTCTGGAAAACCGGTAGTGGGAATTTTGAGTAGTCCAGAGAACCGGTAAATACTACTTCTGTCTGGCCCCATCCCCATCTATTCTCTGCTTCTCGAGTCCCAGCTGGTCAGGAGGAAATGGAGATTTTGCAGTAATCTTCCCCTGGAGTGGGGACAGAATGGAGATTTTATAGTATCTTTTCCCTGCCACGCCCACTAAGCCACACCCACCAAGCCACACCACACCCACCAAGCCACGCCTATAGAACCAGTAGTTTTTTGAATTTTTTTGGAAAACCACTACTAACTAGGGGTGACATGATGGCAGTGTTCCAACATTTCAGGTGCTACCACAAAGAGGAGGGAGTGACAGTATTCTCCAAAGTACCTGAGGGCAGGATAAGAAGCGATGGGTGGAAACTAATCAAGGATAGAAGCAACTTAGAACTGAGGAGAAATTTCATGACAGTTAGAACAATTAATCAGCGGAACAGCTTGCTTCCAGAAGTTGTAAATGCTCCAACACTGGAAGTTTTAAAGAAGAGATTGGATAACCATCTGTCTGAAGTGGTGAAGGGTTTCCTGACTGAGCAGGGGGTTGGACTAGAAGACCTCCAAGGTCCCTTCCAATTCTGTTATTCTATTCTAGTCTATTCTAAATGCTTAAAGAAGATTTTTGATATTCAGTCATAAAGTTCATATTAATATATAAGGGCTTAGTAAATTTGCTTTATTACTCCTAAAATAGATTTTAAGGTACAGATAATCCTGAACTTACAATTATTCATATGAAGCTCCAGTGGCACTAAAAATGTGACTCAAGACCAGTCCTCACACCTACAACCAAGGCATCATGCTCACTGTTACAGTACATGAATATAATGTGGGTGTTTGGCAACTGGCATTTATTTATGAAGGTCGCAGCATCTGGGAATTGTGTGTTTACCATTTGCAATCTTTCCAGTCAGCTACCAACAAGTCCATGGGGGAAGCTGGATTTGCTTAATGTCCATGTGATTCACTTAACAACTGCAGTTCCGCTTTACAACTGTGGCAAAAAAAGTTGTAAGATGTGACTCTGGCAATAACTGTGTTGCTTAGCAACAGAAATTCTGGCCCCAACTGTTGTCATAAATCAAGGATTGTCTGGTAATGAGCTTAAAATACTTTTCTAATATTTAATAATATGCCCCTTAGTACAAATAGGCAACAAACAACCTTTCATAGCAGCTAAAAGGCATTTTACTTTAAACCATTAAAATGCAAAAATGGTGAAGTCCTTTTTTTTAAAAGCAGAGATTTTTTTAAAAGATTGAAGACTTTAAATGGATTTCCACTATATAAGTCCTAGAAGACGTGAGATTCAGTGCTGCATCAGCTTTTACACAGAAAAGATGGTACCACTGGGAGTCCTTGTTCACTCAAGGATGGACTCATTAAGAAAAGGCTTCTCTAGGCACCTTTACTCAGGCAGATTCATGAGAGAGTTACAGTTTCCATCCTCACTGGTAAATACTGACTTTTAAAACTTTCTTAAAGGAAACGTCCTTGATTTCAGTCTGCCCACTTTTCTAACCATAACTATATTGAACTTAATTTCCATACTTGGGGCTTGTTAATCAAAATATTCAAGCCCCCCCTCCCCTCCCAAATAGGTGCTTGTGATTTAAGTACAGGTAGTCCTCAACTTGCAACTATTCCTTTAGTGACATTTTGATGTTACAGTGATAGAGAGAAAAAATGAGTGACAATTGGTCTTTGCATTTACAACCATCAGAATATCCCCCCTGGTGACTTCATCACAATTGGGAAGCTTGGCAACGGGGCTGTGTACATGATAGTTGCAGTATCCTGGCTCCTGGGCTTACATGATTGCCATTTGAAAATTTCCAAGTGGCATAGCAAAAAGGCCCCAACACCAGGCGTGATTCACTTAACTATCACCTTGCTTAGCAACAGGAACTCTGGTCCTGATTGTGCTCTTAAGTTGAGGACTACCTATACAGCATATTGGGATCCCCCCCCTCAAAACTATAAACTACTTTTATCTTTAAATATTTTCTGCCACTGACATTGAAACCACCTGTTAGAGCATAACGTTATCATTCACAAATAAAAATCAAGCCCTACTACTAGTGGACTTTCCTCCTCTCCTCTCCTCTCCTCTCCTCTCCTCTCCTCTCCTCTCCTCTCCTCTCCTCTCCTCTCCTCTCCTCTCCTCCTTTCCTTTCCTTTCCCTTCCTTTCCTTTCACCTCCCTTGCCCCTTGCCTTGCCTTTTCTTCTCCCCTCTCAGAAATTTGAAGGCGTTGAATCTCTCCATTGTGGCCCTTACTGTGTCTAAGATTGAGGGGAATTCTTGGGCTCAAAAGTGGACCATTTTCGGCACCAAATTTAGGTGCATCCTTTGAGTTTTATTAACAAAATGTCCTTCCTGTCAATGACTACTTTGCCTTCAACCACAGCAATACATGAGCAGGTAATAGATTCAAACTAAATGTAAACCACTCCAAACTCAACTGCAGAAAAAACTTCAGCAATAGAGTGATCAATGCCTGGAATGCAATACCAGATTCTGTGGTTTCTTCCCCAAACCCCCAAAACTTTAAGCTTAGATTGTCTACAATTGACCTCTTCCTGTTTCCAAGAGGTCTGTAAGGGGGGTTCATAAGCAACCACTGTACTACTGTCCTCTTTTATTGTTACTATTTACTTATGTTATGTTTATACAAACTACTACTATCTTATACATGTTTGACAAATAAATAAAATAAAATGAGATGGAAAAAATAGATTTTGCAGCTGTGGATTGCCTATACCCAGAAAAGCATGTGCAGTTTCTTGCTGCTTTTATCATTCTGATAAATCCAGGGTTGTGATACAAGGTCTGTCTCTTCTGGGTGTGCATGGTAAGGTGACACATATAAAAGAAGTAGGGATTATTTGGACAATAAATGCTGAAAGATACTGAAATGCAGGTTTTGGAAATGGGAGCCACAGCCAAAGAGCCTGTTGGAGTGTTGACTAATTATGGAATATAAATTTTCAATATGGAATATAAATGGAGCCAGTGTTCCTCAAAAAGAAAAAAAAGGTGTTTCATTATTTGAGAGGGATAAAAATTCACTTTGAGTTAAAATTTGAAAGAATATGATGTATCATTGGTATTTAATACCTGATAAATTGTCAAAAACACCTGATAAATGGTGTCTCAGACATGTGTTGGAAACTTAATTACTCTGAAGGCATCTTTTATCGCCTTTGATGGACATGTAAAAAGGCTAGGAGTTATTAGGAACAAATGTGTACTTTAATCCAGATAATTTTTAAAGAAATAAATGTACAATTGAAACTGGAGGTTTTTCTTTTAGGTTTAATGGATAAGCAGTTGGAGAAAAAATATGAGACCTTGTTTACATATGATAACTGCAATAAGACTTTTGAATGCCAAGAGATAGAAAGACTTACAGATTCCCATAATGGAAGAATGGATGGTGAATTGTCCAATTTTGATTAAAGAAAAGATCATGTCTAACTTTGTTTCTGCATGGGAACCACTTTTGGATTTCTATCCAGAAACCAAAAGAAATTATAAATTAATTTTGGTAGTTGATCATTAGATTTATTTATAATTACAGAAATACTGTATTATATTAGATTTTAGACAAAAACAACGTGTTTTATATTTGTACTGTATTAAAATAAGTTATCTTTTCCTCTTTTTAAAATTTCTTTGCTTCTTCCCCTTCCTTTTTTTTCCTCCATAATTCCTATTTTTGCTTTTCATGTTTTATCTTTTGCAGAAATTTAATGTTTTTTTTTAAAAAAGAAGAAATGGAAGATTTAATGTTGCTTTCATCAGTCTGATCCCTTCCCCATCTCATTCTCCATGGATGCTACTCTCCAGATCAGATTTAAACAATTGTTACTGGACGAAGTAGAGTAACTCTTAAATACAATTTATATTAATTGCTCAGTTATATTATTTTTACAGATCCTCATACAAGAATTCATGCTGAAAAAATAAAAACATTTACATTTTTTTAAAAGGAAACAAAGTATAATGATATATTTTATACAACTTAAGATTCACAAAGATAGATCAGGAAATTGTTCACTATCTTCCATATACACTGGATAAAATGTCTGTATAGCATTATGTGAACCAGCTCCATGGTACATAACTATGTACTAACTCCATGATACATAATATTTTCTGATTTTTGTTGTTTCTTTTTTTCTCCCTGTTCATTTTTAAAAAATAGCCAAGTAACAGATGGCCTTAGATTTTACTAGATGGTGATTAATGAAGGGCTCACTGCTTGCCTGTTTCATCTTTTGTACAATGAGTACATTGAAACGTAGTTTCTTTTTTTGGAACTTTTAAGTGCATCGCAATTATGTTAAATTTGCTTGGCTCTACCAGGATCCTTTGAAATGAAAATGAAAAAGACTGCAGTAGACACTGGAGTTGATAGGATCTGTGATAGACTGGACAGTTCAATAGCTCTGTGTTCTGCCTTTGGGATAGCTTCAATATTCTCATTGTTGGTTATTGTCTGTCATTGCAGGGAGAGGATACAAAATTGAGGAGCGTGCCTTTATAAATTAGAGAAAGATACTGCATATCTGGCTACTAATAAATTCAAAAACTATAATTTTGCATGCTAAATAATGGAATGATTTATTTCCTTCTACATCAGAGATTTATCATAATAGGTATAAATATGAATGATAATGTATAACACTGTTAGGTACAGTATTAAAAGAAATACATAACTTAGCCTAAATTGGCTGGATTCATGATTTAGATAGTTTATTGGCTTTTGAGCTAGAGCAATATGTAAACAAAACCATTGTGGTTTAGTGTGATGTATTAGTCAGCTCATCCTGGACTAATTGCTCAGTTGTCAACTAGACCACTGAGAAGCATTCAAAGCTTCCTTTAAATACTGAATAACTCCATCAATTTCGCTCTGTGCCTCCACTTCCATAACACACTAAGCCACGATTTCATGAACAAACAAGAATGGATGGATTCAAACATTATAACAAAGCATGGTTTACAAACACACTTAATTATGTTTATAAAACATATTGCTTTAAGTCCAAATAAATAACAATGTGCCTTACCATATCTGAATACCAAATCTGAACACACTACCATCTACACTACACAGTACACATTATACACTATATTTACACTACACACTACAGACTACTGAATGCCAAATCTGAACACACTACTACAAAACCATCAGTGGCACCACTTGGGAATTTTAAATCCTTATCTTAATTGTATTGGAGAGGGTGGTGGATGTATTGTAAACTTTAAACAATGTTGTACACTATTTTGAAAATAACTACCAATTTGCTGCAAAAAAAGAGATGTCTTTAATGTAAAAAGTCCCTATAATTATGAAGACATCCAATTACTGTCACTGTATTCCCACTAGCAACATGAACTTAATCAAATGAGCCTTGGTAACTCTGCAGGTGCCCAGTTCCCATGATTGCAAAGCTTTTTTCTCAAAAGCAAGGAGAAAGTAAGGATCTTGCTCTAGGGAACAATGTTAGTCTTAAAAACCATTCAGAATACTATGCAATGGATTTCACCAGCCTGTTTTCAACTTCCTATTTCCCATTCAGTGGGAATCCACACGATGTTTGCTCCAAGAGGGATATGATCAAAATCAAGTGAAATATTAATACCACCCTATAAAACCTTAGTAAGGCCACATCTAGAATACTGCATCCAGTTTTGGTTATCACACTAGGTGATGAGACTCTGGAAAAAGTGGAGGAGAGGAGAGCAACCAAGATGATTAGGGGACTGGAGACTAAAACATGAAGAATGATTACAGGAACTGGGCATGGCTGGTCTAGTGAAGAGAAGGACCAGGGAAGACATGATAGCTATGTTCCAATATTTGAAGGGCTACCACAGAGAGGAAGGGGTCAAGCTATTTTCCAGACAAGGAATAATGGATGGAACTGACTAAGGAGAGCTTCAACTTAGAAATAAGAATGAACTTTCTGATAACAATCAACCAATGGAACAACTTGCCTTCAGAAGTTGTGGGAGCTTCATCACTTTCAAGCAGAGATTTGACTGCCATTTGTCAGAAATGGTGTAGGCCAGTGATGCTCTCTTCAAAAGCAATTACCGAGGGTGCATCCATGCCAGGCAAGCAACCTGGTTCCTGGCCCAGCAAATATATAAGCATATGGGCACATTGAAGTATGAGTTAGAGCAGCCAACAATCGATGAGAAAAGAGCAGCTACTTGTGGAACATAACTGTGGACATGAAAGATGTTGGATTCAACAACAATAGTCTTTCCTTCCCCACTTCCCCAAAGCATGAGATGCATTTGCTTCACTTAGAATTGTCTAAAACAACTTTTAAATGCTGATACTTTTTGGTTGTGATACACCAGAAGTGAAAACTCTATGGAATTCCCAGCTAGTAGAAGAGAAAATGAATGACAGCCTGCTGTCAACCATATTATATCAATGAAGAGGCCTTTTATTTATTGTGTGGCCTGATGAAATGAAGACCATAAAGAGCAGGAAAGCTGTGATACAAAAGTAAAGTGAAGCATTGCTTTCCTTTAAAGTAATAAATCTTTCAGAACATGTTTCAGGAAAAAGGAGATTAAAGGTAAATAGGTTACTTACTGTGTTCTCTTGAAGCATGGAAAAGCAAATTATATTCATCATAAGTGTGTTTCATACACAGATTACATCAATGGTTAAACTGAAGAAAAGAGACCAAGGGGAAAAAAAGAGGTTAATTAACAAAATTGTGCATTTCTCTACTTTCTCTTCATAAATTTTCATCTCAGCATATCTTCATTACATATTAAGAAATTCAGGACCATAGAACACAGATCATGTTGGCATACAGTAAACCTGGGAATATAATATATACAGTGTTCCCTCGATTTTCGCGGGTTCGAACTTCGCGAAAAGTCTATACCACGGTTTTTCAAAAATATTAATTAAAAAAATACTTCACTGTTTTTCCCCCTATACCACAGTTTTTCCTGCCCAATGACATTATATGTCATCGCTAAACATTCGTCCGCCTTTAATAAATATATTTTTTAATAAACTTTAATAAATAAACATGGTGAATAATAATCTAAATGGTTGCTAAGGGAATGGGAAATTGTAATTTAGGGTTTTAAAGTGTTAAGGGAAGGCTTGTGATACTGTCCATAGCCCAAAATAGTGTATTTACTTCCTCATCTGTACTTCGCGGAAATTCAACTTTCGCGGTTGGTCTTGGAACGCATCCCCCGCGAAAGTCGAGGGAACACTATATTCATTATTTTCCCAGAGACTTTGCTCTTGACTGTGATTTTGAATTTTCGTTGCATATGACACTGAGTTTTAAACAATCATAGCAATCATAAATGATGCCACATTTATAATGACTGTCCTTGGCAAAATTATAATCAATACTTAAAGTTTTCTTTGTAGGAAACACCCCCCCATCCTTCCTCTGCATATATTTTATACATCCGTATCAATCGAATTGCTAACCTGAATTTGTTGAAATATTACTTCTATTAATTTTAGCCATTGTGGCCAGAAGCTAAGGTTATACTGTAGTCCAACAAAGTTAGGGACCCAAGCTTTGACAAAGCCATTCTATGGTTCTTAATATTATTGACCTTGCTTGCTTCTAAGTTACTTCTGAAACTGGGAGTTTGTGTGTGTGTGTGTGTTCACGCGAGTACATGCTGAGATTTGCTAAGGCAAAAATAAAAGATAAAACTGTTGCATATTATATTTGGTTCAGTAGTAATTGAAGTCATTTTGTAATAACCTATTGAAAATGTGGGTTGGGTTGCAGAAGTTCCTTTTAGAAAATATTCTCCTGAACATAAGCAGAGTGCTGAAAGAATGCCGAGTAATTAAGTAGCAGAACATCCCACCGGGATATAAAAGGCTCATAATATACTTGGGTTGAAAGTGGCATATGGCCATAGCCAGCTATTAATGAATACTAACAGATGTTCATTAGAGTTATTAAGAAATAAAAAATCTCTTTACTGAACTACATCCTGAGGAGAGGAAATCACAAAACATCTGTTTTCTTTCTCATAAACCGAGACGTGGGTAACTAACACTAAACCAGGAGAGAAATAGATATGAAATCCAAAGATTTTTCCCTGTATCTATCCCTCCCCAAAGAGCTCACATATAGAAAGAGACAGAGATGATAGTATCTCTATAGAACTTCAGCATGATCCTTCTGTTGGCAACTAGCATGGTTAACTAATGCTCATGGTAGATACTAGGCATTCAGATCATGAGTAGGTTCCACTTACCTTCCCCACTGGTTTGCGTCACGACTGAAGTGCATGTTTTGCACACACAAGAGAGTTGCACTCACACACACACACGCCCCCTCATGTCACACAAAACACCCAGAAATGTCCCTTTGTGCATGCGCAGAGGGGTTATTTTTTGTAAGCCGTGGTGACCAGAGGACCAGTTTGGGAGCATGGGCCTCTGGTGATCACTGTGCGAGCAGTGGTAAATAATAATAATAATAATAATAATAATAATAATAATAATAATTATTATTATTATTATTATTATTATTTATTAGATTTGTATGCCAGAGACTCGGAGCAGCTCACAACAGTAACAACGGTGTAACAAATCCAACATATTTAAAAGACATCTAAAAACCCGTTATTAAAACCATGCAAAACAATCATACCATACATAAACAATATAAACCCAGGGGTATCTCAATTTCCCCATGCCTGATGACATAGGTGGGGCAAGGAGGGTGGGGGTGGTTCTAATCTCTGGGGGGAGTTGATTCCAGAGGGCTGAGGCTGCCACAGAGAAGGCTCTTTCCCTGGGGCCTGCCAGATGACATTGTTTAGTCGACGGGACCCGGAGAAGGCCAACTCTGTGGGACCTTATCGGTCGCTGGGATTCGTGCGGCAGAAGATGGTTCCGAAGGTATTGTGGTCCGATGCCATGTAGGGCTTTATAGGTCATTACCAACACTTTAAATTTCTGCTACTAGCTCTAAAAAAACAGTCCAAACCAGCAAAAACGCGCCACTGATTCATATAGCATGCAATTTATGCTTCAGGCTTGTACAATGCTTCACTTAACCCATTAAGACCTCCTGATATTCATTCTAGAAGTTGTTCTTTTAAAGAAGGTGGACAGGAATCTCCCTTACATGATCTCTCCCTATGAGGAATAGTTTCTTTATTGTGCTCATTCAGGCAGGCTCCCAGTATGTGGTGATTCAGCTGGTAATTAAAGCTTAGGTCCATGTAAGGAATAAGATGGCCTGTATGTTTGGCATCATGGGTTGAATAAACGGAACCACTGTGGATTCTAAATCATGAATATCTGCTTAACACAAAGTGGTTAACCTGGAGCTCCCAGCACCCATTTTCAATCACCACTAAACCCCTTGTTGGCAAAACTGCTGATTTCAATCAGCATGATTCTGGTTTGGGAATGCATCTTTAATGAGATTTTCAGAGTTCTTTCTGAAGCTATTCATTTGTTATAATTAGCGATAACAGTATGAAAAGCTTTACTCTAGCAGACTGAAGTTATGTCCTTAAGCAATTTTTTTTTGTTTCAATGTTTCCTGCTATGTCCTTCTCCTTCTGTTTATTTCAGTTAATACATAGTAAAAATTAGAAGGATTTGGATACATTTCCCCAAATGGATCAAATAATTCTTTAAAAAAAATATTTTTATTAATTTTTTAAAATATGACACAAAACAAGACAAACAACATTTAACATGTAGAAGAGCTACCATTGCTCCGCTAAGCACAGAAGTGTTCTTAATACAATATCTGGATGTCTAGAATTGCTCATAAAATCTACAACCTTTATATATAAACATAACTCATAAGGTAAATACAACCACCAATGTCAATCTGGTAGTATTCAATATTGACAGTAGACTTTATTCTCTTATCATGAATAATACAGGGATGAAAATAAAGATAAATTTTAGCTCACTAGGGTTCTTTTTTCACACATCTCTGAATCATCTATCTCCCTCAATGAAGGTTTCATGGATTTTCTTTGCATTTTATTAATGAATATTTTATTATTTATTTATTTATGTATTTTATTATTTTTATAAATAACTCAAGGTTGAAAACATGTCTAATATGCCTTCCTCTTCACATTTCCCCTTTTTCCAATAAACTTGTGAGGTGAGTTGGGCTGAGTGTGAGTGACTGGTGCAAAATTACTCAGCTGGCTTTCATGTCTAAGGTAGGCCTAGAACTCAGAGTCTCCCAATTTTAGCCTAGCCTGGCTCTAGGATCTTATTAAATATTTTTTTCTTGACATTCAAGAAATATAATACAACCTAATTTCAGTCATAATTTTGTTTTGGAAGCTCTACTGAAAAAAATAGATCTCTGAAGCCATGTCCTTTTGACCAAAAGAAAACATAGAGGGGACCCAATAGAACAAGTCTATATCTTTAAAATTTTGCAGGTAATTGTAGAGGGCAAAGAGAATGGTCTTGAAAGATAGAGGATACCACGGCAACAAACAGATAAGAGGAGCTTGAGCCCATTCCAAGAAATTAGTTTGGGTAAATGACTCAAACAAGCCCTTCCCTAGTTTACACTGAGATAAAATTAGAGATGGGGGAAAGTCCATTCAGACTTTGCAAGATTCTGTTACAATAAAAATAGCTTTGCCCCGCATTGGTTTCTTAAACTCGTCTATCTTATAGAATCGGCAGTAGTTTTTTTAATCCCAGGAAAATTGGATGGCTCACTATGATTATGTCCTGTTGCCATCAAGATCTGCAATAGCTGTCAAATTATTCTTTCTTTCTTTTTTTAGTTTGAACGAGTACTGACTGTCTTACAAATTACATGCAAGATAAAGTCTTAGCTCAAATGGGTCTCTCCACTGGGAAGAATGCTCATGAAATAATCCAGACCAAGCCAGACATGTGGGGGTAGCAAATGCCCTTATTGAATGAGAAATAGAGGTGTTTAAAATAGAATAGAATAACAGAGTTGGAAGGGACCTTGGAGGTCTTCTAGTCCAACCCTTTGCTCAGGCAGAATACCCTACCATTTCAAACAAACTTAAATATTTCAAGTGTTGGAGAATATGAAGGCCTCAAGAGTTGTTAATTTAATTCTACGTAGCTTCTGCTCTGGAAATCAAACACTACTTACCAGAGCTTACAAAACTTTCGCCAGACCCATCAAAGAATACAGCTCATCTGTTTTGAACCCATATCTCATTTCTGACATTAAAACCCTAGAAAATGTCCCAAGATACTTCACCAGAAGAGCCCTTCACTCCTCTACCTGTAACAGAACACCCTATGAAACTAGACTTACAATCCTGGGTCTTGAAAGCTTAGAACTATGACGCCTTAAACAGGTGCTAAGTATCCCCCACAAGATCATATGCTGCAATGTCCTGCTTGTCAAAGACTACTTCAGCTTCAACCACAACAACACAAGAGCACACAACAGATTCAAGCTTAATATTAACAGCTCCAAACTTGATTGTAAAAAATACGACTTTAGTAATCGAGTTGTTGAAGCATGGAACTCATTACCGGACTCTGTAATGTCTTCCCCTAACCCCCAACACTTTACCCTTAGACTATCCACGGTTGACCTCTCCAGATTCCTAAGAGGTCAGTACATAAGCGCACTAGAGTGTCTTCCGTCCCCTGTCCTATAGTCTCTCCTATATCTCCTATATCTTCTCTACTATATCCTTTATAATCTTTATTGTGTATTATTGTGTATTGGACAAAATAAATAAATATGAATAAATAAATAAATTCACAATTTCTGGAGGCAATCTGTTGTACAAGTTAACTGTTCTAACTGTCAGAAAATGTCTTTTTAATTCTATGAATCAAGTCCTCTCCTTGATTTATTTCCACCCATTGATTCTTGTCCTGCCTTCAGGTATTTGGAAAATAGCTTGACTCCCTCTTCTTTGTGGTAGCCCCTTAGATATTGGAAAACTGCTATCATGCAGTGTTGGGCTCCTACGGGTACGGTCAGATATGCAGAAACGGTATAAAAAATTGATTTTTTTTCTTTTCTTCCCTTCTGGACTCTGAGTATGTTTTTCCTATCACAATAAATAAGGTTGAATGTGTATAATTTTAGAAGACCTGTGGATGCGTGTGTACATACACTTGCAGTTCGTATAGTAGATAATGTATATTTTTGTTTGCCTGTGTGTAATATGTATGTACAGTACACATATGGCATATATACATAGAATTAAATAGTATAGTTTGGATGTTCAGTAATAGTAAATAGATAGGGAAATTGTATCTCTGAGGCGAGGAGAGGCCAGGCACCCTAACCCAAACCCAAACCCTTGACGTGAGTGACATCAAGTTGGCCACCTTTAAGCCAGTCACATGACCTTTAAGTCACCCCTGGCCACTCCCACCTGGTCAAGCCACTCCCACCTGGTCACATGGCAAGCCACACCCACAAAATAAGCCATGCCCACAGTGTGGTAGTAAAATTTCTTCACTGCTATTATGTCACCCCTAGTTCTTCTTTTCATTAAACTAGACATACTCAGTTGCAACTTGAGGGCTAGGGCATGGAGGCTAAAGTTAAACTACTGATTAGACTCGAGTTTTATCTCTCAGATTCACTTCCCCTAATAATGGTGGTTGATTTTTTTTCTTAGTTGGAATGTCACCATATAAAAACTAACAAAATAGGGCAGGGGTGTCCAACCTTGGCAATTTTTGACTTGTGGACTTCAACTCCCAGAATTCCCTAGCCAGGCATTAAAGTCACCAAGGATGGATACCACTGATATAAGGGTTATATGCAGTATTCATACAATCCTTGGAATATGACTATCCCAAACATACAATTTTGCAAAGAATAAATAATTCCAGTTCCATTCATAAGTAAAACAAATGGGGGAAAACCCTTTCTACACATAAAAGTAAGACCTACTGCATGACAAAGGGGTTTAGAGAAGCAGCCAGCTATCGCTGCCTCTTCTTAAACATTTCCATAACTAAAGGAAGGTTTTTTTCCTAGGCTAGTTATAATATTTTGCCCTCTGAATTATTACAAGGAAGATATTTTGAGATCCTATCTGAGAAACATATTTACCCATGAAGAACTGGCAATATCAAAATGGTACCACTTACATTTTATCGCTGTTCCCTCAGTGCTCTGGTGCAACAGCACATTTTAATGTGGTCTTACTTTTTTTCAGATTTCAAACTGTAGCAAAATATGGTGCAGCAGAAATGAAATTTTGGAAAGGTCACCCAGAATTATAATTCTGACCACCTAGAAGTTATTCAGTGTTTTATTTCATCGCCCTTCACAGTATCTTGTTTTTGGTCTTTAGTCCCAAGGAAGTGTATGCATTCAAGGTCTCAGATCAAATCTTCCATTAGCCTTTGCCTTGGTTTTAATGATAAATTATCTAGTTGCCCTATTTGTAATCTATGATGCTGCATGTGGGAGAGAAACGTTTTGTTCATAATGAAAATGCATTTATAGCAGTGCCGGTGATCCAGAAATACATGGTTCGTCTTTTTTCATGACCTGTATTCTATTTTGAGAAAAGGCTAGCCTCTGCCTCCTGTTTTTCTCCCTTCCTGTTTGGAGTTGAAATTGGCTAGTGACTGAAGAATGGACATACATCAATTGTTGATTCAATATCTGTCAGTAGATGGAGCAGTAATTTATTAAAGCTGAAGTATGCTGTTTAAGCTATAATTCACCAGAGGGTTTTCAGCAGTTATCCAAATGACCATAAACTTTATCCTCAGATTTAAAGACGAATAAGACTATAGGTCTGGTTTATTTTTAATTTCTATTTTTTTTTCTTACTGTTGAGCACCAATGGCAAAAAAGGGGTGTGTGTGCGTGAAAAGAACCTACGTTTAATAGTGAATTGACATGATTAAACTTTATTCAATATGGCAAGGAGCAGGAGAGAAAGATAATGTGGAAAGCAAGTAAGACGATCATAGTAGCAAAAAAAAAAAAGATGAAATATAGGGAAAAGTCTAAAAGCCCAAAGCCCAAGGAATTAAAAGAAAGGGGCATGATTTAAGGCAGGGGTATCAAACTCGATTTTATTGAGTGCCAGATAAGGTTTGTGTTTGACCTCGGGGTGGGGGTGGGGCAAAGGGGGAATGGCCAGGATGGGCGTGGCCACTCAACATCACCCCCTGTGGTGGCCCCAGCACTCTCCCAGCGAAAATGGGCTCCTGAGCTCTGTTTTCATCTGTGACCACCTCTGCAATCCTCTGCCAGCGAAAACAGAGCTTGGCCCACCTGACCTCCATTTTTGCTGGCAGAGGAAGCATGAGCTGGTCCTTTGCTGTTTTGAGGGCAGCCTTGTGGGCCAGATCTAAGCACCCTGCGGGCTGGATCTGGCCCCCAGGCCTTGAGTTTGATATCCCTGACTTAAGAAAAGAAACCAGACCTGGGAAGAGAACTAGGTCCAGACTTAGCATCAATTACAGACAGAAATGAAGCAAGGCAAGAAAACCCAGAATTGGTCACCCAAGATGGAGAGAAGCTTGATTTTCACTACTGGGACAAATAGTCCTTGACTTCCAACCAGTCATTTAGTGACTTACATTTAGTGAGTATTACAACATCCCCATGATCTGATATTCAAAATTTGGGTGCTTGGCAACTGGCATTGTAGTTGCAGTGTCCCAGAGTCACATGATTGCCATTTGCAACCTTCCCAGTCAGCTTCCAAAGAAGCAAAAGCAATTGGGATTCAGTTTAACCACCACATTATTCACTTAACAACTGCAGTGATGCCCTTAACCACCATAAAATCCCATAAAAATCAACAGAATGGGAATTCTGTTCCCAACGATGATCATGAGTTAAAAATCACCTATATATGCTATTTGATAGTGATCTGAACACAAAGGGACATCTTTCTGAATTAAACATATACTACACTACACTGGGGTAGTTTAAGTCTTAATGTGTACATTCATTATAAAAAAAAAACCCTGCCTGATAATTATCTGAATAAACTGAAGAAGCTCCTTGGATGAGAAGCAAAACGTTTTCAAGGGAAAAAAAGAAAGAAAGTCCAGTTGCCTTTTGGCACAACCATTATCTGGATGACTGAGAAACTCCTTAGACATGTAATTACTATTTTACTTAATAATCTGCAATATGCAGGAAAGGTCCTGTCCTTACCTTTGGAGCAAACCTTTTCACACAACCATCAAACCACTGATAATAGATCACCTTCGAACCGTTCTAAATGTAGTTCTAAAATAAACATCTGCCATAATGCCCTACATGTCAATGAATACTTCAGCTTCAACCACAAAATACATGAGCACACAATAGATAAAACTTAAAGCAAACCACTGCAAACTCAGCTTCAGAAAATACAACTTCGACAACAGAGTGATCAATGCCTGGAATTTATTACCCGACTCTGTGCTTTCTTCCCCAAACCCCAAAAACTTTAACCTTAGATTATCTATTGCCGATCTCACTCCATCCCTAAGAGGTCTGTAAGGGGCATGCATAAGTGCACCAATGTGCCTACCATCCCTGTCTTGCTGTCCTATTGTCCTTATTTATCTGTGTTTACTTTGCTTATGTTTATACGAATACCTGCTATCTTGTACATGTTTGAAAAATAAATAAATTAAATTAAATTAAAAACCGTGTCCTAGCACTCTTGGACATTACATGCAAACCAGAGTCTAATAGTGGATTTAGCAAATGGATATAGACAGTGAAGGGCTACCAAAAAATTTGTAAAAAATTTTCCCCCCAAATATTTTATTCATTTTCTTAAAATAGACAAAACTGACATACATTTAACATAAAAATGGGGTTGTATCTTCCCCGCTTATTCTAGAAGTAAAATTTCGATACAGAAAAGGAATACATTCAAAAAATACTTAAATTCAACTTATTGCTTTAAATGAAATGAAGAATTTTGTTTTACCTTATATAAAAATTTTTCATACATAAACTAGTTCTAACATAACTCTTAAATCATATCAATGCTAATTCTAACATAAATCTTAATTCATATCACTGCTAATGTAATTCTCTTATTTACTTATTCATTATTTTAATATTTCTTATTATTTATCCATATATACATTTTATTCCATATTTCATAATATTCTGTTTCTTCTTGATCTTTTAACCGTCTTGTCATCATATACATTTCAGCGCAATCTAATATTTTCTCAATAACTTCTTCTTCTTTGGGGATATTTTCCCCTTTCCAATTTTGCGCTAAGGGCTACCAAAATTTTTGCTGCCACACTGTGGGCGTGGCTTATGCAGGACGCCCTGCATTTTCTTTCAACTTCTTTTTGTGCAAATTGGGTGCTCTTGGGTGGAGCTCCATTTTTGCTACCCCACTGCGTCCCCCTCCATCCGGGCAGTAGCCCACTCCTGGATATAGAGGATGTAAACAGACACCCTTCTCAGCCCAACCTCTGGCCCGATGTTTTGTAAAAGAAAATGGGAAGGAGGAGCTACTTTGATTTCCTGAACAAAAAAGTGGGATATAATTATAATAAATAATTAAACTTTCAGCCTGTCTTAATCTATGGTTAGGCAAAAAAGAAGGAAGTAGATTTTTGCAATGTCTGTGACATCCTGTATTCCTCTCACAGCTTCCCAGGGCTGTTTATATAATATATTCACACAGAAAACCAAACAAATGCTTTACAGTCTTTTGCTAACAAGGAAAAGCTAAAATAGCTAAGATAATTTCCTGGAGGGGGAATATTATTAACTCAACAGGATAAAAAAGAAAGCTTCGCTTCAGCCTTGCCTGTCTGCCACTAGTATGGTCATGGAAAAGTGAAGGCGTTCTGATGCAGAAACGTTTTACTTTAAGACAGAATTGCTTTACGCCTAATGGGAACCTAATAAATGTTATCACAAGATGAAGCCTTTATACTTAAAAGTATTTCATCTGTTGCATATTTTAAAAAGTGCTTTGAGAAGAAATAGACGCTAAAATGGCACCATGTGGGAAATACTGAGAAAAGTAATCAACTTTTGAGTGAAATATGATTTACAGCACAGCTAATTCATCATTTCAGTTTTCATGGAAATTAAAGCTGAAAATGATTTCACACAGAGCGACAAATTCCTCTTGGATGGCTGGTGTTTAGTGGGAGTGTGAAAATCAAATGCTTTCAATTAAGAGCCAAAAGGTTTGAATGATGGTCGCACTCTCATATGTTTTCTTCCCTTATTCCCTTAATTATTATACTTGAGAAATTATATTTATTACCTTTAAAGCTCTAAATGGCTCAGGGCCAGACTATTTATGGGACCGCCTCCTGCCTCATACCTCACTGCAGCCAGTAAAATCCCACAGAGTCAGCCTTCTCCAGGTCCCGTCTGCCAAACAATGTTGGCTGGCAGGGCCTCGGGGAAGAGCCTTCTCTGTGGTGGCTCCAACTTTTTGGAACCAACTGCCCCCAGAGATCCATACAATCTCCACCCCACCAATCTTTCGGAAAGCCGTTAAGGCCTGGCTTTTCCGGCAGACCTGGAATTAGGATTCACCGTAGTATGCATAATTTTTTTTATGATATTATAAATTTTATTGTACTATTGATTTTATGCCTGAATTTTTTTATTGTTGTTGTATTTATGACTATTGTTAGCTGCTCTGAGTCCTTTTTGGAGTGAGTGGCATATAAATAAAAACAAACAAATATCAAATTTTCTTTCGTGATATTTTTTTGAGCTTAATTTTCTGCTAATGGGGATGATGGTCAGTACTGCGAGTGATGTTTTGCTATACAACCTTTTGTCACTCTGAGGCTTCCTTAGTTGCCCACTCTTTCCAACTTGGAAGAGTACAGTGGGACAAGCTTTATCACACGGGTGTCAAACTTGTCAGGCCACATTGCCATCAGGTGAGGTTTCGCGATGTGTCTCCCATTCATAGAGCTGGCCTGAGTGTGAAGCATCTGGCCCATAGGCCACCAGTTTGACATCGTCACGGCGGTATCATGTGATGTATCATGACTCTCCCCCTGCTAAAGCAGGCATGGTCGTGGGCAGCACATGACACATCTGGCCTGTGAGCTTGACAGCCCTGGGTTAAACTGTTACTCTTAGGCTTTCCTTTCCTGATTTCTTTCCTCTCTCCGTTCAATTCTCTTTCTAAACTCTGCAGTTTGGATACTCCCTGCCTCACTATCTCTCCGTAATGGAAGAAATTACATCATGGAGTCTCAGTGGTAGATAAACCTAGGTCATATCTTACCATTTAAACTGAATTCTATTATCAATGGATTTTTTTAGTGTTTTAATTACACACTTCCCTAAGGTTTTTTTTTTTTAAGAGTTTGGCCATATAAGATGCCTACACAAATAAATAGTTCCTGTCTTGTGCTGACTTGACTCTAATATCCTATCTGGCAGTGGTGGATTTCACTTACCTTTGCTACCAATTCGGGAACATGAATGTGCTTCTGTGCATGTGCCGAGCATTTTTGATACATCCGGGTGGATGGATAAAGCCTCCCATTACCACTGCTACTGGTTTGACTAAACCAGTGTGAACCGGTAGCAGCCCACCACTATTTGGGCTAAGATACTATGGCAGTGAAGCCCCTTTTCATTAGTTTCTGATTTATTTATTCCTTAAATTCATCCCGTCTCATTTTGAAAAGTGACTCTATACTTCCCTTTGTCTTTAGCTCCCATACAGAACTGAGAGTGAAACCCTTCTACCTCAAGTGTTTGGGAAAAGGATGAAACAACGCATCCCATTTATTTATTTAAAGTAAAAAGCCAGTCCGGAACAAGTAGTATGCTCAGGTGTTGGAAAAGTGATTAAAGAGCATTTCTATTGGGTTCGGAACTAGCAATCTATGTACAAACCAAGTGTTGTAACCATTATTATACTACAGTGATACCTCATCTTACAAACGCCTTGTCATACAAACTTTTCGAGATACAAGCCCAGGGTTTAAGATTTTTTTGCCTCTTCTTACAAACTATTTTCACCTTACAAACCCACTGCCGCCGCTGGGATGCCCTGCCCTCGGACTTCCGTTGCCAGAGAAGCACCCATTTTTGCGCTGCTGGGGTTCACCTGAGGCTCCCCTCCATGGGAAACCCCATCTCCGGACTTCCGTGTTTTTGTGATGCTGCAGGGGAATTCCAGCAGGGGAATCCAAGCATCACAAAAACGGGCGCTTCGCTGGCAATGGAAGTCTGGAGGTGGGGTTTCCCAGTGAGGAGAGACTCAGTGAAATCGCAGCATCACAAAAACACAGAGGTCTGAAGGTGGGGTTTCGAGGACTTCGGTGTTTTTGCGATGCTGCAATTTCACTGATGCTCCCTTCGCTGGGAAACCCCACCTCCAGACTTCCGTTGCCAGCAAAGTGCTCATTTTTGCGATGCTGGGGTTCCCCTGCAGTCTGGAGGTGGGGTTTCCCATGGAGGGAAGCCTCAGGTGAATCCCAGCAGCGCAAAAACGGGCACTTCGGCTGGCAAAAGGGGTGAATTTTGGGCTCGCATTAATCGCTTTTCCATTGATTTCTATGGGAAACATTGCTTCATCTTACAAACTTTTCACCTTAAGAACCTCGTCCCGGAACCAATTAAGTTTGTAAGACAAGGTATCACTGTATTTGCATGATCAAGGTAGTTTTATTAAGAGATTGTGGGATGTATTCACTCTGTTGAAGGGGCATTGGAAACAGCCAATGAATTGTGAGCTAACTTGCAACAAAATGAAACTTGCTGCCCAAAATGATTATGTGCACTCAAGGTGATATAATATGGAAAAGTGTTCTTTGGAAGTAGAGCAGAAAAAAACCTGTCCTGAGGTCATTTTATTGGTGTGTGATTGTGTGTGTGTGTGTTAATAGAAAATGGACAGTAAAAGCCAAGTTGTGTAATGCAGCTACAGCAAATCTTTAAATTACTCAGGCTATATACCATTGTATATTTCCAAAACAAAAGTTATTTGTTTGCTTTCATGCAAGCATCAAGAACACTTTCTTTAAAAATTTATATTCCTACCTTAAGTTTTTCTCTCTCAGCAAATCCTTTCTTCTATGTGAAATTCTCTTCTCCCCACTACCTCATAACTGAATTGGTGCAAGAATGCCACACTCTGCTTATCAGAATTTCACTGACACTCTCCCCTTTGGATTGAACATTTAAAAGCAAATTTGCTTTTATCATTTTGAATGAGAAATAAAGGGGTTGGGGTGGGAGAGGGAACTGCAGAATTTTCTGCATCACAGCAACGCACATATACACAACAGCACAGAGTGCTGTTTGGATTGTGACCAGTCAAACAAATTGCTTTCTTGGGCATTTTGCAAAAGTGAATATTTATCAAGAAGTAAGTAGCAAAGAGAAGATAAATATCAAATTAAGTAGACAAAAGTAGGCAAGGTTCTAATCATGAGCAGCTCTGGACAAGTTGATAGTTTTCTACATTAAATTGTGTAAAGATTTTTATGTAAGGATTTTCAGCTGAAGTTGCGGCACTTCTATAAAATACAAAAAAGAAGAAGAAACAAACTTGGAGGGAGGGGCAGTCTCAGTCCTTGCTTTCTTTATGTGTCACTACAAAGGCATTTTTTTTTTTACCAGCTGCTGTCTGAATTGATTTAAACTATTTTTGTTTAACCACAGCTGTCTTGGGATTTGACAAAAGGCATTTCATGTAAATCTGGGGAAAGAGAGAGAGAGAGAGAGAGAGAAGGATTTCAGTTCTTAGCCAGTAAAAAAAATAATCGTTGTGTGCAACATTGGTGTCAGAGCCCAGTGTGGTGAGAAATTAACACAAGTTTTTACTTGCAATGTAAATGTTTTGAAAAGTTTGAGCGTTTTGAGCTGTGTCCTAATTGTTAGCATGGACTATGAAAGAACTTAAAATGGGCCACTAAGACAATACATGCAGCCCTCGGCTTATAAATGGGACCCCAAATTTATGTGGCTGAATGACACAGTTAAGTGAATTGTGTCCCATTTTACGACTGTTCTTGCTGCACTTGTTAAGCAAATCATGGCGGTTAGAAACATGGATGTTAAGTGAATCTGTCTTCTCCGTTGACCTTGCTTGTTAGAAAGCTCACAAAAGCCAATCACATGATCCCAGGGACACTGTATGCGTCATAAATATGAATCACTTTCAAGCATCTGAACTTGCATCTGGCTAATGTTGATCATCTGACCATGGGGAATATTGCAAGGGTCCTAACTGCAAACAAGGATCAAAAGTCATTTTTTTCAGCAATGCTTTAACTCTGAATGGTCACTAAATGAATTGCTTTAAGTTAAGAACTACTTATAATGCCCACTGAAGCCCAATCGCCATACAGGATCTCTAACTGCTCTAGATTAGCGTTCAGGGAAGCCTAAAGAGGCTTATGACATGTAGTTTTTGATATGAGGAGCAATCCTAATAAATGTACGTTGCCAATCTTAATTTAATTTAATTTATTTGACTTCTATGGGATTCAGGGCAGCTTACAACCATAAATAGTACAATAAACAAGTCAAATAATTAGTAATAAGAACATTAGAAAAACCAAAAAAACCCCTAATGAATTATCCAATCGAATCTACATATATACAGAACAGTTGTAGTGGGACGTGAGAAGGCGTTACATTCATGGCCTCTAGACCTGGCTGCAAAGTCAGTTCTTCACAGCCTTTCTGAAGGACAGTAGGGTGGGAGCAGTGTGGACATCGGGAGTTAGTTGGTTCCATAATGCCGGGGCAGCCACAGAGAAGGCTCTTCCTTGCGGGCCTATCAACTTTCATTGTTTAGTCGATGGGACCTGGAGGAGGCCAACTCCCTGTACTCTGATTGGTCTCTGGAATGTAAATGGCAGGAGACAGTCTCATAAATAGGTTGGTCCTAAGCCATGTAGGGCTTTATAGGTAATAACGTAATAATTTAGTAGTGTTAAATCTGATATATATTTTTTAGGAGTGAGGCACCATCATTCCATTCTAAGGCCATTGGCAGCTTCCAGCTTGAACGAAGTTGCACACCTCTGCAGAAAGAGAAATATTAAACTTGATGGGAACAGTAATTGCTGTTATAATGAATCCTTCCATATGCAAGTGGATGTTTGCTTGTGCAATGAAGCTTTTCTTCTTTAGTTCCTCTGTGTGGGGGGGGGGAGAGGGAGGGATGGAGGTCTGAAGCATGTTTGGGAGAACTATCTTGAGAAAACGTTTTCTCAACATTCACACAAATCTGAAATATTTCTGTTTCACCAGTCTGAAATAGTGTAGCAGTAGAATGGCCCAAATCACCACCTGTAGTAAAGAAGGCTCAAAGGTACAAATCCTAAATAATACATTTTATACTTGGATGGTAGCAGCTAAAGGGAGAAAACATCACCTTAATCCCTTTACAGCTAAGGAGGACTCACTCATGGGATAGAGACATAACGAAGGAACATATAATTGCAATATGGCAGAAAATAAGATGTTGCAAAGTTGTTTATGCCACTGTTAGGTGAAAGTAGGGACATGGCCTGTGGGTATGTTAAGCCTAAAACAAAACAGCATATTTTTCCCCAGACAAAATGCAGCAGAACATCATTGGGCTGTTTTTCAATTATTTGCTGATCTGAAAGTCCCTAAACATTAATTTAGAAGCAGGGGATGGTTCACTTTTGGTTTAAAGACTGAAATGAAGTCCAAAGCATTTTGAAAGTTGAATCCAAATGCTCACCCTCTGAAGATGATTAAAAAAAATATTATGCTAAGCCATCCCTGTTGAATGCTGGTTAATGTGACACTGAGATCTACTTCAAGCAGGCTAACTTAACCCGTTCTACAATCTGGCTAGAGAGAGGGGCACAGCTTTGTAGTACACACTTGCATCAGTGGGTCATGGTTTTGATGCTTGGCATCCTCAGGAATGTGTGCGTGGGTCTGTGGGCGCACCTTTGAGTCAATGTTTACTGGTGGCAGCTACCTGGACATAGTTTTCTTCGCAAGATCTTGGAAGTGAATTGCTTTTGATCTGTCCTAAGGCCGAGAGAAAGTGGTCACCAAGCTTCCTTTGTCCTTAATGCAGGATTAGAACTCACAATCTCCCGGTTTCTCCAGGTGTGGCTAGGTAATATTATTTAGCTTTCCATTGCTCTCCATCTCACCAAAGCTACTGTGATCAACTAACAGGAATCAAAATACAAGTACAGAAGACACACATTTTTAAAAAAGAAATACACACAATTCGAAGGGTGTCAAACTCAAGGCCAGATTCGGCCTGCAGGGTTCTTAGATCTGGCCCACGGGGCTGCCCTGGAAACAGAGAAGGACCAGCCCACTGTGCCTCTGCCAGTGGAAAGGGAGCTTGTTTTCAACTATGATGGCCTCCTGCAATCTTCTGCCAGTGAAAACAGAGCTCAGGAGGGCTGCACGAGCTCCATTTTCACTGGCACAAAATGCTCAAAACTGAGTGATGTTGAGCTGGCCACGCCCACCCAGACTCCAGAGGTAAACACAACCCTCATGCAGCCCTCAATGAAATAGTGTTTGACACCTCTGCACTATTCCAACCAGTCAAGTGGCTCCCAGTGACACCATTCTCCAGTAGCAAGGGCTTGGATGTTCTGCTGACATCCCATATCTCATTCATTCATTCATTCATTCATTCATTCATTCATTCATTCATTCATTCATTCATTCATTCATTCATTTATTTTGTCCAATACACAATGAGGGTTTTAGTGGGTATATATCTATATACACATAGTAAAAATAGAACATATCAATGAAAGAATAGAAGAAGAGATATAGGAATAGAAGAAAGGTATAGGAGATATAGGAGAGCAATAGGACAGGGGACGGAAGGCACTCTAGTGCACTTGTACTTGCCCCTTACTGACCTCTTAGGAATCTGGATAGGTCAACCGTAGATAATCTAAGGGTAAAGTGTTAGGGGATGACACTATGGAGTCCGGTAATGAGTTCCACGCTTCGACAACTCGGTTACTGAAGTCATATTTTTTACAGTCAAGTTTGGAGCGGTTAATATTAAGTTTAAATCTGTTGTGTGCTCTTGTGTTGTTGTGGTTGAAGCTGAAGTAGTCGCCGACTGGCAAGACGTTGCAGCATATGATCTTGTGGGCAATACTTAGATCTTGTTTAAGGCGTCTTAGTTCTAAACTTTCTAGGCCCAGGATTGAAAATCTAGTCTCATAGGGTATTCTATTTCGAGTGGAGAGTGGCTCTTCTGGTGAAGTATCTTTGGACATTTTCAAGGGTGTTAATGTCTGAGATGCGATATGGGTTCCAAACAGATGAGCTGTATTCGAGGAAAAAGAAGGTTGGTTGGATTTGTCAGCTTTCCAGAATTCTAATAGATGTGCTTTCAAAGCTACCAATAGGCCTGTGAGTGGTAGAGGTAAAGAGATTTGTTGAGATCATTGTGGAAGAGAGAGAGAAAATAGATTAAACCAGTCTCATGTTCCAGCAAAAAACAGATCTTTCTGCCCTTGTTAATAAGGGGAGGGGGAGGAGATAATCTAGCGAAAAGGAGGGCCAGGGGGGACATGATAGCAGTATACAGGTACTTGAGGGGTTGCCACAGAGAGGAGAGGGTCACACTATTTTCCAAGGTACCAGAGGGCCGGACGAGGAACAATGGATGGAAACTGATCAAGGAGAGATTCAACCTGGAAATAAGGAAGAACTTCCTGATGGTGAGGGCAATCAACCAATAGAACAGCCAGCTGAGGTTTTGAATGCCCTAACTCTTGACACATTCAAGAGGAGATTAGACTGCCATCTGTTGGGTTGGTGTAGGATTCCTGCTTGAGCAGTGGGTTGGACTAGATGACCTGCAAGGTCCCTTTCAACTCTAAACAAACAAACAAACAAACAAACAAACAAACAAACAAACAAACAAACATCCAGCAAGAGGCAAGACATACCGGTATGTAACCAGCCAATTTAATATATCAGAATGTGAAGGACCAGGCTGGCTTTGAAAGATGGAATTTAGTTAGTGCTTGAAGAAGATATCACCAAGAAATCCCACAGTTCTAAATCAGACTGGAATGCTGGAAATACAACCTGAAAAAAATCAATAGTAAACCTTGTCTGTAATGGACTCAAATGAGACTTTATTATTTATTTAATATATCTATACAGCCATCCATGTCAAACATATGATTCTGGGCTCCCCATCCGGGGTAGCAGTGTTCCAGGTCTTTTGGCCCCTATGAACATCTGACTTGCCTTGGGAGGGAGTGGGGGTTGCCATGACAGGAAAGATTCTCCTAATTGCTGGACAGACTTGGAACAAGCATTCCTCTTCTGCTTGACCAGATAGGACAGGTAGAAACCACAGGAGAGAGATGGTCCTGTAAGCCAGTGTTTCCCAACCTTGGCAACTTGAAGATATTTGGACTTCAACTCCCAGAATTCCCCAGCCAGCGTTCGCTGGGAAACACTGCTGTAAGCAATCAAGACTATATAATCCATTATACTTGAGCTTGGCAAAGGGACAAGTGGTTTCTTTCGAAGCCGAAAGTTCCATATTCTTGATGGCCCAGCCCTCCTTTCCTTGCCCAGCCTCTTCCTTCTCCATAAATCCAGCCCTGACCTGCAAATAGATGCAAAATTGATAGAAGAAAAGTGGATTGTCGATGTCTGTGTGTGTTTCCCCACTTTTAAGCCTTTTAATCCTTCCTCTCTGCACTATCTATTGTCTACTGTCTACGGAGAGGGGCAGCATACAAATCTAATAAATAATAATAAAATAATAATAATCTATAGAATAAAAAAGAGATATAGAAGGGAGCAGGAAGGTCCTTTCTACCCTAGTCCTGCCGCTTGGCTTGTCCTGATGGAAGCAGGAAGCAAAATGAATTCAAAAAGGCAGCTGACCACCAACCAAGCAGCAGTACCAGCTGCAAGCTGCTGGTGTCCAGAAGGGAGATAGCTATTGGGGGGACAGACCAGCTGCTCTATTTACTCACCTGCTTGCCATTCCAGAAGGCAGGGACCTTTTTACCAATGATGGCCGCTTGCTTGTTTTGGAGAGTAAGGTCACTACACCAGGACTGCCCCAAGGCAGCTGTTTGCAGATATTGCCAAGCACAGTTAAAGATCTGCACCCTTCCTTCCTATATACTAGTGTTTTTCAGGGCTTAGCGCACCAACATCTCTTTATCCTACAGTTCATTTTTCGTGAGAAATGACACAATACAAAGAGGTGTATGAATTGAGTAAATAGAGCCAATTGCAGTACCAGCGCTCCTTCTTTTTGTTTGTCTTGCACATATTTTTGTCTTTCAAACCTGATGAGTTGGGAGGGGGGGAGGTGAGAGGTTATCTTCTGTGCTCCCTCTTGCCCCACACAAGACTCCAAGTAGTAGCCCGTCTCATTGACATGGGGGCAGCGATCAGAGATGTTTGGGTGGTGTAGTCTTAGACAAGCCTCCACCCCTAACCCCACCCAGGGAGATTGGTCTCGATTCAGATACTAAAAAAACGAGTGGGTAGTAGAAGCCATGGAGGCATAGTGGTTAGAGTGCAGTACTTGCAGGCTACTTCTGCTGATCATCAGCTGCCAGCAGTTTGGCAGTTCAAACCTCACCAGGCTCAAGGTTGCCTCAACCTTCGATCCTTCCAAGGTGGGTAAAATGAGGACCCAGATTGCTGAGGGCAATATATGCTGACTCTGTAAACAGCTTAGAGAGGGCTGTGAAGCACTGTGAAGCGGTATATAAGTCTAAATGCTATTGCTAGTAACGGGGGGGGGGCGTGATTTGCATTCTGTAGGCTGGACGCGGGATGCCAAGATTTGGAATAGACCACCCTATATCAAGGAACCTTTCGAGAGATTCGGAGCCGCGGCACCTGGCGTCAGAGGAGGTTATACTCTACCCCTCGAGGCTTGGACTGTCCGGTTCCGAGCTGACCAACACTCCCTATCCGCCCAAGGTAGAGTCAGCCTCCCGCCTCCCGCACTCCTCGGTCCTCAACTCGAGGAGCGTCGAGCCCCTCAGCTTCATTCCCCTCAGCGCCCTTTCGCATCCGCCGAGCCTTGGCTTTTAATTGGCCGGCCAATGGCAAAGCAGCCCAAGAATTTAGCGTGGAGTCGGGCCTTCCTGATTGGCTGGCCGGGAAGTGTCTGGGAGGCTGAGCGTTCCCGGGCAGGACTGCAGTGCACGCCGCCAGCCTTCGCTGCATTGTGCGCTCGTGGGAAAGGGTGGCAAGGCAAGGCAGGCGGTCGGGCAGGTTGGCTGGCGGGGGCCGGCCGGCCGGAGGCGTAGGGGGTCTGTCCGGGCGTCGAGTCGGTGAGTAAAAGGGGTTGTCGTCCGGCGATGGCGCCTTTTTTCTCGTTGCGGGGCTCCCTCCTCTTTTTTCGTCTTTTTAAAAAACCAACCAGAGTGAAGGATGTGGGGGGCGCTCGGCGTTGAATCCCGGACGAGGCTTTTGTTGAGCGCTGCATTCCCAAGCGCGATCCGCAGCAACAGATGCTTTTAAAAAAATTAATTTTTGCCTTCGAGGCATAGTTGGCAGAGCGGGAAGCTTCCTTTCTTTCTGCCGGGCATTGGCTTCCTGCTTGGCAATAGTGTCACTGGCCAAGGGATGATGGCCCAAGGGCTCTGCACCCCCCACCCCACCCCCGGGCGAGGTTTAAAGGTTCGGGGGCAAGTTTGATGCGGCCGATCGGCAGCGAGATGCATTTACACGAGGAATTCTCTCTCTCCCCTCTTTGCCTTTTTTTTAACGGATCGGCGTTTTAAAAGTTAAACCAGGGGGTGGGACGGGAGGAAAACAACTTTTCTTCTCTCCGTGACTGCAGAACATTAATCAAAAGCCCGGAGAAGGATTGAGCAGCGCGGGTTTGAAAACTTAAAAAAAAAAGACACAGAGGTTTAAAGTTTAAAAAAAGGTGGGTCTACTTAACACGTCGTTGTATTCCTGTATTTTATATTCTGTTTATTTCTTATATGCCGCCCAGAATCCTCCGGGAGTGGGGCGGCATATAAATCCAAATAATAATAAATAATAATAATATGTGACCAGCTTTTTTATTCGTAGTCCGTTGGAAATCGCTGTAAACGAACGATCGGGGTTTACTGTTCGCGTGCAGGAGAGCACGGATGAAGTAATTGGGGTTTTAAGCCAGGTTTGGGTCAGTGATGCAATCTTTGCACTACGTTAAGGTTTGCAGAACCTTGTTCAACTTTATTTTAACTCGCGAGCTCATCTGCTGGGTGATATACGGGTATATCCTATATTAATTTATTTTGTTTCAAACGTTTGAAGGGTGTTAATCCCCTCCCCCTAGTAATTCCATCCCTTCTTTCTGGAGTTTAATGGAAGGGAATTTAATCTTTGAAAGCTAATATATATTTGTGTACTGGGGAGAAACAAAAGCAATCAAAATGTTTTTTCCCCCCATAAGCAGTGTTTCAGGCGTAAAGATCATTTCAGGTATGAGTTCCCTGATTTTTATGTAGAGCACACTGCCATCAGATCCCTTTGAGATCTATTACCAGGTGCTGAAAGTGCCAATAACACCCACTTGGAGATTATATCTAATACTGTATATCTATACTGTATATATGTATGTGTGTGTGTGTGTGTATGTATGTATGTATGTATGTATGTACATATGAATGTATGTATGTATGCATATGTATATGTATATCTGAATTTTAAAAATGTTTATTGAAAACTTTAATACCCTAAATCCCATCAGATTTTTGTGTTTCTGCTTGCAAAGTGTTTGTGAAATATTGGGTGTAGAGATTGAAATCTTGTGTGGTGTGCAAAGAGGATGCCCAAATCATCCAATTTAGATTACGGTTATTTATTATATTGATCTTTTGTCATTAGAAACCACCTGCTGTATAAATGTGGGCTATTAAGAGCTCTTGAACCACAAGTTGAGAACAGTGATATAAGGAAAAATCAAAACACAACATTCAAAGCAGAGTCATATATTGTATAGGTAGATTTTTTGCACATTGAGGTGAGAGTAAACACCTTGGACGCTATGAATACACCTGCATAAACCTGAACTACTAGACTTCATTTACATGTGCATTTCCTCATAGAGGCCTACCTTAATGATTTAAACAGATGCTAATTGCCATTAAAATTGCATATGCAATTAATCTCGGTAAAGCTGCATATTCCATCCCGAATTCCAATTTGCCGTGTTTAAATATTTATCAGCATTGGATGTGAAGTTTTATCAAACATCAAAGGTGTATGCTTACAGTAAATGATCAATTCCTTATGTAGGATTATCCAAGAATAATGTCAGACTTCGAATCAGCTGAAGAAGGCAGTTCTTCTTGGCATCTGACAGTATTATTTCCCTCCTGAAAAGAACGAATCGTAGTAGGCTGAATCTTTGTTTTTAAAGATTAATCCTTGGACATAGAAGGATTGGTGCTTATTCACAATCATAGCTTAGCATCTGATGGAATGTGCACCTGCAGAAGCAGAGCGGGAGTTGGTCAACTCAAAGCTTTCCCAGAAAGAGATGTAGTTCAGGCTGGAATGGGAGAGGGGAGAGGAGGTTTGGGGTAGCCCTACCTTAGAATCTCTCGGGTTGTATCCAGTAGGCTAGAGTTTTAATATTTGACTATCCATTAGGTGTGAGCAAACTCAGTTGGTTCTCACTGTCTCATCACTAGGCTTGAGCCTGGCATTTGGATTGCTTTAGATAATGCTTGTTTGTCTATTCATTTAGTGTTACAATTTCATCTCTTGTTGTTTTCTTATGTTCGAAGCCTATTTAAATTTCAACTTGCGGCAGTCCAAATAACTTGCAAAATGATACCATTGGTAAAAATTAGTTTCACAGGAATAACCCATCTGCTGGTACTCTTCCCAAAAGGTTTTTAAAAAAGTCAATTTGGACCAACAATTTGAACCCAGATTCACATGGTTGGGAGAAGGGTGGCATATAAATTAATTAAATAAAGAAAATGTCTTTCGCGCAGCTAAATGGCCGTGGAGACTCAGTGCTCAGTGACTGTACAGGAATAGTTGCATAGCCATTCTGCAAGGTCAAATGGAGCTAAGGTAAGTCCTCAACCTTGACCACATTGCCTCAAGGCTCCTTCTTCATCTCCTATATGTTGTCTGGTGGGGAAGACCTGCATTAGGATAGGAGCTAGAGTTGCCCAGTTGCTGTGGCCTAGAGGTTGAGCTCTTGCCTCACCATTAGGAAGTTGTGAGTTCGATCCTAGGTAGAGGCAGATGTAGGCTCTCCTGCTTGGGCAGCGGGTTGGACTTTAGGTGACCTGCAAGGTCTCTTCCAACTCTGTTATAATCTATTAAGGAGCTCCATTCCAAGATCCCTTCATTCCAGAATACGTGAAGCTTACTTCAGCTGCTGCAAGGATGTAATGAAAGCAGTGGGATGCCATATCTTTTTTTGAGTGGCTAGCTAACACAATCTCACTAGCACAACCTCTTTGTGACACGGGAGCTGAGGATGAGCTATTAAAATAAAATATGTCGAGGATAGATTTTTCAAGCCCTATTTCTCCAAAAACTCTCCTCTACCATCTCTCGTCTGACAGATTTAAGGGAGCTATTACAAAACTGGCATCCTACCACCTGTTCGGTACCATCTGACATCCATATAAAAAACAGGCTGTGTTCAGTGAAGGCGATTTACATTTTGAAGTCCAATCAAGTAATTCAGATGCTTGCAGTCATTACATCCATTTGATTAGCTTGGAAGGTTTGTGGGTAGCATAATGGTTAAGAGTGATGCGTGATGAGTGTATGTCAGATTTGGCAGACTTTTTGGTTTTCAGGATCTGCTTCAGTTTTATAAACAGTCAGAATTAGGTACAGAATTGGGTGGAGGAGGCGAGCTCTGGCTATGTAAGGGAGTGAACTCATTCATTGATTGCATTCCATTTCATATACACTGTGCCAAGTTACGTATGAGTTACTACAGATCAAGGATATTAACAATTACTGCCAATCAGAGGAGGGGGCAGAGAACTGAAGAGACTTTTGATGATTCGTGTTTGAGCATAAGAAACCCTGCCAATATGTTACAAAACATCCAGTGATCCATTTCTAATTCATTTTTTAGAACAGCTTTGGAATTGATTATCATGCTGATGGAACACCATTAATTGGATTCATCAAGGAGCTTGGAAACTGAATTTATGTTTGCAGAATCATGTCTGAGGATGTGGTTCTGTGATTTGCAGCCTTGCTGGAAATGTCCGGCATTATTGAATGTTGTACAAGAATATAATGTTTTCGATAAAACAAGTCTATAAAAATATAGAGTGGTGACTGCGACACCATAGCTTTACAGTTTATGGTGCTGTTGTTGATATAATGTCTCATTTATCAAATAGATTAGAACTTTTATGAATGAAAGTCTGGGTTGAGGAATATAATATGACCCTCAGGAGTTTAGATTTACTCCAGGGCTTGTATGCCCTGGAGCACGTACCTTGTGACATCTTCTTTTGTGTATTTTTGTGCTAATAACAAATCATTTGCATTTCAGCCGATTATCAACTTCTTACTCACTGCAGCTTTATTGATTCTCAAAATCTATCCTAAATTCAGGGTAATCTCTAGAGTGTAAGGCATTTTAGGCAGACATAAATGCACTCTCGTAATCCCTAGGCACCATTGGATGCAATCCAAAGTTTATCCTTATCCACACAATTGAAATTAGAGAGAATTATTCAGTTAACTTTGAAAGACAGTAGGATGTCAAATATTAATGGTCTCTGTCACAGTTTGAACAGGTACAATTTCGAACTATAATATAATCCGACACGTGTTGAGACTCTATTACATCCACGTTAGCCTGCAATTTTTTCATGCAGTGCAGCTTTTTCTAATTCATCCATTTTTGTATGAATTTCAAGTTGAATTTGCATTCTGTGGAATAAATATGTTCTGATCACATTATTAGCTCATGAGATGCGAAAGAAAGTGGTTCTGTTTAAAAATATGGACCAAATAAAATTATCCATCCTAAGTGTTGACAGCCTTTTAAGTTAGCGGAGGGCACCAAGCTTCAAAAGTTGGCTTGACACAGAGATCAAAAACATATGTTATTGTAGATTTCAAAAATCCTGAAGGTATTTGTTCCAAAAATAATTACTGTACTGCTTTCTTCTTCATCCTAGTTTATTTGTTGTGGTTTTGCACTAGTTGTATATCTTAGTTGAGCTTAATTATTCAATGCACAAGGAACATTTAATGGTTAACACATCCTTTGTACTGTATGGTTTGAACAAGACTTACGAACATGAATTCTTTCTGTGAGATCAACCAATAAAAGTAAAGGGAAAAGAACATAACTTGCCTTTTGTTTCCTAGATATATTTCTGTCACTCATATGGTGTCACTGAAATTGTATCATTAATTATGATTATGTGCCATCAAGGCATTGTCCGACCAGCTACATAAATTTTTCCTTAGGACATTCTCTCCCAGTCTGGTCCTTTATGAACATTATATTTTTTAATGGAGAAATTTGAAAAGCTTTGTCTATTTTGTGTTATCGTTGTCATATGTTCTTGAAAATAAAAACGTGTTGGAAAAATATTGTGATTGAAAAATGAAGTCTTTCTGGTGCTGGGAAAAGTAATTTCAGAAAAAAAACCATTGTAATAATTCTCTTGCTTCGTTTCTGTTTCTTAGTAATTTCCAACTTTATTTTCCTACTTAGTTTTTTCAATTGTGGCAGTCTCCAAGGAGAAGTAGAAAATCAACATGTGTTGATTTTAGATTGAACTTGGCCAGAAAAAAACTCATTATCAACCTCCTCCTTTTCTCTATGAACTTTTGGAGGATAAACTTAGAGAATCATGATATTAAAAGGTTGACACTGAAGTCTGATATTATTTTCATTGATTGCATTACATTCAAGTACTTCTATCCTTGCTATATCCATTCTGACTAGGAAAAGAACATGGTAGCTTCCTTCTTCTTTATGTGCTGAATAATAATCACTATGTTCTTCCAAACAAAAATGTTCAAGTCCAGTCCATTCCAGTTCACGTATAATTGATGTTTACCTTTTCTTGTTTTGAGTTTTCCTCTGTTCATGCTTTTTTTACATTCTATGTTCTCACTGTAATTCTGCATCTTTACATTTTTAGACACCCGGAAGGTTTTAATTTTAACCAGTGCTAAACACTAATAATGCTTTGAAACATCATCAACTCCATTTTGTATGGCACCTTAACTGAAGGTATCATCAGGCACTATATAGTCATGTACTTCATATTGTTTATCCTTATAGTTTCCATGGTAAAATACAGGAGTACAGTAGTTTATTACTGCTTTCTTCTCAGTATGTAATCATGCCTTTGCTGTTGTCTCTAAAGTGATCATTTGCCTCCAGCACAGTGAAAGGGCTACCAAAAATTTTACTACCACACTGTGGGCGTGGCTTATGGAGGACACCCTGCATTTTTTTCAACATCTTTCAGTGCAAATTGGGTGCTCTGGGGTGGAGCTTCATTTTCGCTACCCCACTGCATTCCCCCCCTCATCCAGGCAGTAGCCCAACCCTGCTCCAGCATCATTCTGAATCACTACTGCTGAATATATCATGCCTTCTTGCTTGACCCTCACGGCATTAGTGCCTTGACTGGGATAATACAATGTATATGTCATACTCCTTTATTCATCCCACCTAAGAAGGCCTACAAGTACCTCTCCCCAATCAATGATGAGGCAACCCTAGCGAATATTGAAACTGTATACATTATTCCACAAAGTACTAAAGGGTCACCATCAGTGAACTGTTGGACAATATTACTCGGTTTGTCATGTAGATGGTTGAGTGGTTCAGGGTGGAGAATTTGTAGTGGGTGGGACATTTATTCTAATTTTTATTCTATTTTTAAATTTACCTATTCTGATTTTATGTATGGTGGGACTGGTCTCTGGGTGTTACACGACTTTCGTTGCCAATGACAATTCGTTGTTTTTGACAATGACAATAAATTTTATTATTATTATTATTATTATTATTATTATTATTATTATTATTATTATTATTATTATTATTTGGTGGGCTTGCCGTAAATAATCTTGTGATGCATTTATATTATCATTGGACAATGGATAAGGCACCATGGTGCCCCAGTGGTTAGAATGCAGTATTACAGGCTAATTCTGCTGACTGCCAGTAGTTCGATCCTGACCCGCTCAAGGTTGATTCAGGCTTCCATTGTTCTAAGGTCAGTCAAAGTACCCAGATTGTTGGGGATAACATGCTGACTCTGTAAAACCGCTCAGAGAGGGCTATGAAACAGTATATACCGGTTAAGTCCAAGTGTTATTGCTAAGTGCAAATCTGTGTACACTTTACACTTTTTACAGCATGTACACTTACAGCTACTTTATCAAGTAGATCTCTCATGATGGCAGTAGATACTGTGAATGTACTTTTTAATCAACAACATACAATCTGTAACACAACTGGCAAATGTGCCATTTGGCATTAGCAAATTGTTCTGGTATCTCCAGCATATAAACCCAGTCAATTAGCATAAAATATATACATTTTAAAAAAATTATCATGAAATAAATCCTCTAGGCATTCTTAAAGATGTGTTCTGAAGTTTTAGAGTATTTCTGAATGTTATGAGGACTGGGGTTAGAATGTTAAATTCTTTAAAGCTTGTTTGTTTGCGTTCAGTGCCATGCAAAGAAGCCTAAAGGTATAAAAAAGTATTTAAATGCTCAGTTGTTCTGATGCTCAGCCTAAGGCAAGGTTCGACAAACCCAGGCGCCTGGTCGCCAGTGGCGCCTAGAAAATGTTGTCTGGCGCCTAGAAGGGCGCTGCGGTGCCTCTGACCTCTCCGCTCCTGCCCGATGCCGCGGTTTCTGGCGCTCTCCTGCTGGGTCCCAAAGAAGGCAGGCAGGAAGGAGACCTCCATTCTTCGCGCCTTTTTCCCGCCTTCCTTCTTTGGGGCCCAGCAGGAGAGCGCCAGAAACCGCGGCATCGAGCAGGAACCGGGAGGTCGGAGGCACCGGCACGGCAGCGCCCGCCCAGCTGAAGGTTCCCTGTCGTCATCGGCAAGTGTCCTTTGGTTGCCCGGCGGGAGGGCACTGGCGGTGGGAGCGGGGGGGGGGGGGCCGCGGCTGCAGCGGCACAGGCAGTCGCGGGGAGATGGCGGGGGGAGGGGGGGCGGCTAAAGCGGCCCCGGGCACCGTTCCCTGTACGCTTTTCCAGGGGCGCGCAGGGAGCCGCGGCCACTCGCCCGCCTACCGGATTTCCCTCCGCGCGGCTGGGGAGGTGGATTCGCCGCCCCCGCCAGCCCGATCTCCCTCCAGTGGCTGGTGACGTAGTTCTACCGCCCTCGCCAGCCTGATCTCCCTCCGTGGGGGGGTGGGGGGCGACGAACCGACGACCGGGGGCTGTCCGTCCGTGTTGGGTGGTGCAGGGCAGGCACAGGCAGCCCCAGGGGAGAACAAGGGAGGGAGAGAAAGGAAAGAGAGAGTAAGGGAGGGAGAGAAAATTGAATGAAGGAGGGAGAGAAAGAAAGAAAGAGTAAGAAGCAGAAAGGATAGAGAAAAAGGAAGAGAAAGGGAGGGGGAGAAAGGAAAGAGGGAGGAAGGGGGGGAGAGAAAATTGAATGAAGGAGGGAGAGAAAGAAAGAGTAAGAAGTAGAAAGGATAGAGAAAAAGGAAGAGAAAGGGAGGGAGAGAAAGGAAAGAGAGAGAAAGGGAGAGAAAGGGAGGGAGAGAAAATTGAATGAAGGAGGGAGAGAAAGAAAGAGTAAGAAGTAGAAAGGATAGAGAAAAAGGAAGAGAAAGGGAGGGGGAGAAAGGAAAGAGGGAGGAAGGGGGAGAGAAAGAAGATATGAAGGAGGGAGAAAAAGAAAGAGAGATAGGAAGGAAAGAGGGAGAGAAAGGAATGAGAGAGAAAGGGAGGGAGAGAAAGGGAATGAAAGAGGGAGAAGGGGTGAGAGATAGAAAGGATAGACAGAAAGGGAGAGAAAGGAAAGAGAGAAAGGGAGGGAGAGGAAGGAAAGAGATGAGAGAGGAAGGAGGAGACAGAGGGGGTGAAAGCGATGTCAGGTGGAGACTCGGCAAAAAACCAAGTTTGCTTAAAAAAAATTCTGGCTCCTAAATTTTTTGGCTGGCTCCTAGATTCTGAACAACTTTGTCGACCCCTGGCCTAAGGTACTGGACCCATCATTATGCTAGTAAGCTTCCTGAAGATTCACCAGGAATATATTTAACAATCAGCAAGCAAAATATTTGTTTTGACTAGCAGCTGAAAGTAAATTAAGAGAGAAATGATTACCAAGCCCCTGAAAAACTCCAAAGATGAGGAACCCAGAGCAAATTAAATTAATGTGCAAAACATTTTGTGAAATTTCTACCGGTACATGCCCTCTGTTTCTTCAGCTGTGGCAGGCTATAGAACTGTTTGTTTGTTTGTTTGTTTATTGATTGATTGACTGATTGCATTTATATGGTGCTCACTCCAAACGGACCCTGAGCAGCTAACAACAGGTATAAGTACAATATAAGTAAAAAACCAATTTAAAACATCACTAAAATCACATGTATTATAAAACCATACCTGCAACAATCAGTCTTAATTCCATGCCTGCCGGAGAAGCCAGGTTTTAACAGCTTTCCAAAAAACCGGTAGAGAGGGGATAATGCGAATCTCTGGGGGCAGTTGATTCCATAGGGTCGGAGCGGCCACAGAGAAGGCTCTTCCCCGAGGTCCTGCCAACCGACATTGGCGGACGGGACCTGGAGAAGGCCGACTCTGTGAGCCATTACTGGCCGCAATGAGGTATGAGGGAGGAGACGGTCCCGTAAATAGTCTGGCCTTGAGCCATTTAGGGCTTTAAAGGTGATAAGCAACATCTTGACTTGTGCTCGGAGACTGACTGGCAACCAATGCAGCTTGTGTAGAGATGGAGTAATACAGGCATACCGTGGTACACCCGTTATTGCATGCACCACTGCATTTTGCACCAGCTGAAGTCTCTGAACACTCTTCAAAGGTAGCCCCATGAAGAGTGCATTGCAATAGTCAAGATTATTACTGATCAAAACATAAATAATGTAGCTTTTTAATTAATTGGATAAGAATGCTAGTTTCTTCTTAGCTCAAATAGGTTACATACTGATTAAAATATATTGAAGCTAAAAAAAGTAGTAAAAATGAAACATTCAAGTATGAAACATTCAAATATGAAACAATATCAATGGCTTGCCTCAAGCTAAACAAGGAAGGACCAATATAGTTTGTCTTGAAAAGAAATCCAGTGATCAGGGTTTGGCCACAGTAAAGGTCTTGCCCTATGTTCCGATCAATCTATCCTTCTCTGGTAGTAGAATGTAACCAATAAAAAAAGCTTTAAATTACAGGCAGTATTTTCTATATAGTTACCACTTGAAAGAAATATTCTGTAGCTGATTGATGGCATGGAATTTCGACAAGACTGTATCGAGTTTACACTGCTGCACACTGCTGGCTCATATTTAAATGGTTGTCCACTAGGACAGTGTTTCCCAACCTTTTTTGAGCCGCGGCACATTATTAATATTTTCAAAATTCTGGGGAACACTAAAGGGGGGGCGGGGGGCGGGGCTAAAGAAAAGTTTGGACAAAAAAAAAATCTCTTCCTCCATTTCACTCTATTTCTCCCTCCCTCTTTCTCTCTCTTCCTTCCCTTCTTTCTCTCTCTCCATCCCTCTTTCTTTCTTCCTCTTTTTTGCTCTTTCTCTCTCCCTCCTTCTCTCCCTCCATGTCTTTCCCTCTCCCTCCTTCCCCCCTCTCTTTCTCTCTCTTGCTTTCTTTCCCTCTCTTTCTCTTGCTTTCTTTCTCTCTCATTCTCTCTCCCCTCCTTTTTCTCTCTCTCTCTTTCTCTCTCGTTCACCATGCCGGCAACAGAGAGAAAAAGAAAGAGAGAGAGAGAGCTGGAGAGAGAATGGAGGGCGCCGTTGTCTTCGCCTCCGCTCGCCGGCTCTGCAGCTAAGAGGCAACAGCAGCCATCAGCCTCCTCGCCCTCCCAGACGTTCCCAGTGCCCGGCCACGCGCCGCCTCCCGTTAGCCCAGCTGACCTTTCCCTGCTGCCGTTTTCTCTTCATGGCGCAAAGCCACACAGTCCCGGACTCCCGGATCGCTCGCTTTTCCGGCCAGCAAGCGCGGCGCGGCGCTTTCCTGGGCAGATGGCTTTGCTGACCGGAGAAGCGAGCGATCCGGGAGTCCGGGACTGTGTGGCTTTGCGCCATGAAGAGAAAACGGCAGCAGGGAAAGGTCGGTTGGGCTAACGGGAGGCGGCGCGTGGCCGGGCGCTGGGGACGTCTGGGAGGGCGAGGGGAGCCGGCGGGCGGAGGCGAAGACAACGGTGCCTTCCATTCTCTCTCCGGCAGCGAAGGAGAGGGGGCGGATCACGCCCCAAGACAGGAGGCGGCGGCGGAGGAGGAGGAGAGTGGGCGGATCGGGCGGGCAATGGGGCAGGGCAGAGAAGCCAGGGGCGCATTTGGCCAGAGGCACCATGGGGAGGCAGGGGCGGCCGCGGCTCCCTTTACTCCTACTGCCGGACCTCCCCGCCCCTGCCTCCTTTTTCCCGCCTTCCTTCTTTGGGGCCCAGCCGGAAACAGCTGCATCGGGCTGCGAGTGGAAGCTCCAGGTGGGAGGCACTGGCGGTCCGGCACTGGCAGTGCCCCGCCCACCTGGAGCTTCCTGCGGCACACCTGACCATATCTCGCGGCACACTACTGTGCCGCGGCACACCGGTTGGGAAACGCTGCACTAGGACTCCAAGATCCCTCTCACAGTTAAAAGACTGTATCGGATTACAAATATTGTCAAGGCTGTGAGTAAAGGTAATAACGTTGATGTGGTGGTGCATCTTGGCACAAATGATTTGTCCCAGAGAAATGTTAATGGAGTAAAAAGAGATTTCCAATGTCTAAGGGGGGAGCTGGGCAAAATAACTGATTCGGTGACTTTCTCAGAGGTGTTACCAGTTTGTGGCCAGGAGGATAAAACAACTTATATCGGAGAGTTTAATGTGTGGTTAAGGCAGTGGTGTAAAGCTGAAGGTTTTGGCTATGTAAGTCATGATATCAGTAGGTGGTCTAATAGGGAGTTGTTTAAGAGGGATGGTTTGCATCCATCATACAGAGGTACCCAGGTGCTCGGTGAGGAGTTCAGAACTTTTTTGGACAGGCATTTAAACTAGGTAAAGGGGACAGAGGTGGAACTGATGTGGATGATTTCTGTCCCTGACCAATGAGGATAAATCAGTTTCTGGAAGCTTATGAAAATGGAGCTGCAAATAAAATAGATGTAGTTGTTGATGATAAGGGGCAAACTAATAATGAAAACAATGTTCTTCGGGTAATGTGCACGAATGCTCGAAGCTTGAGGAACAAGCTCTGTGAGTTAATGGCCATAATATCTAGAGATAATTTGGATCTGGTTGCCATAACTGAGATATGGTTTAAGGATTCTAATGAATGGGAAATATCCATACCAGGATATACACTGTATAGGAAGAATAGAATAGAGAGAAGGGGAGGTGGGGTAGCCATTTATGTTAAGGAAAGTCTAAAACCAACACTAATTCAAAATACATGTAAAGATCTGGAGACTCTCTGGGTTTGCATACAAAATAAAGAAGGTGCCTCCAGGGCAATCTGAGGAATATGACAACAAGATGGTGGATGAAATTACCCAAATGGCAGTAAAGGGAGATATTGTGGTGATGGGTGATTTCAACATGCCTGATGTTGACTGGAATATCCCCAGTGCCCTTACATGCAAAAGTAAGAATATAGTAGAGGCCTTTACAGGAGCAGCTCTGGCACAGCTGGTTAAGACACCGACTAGAGGGGAGAATATTCTATATTTAGTCTTTATGAATGGGAATTGGGTTTCAGAGATTATGGTGGGAGAAAATTTAGGTTGCAGTGACCATCTATGTTTGTGGTTTGATGTAAAAACTGATTGTGAGTAATCCTATACTGCAACCAAAGTATTGGATTTCAGAAAAACAAATGTTAATGCAATGGGGGAATATTTAAATAATGAATTAAAGGGGAGGGATAAAATGGCAGGAGTGAGCACCCAGTGGGCTGTATTACAAAAATTCCATCTTAAAAGCCACTGGACTGTATGTAAGGCAAATAACTAAAGGTAAAAGGAAGAAGAAACCGCTATGGTTTAGCAATGATGCTAGGGCTATAGTCAATGAAAAAAAGGCTGCCTATAGGAGGCATAAAGAGTCTGGAAGTCTAGCTGATAGAGAGGGGTATAAAATGAGACAGAAGGAGGCGAAACAGATAATATATGCTGCTAAAGCCTCAAAAGAGGAAGAAATTGCAAAATCTGTAAAGAAGGGGGATAAAACCTTCTTCAGATATATTAGTGATAGGAAGAAGAAAAACTGCAGCATCATGAAGCTTAGTACCGGGAATAATACATGCATTGATGGGAATAAGGAGATCGCTGACCATTTCAATAGCTATTTCTGTTCAGTTTTCTCAAAAGACACCTTACAATATAATACTATAGATGGATATAGCATTGCTTCCAGCTGTACGGATTCAGCTCCAGTGATCTTAGAAGCCGATGTCTTAGAACAACTTGAACGATTAAAGATAAATAAGGCAATGGGTCCAGATGGCATCCACCCCAGAGTTCTTAAAGAACTCAGATTTGTCATTGCTACCCCCCTGACTGATTTGTTTAACCAATCCCTGTTAACAGGAGATGTTCCTGGGGATTGGAGAATGGCCAGTGTTGTGCCTATCCACAAGAAGGGCAGTAGAGAAGAAGCTGGTAACTACAGGCCAGTTAGCTTGACATCAGTTATAGTTAAAATGATGGAGACTCTACTCAAAAAGAGGATAAATCAGCACCTGAAAAACAATAACTTATTGGACCCAAATCAGCATGGCTTTACTGAAGGCAAATCATGTCAGACTAATCTCATTGATTTCTTTGACTATGTCACAAAGGTGTTGGATGAAGGTGGTGCGGTGGATATTGCCTATCTGCAAGCCTTTGATATACAGTTCCACATAAAGAGCTGATAGATAAATTCGTGAAAATTGGACTTAACCCCTGGATAGTTCAGTGGATTTGCAGCTGGCTGAAGCGTAGACATCAGAGAGTTATTGTTAATGGTGAGTATTCTGAGCAGAGACAGGTTAGAAACGGTGTGCCACAAGGGTCTGTTCTGGGTCCTATTCTTTTTAATATGTTTGTGAGTGACATATGGGAAGGTTTGGTAGGGAAGGTTTGCCTATTTACCAATGACTCTAAAGTGTGCAATAGGGTTGATATTCCTGGAGGTGTCTGTAATGTGGCAAATGATTTAGCTTTACTAGATAAATGGTCAAAGCAATGGAAACTGCAGTTTAAAATAATGCACTTGGGGAAAAGGAATCCTCAATCTGAGTATTTGATTTGATTTATTGGATTTGTATGCCGCCCCTCTCCAGAGACTCGGGGCGGCTAACAACAATAATAAAACAGTATACAAAATAATCCAATACTAAAAACGATTAAAAACCCATTAATATAAAAAAACAAACATACATACAGACATACCATGCATAAAATTGTAAAGGCCTAGGGGGAAAGAATATCTCAGTTCCCCCATGCCTGACAGCAGAGGTGGGTTTTAAGTAGCTTACGAAAGGCAAGGAGGGTGGGGGCAATTCTAATCTCTGGGGGGAGTTGGTTCCAGAGGGCCGGGGCCACCACAGAGAAGGCTCTTCCCCTGGGTCCCACCAAGCGGCATTGTTTAGTTGACGGGACCCGGAGAAGACCCACTTTGTGGGACCTAACTGGTCGCTGGGATTCGTGCAGCAGAAGGCGGTCCCTGAGATAATCTGGTCCGGTGCCATGAAGGGCTTTATATTGTATTTTATTGGCAGTTCTTTGTTAGCAAAAACTTCAGAAGAGAAGGATTTAGGGGTAGTGATTTCTGACAGTCTCAAAATGGGTGGGCAGTGTGGTCGAGTGGTAGGAAAAGCAAGTAGGATGCTTGGCTGCATAGCTAGAGGTATAACAAGCAGGAAGAGGGAGATTGTGATCCCGCTATATAGAGCGCTGGTGAGACCACATTTGGAATACTGCGTTCAGTTCTGGAGACCTCACCTACAAAAAGATATTGTCAAAATTGAACGGGTCCAAAGACGGGCTACAAGAATGGTGGAAGGTCTTAAGCTTAAAACGTATCAGGAAAGACTTAATGAACTCAATCTGTATAATCTGGAGGACAGAAGGAAAAGTGGGGACATGATCGAAACATTTAAATATGTCAAAGGGTTAAATAAGGTTCAGGAGGGAAGTGTTTTTAATAGGAAAGTGAACACAAGAACAAGGGGACACAATCTGAAGTTAATTGGGGGAAAGATCAAAATATTATTTTACTGAAAGAGTAGTAGATCCTTGGAAGAATCTTCCAGCAGACGTGGTTGGTAAATCCACAGTAACTGAATTTAAACATGCCTGGGATAAACATATATCCATCCTAAGATAAAATACAAAAAATAGTATAAGGGCAGACTAGATGGATCATGAGGTCTTTTTCTTCCATCAGTCTTGTATGTTTCTATGTTTCTATGAGTTAATGTTTACTGTGAAAAGTTTGTGCAATTCTATTGTGCTGGTCTTTTGTCTGTCTGATTTCATACTTGAACAGTGCATTATTCGTAGGACTATGCACAATTATTATAACAAGAAAGGCACAAAATATACAAGCTTAAAAGAAAGTACAAGTATTTAATATCTGACTACAGTGGCTTCTAAGGATAGTTTCTTTCAGATTCCTGAATCTTCCAAAAATGAATCTTCTTCCAACCTAGTTAGAAGCTTGACATCTTTTCAAGCAGTCCTTGACTTGTTATTGGCTTTTTTGGCAGTTGTTCAAAGTTATGATGGTCTTCCCCGGGGGTATTGAAGTTCTGATGGCTGGCTGCCCTCCCTGCACCCAGGTGACTGCATTTTGGATGCTGGGCAACTAGCCTGCATTTCGGGCCATTTGCAGAATCCCACAGTCATGTGACCGTGTTTTATGATGTTCTTGCCAAAACCTGGCATTTACTTCAATTTTTTTTGGAAGGGGCGGGGAATCAATGTCTTGTGAACAGTTGTCTTCCTTAACCACTGTAGAGTTTTGCTTAACAATTGCTTTAAAAAAATCACAAAATCAAATCAGTCATAAGGATAACTTGCTGTATGACTGCCACAATTTACAATTATTATTTATTATTATTATTTATTAGATTTGTATGCCGCCCCTCTCCATAGACTCGGGGCGGCTCACAACAATAACAAAGACAATGTAAGAACAAATCTAATAATTTAAGAAACACTAAAACCCCCATTACTAAAAGCAAGTATACACACAAACATACCATGTATAAACTGTATAGGCCCGGGGGAGATATCTCCGTTCCTCCATGCCTGACGGCAGAGATGGGTCTTAAGAACTTTATGAAAGGCAAGGAGGGTGGGGGCAGTTCTGATCTCTGGGGGGGGAGCTGGTTCCAGAGGGTCGGGGCCGCCACAGAGAAGGCTCTTCTCCTGGGTCCCGCCAAATGACATTGTTTAGTTGACGGGACCCGGATAATGCCAACTCTGTGGGATCTAACCGGTCGCTGGGATTCATGCGGCAGAAGGCGGTCCCGGAGATATTCTGGTCCGATGCCATGAAGGGCTTTATAGGTCATAACCAACACTTTGAATTGTGACCGGAAATTGATCGGCAACCAATGCAGACTGCGGAGTGTTGGTGCAACATGGACATACTTTGGGAAGCCCATGATTGCTCTCGCAGATGCATTCTGCACGATCTGAAGTTTCCGAACACTTTTCAAAGGTAGCCCCTTTGATTATGCTGGACCAATTTGTATCTTCTTCAAATTCAGCTGAGTTTGAAATAACAACCGCGTTATTAGTGTCAGCAAATTTATAATACTTAGAACCTATACATCTCATTCTTTCTGCTACTGGACCTCCTTTCTTTCTTTGGACCATGGCGTATGAGTCAAAAATGTGAAGGTTTTGAATATTAGGTTTCTTTCCGTAAAGCATGTAAAAAGGAGTTTGATTTAAAACACTGCTCCAAATACGGTTAATGGGCCGGTGCCATTAAGGTTGTAATTCGAGGACTACGTTATAGTTAAAATCTCAATGAATTGTTTATAGCTCCTTTGAACATTCTGTCTTTGAATAGTTGTCTACAATTGTTTCGTTACATGAGAAAAAGTTTCAAGTTTGTAAGTGAGTCCTTGACTGAAAACAATGCTGAATAAAATTCTAACTTTTCCGCAGTAAAATTCAGATTTCTTACCGTTTCTGTAGTTTCAAGGTTTCCCTGGATTTTCTTTTTTATCTGGCAGCTTGTAGATTGTATTATGCATATTTCATAAAGACCTGAAGACCATTTGTTTCAACATTTCTATATTTATGTTTTGCTGCTGCTGAAGCTTTTAGAATTATGTTTAATACTTCTACCTCATAGCTGCCCATACCATCATCAAATTTTCTTTTTAACAAATGGGAGTTAATAAGCCATGGATGTGTTTGGAGCCCAGTAGCACCATGCATATATGTGAAAAAAGTTATTGCTTCAGCTAAAGGCTCCTTACCTTTGTACAAAAAGAATTCCATTTTTCCATTTACCTGTTGCCTCTCTGAAATCCAGTGCAAAATGAATGTTGTGCAAACAAGCTACAAGTGTGGGCATATTTGGATTTTTTAAAAGATGATGTTAATCCCTCCTTTATTAGTTTTATAAATAGCTCAAGGTGGCAAACATACCTAATACTCCTTCCTCCTCCTCCTTTTTATAGTTGCCATACATATTCTCTTATTACATCAACAGTGTTGGTAGAAACCAGAAATATATGGCTGGACTTCTTCAATAGTGCTTCTCTTATCAATAACCTAAATCTTGATGCTACTTATATTGAACTCATATTTCCCATATAGTATTTGGGAAACAGAGTGGAAGGAATTTGGTTCTTAGAACTATATTGTAAATAGCAATAAAGTGTTCCCTCGATTTTCGCGGGGGATGCGTTCTGAGACCGCCCGCGAAAGTTGAATTTCCGCGAAGTAGAGATGCAGAAGTAAATACACTATTTTTGGCTATGGACAGTATCACAAGCCTTCCCTTAACACTTTAAACCCCTAAATTGCAATTTCCCATTCCCTTAGCAACTATTTAGATTATTACTCACTATGTTTCTTTATTAAAGTTTATTAAAAAAAATATTTATTAAAGGTGGACGAAAGTTTGGTGATGATATATGACATCATCAGGCAGCAAAAACCATGGTATAGGGGAAAAAAACCGCAAAGTATTTTTTAATTAATATTTTTGAAAAACCGTGGTATACACTTTTCGCGAAGTTCGAACCCGCGAAAATCAAAGGAACACTGTAGTCATGTAGACAGACATGTGACTGCCAAATTAAAAAGCAACAACAGATATGTAGCAAATATTAGATCAATTTTCTATAATTGGCTAAATTTTCAAAAATTGTATCTTGTTGTAATGGAGTGTTGAATTTCATATTCAGCACTGATCTATGATTGGAATGCAAGCTATCATTTGCAGGCATAGCGAAGATAATTTCACATAAGAAAGAATGTCATTTTTTAGACAAACAGAAAATAATGCTTCATAACAAGGATACCTTAATAGAAGAGAATCTGTGTAGTCTAGGGTTGAACTGTGGAGTCCTTGGTACTTCGAGTTTGGTCGTTTGCTGCAGAAATTTCATTAATTTACTATGTAACAGCATCAGCGCTAGTGGGTGTGATGTTCGGTTCCTGTTTATATACAGTAGCTTGCATTGCCAGTTTTTGGTGGGGGTGTGAAGAAACCCCAATGGCTTAACATTCAAAGAAAAAACTTAGGAAGGACTCACTCTAATTGATTGGGAGGTTAAAAGTGGCAGCTAAAAATTTGTACCTTCAGACATACAAGATTCTGTTTTGTGATCTTAAAATAAAGAAGAATTAGCTCATCTGGTTGTGTTTCCTAACTGGTTTGCCTATTTGAGGGCTGACACACTGGCAGGGCGACCTACTGCATATAAACAGGGAGCAAACCGCACATTCATTAGCATTGATGATGTTGCCTGGTTGGGTAATGAAATGTCTGCAAGCAAACCTCTAATCTCAGAGAACACCAGGGACTCCCCAAGAAACGTACATTGATATTGTATGTTGATCAAAGTCCAATTAAGTTAGAAATACAAGTTAATTCCCTATAGGCTCATTGATTATACTTCATATCTTAGTGAAATTAGATTGTGCCATGAATGTTGATTGGCAACTATTCAATGATTTAAGAGACTTGTGGTTTGCTGCCATGGATACATCATGTAATTTTTATTAATTACATATTAGTTATGTGCAATGAAGAAGAGTTACTCACTGTTCCCCAGTGCATAAAAATTGCTAAAAGCTTTATGATGTAATCAGCCCCAATCAATTAGCATAACTTTTGCAGCCCTTCCACATTTCAAGGGAATATATGATAGACCTGCACACGTATGTATACACACACACACACACACACACACACACAAATACTCGGTATATTAAAGTTTTAGGACAGCTTTTATCAAGATATATAGAAATACATAAAAATATAAAATATTCTCTTGTATGTTTATACTTTTATAAGATGCCAAGAACAATTGGAATTAAGTGCACATAAATTCCACAAAATGAAAATTGTTTTGACTTCAACAGGTATGGATAAATGAATTCAAAATACTAAAATATGTAAATTTTAGTGCTATTGACTCAGTTCAACAGGGAGTTTTTAAAGGAGGTTAAATAAAATAGAGCTAATACAAATGTACCCTAATTGTTCTATTATAAATATTTCTGTGTATATTCTTGTCAAGGTCCATGGCATGGGTAAAGATTAAAGTAGTGGATGTACTTAAGAAGTTGACCTACACCAGTTCTTTTCATGTGGCAAACATTTCATGAGTACATACTGCAAACACTTAGAAACAAATGCTGTTTTAGAGCTCCCGAAACAATGGCTATAACTGATAATGTATTGCATCCTGCTGAAAAAAAAGGACACGTACAACGGTTGACAGATATTCTATATTTTTGCTGGAACACCTCGCTCACATAAAGGCGTTCTGAAGCTTTAAAGTGCAATTGTGTACACACCAGTGTTAAAGTCAGACTGAACTCTCTAAGCAAACATGTACACAATTCCTTGCTAAACTAGAAGCAAACTTGCAGTATGAGACTATTCAAAGCGATATTGAGTGTACTTGGTGGTGAAAAAAAGTAAGGAAGAATTTGTACTGGCAACTGATAATGCAATTTGCCTCCCTTCTATCCTTAAGCTATTGACAGAAAGAGTAACTTACCCCAGAGCATCTTTATATGAGACCTGAACTAAAACCCTAAGATATGGAGATGAAAGCTCTGCATATTTTTAATTCCAGAGTTGCCAGCAAAGTGAACAGAGAGGCTTATTTATGAGAAGTGTATACAAGATACTGAATCATTACATTTAGTTTTCTCACATTTCAGGAAAAGGATTGTTTCACTAATTTGGCTTTTTTAATGAACTCCATTCAAAAATACAGGGTTAGGTTGGGCCAATTTCTTTTTGTACTTTTCCTTTTTTTTTTCATCTTCTTTTTCCATCATCAGTTGTAAAGAACACTTATTTTGATAAACATTAAAAAAAAAGATTTTAGTTTGCAGTTGATTAGTTTTCCGAAGCACTCAATTACTTAATAAACATTGTTAAGGCCTCTTTATTTCACTTAGTTAATTGTGGTGCTTAATACGTTTATGTTAAATGGCACCACTTTTGTCTACCCCAGGGATTAGCAACCTTAAACAGTCAAAGAGCCGTTTCCCAGAAAAAAACAAAACACCCGGAGCCACAAAACCTGGGTGGGTATGGCCAACTCGACATCACTCCCACTGAGTCACATGATCCCCCAACTGCACCTAATCAGGTTTTGTGGGCCTGTTTTCTGTGAGAAAAAGGAATGTGTCTCTCTTCCCCCCTTTCCCTTCCTCCCCACCCATCTCTCCCTCACTCCCTCTTCTCTCTCTCCCTCTCTCTCTCTCCTTCTCTCTGTGTGCTGAGAAACAATTGGTACCTCCAACTTCTTTCTCCTTCTCTCTCTGTGCTGAGAAACAATTGGTACCTCCAACTTCTCTTTTCCCCTTTTTGCGTCTCCCTGGCTAGCTGTTCCATGTGCGAGGAAACCTTCCTCAAGGTGAAAAGACGTTCATTTAAGGGTCTCCCCATGCATGCGCACACTCCTGGCCCTGTCACAGCCACCCAGGGAGTCGCGAGAGGGGGAGGAGGGTTGACTAAAGGGAAGCTTCAGCTGGGGGTGGCTATGTTCCTCAACCAGCGCCTTCTCCATTCACTCCATCACCATTGCCTTCTCAGGCCAGATGAGGGAGGTGAGGGTGAGCTCAGCCAGTGATAGGACAGGGAGCTACAGCAGGGGGATTAAAGAGCTGCATGCGGCTCTGGAGCCGCAGGTTGCTGACCCTGGTCTAGCTGAAAAACTGTTTAACAAGGAATAGAGTTCCTTGCTAAATTCCTAGATTCCCTCACTAGGAAGCATGACTCCTTCTTCAGTGAAGTAATGCTCGATGGGTAAATCTCTATCCTAGATGCTCTAATTACAGCTCTAAAGATTGTCCTGGATACAATTGTCTGGACAGGGGGCAGGAGAGGGGGAGGGAAAGGGAAGCCTCAACTGGGGTGGCACAGCAGGTAGAGTGCTGTATTGCAGGCCACTGAAGCTGACTGTAGATCTGTAGGTCAGCGGTTCAGATCTCATCACCGGCTCAAGGTTGACTCAGCCTTCCATCCTTCCAAGGTGGGTAAAATGAGGACCCAGATTGTGGGGGCAATATGCTGGCTCTGTTAAAAAGTGCTATTGCTAACATATTGTAAGCCGCCCTGAGTCTAAGGAGAAGGGCGGCATAAAAATCGAATAAATAAATAAATAAATAAATAATAAATAAATAAATAAACCACAGGTTGCACCCATTGCTCTGCTAGCCTGGCTTTCGATGGGAAAGCCCGAAAGAGAGCTGGCAGGGTGGCAGGGCTTTCCAATAGTGAGAAGAAGCACAGAGGCAGGGAGCGAAAGAGAGCGAGACACACACACATACACACACACTCACAGACATATAGAGACACAGAAATGGGGGTGGGGGAAGAAAGAAACAGACAGACAAATGAAAGTGGGATGAGAGGAAGGTAGAAAAAAGGAGAGATGAGAGAGAGAGAAAGATACAGAGAGAGGGAGATAGAGGAAGAAAGATGGGAGGGAGAGAGGAAGGAAGGAAGAGAGACAGAGAAGGAGTTATCTATTTCCCACAGAAAAAACGCAGAGCCACAAAACCTGGGTAGGCGTGTCTGGGGGGGTTGTCATGTGACTGGATGGGAGTGAATGAAATTGAATTGGCCACGCCTGTCAAGGCTTTGTGGTTTCAAGTGTTTTGTTTTCTCTTGGAAACGGGCCCAAGTGGTTCTTTTAGTGTTTAAGATTGCTGATCCCTATCCTAGGCTTACAACCGTTTAGTGACTGTTTGGAGTTACAACAGCACTGAAAAAAAAGTGCCTTCTGACCAGTCTTTTGAGCATCCCTATGCTCAAAAGAGATCAAAATTCAGTCACTTGGCAGTTGACTCATATTTACAATGGTTACAGTGTCCTCGAGTACGTGATCTCCTTTTGCGACTTTCAAATTCACTTAACAACAATTTGTCTAATTTAACAACTACAGTGGTTCACTTAATCAACTCCTGGCAAGCAGGGTTGTAAAATGGGGGAAACTCACTTAACAAATGTTTCACTTAACAACAGGGGTTTGGGGATCAATTGTGTGGTGGTAAGTCGAGGGTTACCTGTAGTGCAATTTCCGAACAATTTCAGATCAGTTTATTAACTAAATATCCTTTTATTTTACTATTCCCATGAAAAATCGTAGCTGAAAAAAATAATAATTGAGAATTATACTTCAAGAGATGTGGAGGCACCAGATCCTGTTTAGTATCACAATGGCAATCCTTCAGGATTAGATTGTATAATTTATCTGTATCTGATGCCTGTTGTTAATTTTTTGCCTTTATTTTAATTTTTCCTAACAATATCCTGTTGGACATTATTTGTTTAGGGACTGCATGGGAGGATTAGTTTTGAGAGGTTTGCAGTGTTCCTCCTTCCCTGCCCCTCACTTCCTCATCATCCTTTTGAAGAACATGGATGATTCTGTAGCAGCAAGACAATTATCACTCAAAGGCATAGAGTGGGATTTCTAATATGCTTCACAGCTTCCTCTGGACATTTGACACCATTTTTGTACTTGCGCTGACTTCAAAGGCAGGGTCCTTCAACTGGGGAATAGGAAGCACTGTATGAGTTTACGTGGTTGAAACTGGCACAAAATTTGTATGATCTCATATAATTGGGAAGATTGCTCTCCGCTCCAGGCTTTATGGAAACCAAAACTCAGAGGAATCTAAATGAGCCTGTTTTGAGCGGAAGACGAGATAATATTTATTGTTATTAATGAACTTTAGGTAGGTTTTTTTTATGATGTGGTTATCATAATGCATTTTCTTCCTGTACTGTTTTTTCTTTATTTTTTGAAGCAAAACTCTTCCAGATGGAGATGGAGATGGAGGGGAAGATATGTTGAGCAAATATGATAAAGTTTGAAATTCCCTTATAGCAATAGTGATAGCAGTACCAATAGCACTTAGATTTATATACCAATTCATAGTGCTTTTATAGTCCTCTTTAAGCGGTTTACAGAATCAGCATATTGTTCCCAGCAATCTGGGTCCTCATTTTATCACCTCTGAAGGATAGAAGGCTGAGTCAACCTTGAGCCTGGTTAGATTTAAATTTCCAAATTGCAGGCAGCCGGCAGGAAGCAGAATAGCCTGGAATACTGCACTCTAACCACTGCGCCACCCCAGCTCTTATGAAAGTTTACTAATGAAAGTTTACTTAATCCTAACCTAACATAAAATGCATCATGTATAAAGTATGCTATTTGGAAAAATTTCTAATAGTCAGAGGGCAGATCATTCAAATATTTTAGGACCACTTGCACAAAAGTCAGCTCTTTTGTTTAAAAACATTGTGCATGTTTACTCAGAAATATGATATTTAACGGAGATTATTCCAGTCAATCGTGCTTTAGATCAGTGTTCTCCAAGCTTGGCAACTTTAAGATGTGTGGCCTCAACTCCCAAAATTCTCTAGCCAGGATTAGGGGATTCTGGAACTTAAAATCTACACATTTTAAAGTTGGCAGGTTTGACAAACACTACTTCAGGGTGAATCTTTAAAATTATGTGCAAGTCAAGCTAAAAATAGGAAGAGATTCCAACATCACTGCTTTGTATGTACTTCTGAGACACAAGAATCTTCATTTTTGCTATCTGGAAAGAGGGGGGAAAATCGCTAACATTGACTTTAATCTGTGAAAGTGAACTGATTTGAGAAGTAACTTTGTACAGTCTCAGTACAAAAGTGTATAAGCATATTCACGTATTTTAATTACAACATTTGGTTACTATTGTCTTGCTGCAGGTTTCTTTCTCCACCTCCCCATATCATAACATATATGCTGAGTGACTAAACACTTGACTTTAAAAGCAACTTCCTCATTCTAAAATAAACTGTTTTTCATGGAGGAAATTTATGTTAACATTCTGCTTGCTCTCCCAATTTTTCCTGGAAAAAATAAATCAAATCTTCCGAAACCCTTCTCGTCTCAACCCTCTAGTTCCCTCCCCCTTATTTTAACCCCCCCCCCCCATACAACGAGAGTGGGTTTTGAGAACCATTGCAACCTGTAACCTTCAGATAATAACACATGCTTAGAATGAGCACAAATATGTAAAGAGGAAATTGTAGCATTATCTATAGCTAACACTTGTGTACTTCAGAATTTGAAATGTGTCTTCAGCAAACCAATGAACAGATTCTAATGATCACAACTTGTGAAGAACTGTAAATTGGATTGTTAGTGTGTTAGTTATTTCCTTGCAAACAGAACCCGTGTCCCCTTTCACAGAAAAGACAACAGGGGATAGGAAGCAGGTGGGACCCTATTCTTCAGTGATAATGCTAAGAGGAGATTTATGAAGTGGCCAGTGTTAGTCCATGGCTTTCCCTTCAGTTTTTTGTGTTAAACCTCAAAATCGCTTTGTATTGTTGTCATGTACTGTATTGTTAACTCCCAGGGCAATGTAGACTTATTGATATTTTGCTGTAAATCAGTGTTTCCCAAAGTTTGGTATGCGTATCCCCTGGGGTACGGGAAGAGTTTGGTGGGGGTTCGTGTTCAGAAAAAGTTCTGAAATACATCTTGCCTTTTCCAACTTCATATTTATGTGAAGTTGCTTTTTTTAGACATTAAGTCGAAAAGAAGAAACAGACTATTGGACGTGGAACTGCATCTCAGATTAAAATTGACAACCAGGGAACCAAATTATGATTATCTGTCATCTCAGCACAAACAATTTCATCCTTCTCATTGATCCAAATAAATGTTGTTTATAATATAACTTTTATTTATGTTTTATTATGAATAATTTTATTTTTTGTTTATTATTTTGTGTATGTACCAAAAAAAGAAAAAAGAAATATATTTTGATTGTTATTAAAATACATCCATTTTTTAATGAGGGGTACTAAGCGTTATGAAAATTATAGAAGGGGTACACATTTAATTAATTTAATTTAATTTATTAGATTTGTATGCTGCCCCTCTCCGTAGACTTGGAGCGGCTCACAACAAAATAATAACAGTATAACAAATCTAATATTAAAAACACCTAAAAACCCAACATTAAAACCATACAACACAATCATACCATGCGTAAGCTATATCAGCCTAGGGGTATCTTAATACTGTATGTCAAAAGTTTGGGAAACACTGCTGTAAATGATCTCTTAAGTCAGGAAATCTGGATCCATATACAGACAGTCCTTGACTTACAATGTGACTGTTCAAAGTTACAATGGCACTAAAAAAAAGTTCTGTTATGATCATTTTTCATAGTTATGACCATTGCAGCCTCAAAATTCAGATGCTTGGCGACTGGTTCATATTTATGACTGTTGCTGTGATCACCTTTTACGACTTTCTGACAGGCAAAGTCAATGGGGAAGCCAGATTCACTTAACAACCGGGTTGCTAACTCGTCAACTGCAGTGATTCACTTAACAACTGTGGCAAAGAATGTTGTAAAATGGGACAAAACTCGCCTAACAAATGCCTCAACGACAGAAATGTTGGGCTCAATACCTGTACATATAATAAATAATTATTATTAGCAATTATATTCATTGGCTGAACTTGGGGCAGTCACCAGTGTGTCCATAAATAAGGCTTGAAGCCATGGTTCCAGGCTTTCTTTACTTACGGTTGAATGAGGCACCAGGGATATCACAAACTGAACTGAGTGACATAATAAATGAACCTGAAAAGAAGGACACCTGCAGAGGCAAAGTCAACAATTACAAAGCTCTTCATCACAGTTTAACTGCACTCTCTATTTCACAGACTGTTGAGGTTATCCCAGGTTATCCCAACCAAAAATCCATTTTCCACCTACTTCATTCCTTGTGTAAACTGGAAATTGCATTTACACACTGCATTGTTTTTCATTTTTACCATAATTTACCATTTATCCTCCATTTGTGGCATTCTTCTTGCTCAGTGAAAGAGCGGTCATCATTTCCTTTGAACAATTGCCCTGAAACCTATCCCCTAATTAAATCCAGGGATTAACTTTGTGTCCCAGTTTGGAAATGAATTTAAAGGTTTCCCCATAGGCTTGTGGGCAGTGAATGTACAATATATCCCAGTACACATCCATAAAATCTCCAATGAGCATTTGATTTTATACCAACAAATTCTAGAAGCCCATTTGATACCATTTATTTAAAGATCAAGAACCAGCGATCTTCATAAAGTTGTCCATGAAAATAGCTGTCTCTTGATTATTATTATTATTATTAATATTATTATTATTATTATTTATTAGATTTGTATGCCTCCCCTCTCTGAAGACTCGGGCTGGCTCACAACAGTAAATAAATAAATTATATCAAATAAATGATATAAAGTGAGCTTCTAGATCTTGTTGGCATATAAAAGAGAGTCTAAATTATAGAAGAGATGTAGATACTTTAAGGCATTGCAAACAAGTGCTAAATTTGCTTGTCTGTGCCCTGCAAAATAACTTTTGCCTTTGAATCTCCGATGCCTCACAGCCATCTTATTAAGCCCACCATTGTGCTCACCGTCCCTATCCTATTGTCCTCTTTTATCGTTACTTTTTATATGTTATATTTATACAAACTACTACTATCCTATACATGTTTGACAAATAAATAAATAAATAAATAAATAAAAATAAAAATAATAAATAAAATTAACACTTAAAGCATGTTTCTGTCTTCATTTGGGCTACTAGTATTGCTTTAGCAAGAGTCAGCGTGGTGCTTAGATTGTTGTTTTATTATTTGGGGGTTTTAAGATAAAAAGACCACCTCTTTCTTTTAGTTTTACCTACCACATTGGCTTGCTAAATGGATAAAAAGTCTGTGTGCATGCTTCTGTGTGAAATACATGAGGTAATGCAACAAATAAATAATCATAGGCTCCATTGTATAGACACTTTCAACCAAAGAAATATTACAGAGTGTTTTGTGATGATGTTATAACTTATTTGACTCCAAGCTAAAACTCTTCTGTTCTGAGGGACTTTAAACTGATTTTAAATTTCAGTTCTAGGCTAAGTTTCAGAATATGCCTGTATTGTTATTGTTATTGATGACTGCACGTTGAGCTGGTTCATGCGAAGGTTCGCTCACCTTTGTCGCCACTGTTAAGTCAGGAACAATGCCGACTCTGCTGTAGTTCAAGTTATTTATTTGAACAGGAACTGTAACAAGATTCAGGCACCAACCAACACTAAAACCCAACAACGGCAATGGTGTAACCATTGCCCTATTTATATTCTTCTAAAAGTGCGGGCAAACAAAGACAGCTGTTTGTTTTTGGCGGCTTCTGTCTGCTCGCCGCATAGGAACCAATCAAATTCGTTCTTTCATTTAACTGTGTAGACACAACAGTTATTGCCGTGTAAATGTTCTGGGTTTAGGTCTTTTCTATGTTGTTGAGCAGAGGTCCTCAAACATGGCCACTTGAAGACTTGTGGACTTCAACTCCCAGAATTCTGGGAATTGAAGTCCACAAGTCTTCAAGTGGCCAAGTTTGGGGCCCCCTGTTGTTGAGTGTTTGTCCTTTTTAAATGCTACCGTTTTATTGTATTCCATCTTTGGGTGTTGGCAGATAGAAAAGCATCGTTGAGCTTCCATAAATAAATTAATAACTTTTTTCTTCTTCAGCAATACTTTTACAAATGTGGGGAACCTGTAGGTGATTCTGAAGAAGCTAGAGAATTGCTGATCGATTCACCAGGAAGGAAAACTGGATCGACTGGCCCACGTTTTTTTTTCCTTTTATTGGCTATTAATCTGACATTCAATTGAAGCGTCAGCCTCTTGAGCCAAACCTGTTCTAGCACCCCACACATTCTGCTTGCCGCTCTTATTTTATAGGAAGAGAAATTATACAGTAGAAGTGGGGTACATCAGTCATTCTAGATTTTGTCGAATTTCAGCTTCCCCACCAGTATTGCTACTTTTGAGAGTTGTTCCTATTTCTTACTACAGTACTCCTATTTTTTATTACTGTCGTTAGGTTTATCCTATTCCTCTTTGAATGTTTGTGTGCATATGTGTGGACTCATCGGGGCCGTTCAGGGGTAGTTAGGACGGCAGAAAAAACAATTGCAACCAGCCTGCTTTCCACTGAGGACATTGCACAAACCAGATAGGGAGCTGAGAAAACGTCTAAAGCTCCTTCACATCCTGGACTGCTTTAACTTCTCTCCTCAGGATGCTTCTGTAGGGCACTGCATGCCCAAACAACTAGACACAAAGATAGTTCCCCCCCCTTCCCCATGGCATCACCCTGCTAAACACTTACGGTAACTCCCACACCACTATTTTATGCCTAAAGATATTTACCCACATAATAGTCTGTACTGCTATTATCCTTCTCATCTTTCTAATCTTATCTTCTCATCTTTCTCACCTTCTCATTTTTCCTACCACCTATTGGAATCTGATGATTTATCACTTCTGGTTTGTATTTTATGATTATGATTGTATCTTATGATTTATGATCTATGGCTTACCACTTCGTTGTTTGTATATGCACTGAGAACCTATGCATTGGGGACAAATTACCGTGCCAGTGTGTCCAATCACATGTGGCCAATAAAGACTGCTACTAACATGTGTTTTATAGATAATAACTGGAAGTTATTCTGGCTACCTATGGCGCTACCTGTGAATTAGGTTCATTTTCAAGAGGGAAAAAAGTGAACTTGATGGGATTTCTTTCAGTCTATAAATTTTTCAATCCTTGGATTCTTTGGATGAGCATGGATGAGGAGGAGAACATTCACTTCTAAACAGATGTTTTTGGTTTTTCACTTTCCATGAAACTACCTAGCGGATAATGTTGCTCTTCTTAACCAAGGGAGTGTAGTTGCCTCCGGGGAACGATTTACCATATATTTGCTGAGACCTTAGGATTTGAGCCAAAAAATTGCACATGCTTAATTACAGTAATACTTGGCACTGTTTGTCTTCAAACAGCCTATCTGGATGTTAATTAATAATCACAAAATCCCTGAGGAGCAGGTGAATATTTATTATTGCCACATAACAGGGATTTGGAGGAAGAGATGGAAGAAGAAACTAGATTGTTAATGATAATCACAATTAGTTTCGAGACAAAAATGCCTCTCAGATCCTTTGCCTTCCTCCTCCTCTCTTTCTCCTCTTAGTTTGCCTTGCTTTGCACTTGGCTCCTGTTCGCTACTTGTCTCATTGAAGATTCACTCTTGTGAAGGATGGAGCTGTAAATTATCTCTTGGCTTGAATTTATGGATTAATGACTTGAGTTGGAAAGGAATAAAGTCCAATTAAGTGTAGTCATTCACAGTGGTTGAGGCTCGCTGGATGTCTTTTCTCTTGCCTATAAGAAAAGCAACTAGAGGGCCAGAAGAAATGAATTGAATCTGAAGATAAATTAATTTAAAGGAAGTTCATAATTTCTTCATTTCCCTCCCAGATGCACCTTCCTACCAAATAAGGGCCCTTCTCAATGAAGTAGGATGGAGAAGAAAAATGCCAATAAATAAGGATATTTTCTTCCATTAATTTTATTGAGTTAGCATAACATTGCGGATTCTGCAATTTTATCCTGGCATTTAAATAGAAGTGTGAGGAGTCTTCTGATTTAGCTCTGCTCCATCATGCCTCATAATAGGATTAGAATTGTTTCGCCTGGAGAAAGTTCTTGCAGTTAAATGGTTTGAGACACAAGCTTCCTCTTTCTGTATTCAGGCATATTTCTGCCGTCAACTATGTTCTGGCTTGATATATTGCCTTGTGGAACAGATATCAGGTCACGCTGCATTTCAGAATATTAAAAACTGAGTTTGTGAATTTGAAGAATGGTAAAGAAGAGATGGGCTAGCCTATTCCTTTCACTGTGAAGTCTGCCTTGCTTGCTTCCTCCCTCCCTCTTTCCTTCCTTCTTCCCTTCCTCTCTCCCCCTCAGTGTGATTTCTTCAGTTTCTTCCTTCAGCTATCTCTTCAGATTACTGGGACTACAACAACATTGTCATTGTTACACTTTAAACCAGAAGTGGGAAATCTAGGACCCATCTGCAGCTCCTGAATAAAAATTGTGTGCATATTTGTATAATAGCAAAAAATATGTTATTTTTCATTTTGGCTAAGGCTGCTAGCAGTTCAGCAACAGTCTTAGGTTCCCATGCGTGCTATAAAAAACTTAACAATACGCAGGGCTCTATAAACGCCATAACATTCTATTGCATTCTGTTTTAACTGGCATAAAATGTCAATATTCCACTATAAACTTTAATGGTTTTCGTAGGTGGAAAGCTGGATATTTTAATATTTGTGCCTAAATACTGTTCTTTGGGGTTTCTTTATCATGTAAAGAGTATCCTTTAGTTGATTTTCCCTTTGATCTAGTTCAGGCCACAATAGCTTTTTTATAAAAAAAATTACCAGCCATTCAGATATTTCTGGAAAGATACTTAGTTGCAGCCTGGTTTATTGAGGCCTCTGTGTTGAGTCCAGCTGTTGTATCATTAATTGTATTTCAACTGGCTTTCATGTTGACCACAACTATACTCAATAAATACCTTTTCTTGAATGGTGCAAGCTAGATTTGTTGCAGACGGGATGCGAATCATCTTCATTTTATTACCGGGTTATGAACAGAGACTGTGTTTCTGTCATAGAGGGAGGCAATGCACATCCTTTGAGGGAAAATATACAGTGGTACCTCTACCTAAGAACGCCTTACTTATGAACTTTTCTAGGTAAGAACCGAGTGTTCAAGATTTTTTTGCCTCTTCTCAAGAGCCATTTTCTACTTACAAACCCGAGCCTCCGAAACTGTAACTGGAAAAGGCAGGGAGAAGCCTCCATGGGGCCTCTCTAGGAATCTCCTGGGAGGAAACAGGGCCAGAAAAGGCAGGGAGAAGCCTCTGTAGGGCCTCTCTAGGAATTTCCTGGGAGGAAATATGGCCTCCACCCTCCCTGTGGTTTCCCCAATTACACGCATTATTTGCTTTTGCATTGATTCCTATGGGAAAAATTGCTTCTTCTTACAAAGCTTTCTACTCCGGAACCTGGCCACTGTATTTGGAAAAATCTCAGAAAGGGCAGAAATTAGGCTTTCATGTACCAGAGTGCAGTTCACATAAGATCAATTCCTGTGTTCTATCATTTGGGCATCATTTTGGTGTTGAAAGAATAATAGAGTACAAGCCTTCATCTCAGGGAGAGATGACTGCCTACAAGATCACATCATCTGGCCATACCTTGTTGGTTTATGGAGGCTGGACTCCATAATCCAACAAGGTTGATGGGGATACTTTTAATTTCATTTCCTGTATTGAACAAGGGGTTTTTAGGTTTCTGCGAGGAAGGGAGGAAAAATACTTTCCTTTTGACAATAAAATGCCATTTTACTCCAAATCTACCTTTTATCACAAAGTTTTTATTAATATAAACTAGATGAATCAGAGGTGGAATTCAGCAGGTCCTGACCAGTCCTGGAGAACCAATAGTGGAAATGTTTGAGTAGTTTGGAGAACCGGTAAATACCACCTCTGACTGGCCCTGCCCCATTTATTCTCTGCCTCCGGAGTCCCAGCTGATCTGGAAGAAATGGAGATATTATAGTATCCTTCCCCTGCTACACCCACACAAGCCATAGAACCAGTAGTAAATGTTTTGAATCCCACCACTAATGATGAATCTCTTCGAAGATAAATAAAATGACACTATTTAAAAATACAGTGGTACCTCTACTTATGAACTTAATTCGTTCCGTGACCAGGTTCTTAAGTGGAAAAGTTTGTAAGAAGAAGCAATTTTGCCCATAGGAATAAATTTAAAAGCAAATAATGTGTGCGATTGGGGAAACCACAAGGAGGGTGGAGGCCCTGTTTCCTCCCAGGAGATTCCTAGAGAAACCCCATGGAGGCTTCTCCCCAGTATTCTTTTCTTGGCTTTCTCAGAAATGAAAAGCCTAATTATAAATATAAATTATATTTACAAAGCGAGGTAATTGTTTAGAGAATATGAATTTTTTTAAAAGAAAAGAATGTTTTTAAACAACGTTTTGCTAAGAGCTAATTTGAAGACTTAAAAAGAAAAATATTGATAAAAATATGTTTTCAATAGCAATGTCTCAAAGTTCTAAATTATTTCCTATGCGTGTTGAAGTTGTACTATATTAATATTTATGAGGAGGTCAGAATGCTCTGTTCTGATTGTTTCCAAGTTTCTATGCTGAAATATATTGTACACTTGGTTGAATTAATTTTTTTTCTGCTTGAAGTTTCAAGCTGATCTGATTCTAATTCTTTTCAATTGGATCAGCTTCCAGCATTCATTTTGTAATGCTCAAAAGTTTTATTTCATTCAGGATGCTTGTAATCAGTGTGCTGAACAGAAGTAACTATACCACGGAGGTTTCTTGGCAAAGCAGTTCATATTTATGTGAATTATTCTGGCAGAGAGAATCTATCAGCCTCTTTCTTATGAGTGACTATGAAGGCGATCCCCATTGGCTTATAATTAAAATTTCACCACTTTGCTTGGGATTATTGTATTGTTGGTTATTCTGGAAAATGTTGAGTTGGAGACAATATTTTATGTTTTATATAAAGTACAGTAGTAAAGATTATGCTGTATAATTTATGACTAACAATGATTTTGTTACTTAGTTTGGTTAATGAAATGTCTGAAAACCCCCCCACCAACCAAGGATAGACAGATGGATGGATGGAGGATGGATAGATAGAATCACTTAGCTTTGCAAGAGCAGTTAAGTCCAGTTTAGTTGCATCATCATGATTGTTACTGTCCAACACAGGCAGATGTTTTTATTGGATTTGGTATTTTTATCTGTTTTGGGGACTGTTTAGTTCCCAAAAACCTGGAATAGGCAGATGTTATTGTTTGATGGTGTTAAGAGATATTGTTAAAGGGATGTAAGCTGTTCCAAGTAAAGCTGCCTTTTATTGTTCTTTCCATCTTTTATATATTTTCGTTAACTGAAGGCGATGAACGGGCTAAATACTCCTACCTCCTATTTTCCCCACAGAATTTGTTTTCTAATTTCAGAAACTTTCAAAAGTACTCTTTTTAATTGGAAGCTGAACTATGAACTATCATGGATTGCATACATGGGTGGGTTCCACTTACCTTTGCCACTGGTTCACATGCGATGTTTCGCGTGCATGCTTTGCTTGCCCATGCGTGTCCTCTCATGCAATTTCACTTTCACACATGTTCAGAAGGTGGATCCAGCCCAAAACACAACTGAGAAGCTGATCAACTGTGCTTCAGGCAAAGAAATAAAGGTCAGTATTAACCCGGGTGTGGGATGGAGGGCTTTTTTCCAAGCAGAGAATGAGCAGGAGCCATTTAAACACAGCAAAATTTGCCAAAAATTCAGAAAAGGCACCCACAGAACCAGATCCATGATGCCAATCTTACATCAACAGCAGGTCTCTAACAGTTCAGGCGATCTGATTTGAACCAGGAGAAACCCACCCCTGATTGCATAGCTCAACTTTCTACTTTTGCCATCTATACAAGTAATAGATTATCGCAGGGACCACTTTCTGCTGCACGAATCCCAGCGACCAGTTAGGTCCCACAGAGTGGGTCTTCTCCGGGTCCCGTCAACCAAACAATGCCACTTGGTGGGACCCAGGGGAAGAGCCTTCTCTGTGGCGGCCCCGGCCCTCTGGAACCAACTCCCCCCAGAGATTAGAATTGCCCCCACCCTCCTTGCCTTTCGTAAGCTACTTAAAACCCACCTCTGCCGCCAGGCATGGGGGAATTGAGATACTCTTTCCCTCTCGGCCTTACAATTTATGCATGGTATGTTTGTATGTATGTTTGGTTTTTATAATAATGGGTTTTTAATTGTTCTTAGTATTGGATTATTATTGTATGCTGTCTTGTTATTGCTGTTAGCCACCCCGAGTCTTTGGAGAGGGGTGGCATACAAATAAAATAAAATAAAATAAAATAAATAAAATAAAATAAAATAAAATAAAATAAAATAAATAAAATAAAATAAAATAAAATAAAATAAAATAAAATAAAATAAAATAAATAAAATAAAATAAAATAAAATAAAATAAAATAAAATAAAATAAAATAAAATAAAATAAAATAAATAAAATAAAATAAAATAAAATAAAATAAAATAAAATAAAATAAAATAAAAAATAAATATTTGTCAAAAACCCAATATTTTAAATGTTACATGGTGACATTTTTTTTTTAACTACAATGCCTTCTTGGACCTTATTACAGCTAATGTTAAAGCAATTGTAGTCTAAGGTTGAAGCTGTAAGGTTAAGAGTCTCAAACCCCTTTTTCCAAGAGCCCTCAGGATTTTCATATACTGACCTTGCCTCTTGCTAGTAGCCTGTAGTTCCTAACTTCATCAAAGATAAGTAAAATGAAACTTTATTTTAAAAGATAAATGTAACACCCTTTTCTCATTTTAAAACTTAAAAAAGCAGGAATTCATTTCTGAAAAAGAGAAATTACAGCTGTCCAGACTGCAGTAAAGCAGCTGTTTAAGAGGAAAAATAGAGTGCTTCTGTCATAACCATAATTTGCTTTTTTGGCCCAGTCTTGAAAAAAATGGCAGATTGATTAGAGATTTCAAGTATAATATTATAGAGTATAAGAACATTCTGGAGAAAAATGAATCTCCTCATACGTGATCATTCTAATGGATAGAAGACTAAGATTGCTCGTTTAGTTTATGTTAAAGCATATTTTCTGTTTATGACTGAATGTGCATATATTTGAGGAAACGTCAAGATTTAGATCAAGGCCCATAGATGGATTTCTAGACCATAATTTCTTTTGCTGATTGCATCTAAGCCTTTTAAAAATATACAGATGGTGATAAATGTGAGAGGAAAGTGTATGTGAATAAACACTATTCTAAAAAACATATAATTTGATCCTCTACTTATATAACCTTATTATGGCTTATAGAGGCCAGAATTATGGTTGTGTGGTGGTCAGCATGTGAGGACTGCCTGGTTTTACAGGCTTTTATGCCAACTGAAATACTCCAGTGCAGCCTCTTCCAACTGATTTTGCTACAGAATTGGCATGTAGTAGTCACTCAAGTTGCCGTTCTGTTGTAGCATGATTGTACTTGCAGCAGTTAAATTACTATCACCCACACAAGCTCAATGGGTCACCGGTATGTATAAAGATCCTCTCACCATTTGCGGATCAGCCTTCTGCAGAAGCAGTTAGGAATGAGCATTTCAGCACAGATGGTGCAGTTTGGGAATATGGAGAAGTTTCCAACGTAGTGATTGGCAGTTGTGTGCTGCAGGATGAATGATTCAAAAACGCCTCCTAAACACATTGGCTGCACTAAGCATGTTCCATTTCAATGGATTTGTCCTACAGCATGTACACAAAATAGAGTATAGTTGAAATTTGAGCCTGGAGTCCAGTTTCTTGGTATGGTTGACTGCAAAAATTGCCTTGGTGGAAGTTAATGAATTGTAGGCTTAGATCTATCGTGGGCTTCATTTTGTCCTCAGCTCTCTTTGAGTGGGAATTGCTGCATTGCTGGACCTAGGAAACCCTATGTTAATAAAGCACGGGAAGCTTTATTAGAGAGGTAGTGATCAGAGGGAAATTTACCTTTATTCATCTTGATCAGTTAGGATCACCATTGCTTTTATTTCTAAGTACAATGGTACCTCTACCTAAGAACGCTTCTACTTAAGAATTTTGCTAGATAACAACCGGGTGTTCAAGATTTTGTTGCCTCTTCTTAAGAACCATTTTCTACTTAAGAACCCGAGCCTGGAAAAATTTCCCAGGGAAATTTGAGAGTGGCACGAAGGCCCGGCCAGTTTTCCCTCATTCCCCCTTTAATCCCAGCCATCTCAGCCTTTTCTGGGTTGCCAGAGGAGCCTTTCGGTGGCGCTTAAGGAGGCTTTGGCAGTCCAGAGTGAACAAAGCATTTTCCTTTCTCTGGGTGCTTGGAGAGGGAATAAACCTCTGCCAGCACCCACAGAAAATAAATGCTCCCTTCGCTCTGGGCAGCCCAGAGCAAATGGAATGTTTTCTTTTCTCTGGGGGCTTGGAGAGGGAATAAATCACTTCGCTGTGGTGACTCCCTCGTGCTGCCTCCCATATACCCGGCGTAAAGTTGCATCCTGGAGCATCTGGGCGTAGAAAGGCAAAAGGGGGTGCTTCACCCCGGCCGGATCAACTCGGCTTCAGCCAAACCGAGGAGTCACCACAGTGAAGAAATAGTGCTGGCTACAAAGTGAGCGAGCGAGAGGAGAGGGGAGACCTTCAGCATGGGAAGGAAGAGGAAGCAGGTAGCAGCAGCAGCCACCTTTCGGTCAAAGGAGTGGGGGGTTCCCCCCCTCTCACCCGCCTAGGTTTCCCTCTCTGGTGCATTGTATGGGAGGAAGCCTCGCACCAGGTGTATGGGAGGCATGTGCTCCTCCTCTCCGCCTCAGAGTCCCTCGTTTTTTTTAAGGCTTAAAGTTTTGCATTTTTTAAAATTCCACTCACCTCACCTCCTTCCTTTGGCAGTGACTGTCTTCCTCCTCTTCTTCTTCCTCCTCCTCCTCCCACCCAAATTCCGAACTTTTATTCCTTTCCTAATGGGTTTGAATGCATTATTTGCTTTTACATTGATTCCTAGAACAATTGCTTCTACTTACAAACTTTTCTACTTAAGAACCTGGTTACAGAACAAACTAAGTTCTTAAGTACAGGTACCACTGTACCTCTACTTCAGAACGCCTCTGTTTACGAACTTTTCTAGATAAGAACCATGTGTTCATACTTGAGCCTTCAAAACTGTAACCGGTAAAGGCAGGGAGAAGCCTCCGTGGGGCCTCTCTAAGAATCTCCTGGGAGGAAACAGGGCCGGAAAACGCAGGGAGAAACCTCTGTGGAGCCTCTCTAGTAATCTTCTGGGTGGAAACAGGGCTGGAAAAGGCGGGGAGAAGCCTCTGTGCAGCCTCTCTAGGAATCTCCTGGGAGGAAACAGGGCCTCCACCCTCCCTGTGGTTTCCCCAATCGCACACATTATTTGCTTTTACATTGATTCCTATGGGAAAAATAGCTTCTTCTTACAAACTTTTCTACTTAAGAACTTGGTCACGGAACGAATTAAGTTGTTAAGTAGAGATACCACTGTACATAGTAATCATGCATAACATTGTTCGGATATACTGAGATACGCAGCTGCTAGATAGGACTTGTCTGAATATCAGAATTTATAGTGTGGCAATTCAGGAACCAATTCAGATAAATAACAAAGACACTTTTGTAGAAAAACAGTAGTAAACAATTTTACTCTTCAGTGCAAGCAAAATATCTTCTGTCTTAGTCTCCTATTTACAGGAACAAACTTTACTTTAGCTATATGCAGTAAAGTTTACTTACATGTAGATACTAAACCAATCCAGGTTTCTCCGAATCAACACCACAGCTCTAACTCAATACTTAACTCACACTCAAGCTTCTTCAGCCAGCCAACTAACAACCACCTAAAACACCACCATACTACAAGTGCTTTACATTTTATAATGCTCTGGCCCAATCAGGTTGCAGGTTACTCCATATGATTTAGCATCCATTACTGTTTAACATGCTTACAACCTTCTTTTAACTTACATGCAGTGAAGAGCTATCAAAATTTTTACTATCACACCATGGGTGTGGCTTATGCATGACGTCCTGCATTTTCTTTCAACATCTTTCAGTGCAAATTGGGTGTTGTGGGGTGGAGCTCCATTTTCACTACCCTACTGCATTTCCCCCCATCCGGGCAGTAGCCCACCCCTGCTTATATAGCAACACAATGGAATATCACCTAGGATTGAGCTAGTCCTTGACAAACACATCCAATATGGCTGCCACCAGCCTGATTTGGAAAGACAGAAAGTGTCTCGCACAAAGATGTTTTATTCCAAGGATGGGCTACAAGAATGGTGGAAGGTCCTAAGCATAAAGCGTATCAGGAAAGACTTAATGAACTCAATCTGTATAGTCTGGTCTGGAGGACAGAAGGAAAAGGGGGACATGATCATAGTTCCCTCTAAGCTGAGCAGTGAGCAATTGCTCACTTAAAAATCATCATCAACTCAGAGTTTTACAAACCTGCCCAGAAGCCGAGAGGGAAAGAGTGAGAGGGAAGGAGAGAGAGAGGAAGAGAGAGAAACAGATAGAAAAAAGAGAGGAAGGAAAAGAGAAAAAAAAAGAATGGGAGTAAGGAAGAGAGAAAGAAAATAAAAATCTAGTTTGAAACTAGCTCAACTATTTAAGTGGCATTTTGATATTGATAGAGTTGCCCTATTATGAGCTCACTGTTATAGACACACAGTACAGTATTTTATTTTGAAATTCTCCGAGGCAAAACAGGGTGGGTTTTTTATTTGTTTGTTTGTTTGTTTGTTTGTTTGTTCGTTCGTTCGTTCGTTCATTCATTCATTCATTCATTCATTCCTTTATTTATTTATTTATTATTTCTGTGCCGCTTAGTCCCGAAGGGACTGCCGCTCAGACACTACTTTTCCACCCACCCCCCAAAAAATTAGAGGGAACACTGGACATGATTGAAACATTTAAATATGTTAAAGGGTTAAAAAAGGTTCAGGAGGGAAGTGTTTTTAATAGGAAAGTGAACACAAGAACAAGGGGACACAATCTGAAGTTAGTTGGGGGAAAGATCAAAAGCAACATGAGAAAATATTATTTTACTGAAAGAGTAGGAGATCCTTGGAACAAACTTCCAGCCGTCCGTCTGTCTGTCTGTCTGTCTGTCTGTCTGTCTGTCTGTCTGTCTGTCTGTCTGTCTGTCTGTCTATCTATCTATCTATCTATCTATCTATCTATCTATCTATCTATCTATCTATCTAACTATTTATCAGGTCAATTTGTATGACGCCCAACTACCTAAGGACTCTGGGCGGATGATGGTTCCTTTGCCTCTCATCTCAGCCAAATTGTGGCAATGCTCAGTTTTACATCTATTAAAACATCCTTTAAAATTGCTGTTGGGCAAAGGCAGCATATGTTTATGAAGGATAATACAAAATTATATATTTCAAACCACATTTGCATGCTTATTGTGGTTTCATTTGATAGATTTTTGAATAAAAACCCTGTAGCAAACTGCTTATGCGAGTTGTACGGCCCTGGAGGTATTAGACCTTCTCTTGACAAGTAATATGGATTCAGATTTAACTGGTGTTGCAGTCAAAGTGATCATGTTTAATATTTCAGTCACTTGATCTATTCTGAAGGAATGTCAGCATAAACCTGTTCTCCCACATGTCTAAAAGCCGTGCTTGAAAGAGGAGGTGAAATTGTGTTACTTGCTGGCTGCATAAGGACAGGGTTTTAGTAGGTATAGCTTTCCATCTTTAGTGCCCTGAGGCTGGGTCCGCAAATATAAAGTATTCATTTCATTCTTGTTTCCTGAAAAGCACCTGAAGGACAGGTCAAGAAACAATGGATAGAAAATAATCAAGGAGAGAACCAATCTAGAAATAAGGAGAAATTTCCTGACAATTAGAACAATTAATCAGTGGAACGACTTGCCTCCAGAAGTTGTGATGCTCCATCACTGGATGTTTTTAAAAAGAGATCGGACAACAATTTGATAGAAATGGTATAGGGCCGTGATGGTGAACCTATGGCATGCATTCCTGTCCTATTGCTTTCCTATATCTCCTATATCTTTCTTCTATTCCTATATCTCTTCTTCTATTCTTTCATTGATATGTTCTATTACTATATCTTCTTTTCTATTCTTTCTTAGATATATTTTACTATGAGTATATCCTCTATAACCTTCATCATGTATTTTACTATGTGTGTATGTATGTGTGTGTATATATATATATATATACAGCCTGATGATGGTGAATGTGATTTCGCCGAAACGTCGCATAGACATGCAAAATATTACACAGGGCAAAACCCGAACTCAGAACAATCTACACACACACACACACACACACATATATATATATATATCCTAGTCTCCCTTAATTTTCAAATTCAGCAAAAAAACATGTGACATATATGAGCCATCAAACCACACCCAGCCACCAGTATTTATAGAAGGAAGGCAGCTTAGATCTTGCTGTGTTCGCCCTAGAACAAGGACAGAAACACCAGCCTGAAGATGACGAGTGGGACCTCGTCGAAACGTCACCAGAAATTTCCAAAATCTATGAAAACATATATACAGTGATCCCTCGATTAGTGCGGGGGTTACGTTCCAAGACCTCCAGCACTAATCGATTTTCTGCGGTATAGTGGTGCAGAAGTAAAAACACCATCTGCGCATGCGCACCCTTTTTCCATGGCCGCGCATGCGCAGATGGTGGAGCCGGGGAGCGACGAAAGTGCGGAGGCTGGCAATGGTTGTTTTTAATGTTGGCCACCCACCCAGCGCCTCCAGCCTCCTCGCCGCTACCCCCCGTCCACCCGATTCGCCCCTCTCACCGGCTTTCTTGGGGCACAAGTCCTCTTGCAGCAGCTTCTCGGCGTTTAGAATGCCCGCCTACTTCCCTCCTTTCTTCCCTCCCTCCTTCCTTCCCTCCCTCCTTCCCTCCCTCCTTCCCTCCTTCCTTCCCTCCCTCCCTCCTTCCCTCCTTCCTTCCTTCCCCCCTTCCCTCCTTCCTTCCTTCCCCCCTTCCTTCCTTCCCTCCCTCCTTCCTTTCTTAAAAAGCACTTAAATAATGACAGAATAAAAACCCCCAGCCCTCACCTGCGTTTCCCTCATCTGCATCGCCTCCTTCTGTGTTTGCAAGATGGTTGTACAGTTGCTGTGCCTTTGTCCTTATGGTGTTGGTATCCAAAGCAATGCTCTTTTTGCGGCAGTCTTGTACCCACACGGACAAAGCAGCTTCCATCTTCATAAGGCGTTTGTTTCTAGGCGTCACCATTCTTTTTGTAGCCTTGTTGAATGTCATCAGAGAAGTTTGCCTTATCTTCTTTTTGTCTTTCCGAATGGATCGCACACTCGATTCGTTGATCCCATAATGCCGACCAACATCTGCATAAGAGCGTCCCTCTTTCAGCATGTCCAAAACTTCAATTTTCTCCTTAATTGTGAGTATCCTCCTGCTCTTTTTAGCGTTGCCGCCTCCGCTCCGCGTGCAACATTTAGGAGCCATCTTCCAACAAGTCTTAACAAGTTCCAACAGTTCCAACAGTTCCAAAGCTTTTTTTTGCGATTGCAAAGCTGATTGGCCGAGATTTTGGCCAATCAGCAATGGCCGACGTTAGTTTGGTGATGACGTATGACGTCATCGGGCGGGAAAAACCGTGGTGTAGAAAAAAACCCGCGGACTATTTTTAAATGTATTATTTTTTGAAAAACCGTGGTATAGCGTTTCGCACTAATCGAGACCGCACTAATCGAGGGATCACTGTATATATATATATATCCCCACTAAAACCCTCATTGTGTATTGGACAAAATAAATAAATAAATGAATAAATGCGTGGGGGAGGAAGGAAAGGGTGTGGGTACGTGCTAGCACACACACACACACCCTTTTTGGCACATGAGCCAAAAAAGGTTTGCCTTCACTGATATACGGGCTCCTGCTTGAACAGGGGATTGGACTGGAAGACCTCCAAGGTCCTTTCTAACTCGAAAAAAAGAGAATTGTTCAGTTATTAAAATGATAAGATTATAGGGTACCTGGAGGGCTAGGTTTGGAAGACAGATCAATATTCAACTGTCATTTTGTCTTGTAAAATGCCTTTTAAAAAATAAATTAGAATACTGTACTGCCAAATATTTAATGTTGATCTGGAGTTTGATCTGTAAATCTTCCAAATCTTTGGTTTATGCCTTTTCTGATCTGGTACCTTGTCTTACGAACTTTATTCGTTCCATGACGAGGTTCGTAAGAAGAAAAGTTTGTAAGATGAAACAATGTTTCCCATAGGAATCAATGTAAAAGTGAATAATGTGTGCAAGCCCATTAGAAAAATCCAAAACATTAAGCCTTTTTTAAAAATAAATTAAGCGGCGGGCAGACGAAGCTGAGGTTGAGTGGGGGAAGGGACAGCGAGAGGTGGAAAGAGGTGGCAGCCCCAATGAAGCAAGGCGAAAAGAGCCTCTCTTGAGCTCCATGAGTCTTTGCCTCCTGTTTCTGTCCACCCCACTCTGCTCATTTCCCCCACACCTTTCTCCTCTCTTGAGCTCCATGAGTCTGTGCCTCCTTGACAGCCCTGCTGCCTCGTTCTTCTTTTCCTCCCCCTTCTTTTCTCCTCATCCTTGCCCTCCTTTCTTCCTTCTCCTTCCCCCTTTTCTCCTCTTCCTTCTCCTCTTCCTCCCCCTCGTCCTCCTCCTTTCTTTCTCTTCCTTCTCCACTGGCATCCAAACAACTGCTCCCTCTTCCTGTCCCGTCCTCGTTCACTGGCGTGCAGGGCTGGGAAGGTGATTGCTCTTCCCCGGCTGTGTCTTCTGGAGCGCTGTAGGCAACGCTGGCACAGTTTGTAGAAGGAAGGAAAGAAGGGGCTTTAGGAAGGGCTGGAGGGGTTGGTTACGGGATACTTTTCCTCCTCTTCTTTCTCGTCCTCCTCCCCTTCTCCTTCTCCTGTTCCTTCTCCTGCCCCTTCCCTTCCTCCTTTCTTTCTCTTCCTCCCTCACCGGCATCCAAACGACCGCCCCCCATTGTCCTGGATCTGTCCTTTCCGCTGCCAGGATATCCCCTTTGCTTGCCTTAAATCTTGCTAATATAGTGCCTCCAAAGCCAAGGGAGAGGAAAAAATGAGACTTGGTCATGCAGTTTGGAAGGGGGGAGTTTGTCGCTAGGATTCAAAGCAGCGCCCGCAAAAATGAAGGGAATCCCAGCAAGGGGAACCTCAGGGAAATCCCAGCAAAACAAGAATGGACACTTCGGCTGGCAATGGAAGTCCGGAGGCGGGGATTCCCAGCGAGGGGAGGCTCAGGGAAATCCCAGCGCTTTGGGGCATCCCAGCGGGTTCGGAAGGTGAAAATAGTTCGGAAGAAGAGGCAAAAAAATCTTAAACACCGGGTTTGTATCACGAAACGTTCTTATGAAGATGGGTTCATAAGATGAGGTATCACTGTACAGTACTTTGCATTTTGCTGCATCCCCACTTTTGTATTTTGAAATTCTTTAATGATTGATAAGCTTTACTGGATTTATTTATTTGCAACATATCCCCTCTACGTAAGAGATATCATCATCTGTTAAGTTTTTGTGCCAAATGCAATTTAGAATATTTCAGTATTAATCTGAACAAAGTTATTCTGCATAGTTGGCAAAGAGGCTACTATTAGATTAAATTACTTCTTTTATTAGACAATTATTTTGACTTAATACACTTTGGATATGGGAATGACTTTCAAGTGGTAGGGTGGTTGTTTTTCAATGCGGCTGCTTCTTTTTTAAATCTTCTCCACACTTGATGGGATTACATTTCTGGAATTCCAAGCCAAATAGGATTTGGGAAATTCTGGGAAGTACATTCCCAAAATGTTTGGCAAACACCAAGTTGGAGAAAGCTGCTTGTGATTACATGCCTGGTTTAACACAAATAATGACCTCTTGATTATAATCTTACTGCTATCATTCTCACCCTTCCATAGTGTAAAAAAAAATTCTCTGGTTTGAATGTCCATCTGTTCCAAGTGCTTTCACATTACAGTGGAATGACAAGACTTTTTCTTATTCCAAAACTATTTCAGGTCATGAGTAGTATTTGATAACATGATAAGAATACCAGCAGGTTGTTGAAACTATGTGTGTGGTTTCCTATTTGCTGCCAAGTAGATCAAAGTTTAGCAATACCTCAAAATGCCACCAGATCTGGAAGATTAATTTAAAATCTTCATAGTTTTCACGAGATTTTGACATCTAGGTGGTCTTGCAAGATTCCAATGTATTGGGTATGTGAGGGGAACTTGAGTCAGATTGCAAAGATAAATGGGAAAAAAGCAGGTTGTTGAATCTTGAAAAGAAAAGCAGTGCTACTATCAAGTATAGTCACTAATTCAAATACATGGCATATACACGATACAGTTAAAAGCTCAAATGAATATGCCTCTCTTACTATTATTTCTTGCGCTTCTGAACTTTTGGAATCTAACGAAAAGCTATCCTGGAAAACAGATAGCATTTGGTTAGAGAGACTTGTGTGCTTTGCATTATTATTATTATTATTGTTGTCATTATTATTATTATTATTATTATTATTATTATTATTATTATTATTTATTAGATATGTATGCATATAGAATAAAGCTTGTAATTTAACTTTCTTTTTTACTTCTAAAATATTTATTCACTGTTTGAACATAAGAGCCCAGTATAGACAACACTACAAAATTCTGATTGGAAAAACCATTCATCTCTTTAGCTTCAGTTTCTCAAACTGTCAGGTATTATTACCTCCCTTGGCGCAGAGTCCATGGAAGGTGTGAAAAACGTTTTAGTTGTACATTGCTGTACATATTGGACCAAACAATACACTCTTCCTAAAATACTACTTTCAAAGTGAGTATAGTGCTGGATGAGTCACAAATGTTTCTTTTTTAATGTCTTTATTAAAAATACAATTTGTCTGTATTGTTTTATTGTTTGTTTATATTCATTTTGGTATTGGATTTTCAGGAGGGGTGTGTACATTAGTAAAGGAAGGATTATGGCAAAACATTTATGATCCCCCTGGTTTAACAAATGAAATTTGGAATAGAGATGTTTTGATGATGCTACCATATTTTTGAATGCTTTTTTTTTTTGAAATGCCAGCTGATATTTACTTTAGGGTAGGGGTGGGTAACAGGCAGGATGGCGTTTACTGGTGGAAATGAAGATGTGCACACCTCCAGCTGATTGGCGGCTGTCACTTCCTGGATTACTGGTCTCAGCTCAGCTCTCCTTTTTTTCTCTGCTGCTGCATCTGCCCTCCTTGCTGTTTTCCTGTTTCCTTCTTCCTGGCCTCGGACGAGCTTCCTTCTCTCCTGCCTGCCTCGCCTCCAGCCTCACGCGGCCAACTTCTGCCTGAGGTGCAAGCAGAAGGCATGGGTGGAAGCGGCGCTGGCAGCATTTATGCTTTCTGTTCGCCTAGCTACCCAGCCTGAGGCAGGGGGGTGACCCAGGAAGGAGAGCATGAAGCAAATTGTCACCCCAGAGAGTGACACTGGTAAGGTTGTAAGTCGAGGCCTTAATAGTTCACTTGAATGATAATGATCGTTCAAGTCACTCACACCAGATCACATGGCCGGCAATCACTCCTACCCAGTCACATGACCATTAAGCCACACCCTCAAAATAAGCCACACCCACAGTGTGGCAGTAAAAGTTTTGGCTGCCCATTATTGCTTTAGGACCGTATAATGGCCAGATGGAATTGTGGAAGGAGAGATTTTAAAGCAATCTTCAGGACTTGCATTATTATTTTGACTATCTGTTGCTTTGCTGTAAATTTTGTTTTTGATGATTAATCTTATTTTAAGATGCATTACATTTTATATCAGGGTATCCAGCAAACCTGGAAATCAGGGAATTATCAGGGAAATCAGTGATTCGGGAATTACAAGGGGATTCGTGAAAAAAATGGAATAAATCAGGGGGGAAAGACTATTAAAATATTTAAGAGTCAGGGAAAACCCATGTAAACCCCCCCCAAAACAGATCGCACTGCCTGGCAGAGTCAAGCAGACATGAGCATAACTGTGGCAACAACTTGCTTCCTCAGCTGCTGATATTTCTCAACGGCTTAGCCATTTGCTATGACATCATCTATGACCATGCCTTAACTAGATCACAAGTTACAAGGAAATGTCAGGGAAACACCAGGGAATTTCAAAATACTTTCCCCCAGGACACCCTGTTATATGTACCGGCGATTCACTGTAAAAAAAACCCCATGAGGTATATGGATACTTCTGGAAAAGGCCAGGCAAGTGAAGAATAACTTTGTTTAAAATAATGCGGCTTTTGTAGCCCTGAACCCTGTTTGCCACTTGTAATTAGCAGCAAAGCTAGATTGGGTCGCTTTTCAGAGAGTAATTAGTACATGAATTGTGTTTGACTGTTTGGCCATGCTTGGATGTTGTAATTGAGGTGTTATAGTGAACCCCTTCATTGGGGTCTGTTCGGGGTCTTACTGGTGAGACAGTAAGATATAATGAAGCTTGTCTAGACTTCAGAATGGATGGAACGCATCTGACCTTTTCCCAAGGCTCGGAAGCAAAATGGAAAAATATAAAAATGAAAGGAGGGGACCCAGACAGAGACGACAGAACACTTGAAGCAGAGAACAAACACTGCCTTTTCACAAAAATGTCAAAACAACCGCTGAAGAAATAGCATAATTGTGGAAAGGAAGGCTAAACTGACAAATTGCAACGATAAATGTTTAAAAAGGAAGGGGGGGGGGAGAAAGAGAAGAAAATTGGAACTATTTAATATAACTAATGAGATTGTCTGTCAGTCAGCTGGAGGGATCTCAAACCTTCTCCCCAGAGGCCCAATTGAAAATCATGAAGGAAGCCATGTTGAAGTAGTGGCAGTGTGAGGACAGAAAAGCTCAGAAAAACTACCTGTGGAAGAAACACAAGCTTGTTTCCTTCAGGGGAACTGGGATATTGAAAAGGAAAATAAATTCTTACTCATTCTTTACTGAAAACGTCAACCATTTAATCACTTTTTAATTTCATCCATCCGTATAATGGTTTGTTCTCCGAGCTTGTTTGGTTTCCAAACATTTTGTTACTAGCTAGGTAACATCATAAGAGGAACTTTGGTTGAAGTGTCTTGTTTCAGTTCTCTTCTGCTATTGCTTCTTCATTGCTTATTTGACCCCTATGACAATCATTAAGTGTTGTACCACATGATTCTTGACAAATGTATATTTTATTTTATGTATGCTGAGAGCATATGCACCAAGACAAATTCCTTGTGTGTCCAATCACACTTGGCCAATAAAAATTCTATTCTATTCTATTCTATTCTATTCTATTCTATGTCTTATGTGGTCAGTTTGTCACAATCAGGGGCAGATTCCTATTGCCGTCACTACCAGTACACTGTGTGGGCAGCTTTGTTTAGCTTGTGTGCATGTGCATCCCAGTGTGTTTTTGCTTATGCACATGTGCAGGAAGCAAAATCTTGCGAGGGGGCATGCATGTGCAAGATTTTGGCAATTTTCTTTCTTCCACACACGCACAGAGCCAAACAATCACCAAAATCTTGCATGCATGCGATTCCCCTTGCAAGATTTTGCATATAAATCCAATAAATTGAATTGAATTGAATTGAATTCCTGCGCATGCAAAAGCATGCTGGGATGCATGCGTGCAAGATAACTGAAGATGTGCATGCAGTGCAACAATTGCTACTGGTGTGTGGCATCCTTTACCGTACTGGTAGCAACCCGCTACTGGTCACGATGATGTTATCTAGCCTGGTGATGAAATGTTCGGAAACTAAACAACAAGCTCAGAGAATATAACTACCATCAACATCTTACAATATTTTCTATCATTTCTTGATCGAAATAATAGGTTCTCCAGCTGAATTAATGGGTTATCTGTTACTGATGCTAAATTGAAATAGCTCTTGGAATATTTCTATTTTTTACTGCACTATAAACCTCTGGAAAAGCTTTCACAATTGATAAGTTATCTGCCCTGACCATTCATATCCTCCTCTGCACTTCTACCTAGTAATTTGACATTTCTCAGAAGTAGCACAGAAGTTGTTGCTAATCATGCAGATGTGGGGTCTTGCCCTTTGTGAAGTTTCATCCAGTATGTTCCTGCCTGTTTCTCTGAATTTACTGTACTTGTCCTTACATTGGTGGAAATTAAATGAAATGCTTCCAAATGTAACAGTAACAGGAAAAGGTTCTATGTTGTGAAGCTGTTCATGTACTTTCTCTCATTAAAATGATTATAAAACAGAATCAGTGTATACAGAGAGGTGAGACTGTGAGAAGTGATGGGCCAAAGAAAAAGATTCATTCCTAGTACGGTGGTACCTCTACTTATGAACTTAATTCGTTCCGTGACCAGGTTCTTAAGTAGAAAGATTTGTAAGAAGCAATTTTTCCCATAGAAATCAATGTAAATGCAAACAATGTGTGCGATTGGGGAAACCACAGGGAGGGTGGAGGCCCTGTTTCCTCCCAGGAGATTCCTAGAGGGGCCCCATGGAGGCTTCTCCTCGCCTTTTCCAACCCTGTTTCCACCCAGGAGATTCCAAGAAAGGCCCCACAGAGGCTTCTTCCCTCCTTTTCCGGCCCTGTTTCCTCCCAGGAGATTCCTAGAGAGGCCCCACAGAGGCTTCTCTCTGCCTTTTCAGGCCCTGTTTCTCCCAGGAGATTCCTAGAGGGGCCCAACGGAGGCTTCTCCCTGCCTTTTCCGGTTACAGTTTCAAAGCCTCGGGTTTGTAAGTGGAAAATGGTTCCTGAGAAGAGGCAAAAAAAATCTTGAACACGCGGTTCTTATCTAGAAAAGTTCATAAGTAGAGGCGTTCTTAGGTAGAGATAACATTGTACTCATTTTGAGAGAATTTACAGCATTTTAGAGATATAATGACCAAATCAATTTTGTATAGCAAGCTAATGTTAAAAATAAAATTGCCACTTGCTTAAAGTGACCAGATTTTAAAATTGGTAAAGAGGGACACCTTTGACGGGGGTGGGGGTGGGTTTCGTGATTAAAAATTGGACTAAATTGTAAAAGCCTCTGTAAAAGCCGTCTGAGGCATGCAAGAGTGATTGTTGGTACAGGAATTTGATAAGTAAGTCAAATCTAGATGATCTTTGCATTTGAGTTAAATGTTAGATTTTTAAAAAAATAGAAATAGAAAATTACTACTTGGAAATCTAAAAAGAAGCATGGTAGAAGCATTCAGAAGAAACCAAAATTTAGGACTTGATACTGGGAAGTTTAAAAATTGCAGCCATAAAACCAAGGATGAATCTGGCCAATGTAGTAATAGCTTGTCTAGGATAAGATGTGGACTTGATTTGGCAGTATCAATTCAAACTGGGGATTTTTGCTTTGTATTGCAAACATTACAAACATTTCTATTTTTTTTAAAAAAGCTAAGCGGACCAATCTTACTTTATTTCTGTTGCACACTAACTCTCTTAAGGTAAGCCAACAAGTCTGCCTGGATTGCAAAAATCCACACGGCCATTGCAAAGGGCTTAACTTTCCAGCGGTCATTTGGATTTTTTGCAACCCAGATCTTGTCACTTAATTTTGCCAGAATACGCAGAACTGAAGCTTTGGTTGACTAAACTCATAGTTTCAAACTAAATTTTGCTCTCTCCCTTCTTCCTTTTCTCTCTTTCTTTCTCTCTCTCCCCCCACCTTCCCTCTTTCTCTCTTCCTTCCCCCTCCCTTTCTCTCTATTTCTCCTTCCCTCCCTTTCTTTCTCTCTCTTCCTTCCTCCCCAAAGATTTTCAAATGCCTACCTAGTGCTGCAGGCAGGTTCCTCTGGGCCTAAAACCTCGCCCATGTACAGGACTGGACTGGCTAGCAGGCTCCTCCACGGTCCTAGCTGCCACCCTTTTCCTTTTCCACAAACAAACAACCTCAGCTTCCTGGGGACTGTTACTTTTCTGTCGGAAAATTGAAAGTAGTTTCTCTCCCCCGCTGAGGAGAGAGAGAGAGCGGCTACAGGGAGAGCTTATCCCGGCACCTCCCCATCACAGACTCTGCAGGGCAGGCAGGTGTGCGCTCCAGGGGCAGGGGAGGCAAGGAGCAGCGGCAGCTGTGAAGTTGGAGACTTAGAAGGGGGCGGGAGGGAAGAGAAGAAAATCGGGACATTTTTTAAACGTCCCGGGACGTGGGACAAATTATTCAAAACCAGGACAGTCCCGCCAAAAGCAGGACATCTGGTCACTTTACACTTGTTTAATTCTTGGTAACAGACATGGGGGAACACAACCCTGAAGTCATTGGGGTAATCAGGAATCCTTAAAGACCACATGATTCATTTAACAAATTTAGTGAATTTGCCTGAAAACCCTGGCAAAATAGATGGTATAACAGGCTGCTGTTTCCTTAATAGCCACCTAGCTCAGCAATAAAAAATTATCATAAGTTGAAGACTACCTGTAACCTTAAGGCTGCCTAGGGTTTGCATAAGTATGCTACATTTGAATCCGGGATGCTTATTAGGAATCATAAGATAAGGGGAACATTTTTCCTTGTTTAGATTATATTATTATAACTTCATAATATAGTGCAGGCATGATTCACACAAAATGTGTATCTAACCCAACAATATGGCTGAATGCTGAAATTTAGCCTGTGTGGAGACTATATCATAGAGCAAATTATACACAGAGAGACTTGCCCAAGCAATTTCCAGAGCTTTTATCATCTCCAGGTGTTAAAAATAAAGAATTATGATGTCTTTATGGTAGCATTTCTGGAAATAATATTTCATTTTAAACAGTTTAGTTGCAAATACAGTGACACCTTGTCTTACAAACTTAATTGGTTCCGGGATGAGGTTCTTAAGGTGAAAAGTTTGTAAGATGAAACAATGTTTCCCATAGGAATCAATGGAAAAGCGATTAATGCGTGCAAGCGCAAAATTCACCCCTTTTGCCAGCGAAGTGCCTGTTTTTGCACTGCTGGGATTCCCCTGAGGCTCCCCTTCATGGGAAACCCCACCTCCTGACTTCTGTGTTTTTGCGATGCTGTAGGGGAATCCCAGCATCGCAAAAACGAGCGCTTCACTGGCAACAGAAGTCCGGAGATGGGTTTTCCCAATGAGGGGAGCATCAGTGAAATCGCAGCATCACAAAAACACCGAAATCCTCGAAACCCCACCTCTAGAACTCTGTGTTTTTGCGATGCTGCGATTTCACTGAGGCTCCCCTCGCTGGGAAACCCCACCTCCGGACTTCCGTTGCCAGCGAATCGCCCATTTTTGCACTGCTGGGATTCCCCTGCAGCATCACAAAAACATGGAAGTCCAGAGGTGGGGTTTCCCATGGAGGGGAACCTCAGGGGAATCCCAGCAGCTGGCAGTGGAAATTTGGAGGCGGGGCATCCCAGCGGCGACGGCTTGGGTTTGTAAGGTGAAAATAGTTTGTAAGAAGAGGCAAAAAAATCTTAAACCCCGGGTTTGTATCTCGAAAAGTTTGTATGACGAGGGGTTTGTAAGACGAGGTATCACTGTATTTAAGATAAATTTGAATGCTGACTGGAAACATGGTTGGGAATCTGGAAGAAAATGCGAATTAATTTTACAAGGGGAGAAGTATCCACTATTTATGGTTTTAAATTTGTTATTTGTGAATAATATAACTGATGGAAAGGTCATAAAGGGGGAAAAAACATAGCTTTCTACTACCAGATTTGTGGACTCAGTGTCCCCTTTTATCAGTTTTTAAAGGCTGATGCTTTGTAAAAGATTGTGTGAAAAGTTATGCAGAGGGGAAAAAAAACAATCCAGAACTTTAGGTTACACAAAACATTTTTATTTTTGTTTTTTAAAAGTTTGCTTGAATGAATTGTTCAAAGGATTTGTTTTCCAATCCATATAGGTGCAGACCTTTTGAAAATACATTTGTAAAAAAAATTTATAATGTAGCACCCTCCACGTGAAATTAAATGAAACTGAAAATAACGATGAAACTCAGTCCTTATTTTCATTTATTTTTGAAAAAGATTTTACTTAATTGCAACAATTTTTCAGGATTTTGTAAGGAGTTACTTGAAATATTCTTTAATCTGAGTGCCCTGGTGCTTGGTTGTGACTGAGCATTATAAAGATGACCCTGTGTGAGTTTTCGGCTTGCGCGCTCCTTGTCCTGTAGTAAACTGCCATGACTTTTGGAAGTCTTCTGTCTTGAATGATTGATTTGATTTTGATTTGATTGATTTGATTGGATTTGTATGCCGCCCCTCTCTGTAGAGTCGGGGCGGCTAACAACAGTAGTAAACAGCATATGACAATGAGCTAAGCATATGAGTTTGGATCCCCAAAATACCTTCTTCAGAAAAGAAGGTTGTTGGTTTTAGTTACTCACAGTTAAATTCAAACTGATTTCGAACTTATGTTGTTTATGATGTTAACTTGTTTTAAACTAGATTCAAATGTAACTAGCGGGTTTTTTTTAAAGAAGTTTCAAACTTTTTTTCAAGGACAGAGTTTTATTCGCATAATGTTACACCATGTTTTTTTAAAGTTTATTTACATACCCACACAGATAAAATATTATTTTTTAAAATGCAGTAATATCCAACATGCAACAATTACTATTAATTTTTTTTTGAAGAAGGCAGTAGTGGGATTAAAAAAAATATCACTGGTTTTGTGGGCATGGCATGTCTTGGTGACATGTCTTGGTGAGTGTAGCAGGGGAAGGATATTGTAAAATCCTCATTCCCACCGCACTCCAGGGGAAGGATACTGTAAAATCTCCATTTCCTCCCAATCAGATGGGATTCTGGAGGCAGGGAACAAATGGGTTCGGGGTCAGGCAGATGTGGTATTTATTGATTCTCTGAACTACTCAAAATTTCTGCTACCAGTTCTCTAGAACTGGTCAGAACCTTCTGACACCCATCTCTGAAGCATAAATGTTCCATCAGTAAATCGATGAATTTCAATCCTGACTTTTTAGGGAAAGGACAGTTTTGGAGGATGAGAACAAGTCTTCCGTCGTTTTTACACCTTTTATGTTCGAACTTGAAGCTACTTTTTTCCTCCTTCCTTACTAGGATCTGAAAAGCAGGTTAATCAACAAAAGAACACTTCCATCAGAGTGGAATTACATGTTTTTCTGGATCTGCCAGTATCATCACTCAGCAATTCTAGAAAATCCAAGAAATGTTCATTAAACAGCTAAAGATGAAAAGAATAAACCGTAATAATCTTTGGCACAAGAATTTTTATTTATTAAATTTCTTCCCTGCCTTTCTGTTTTTGTAAATATTCATGGAGACTTGCCGATTTGGATTTCTGCATATTTCATAACCATGAAAACAAATCAAAACAAAAATTAAAAACAAAAGCAAATATTAAGATCAGCATCATTAACATAATAACTGATAACATTTGGCTATCAGCAGATAACTAATTTTAAGCAATTAGATTAATTAAATATATACAGTATTATGCTAATAGTACTTTCAGTATACAGTGGTACCTCTACCTAAGAACGCCTCTACTTAAGAACTTTTCTAGATAAGAACTGGGTGTTCAAGATTTTTTTGCCTCTTCTCAAGAACCATGTTCTACTTAAGAACCTGAGCCCGGAAAAATTTCCAAGGAAATTTGAGAGCGGCACAAAGGCCCGGCCAGTTTCCTGCCATTTCCCCTTTAATCCCAGCCATCTCATGCTTTTCTGAGCTGCCAGAGGAGCCTTTTGGTGGTGCTTAAGGAAGCTTTGGCAGTCCAGAGCGAACGAAGCATTTTCCTTTCTCTGGGCGCTTGGAGAGGGAATAAACTTCTGCCAGCAACCAGAGAAAAGAAACGCTCCCTTCGCTCTGGGCAGCCCAGAGCGAACGGAGCGTTTTCCTTTCTCTGGGGGCTTGGAGAGGGAATAAACCACTACGCTGTGGTGCCTTGCACTGCCTCCCATACACCTGGCATGAGGTTGCCTCCCGGAGCATCTGGGTGTGGAAAGGCAAAAGTGGGCGCTTCGTCTTGGCCGGATCAATTTGGATTAGGCCAAACCGAGGAGTCACCACAGCAAAGGAATGGTGCTGGTGACAAAGCAAGCAAGCAAGAGGAGAGGGGAGCCCTTCAGTATGGGAAGGAAGGAGAAGCAGGTAGCAGAGCAGCTGCTTTTAGTCAAAAGAGGTTCCTCCCTCTTGGCCACCTGGGTTTCTCTCTCTGGCGCAGTGTACGGGAGGCAGCCTCGCGCCGGGTGTATGGGAGGCACGTGCTCCTCCTTGCAACTTCAGAGTTCCTCTCTTTTTTAAAGCCTTAAAGTTTTGGATTTTTTTTGATTCCCCTCACCTCACCAGTAGTGGCTGTCCTCCTCCTCTTCTTCCTCCTCCTCCTCCCACCCAAATTCCGAGCTTTTATTTCTTTCCTAATGGGTTTGCACACATTATTTGCTTTTACATTGATTCCTATGGGAAAAATTTCTTCTACTTACAAACTTTTCTACTTAAGAACCTGGTCATGGAATAAATTAAGTTCTCAAGTAGAGATACCACTGTATTTAATTACTTTCCTGTATTGAGCTTATAAAAAGAAATATTTCTCCGAAAAAGTCTTCCCATTCTCCCCTTACAATGACATTCACTTTCCTTTCTGAAAACAATAACAACAATGCCACTAGCAACACATGTTCTTTCATAGTGAATGAATTGGATTAAAAATGCATGTTGGCAAAATCTAATCAACAGATTTATATAGCGTAGGAAAGAACTAAGGGTAAAACTTAAAATTTGGTAAGACTCGAAAGCAGCAGACTTACATTTGCTAACTTTATAAATTATGTTATGCAAATTGTTTGTCATGAATAACAGAATGCATGAAATCACCAAATAACAGACTATCAAGACATAGAAAGAGCTGGTGTAGCTCGTGGACTTCATAAATATTTTACAAAGAAAGAGAAGAATTCAAAATTATAAGACAAAGTTTGTTAAGATATGGAATATTTTTTTAAAACAAGAATAAGCCTGTTCTGCCATCACATGCTTTCTCTTTCAGAGATAAATAAGGAAAAATTAATCAAAAATTCTGATAAGTTTTATCTAGCCTCAGAAAATAGACAAAAAACATATCCAGAACTATTCAGCGAAGATAAAAATTCACTGTGAGTGATGCATTTATAAATGGCAGGACAGATAAAAAGTAATCTTAAGAAAGAATAAGGAACGTTTAAGAAGATGATTGAAACAGTTATTTATTTACATTTATTTACTCAAAATCAAGATTACATTTATGTATATAATAATAGCTACTGAAATATAACACAGAAAGATAAGATAGCGTGGATGGGAAACTTCCATCACAGTGTAAACGGGGGGAGTGAAGGAGCTCGCAGAAAAAAGAAATCAATAAAATGTATTCCAAACTCGGAAGGGGCGGCATACAAATCCAATAAATGAATGAATGAATGAATGAATGAATGAATGAATGAATGAAAGGTGAAATTGTTTTAAAATGTTCTAAAGATGGTACATAACCCTACTAGAGGTTGCCAAGATAGACAAAATGTGCTTTACAATAGTAAATATTGAAAATAAGAAATATTCTGCCACATGTGGTGATCTTGTAAAAACTACATGAAAAATATCACTTTGTTAAGATGCATGTTGAGAAGCAGCTCAAATTTGGCTAAAAATTTTTTTGGGGGGAAACACTCCTTTTCTAATGATACTGTACAAGATTGCAAGGCTAACATTGGAGATACACAGAAGTCACAAAATTGACAATACAGTGGAACCCCGACATAAGAGCTGCTCTACTTAAGAGCAACTCGAGATAAGAGCTGGGAGGGGAGAGATATTTTTGTTCTACTTACAAGCCCAAATTCGAGATACAAGCGCCAAGGAGCTGTCTCCTGAAGCCAAACGCTAACTTCCGCGTTCGGCTTCAGGAGACAGCTGCGAAGCGGCGCGCGTGTTTTAAAAGGTTGCAGCCGGCCTGGGGGGCTCGGGGGGGTGCTTGCAGCTTTCTTTCTTGCTCTTTTTCTTTCTCTCTTTTACCTTCCCTTCCTCTATTTCTTCTTTTCTTTCTCCTTCCCACCTTCTTCCCTCCCTCCCTCCCTTCACTCATTCCTCTCTTACTCTCCCCTTTCATAAGTTTCCTTCCTTCCTTCCTCTGCTCCTGTCCCTTCCCTCTTTCCTTCCTTCCTTCCCACCCTCCGTCCATTCATTCACCCATTCCTCTCTTGATCGCTTAAAGCCGGTCCCTGGTGCAAAAAGGGTTGGGGACCTCTGTCCTACAGGATTGGGTGGCAGAGAAGTTGAACATATGTAAATTTAAAAGTTTAAGAAAGTTTACAAGTTAAGTGAAAGAAACTTCATTATTCATTTATATGTACATGTACATTTCTTCATTAAAAACATGTCTTTCTGCATAATTTAGACTAACTTTGTGAGTTTTTTGAGGGCTGGAACCAATTAAAATTATTTACATTAATTCCTATGGGGAAAAGTCGTTCGAGATAAGAGCTGCTCGACTTAAGAGCCCAGGTCCGGAACGAATTAAACTCGTATCTCGAGGTACCACTGTATATAGTATATGTTAGTATGTCTCGGTGCAGCTAGGCTGCGAGACTTTCGACATAAGATAAGAGTGTGGATGTGTGATACAGCCAGTAATGACACAGACTTAGTATGCTAAACAGGTATTATTTACATAGACAGTATACATATTTACAAGCACAAAGCAGAAATAAACAACAAACTGCACATAGCAGCACGAAGAAGAATATACTCCCCCCTCAAGGTAAAGGCAAAGAATGAATGAGCTCTCAAGCATCATCGGGAGAGAGGGCTGGCGCCCTCTTATGGTGAACCAGCCAAAGTACTTTAAAGGTATAGTGCATCTATAAAGGTACAAACTACAGTTGGTAGTTTACATACATGGCAACCCCAAATTCTGGTGAGTACCATGTACTAACAGTATATCATAATAGAAGTTTATTAAATTTAAGACTAGTTCCTTGTTGTTACACAGCAAGAAAAAAAATCAGTCATCTGGGATATGGTTTCTGGAAAAAGAGTTATGAGACCAATTAAATATAATGGATCAAATTCCTTAACTAGATACTAGCCATAATTTTCAACACTTGATGAAAAGTGCAGATATTGTGGTTAGTGGTTGGGAAATAATAGCAATAGCACTAGACCAGTGGTTCTTAACCTGGGGGGTCAGGACTCCTTTGGGGATTGAACAACCTTTTTACACAGGTTGCCTAAGACCATGGGAAAAGCCAAATTTCCCATGGTATTAGGAACTAAAACATCTATTCTGGCTCCTTGGAACATATTTTTATAATCTGACCTTCCTGCCAATCAGCTTAAAGCTCTGTTGAGAGAATTGGCACTAGACTTATGGTTGGGGGTCACCGCAACATAAGGAACTGTATTAAGCAGTCGAGGCATTAGAAATGTTGAGAACCACTGGCCTAGACTTATATACCACTTCACAGTGCTTTACATCCCTCTCTAAGTGGTTTACAGAATCAGCATATTGCCCCCAACAATCTGGCTCCTCATTTTATTGACCTCGGAAGACCTGGAAGGCTGAGTCAACCTTGAGCACTCAAACCATTATGCCACCTTGGAGGATAAGGAGAAAATATGTCACCAATGGGTTTTTGTAATATTTTTTTTATTCATGCTTTATTATTATTTTTTCTTTTCCACTTTGGTTTTCATATCTTTATTCTTATATTTGTGTATTTTTCTTCAACACTTGCTAAATAATAGTGAAATGGAACTTTAAAAATTGGTGTTTCAGAGGTGAGATGCATTATTGCAAGGTTTCCTGTCATTATTACTTGGTACCCAACAGATAAGGCAGAGGTGGGCAGTTAAGTTTCTCAAGAGAAATATGTCATTGTTGTGGAGGGCTGTGAAGATGTGTAGGCACGCATGCACAACTGTAAATTGAAATATGTATATATAGCATTCGCTTTCAAAATAAAAGCAGTGCAGTTATATCAGATAAGTCATATTACTCCCCGTATGGGTGCATTGTTACTTGCATGACATTTTAATTCAGTCATCCTCTCTGCCTCAAGCTGCAAGGGACCGTGATCAGGATCCTCAGCCATTATGGAGAAAAGACACTTAATCCTTACCACCTTCCTTCTTCATCTTGGCACAGAGATAGACTCCAGTGTATGTGACGTCTACCTGTCCTAGGACCACAAGGACAGCATATGAGCCCCAGTGGGCCAGTTCTCATCCCTACAGTTGGTCCCTCTGGCTCTCCTGTCACAGCTGCTTGGGATAATGATGTCTTGCATCACAATTGTACCTTGGACACATCTGCATGCCAGGACTTTTCAATGATTTCTGCTACCACACCAGAGAACCAGCAGCAGCAACTCCAAGATCAGAGTAAGAGTTTTGCTGAAGGCCCTTTGCTACTTCCACTAATGGACATCTGTGGCCACAAAGAAGGGATCCGTTTTCAAGGAACCCCAACACATAACTATAACATCAGATGCCAGCCTATTTGGCTGGGGCACCCATCTTTCTCAGGTGTCCCAGGGTCTCTGGCAGAACTTACAAACAATATAAACTGGCTGGTGCTCTGGAGGGTCCACCTAGCTCTCCATCACTTCTGGAACACTGTGGCAGACCACCATGTTTTCATTTTAACAGACAATGTGGCCACCAAAGCGCACATAAATTGTGACGGTGGTACTTGCTCCAGATCCCTCATAAATGAGGCAGAGAAGCATATGCTCTCCCATCAGAGAAGAGCACATATAAGGAGACATCAAGAGGATTGGCTGAACAGGAGGACCATAGCCCACTCCAACATGTTGAGGATAATCAGTCTTCGGTTCTTGACCCTTAGGGTTGCTTTCCTCATAGCCATTACTTCAGCCAGGAGACTATCTGAGTTGGTAGCACTATCTATGTGAAGGGATCTTTGCATTTTCCATTCAGACACAGTTGTTCTGTGATTGGGTCCCTTCTTTCTGCCCAAGGTGAACTCCTGGTTCTATGAGGCTCAGGAGATTATTTTGCCTGATTTCTGTCCAAAAGCTAATCATCCATTGAAAGAAAGATGGCACACCTTGAACATCAGGAGGGGCCTCTGAAGCTACATTAAAAGAACAACGTCCTTCGGAAAATCAGAATCTCTTTTGTCTCATTCCATCCTTCCTCCATGGTAAGCTGATGGTTAAAGGCATGTATTGCAACGGCCTGTGAACTTAAGGCCAGGCATTTACCTGGACGGGTATTAGTTCACTCTACCAGAAGTGCAGCAATGACAGCTGCTTGGGCTAAGCAGACATCCATTGTAGACATATGCAAGGTGGCTACTTGGTCAACTTTATCGCCATTTATCCGCCACTATAAACTTTGACAGTTATGCCTTGGCTGAGATGTCCTTCAGGCGGAGAGTGCTTCAGAGGGTACACTCCACCCTGGAGACCCGGGATTAGTCTGATTCCTATCCACAGAACCTTACTCTTGGTTATCTCCCACACTTGGATTCTCCAAGAAGCGCACTGGAGAATGGATGTTGGTCTTACCTTTCTCGGTGCAGTGTGGGAGAATCTAAACCCACCCTGTCAGCGGCCTAGTCCAGAGGTGGTTTTCTGCAGCACTGTACTAGATCCAATGCTTTCATTGAAAAACGAGCTAAGCCAAGCAGAGGAGGCATGGCCAAAGAAAAAAAACTACACTCGGTCTCTGACAAATAGGAGTCAACCTATGCTTGGATTCTCCCGCAGTGCACTGAGAAAAGACGATCAGGTAAGACCAATGCCCGTTTCCCCATTTTTTATTAAATGTATATTTGAGTATTATGAGAAGGGAGAATGAATGTAAAATATTTTGACTGTTTTTATTGTGCAAAATAACCTTCATCTCCAATTATGTTTTGAAACCATATATTAAAGTCTTCCTGGTGCATAAATTCACAACTCAGGATATCTGAAAGCTCTTTTCTCATTACAAGCAAAGGCAGGAGCTACAAGCTGACCTCGTATATTAAGGGATAGTGACTTTGGGAATGTTGGTGATTCTCTGTTTCAAAATACACTCCCAACTTGAAGCAAAGAAACTATAAAAAAATAAAATCAGAATGGAATTTATGCAAAGAAAATAAAGTGCTGTATTTTAGGAGGCGAGAAAAGAAAGAATTTAACTTTGGAAGGGGGATAAGCATACATTTTAAAAGTTGCTTGAATGAAGCAATAGGTGCATAAAGCATAAATCACAGCATATGATAGCTCCAGTAGCTAAGATTAGGTCTAGTTAATTAGGTCTAGTTAATACTTACACGGGAAAGTTCCCACTTCCCAGGCACTGGGCTATAAACTAGATTGGGAAATTGAAAAAAAAATCCAGATGAAAACAGTGGCAAATGAGTTGTGCATCTTGTGCATCTCAGCATAAAATCTAGTAAAATAATTTAAAGATTTGGCAAATGATACTCAATTCCCTTTTTCATTTACTAATTACAGATAAGCTGTGGAACCTCTGAATTAGTGTTTACAGACTGTTTGGTGATGGCTGAGTTGAAATTTAATCAAAACAAGTTTCAGTTCTTTGAGGAGAAATAAAATTTACTTTTTGAATGTTTGGCAGGTGGTCCAAAAATTGGGTTAAGTATTTTTCATAGTAGTCCAGATATGACTCAAAAACATTGGGACTATAGACTGTTTCCTATGCTGTTTTCTAAGGTTTTAGTCCTGGTAAATTTTAGATAATAAATGTTTATTTTTTAAAAATTCTAAAGCATGATACAGGATAAGGCCCTTCATGATATCAGACCAGAATACCTTCGGGACCGCCTTCTGCCGCATGAATCCCAACGACCGATTAGGTCCCACAGAGTTGGCCTTCTCCGGGTCCCGTCGACAAAACAATGCCGTCTGGCGGGACCCAGGGGAAGAGCCTTCTCTGTGGTGGCCCCAACCCTCTGGAATCAACTCCCCCCGGAGATTAGGACTGCCCCCACCCTCCTTGCCTTTCGCAAACTCCTAAAAGCCCACCTCTGCCACCAGGCATGGGGAAATTGATTCCCCTCGGCCATCCCATTTTGTGTATGGTTTGTTTGGGTTGTATGATTGTTTTTAAATTAAGGGTTTTAACTGTTCTGTTTTTAATCATCGGATTTGTATTGTGTATTGTTGTTGTTAGCCGCTCCGAGTCTTTGGAGAGGGGCGGCATACAAATCTAATAAATAATAATAATAATAATAATAATAATAATAATAATAATAATAATAAAAAAAAAAAGATATTTCAGAGTGTCAGCCATATTTTGGAGTCTTCCTTGATTAAGAGTTGACATCCAAAGTAGATTGAAAAAGACAGATTTGGAAATAATGTAGCTGCTTTGTTTTTTGGGGAATTCTTTCAAGCAGGGGGTTGGACCTGATGACCCTGGAGGTCCCTTCCAACTGTATGATTCTATGATTCTATGATCACTTCTTTAACCGAGAAAGCCCAAATTACGATTGCAGCACAGTTGTTTTTAAACAGCTCACTTTGGCCTTCCACCCAATATGGAGCATTGGGTTCTGCTGTCCACACAATATATCTAAGGTGGCAGTATAATGCCTTTTGAAAAAGTTACTGGAACATGGGTTGCGACACATGTATTGCAACAACTAAATGGCTTGCCCTTGGGTCCCCTGACTCAATTTGAAAAGCCAGTTTTTAATAGAAAAAAGTAATTATTTTAAACCCACTTTCTTGAGAGAAAACTTCTACCTGTTTCAGTCTCCATTTGTGAGAGCAGGCTGGTTTGATTTGACAGAAGGCCTGAAGAACAGATGTAGTAGCTGTACTGAAAGTGATAGAACCTTATAAAAATTTGGGCATACAGTATGAGGAAAAAATGAATTGAGTAACAATTGGAAGTATGTATTAGAGCAATCTCAAAGGGTTGAAGGAGAAAAATACAGTGGTACCTCTACTTAACTTAATTAGTTCTGTGACCAGGTTCTTAAGTAGAAAGGTTTGTAAAAAGAAGCAGTTTTTTCCATAGGAATCAATGTAAAAGCAAATAATGTGTGTGATTGGGGAAACCACAGGGAGGGCGGAGGCCCTGTTTTCTCCCAGGAGATTCCTAGAGAGGCCACACGGAGGCTTCTCCCTGCCTTTTCCGGTTACAGTTTCGGAGGCTCTGGTTTGTAAGTGGAAAATGGTTCTTGAGAAGAGGCAAAAATATCTTGAACACCTGGTTCTTATCTAGAAAAGTTCGTAAATAGTAGAGACATTCTTAGATAGAGGTACCACTGTACAATGGAAAAGATCAAGAGTAGGGAAAAAAGTAAGAACACAGCACACTGAATATTATAGATGGGAAACTAGCATAATAAACATTTGAGTTCTAAAGAGTTGACTCTCCCTTCAGTCTTGATGGTTTACTGGGTTTCTTTTAAAATCCAGTGTGAATTGATATTCATGGTGGACTTCATTCAGGACTCGAAATTAGACAATTTACAACTATGTCACCTCCAAACTGTTCTAACCATAATTCACAAAATTATATAACAAAATGTCCTTTCTGTTAATGACTCCTTCAACATCAACCACAGTATCACACGAGCACATAATAGATTCAAACTACATTTAAACACTCTAAACTAGACTGCAAAAAATACGACTTCAGCAAGAGAGTGATCATAGCCTGGAATTCACTACCTGACTCTGTTGTTTCTTCCCCCAACCCGATTATCTTCAATCTTAGATTGTCTACAGTTGACTTCTCCCCTTTTCTAAGAGGTCTGTAAGGGGTGTGCATAGTGCATCATTGTGCCGTCCACCCCTGTCCTACTGTCCTATTGTCTTTTTTTTAATCAATACTTTCTATGTTATGTTTATATAAACTACTATCCTATACTTGATTGACAAATAAATAAAATAAATAAAAAAATAAATTTAACATGGTGGATTTCATTCAGGAGTTCTCATCAAATTTTTGATTCTGTCACCTCTCTAGTGACTCAGTTATAGTTTAATAATCAATATACTTCTGATAGTTTGGGTTTTTTAGGTCTTTCATCCTATTTTTAGGTCTTTCATTCTCTTGAAAAGAAACCATGCACCTGGTGGTGCCAAAGGTGCATTTTCAATATTTCAACCATTCCGCACCATCCAGTCAGAGCTGAAGAAGTTTCTTGCATGTGAAGTGAAATCTTCAAAGAAAAACCACAAAGTCCAGTTGAAAAAGCACCTGGATCACTGAGAATCTCCATAGACATGCACTTGGTGACCACTAGTGATGGGCAAAAACAACGGTGTTCGGGTTCGGCAAGTTTGGATGAACTTTACGCATAATTCAGCCGAACCCGAACCGAACTCGAACTCTGAACGCTGACGTCAAAGCTCCACCCCTGGAATTCCATCGTTTTTTAATTTTATGGATTTTTATTTTTTATTTATTTTTATTTTTATGAAAAAGGACGCCGCAGCGGTGCTGCAAGCAAAAGGAGGTCCTTTAACGTAAAAATAAACATGTTTATTTTTACGTGAAAGACTGCCCTTTGCTTGCAGCACTGCTGCGGCATCCTTTCATGTAAAAATAAACATTTTTATTTTTTACAAAAAGACGCCGCAGCGGCGCTGCAAGCAAAGGGCGGTCCTTTGCTTGCAGCACCGCTGCGGCGTCCTTTTTTGTAAAAATAAAAATAAATAAAAATTAAAAATCCATAAAACATGTTTATTTTTACGAGGTGGTCCCCGCCGGGGCTTAGACGTCACAGAGACATCACTTCCTGGCCAGCCGAGGCGACCGAACGCGACCCCGAACTTTGTCCGAAGTTTCAAAAAATTTCGGTTTCGTGTTCAGCATACCGAACATTGCAAAATTTGGTACGGACCCAAATTGTGCGAGTTCGGTTCGCCCTTCACTAGTGACCACATATGACCAGAATAAAATGTAGTTATCATAAGGAATAAGGGCTGGCATCTCCTACCTTTCTATTTTATTCCTCCCCACCTGTTCTTGCTTTGTTGACTTCATAAAAGGAACTATTTTGCACATACCAGTTTCAAATAGCTAAGTATGTCAATGTGTCTTCACTATGATAGCAGCTGTGGATTAAGCCCAGATGGCTTGACTTTCTAGGCTGTGGGAGTTGGTGGTAGCATTCATGCAATTTGTTCTAAAAGATTTGCCCTGTGGCAATGTTAGTATACTCACTTGTTCTCTTTTCTCTCTTGAGATCCTTCTGCTTGGTCTTTTGATCTGCCTTTTAATGCAGGTTTCTGGCTTTTTGTACTTGGAGCTTTTACAATACAACTGTCAGTAGAGGCTTGGCAGCTTGGTTGCTAATTAGAGCTACTTCTGTGATTTACTTTGAGCTTTTATAAGTGTAGAGTCATCAATTCAGTGGATTAGACAAGAAGTCAGAAATGGGGTTGATTCACAAGATTGTAGCACATTTTCCTAGAGCAGTGATGGCAGGTGCCAAAAGGGTGCACGCGATAACACATGTGTGTATGCCCACATCCATAATGCAGTGCCCTTCCCACCATGCACGCATGCACAACCCTCACTGAAACCTCCGGACTTCCGGTAGACCCATTGGGCTTCAGGGAAGCCTGGGGAAGGCAAAAAATGCCCCAACAACCCAACCAGAAGTTTATTTTCGAACTTCCCACTGGGCCTCTTGCATCCATTTTTTGCCATCCAGAAGCTCCGGATGCTTTTCTGAAGTTTGGGGAGGGTGAAAACAGTCTGCCCCCACCCTCCAGAACGTTAAAAATCAGCTGGTCAGCACGCACATGCTGACATAGGGCAACTCCTCACATACCCTCAGATATGAATCCACATGGCATCTGTGCCATAGGCTCTGGAGTATCTATTTATAGAAAGCATGTGTCGGGACCATATTTGCACCTTTTATATGTTTATCAACTGTTCAAAGTTACATCATCATTTCAAATTGGTCTTTGCACATATGACTATTGCAGCATACTCATGCACACATGATCAAAATTTGGGCCCTTAGCAACCACCATGTATTTATGATGCAGGATTATGTGCAACCTTCCCAGCTGGCTTCTGATAAGCAAAAGTGAATGAATTCGTTTAACAACCATATGTTTTACTTAACAGCTGCAGAGATTCAAGCATGGCAAAAAAAAAGTTGTAAAATTCGGTGCGATTCAGTTAACAGCCAGGTTGCTAAGCAATGGAAATTCTGGTCCTAATTGGGATCATAAGTTGAGGATTACCTGTATTGTATCCCTGGATCAGGGGTAGGCAAAGTTGGCTCTTCTATGATTTGTGGACTTCAACTCCCAGAATTCCTGAGCCAGTCATGCTAGCTCAGGTATTCTGGGAGTTGAAGTTCACGTGTCATAAAAGAGCCAACTTTGCCTATCACTGCCCTGGACCAAAGTATAACCATATCTAGAACTTGTTGACCTGTTCTTGTGACGCTGGTGATGCTGTCAGCCTCTTCCTCACAAAAGACTTTTGGCCCTGATCCAGTGCTCTTTGAAGACTTGGCCCTTCAGAAAGATCTTAGATGTTTCTGGGATCAGTTTCTGAGATCTTGTACTTTGGTTTTGCATCTTTTTTTTTAGCATGCTAATTGAGGTGGGAACATAATTATGGCAGAATTAATAACAGGTAATTTAATAATGTCCTCCTTAAATTTAATATGCAGTGGTTCTTAGACAAAGTAAGAAATTGCCTCAGGGAAAAAATGTCTGAAAAATATCTGTGTTATTAGAGCAACACCATTTGTGGGATAATAAATAGCTTGCTCTGAGAATTGTGTGACTGCCTCACACATTACTTCATTCTCTTTAGATATAAAAATGTGCAGGGCTGGAGAAGGATGGGAATGGTGGAGAAATTCCATTATCAGCTTGATTGTAATTTAGAGCACTCATTTTTACAGCCTAGATATTGTAGTGGCTTACAAGTGATAACATCCCATCTGATTAGAATTTAAGGGCAAATTGAAAGTACTAAACAACCACTTCTATCCTATCATTAAGCATTTAACCAAAATACCATTGGGAAAAAAATGTGCCAACTGCAGAAAATCAAGTCATGAAACCTAAAATGCACAACATTTTGAGAGTCGGTTAATTAGTGGGTGGCACATTTTTCATGCTATTTTTGTTTATAATTTGAGGTGGTCTTATCTGCGGACAGGCTTGTATGCATGTATATGTGGTACTCTTACTGAATATAACTTTGATGTGCTAAACTGGAGTGTTTAAAGTAAAAGAAATCACCCTTTTTGTGGCTAAGACTACTTCCACAGTTTATGAGAGCACTAAATCTTCCTCTTCTTCGACTTGCATTGCCAACCAACCACTAATCTCTTTGGATTAAAAACAACTCAGACAAGCAAAATTGCCAGCAGTTTTAGAACAATCCCCCACAGTGGACTGCAGAATTCTAACTAATGAATAAAAGATTGGATATAATTGGCCGGCGGTGTGAACATACATGTCTGACACATGGATTTTTGACTTCAATTGGAAGGGCTCATTACGGCTTTTATGATGTGTGGATTTTGAAACGCAGCAAAAAGAATAGAGATGGCAATACTAGCCAAAGCTGTAGCCTTGCTGTGCGGAAAAAAAAAAGAATGTGTCACTTCAGTTGAAGTTGAGTTAAGCTTCCCATTCATGTTACATTGGGGAATGTTTCAAACGGGAGGATTAGATGCACATGAATAATAAACAGGGAAAACTGTACGTTGCAGGCACATGTGAGCGCACCGGGAACTTATTACCATTGTCTACCTTTGGTGAATTTCCATGGTACAAGCTTGTCCTGTCGAATCATTGTGGAGGGATAATATATATAATATGTGTGGGTATGTGCGTGCAGGGAGAAATACACTGTGCGGCCACTTTAGATTAGATACTGACTTTGGCCTTTCAGCAGAGCTGCTGAAGATCTTGAGGGAATGCCTATTGTAGCCTTGCAATTCAGTATTTTTTTTAAAAACTGGAGATGCAAGATGTTTTTCAAGGAAAATAATGGAAAGAAAAAACCCAATGGGAACAAACAATTGTTTTCTGTTGTAATCAGGTTTTGTAAGAAGAAAAATTGAAGAGATCTGAGACGAATCGATCTCTGAATATCAGTGTTGGTTTTCAGCCTTACTTTACCATCTGAATTCTTTCTTTCTTTCTTTCTTTCTTTCTTTCTTTCTTTCTTTCTTTCTTTCTTCCTTCATTTATGTATTTATTTATTTATATTTATTTATTTAGTCCAATACATAATACACATTGAAGAGAATAGATATGTAGTAATATAAATAAAGAAAAGAATAGAAGAAAAGATATAAAAGTATAGGTGAACATATTTGAAAGGAAGAAAAGATAAATGAGATAAGGAGAGACAATTGGACAGGGGACGGAAGGCACACTGGTGCACTTATGCACGCCCCTTACTGACCTCTAAGGCAGTAATTTTCAACCTTTCTTGAGCCGCGGCACATTTTTTACATTTACAAAATCCTGGGGCACACCACCAACCAAAATGACATAAAATGACACCCTAAGACACTTTCCTCTCTTTTTCCATCCCTGTCTCCTCCCCACCCTTGTGTGTGTGTGTATACACACTCTTGAACCATTTCCAAAAACAGGTGAGGTCTGGGGGGGGTTTCTCTCTTATTCTTTGGGTGCTTTTTATCATATGCTTTAAATCAAGAGTCACTTCTCTCTCTCTTTTGTTTCTCTCTCTTTCCTCTCATTCTCTGTCTCAATCATTTTCTCATTTCTTTTTTCCTCCCCTTTTTGCTCATTTCTCTCTCTCTTCCTTCCTCTCCTTTTCTCTCTCTCTCTCTTGCTTTCTTTCTCTCTTGCTTTCTTTCTCTCTTTCTCTTTTCTTTCTCTCTTGCTTTCTCTCCTCACTCTCTTTTTCTGTCTCTTTCTCTCTCTCTCTCTTTCTATCTCTTTCTCTCTCTCTCTCTTTCTTTCTTTCTCTCTCACACTCACTCAGCAAAAAGTTGTGAGACCGGAACCTGAACTTCCTTCTTCGCGGCACACCTGACCATGTCTCGCGGCACACTAGTGTGCCACGGCACACTGGTTGAAAAACACTGCTCTAAGGAATCTGGAGAAGTCAATCGTGGATAGTCTAAGGGAAAAATGTTGGGGGTTAGGGGTTGACACTACTGAATCAGGTAATGAGGTATGGGGTTATGCAGGTATGGGGTTACCTGTTGATTTACCTTATCTGTTTTTCTTTCCTTGTGTGTTTCTTAGATTCCTGGGCCTTCTGGTGACAAGGAGAACGTAATTTCAAGCCATCTGCATGTTTGATGCTCCCTTTCTGCTATGGAATCCTGGCCTACGCTAGGCTGGCTCCTCTTCCTCAGCTTAATAGCTGACTGCCTGAAGGGAACGCGAGGGCGAGACTTTACAGTGAAAGATATTGTGTACCTTCATCCTTCAAGTAAGACTTGTGAAGCAGGCCCTAACCTATACAATTACTATGGAAAGCTCAAAGAATAGAACCAGTAGATAGCACAAATAGAAGAGCACAAATGCCCTTGGATTGCTAGCATATAGGAAATAAAGCAAAGTGATGTTGTAATTTGTGTCAATGAAGTGCTGGGTTTTTAATCAACGCTTCTTTCTGTCTGTGGCCTGCCCACTGGAAAAGTCAAAGGAGCTTCTGTCCTATTGTTGCTCGTGGACAGAAGCTCCTTTGGGTTATGTCGCAAGTAATGTTCTCTCTCTTTGACTTGCCAAAATGTATTCTCTGCCAAACTTGCTAATAAGGACTTTGGTAAATCATCTTGCTGAGGCAAATTGTACACTGCTCAAAAAAATAAAGGGAACACTCAAATAACACATCCTTGATCTGAATGAATGAAATATTCTCATTGAATATTTTGTTCTGTACAAAGTTGAATGTGCTGACAACAAAAAGAAGCTGGTGGGAACATCTAGAATTCTAGCATAGTAAGGACGGCCGGCTGGTTTATTTTTTTAAAGTCCTAGGAATTTATATCCTAGGAATTTATATCTCCAAAATGAAGGCATCAGTTTTGGCATTGACAGTCAGAATATATACTGCTCAAAAAAATGAAGGGAACACTCAAATAACACATCCTAGATTTGAATGAATGAAATATTCTCATTGAATATTTCATTTACACAACTATTCCATTTGCACAACAGCATGTGAAATTGATTGTCAATCAGTGTTGCTTCCTAAGTGGGCAGTTTGATTTCACAGGAATTTGATTTACTTGGAGTTATATTCTGTTATTTAAGTGTTCCCTTTATCTTTTTGAGCAGTATACATACTCTGCAGCAATTGCTAGATTTTTGCAAGCAATCCAGAGGAATGCTTTTGTGAGAAGTCTGGGAAAGAGTGTCTGGATTTCTTTGGCTGCATCATTAGATAAAGTTTGGCCTGTGCTGCTGAGAAAGTCCAAAATGCTGCAAAGCAGTGTGATGTAAGCAACCTGAGGTAAGTGAGGTGACCACATAGCTTTGGAAGAAACTTTGAGACAGCGTTTCTTTTGAAGCAAAGCAAGTCACTGATTTGGGGGAATTGCTCTGAAAAACAGGCTAGTCTATGCAGAAAGTAAACACTGTAGCTTCCTAAAATATTAAGAAAGAGTATAATTGGGTGGTGTCTACTTTGTGCTACGTCCCTTCTGCCCAATACAAGTGTTGTATTGATTGTGGTCATGGGCCAAAAGAAATTCTTTGCCAGTAAGACAATTCTTAATAGCTAAGATAGGGTTAAATGGAATTTATAACAGAATAACAGAGTTGGAAGGGACCTTAGAGGTCTTGTAGTCCAAGCCACTCCCCAACAAGAAAACCCATTTTAGATAAATGGCTGTCCAATCTCTTCTCAAAAAGCTTCAGTGTTGGAGCACTGTCAACTACTGAAAGCAAGCCATTCCACGGATTAATTGTTTTAAATGTCAGGAAATATTCTCCTTAGTTCTAAGTTGTTATCACCTTGATTAGTTTCCATTCATTGGTTCTTGTTCTGCCTTATAAGTATGCCCAAATTAGAAACGCTTGTTAATTTAAACAACTTTTATTCAGGTTGATTTCAGCTTGTTTAAATATACTACTTTTTAAACTGCTCTTATGAAGGAATAGTAAATTGTTTAATAAAACTCAGATATCAAATCTCGCTAAGCACCTTCCTTTTGCTTCTACCAAAATACTACAAAAGTAACCAGATTTTAACATTGGTAAAAAATTAGCAAAACAAAATCCCCTCTCTCTCACCCTCCCTCCCCCCTTCCTCTTTATTTCTCTCTCTTTCTCTCTCCCTCCCTCCCTTTTTCTCTCTCTTCCTCCCTCCCTCTCTCTCTCTGTCCCTCTTTCTTTCTCTCTTCCTTCCTTCCTCTCTTTTTTGCTCTCTCATTCTCTCTTCCTCCCTTTCTTTCTCTCTCCCTCCTTCCTCTCTCTTTCTCTCTTTCCCTCCCATTCTATTTCTATTTCTCTCTCTCCCCCTTTCTTTCCTTCTTTCTCTTCCTTCTTCTCTTTTCTCTCCCCCTTTCTCTCTCTTCCCCCCTTTCTCTCTATTTCTCTTTCTCTCCCTCCCTCCCTCTTTCTTTCTTTCTTTCTTTCTCTCTCTCTTTTTCTTTCTCTCCCTCTCTCTCTTTCTCCCCCCTCTCTCTCTTTCTTTCTCTCTCTCTCCTTCACTCCCTCTTGCTCTTTCTTCCTCACCCTTCCTTCCTCTTCTCCCCTCCCTCCTCTTTCTCCATAAGGGCCTCCCCCACACAAACCCAGCCCCTTCCCCGGGGCTCAGTATGTACTCCGGCCCAGGAGCAGCTTCACCTGGCCCACCTGGAGAGAGAGGGTGGGGCTTCCACACCTCCTTTGGGCTCAGAGGCTGACAGGCAGGATGGCTGCAGTGCAGGAGCCGCCTGGCTTCCCTGCCCCAATGGTGCCTGAGTGGAGGCGAAGGCAGGAGAGGAGGCGGAGTGGTGAAGTGGGTCTGAAGGCTCAGCATGTGCTTCCCTTCTCCTGCGGAGTCTCTGCCCAGTGGACCCGGACAGCCACCTGACCTGAATCTGCTGCTCTTTCACACACCTCAAGGCCAAGATAGAAGGCCAGCTGATAGGATGGAAGGATGACCCCTCAGTTCTGCTGCCCCATTACTCGCACACACAGCCAGTCTTCTCTTTGGAGGGGGGGGGGGGCTGGGAAGGAAAAGCAACCAGTAGAGCCCCGGCCGGCCCTTAAGCTCCTCCCGGGTCGTGGCAAATCCTCCCACCTGCCGTTACCTCTTCCGCAGGGGTGCAGTGCCAGGACACGACTGGGCCCATCCGGGGGTGGGGCAGGGGAAATGGGCGAGTAAAGGCCCTGCACAGCTGGCCGGAAGTCCATGCAGAGACCTCCAGTCAAGCTAGGTTAGGGGCAGGGAGGGCAAAGCAGCAGTGAAGAGCCTGGAATCCCCTCTCTCCAGCCTCTTCCCAAGGGGCTTGGTTGGGAGGGAAAAAAGCGGGACATTTTTCAAACCCCACAGGATGCGGGAGAAATGATCAAAAAGCGGGACTGTCCCACTGAAAGCGGAATGTCTGGTCACCTTATACAAAAGGGGAAAATCCCAAAGATACTTTTTTCATAGACAAAAAAGGGAAATATTCACAGTTCAGTCTTGTTGATGTTATGCTAAATTATGATTTAGCATTGTGTTTAAACCTGTTTTTTTAATTGCAGAGGAAACTTTGTAGAAATATAAAAAAACTAAGATATGTATATTTAACTATCAACTCTAAACTGTGTTGTTCATTCTCTACATGGAATTTGAACCTAATTCTAAATTTAGTGCATGGACTCAGTACTCTGATGATGGATAGACAAACTTAGAAAAGTCAGGAAATGCTTATTTAAAAGGGGGATTATTAGGAGATAGAAGTATATAATTGGGGAAGACAACAGTGCTGCAGGAGGCCATGGAGAATGGAAATGAGATGGAGGGGTGTACACGGCCCATTTTAGCCATCAGGGACACCATGGGCTAGTCCTTTGATATTTCCAAGCTGGATTTAAGCACCAGCCAGCTGAATCTGGCCTGCAGGCCTAGAGTTTGATACTCCTGATATAGAGACACAGGAGAAAATAAACAATTAATTGCTGTTCGGATTCGATCCTGCATGTTATTTGGAGGTATGAAAAGGCACAAGTAGATACAAGCTGTACAGGTGGTTCTTGATTTATAACCGTTCATTTAGTGACTGTTTGACATTGCAGCTGGTCTTCACACTTACAACTGTACTAGCAACCCCACAATCACTTGATCAAAATTCAGGAGCTGGACAACCAGCATATATTTATGATGGTTGCAGTACTTCAGAGTCATGTCTTCGTCATTTGCAACCTTCCAAGCATAGTCAGCGGGCGAAGGCAGATTTACTTAATGACGGCGTGGTTCACTTAACTACTGAGATGATTCCCTTAAAAATCATGACAAAAAGGATGTAAAATCAGGTGTGACTGACTTAACAACCACCTTGCTTTAGCAATGGAAATTCTGGTCCCAATTATGATTGTAAGTCGAGGACTGCCTGCAAATACAGCATGCAGTTAGGCCCTTAGGGTGGGATTGGCAAAGTTCTTGTTCCAGGTCCTCAAATTGGGCAGAAAAAAGAAGGGACCGGAAACAAATATTAATAGAATGGGAGGGAAAGAGAGAGGGAGGGAAGGAGGGAGAGAGAAAGAGAGAGCAAAAAAGAGAGGAAGGAAGGAAGAGAGAAAGAAACAAATATACTCCATGTTGTGCATATATTCAAGTCATCTATTTGGCTATTAATTATAATTTCTATCTTCTCTAGTCATCATGACTCTATTTGTCTCATTTTCCCTCATGGTTTTGCTTATTCTTAATTCTCCCACATGATGCCAAACAAGCGCAAGGCCAGTTTTCAAAGACAAGTGAAATATCTACAAATCTCCTTTCCTTTCTTTTCTTTTTTATCTTTTATCCATTCTTTCTTTCTTTCTTTTCTCTTTTATTTTTTTCTTTCTCTTTCTTTCCTTCTTTCTTTTCTCCTTTCTTTCTTCCTTCCTTCCTTCCTTCCTCTCTCTCTCTCTCTTCTGTCTTCTTTACAAATTGGCTTGTAAGGTGTACTGCTGTTCATCAGTGGAGTTAATAGCCAGATATAGTTACAGGCAATTCCTGACCACAGAGCAGTTTCTTTTTCTTCCTTTAGAATAGCCCTTTTACAGGAGTGTGCCCTTTTGCCCCAAACCACAGTCTATCAGACTTATTAAATTCTCTAATCACGAGCCAAACAAGAGTCTCTCACAGCTGTACCTTTCTTAAAAAAACTTTCTTTCAATATAAGTCTTTCTTTCTTCTTGTTTTCCCCCCCTTTCTTTTTCCTGTTTTTATCTTAGCAGGGATAAAAAGCACAAAGCCTTCAGGAGCTTTCATAGTCTCTTTGTCTGTAAGACTTCTAAGTACACACTTTTGTATATGTAGGTACAAGATGGAACTTCAGGCAGGTGTAATTGTGGCACTATCTCTTTCCATACAAAACAGTAGCTATGATACCTTTGTTCTTGTATACAAACTTAGTTCAAAGGCTTTGAATGAACGAAAAGCTAGGGCAGCCATGTTATCCATTGAGAAGTTCTATTTCCTGGAATATGGTTTCTCCATGCCTCTGAGACGCATAACCAGCTGTTTATTTGTGCTACAGTGTATGTATGCATTTATATAGTGCCTTCAAATAATTGACTCCTGGCAACTTCAATTTTCTTAGCAGGGTTTTTCAGAAGTATTGTCACCTTCTCATCTGAGAGTGAGTTACTGGCCCATGGTCACCCAGCTGACTTCCCACCTAAAGTTGAGACTATTTAGTTTATTTATTTATTTATTTACAGTGTTCCCTCGATTTTTGCGGGTTCGAACTTCGCGGATAGCCTATACCACGGTTTTTTAAAAAATACTAATGAAAAAATACATTGCGGGTTTTTTTCTATACCACGGTTTTCCCCGCCCGATGACATCATACGTCATCACCAAACTAATCATTTTTGCAAATAAATAACAAAAAATTAATTATTGTTAATAAATAATTATGTTTATAAATATCAGGATCACTAAGTGTCTTATTCAATGGTGAGTACCAGTAATAATGGTGAGTAAATGGTTGTTAAGGGAATGGGAAATGGTAATTTAGGGGTTTAAAGTGTTAAGGGAAGGCTTGTGATACTGTCCATAGCCAAAAATGGTGTATTTACTTCCGCATCTCTACTTCACGGAAATTCGACTTTCGCAGGCGGTCTCGGAACGTATCCCCCACGAAAATCGAGGGAACACTGTATTTATTCATTCATTCATTCATTCATTCATTCATTCATTCATTCATTCATTCATTCATTCATTCAATTTTTTTATGCCGCCCTTCTTAGACTCAGGGCAGCTTATAACATGTTAGCTATAGCACTTTTTAACAGAGCCAGCATATTGCCCCCACAATCCAGGTCCTCGGAAGGATGGAAGGCTGAGTCAATCTTGAGCCAGTGATAAGATTTGAACCACTGACCTGCAGATCTACAGTCAGCTTTAGTGGCCTGCAGTACAGCAATCTACCTGCTGCACCACCTCGGCTCTTGCTCATTGTCTCCTGGTTTCTAGTCTGGTGCCTTAACCACTACACCAGAGTGGTTCTTGTTAAAAGTATTTACATTTCATCTACATCTACATTTCATTTAAGGGTTTCCTTAAATGCAACGCAAAGTAACCACATTTATCATTTGTCAAGCTACCATCAGGATAAGATAGTGGAATAATCAAGAACAGTAAAAGTACAAAATAATTCAGCTTCTTATGATCAATTTGGTATTTCTTAAATGTTTCAAGTCATCCAGGTTAGTTATATTTGGAGGCAGGTAATTATTCTGAATCCTTTTGTTTATCGAGACATCGTTTTCCAAAGTTTTATTTTCACATGATGGATCCCTAGGCAAACTTTTTTTTGTTAAAGGCGATGCATTGTAGGTTCTCAGTTGTGATTGGCTGGAGCATCCACATGTGGGTATTGACGTCTGTTGCTAGGAGACTGAATTGTAACAATTTCCTGGTCACGCCCATCTGCTTAGCTGACTCCCCCAGTTTTTGTTAGGACTCTATAAGCAAGGAGACATGTTTGTGGACATTTTTCCCTTATCTTTGCTGATCTTCAAGCCTCGTGATTCTAACAATGAGGAGCAGGCAAAGATTTTTTTCAGAGGCAGCTTTTGCTGCAAATTGTGCCCTCTGCTGCCGGTGAGTCAGCGATTCAGTTCTGGATTTCTGCAACAGTCACTTCCACCGCTCCAATTATCAAAGTTTCCACCTGAGGAGATTCTCTGTTTTGTCGGGTTCTTGCATTCTTGTGCTTGCCACTGGATTTGTTTTCCCAAAATTCCGGTTTGCCCGTTGGGCCGTTTTTTGCACTCAGAGGCATCAGGAAGCTCATGTGCCCTCTGATATGGCTTGCCATAGGTTTGCCATCACTGGGATATAGCATTCTTTATAGCGTTTTATAATTTGGAATTTATTGGTAGGTCCTGTCATTCCATAAATGGTGTATGCCATTTTGTCCAACAGTGGCTATCTATCAGTAGAATGGACATGCTGTTGGAAAGATTCTTCCTTCCTTTGCAACTCTATTAAATCATTTTTGAAGACTAAAGGGCCTCCTTAATAGCAATACCAATAGCACTTAGACTTATGTACTGCTTCATAGTGCTTTACAGGCCTCTCTATGTGGTTTATACAGAGTCAGCATATTGCCCCCAACAATCTGAGTCCTCATTTTACTGACCTTGAAAAGATGGAAGGCTGAATCAACTTTGAGCCAATCAGGATTGAACTGCTGGCAGTCAACAGAGTTAGCCTGCAATATTATTGTGTTTTGCCAAACTGGGCAACTTGAAGATGTGTGGACTTCAATTCCCAGAATATATTAGCCAGCCGTGGCTGGCAGGAAAATTCTGGGAGTTGAAGTCCACTCATCTTCGAGAAACATTGCATACTGCATTCTCAACAATGTGCCACCTCTGCTCTCTTAAAGGCAATGCTTTCTTAAACACTGTTCTCTAGAGTCATGTAAGTATTTTCTTTATTTTTGTAAAATATACTGACAGTATCAAAATGGAGCAATTAATATACTCCAGTCATTTAATTTACATAGATTTTCCTTTCCCTCCGGAACTTCCTCTAGCTTTTATCCACATATGACTAATACTCAGTTGAAGAGTTGTGTTTAGCCTGAGGTCACTCTGGGAAGTGCTAACACTAGTTAGCACTGACCAAATCCACTTCATCATACTAGCTTTCTCCAATCTCATTCAAAAATCAGCCTTAAAATGAAAGAATGCAAGGTTAGTGTTAGAGGAAATTATGAGAGAGATGGAAGCTTGGTCTTGTTGCAGAAGAACTGGAATTAAAGACATTGGTATTAACATTAATAATGATAATAATAATAATAATAATAATAATAATCATAATCATAATCATAATCATAATAATTTATTAGATTTGTATGCCGCCCCTCTCTGAAGACCCCGAAGATTGGTGTTATCATGTATTCTCTATATCTCCATAAAATTTCAATGCAATCCCTTGGGCTATAAAAACATAACTGAAGCCTCTACTGCCTGTTTCTACCCGTTATTCCTAGGTATAAAATAATAGTTCTTGTTAGTGAGGAAGAATATACTTTCTTCATACAATATTATTTGTCTGGAAAGAAGTGCAATTCACAGGTAGTCCTCAATTTATCATCACAATTCAGATAGCCACTTACGTCACTAAGCGATGCAATCATTATTTGTGTTGTGCCCAAGTTTGCAACCTTTTTTGTGTGTGTGTGTGAAAGTCATTAAGCAAATCAAGCTTCCCTCATTGGGTTCACTGGACATAAGTCAATTGGGAAGGTCTCATATGGTAATTGTGACCTCAGGATGCTGCAAGCATTGTAAATACATGCGGATCTCCAAGTGCCCAGATTGTGATCATATAACCGCAGCGACACTGTGATGGACATAAGTGTGGGGCCCAGTTTTAAGTCACTTTTTTCAGGGCTGTAGCTAAATGAAGGGCCATAAATCAAAGATTACCTATAGATGAAGACATGGAGAATTGCTAGCAGAGGTAATGGGGGCGAGGGAAGAGGGAATGGTGAAAGATAGTGGCATTGGAATCAATATCTAGCAGGACTCTCAGATTCTATAACAGCTTTGTTCCCTATGCTGTCCATCTGGTACATTCGTAAGGTTTGTTTTTCTCGGACGTGTACATCCAAACTAGACTCTGATGGTTTTTTGCATCATATAATATATATGGGTATATGCATAATGTTGTGTTTGTTTGCTTGTTTGTTTTGTCATGTTTATATTAATGGCGCAAACTTTTTAGGTGCTGTATGCAATGAAGTTTCATTTTAGTGTACATTCAAGGTGATAATAAAGTTATTCTAAGTTCTAATCTCCTTAGCTGTATATTTTTAAATATTGGAGGTCCCCCAACACAACCCCCATTTTAAGAGTACCACTTAAGGATGTTACAGTTTATTTTCATCTTTTGTTTGGAAGATACTGGTTCATTCTTTGATTATAGCACTAATTGTCAGAGTGTTCCAAGGTGCATGGCACCTTTTGTCTACTAAGAATATATGAAGTTGATGTAGGCTGCTTGCCACTGTACAATCATTTTTCTCATGAGGAAGAATGAAGCCAGATTGGTGATGAGTATGTGGAATACAATAGCCAATGTCCATACAAAAAGCCAATTCTTTTTGAAATAAAAAACAAAACAAGCCCAGCTAAATCGGACAATGCTGTATACATTAACACATCCTGTTTTATATATGGAAAGATACTGCTTACATTTGAGTAAATGGAGATCTTAGTAAAAGTTTCTGAATCCGTAATCTTTCCACCTTCAATCCCAGTATTCAAATATGCTTTCTTTTATGTATAACAAAACATTTTGCCCTTTTGTATATCTTTGCTTCCATTGAACTATAGCTATGATTAACATAATGGGTAAAATTAACACAAGACTTTGTAGATGTATCTCTAACCCTAGGGCCTCTTAACCTTCAAAATGATGTTGATTTAATTGCTGATACTTTAATGAGTTTTGTTTGTGTAATTAATTATCACTTGGTATTTTTAAAAATGGAAATGGAAAGAAATTAGAGAACCTAAGTTGCTGAGGATACAATGCACAATAAATTCATAGTGCATACTTGATATTTGTGTTCCCCCTCTCTCTTTCCTGTTCTTTTTTTAAAAATGTGGTTCTAACATTATGTGTACTTCATGTTTCTATTTCATTCAGCAGCCATTTAGCAGAAGGTAAATAGATTGAGATTATCTATTATCTCCTGTTCACTCTCTCTCAACTCCCAGTATACTCATTACCACTCACACTTTATGTTAACCTTCCCCCCATCCTGTCATCAAGACAAGTGGAGATGCTATTAAATAACTGGCCTGCTGCCACCCATAATTTTTTTAAAAACATTTCTAAAAACGCTTACACAAGCTATATGGGTCATAGAGGCATTGTTATTAATAAAAAGTTAGAAAGTAGAGGCCAGTGCTTTGCTTCTCGGCAATCAAAGTTTTTTATTTGGGTTTTATTTGCTTCTGGTTAAAATAGCTTGAAAAAGACAGAATAAAAAGGATATTGTATTGTACTGCAGTGTGGCAGTACAGTTTTGCTGCATGGATTACTACGATTGGTTTGTAGCCAGGTAGGGTTTTTGGGGGTGGGTGGGGGTGGGAAGGGAGTGACAGTCCTAACCACCTGATAGCAAGAAGACTATGTAGGCAGATAGAATTAAGTTTTGTTTGTTTTTTAAAAAAGAGGCAATCAGTAGGTTAAAAAATAAAACTTGTGTAAGAAGTGTTGACCAAAACTGGGGATGCATAGCCAGGAAAAGACTAGAAAGGAGATGTGATGGAAACCCTCAGAGATATCTTGGACTCATTTGGAAGAGTCTGGATAGATTTTTGTAGGGTAAATAAGATACAGAAGTGTAGGTGCTGGATGAATGTGAAGATAAAGCTCTTAATAGTAGGATGTTATTTGTTTCTAGTGCCAGTTGCCTAGCTGTGCTCATTAATACAGGTAGTCTTTGACTTACGACCACAATTGAGGCCAAAGTGCCTGTTGTTAAGTGAGATATTTGTTAAGTGAGTTTTGCCCCATTTTACACCCTTTTGTTGCGAATCACTGCAGTTAATAAGTTGGTACCCCGGCTGTTAAATGAATCTGGCTTCCCCATTGGTTTTGCTCCTCAAAAGGTTACAAAAGGTGATCACATGACTGGGACACAACAATGATTATGTATGAACCAGTTGCCAAGTATGTGAATTTTGATGACATGATCATGAGATTGCTACAAAGATCGTAAGTGTGAAAAATGGTCATAAGCAGTAATGGGTTCCTACCGATACGGTCGACGCCATTGTACCGGTAGTGAAAATTGAGCTGTGTGCGCAGCTCTGCATCTGTGGCATGTGTGTGCGGGTATCCGAGTGATTTTTTTTCTTCTGTGCATGCGCGGAAGCAAAAAAAATCGCTGAAATCTCACACGCGTATCCTCACAAGATTTTGCTTCCTGAGCATGCACAGAAGCAAACTCTCGCTCAGATGCACACGCACACCGGAGACGCGGAGTTGCGTGCACAGCACACCGGAAGCACCAGGAACGGCACCCCCTCCTGGTCATAAGTCACTTTTTTCAGTGTTGGCATAACTTTGAATGGTTACTAAACAAACTGCTGTAGGTCGAGGACCACCTGTATTTTAAAAATTTCCAGGTGAGAGTGGAAAACAAGTCATGGATTTGCTTTGAATTACTTTAAGCTATGATTTGACTGACCATTAGAGCAACATTTTGGAGCCAGTGTGATATAGTTAATATGTTGGATTACAGTTGGATAAGATCCCTGATTGCTAAACTGAAAACTCACATATGATGCCACTGTCTTTTAGTCCAATTTGCGTCATAAGACATCTGCCTTATAAAACAAGATCATTGTGTAATCTGTCCTGAGATTCTATAGAGAAAGCAAAGTATGTTAACAAATATATTTTTCCCAACCTGTCCTGTTTCTTTCTATTACTTTTTTTAAAAAATGGTGAAAGATATGGTAGCGAAATCTACTTAGTTGACTTCTTCGGAATCTTGATTTAAAAGTTTTATCTATCAATGAGAATCTTTCTTGTTAAAAGTGATATAACTATGGATATGTATATATACACACACATGCATACGAAGAAATGTGCTGAACCAACATTTCAGGTTGTCCTGCCAATGAGGCTGAACTTGTTGATATATATTTTTTGAAAAATGTTCCGATTAACCTTGTAACTGATGTCATGGTCGCATCTGCATTTTTCAGCAACTCCGTACCCTGGTGGATTCAAATGTTTTACCTGTGAACAAGCGGTTGATAACTACGAATGCAACCAATGGGCTCCAGATGTATATTGTCCAAGAGGTAAATCAGCTTTTTTTAAAAAAATTATTTATTTATTTTGTCCAATACACCAGTGTTTTTCAACCAGTGTGCCGTGGCACACTAGTGTGCCGCAAGACATGGTCAGGTGTGCCGCGAAGCTCAGAGAGAAAGAAAGCAAGAGAGAGAGAAAGCAAGAGAGAGAAAGAGAGAAAGAAAGAGAGAGAGAGAGAAAGAGAGAGAGAGCAAGAAAGAGAAAGAAAGCAAGAGAGAGAGAGAGAAAGAGAGGGAGGGAGAGGGAGAGAAAGACATAGAGGGAGGTAGGGAGGGAAAGAGAGCAAAAAAGAGAGGAAGGAAGGAAGAGAAAGAAAGAGGGATGGAGAGAGAAAGAAAGAAAGAGGAAGGAAGGGAGAAAAAGAGGGAGGGAGAAAGAAATAGAGTGAAGGGGAGGAAGGGTGCCCCAGGGTTTCATAAATGTAAAAAATGTGCCGCGGCTCAAAAAAGGTTGAAAATCAATGCAATACACAATAATACACAATGAAGGTTATAGAGGATATAGTAGAGAAGAAATACAAGATATAGGAGAAACTATAGGACAGGGGACGGAAGGCACTCTAGTTTATTTAATTAATTAATTATTATTTAGATTTGTATGCCGCCCCTCTCCGCAGACTTATGTACGCCCTTTACTCTGACCTCTTAGGAATCTGGAGAGGTTAACCGTGGATAGTCTAAGGGTAAAATGTTGGGGGTTAGGGGATGATACTACGGAGTCCGGTAATGAGTTCCACGCTTCAACAACCTGATTATTAAAGTCATATTTTTTACAGTCAAGTTTGGAGAGGTTAATGTTAAGCTTGAATCTGTTGTGTGCTCTTGTGTTATTGAAGTAGTCTTTGACAGGCAGGACATTGCAACATATGATCTTGTGGGCAATACTTAGATCATGTTTAAGGCATCGTAGTTCTAAGCTTTCAAGACCCAGGATTGTAAGTCTAGTTTCGTAGGGTATTCTGTTTCGAGTGGAGGAATGAAGGGCCAGGAAAGCAGTGAATATGGATCTCTTCATGGTGTTAGGAACTAAAGCTTCTGTTCTGGTGCCTTGGAACCAGGGGTGGGCTACTGCCTGGATGGGGGGGGGGGGAAACGTAGTGGGGTAGCGAAAATGGAGCTCCACCACAGAGCATCCAATTTGCATTGAAAGACGTTGAAAGAAAATGCAGGGCGCCCTGCATAAGCTACACCCACAGTGTGATAGTAAAAAATTTGGTAGCCCTTCACTGGAACATACAGTATTTTTTTCAATCTTACCAATCAAGCATTTACATTGGAGATGTCCCTTTGACCTTCCTGCCAATCAGCTTAAAGCTCTGTTCGGACAATTGGCACTAAATGTATGGTTGGAAGTCACCACAACATGAGGAACTGTATTAATGGGTTGCGGCATTAGAAAGGATGAGAACCACTGTGCTATACTTTGCATAGTGGGAGATTTTAAATAATTGCAATAGCTTTTTTAATGCAAGCCAATGTGAAACTTTATAACAAAAAAGAAATATTACTTGCATCTAATATTAGAACAAGGGAGAAATGCTCCTGGTTTGCTCCTGCCTGTAGGAGAGTTGGTTGTGAAGGGAGCATGAGGCTCCACCTAACCACCCGGATGCCATCATTTGGGTTCTTTTACCCTCTGCGCATGCACAGAAGACTTTGCGCATATGCAGAGGGTAAAAGAATCCAAATGGCGGCGTCCAGGCAGTAGGCGGAGGCTTGTGCTCCTTTCGCAACCGGTTCTCCTATGACCGACAGGCAAACCAGGAGCATTTCACCCCTGTACTAGAACATCTTACTGTAAATGCAAAATTTTCCTACATGCAGTACAGAATGAAGTTAGTTGAAACTGTTTTTAAAAGTGGGATGGAAAACGTTTTCTAGGCTTATAAACAAACGTATACATATGAAATGTTTGTAATGCTCTCTCTCTCTCTCTCTCTCTCTCCCCCTCCCTCTCAACTTGCTTTATAAATAAAACTTGATTCTGTTATGGAATACATCTATAATTTCCTTAAGAGCAGGGGTGGTTTTGACTTTCTCTCTTCTAGCCTATAGCCTTTAGGTTTCTTAGTGGCTTCCCAGCTAAATTGATCAGATCCTGTTTCGCAATTTTTAAAGTTCATCCATGACCTAAATGCTGGTACTTACTGTGATATCTTTTATAAAGATAGCCAAGTTTGATTTCTGGTGCAGTTTTCTTGATAACAGCATGATTTGCTATCGCTGCTGTGGGCATTGTTTTCTCACTTAGTTTGTACTCCTGGCACATCTGTACACAACTAATTACCCTAGATATAAAACATCCTATTTCTCTTGGTAGCAACAAGATACTGCTATTCTCAACATACCCTGGAATCCAACGGAAAGAGTGTATCAGTCACCAAGAGATGTGTGCCACTGGAGGATTGTTTGACTACGGGTTGCATCGCTCTCCAGCATAAAGGACTCAAGGTAAGGAGAAGAGATTAAACAAATTGATGCATTGGCTCTTTTTTGTAGGAGCCATTTCAAGGACATTACTTGAAATTAGTTACTTTGTTTCACATTGTAATTATGACTGTAATTCTCAAAATGAGAAAGATTTAAATGGAAGAAATCATTGGAATTAAGGACTCATGTCCAGTAGAGGGTTACAACCGGTATGCCCCAATTTGGCATCCTGGTAGCAAAAATGGTGCTATCTGTGCAGCTCCAGCTGACCAGTGGACGGGCGGGTGGGTTGGTGTGAAATTCGGCTTCTGCACATACACGGGAAACCAAATCACACATGAGGACATGTGTGCAAGTGAGATTTGGGTGATTTTCGCCGATTTTTTGCTCCCATGCATGCTTGGAAGCAAAAATATCTGCAAAAATCACCGAAATCTTGCTTGCACAAGCTTCTTCCCACAAGATTTGGTTTCCGGTGTATGCGCAGAAGCCAAATCACATGCTGATGCATGCCCGCCAACCCACCAGATGCGCCCGCGCCGGTCACTGGGAGCATTCCAGTAGCGCTAGTGAAGAGGAACCTCTAAATGGACAGGACCAATACTGATGTAATGGAGAAGATAGGTGTACTAGAAACCTTAGGTGAATGCTGATGATTACCAAGAAGAACCAATTGAAGAGGTGAGAAAATGGAAGTTCTCAACTGAAAAACGGATGCAGACAAGAATGTTACCCAGGGAATGTTATTAACAATGGCTTTGGCATACAGTAGAGCAATAGCAATAGCACTTAGACTTATATACTGCTTCACAGTGCTTAACAGCTCCCTTTAAGCGGTTTTACAGAGTCAGCATATTGCCCCCAACAATCTGGCTCCTCATTTTACCGACTTCGGAAGGATGGAAGACTGAGTTAACCTTGAGCCGATCAGGGTCGAACTGCTGCAGTGAGCAGCGAGTTAGCCTGCAGTACTGCATTCTAACCACTACGCCACCATGGAAATAAGTTACGTTTTCAGATGGTCACCTGAACTAATTAATGTAGATCAGTGGTTCTCAATCTGGGGATCGGGTCCCCCTTGGGGGTCGAATGACCATTTCACAGGAATCATTTAAGACAATAGAAAAATTTCCCATAGTGTTAGGAACTAAAGATTATATTCTGTCACTTTGGAACATATTTTTAAATCTGATCAATTAGGCGTTTAGAGTGGGGTTGTCCCTCTGATCTTCCTGCCAATCAGCTTAAAGCTCTGTTGGGAGAATTGGCTCTAGACTTATAGTTGGGGGTCACCACAACGTGAAGAACTGTATTAAGGGGTTGCGGCATTAGAAAAGTTGAGGACCACTGATGTAGATAGAATGATCTACATAAAATGTTCCACACAATCAACATACGTATTAGAGCAACTTTCTTGGAGTTCTGGAAGGATTGTCAGTTTTTCTAAAGTTCATTTTAAGGAGTGCTTGTCCCCCTTTATAAAATGGGAATGCATATTTCTGAATTTCACAATTGGGACCCACTGCAGTGGTAACCGGGATTTCCAACCACTGCTAGAAAATTGAACGTATACATCAAATCAGAATGTAACATTCTTTCATTTTGAATGGATGCTACCACAGTCAGGTCTTTTTTCTTTCCTTCCTCCCTGTGATTTAGAAGTTGATAATAATAGGAGAAAATGTCCCTTCTTCCTCCAGGAATATAAATGACGATTAATAGATGGAGGTGGTTTTATGGTGGGCTTAATGCTTTGGGGGAAGACATTCTATCAGAATTTAAAGTAGCTTCTCTGATATCGTATCATAAATGTATTACCTTTTTTCGCCCGTCGAGTTTTAAAATATGTAAAATCAATAATTTATGTTTTGATGATGTGAAATAGGAGGGTAATTGCCCATCCTCGCTTGGTAGCCAATTGCAAAGGATAGCTCACCAAAGTTAAAAGTTAACTGCACCTTCTAATCAAAAATGTATAGCCAAGCTGTTTTTCCCCAATTAAAACGGTTTCTGGTTGGTTAAGCAAATTTTAATTACAGCTATAATGTTAAGATGGGCCTTGATGTTATTTTTTAAAAATTCATCAATTATCCTTTCATATGTCCTTCATCTTTCCAGCAACTATGCTTTTGAACCTATGTGATATATATATATTATATATTATGTTTTCGTAGACATCGCCAGAAATTTCCAAATCCTACATGGGAAGAAACCCGAATATACCAAGACCGTCATTATATATTATATATATACAGGAGTGTGCTGCTAGCCAGAATGCTAAATTGGGCTTACCGCCGCGGCTCGTCAGTGCTTGCGGGGCTAGCGCAATTTTGCTTCTGCACATGTGGAGATAGCAAAATCACGCACACAGACGCAGGTGCACCCTTGTTTCAGCGAGATTTATTTGCTTCCACGCATGTCGAAACATGGGCCTAATTGCGGCTCCGTGCGTGATTTTGCTATCTCCACAGGTGCAGAAGCAAAATCGCACCGGCCCCGCAAGCACTCAATTTAACATTCCAGCTAAAGCCCATCCGTGTATGTGTGTGTGTGTGTGTATATACACACCAGAGCAGTTTTAAACAGCAATAGTAGCAAACTTTAGGGTATAATGTGTAGATTGCCTCTGTTAATGAAATTTCTATCAGTTGTGAGAAAAATGATTTAAGTGGTGTGGTTTTTTCCCAGGTATGCACTTCTTGTTGTGAAGGAAACATCTGCAACTTGACATTACCAAGGAATTCAAGCGATGCCGTATTTTCAACAACAACGCCTATAAATCATACACAGAGACATTGGCAAGATGCATCTGTAATAATGATAGGTCTCCTGTCTCTCTTTGCTACGTAGACCTTTTTGGATAAATCAAGGAAATCCAATGGGATGAAAATATTTATGCACACAAATATGACCTTAATTTAATATATGTTTTTCAATGCTTTCTTTTTTTTTTAAAGTGACATTTCAAAACAATCCTTTGAATTCCCTTTAGCCTTGGCTGACTCAAAAGCCATACTTTCTGATCTGTGTCTAAAAAAGGAGGGACTTTTGTTATAAGTTGAATGTTCTGAACAAAAACTTTTGTATAGCCATTAAAAATGGGTGTTTCTTTTTTTTTAAAACCCCACCGTTCTTTAATCTAGTGAAAGGAGTATTTCTAGAAATTGCATACTTTGAATAATAGCAATTGAAAACCAGGGTTTCAAAATAACACTATTCTGCTGATGCAAGAAAGGATTCTAGATGATTGTCTTACAGCTTCAAATCAATCTTCGCTTAATCATCGTATTGGATTTGACCTCGATTTAGTATAGTAGTCTATATTAGTATATCATTAGAAGAGTGGTGCGGTGGCCTAGAAGTGGAGCTTTCGCCTCACAGTCAGGAGGCTATGAGTTCCATCCTAGTTAGAGGTAGATATTTCTCTCTCTGGGCACAATGAGAGGGTATCTGCTGAACAAAACTCCACATTGGTGACCGGAAAGGCATCTGGCCAGTAAACACTCAGCTCCATTCAGTTGCCCAGACTCTACCCTGCAAAGGATTATTGGGTCATTAAAAGGAAATGATGGTTAGTATATCACTAGACATAGTGAAATCACAGCTAAAATCTCTGTGATATTAGTAGGACGTATCCTATGACTAGATTTAATCCATATATTTTAATCAACTATAAGAGATTTAGAAAAATCATGGTCATGAGTGTTAAGCTGGCTTGTGTTTATTCCACTGGATGCACAAAGGTGACAAATGATTGTTCTAAAATGTTCTTTAATCTGGTAAGAATTTTTATTTTTAAAATGCCGAAGGAGGTTTCAAGCAGTCTATTCAAATAGTCATGCTGATTATTTAAAAGTTTTAAATTTTTATTTAACCTAACCAATTAATTAATAATAAGACTTTAACTCTGTGCCCAGTTGCTGACAACTAAAGCCCATTGCACTCATTCTGTGAGATTGCCAAATTATTCATATGTATTTGGAAGTAAATACTATGGGAATCCCTGCCATTTATTGTTGAACAAACATGCCAAGGAGAGTGCTATGCGCTCCGTGTCTGATGTGCTTATTGAAGCTTGCCGTTAATTATTTGCTCTGCATGCATGCCATCTTTGTTTCCTTTGTGAAGCTCTATATGTGCATCAGAACCTTATTGGGGATCTCTGGGCTGTAATAAAAATAGGCACAGTAAGAGTTTCCTGCAACAACTGTAATATGAATTTCAACTTGATCAGAGCTTTTGGTATAGAGCGGGGGTGTCAAACTCATGTCATCATGGCGGCATCGGGTGATGTATTGGGGCTCCTCCTCCTTCATTAAACCAGGCATGGGCGTGGCCAGCACATGATGCATCCGCCCTGCCGGCCAGAAGTTTCACAGTCTTGCTATAGAGATTTATGGTAGATGAATGGCTTGCATTGAAGAAAAACTATTTCAAATTCCACATTCCATTTGTGCCATCCAACATGGTTTATTTTACGTAGTAGGCTACAATATTTGTATTTATATAATACAGGGGTGTCAAACTGGCGGGCCACGGACCGGATGTATCACGCGCAGGGCAGGGTCACCCCAGCTCTACGAATGGGAAAAACTTCACAAAATGTCATGTGATGGCAATACCTGTGTTAAAATAGAATTAGAATTGCCACTATGTCGGATAGAGTTGTGGTCTTAAGTTACTACAGATAGTCCTTAACTTATGACTGTAATGGATCCTGCTCATCACGATTGAAAATTGTGAACGTTGTAAAGTCGATCTCTCCCCGCCCCCACATACCCAATCCAATTTTTATGAGCTTTTTTTGTGGTGGGAGTTAAGTGAATCACTCCATGGTCATTAAGCAAATCTGAAATTGTTAAGCAATCACTGCAATTGTTAAGCAAACCTATTATTCACTATGGGGCATTTTTTGCCAAAAAACGGAGACAAACTGGAAGTAAAGCAAAAAATTTCAGCAACAAAATTGTGGTCTTGTGACCGTGAGATGCTGGAAACAACTCTCAAAGCAGGCTGGTTGCTGAGCAGGCAAAATGCAGTTACATGACTGTGGGGAGGGGCAGCTATATTTGGAGCCAGGTTGTAAGTACCGTATTTTTGGAGCATAAGACACACACACACACCACACTAAAATGTCAGTGCATCTTATACACCGAATACTGCCATTTTTGCTGTCCTGAAGCCCTGCCCCTGCAACCCATTTTTCACCAAAAAAAATAGTATTTTTTTTGCCAACCCCCAGTACCCAGGAGCTCTCTGTAGGCTTTCCCCTTTGCCCACCCCATTTTTGGAAAAAAAAACCCTGGCTGAAAAACAGCACGTTTTTTGCAAAAACGGAGCTGGTTTTGCCTTCTAATTACCCCATCCACCATGACTGGAGGAGGAATTCTGGGAGCATAGTCTTAAAGCTGTCAAGTTTGAAGACCCCTGGGTTAGGGGTGCAAGAGTCTTCAAACTTGGCAAGTTTAAGACTTGTGGACTTCAACTCCCATTCCTGAGCCAGCATGACTGGAGGAGGAATTCTGGGAGTTGAAGTCCACAAGTCTTAAACTTGCCAAGTTTGAAGTTTGTAAAAGTGTACATGGTTGTAAAAATTATTCTGCTACACTTTAATTTTATTAAATATATTACTACATCATTTGGTTCAGAATACTTTTTTCCTTGTTTTCCTTCTCTAAAATCTATGGGGCGTCTTATACTCCAGTGCGTCTCATACTCTGAAAACCTTTTGGGGGAATCTGTCATAACTTTGAATGGCCTTTAAGTAACCAGTCATAAGTCAAGGACTACACATAGAAGCAGTGGTGCTTTTGCTGTTCCTGTCATGACCTGTGTGCTTTATGATCAGCACAGATCCATGTTGCAAAATGGAGGACAGGGGAAAGGAGACGAAAAATTAGTTTTACATGGTCTGGACAGCCTATTTTTTTTAAAAAAACAACCATCCATTAAATCCTAAAAGTTATGTAGACCAGCCATTTTGTGCTAATGTAAATGATTATTGAAGCTTCACAGATTACTGTTTGGTCTTTATTAAAGCAAACCACCTCTTTCATGTTTTTTGCAAGAGCCTGAAAAAAGGTGTGGCTGGTTTAAGAAGCTCAATGGAGCTTTTTTAAACAGCTGCATCTATTTTCAACTTTGTGCGGAAGCTTGAAGAAAGTCTGATTCCTTTAATGCAGAGCTAGCACAAGACCTAAAGCCCTTCATCTTAAAATCTTGCACATTATGTAATACAGTTCTGTTAAATATCTGAACTTCCGCCCCAACTAAAAAGCAAAGGGATGTCTCAAAGATATCTGCGCTTTCCATAAAATTTTTGATAAAATAAAAGGATTTCCAAATAGGAGGAAAATGATTTTTCCTAGCTATTTTGAGAAGAGCCCTGTATGATGGGATCAGGACCATTTTAGACCAGCTCTTAGTTTCTCAAGGTTGCTACAGATGTCTCAAAAATAGGAGATGAAGATAGACCGCCTCACCTGTTACTTATTTTTAAAATGTATTTATTTATGCAGCAAGTAATTTAATTCCATAAAATGGGGAACTTTTGAAGACCCAAATCTACTGTAGGGTTAAGCTGTCATTTAAATTGAATGCTCCAATCCCATTGGACTCATTTCTTCTGCATTCCTTTCCAAGGGATTTGGCTTTGGCATGTTTCTTTGCATTCATGGTTTTGTAGGCTCAAACGCATCGATGGCCCCTTATTATTTATAGCAATGTTGGCAAGGAATCCTAAGATATGTTAAATATCAAATGACTCTAATTCTCATCAAATGAAAACCTATTAGAATTCTTTCTTGAGATCTGACATACAGACAAATTGTAGAATAATCTCAGGTTGCAAGGGGAAGCAAAATTGGAACAGTCCATGTAACATTGTAGGATATGTAGAATAAACAATAGAAGTCTGGCTGAAAATAAGTCATCTTCTTCTACCGAAATGTGTTGCATTAGACCTGTTTCCAAGCCTGCCCCTCAATTTACCAAAGGAATTATAAGGATAATATGACCAGTACTATATGTGCCAAAAGTGAAAAATATGTTCAATATCTGTGTTTAAAATCAGGCTAATTCCAAAATCTGGATACTATAGTTCTGAACTCTTCTGAAGAAAGAGGTTTGTTGGAGGAAGTTATAAACAGCATCTGCATACCAGTCCCACATGCTGCTCTGACTTCTCATATAGTGGTTTCAGATTGTGTGAGAGGTCTATGGAGATGCTCGGTCATCCAGATCATGGTTGTCCCAAAGATGCCTTTTCAAAAGGCAATTGGTCTTTATTGTTTTTCTTGAAAGCGTTTCACTTCTCATCCAAGAAACCTCCTCAGAACTGAAGAAGCTTCTTGGAGGAGAACCGAACCGTCTTCAAGCAAAAACAAAGAAAGTCCAGTTGCCTTTTGAAGAAGCACCTATGGGACAACCATGACCCGGATGACTGCGGATTTCCATGGAGGTCTTCAAGGAAAAACAAAGAAAGACCAGTTGCCTTTTGAAAAAGCACCTTTGGGATTGCGTGAAATATTTCTCCATAGTGGGTGGAGTTATCCAGGATGGGTTGACCTCCTCCAATCATCTGAGGACTGAGTCTGCTAATTTGAATTCAGGGTTCCGCCTTGCCTGGATCCCCAGTTATCGCTCAGTCCTCAGTGAGGACAGACATGGTTCATCCCTTGCTGGAATTTTCTCCTTTTCGAATCTTGGTATCACAGTGAGTTGGATTGTCATCCATCAACTGCAACATCCGTTTTTGGAGAGATGGCTGGCATTGTAGTAGGTGGAAAAATAAGTTGTGATTACCTCTGCTACAAGTTGTACAGAAAGATAACGTCATGTGGTCAATATTACTGACTTAAGGCAGTACATATGTGAAGATCTGCCCTAAATAGAATTCTTTGCGGTAACTGTCATAAAACAACAAGCTGTGTTTAGTGTAGTACAATCAGGCTTCCATTTGTGCAGTGGAATTAAACTTCATTCAACTTCCCCCTTGCACATACCTCCAAGCCTGCTCCGAGGAGAGGGTGTGTCCCAACCTCTGGAACAGATTTGATGGATGCACAGCCATGGAGGAAGGGTCTGTCCTGTTTGGGACCCCATTGGATGCAGTCCTTTGTATTGTATATCTTGTGAATGCTCTGAAAGGTGGTGGATATTTCTTGCATGATAATAGTCATCTATTAACGTATTTGGGTGACTCAAGACATCAGTTTGGATGGACACTTCTTGTTTAGAAGTGAACATGATAGATTTATCCTATCTGTAAAACCTGCAGCTCTATGAATGTATCAAATGTTGCCCAAGTTGTTAGTCATCTGAATTCCAACATATGATACTGTACTTCTTAATTTTAATTTGTATTTTTTTACAGTTCAAGCGTGATGATGTCGTAACTTGTAAGTCGAGCATTTGTGTTCCATTTTAAATTTAGATGTTTAGGATGGAAAAAAAAATCTCTCCCTTCTCCATTCCATTTAATTATCAAGGGGGGAATACCACAAAGGCATGATAACCTGAAGCCAAACGTGTGCCAAATTTCCTGGTTATTCTGCTATCTTTGTCTTTGGTTTTGCTTTGGTTTCTTTCTGTTTGTTTGTTGGTCGGTATTGTGAATGTTTCCTGTGTAAATAGCAATCCCAGCTTGTTAATGTTGTTGTAAATTTTGTACATTCTATAAATGACTTAAAATTTTTGTGGTTTGATTTTTTTTTTAAATTAAAACTATATTATAACACATCACATCACAAAGGAAGCTAAAGATTACTTCAGAGATGTAAATTAGTTTGAAAGAAAGAAAGGAAAAATTGATTATGAGAATAAGTAAGCGCTCTAAGATACTCAGCTAAAGGCAAAGCTAACTGGTGGGCAAAGGCGGGGGTGAAATGCTACCAGTTCACTTGTGCCTGTCGATCGGAGAGCTGGTTGTGAAGGCAGTGCGAGGTTCCACCTACCCTCCCACCCACCCAAACTCATTTGGGTTCTTTGACCCTCTGCATGTGCAAAGCATTCTGTGCATGCACAGAGGGTAAAAGAACCCAAATGGCATTGGGTGGGCGGAGCCACACACTGCCTTCATGACCAGCTCTCCGACGACAGATAGGCACAAGCGAATCAGGAGCAATTCACCCCTGGGCAAGGGCATTTGGGATGCGTGTGGTGGTTACAAGTGACCTATAATTGTGAAGGGCATTATAAAAGTGTGGACTAATATTTCAAATCATCAGACTGAGTTATGCTTCTCAGTGACACTTAATCGAATCAAAGTCCCAACGAAATAAATAAATAACTTACGTTGCCTGGCCTTTGCGGACTCTGGTTTCTGCTTTCAATCCGCAAAAAGCAAAAGGAAATAAAATAATTTCAATGCAGAATATTGCTGGTGGTGGTGGTAGGGAAATAGGGGACTCTAATGATTTAGCTGCTTTTAGTTAAAATGGGAGACAATCAAAAGCATTGAAAGTGGCAGCTTTTTCTAGGAGAAATGCTCTGAGGTTTTGCGTAGCAAGGGAATGTTGATAAATTTTGGACTCTATCCAGAACAGGACGCTAGAGCTTTTCAAAAACAACCTAAACTTAAAATGTTCACTGCCAAACTGCCGCCACCCTTCACTTGTAAAGTTAATGCATAACACATAGAAAAATGCCCCAAAGCAAGCAGATGTTAAATGGATTATTCGCCTGCCCTTGGCTGCACCGCAGGTCGGCCTTAATTCAGCATTGCAATGCTAAGCTTGCAAAAAGCAGAGAGCTGGTCTGTTACAGAGTCTAAAAGAATGGGTAATTAATGGTTTGCCAGAGTCAAGATTGACAAATTGTTAAATAACCACAAATTGAAAGGAAATTGTTGATCTTTGCATTTGCAAACCTCCCCTCCCCCCCAGAATACGCCTAAATATCAACAGAACACACCCTATAAAATAAAACATGCCTTATCTTTTGCATGATTACCTGCCCCAATATTGACAGGATTTGTGGCCGTTTATCTGGGCTATCAAATCTGGACTGTAAGAATTCCACACTGTTCGATGGTATTTCTTTCCCCAGGTTTTGGGGGAGGGTGATCGAAGGTCCTTTTGAGTGGTGCAAGTTTGTTTTTGCTCCTATTCTGGTTTGCTTGCTTTTATTCTTTGTTCTTGCTTACTATCGCATTGTTTCCCTCCTTCGAATGTGGTTTACCTGTGAGCCACCCAGAGTTGTTGGGAGTTAGGTGATATACAAATTTAAATAACCCTCCTCTTTCTCCTCCACTCTTTGCTGCCAGTTAGTGACCATCTGGATTTTTGTAGACTAAAAATAGCTGTTATAGGACAAGAATATTATCCAACGCTACAGATCTAGCCATTACAGTTGACATTTTTTAAAAATGCTTTGGCTTCCCAATTGACCTGTAAAGTATTTCCAATTGTAAAGTATGAGCCACACAGTTTAAATCTGTTCTACAACAGCTGCTTAATGTAAATAACTGGAGTGCAGAAGTTCCACAAACTCTGAGCATTTCTAAGAAAGCCCTGATGGTGGATTCTGTACATTATGCTGATCTTCAGACAGGTTTGTGAGTGTGGGGCAGCCCAAACTGATGGCTGTAAACACTTAACATATGAAACTTAGCTGGGACATTAACAGCTGGTCATTTCTGGAAAGTGAACACAAGAACAAGGGGACACAATCTGAAGTTAGTTGGGGGAAAGATCAAAGGCAACATGAGAAAATATTATTTTACTGAAAGAGTAGTAGATCCTTGGAACAAACTTCCAGCAGACGTGGTTGGTAAATCCACAGTAACTGAATTTAAACATGCCTGGGATAAACATACTGTATATCCATTGTAAGGTAAAATACAGGAAATAGTATAAGGGCAGACTAGATGGACCATGAGGTCTTTTTCTGCCATCAGTCTTCTATGTTTCTATGTGAGATGGGTAAAATGTGAAGTTTCATCCAAGCCTTTGTGCTAAAATACTGTATTTTGGGAAAAGTTATCATACTTCTAATGGTCAAGAATGAGATCTAATTTTCACACAACAAAATAACAATTGCAATAACAGAGGAACAAAATAATTTAAAACTCTTTAGGTTAAAATTTGGAACAATAAAGCATTGAAACATGAAAACTGAACAATGAACCCCAGAGACAAATTTCCACAAGTCATAGCCTTGCATCTACCAAGGAAAATGTTAAAGGAGACTCTGAGACGTAGTATCAGACTTCTTCAAACCATATCTACTAAAAAGGAATATACATAAAGACATGGGGGATGCATTACTTTTATCCTTTGATTTTTTTTTCAATATTCACTTTCAATGTATGAGCCTCCAAAACTCCTGATAGTCTTCTCTTTACCCTATTTTTATTTGGGTGGGTAAATTTGCATATGTCTGACATATTCCTTCACCTTACCTGCCTTTGCTCACAAGTCAAAAACAACATAAATCTCTGTTTTGTGTTCCACCTTTATACCTAGAAAACTCTGGCACTTGAAAATTGTTGGCCTCCCAGGCACCCTGGCATCACTTAATTGGGAATTTTCTTCCTTGGGTACCAAAAACACTCAATGTTTAAAACCATCAAGCAGCACCATTTTTAAGTGTGAAACTCCACTCCAAATCTTGGGCATCAAAACAAACTAATGAAAAGGTGACGAGGTTTCTGAAATGCAGAGATTGAAAAGTGCCCCCTTTCTCACCTGTCATTTTTGTTTCCATTTTAAGTAAATGCCTTTGGAAAGTAAATTCCAGTCATTGTTGCTTACTCCAGGTAAAGCTGAGAAAGATGTCATCCAAGAGATCAATGGGAACTGCAATGTGCAAAAAGGGACAAATGTTTTCCTTTGACTGCTTGTTCAAAGCTGTTTGAAAATTAATAAGAGTTTTGATTTCTTTCTGGTGGAAATGAGATATGAGGTGGTCAGGTTTGAAATCTGAGTATAGGTTCATATTTCAGAAACTTGAGAGTCAGTCTAGAAGCTAGGCAGACTGAATTGGAGAAGGGCTGGGTAAATGAGAATCACTTCACTCTAATAATGCCTTGGGCAAGAGAAAGAATTTGATGTAGAAGAGTAAAAATGTTTTGGTTCCTCAGGAGCACTGATCCTTACATTTCACACACCCACACCATTTTCCTTTTGATTCGATGGCATTTGATGCAGGAAAATAATGCCAGATATGATGGCAACCTTTTGGCCTCAAGAGTATGCCTGCATCTTTCTCCCAGGGACAAAGATCTTTGGAGAAACCAAATACAAACTGAAGAAGGAACTGGCTGGAACAGACCAAAACTCCATCTTGCATGGCATCCAGTTTAACCATAATGTGTAAGTAAAGAACACAAAAGCAGATTTGAAGGCAACATCCCCAATTCTTGGTTTTATTCCTCCACCACTGATGCTGGAGTTCACTGAGGACTGCATCTTTATTATCAATCTTTAGGTCCTGTTGGAAAAAATTTAGGAACTGGTTGATATTAATAGCTGTCAGCCTGTAGGAAAGACCAGGAAGAACCTGGGATGGGGTCAAAAGAGTCATTGGCCTTAAATCATTACATTCCCACAAATTAAATCCAATCACTCTTGAATTCTATTGACTCTTATCTAGCATCAACATAGTTCTTATCATTAGTCAGCTAGATTTTTATGTATAGGCATGAGCAATAAATCATTTTAACTGGACCTTAATGTTGTGGTCCGGGTTCTTCGTGCCAGACACAAAAAATTTGTCTCCTTATAATTTATCTCTATATTTATCATAAATTTATGATTTTTTTTCTCTTTATTGTACCATATTTACATCTGATTTTTATTTTATTTTTTTTTGGGGGGGGGGGTCCACCTTGTGAAAGCAAGGGAGAGAAATTAATGAGAACATATCCAGTTTACAGTTTCCCAACCGCTATATGAATTTGAGCACATAGATATGCAGAAATGTGTTTCTCTCCTCCTGATCTAATTTGGCAAAGCAGTTTGCAACTTAGGGAATTGTGTGCGTTAAATATATTTAATTGAATTTAAAAGTTCATTGCATATGGAGAAAATCCCTGAAAAAGTTGTACATTAGAACAAATATGTACCAAAGTACATACCTTGGGAGAAAAGCAGAAGAGAAATGGACCTAGTTTCTTTTGAATTTTTTTTTCATGTTTATTAAGTTGATCAGGATGTAAAATACAAAAGAAAAAGAAAATAGTTGGACAAAATGGGAAAAAGAGAAGGGAAAAAGTATACAGTAAAAGGGAGGAAAAGAACTCTTTTTAGTGTAGTAAAATAGGATAACATCCTCAACATTTCACTTTTACATGCTAATATATGCTAGCAACTTCTATAACAACAAAGAAAGTCAAAGCTTTTCCCCTCCAGCTCAAGCATAAATCCAGAAGTGATTTCCAAGTAAATGCCAAGTTGGATATGTTCTTACATTTGATTAAGGTAGTCAATTTAGCCATCTGCTAGCTCCATCAGTTTTTCCAACCAATCAACCATCGTGGGGATTAATTTCGAAAATAAATCTGAGAAAATATTTGACGTTCGGTTTCTAAACTTAACATATGCAATATTAATATTGCTTTAAAATACATCTTTGGAGGCATTTTGGCTCTGAGCATCCTTCAATTCTCTGTAAGCATAATTAATCTTCCATTAAAATGCATGAAAGCGATGGCCATGGCACCATGAAATAGCAAACAATTGAATTCTGGTCCCAGTCCAACTGAATTTAGTCATGCCTAAAACACCAAACCAAACGCCCAACCTCAGGTTTGCTCTAAGTTTCCAGATGTCAGAGTGACATGCATAGTTATGAGTGATCACCCATCACCACATCAACTTAAGTACTGGGGCCTGAGTGGGAGGCTTTGGTGAGGTAGATTTTCTCCCATGATGCTCAGCTGCTGCCTGCCTGCTCTCTTTCCAAAGAATTGAGGAAATAAATTAAGGAGAGGCAAACATGCTTTTGCTCCCACTCTTGCTGGGACCTTCCTACTGTTTTAGTTTCATTCCCATATTTGTATTTTGTGCTGTGCTTTGAATCTGAGGCCAGACCGATAAGCACAAATAAATGAAACGGTAATGAGAATGGCTCTAAAAAGAATAATGCTAGCAACGCAGCTTAATGCTTTTATTGATTATTGTTAAAAGGAAAATAAATAAAACTGATAGGCATGCACTTTTGAAAAGAATATAGCAACTACAGTAAGGAAGGGGGGGGGAACTTGTTTGCAACAAGTGCAGTGAAGTGTGAAGCTGTAGTAGCAGCTGTCCCCCACTAACCGAATGGGTGCCAGCTTCAATTTCCAAGTTGTTTTCAAAGGCAGCTCTAACTAAGATCAATTACAATAGTTCTACGTATGTACAGGTAGTCCTTGACTTAATGTTCACAATTTCTGTTGCTAAGTGAGTAACGTTCACAATTTCTTTCTTAAGTGAGTTTTGTCCCATTTTACGAGCTTTCTTGCCACAGTTCTTAAGTGAATCACTGCAACTGTTAATAGCAACAGCAGTTAATACTGCTTTACAGTGTTTTACAGCCAAATTTTTACTATCACACTGTGGGCGTGGCTTATGCAGGACGGCCTGCATTTTCTTTCAACATCTTTCAGTGCAAATTGGGTGGAGCTCCATTTTCGCTACTCCACTGCGTTTCCCCTCATCCGGGCAGTAGCCCATCCCTGTACAGCCCTCTCTAAGCAGTTTACAGAGTCAGCATATCCCCCCCCCAATCTGGGTTCCTCATTTTACCCACTTTGGAAAGATGGAAGGCTGAATCAACTTTGAGCCTGGTGAGATTAAAACCAGGCAGTCAGCAGTTTCATTCTGACATTTCATCCCCTGGAGCCTTCCTGGATCTACTACCACAGAGAGATAGCAAAGACGCAATCTGGTTTAGAGCTCCCACTGAGGCCCTATTCCAGGCCATTACCAGGGACTCCGCCAAATTGTGTATAAGCAATTCTGGTATTTCCTCAAGCACCCTCTGAAACCCTTCTGGGTCCATTAATACCTGGGGTGGAACCACCTAATCGGTTCCGCCTTCCTGCAGTGGAGGATTGGAGCCATGAAATTAAGCCATAGGAGGAAATGATCTGCCCATGACAAGAGCGAGATCTATTGACCCTGGTCATTGCAACCTTCATAAACATGAGCCAATGGCTAAGCATCTAAATTTTGATCAAGTGGCCATGTGGATGCTGCAGTGATTATATGTGCAGAAAAACCATCAGAAACCACTTTTTTCGGTATAATTATAACTTTGAACCATCATGAAACGAATGGCTGAAAATCAAGGACTATCCTTGCAGCAGGCTTAAGTCAGATAAAGCCTTCCTGACTGTGGCCTCCACTTGCTGCTCTGGTGGGGATTCTTAGTCTAGTAGGTTTCGGCCCATACATAGCAGAGCTCATGTTTACAGAATTCTCTATTCACTTCCGCAGAAGTCCAAGATCAAAAGAAGCCCAGATCGCATTGCAAAATGTGACACCATCCACAGACCCATTCAAGTTTAAGCTAGACTTTATCTGTAAAGAATCTTGCAGATGTGTCACAGCAAATTGCAGGATTGACGTCCTGTGTGATCTACTTTCATAGGTATTGGGCCCTCTGAAGATAGCTGCTGGATGAGAAACTGGAAATAACAATAACAACAGAGAAATCCTAGAGTTTTAACAGGATATCAGAATAACAGAGTTGGAAGGGAAATTGGAGTTTTTCTAGTCCAAGCCCCTGCTCGAGCAGCAGACCATATACCAGGGAACCTGTGGCATGTGTGCCACAGGTGGCATGTATAGCCATATCTAAGGGCATGCGAGACATTGCCCTATGTTAGCTGAAAAGAAGGCTGAAAAGAAGGTTGAAATGATCTTTCAACATCTTTCAGTGCAAATTGGGTGTTCTGGGGTGGAGCTCCAAATTTTGCTACCGGAACTGTGTTCCTGACTGTTCCAGTAGGAGCCCATCACTATTGTGATGACAAGCTATGCAGAGAAGTATTCAATGCCTAGATCTACATTGCCGGAGATACTCTTGTCTCCCTTGCATTCTTCTTACTCTAGCATCTAATATTGAGTCCACAATATCCCCCTCTTCATCTGACTCTGACATTACCACAGTTGAAAGGTTTAATTTAATTTTTTTAAAATTTAATTTAATTTTTTAATTATTTTATTTAATTTATTCAACTTCTATGCTGTCCAATCCTGTAAGACTCAGCTTGAACTGAAAGTGATGGGACCATTCAAAAGGTTAGATAGCAACAACTTCCATTCTCTGACTAGGAGGCATCTTTTAATGAGATGAATAGTTGTACTACGTGAGTGATTATTTGAGGGGTGAAATCATCTGGATCATGCCAAGGAAGCCATGAATTTCTAAGTTCACCTCAAAGTCATGAAGGTTGAACTCTCTCAGCACTACAAGGCCAAGAAACTCTACTACTAGTCCTGCTACGTGATCCATTTCTTTAGGGAAGGCTGAACGGCATAAATGGGTAAACAGAACATCGGAAACAGCTCTAAGATATCCAGCAATTTGTGCCACAGAACATAATATGACATAGTTCAGCTGTTGTGGATAACGGGCTTCATTGCAGTAGTGCTCTCCCTCTTACCTGCCTTCCTCTTGCCAGAAATAAAAGAAGTCTGAATTTTATTTCAGGCAGATTAATAACTTTTTGATCTGCTTTGGCATTTGACATTTTAGTATGCTTCTTATGCAGAATCTAAATTGGATTTAACCATAATATATAGATCCTGGCATGTGCTATATACTGTATTTTCCTACCCTCAAAACGGTGCTATAGAGCACTGCACACCAGAACAACTAGACACAAGAACAGGATCACGTGACCCCAGGACACTGCAATTGTCATAAGTGCATGCAAGTTGCCAAGCATCCAAATTTTGATGATGAAGAACAGAAGGATGTTGCAATTGCCATAATTGTGAAAAATGCTCATAAATCATTTCTTTTCAGTGCCATTGCAACTTTGAATGGTCATTAAGTGAATGCTTTGTAAGCCAAGGATTCCCTGTAAATGCAACATACACATTGAGTATTTCTATATCTGATAGGGATCTAATGTGTGGGTGGTCTACATTTCTCTGTTACCTTGCAGGAAAGGAGGGTGTTATGGCTCTGGTAAGATGAAGAAAGGGGGACAGTCCAAAAGCCCACAAGATGAAGATGTCTGTTAAATGAAGTTTTAAATGGGTCTCTGGATGATGCTATTTATCTATCCTTATCTTTCCTTCCATTGCTTTTCTTACCGCAGACCATCCATTAAGGCAGCTTGGCAACATTAAGACTTATGGACTTCAACTCCCAGAGTTCCTCAGAGTTCCTGGCTGAGGAACTCTGGGAGTTGAAGTCCACAAGTCTTAAAATTGCCTAGGTTGGAGACCCCTGCATTAGGGCAGAAGAGACTGAACAGCTATGTTAGATGTTAAGATATCTAGAGTAGAAGTGAGCTAACCTTTGATAGAGGGTAACCACAGTTTTATTATTATTATTATTATTATTATTATTATTATTATTATTATTATTATTATTATTTATTAGATTTGTATGCCGTCCCTCTCCGTAGACTCGGGGGAATAGAGAGGTAACAGATAATGATAGAAGGGGGGGATCATTTCGTCCATATAACAAGGGCTCTTTAAAACATAATGCTCTTTTATGAGTTCTTAGCCCAAAGAACTTGCCACAAGTGTTCAGACTTTTGTTACGAAAATTTAGTTTAGTTTTCATTTAGTTTTTATTTAATTGATATGCCGCCCAACTCCCGAAGGACTCTGGGCAGCTTACATCAAAGAACATTTAGAAAAACAGTTAAAAGAACAATTTAAAACCCTTTACTAAAAAACTTTCATATCTTTGTGGCTGGATCTAAAAGATGCCTCATTTGCTCAGTGGCCGGCAAAGCCAGGTCCTTAAGACTTTCTGGAAGGCCAGTAAGGTGACGGCAGTACAGACCTCAGGAGGTAGCGGTGCCACCACAGAGAAGGCCCTCCTCCTTGGCCCAATTGACACTGCCTAGCTGACAGTACCTGGAGAAGGCCAACCCTGTGGGCTCTTATAAGTCAATGGAAGCTATGCGGCAGGAGGTGGTCCCAAAGATAGTCTGATCCTAAGCCATGTACGGCTCAGTCACACAGGCAGAAGTGATGTTTGCTTTCATCTAGATCAGGGGTGTCCAACCATGGCAATTTTAAGATCTGTAGACATCAACTCCAAGAATTCCCCAGTCAGCTGTGCTAGGGATTTGAGGATAAACTATTATCTAGATCAGTGTTTCCCAACCTTGGCAACTTGGAGATATTTGGACGTCAATTCCCAGAATCCCCCAGCGAATGCTGGCTGGGGAATTCTGGGAGTTGAAGTCCAAATATCTTCAAATTGCCAAGGTTGGGAAACACTGATCTAGATGTAACTACTGTAGTTTCACAGACAGCTGCACGTTGGCTGGGAAATTATGGGAGTTGATGTCCATAGGTCTTAAAGTGGTTTATTGGGCACTCCTGATCTAGGTGTTTTGCAAAACACCCTCAAAATCAGAACAGATGCTATTGGTTTGCAGATTCCTGGGCAGAGACTTCCATACAATGATTTGGCATCGGTGTAGTTGACGGCAAACCTAAGATCTTTTTCCACTAACCTGCTTAAAAGGCCATCTCTTTCAAAGCAATGCAAAAAAGCTCTCTGTACAGCTGCAGGGATCACATATGGATACAATTTATCTTTAAGTCTCCATTCTGGATTATATGCTATTCTAATAAAAAGGCCCTAAGAACTCTAGTAAGAAATTGATTAAATAGCGCAGGCAAGCTAATCTCAAAATGCCCGTTTAGGCTGAGCACAGAGCATGTTATTCTTAGCTTAGTTGTTTCTGGCAGCTTTTCGGTATAAGCTTTCCTCCCCACCCTTCATCTCCTTTTCAGTATACCAGTTTTGAATTTCGACAAGGGTCAGCCTGTTATAATTGTGGTTTTGTTTGCTACAAAAGATAAAGGCAATGTAGCATTAAGGCAAGGCTGAAATATTTCCCCAGGTGTAAGCCTGCTTAGAATCCTAATCTCATTCCAACCACAGGTGTAGGGCATTCTTTAATAAGATTAATATAAAGAGCCATGAGCTTGTGGCATAGTAACGATGGAAACTTTTGCCCTGGTGGACAAATGTAATCCAATTCCTGAAAGACCACAAATCACCAGTAACATTAGATGAGAATGTCACCCGGGGAAAGGGAATTCAGCTAAAGTTCTTCCTCCTTCTCCAATCAATAGGGTTACACCGTTTTCTAATGAAAGGATGCTCTAATCAGATATACATACAGGTGAGGGTGTGTTTGTGAGTGACATAGGGGAAGGTTTGGTAGGGAAGGTTTGCCTATTTGCCGATGACTCTAAAGTGTGCAATAGGGTTGATATTCCTGGAGGGGTCTGTAATATAGTAAATGATTTAGCTTTACTAGATGAATGGTCAAAGCAATGGAAACTGCAGTTTAATGTTTCCAAATGTAAAATAATGCACTTGGGGAAAAGGAATCCTCAATCTGAGTATTGCATTGGCAGTTCTGTGTTAGCAAAAACTTCAGAAGAGAAGGATTTAGGGGTAGTGATTTCTGACAGTCTCAAAATGGGTGAGCAGTGTGGTCGGGCAGTAGGAAAAGCAAGTACGATGCTTGGCTGCATAGCTAGAGGTATAACAAACAGGAAGAGGGAGATTGTGATCCCCTTATATAGAGCGCTGGTGAGACCACATTTGGAATATTGTGTTCAGTTCTGGAGACCTCACCTACAAAAAGATATTGACAAAATTGAACGGGTCCAAAGACGGGCTACAAGAATGGTGGAAGGTCTTGAGCATAAAACATATCAGGAAAGACTTAATGAACTCAATCTGTATAGTCTGGAGGACAGAAGGAAAAGTGGGGACATGATCAAAACATTTAAATATGTTAAAGGGTTAAATAAGGTCCAGGAGGGAAGTGTTTTTAATAGGAAAGTGAACCCAAGAACAAGGGGACACAATCTGAAGTTAGTTGGGGGAAAGATCAAAAGCAACATGAGAAAATATTATTTTACTGAAAGAGTAGTAGATCCTTGGAACAAACTTCCAGCAGACGTGGTTGGTAAATCCACAGTAACTGAATTTAAACATGCCTGGGATAAACATATATCCATTGTAAAATAAAATACAGGAAATAGTATAAGGGCAGACTAGATGGACCATGAGGTCTTTTTCTGCCGTCAGTCTTCTATGTTTCTATGTTTGCCTTCTAAGCAAAGAAATTGCTAATAATTTTCTATCCCGAGCTCAGCTGTGATAAGCGAGCTCCATTTGTGCTGTGTTGACTTTGCTATGCTATAGATATTCCACTGAAAGGAGGGACTGGAGAACTTGGACTTTGTTATAACAAGTCTCTTGATGAAGACCCAGCTGGACAAACTTTTTCAAGTGTAGCTAAGGGGGAAGAAAACTGACTTGACTGGTTCAATTCATTGTTACTACAGGCAATGTGCCAAGCATCTCAATGGAAGGGAAATGGAGCATGGTGTGTTTTCACGATATATGGGAAGAGCTCCAGAGAACTGAAGCAAGTAGCCTTCTCATAGTAGAAGGATTGGATCGTTGGCAATTAACATGAATAATACATTTTGGGATGTTGATCAGTTTTAAGGTGTGAGCAGTGAAGGGCCACCAAAATGTTTACTACCACACTGTGGGCGTGGCTTATGCAGGACGCCATTCATTTTCTTTCAACATCTTTCAGTGCAAATTGGGTGCTCTGCCATGGAGCTCCACTTTCACCACCCCACTGTGTTCCCCCCTGTCTGGGCAGTACCCCACCCTGGGTGCAAGTCAGAAATACTACAGCCCTCCATTTTCAATGGAGATCAAAGCAACAGGTAGCATACTTGAGGTTACCATTTCTATTCAAGCCTCCAAGTAGGGTTTTCTACCTTTTCTCTATAGAGGTCTGATATTGCAGGAGAGGCGGAGTAATGACACGGACACAAGAGCTGGATTTAAAACTGGGTCATTTTTATTAAAATAAATTTGCATAATTTATTTAAATAAATCAGCATAATTAGCATAATTAACTATGACCCTAACAAGGACCTGCAGGGTCAAACAATTGCTTCCGGGGCGAAAAATGACGTATAATAAACTTCCGGGGCAACTTATGGGTGTAGCTAATCCAGGTGAGGGACCCCTCCCTCACCTGAGACCATGCCATGCACTTGCATGTGGGAGGTCCCGCCGGCTAACCCCTAAAAGGGGAATTAAATGGGCGGGACCCAAAGACAGGTTCCCCCCAACTGCTCAGGTCGTCAAAACCACAAGCCTTTGGAGAGAACCTGTCAATCATCCCCAAAGATGCCCAACGGAGAACATGCAGTTGCTAAACCACCACCCAGTTTTCCGCCCCCAACCTGCCTACCCAAATGACCAAAGGTAAGCCAATTAACCTAAACAGGTGCAAGCACCCCCTAACCGCTTTATCCGTCTCCACAGTGTGGAATAGGCGAAAAAACGGTCATGGCTAAGAGACCAGACCGCCAAAAATTCCTATTCGGCCTCCTAGGGTGACCCATAATAGCACACTGTAAGATAGGGAGGGCGGGTGGGTGTCTGCTTAGAATGGGGAGTCCGGGTGAAAAGGAAGAGCCCCAGGCCTGCACGCCCTTTTATAGGGCTGGCAGGCCCCGCCCGGACACATCATTGATCAGGCCACTCTGGCCTGATCATCGGCCGAGATCTCACGAAATCTCGCGAGATCTCGGCCGAAAACCAAGATGGCGGCTATGCCATGTGGCCGTTGTCTCCCCGAGCCTCCCGCAAAAGGTATTGGTGGGTAAGTACCACCGGCGCTATTATATGAAATATTTTAGGTTGAAGAGAATTTTTAGGCACAGATACTTCTATATTAATGTAACAAGATAAGCCAAATCAGGCAGGAAGAACCTGCAGCCTTGGGGATGTTGACCAGCAATGGTCAACATTTCTGACCATTGAGCAGCTGAACAATGATGAAGAGTGATAAATGCAATTCTGCAACTTTTGAAAGGTCATAAATCCTCTATTCCTTGAACACTATCAGAGATTCTTAGCTTTTTCCAGCCAGGGCATTGAATGCATTCTTTGTGACTCTTAACTCAATTAAATTAAGATATATATATATATATATATATAAAAAGCCAAAGTCTTATCTGATTGATTTATAGGACTATAATCTTGGGTGTTACTGGACTCCATGTGAATGTTTCCCTCAGTTTGGTTTCAGCCTGACTGTTTTAAAAGCCAACACACACACACATTCTTTTCCACAAACTCGATCCTCTGCAGCCTCAAGCTATACCACCTCCGTGTTCAGCCTTTGACGGAAATCATATCAAAAGCAAACAAAAACCTGGTCAACTTAGTATTTGGGGAAGACATTTGGGGAAAGGGGGAGAGAAAAAGTGCTGACTCAGGCTGACATATTAGCGCTTGAATACACAGAATATGACATTCATTACATTTTCTCAGAGACTGTTCATGTCTTGGAATGGTACATTCAAACATGTTATTATAACCCTGTTTCTGAATACCAAGCTGCAAGATGCAGTAGTTTGACTGCAAATTAGCATAGGTGTTTTTGTCCTTCAAATTAATCTCGACTCCTGGCAGTTACATGGCCCAATCCATGTAGTTTTCTAAGCATGTTTTGGGAAGTAGATTGCCCTTGCCTTGTTCCTGGAGCTCAAGGGAGATAACTGTCCCAAAACCATCCAGTTGACTTGTGTGGCTAAAGCAGCACTAGAATTCAACCTTTTCCTATTCCTAATCCAGACTACAAATGCCTTTCTTCGTTACCATATTTTTCAGAGTATAAGACGCACCTTTTTCCTCCCTAAAAGAGGCTGATAATTTGGGTGTGTCTTATACTCTGAATGTAGCTTCACCCCCACCAGCCCTAATTAGCTGCTAACAATCTTCCCAGTTCTTATCTTGCAGGCTCTTTCATTGTTTCTCTCTGCAAAGAATGTTTTCCAAGTCTTTGCAGGGTTTTTTCCATTGCTCTACTTGCTAGGAATGTTTCTTTCCAGGTGCTTAATGGTGTTCCCAGCTCTTACTGGCTTGCAAGCTCTTTCATTGTTACTCTCTCAGAATAAAGGTTTTTTAAAGCCCTAACCAGGGGATAAAATAATGTGCTGGCTAAGGATGCTAGCCAGATGAATAGCTGGTAAGCAGATTCTTTTCCCTATTTTCCTCCCCAAAAACAAAGGTGCATCTTATATTCTGCAGCATCTTATACTCCGAAAAATACAGTCATTCATGGGTGAACAGCAGGTCCATGCATTTTGAAAAAGGTATACAGAGACATAATTACAGCCCTCCAGACCTATAATCTGGAAACATCTAATTGGTTTCAAAGAGATTCTCCCAAATAATGTGGAAATTGGATTAACAACCATGAGAACAGAAATGCCAATGAACTGCAACCCGAAATGAACCAAAAACACAAGGTCAGTTATTTCAACAATTGTTCTTTAGTGCAAGGCATTGCATATAAAATATATTGGGCATGGCAAATATCCTAATCTTATGAAACATTTGGAACATACAATTACTTTGCTCCTAGCAAAAAAATGTTAAAAATGGAAGCATAATTCAAACAAAAAACTTGCAAAATTTGACAATAGCTTCCTTTAGGGAATGTGTTAAAATTAATTTAGCAGTTAGTATCTTTTGAGGCTATGTTTCTCTTTTAAATGATGTGGGCCTCACAAAGATCTAGATTGTAAGAATATGGGTAAATTATAGCGTCAAATGATTTTCCCATTATAATTCAGTTAATTTTGTAATATTTGGGGCACTAATTGTGCATAAGTGTCTCTTTTATTTTCTTTATGATATAAGCATTGAGTGATATTAAGCTTTTCCCTGTTCATAAAAAGGCATCTATCATCACAGTGGAGAAGAATGTCAATAATTCCTCTTTCCTGCTTTCAACCTTCTGCGTCTCCAATCTATTCTTTCTGTCCCCATTGCATATGCCTTACATTGGCAGAGGGACAATAGATATATACTACTGGTTTACTATTATTTTACACATTTATAAATTAAAAATCATACCCCTAATTTTTCTTCTTGTAATCTGGAATTATAAACTCCTTTAACAGGTAGTCCTCAATTTACAACAGTTCGTTTAATGACTGCTCAGTTATCACAGGATTGAAAAAAAAAGTGATGACCATTTTTCACATGTATGACCATTGTAGCATCCACAGGAGCATGGGGACTAAATCCAGACTTTTGAAAACTGACTAACATTTATGACAATTGCAGTATCCTGGGGTCATGTGATCACCTTCTGTGGCCTTCTGACAAGCAGGAAGCGAGATTCACATAACAACCGTGTTACTAACTTAACAACTTTAGTGATTCACTTAACAACTATGGCAAGAAAAGTCATAAAATGGGGCAAAGGTCAATTAACAAACATTTCACTTAACAACAGAAATTTTGGGCTCAATTGTAGTCATAAGTCAAAGATAACCTGTATCCCAGGAAACCTAACCAACTTTAAATTTGGATATTGAAATCTTCCCTTTGGGTCTCAACTTCAGTACCTTCCTCCCCTCTCCTATCATACAGAGACAGAACCTGTGCATAACAGAATTTTAATTCAGTGGAAACAGCAAAGAAAACAAGGTGTTGTCTTGCTATGATGAAATTTAAGTAGCTCAATTGATCTTCATGTAAGGTGGCAGGCCCTCTGGAAATTAGTAAAAGATTTTCTGACTTTCAGACGCTGTCAAAAAGACATTTGTACAGCTGTTTGTCAGATTTCAAACTTGTCATTTATTTTATTTATGTATTTATGCATTTATGTATGTATGTATGTATGTATGTATGTATGTATGTATGTATGTATGTATGTATGTACAGTGATCCCTCGATTAGCACGGTCTCGATTAGTGCGAAACGCTGCAACGCGGTTTTTCAAAAAATATTAATTAAAAAATACTCCACGGTTTTTTTGCTATACCACGGTTTTTCCCACCCGATGACGTCATACGTCATCACCAAGAGTCACTTCTCTGTCTCTTTCTCTTTCTTTCCTGTCACTATGCTTCAATCATTTTCTCATTTCTCTTTTTTCTCCCCTTTTTTCTATCATTTCTCTCTCTCTTTCTTCCTCTCTCACACTCTCTTCCTCCCTTCTCTCTCCCCCCCTCCACTTGCCCACGAGAAGAAAAAAAGCAACCTCTGCCGGGCAGCTCCCCTTGTGCCCCCGCTTTGTGCCTGCCTCTTTTGGGGATTTCTTTTTCTTTTCTTTTTTGCGCTGGCAGCGGGAGCTGTTGGGGAGGGCTCTGCCGGGAAGGCCTCTCAGCTGCAGAGCCGAATGGGGGCGGAGGCAACAGCGGAGCCCGGCGCTGGGGCCATGCGAGGCTGTTCATCCAGGGGAGCGTGGACTGGCAAGTCGCCCTCCTTTCTCTCTCTTTCTCAAGATCGCTTGCCGCTTGCCGCTTGCCTATTGCAGCGAAGGAGGCGAAGCAAGGCTCCAAGCTGCAAAGCGGCAAGCGGCAAGCGATCTTGGAGTTTCCCCTTTGCCTGGGCGGCAGGAAGACCAAGGGAAGGTTCCTTCAGCCGCCCAACACCTGATCTGCTCCGCAGCGCGGCAGCAGCGAGGAGCCGAAGATGGGGTTTCCTCTTTGCCTTTACCCCATCTTCGGCTCCTCGCTGCTTCCGCTCTGCGGAGCAGATCAGCTGTTGGGCGGCTGAAGGAAACTTCCTTTGGTCTTCCCCGCCGCCCACACGCAAACTCCACCATCTGCGCATGTGCGGCCATGAAAAAAATGGCGCACATGCGCAGATGGTGGTTTTTACTTCCGCATCCAGTATAACGCGGAAATCGGTTAGCGCGGGAGGTCTTGGAACGTAACCCCCACGTTAACCGAGAGATCACTGTATGTATGTATTTATTTATTTACTTACTTATTTGTTTATTTAGTCCAATGCATAATACACATTGAAGAGAATAGATATGTAGTAATATAAATAATGAAACAACTAGAAGAAAAGATATAAAAGTATAGGTGAACAAATTTGAAAGGAAGAAAAGATAAATGAGATAAGGAGAGACAATTGGACAGGGGACGGAAGGCACACTGGTGCACTTATGCACGCCCCTTACTGACCTCTAAGGAACCTGGAGAGGTCAATCGTGGATAGTCTAAGGGAAAAATGTTGGGGGTTAGGGGTTGACACTACTGAGTCAGGTAATGAGTTCCACGCTTTGACAACTTGGTTGCTGAAGTCATATTTTTTACAGTCAAGTTTGGAGTGGTTAATATTCAGTTTGAATCTGTTGCGTGCTCTTGTGTTGTTGCGATTGAAGGTGAAGTAGTCATTGACAGGTAGAACGTTGCAGCATATGATCTTGTGGGCAATACTTAGATCGTGTTTTAGGCGTCGTAGTTCTAAGCTTTCAAGACATGAAAGTCATGGCTCTGAATCTCTTTTAGAAATCCAACTCTGCATTCAAGAATTAGATAAACGGTAGAATCTTCGCAGACTTAGCACAACAAGATGAATTGCAAGAAGAAAACCATACATACGCAGAATATCTGGCCACTGCAGAAAATGGAATTTGTGCCCTTCGTATATGCTGGCCCCAGCCTTTAAATCTTAGGCTTTTTTCAAGTTAATGGTGATTTGTTTCCCAGCCTTGAAATTGAGAAACATATTTTAAGTGTCTTTTCAGTACTGATGGTTCTGTCTGGTCAGAAATGGGCTGGTTCCTGCTTCACTGCTTTAGATATAGAGTATTAGTCTTTGAAGCACTGACGGGCAGTAGCCGGTGCTTCCAGGTGCGCAGTTCTGGTAGGAAAATCCTGAGAGCGTGCACAGCTGGGTGCTCCAGACGCACCTCCGTGCGAGATTTGGTTTCTGCACATGCACAGCAAGCCAAATCTCATACGATGACAAGTGCGAGAGTGATATTTTGCCTATTTTTTGCTTCGGCGCATGTGCGGAAGCAAAAATATAGGCAAAATAGCTGAAATCTCACTCTCACGCATGTCTTCGCACGAGATCTGGCTTTCTGAGCACGTGCAAAAGCCAAATCTTGCATTGACAGGCACGTGCGCAACCAATGGCCTCCAAGGAAGTTCTGGTAGCAGGTAAGAAGAGCGGCCCTTCACTGCTTTGAAGGGATCCCTTCCGTAAAATAATGATAAAGTACAGTGGTACCTCATGATACCAACCCCTTGTCTTACGAACAACCCGAGATACGAACCCGGGGTTCAGAAATTTTTTGCCTTTTGTTACAAACTTTTTCCTTCTTACAAACCCACCGCTGCCGCCGTCGAGAAGCCCCGCCGCCCGGCTGTTGCTTTTTGAAACAGCCGGGGGGGGCTTCTCAGCGTCCTCCTGAACCTGAACGCTAAACCCGAACTTCTGGGTTCGGCGTTTGGGAGGCTGCCGAGAAGCCCCCCGGCTGTTTCAAAAGACAACAGCCGGGTGGCGGGGCTTCTCGGCAGCCTCCCGAATACCGAACCCAGAAGCTCAGCAAAAATTCGGGTTCGGGAGGCCACTGAGAAGCCCTGCTGCCCGACTGTCACCTTTTAAAACAGCCGAGGGGCTTCTCGGTGGCCTCCCGAACGCCGAACCCGGAAGTTCGGGTTTGGCGTTCGGGTTCAGGAGGATGCTGAGAAGCCCCCCGGCTGTTTTAAAAGGTGACAGCTGGGCGTCGTCGTTTTTTTGCGGGGGGGTTTTGTTGCATGGATTAATTGATCTTACATTGTTTCCTATGGGAAACAATGTTTTGTCTTATGAACTTTTCATCTTACGAACCTCCCCCGGGAACCAATTAGGTTCGTAAGACGAGGTATTACTGTATTCCAATATTACATTACATAGTTAGCTTACTACCACAGGCAGGAATATTCAGCAGTTGATCCAAAATATTTACATAGTCACATAGTAGGTTTGAAGACTTTATGACACATTACCATTTATACCAGTGATGGCGAACCTTTCTTTCCTTGGGTGCTAAATGAGTGTGGGCACATGCTATCTCACATGTGTGAGTGCCCACACCCATAATTCAATGCCTGGGGAAGGTAAAAACAGCTTTCCCCACTCCAAGAGGCCCTCTGGAGGCTGGAAACTGCCTGCTTCCCAACTTCTGGTGGGCTGAATAGACTCGTGTTTTGCCCTCCCTAGGCTCCAAAGGCTGCCCTGGAGCTGTGGAGGATAAGACACTTTCCCTCCAAATGCCCTCCCAGAGTTTCTGTGTGAGGCCGGCACACATATGCATGCTGGAGCTGAGCTGCGGCAACGGCTCATGTGCCAGCAGATATGGCTCCACGTGCAACCTGTGGCACCCATGCTACAGGTTCGCCATCACTGGTATATACACTGCATATTAGACATCTTTCTTTTCAGAGGTGGTAGGGCTAGAGGAACTTTGCAACTGAGGAAACCTTTTAAAAATAAAATCATGTTTTATTTTCCTGTGTTAGTGTTTGGAACATACACTGCTCAAAAAAGTAAAAGGAACACTTAAAAAACAGAATATAACTTCAAGTAAATCAAACTTCTGTGAAATCAAACTAGGAAGCAATACAGATTGACAGTCAACTTCACATGCTGTGTTGTGCAAATGGAATAGTTGTGCAAATGAAATATTCAATGGGAATATTTCATTCATTCAGATCTAGGATGTGTTGAGCAGTATATATGACAATGCAAGTCTGGTCTAATTATATAGTTATAAAATCAGATATGCAAATTATATTTAGCATTCTTAGACCCTTTTTCTTAAAAAAAAGATAATATCGGTTGAATTGAAGAATAGAATGTTTCATAACAATCACTAGAAAATTGGTGGACTTTTTTGAATTTCAATTACAAATGTCACTATCCAACGAACAGTATCTTCTACCTCACTCAAGCTCGTCAGGAACTATGCGCTATATCAGCAGGTGACAGAATTCTAACACCAGTATGATTGCCCAGAATATATTAATTTGAAGGGACACTTCTGTCCAAAGCATTTTGATTTATCACTGTATTTTATAAGCTAACCAAAGGTTAAGAATATTAATATTTCATTAGTTGTGGTCCGGCAGGCATGAATGATTGTTTAAGTGAACATTGAAAATGAATATGAAACAAGGCAAGATTTCTCATGGTTCAGAAATGAAAAATCCATATTGATATTTCTTTACAAGAGCAACTCACCACAATGGGAAACGTCAATAATCCAAACATCTGGCATATGGAAATGTACATCCATTTATATCCAGATGAGTTAAGGAGATGCATTTCATAACAAAAGCAGTTAACCAAGCAGGCATGGTAAAAACCTATGTCTTCTTTTTTATTAACTATGCAAGTGTGAATTGTTTTGTGCCAGCCATACCTTGACATCCTCTAAGAACCAAGAAAAACCATCAACAACATACAGTACCTCTTACAGCCAAAGTCAATGTGGCACATTAACTCATCTAGGATACTATTGTACATACGAGATTTTGATCACGATTATGGGGATGTTATGACGATGGTGAGAAAAATGGTTGTAAGTCATTTTTTAAGTACCGTTGCAGCTCCAGTCAACAAACAAATGGTTGTAAGTCAAGTACTACTTGTATTAGAGAGCCTGGGTGGGGCAGCAGGTAGAGTGCTGTACTGCAGGCCACTGAAGCTGACTGTAGATCTGTAGGTCAGCGGTTTAAATCTCATCATGGGCTCAAGGTTGACTCAGCCTTCCCTCCTTCAGAGGTGGGTAAAATGAGGACCCGGATTGTGGGGGCAATATGCTGGCTCTGTTAAAAAGTGCTATTGCTAACATGTTGTAAGCCGCCCTGAGTCTAAGAAGGGCGGCATAAAAATGAATCAATCAAACCAACCAACCAACCAACCAACCAACCAACCAACCAACCAACCAACCAACCAACCAACCAACCAACAAATCTCTACGTCATTGCTCCAAACACCAGAAGAGCTTTTACTCTTGCTCACTGCAATATTCTCCTCTCTCAGGTGAATGGGAAATTGACCATGTGTTGCTGCATTGCCTTTTTTAGAAATAGAAATCTGAGATATGTGCATCACCCCATGTATCTAATCCAATACCTGGGCTGTCTGGAGGCTGGTTACCTTAGTCCAGTGATGGTGAACTTTTTCTGCTTCATATGCCAAAAGGGTGTGTGTGTGCATGTGCTAACATGTGTGCATACGCTCATACCCATTCCCTACCCACATGCATGTGCATTCCCACGGTGCCCCTGCACATGCGCGCAATCTCCCCTTTGTCCCCATGCATGTGTACAGGCCTCACTGAAGCCTGGGACAGTGAATAAACAGCCAAGCGTGCAAACCAGAAGTTCGGAAAATCAGGCCAATTCTATGTCAGAGCTATGGTTTAAATGTGGACAATTCATCCAAGTGAAGTGATGCTGAGCCTTAATTAGGTTTCTATAATTTAGATTTTCTTTCTTTCCTCCTCCATTTCCCCCTTTGTTTCCTTTTATATATACACATAGTATTCTTTTATTTTGCTATTTGTTAAAACTGGACATAATTGTCTTAATCCCAACAGACCTTAGCAGAGAGCTTCAGGAAGCATTAGACTTCATATAACTTGGCATAATTGGACAGTCTCATAGCGTTTTTAGAAATTCTAGCACCACTTGTCCTTTTATAGTTATTTTGTTAAAAGCTATCTATAACATTTAAATTATTAATGTAAAACTACTTGTAGTTTTATAGAATTCTCTTACATTTTAATTCCTGTGCTCTAATTTTATGTTAATATTTTTATCTTTGACCTATTCTGTTTATTTTTTAAAAACAAATATATTAAAATAATCATTTGCACTACTCTGTTCTACGATGAAAATAAAATGGATCGATTGACAAATTATTCCATAATTTTTTCTTCTGTTTCTATAAGAAACTACAATTCCATCCTTTATTGAGATATAATAAAGCACAATATCACTTCATTGGAATAAAGAATCACATTATCCTGTTCCTCCATTTGTTATTTTTCAATTTTAATATGTCTTAGGTATTAGGCTGAAAAGGATATCCTTTAAGGGAGAGGTCCTTTGCTTAATAATAATAATAATAATAATAATAATAATAATAATAATAATAATGAAAACATCAGGAAATTCATAGAAAAGGCGATGAAATATTGGAAGACTGAGCTTTTTGTTGGGAATGAAAGCTATGGACTGATCAACATCAGAAGGCATCTTCCAGGGGGACTATTTGTTCCCATTGCTATTCATCATCGCTATAATCCCGCTGTCACTCATCCTACAGAAAACAAACCTAGGCTACCAAACTGCTAGGAATTCACCAAAAATTTCACACCTGCTGTATATGGATGACCTGAAGTTGTACGGAAAATCAGAAACTGAGATACAGTCACTAACTAACACTGTGCGAATCTTCAGCAATGACATCAGCATGAAGTTTGGCCTGGATAAATGTGCCACAGTGGCACTGAAAAAGGGGAAAATCACTGAAAATTAGGGCATTGAAATGCCAAATGGTCAAACCATCAAGTGCCACAAGCCAGAAGCCTACAGATACTTGGGCATCTTGCAACTGGATAATACCAAGCATGGCCATGTGAAAACTGTGATCAGCAAAGAGTACATCCAGAGGATCAGAAAAATTTTGAAGAGCAAACTGAATGGTGGCAACACTATCAAGGCTGTAAAAATGTAGGCCATACCTGTCATTAGATACACAGCTGGCATAGTGAACTGGACTCAAGCAGAGCTGGACAACCTGGACAGGAAAACCAGAAAATTAATGACGATCCATCATGCACTACACCCCCGCAGTGACGTTGACAGGCTGTATTTACCAAGGAAAATAGGCGGCAGAGGACTTTTGCAAGTGAAGCAGACAGTGGAAGAAGAGAAGCATGCATTAGCTGACTATGTGAAGGAGGGCAAAGAGTCAGCGTTGATGGAGGTCAACAATAGGAAGCTTCTCAAGGTGAAGCAAATTAAGGACCAGTACAGAAAAACTGTAACTCAATGTCGTATGGACAGTTGGCGGAACAAAGCATTGCATGGCCAGTTCTTGGAGAAGATTGAAGGCAAAGTGTATAAAGAAAAGACCTGGTCATGGCTTACAAGTGGAACACTCAAAAAGGAGATAGAAGGACTAATACTGGCGGCACAAGAACAGGCCATTAGAACAAATGCTGTCAAAGCCAGAATTGAAAAATCAACAGACGATCCAAAGTGCAGACTCTGTAAAGAAACAGATGAAACAATCGATCACATACTCAGCTGCTGCAAAAAGATCGCACAGACTGACTACAAGCATAGACATGATGCTGTGGCACAGATGATCCACTGGAACTTGTGCCAGAACTACCATCTACCAGTGGCAAAGAACTTGTGGGATCATAAGCCCAAAAAAGTGGTCAAAAATGAGCAAGCAAAACTACTGTGGGACTTCTGACTTCAGACTGACCGAATTCTGAAGCATAACACACCAGACATCCTGATTGTGGAGAAAAAGAAAGTATGGATCATTGACATCGCCATCCCAGGGGACAGCAGAATTGAGGAGAAGCAGCTAGAGAAATTAGTAAAATACGAAAATCTAAAAATCGAGCTGCAACGACTCTGGCATAAGCCAGTGAAAGTGGTCCCAGTGGTACTTGGCACACTGGGCGCAGTGCCAAAGGATCTCAGCGGACATTTGAAAACCATCGGAATTGACAAAATCTCAATCTGTCAATTGCAAAAGGCCGCTTTACTGGGATCGGCAAACATAATTTGCCACTACATCACACAGTCCTAGGTGCTTGGGAAGCGCCCGACTGGTGATGAAATACGAAATCCAGCATGGTGATCTCGTTTGCTGTGTTATATTGTTGAAATAATAATAATAATGATAATGATGATAATGATAATAATGATAATATAATAACAACAACAATAACAATAATAGTGTTAGAAGGGATCTTGGAGATCTTCTAGTCCAACCGCCTTCTTAGGCAGGAAACCGTACACTACTTCAGACAAATGGTTATCCAATATCGTCTTAAAATCTTCCAGTGTTGGAGCATTCACAACTTCTGGAGACAAGCTGTTCCACTGATTAATTGTTCTGTCACGAAATTTCTCCTTAGTTCTAAATTGCTTCTCACCTTAATTTGTTTCCACTCATTGCTTCTTGTTCTACCCACAGGTGCTTAGGAGAATAGCTTGACTCCTTCAAGGCAACCTGAGATATTGGAACACTGCTATCATGTCTCCCCTAGTCCTTATTTGCATTAAACTAGACATATCAAATTCCTGCAACGTTCTTCACATATTTTAGCATCCAGTCCCCTAATCATTCTTGTTGCTCTTCTCTGCTCTTTGATAAACTCATAATTAAGTGTGAAAACTATGCTCAAAGACCAGTTATGTCTAGTGGTTAAGGCACCATCCTAGAAACCGGGAGGCAGTGAGTTCTAGTCCCAGTTGTGCAAATTCAAGATAAGCAGGAAACAACAGTTTGATTGGATTTGTAACTTGATGAATTGAAAGTTGATCTGTTGTTGTCTGATGTGAAGAAGAAAGTATTTGGTTTGAAAACTAAAAATCTGTCCAAAAATATTGAAAAAGAATACAAATATAAGAAATTCTGAGATACTGGAAGTATCCATTCAATTCCATGAAGTATGGACTGAACTTTATTTGGCAAGATAAATACTATTGTGCTGTCAAGAATTATTTAATAATGGATGTTGCAGAGATATTTACAACAAAGACTTAGGAACTTTGGAAATGAGATGCAATTGTTGGGAAAGTTTCCTATTAAAAACCTAAAAAAAAGTTTCATTATCAAGAATCAAATGAGGGTATTTGATCCTGGACTCATCAGAGACAATGATTGGAGTGGTTTGGGGTAAATAAAGTGTAGACTTTCTATGAGTAAATTACAACAGATTATTAAAATGGAGTTTATCAGTCATCCAGGTCATAGTTGTCCCAAAGGTGCTTTTTCAAGAGACAACTGGACTTTCTTATTCTTCTCTGAAGTTGAAGAAGCTTATTGGAGATGTGAAAGGTTTTCAAAGAAAAAATTAGAAAAGTCCAGTTGCCTCTTGAAAAAGCACCTTTGTGACTGTTAGCAGAGTCCTTTGAATTTTAACTTTGTGATTGTTTAATCTGTTATGTATAAACTTTTATATATGTAACACACAACAGATAAATTGGGTTGCAAATAAATAGCTTATAAATTTTGTATCTACTTTGCAAGCTGGGAAGCTTTCACTGTTACAATAGTGTTCAACTATTGTATGAAGGTACGGGAAAGATATATGTTTTCATCTATTTTTTAAAATGTTAGTGTAGTTTTGAAAGCATTATCTCTGCTTTCTTTTCTTCCCTTGGATTTTGCTTTTTAATCTTTTGAATAAAATAATTTTTAAAAGAGCAGTTCACTATGATATATTATAGAAACATAGAAGATTGACGGCAGAAAGCCATCATTTATTTATTTATTTATTTATTATTTAGATTTGTATGCCGCCCCTCTCTGAAGACTCCATCTACAGTAGTCTGCCCTTATATTATTTCCTGGATTTTATCTTAGGATGGATATGTTATCCCAGGCATATTTAAATTTAGTTACTGTGGATTTACCAACCATGTCTGCTGGAAGTTTGTTCTCTTTCAGTAAAATAATATTTTCTCACGTTGCTTCTGATCTTTCCCCCAACTAACCTCAGATTGTGCCCCCTTGTTCTTGTGTTCACTTTCCTATTATAGGAAATATTTAGAACCATAGACATTTCTAGTCTTACAACCACAATTGAGCCCAACATTTCGGTTGCTAAGTGAAACATATGTTAAGTGAGTTTGTTCCATTTTGTTACCTTTCTTGCCACAATTGTTAAGTGCATCATGACAATTGTTAAATTAGACAAACTGTTGTTAAGTGAATCTTGCTCTCCCATTGACTTGGCTTGTCAGAAATTCACAAAAGGAATCGTGTGACTCTGGGTCACTGCAATCGTCATAAATGTGAATCAGTTGTCAAACATCCAAATGTAAACCACATGACCATGGGGATGCTACAATGGTTGTAAGAGTGAAAACTGGTCATAGGTCACTTTAATCAGTGCCGTTATAACTTTGTACTGTCACTAAATGAACTGTTATAAATCAAGGATATAACGCACTTTCATTCAATCACTCACAAAACAGCCCCTCTAGCGTGAATTAGAAAGATAAGACAATACTTTAAAACAATTTTAGTGATATATTATTACAGGAGGAATTGCTGCTTTTGAAAAATAGAGCAACAACTAATTTATACTTCAGTCACTTGTCTTTCCTATATCACAATCATACTGGCAGCATTAAAAATTAACTGTTAACAGGAGAGTTAAAAGAGCAACATTATGCCCACAATATTGAATTCCCACTTTATTTCTAAAATTAGTTACAATATACAACTTAGAAATTATTTCAGGACTAATAAATATTTACATGTTTTTTGTTCCAGCATTTATTCAGTATAAAAATAGGTGTACACATAGATGATTTTAAATTATACCTACATATACAGTTCATAAAGCTGTCCCAATTGCAATTTACCAATAGTTGTAAAATAAAATAAAAATAAATAAAAGTTTATTTCAAGAAATGGATAGCTTTAAATATTTGATTTTGGCAAAGATCTGCTTTTTCCTGACCATTTTCCAGCAACTGTATGACATGTGATATCTTTCTCTTTCTTGTCTATCTTATCCACATAAATACGGAAGTAAGAAAAAACTCCCAGATCTTTCCTTCCTGCAGAGCCTTTTCCCCTTAAAGGCAAATGAGCAGAATTGCAAATACCACAGCTCCCAAGGTCAGCTTCCCATGATGCTACAATCAGTAATAATACACATCTGCCCTAGAATGTGATTTAAAACATGCCAAACTAATGCAAATTGTTCGTAATGCAACATCTGGAACAATTTTACTACAAGTGCTTGCTAAGAAATTGAAGGCAGGTTGAGGCAATGAAGTGATCAGAGGGCACAAGAAAGATTTCTTCACCCCATTATTGGAATGGCCTCTGACAATGAACAGATTGTCTCAACCTAGCTTTGCTCTTTGAAAGTGTGAAGGAAGTCAGGCAGGAAAGATCTGCTGCATAAACGGATGTTGTTTGCTCTTTCATACAGCTTGTAAGGATCAGATCAGATTAACAGAGATAGAAGGGACCTTGCAGGTCATCTAGTCCAACCCTGTCTCTGCTTCTACTTAGGATTGAACTCACAACCTCCTGATTGTGAGGCAAGAGCACCACCTTTAGGCCACAGCAGCTGGTTGATTTAAAACATTTTAATCCTCAATTTCAATATAAAATATCCAACCCAATCAAATCATTTCCTTATTTTACAGCATCCATAAACCAAGCGTTAGCCTATAGAACTGTTTGTTCTTGTGTAGCATCTTCAACTATTGTAAACAAAATCAGAGAAAAAATTCAAATGATACATTTACATATATACAAAGATTGATACTATACATCTCTCTCCAGCCAGGTTGCAGACTGACCTGAATCTCAAATCATCAATATAACCATGAATTATTGTAGCTCACTGACAGCTGTTGCATTCAACTGATACAACAACCCAAATCCAGTCAAGGAATGTTAAACTAAAAATATTCAATATAAACTGATGTGTCAGGCAATTTCAATGTACCATGTACTTAGAAAAAAAATAGCATCTGTGATCTCCTGTAGTGTCTCAAGAGATGATAATTATTTGCTAAAAGAATTCAATGTATACTTGTATTGAAGGAGTGAGCCACAATGTGGCAAGTAGATTCAAGAGGTTGAATTGCACCTCAAACATTGCATGCTAACACACAATGGTGGTGTGTTGCTTTATGTTTTATCATCGGTTGCAAGAGAATTCAAGTGGATCACAATTTTTCAATAATCAAGTTGAGCTATTTGGGTAATATTCAAACAACATGTAATACTGGTTCTGGTAAAAATGAAGATAGTTGAGTTAATTATTTTCTTTTACTGAGACAATTGTGCAACCACATTTTTCTTCTTCAATGTTATAACCAAAGGTGAGTGTGTTGAGTATTTGTACTCTCAAATAAAATTGCTAAGGGTATTTCATTTCATTTCCATGAATGAGCTCAGGATTTCAGAGACATATGTGTGTGTGTATTTGTACACACGCACACACACACACATATGATCTCAAAAATAAAATGTTGTATTGATATATAAATCAATATACTGTACTACAAAACCTAGAATAAATAATAGAACATTCCCTATCTCTAAATCAGCATTACTTAATCATCTACTGTGTAACAATGTTTATTAACCAACTTCTAAGTGAAAATGTGCTATTTATTCCCACTCAGTTTCTTCATGATAGGGCTGTCAGGTGTAGCACTGGTAAATATGCTTCCAACTAGAACGTGAGTTCCCCATAGATTATGCCGAATGACTTTACAGCAGCCTAGATCTTCCACAAGAAATCCTAACTGGCGATAGCGTTCATCTGTTTCAAAAAGAGTGTTGTTTGTGTAAGGGCCAAAGAACTGTAAGGAGAGAAAAAGAATGAAACATCGAGTATTATAAAACAATCGATTTGATTAAATTCCTGCTTAAGTAAATACATTTGGTACTTTTTATTTCTATGAGGCATTATCGGAATGAGTTGATATTATATCGGCAATATTTTATTTATTTATTTATTTATTTGATTTTTATGCTGCCCTTCTCCTTAGACTCAGAGAGGCTTACAACATGTTAGCAATAACATTTTTTTAAAAAACAGAGCCAGTATATTGCCCCCACAATCTGGATCCTCATTTTACCCACCTCGGAAGGATGGAAGGCTGAGTCAACCTTGAGCCGGTGATGAGATTTGAACTGCTGATTTACAGATCTACAGTATGGCGGCCCCGACCCTTTGGAACCAACTCCCCCCAGATATCAGAGTTGCCCCCACCCTCCTTGCCTTTTGTAAGCTCCTTAAAACCCACCTCTGTCGTCATGGATGGGGGAATTGAGACTTTCCCTCCCCCTACGCTTATAAAATTTATGCATGGCATGTTAGTATGTATGATTGGTTTTTAAATTGGGGTTTTAAATTAACTTAAACTTAAATATTGGATTTGTTTACATTGTATTATTATTGCTGTGAGCTGCCCCAAGTCTGCGGAGAGGGGCGGCATACAAATCTGATAAATAAATAAATAAATAAATAAATAAATAAATAAATAAATAAATAATAAATCTACAGTCAGCTTCAATGTCCTACAGTACAGCACTCTACCCTACAGTACAGCACTCTACAGTACAGATGCACCACCCTGGCTCTTAATTTTAATATTATGCTCTTAATTTCCACATTAACAAAACAGATCTAATGAATCAACAATATGTTGCCACAGCCCATACTAGAAAAGGGATCTCTAAATACAGTCGGTATCCACTAATAAAGGTTATAGGTGAAAAAGTTTTGTCATCTAGTAAAGCAGGGGTGTCAAACTTGTGGCCTGTGGGTAGTGAAGGGCTACCAAAATGTTTACTACCACACTGTGGCCGTGGCTTATGCATTTTCTTTCAACAATTTTCAGTGCAAATTGGCTGCTCCATTTTCGCTACTCCACTGCATTTCTCCCCATCCAGGTAGCAGCCCACCCCTGCCCGCGGGCCAGATGCCATGGTCACACACAGTTTAGCAAAGGGGAAAAAAAGTCACGATATGTCATGTGATGACAATTGAGGGTCATTAAGTGAGGGCCTCCTATAACAAGTGACTTGGGATTTTCTCCTGGGCTCCCAGAAGTCAATGGAGAAACCAGCAGGAGGTTGCAACTTCCAGGCAGCCTGAAAATGGGCCAGTGGGTAGGTTAAGTATTAAGGAGAGAGGTGGGCTGGGGGTGGGTGGGATTACTGAAACAAGTGGACTGGGAATGTGGGAAGACTGGAAGAGGTTACCTTGGTTAAATAACCAAGAAGAATCAGAATTCTATGAGGTTTGGCAAAAGGTATATATTTGGTGGGATACAAAGAAAAAGAGATAGTTTTATTGTTATAGTATTTTAAACATATTAGTATTTAGTAGTTATATTGTAGTAGATGTTGATTATTCACAATATAAATATGAATTCCTTTTTTCTTCTGTCTTTACTCTTTTTCCCCCTTCCTTCTTTTTCTTTATTTTAGCTCAATTTAAGTTAGAATTTTAAATTTTTACATATGTTGCTAAATATTTTAGATGTGTTTCTATTTACCACTTTATAATTGATATTTCTAAGTATTTTATAGACGGTGTTAAATAACGACAAGATTTTTTCTTTTCACTTTTTTCCACGTTTAAATGTAAAGATGACTTCTACTCTGAGCGGAGCGACTGTAGCTCCATTAAGTGTTGCATGTTATGTATGTCATGTTTGTCTATGCAATTTAATAAAAATATAAAAAAAGAAAAGAAAAAAGGAATAGGTTGCCGTGAAATAGTGTGCAGATTCGAGAGTGTGTGTTGCTATGAAATGCAAATGAGACCAAACTGTATGCTATGGGTAGGAGAAGTCTCTTATTTCATGGAGTTTCCCTCGGGGGCGGGGAGGGCGGAAGTTAATTTGCTGATGGGAAACTCCCAGGAAGATTGCAGGTGATGATTATAAGTCTGCAGCAGGGGTGGGTTCTCCCCGGTTCGGCCCAGATTGCCTGAACCATTAGCGACCTGCTGGCGATGTGACAATGGCCTCACGGATCCAGTTTGGTTGGTGCTGGTCCGTGGGTGCCGTCACCTTTTTTCAAGAATTTTTGGTGATTTTTTTCTGTGTTTGGATGGCTTCTCCTCTTCTGCTGCTTGAAAAAGAGCCCTTCCGCCCATCCCCGGGTTAATACTGACCTTTATTTCTTTGCCTGAAGCACAGCTGATCAGCTCCTCAGCTGTGTTTCGGGCTGAATTCTGTTGCTGAGCATGCACTGAAGTGAGATTGCACAGTGTGTGTGTGTGTGTGTGAACCCACCCTTGTCTGCAGGATGCTCAACCATCGAAACCGTAACTATGGCGGTGCAGTGGTTAGAATGTAGTACTGCAGGCTACTCCTGCTGACTGCCGGCTGTTGCCAGTTCGATTCACACTGGCTCAAGGTTGACTCAGCCTTCCAAAGTCGGTAAAAAGAGGACACAGATTGTTGGGGGCGATATGCTGACTCTGGAAAGTGCTTTAGTGTGGGCTGTAAAACACTGTGAAGTGGTATTTAAGTCTAAGTGTTTTTGCTGTAGCTGAACAGATTACTAAATGACGGGATTACAACAGCATGATCATGGAGGTGTTGGGACAGCCAGAACTCTAAAGGCCAGCCATTAACTTCAACTTATGCAGCACCGCTAGAACTTTGAATATGATTAATGAGAACTGCCTGTATATCAGAAGGCTCTTCTGTCACCAAGTATGAAACAGGAAGAACTCCTGAGCTCCTACGATAGATAGGACATACCATGCCAATACACTTATTAAACAAAAACAATTTAGTCCTTTAATGGCAACCAGCAATAAATAACTGATGGAGGATTTATACTCTACTGCTAGTTTGCCTAAGTCTGAGCATGATAATCCTCTTTACTACATTTTAACATAAATACTTACTGCTAATCCTGATGTTGGATCAATAAAGTCTGCCCAGTAGCCTTCAGCACACAAAGCATAGCAAATTTCCTTAGCACCGCTGATAAACTAAGAGAGAAAATAGAAAAATGCAAAATAGATTTTTTTCCCCATCAAGCACAAAATCACTTTAAAATCAAAGAGCAAATGCTCAGAACTTCAAATGATTAACTTGAATAGCTTTACTAACTGGATTAATACTATTAAGCTACAGTATATCAGGATCACGTAAAGTATATACGGACATCTTGGCGCTAGTCAATAAAGAATTAATACTTCACGGGGGTCTGTGTAATATGATTGCTTTCGTTGTTTACTTGAATTGTAATGTTCTCTTTGTTCTCTTAAATTTCACAGCATCTAAATTAAAATGAAATAACCACATATCATCTATCCTACTTTTCTCATGTTAATTTATTATTTTGCCTTGATAAGAAAATTAAAAAGCTAGTTCAATTTAAGCTTTAAAAGCTAGTAAGGAAGCTTTCTAAACCCTTGTCGAGTAAATTAAATTGAATGAATGAATGAATGAATGAATGAATTTCAGAGTACATGCAGAAGTAATATCCTACTCCAAAGTATACTGTATCAATTCAGAGAAGCCAAAACCAAAGGGACCTTTAATTATGTAGGAAAAAAGGATGTTTTCCCCAAATCCCAAAGAATATCTAATGTAAAATATTATGGTAAAATTTAGCAGTGGCTTCAGCCATTTGCAATTAACATGATTAAGGCTCATGCCATCTATGATTAATTTTTGCACTATGGAGCATGATATATTGAAATTAAGCCTAATGAAAAGAACACATAGGATCAGATACTTCAAGAAAAAGCTGACTATATCTAGATAGATTTCAAACACATAGTTTGTTAAACCAAATGTGCATTGCAAAAATTAAAAATCAAATATCTACACACAATGTCCAGTTTTATCTAACCCAGTAAAGTACAAGTTGTCAGTTTTAGAACAAGTTAGTATTTTAAGTTCAGAAATAAACCATAGTTTCCCAATTGAAATGTATGGGAAATTATACTAATTAAGGCTTAACTTGTTTTCAATACTTCTCTCACTTTTCCCCCCCGCAACATCTTCAAAGAATCAATACTTGATATTGGCCTTATTATCTCATATTAAATTAAAATACATTTAAATTGACACCCAAGTACAAGATTAAAAAAAACCGTGAATGATGTTAAGTCTGAATCTTCTGCTACATGTTAAAGATGGCTTTATCACACTATTTACAATCCATAAAATTATCAAGAATTCTGAATTGTTTCAAGCATGATTATAGATAGAAATTTATCATAGAATAATAGAAGCAGCAATTTGGAGCTATTGTCTCCAACACATTGTGACTATGTATTGTCTAGTCCAGTGATTTTCAACCTTTTTTGAGCCACGGCACATTTTTTACATTTTAAAATCCTGGGGCACACCACCAACCAAAATGACACAAAATGACACCCTCAGACACTTTCCTCTCTTTTTCCATCCCTGTCTCCTCCCCACCCTTGTGTGTGTGTGTGTGTATACACACTCTTGAACCATTTCCAAAAACAGGTGAGGGCTTGGGGGGTTTTCTCTCTTATTCTTTGGGTGCTTTTTATCATATGCTTTAAATCAAGAGTCACTTCTCTCTTTCTTTTCTTTCTCTCTCTTTCCTCTTATTCTCTGCCTCAATCATTTTCTCATTTCTCTTTTTTTCCTTCCCTTTTTGCTCATTTATCTCTCTCGCTCTTGCTTTCTTTCTCTCTCTCGCTCTCTCTCTTGCTTTCTTTCTCTCTGACACTTACTTTCTCTCTTTCTTTTCTTTCTCTCTCTTGCTTTCTCTCTCTCTCACACACACACTTTCTCTCTCTCTTTCTCTCTCTCTTGCTTTCTCTCTCTCTGTTACTCTCTCTCAGCAAAAAGTTGCGAGACTGGAACCTGAGCTTCCTTTTTCGCGGCACACCTGACCATGTCTTGCGGCACACTAGTGTGCCACGGCACACTGGTTGAAAAACACTGGTCTAGTCAACATACAAACTATGTATATTCAAAGGAAGTTAAATAAGAGTTTTAAACAGTAATTAAGAATAGAATTTGCCAAGTTGCTTTTATTATTCTTATGTTAATTACTATGATTATTAAATCTAAAGTTACATTATTCTAATATAAAAAAGACTTACACTCAATACTTATACAAGTTGAAAAACAGTAGTTTTCAACAAAGACACACAGAAGCTACATATATGCTGAATTTTAAATTCAACTATCCTGGTTTATTTTAATATTTAATTCATCAATTTCCAATCTAAGAACATAAGAAGAGCCATGCTGAATCAGGCCAAAGCCCACCGAGTCCAGCATTCTGTGTCACACAGTGGCCCACCAATTGTACGTGGGGATCTTAAGCAGAAAGAGAAGGCAAAACTTTCCCTTGACCCCCAACAAATGGTATCCAAGGGAATCCTGCCTGTCTCAACCAAAGTAGAGGCGGCACATGGACATCCATTTCAATAACCACCGATAAACTTGGCATCCATAAATCTGTCTAATCCTGCCTTGAAGCTATCAAGGCTGACAGCTGTCATGACCTCTTCTGGAAATGAATTCCATAAACCAACGACCCTCTGGGTGAAGAAATATTTCCCTTTATTTGTCCTCACTTTCTTACCTATGAGGCTTTATTGTGTGATAGAGAAAAGATTTTTTCTCTATCCACCTTTTCTATCCCATGCATGATCTTATACACTTCAATCAAGTCACCCCTTAAACTCTGTCTTTCAAGGCTGAAGAGACCAAGACGTTGCAATGTGGTTTCATAAGGGAGGGGCTCCATTTCCTTGATCTATAAGTTATGCAGTAAAGTATTATTGCTTTATTCATGTGGAATCTCTAAAGCTATGCATTCAGACAGGAATTCTCTCCCTAAATGAGCCACTCTTCTGGATCCATTATCTAAAAGCCAGAAATCAGCTCTAAATGCTTTAAATTGAAATTAAAGCATCTATTTCCAGTTGTTAACTACAAGCTATTGTTTCATTACAATTATTCAGAAATGGTAAACTTTTCTTTTAACCAGAGATATTCAGTAAATAACATTTTATGGAGAATACCAGCAGTAAATACTGACATCTGTTGGAGCATAATTACCGACTGCTTAAAGCCAAAGTGGTTAAAAGTGAGTCTGGAAAGGGAATGACCCCTAGTGGTAATTTTACACATGGACAGAGCTAAATGTAATTTTTATTTAAGCAAGTACTGACAAGCTTTCAGAAGAAACCCTTAATTTATTATAAATAATGAAAAGCATTAGAATGTCATTATTATGTCATGTTAAGAATGGGTATATATAAATTTTTTAAGATTAATACTTTTTGTGAAAAATCATTAATATAGAATTATTAATATAATACAAAATTAACATAATTAATTTAAAATTATATTAATTTTAATTAATATAAAATCAATATAATTTTCAGTTAATCATGTATAGATGGATATGGGTACAGGTGTATATGCTTGCATGTAAAGGAGGCTGGTTAACAGTTTAAAAATATGTCTTTTCAGAACTGAATTTGATTTTTGATGACTGTGGACATAGCTAGGTACTTCTTTTTGATTTCTACAATTTAATAAAATCACTGTCATTTCAAATACGCTTTACATTTGTAAATAATGCTTTGCTTTCTTAGCGTACCCTAAATTAGGAATGTATGCATATATTTGGGCACCCACATATAAAACACACACACACGCACACACACACATAGTGGAAAGTAATAACATCTGACCCTCCTAAAGCCAATATGACTTACATTTTCAATGAGGCCTTCTCGCTCATTTTCTACTTCTTCACTCCATCCAGTCATATCATTTATAGTTTTCTGCGTTACTGTTAGTACTGTTATATTATTAGAAAGAACATCTGGAAACATTGACTCAAAATCTATAAAAAATAAGATATAAATATTTTAAATAACTTTTCCATGCCAAGTGCACAAAATGTGGTCATGTGACTTATGGTGTTTATGTGCGTTTGTTACCCTCTTAATTAGTTATTTTGGGGGGAAAGCGATTTGGGTGTAACTTTGGTTGCTAAAAGTTTGCTAAACCAAAGATGTTTGTTACCATCTTAATTAGTTATTTTTTTTGGGGGGGGGGGAAGCAATTTGGTTGTATTTTTGGTTGCTAAACAACCCATTGTAAATTGAGGATTACCTGTAGTCGGCCTCTAGCAACCAGGAGGAAGAGACATTTGCTCCCTAAAGGACTCGACTACTGCAACGCTCTCTACCTGGGGCTACCTTTGAAAAGTGTTCGGAAACTTCAGATCGGGCAGAATGCATTCGCGAGAGCAATCATGGGCTTTCCCAGATATGCCCATGTCTCCTCAACACTCCGCGGCCTGCACTGACTGCCGATCAGTTTCAAGTCTCAATTCAAAATGTTGGTTATGACCTATAAAGCCCTACATGGCATTGGACCAGAATACCTTCGGGACCTCCTTCTGCTGCACGAATCCCAGCGGACAATTAGGTCCCACAGAATTGGCCTCGTCCGGGTCCCATTGACTAAACAATGCCGTCTGGCGGGACCCAGGGGAAGAGCCTTCTCTGTGGCGGCCCCGGCCCTCTGGAATCAACTCCCCCTGGAGATTAGGACTAACCCCACCCTCCTTGCCTTTCGCAAACTCCTTAAAACCCACCTATGTCACCAGACATGTGGAAATTAATATACCCCTTAGCTATTGGGGTTTATGTATGGCTTGCTTGAGTTGTATGATTGCTTTTTATAAGGGTTTTTAAAATTGCTTTTAAATATTGGATTTGTATACGTTGTATTGCTTTGTTGTGAGCCGCTCCGAGTCCATGGAGAAGGGCGGCATACAAATTTAATAAACTATATAACTATATAAAGGCCTATTCTTTAACAGGTACACTAAATATTTTGCTCAAATAGAAAACTGGTCTAGGATTAAAAAGAAGGCAAAAGGAAGTTAATTCAAAAGTAAAATTGATTTGAATGTACTGAGTACTGTATACTGATACTCATTATATATACTGAGTATATAGATTGAATGTACCAAGACAACTAGACACAAGAACAGTTTTTTCCTGAACGCCATCACTCTACTATACAAATAATTCCCTCAACACTGTCAGACTTTTTACTAAATCTGCACTTCTCTTCTACTAGTTTTATTCATCATTCCTATCCTTTTCCTCCCACTTAAGACTGTATGACTGTAACTTGTTGCTTGTATCCTAAGATTTTTATTAATATTGATTGTTTCTTCATTGCTTATTTGACCCCTATGACAATCATTAAGTGTTGTACCACATGATTCTTGACAAATGTATATTTTTCTTTTATGTATGCTGAGAGCATCTGCACCAAGACAAATTCCTTGTGTGTCCAATCACACTTGGCCAATAAAATTCTATTCTATTCTATTCTATTCTATTCTATTCTAAGAAAATCAACCAAATTACTATGCTACTGGTAGAAGCAAAACATTAAACTGCCAATCTGTGCATGTTTTTTCTTCAAGTTACAATTTTATACACTTTTAAAAAAATAATTAACACCGTGGAGGGATGATGTGTGTGTGTGTGTGTGTGTGTGTGTGTGCAGGTGCAAGAAACCCATACCTTTGCGCAACAATTCTGGGCATGTTTGTATCACACATTCTACTTTGGCAGTTTCAAAGTAACTTTTGGCGTCAGCAATGTCTTGCTTATGAACAGCATTATTACCCTAAAAAAAAAAAGATAAGTTTCGAACCTAATGCATACTAATGATTAAAAAACTTTACATTTATTTTAGTCTTTTTTTCCAGTTGTTGAAATTCCAAGGTTCTGCAAAAATACATTATTTAATTTCTAGGCATGTGAAATACATCTGAATTCTTGTCAGGCTTCAAGGCACTGCTGTAAATATACCAGTGACAGTCCATCTGTACATAGTTTCAATTTTTTATGATTTTTATGCTTTCATGATTTTGTAACTTTTTTTCTTAACTGTCCAGACTCCAAGACTGCAGCAGCATATACATTTTGTACAATAAACATTAACCCATAAAACACATAAAGCCTTTTATATAAAAAAACAAACCATAAAGGCATTTCCACTCTTGGAATGATTGTTTAGAGCAGCGTTTCCCAACCGGTGTGCTGCGGCACACTGGTGTGCCGCGAGACATGGCCAGGTGTGCCGCCAAGCTTCAGCTGGGCGGGACGCTGCCGGTACTTTCAGAACAAAGAGGAAGAGGAGAGGAAAATAGTGCTGTTTACAGTTTGTATTCTTGAATTCAAGGAGGAGGGTATATAGCTGGCTGTAAGGGGAAATTTCTTTGGCTGATAGTGTTATTGAATTCAAGGAGGAGGGGATATAGCTGGCTGAAAGGGGAAATTTCATTGACTGATTGCGTTATTGAATTCAGGGAGGAGGGGACTAGATTGGGAAGTATAAAAGGGTCAGAAAAGCCATTTTAAACTGCACTTTCAGAACACAGAGGAAGAGGAGAGGAAAATAGTGCTGTTTACAGTTTGTATTCTTGAATTCAAGGAGGAGGGTATATAGCTGGCTGTAAGGGGAAATTTCTTTGGCTGATAGTGTTATTGAATTCAAGGAGGAGGGGATATAGCTGGCTGAAAGGGGAAATTTCATTGACTGATTGCGTTATTGAATTCAGGGAGGAGGGGACTAGATTGGGAAGTATAAAAGGGTCAGAAAAGCCATTTTAAACTGCACTTTCAGAACAAAGAGGAAGAGGAGAGGAAAATAGTGCTGTTTACAGTTTGTATTCTTGAATTCAAGGAGGAGGGTATATAGCTGGCTGTAAGGGGAAATTTCTTTGGCTGATAGTGTTATTGAATTCAAGGAGGAGGGGATATAGCTGGCTGAAAGGGGAAATTTCATTGACTGATTGCGTTATTGAATTCAGGGAGGAGGGGACTAGATTGGGAAGTATAAAAGGGTCAGAAAAGCCATTTTAAACTGCACTTTCAGAACACAGAGGAAGAGGAGAGGAAAATAGTGCTGTTTACAGTTTGTATTCTTGAATTCAAGGAGGAGGGTATATAGCTGGCTGTAAGGGGAAATTTCTTTGGCTGATAGTGTTATTGAATTCAAGGAGGAGGGGATATAGCTGGCTGAAAGGGGAAATTTCATTGACTGATTGCGTTATTGAATTCAGGGAGGAGGGGACTAGATTGGGAAGTATAAAAGGGTCAGAAAAGCCATTTTAAACTGCACTTTCAGAACACAGAGGAAGAGGAGAGGAAAATAGTGCTGTTTACAGTTTGTATTCTTGAATTCAAGGAGGAGGGTATATAGCTGGCTGTAAGGGGAAATTTCTTTGGCTGATAGTGTTATTGAATTCAAGGAGGAGGGGATATAGCTGGCTGAAAGGGGAAATTTCATTGACTGATTGCGTTATTGAATTCAGGGAGGAGGGGACTAGATTGGGAAGTATAAAAGGGTCAGAAAAGCCATTTTAAACTGCACTTTCAGAACACAGAGGAAGAGGAGAGGAAAATAGTGCTGTTTACAGTTTGTATTCTTGAATTCAAGGAGGAGGGTATATAGCTGGCTGTAAGGGGAAATTTCTTTGGCTGATAGTGTTATTGAATTCAAGGAGGAGGGGATATAGCTGGCTGAAAGGGGAAATTTCATTGACTGATTGCGTTATTGAATTCAGGGAGGAGGGGACTAGATTGGGAAGTATAAAAGGGTCAGAAAAGCCATTTTAAACTGCACTTTCAGAACACAGAGGAAGAGGAGAGGAAAATAGTGCTGTTTACAGTTTGTATTCTTGAATTCAAGGAGGAGGGTATATAGCTGGCTGTAAGGGGAAATTTCTTTGGCTGATAGTGTTATTGAATTCAAGGAGGAGGGGATATAGCTGGCTGAAAGGGGAAATTTCATTGACTGATTGCGTTATTGAATTCAGGGAGGAGGGGACTAGATTGGGAAGTATAAAAGGGTCAGAAAAGCCATTTTAAACTGCACTTTCAGAACACAGAGGAAGAGGAGAGGAAAATAGTGCTGTTTACAGTTTGTATTCTTGAATTCAAGGAGGAGGGTATATAGCTGGCTGTAAGGGGAAATTTCTTTGGCTGATAGTGTTATTGAATTCAAGGAGGAGGGGATATAGCTGGCTGAAAGGGGAAATTTCATTGACTGATTGCGTTATTGAATTCAGGGAGGAGGGGACTAGATTGGGAAGTATAAAAGGGTCAGAAAAGCCATTTTAAACTGCACTTTCAGAACACAGAGGAAGAGGAGAGGAAAATAGTGCTGTTTACAGTTTGTATTCTTGAATTCAAGGAGGAGGGTATATAGCTGGCTGTAAGGGGAAATTTCTTTGGCTGATAGTGTTATTGAATTCAAGGAGGAGGGGATATAGCTGGCTGAAAGGGGAAATTTCATTGACTGATTGCGTTATTGAATTCAGGGAGGAGGGGACTAGATTGGGAAGTATAAAAGGGTCAGAAAAGCCATTTTAAACTGCACTTTCAGAACACAGAGGAAGAGGAGAGGAAAATAGTGCTGTTTACAGTTTGTATTCTTGAATTCAAGGAGGAGGGTATATAGCTGGCTGTAAGGGGAAATTTCTTTGGCTGATAGTGTTATTGAATTCAAGGAGGAGGGGATATAGCTGGCTGAAAGGGGAAATTTCATTGACTGATTGCGTTATTGAATTCAGGGAGGAGGGGACTAGATTGGGAAGTATAAAAGGGTCAGAAAAGCCATTTTAAACTGCACTTTCAGAACACAGAGGAAGAGGAGAGGAAAATAGTGCTGTTTACAGTTTGTATTCTTGAATTCAAGGAGGAGGGTATATAGCTGGCTGTAAGGGGAAATTTCTTTGGCTGATAGTGTTATTGAATTCAAGGAGGAGGGGATATAGCTGGCTGAAAGGGGAAATTTCATTGACTGATTGCGTTATTGAATTCAGGGAGGAGGGGACTAGATTGGGAAGTATAAAAGGGTCAGAAAAGCCATTTTAAACTGCACTTTCAGAACACAGAGGAAGAGGAGAGGAAAATAGTGCTGTTTACAGTTTGTATTCTTGAATTCAAGGAGGAGGGTATATAGCTGGCTGTAAGGGGAAATTTCTTTGGCTGATAGTGTTATTGAATTCAAGGAGGAGGGGATATAGCTGGCTGAAAGGGGAAATTTCATTGACTGATTGCGTTATTGAATTCAGGGAGGAGGGGACTAGATTGGGAAGTATAAAAGGGTCAGAAAAGCCATTTTAAACTGCACTTTCAGAACAAAGAGGAAGAGGAGAGGAAAATAGTGCTGTTTACAGTTTGTATTCTTGAATTCAAGGAGGAGGGTATATAGCTGGCTGTAAGGGGAAATTTCTTTGGCTGATAGTGTTATTGAATTCAAGGAGGAGGGGATATAGCTGGCTGAAAGGGGAAATTTCATTGACTGATTGCGTTATTGAATTCAGGGAGGAGGGGACTAGATTGGGAAGTATAAAAGGGTCAGAAAAGCCATTTTAAACTGCACTTTCAGAACAAAGAGGAAGAGGAGAGGAAAATAGTGCTGTTTACAGTTTGTATTCTTGAATTCAAGGAGGAGGGTATATAGCTGGCTGTAAGGGGAAATTTCTTTGGCTGATAGTGTTATTGAATTCAAGGAGGAGGGGATATAGCTGGCTGAAAGGGGAAATTTCATTGACTGATTGCGTTATTGAATTCAGGGAGGAGGGGACTAGATTGGGAAGTATAAAAGGGTCAGAAAAGCCATTTTAAACTGCACTTTCAGAACAAAGAGGAAGAGGAGAGGAAAATAGTGGCCCGCGCGCCTGGCGGCGCGCGAATTATATAACTATAAACCAAAATCAGCAAAGTTTGGTAGCAATAGGGGTTCATTTTCTTGCTAAGTACCTGTATTCCAATACATTCTTAAGATGATTGGCTTGGTACAGTGTAACACTTGTTTGGCTGTTGTGTTCCGTAGTACCTTGTGGAACTTGGGGTACTGCCCTCTTTGCATTAGGACATCTAGGTTAGATGGCGAGATCTCTAGATTGCAGTCCTTAGTTTGTAGCTTGCAGGCAGAAGTGGAAAGATTGTCCCAGCCACATGCTGTAATGCAGCCATGTGTGCAGCCTCCACTTCCACAGCGCCCCCCGAGGAGGAGGGCTGTTTGGACAACTGTTGGTTCAGGAAGATTACGTGCAGTTGAACAAAAACATAACAATTTTGGTCTCTCTGTATCCAACTCCTATAATGTTCTTGCGGATTTAAATAGTAAGGATGTTGTAGATATTAGCAAGGCCCCTCAGGCGGAGAATGAGGGGATGTTCAAAGGAGAAGTTGTTGTAAATGAGGAACATAGTGTCACCAAACCAAGTCCAGTTAGTAGAAATAAAGAGAGGACACATGTTCTTGTGGGTGACTCGATTGTCAGAGGTGTTGATTTGGGACAGAGGAAGGATGTGGTGAAGGTGATGAGGTGTCTTCCAGGAGCCACTGCCCACAGGGACAGGAGGCGGATTACAAACATTGTCAGGGCTGTGAGTAAAGGTAATAAAGTTGATGTGGTGGTGCATCTTGGCACAAACGATCTGTCCCAGAGAAATGTTAATGTAGTAAAAAGAGATTTTCAAAGTCTAAGTGTGGAGCTGGGTAAAATAACTGATTCAGTGACTTTCTCAGAGGTGTTACCGGTTTGTGGCCAGGAGGGTAAAACAAGTTGTATCAGAGAGTTTAATGTGTGGTTAAGGCAGTGGTGTAAAGCTGAAGGTTTTGGTTATGTAAGTCATGATGTCAGTAGATGGTCTAATAGGGAGTTGTTTAAGAGGGATGGTTTGCATCCATCATACAGAGGTACCCAGGTGCTCGGTGAGGAATTCAGAGCTTTTTTGGACAGGCATTTAAACTAGGTAAAGGGGACAGAGATGTACCAGATGTGGAGGATTTCTGTCCCCGACCAATGAGGATACATCAGTTTCTGGAAGCTTATGAAAAGGGAGCTGAAAATAAAATAGATGTAGATGTTGATGATAAGGGGCAAACTAATAATGAAAATAATGTTCTTCGGGTAATGTGCACGAATGCTCGAAGCTTGAGCAACAAGCTCTGTGAGTTAATGGCCATAATATCTAGAGATAATTTGGATCTGGTTGCCATAACTGAGACATGGTTTAAGGATTCCAATGAATGGGAAATATCCATACCAGGATATACACTGTATAGGAAGGATAGAATAGAGAGAAGGGGAGGTGGAGTAGCCATTTATGTTAAAGAAAGTCTAAAAACAATACTAATTCAAAATACATGTAAAGATCTGGAGACCCTCTGGATTTGCATGCAAAATAAAGACGGTTCTGTCATTAGAATTGGGGTGATCTATAGGCCTCCAGGGCAATCTGAGGAACATGACAACAAGATGGTGGATGAGATTACCCTAATGGCAGTAAAGGGAGATATTGTGGTTATGGGTGATTTCAACATGCCTGATGTTGACTGGAATATCCCCAGTGCCCTTACACGCAAAAGTAAGAATATAGTAGAAGCCTTTACAGGAGCAGCTATGGCACAGCTAGTTAAGACACCAACTAGAGGGGAGAATATTCTAGATTTAGTTTTTACAAATGGGAATCGGGTTTCAGAGGTCAAGGTGGGAGAAAATTTAGGTTGCAGCGACCATCTATGTTTGTGGTTTGATGTAAAAACTGATTGTGAGCAATCCTATACTGCAACCAAAGTATTGGATTTCAGAAAAACAAATTTTAATGCAATGGGGGAATATTTAAATAATGAATTAAAGGGGAGGGATAAAATGGCAGGAGCGAGCACCCAGTGGACTGTATTAAAAAAGGCCATCTTAAAAGCCACAAAACTTTATGTAAAGCAAGTAACTAAAGGTAAAAGGAAGAAGAAACCGCTATGGTTTAGCAATGATGTAAGGGCTATAGTCAATGAAAAAAAGGCTGCCTATAGGAGGTATAAAGAGTCTGGAAGTATAGCTGATAGAGAGGTGTATAAAATGAGACAGAAGGAGGCGAAACAGATAATATATGCTGCTAAAGCCTCAAAAGAGGAAGAAATAGCAAAATCTGTAAAGAAGGGGGATAAAACCTTCTTCAGATATATTAGTGATAGGAAGAAGAAAAACTGCAGCATCACAAAGCTTAGTACCGGGAATAATACATGCATTAATGGGAATAAGGAGATCGCTGACCATTTCAATAGCTACTTCTGTTCAGTTTTCTCAAAGGACACCTTACAAAATAATACTATAGAGGGATATAGCATTGCTTCCAGCTGTACGGATTCAGCTCCAGTGATCTTAGAAGCCGATGTCTTAGAAGAACTTGAAAGATTAAAGATAAATAAGGCAATGGGTCCAGATGGCATCCATCCCAGAGTTCTTAAAGAACTCAGATCTGTCATTGCTACCCCCCCTGACTGATTTGTTTAACCAATCCCTGTTAACAGGAGATGTTCCTGAGGATTGGAGAATGGCCAGTGTTGTGCCTATCCACAAGAAGGGCAGTAGAGAAGAAGCTGGAAACTACAGGCCAGTTAGCTTGACATCAGTTGTAGTTAAAATAATGGAGACTCTACTCAAAAAGAGGATAAATCAGCATCTAAAAAACAATAACTTATTGGACCCAAATCAGCATGGCTTTACTGAAGGCAAATCGTGTCAGACTAATCTCATAGAGTTCTTTGACTATGTCACAAAGGTGTTGGATCAAGGTGGTGCCGTGGATATTGCCTATCTGGACTTCAGCAAAGCCTTTGATACGGTTCCACATAAAGAGCTGATAGATAAATTAGTGAAGATTGGACTTAATCCCTGGATAGTTCAGTGGATTTCAAGCTGGCTGAAGCATAGACATCAGAGAGTTATTGTTAATGGCGAGTATTCTGAGCAGAGACAGGTTACAAGCGGTGTGCCACAAGGGTCTGTTCTGGGTCCTATTCTTTTTAATATGTTTGTGAGTGACATAGGGGAAGGTTTGGTAGGGAAGGTTTGCCTATTTGCCGATGACTCTAAAGTGTGCAATAGGGTTGATATTCCTGGAGGGGTCTGTAATATGGTAAATGATTTAGCGTTACTAGATAAATGGTCAAAGCAATGGAAACTGCAGTTTAATGTTTCCAAATGTAAAATAATGCACTTGGGGAAAAGGAATCCTAAATCTGAGTATTGCATTGGCAGTTCTGTGTTAGCAAAAACTTCAGAAGAGAAGGATTTAGGGGTAGTGATTTCTGACAGTCTCAAAATGGGTGAGCAGTGTGGTCGGGCAGTAGGAAAGGCAAGTAGGATGCTTGGCTGCATAGCTAGAGGTATAACAAGCAGGAAGAGGGAGATTGTGATCCCCTTATATAGAGCGCTGGTGAGACCACATTTGGAGTACTGTGTTCAGTTCTGGAGACCTCACCTACAAAAAGATATTGACAAAATTGAACGGGTCCAAAGACGGGCTACAAGAATGGTGGAAGGTCTGAAGTATAAAACGTATCAGGAAAGACTTAATGAACTCAATCTGTATAGTCTGGAAGACAGAAGGAAAAGGGGGGACATGATCGAAACATTTAAATATGTTAAAGGGTTAAATAGGGTTCAGGAGGGAAGTGTTTTTAACAGGAAAGTGAACACAAGAACAAGGGGACACAATCTGAAGTTAGTTGGGGGAAAGATCAAAGGCAACATGAGAAAGTATTATTTTACTGAAAGAGTAGTAGATCCTTGGAACAAACTTCCAGCAGACGTGGTTGGTAAATCCACAGTAACCGAATTTAAACATGCCTGGGATAAACATATATCCATTGTAAGATAAAATACAGGAAATAGTAAAAGGGCAGACTAGATGGACCATGGGGTCTTTTTCTGCCGTCAGTCTTCTATGTTTCTATGTTTCTATGTTTCTACTTCCGTCCTGGGGCTCCCGCTCGCAGCTGTCCCCCGCCTCCTGCTCGATGCCGCGGTTTTCGGCGCTCTCCTGCTGGGCCCCAAAGAAGGAAGGCAGGAAGAAGGAGAGCTCCGTTCTTTGCACCTTTTTCCCGCCTTCTTTCTTTGGGGCCCAGCAGGAGAGCGCCGAAAACCGCGGCATCGAGCAGGAGGCGGGGGACAGCTGCGAGCGGGAGCCCCAGGACGGAAGTACCGGCAGCGCCCCGCCCAGCTGGAGCTCCTCTGGCGTCGACGGCAAGTGTCCGATGGGAGCGGGGGGGGTGGGTGGCCGCAGCGGCTGCAGGCAGTCGGGGGAGATGGCGGCGGCGAGAGGGATCGCTCTCTCTCTCTCTCTCTCAGCTGACTGCAAGTGGGAGCCCTGACGGTGGCGGTTGGACGTGCTGCTGGACGTCGTACATGCTGGCGCTGCGTGCCTGGCATATACGGTGTCCAGCACCACGTCCAGCTGCCACCGTCAGGGCTCCCGCTTGCAGTCAGCTGAGAGAGAGAGAGAAAGAGACATATAAGAGGCAGAGAGAGAGAGAAAGAGAGACATAGCAAGAGAGGCAGAGAAAGAGAGACAGAGCAAGAAAGAGAGACAGCAAGAGAGGCAGAGAAAGAGAGATAGAGAAAGAGAGAGATAAAGAGAGACATAGCAAGAGAGGCAGAGAGAGAGAAAAAGAAAGAGAGACATAGCAAGAGAAAAGGAGAGACTTAGCAAGAGAGGCACAGAGAGAGAGAGAAAGAGAAAGAGAGACATAGCAAGAGAGACAGAGAGAGAAAGAGAGATAGCAAGAGAGGCAAAGAGAAAGAAAGAGACATATAGCAAGACAGTGAAAGAGAGAGAGAGCAAGAGAGAGAGAAAAAAGCAAGAAAGAGATAGCAAGAGAGACAGAGAGAGAGAGCAAGGGAGAGAGAAAGACATAGAGGAAGGGAAGGAGGGAGAGAGAAAGAGAGCAAAAAAGAGAGGAAGAAAGAAAGAAAGAGGGATGGAGAGAGAGAATGAAGGGAAGGAAGGAAAAGAGAGAAAGAGGGAGAAATAGAGCGAAAGGGAGGAAGAGAGAGGGTTTTTTTGTCCAAACTTTTCTTTACCCCCCCCCCCCCCTTCAGTGTTCCCCAGGATTTTGAAAATACGAATAATGTGCCGCGGCTCAAAAAAGGTTGGGAAACACTGGTTTAGAGGGACTTAATACTGATTTTTAATACTGATTTTTCAAATTTTGCTTCAAAAACTTGTGATGCATTCCCCAGTGAAAAGAATACTAAAAAAGGGGTTTACCAAAAATGTTGAATACCATTTAATAACGTAGTGCATCACAATGTAACCAACAACAAGAAGTTCTAGTTTGTGTGTTGAGTACCAAATTTAATGAGTTTGAAAGCAGCTGAGTACCATGGTACCAATGAATTAGGACAAATCTTTTAAATCCTCCCCAGTATATTGAAGCTACCAAAGGGCAGATATTTTCTTAAAATATGGAGTTTGGAAATAACTGGTGATCTACAAGTATCATGCTGACTTGATTCAGGTAAATGGTTTTGAATTATTTTCTGTGCCCCCCCTCCTGAAGAATAAACATTTCACATACCCCAACTCTCCACCACAAATGTAAATAAAATCATTTGTCTATAAAATTGTTATAAGATCCTGTTCCTTCTCTGGAGAATTCTTCTGTCTTGCCTCAATAAGAGACTAGTTTTGCAGAAACTAATTCAAGTCAAATCCATCACATAAGTCTTATACGAAAATTATTTTGTACTTAATAACAGCAAGTACCATCTTCACTAACATCTGGCTGATACCAAGTGCTAGCTATCATTTGATGTTAACATTTCAATCATCAGAAGTTCCTTTGGTCAAGAATCCACAAGCCTTATATTATTCTAATTTTAAATGATACATAGGGCAGAGCAGGGCAGCAGGGATGGTTTGCATCCATCATACAGAGGTACCCAGGTGCTCGGTGAGGAATTCAGAACTTTCTTGGACAGGCATTTAAACTAGGTAAAGGGGACAGAGATGTAACTGATGTGGGTGATTTCTGTCCCCGACCAATGAGGATAAATCAGTTTTTGGAAGCTTATGAAAAGGGAGCTGCAAATAAAATAGATGTAGTTGTGGATGATAAGGGGCAAACTAATAATGAAAATAATGTTGTTCGGGTAATGTGCACGAATGCTCGAAGCTTGAGCAACAAGCTCTGTGAGTTAATGGCCATAATATCTAGAGATAATTTGGATCTGGTTGCCATAACTGAGACATGGTTTAAGGATTCTAATGAATGGGAAATATCCATACCAGGATATACACTGTATAGGAAGGATAGAATAGAGAGAAGGGGAGGTGGAGTAGCCATTTATGTTAAAGAAAGTCTAAAAACAACACTAATTCAAAATACATGTCAAGATCTGGAGACTCTCTGGATTTGCATGCAAAATAAAGAAGGTTCTGTCATTAGAATTGGGGTGATCTATAGGCCTCCAGGGCAATCTGAGGAATATGACAACAAGATGGTGGATGAAATTACCCAAATGGCACTAAAGGGAGATATTGTGGTTATGGGTGATTTCAACATGCCTGATGTTGACTGGAATATCCCCAGTGCCCTTACATGCAAAAGTAAGAATATAGTAGAGGCCTTTACAGGAGCAGCTCTGGCACAGCTGGTTAAGACACCAACTAGAGGGGAGAATATTCTAGATTTAGTTTTTACGAATGGGAATTGGGTTTCAGAGGTCAAGGTTTGATGTAAAAACTCATTGTGAGCAATCCTATAATGCAACCAAAGTACTGGATTTCAGAAAAACAAATTTTAATGCAATGGGGGAATATTTAGATAATGAATTAAAGGGGAGGGATAAATTGGCAGGAGTGAGCACCCAGTGGACTGTATTAAAAAAGGCCATCTTAAAAGCCACTGGACTGTATGTAAGACAAATAACTAAAGGTAAAAGGAAGAAGAAACCACTATGGTTTAGCAATGATGTAAGGGCTATAGTCAATGAAAAAAAGGCTGCCTATAGGAGGTATAAAGAGTCTGGAAGTATAGCTGATAGGGAGGTGTATAAAATGAGACAGAAGGAGGCAAAACAGATAATATATGCTGCTAAAGCCTCAAAAGAGGAAGAAATTGCCAAATCAGTAAAGAAGGGGGATAAAACCTTCTTCAGATATATTAGTGATAAGAAGAAGAAAAACTGCGGCATCACGAAGCTTAGTACCGGGAATAATACATGCATTAATGGGAATAAGGAGATCGCTGACCATTTCAATAGCTACTTCTGTTCAGTTTTCTCAAAAGACACCTTACAAAATAATACTATGGAGGGATATAGCATTGCTTCCAGCTGTACGGATTCAGCTCCAGTGATCTTAGAAGCCGATGTCTTAGAAGAACTTGAACGATTAAAGATAAATAAGGCAATGGGTCCAGATGGCATCCACCCCAGAGTTCTTAAAGAACTCAGATCTGTCATTGCTACTCCCGACTGATTTGTTTAACCAATCCTTGTTAACAGGAGAAGTTCCTGAGGATTGGAGAATGGCCAGTGTTGTGCCTATCCACAAGAAGGGCAGTAGAGAAGAAGCTGGTAACTACAGGCCAGTTAGCTTGACATCAGTGGTAGTTAAAATGATGGAGACTCTACTCAAAAAGAGGATAAATCAGCACCTAAAAAACAATAACTTATTGGACCCAAATCAGCATGGCTTTACTGAAGGCAAATCATGTCAGACTAATCTCATTGATTTCTTTGACTATGTCACAAAGGTGTTGGATGAAGGTGGTGCCGTGGATATTGCCTACCTGGACTTCAGCAAAACCTTTGATACGGTTCCACATAAAGAGCTGATAGATAAATTAGTGAAGATTGGACTTAATCCCTGGATAGTTCAATGGATTTGCAGCTGGCTGAAGCGTAGACATCAGAGAGTTATTGTTAACGGCGAGTATTCTGAGCAGAGTCAGGTTACAAGCGGTGTGCCACAAGGGTCTGTTCTGGGTCCTATTCTCTTTTTAATATGTTTGTGAGTGACATAGGGGAAGGTTTGGTAGGGAAGGTTTGCCTATTTGCCGATGACTCTAAAGTGTGCAATAGGGTTGATATTCCTGGAGGCGTCTGTAATATGGTAAATGATTTAGCTTTACTAGATAAATGGTCAAAGCAATGGAAACTGCAGTTTAATGTTTCCAAATGTAAAATAATGCACTTGGGGAAAAGGAATCCTCAATCTGAGTATTGTATTGGCAGTTCTGTGTTAGCAAATACTTCAAAAGAAAAGGATTTAGGGGTAGTGATTTCTGACAGTCTCAAAATGGGTGAACAGTGCAGTCAGGCGGTAGGGAAAGCAAGTAGGATGCTTGGCTGCATAGCTAGAGGTATAACAAGCAGGAAGAGGGAGATTATGATCCCGCTATATAGAACGCTGGTGAGACCACATTTAGAATACTGTGTTCAGTTCTGGAGACCTCACCTACAAAAAGATATTGACAAAATTGAACGGATCCAAAGACGGGCTACAAGAATGGTGGAAGGTCTTAAGCATAAAACGTATCAGGAAAGACTTAATGAACTCAATCTGTATAGTCTGGAGGACAGAAGGAAAAGGGGGGACATGATCGAAACATTTAAATATATTAAAGGGTTAAATAAGGTCCAGGAGGGAAGTGTTTTTAAAAGGAAAGTGAACACAAGAACAAGGGGACACAATCTGAAGTTAGTTGGGGGAAAGATCAAAAGCAACATGAGAAAATATTATTTTACTGAAAGAGTAGTAGATCCTTGGAACAAACTTCCAGCAGACGTTGTAGATAAATCCACAGTAACTGAATTTAAACATGCCTGGGATAAACATATATCCATCCTAAGATAAAATACAGAAAATAGTATAAGGGCAGACTAGATGGACCAGGAGGTCTTTTTCTGCCGTCAGACTTCTATGTTTCTATGTTTCTATAGAGGTGAGCCCGATTGTGAACCTAGGAGCAAATCTTAACACAGCTCTCAAAAATTTTATTGTTCTTATTTTTTGAAAATAATTTAATGTGTACTAGTTTTAATGTTTGTAAGGAACCCAGAGTCATTTCTGATGGGTGGCACATAATTGTAATCATTGAATCATCCACCCACCCACCCACCCACCCACCCACCAGAGCCTTCTTTGGGCTCAGAGCCCTTTATCAGCTGTCTCAATGCAGCTCTCTTTGTGCTGGGAAAATCCAGGACAGCTTTCTGGGGAGTCAATTAGCACTGGGGACTTTCTGAACAGGAGGGGGGAGAAGGTGGGTGTGGTGGCAAAAGGCAAAGTTTTGTCTTTGGGGACTTTCTCTCCAAATCCCAAACCATAGCCAAGAAAAGTCCAAGACATCACCTCTTGCAATAGAGAGAGAACAAAAGACACTTCTGGCTCCCACCTTCTTTACATTGCAGGCTCTGGACATTTAGCTCCAGCCATTAAAACATTGTGATGTTTTGTGCGCATTCCTCCCGTGCAATTTCACTTCCAGGCATGCTCAGTAGCAGAATTCAGCTTGAAACACAGCTGAAGGCTCTTTTTTAAGCCACGGAAGAGAAGCCATCCAGGCATTGAAAAATTCACCAAAAATTCTCAAAAAAAGATGGCAGCGCCTACAGACCATGCCCCACCCCTGGCATTCTCTGAGCCCCCAGGGGGGCGCGCCCCACTATTTGAGAAACACTGATTTAGATGTTCTTGCAACATAATCCCCAAAATAGGGAGGACAGAAAAATAATCTCTTCTCTTCCCACAACCACCTATCTATGAAGGTTTTGTGGTATCACTGTAGCCAGCTCTGATTATGTATACTGCATGTCATATGTCATGTTTAATGAGCAAAGCTACTTATATATTGCAAGTTTTCTATTTTAATTAAGATCTAGATGATCTGCAGTTTTATATAGCAGAAAGAAGTTGGTGGGAACATCTAGAATTCCAGCATAGTAAGGACAGCCAGCTGATTTACTTTTTAAAGTCAACCAAGGAACTTATATCTCCAAAAGGATGGCATTAGTTTTGGCATTGCCAGTCAGAATATATATGTATTCTAAAATGAATTCTATCAACCATCTATTCAGATTTTTTTTCCTTAATACATTTTAGAATAATCAACAAACATTTTTTTACCAGAAAAAACTCTGATCTATATATGCCTTTTGCTTTATACTTTATATTTACTACTAAATATATTTACTGATACAGATTTTGGCTTCCTGTCTTCCATTCCCTCCAGTAGACAACATGGATACCATGGGTGCTGCTGGCTTTTGTAAACAGAGAAGTATTCATTATTCAGAAAATTAGGTTTTAGCCAATGAGACACATTTAGAGAATAAGGCTGAAATACTTCCAAATGATAAATTGGGATCAAATTGAATCCACTAGAAAATAATTTCTTGACTTGTATGTGAACTCTGCAAGGAATCTCTGGTCTAGCCATTGCCATGTGGATGATAAATTATTGTGCAAGTTGAACTCTACATTAAAGATGCATCTAGGACCTCTTGTGCCAAGGAAGCAGTGAATACATTTCTAGATTTGAATCTCACCTTCCCAGGTGAGTTGTACACTTACCTGGAACTCATTGATGTACTGGGCCATCACAAATTCGTGCCTTTCACTTGCCAAGGGTTCCATTAATAGATCAGGAATTTTTTTATGAACTTGTCTCGTCTTTTGAAGTGCCGTCCCACTTAGGTGACAGTCAAAACCTATATTACCAGGCAGCTGAAATCTTTGGTCCTGGGGGCCAAAAGGACCCATCGCTTCATCTGGCCACACAGTTTTTGGACCTATAAAAAAATTAAGTTTGTGTCACTGTAAAGCATCCATATACAGAATTTGTTTTCAGCAGTAAAGGACGTTGCTTTTTGAAACTTGCTGCTTAAATGTGGAAGTGTACATACTTTAATAGCTGAAAAAGTGTGTCCCATTGATCTCATTGGAATTTAGTTAATACCTGTAAACAGTGTTCCCTCTAATTTTTTTGGGAGGTGGGCGGAAAAGTATAGTGTCTGAGTGGCAGCCCCTTTGGGACTGGGCGGCACAGAAATAATAAATGAATGAATGAATGAATGAATGAATGAATAAACAAACAAACAAACAAACAAACAAAAAACCCACCCTGTTTTGCCTCAGAGAATTTCAAAATAAAATACTGTACTGTGTGTCTATAACAGTGAGCTCATAATAGGGCAACTCTATCAATATCAAAATGCCACTTAAATAGTTGAGCTAGTTTCAAACTAGATTTTGATTTTCTTTCTCTCTTCCTTACTCCCATTCTTTTTCTTTCTCTTTTCCTTCCTCTCTTTTTTCTATCTGTTGCTCTCTCTTCCTCTCTTCCTCTCTCTCTCCTTCCCTCTCACTCTTTCCCTCTCGGCTTCTGGGCAGGTTTGGTAAACTCTGAGTTGATGATGATTTTTAAGTGAGCGATTGCTCACTGCTCAGCTTAGAGGGAACTATGCCTGTAAATGCATTTAGCCTAACTTAAAGTTTAGATTACTTAAAATAGATACGATGTCAGTTTGGTGTAGTGGTTAAGGCATCAGGCTAGAAATCAGAGGACCATGAATTCAAGTTTCGCCTTGGGCACAAAACCATCTGCATAACCTTGGGCCAGTCACTTTAACTCAATCTTAGGAAGGAGGCAATGGCAAACCACATATAAATCCCCCCCCTTGCTAAGAAAATTGCAGGGATTTATGCAGGCGGTTTCTGAGAAAAAGACACAATGGAACAAAGGGTGGGGGAAACAGATTTTCTATAAGGAGATGGCTTTAATGATCATTAATGTGAGAAAATTGGAATTTTCCTTACATATATCAGGAGGTGCAGCAGCAACAGAAGGCTCATCTGAGCCAGAGGATCCTGCTGTGGAAAAAGTCTTGGGAGTTATAATCCTTCTAACCAAAGAATAAAATCCTGGCAGGTATGTCACCAGTCTAGCTCTGTTACAAAGTACCTAATAAAGGGGAAACAAAGAAAATGGAAGGCAGCACAGGTTGTGTATGAATATGATGGCTTAGCACATGCAGTATTGTTCCACAACAGCTGGTGCAGCGTTGGAACATGTTACCATGAAGTCATGATTGAATTGGCTCCCAGTGGATTAGAGAGGCAATGGAAGAAATTTCCCCCTGGCCACTCCACTGAAGTAACAGATGAATCCTCCACATCTGTAATACTCCGGGTGAGGGAGATCATTACATGCATAATGGAAATGAACTTAATGACATCTCAGATTTAACAAATCTTTGAGAAGAAGGGACATCTCTCCAAAGGAACTGTTACAACAAGGATTCATCATCCTTGAATTTTGCTTGTTAGTTTCTTCTATTAGCAATTTTTTTTAAAAATAACTTCAAATGTATTAATAAAAACCAACATTTTTAGATATGGACTTTTATGCAAGATTTACTATATAGTTACTACATCTAAGTATTTTTAAAGAGTATATTAAAGCACATATAGTTAATCCTCGTTTAGCAACCATTAATGGAATTGACAACTGGGTCATTAAGTGAAATAGTTGCCAAGTGAAACAGTGATGGTCCTTATGATGCTACTTCAGTTTTCCTTTGCTTTACACAGCTTTAAAAATCATAAAAGTGAGGAGTGATGGTAAAGTTTACAACTTCATAATTGTGAATGGTCACTGTACAAGGCAGTTGTTAATCATGGAATAACTGTACATGAAAATGATGGAATTATCTGCAAATAAAGGATAATTATATAAAAAAATACATATGCATGCAACATGCCAGTTCTTCCTCTGGCAAAGCTATTAAATAGGATAGATGACAAGTTAGTTAAACTGGTTTATCTGGAGACAGCACATTTCTTATTACTAAACTGGCAGGCCACTTTATAAGTCGATTATAGTGTTCCACCATTCTTTATACTGGCAGAAAGTTTAACCCAGCTTCCTGCATACCTTAATCAAACACATTCCTAAACTCAAAAGTCTGTTAAGAACAAGGTCAGAAAATTATTAGAACACAAACTAATGGAAACACATCCTGTTTTTCTTCTTTAATTTGAAAATGAACTGAATCAATAAAGCGCAGGTGACTGGTACCACCTCAGTGTAGTTTACTCTAATGACAAATATTGATCATTTGGCTGACAATCAACTAAAGTTCTGATCTTATTATTTCCAATGTATTATTTCTATTTATACATTTGTCAATGGAATTTTAGTCAAGTTTTAATTAAAACATGGGGGTGGAAAATTACAACTATAAGCTATTATTTTGATTGCCACATAAAATAATAAAGGGTTTTTAAAATAGAATAGAATATAATTCTTATTGGCCAAGTGTAATTGCACACACAAGGTGCACATGCTCCAATAAAGGGCAAAAGAAAAAAAAGGCTTATTTTTTCTCCATAAAGAATGGGCTAGTATATTAATATAGAGGATGGCAATTACTTGTCGATGCATCAAAAACAGTATTAACAATTGTACACATTGCTTTCTTATTATACTTATCTGAATCAAAAATAATGTGTGACATTTTTATAATAGGTATGTTAAATACATACTAATTCCAATCATACATACACACATACACACAAACAAACACACCTATATAAACCTTTTTAGTGTGTCTTCATTGTTATTGATCACCCAAAATATTAAAAAAAATCTTTACATACAGATATACCTATCTAGTATAATAAAAATTATACTACTTACAGTTGCCATTTCCATACTTTTCTTCGTTTAAAGAAACTCTGAAACAGAGAAGTATATAGAAGAGTGGGCCTGAAATGTGATTTAGTAATCATAGAGAGTATTACATATTAAAAATAAGTTATTCCATTGAAATATGATTAAATCTGAACAGCCTTCATCAGCATGAGATTCAGTTTACTATTATAATTGGAGAAGCAGGCACATTAAGCTCTCATGTGGATTCAATAGGGCGGGATACAACTCCTGAACATTTTACAAATAGGATCGTGGTTGCTTTATTTTCTCTTTTAAACATTAGTTGAACTAATGAACTATTCTGAGAACAGGTATCAGGCTTCATACTGTATGGTCAAACAATGTATTTTAAGTAGGCAATTTGAGAGTGATGATTTACATAATTACTAAGAAAGAGGTCATCTGGGATAGTCAAATGAGGTTCCTTCATAGTTTCTACCATCCTTTCAAATTTATTTTTATTAATCAAATGTATACTGTATAGCCACCCATCCCATGGAAAGTGATTAATTTTTTATTTGTATTTATCTTTTTCTCCTCTTGCTATGGCCTTTCCCAATCTGAGACTTCCACATATACATATATAAGAGCTCCAATCATCACCAAATTGAAGAAAGGACTCACAAGAGAAAGTTCATAATATCAAATGGCTAGATAATCCAAAATGCTTTAATATACTTAAATTGCCAAATCATTTGGTACAGAGATGGGCAGCATACACATTTAATAAATATTTAGAAGCAGATAAGCCTCCTTTTAACAATTTGTTGTATTCACAATCAGGTATGTAGTTTTTTGTTTTTTAGCAGGGCAAGCCGAGACCCAGCTCCCTGGAGAAAGCTCTAAGCCCTCTGGAAAGATGGAAGGAAAGAGAAAAAGATGACGACTAACAGCAAGATGGATGGTTTTCATTACAGTGGCAACGAGTTGAAAGGATCGGGTCAGAGGTCTATAGAGATTCTCAATCATCCAGGTCATGGTTGTCCCAATGGTGTTTTTTTTCCAAAACAGAAGCTTAATTCTGACTGGTGAAGCTCTTTAGATGAGAAGCCAAATGTTTTTTAAAAATACAATGCCACCTTTTCCAAAGGCAGTTGCACTTTTGGAAAGTCCAGTTAGTTGCCTTTTGGAAGGAAAGCAAAGAAATCCAGGGACCTTTTGGAAAAGGCATCTTTGAGAGGACCAAGCTGGAGACAAAAGTTATCCAGAAAACCTATTTGTGTCAGGGGTCTCCAACCTTGGCCTCCAACTTTTAAGACTTGTGGACTTCAACTCCCAGTATTCATCAGCCAGCAAAACTTGTGGACTTCAACTCCCAGCTTTGCTAGCTGAGGAATTCTGGGAATTGAAGTCCACAAGTCTTAAAATTTGCCCATCAATGTGCGCCTGCATTTAGTGGGGAGGGGGGAATTGCCATCCTCATTAAATCCCAATCCCCAAACGGGCTTTTCTTGTAGCAAAGGCGGGCTTTTCCTTGACACCTTTGTGGAAGGTAGACGTAAGAGCAGACCTAACGCATCGCCGAGACATACTGGGGGACGGAGTTAAGACTTTCAACCGCATTAGAAGTTGTAATCAGGCAGTCCCTCTCTTGGAAACTTAAACTCCTGCGAAGTCCCAAACGTCCCATGCCGAGGAGACGGCGGTGGCACCTGAGCGGAATCCCGCGTTTCGTCCTCCCGCTCAACTCTGTGACGCGGCCATCCCCGCGCATCGCCTTAGAAACAGGAGCTTCCAACCTCGGTCACTTTAAGACTTGTGGACTTCGACTCCCAGAATTCCTGTCAGTTTTCCTGAGAGCTTTGCTGGCTAAGGAACTCTGGGAGTTGAAGTCCACAAGTCTCAAAGTGGCCGAGGTTGGAGACCCCCTGGTTTAGACATAGGAGAGTCCAACCTTCGGCGGCTCTTTAAGACCTGCGGACTTCAACTCCCAGAATTCCCCCAACCAGCGCTGCCGGTCAAAGTAGTTAATTGTGCACTTCCAACCCCAAGGCCGGGGAATTTTGGGAGTTGAAGTCCACGTCTTAAAAAAAGTAGTCAAGGTTGGAAGCCTCCGAGTGTAGAAGAGCCTCCTCGACTTGTAATCCTCCGGCCTGCAGCCTGGAAGAGTCTCGCCTCGGAGATGTTTACTGGGAGATACTGGGGTATGTGTGTGTGGATTATGGGGTTTACCGGCAACTCCCATAATCCATAGCCCCCCGAGTATCTCCCAGTTGTCATTTCCGAGGCGAGGCTCTCTTCCAGGTTGGCTGTCCCTTCCGAAGGAAAGTTGCGTCGCTGTCCACGGAACTGTCTCCCGAAAAGGAGAGATCGTCTCGGGATCTCTTTCTCTTCTTAGGCGGGGCGCTCCTTTAAACCGTCAGCAATCAACAAAAGGGATTCACTCCCCTCCCATTATTTACCCCTTGGCAAGACGGTTCAAGTGAGTCGCCCCCCTCCCCCAATTCATAGAGCTAATTTGAGAATTCCGGGTGGGATCGAGGTTGGGAAGAACACAAGTGGCTAGTCCCTAAGTGAAACAGCAGAGTTTCTTAGGGCGGCGGTAGTTTATAAAAGAGGAGCATTTCGCAGGCTGGCAAAAGATAAGCCGGGTCACCGGAGGAGTGGGGCTGAAGGGGTCGAGAAGAAAAGAATTGGAGCGCGTTTAGGGGGGGAAAGGAAGCGTCCCGTCTCCTTACCACTAGCTATCCGGCATCTGTTGTCACCAGAAAAATGGAAGGCCCAGGGAAGCTGGTCGATTACCGCGCTCATCGATCAAGAGGAAGGTGAGAAATAATACTGTATTGCTTTCGTCCGCCGGATTGGGAAACAGGCGGAACGAATGATGCAGTGGCTTGGGCGTGGGTGGGGCGAGAAAGAACGACGAACTCAGGAAGGGAAGATTAATCGCGCTCCACTTAGACGATAGCCTGGAGTGGGCTCGGCAGGATCTAGTCGAGCGCCGCTTGAATGGATTGCGTCACGTCTTCCTTCGTGTGCGGAGTGCAGAATTGCGGAATTTACGTGGGGCAAAAAGCACTCTTTTAAAAGGAAAGATACTACTGAAACGAGGCTTCTGTATTTGTAATGCCGTTATCCCTGTTAACAACTTCAGTGAGGAATTGTGGTTAAGATAATTGGACGAGGACGTGGGAGAGCGCAAAGAAAGCAGCTGGGTGACTTTGAGACCGTCAGCCTTTCTCAGGCTACGCTGGGAAATTTAAAAAAAAGATGGGGAAAAAAAAGCATGCTCTACCAGCTGGAACAGCATGACAGCATGGTAGATTAGAGTTCACAATTTGTCAATGGTTTCATCCAGTAGTAATAGTAGTAATATACATAATATATAAACATTAAACATGAATCAGATATAATAATAATAATAATTAATAACAAAGACGATGACAACAACAACAACAATAATAATAATAATGATAATTTTTATTATTTATTTATTGGATTTATAGGCCACCCCTCTAAGGATGACTACTACTACTATTGTTATTGTTGTTGTTATTATTATTATTATTAATTATTTTTATTTTTATTATTTTTATTATTATAATAATATAACACAGCAAATGAGATCACTATGCTGAATTTCGTATTTCATCACCAGCCGGGTGCTTTCCAAGCACCTAGAACTGCATGACGTAGCGGGAAATTATGTGTGCCGATCCCAGTAATGCAGCCTTTTGCAATTGACAGATGGAGATTTTGTCCATTCCGATGGTTTTTAAATGTCTGCTAAGATCCTTTGGCACTGCACCCAGTGTGCCAAGGACCACTGGAACCACTTTTACTGGCTTATGCCAGAGTTGTTGCAGCTCGATTTTTAGATCTTCATATTTTGAAATTTTCTCTACATGCTTCTTCTCAATTTTTCTGTCTCCTGGGATTGCGATGTCGATGATCCATACTTTCTTTTTCTCCACAATAATGATGTCTGGTGTATTATGTTTCAAAATTCAGTCAGGCTGAAGTCGGATGTCCCACAGTAGTTTTGCTTGCTCATTTTTGACCACTTTTTTGGGCTTATGATCCCACAAGTTCTTTGCCACTGGTAGATGGTAGTTCTGGCACAAGTACCAGTGGATCATCTGTGCTACAGCATCATGTCTATGTTTGTAGTCTATGCAATCTTTTTGCAGCAGCTGAGTATGTGATTGATTGTTTCATCTGGTTCTTTACAGAGTCTGCACTTCAGATCATCTGTTGATTTTTCAATTCTGGCTTTGACAGCTTTCATTCTAATGGCCTGTTCTTGTGCAGCAGTATTTAGCCCCTCTGTCTCCTTTTTGAGTTTTCCACTTGCAAGCCATGAGCAGGTCTTTTCTTTATCCACTTTGCCTTCAATTTTCTCCAAGAGCTGGCCATGCAATGCTTTGTTCCGCCAGCTGTCCATACGACATTGAGTTACAGTTTTTCTGTACTGGTCCTTAGTTTGGTTCACCTTGAGAAGCTTCCTATTGTTGACCTCTATCAATGCTTTTTGCTCTCCTTCACATAATCAGCTAATGCATGCTTCTCTTCTTCCACTGTCTGCCTCACTTGCAGTTATTATTCTTACTGATAATAATTAATAAGCTCTTGGACTTTAGAATTCAAACAGAGAAAGACAAGCAGGAGACATTCAGAACCAAAGCTTTGCATGGACATCACTTGAAAAATACTGAAGGAAAATGGGATGACAACCTTACGTGGGTATGGTTTAAAATATGAACCATCAAGAAAGAAAGGGAAGTTTTAATACTCGCTGCTCAAGAGCAAGCACTACAAACTCATGCCATGAAAGCGAAGATATAAAAATCCACTGACAATGCAAACTGCCGACTTTGTAATGAGAAAGTTGAAACTGTTTCACACTTAACATGTGAGTGCAGCAAAATCGTGCAAATACAGAAAGATCATCATTTGGAGCAGAACACACCAGATATCACAGTTGTCGAGGGCCAAAGTGTACAGTTTATTGATATCGCTGTACTAGGAGATGCCAGAGTCAAAGAAAACTGGAAAAAATTATGAAATACAGTATTGCGACCTGGCCATTGAAACTACACAGCTATGGATGGAATATGTAACAAGGATACTCATTGTCATTGGGGCACTTGGTACCATGTCCAAAAATTTAACAAAATACATCAAGAAATTACAACTTCCTGCAATAACACCAGCAGAAGTGCAAAAAAACTCAACTTGGAACATCATATATTTTAAGAAGATATTTGGTTGATACATAGGACACTGGCAGCAATCTGTATCAACCATTAACACCAGTCAGTGGTATTTGTGATGTCACACTTTTTAAAATATCCAGTTGACTGAGCTTCATGTTTAATGACTAAAATAAATACTACTAATAATAATAATACCCAGTGAGGTATTAACCTAACTTGGTTTTGGGGTTTATGTACTCTGAAGAAGATGGGAGCTATGCCAGAGGTTTAGCTATATTGGACAGATCTCTTCAGAGGAACCAGACAAAGAGTGTCTCTCCCATAAACAAGATGGTGTGATGTCATTTACAGAAACCCATACCTGATCAGTTATCAACCTGGAGCGCATTGGATATTGGAGTTCCTGGACATCTGATGACAAATGAACTACAGGGTTCACATCTGTTGCCCGAGCAACCAAGACCAACAGTTGCAGCACCACTGGAAGAAATTATCTCCTGCAAATATACCAAGTTTGAAAACAAAAAAAATGATGCTCTGTTTCTACAAATCAAGTCCAATGAGAAGAGGATATCTGGAAAAAATACACCAGTTCTGAAAATAAATATCCATAATCAGAAATAAAAGAATAGAATCTAGTAGATAAATCTTGTCTTATAATGTGAAATATTCATGGAAACAAAACTAGAATAGCAAAACTCTACTCAGAACAAAGAAATCAAAGCTTTGCCAGAAGTAGCTCAGACTGTAAAGGCAAACTAAGGAAGTCACCAATAGAGAAAGCCAACATAGCTACTGAATCATTTTCATTCTCAAACCAAGCACTCTCTCCTCTGCTTTCTCAAAAAGAATAAAGGCCTCTAACCAAAACATTCAATTCTAAAAAAGAATTGAAACAAAGAATAACTGGCCTATAGCATAAAAACAGAATACACATTCTTGCATTTAAGCTTGTCACAAAGAAACAGCTAGTATAAATATTAAAATATGTCAAATAAAAGCACCAGCAAGAAATGAGCCAATAAATGTACAGCATGATTGCAATTGAATACTTGGGGTGCAAAATCTGGGGCTGGGAACTGGGGGTAAACAACGCATCACCACAATGGATGATCGGGCTGGAAAATAAGATCAGCCTAAGAGTAGGTGATGCCAGCTAAAACTGATGAAAGAAAAAATCAGATAAAAGAATAAGAACCTCAGGAAATATCTGATCAAGAAATATCACCTAGAAATGAGAAAGGTTAAGGAAGAATTAGAAACAATAAAGCAGCAAACAATAGCTATAATTGAGATCATCAGGAGCTATGAAGCTCAAGTTGCAGATTTAAGTATAATATCCAATTTCAGTCCAATTAGAATTATTTCCACCAATCCAGCAACAGAGAAACCGTAGAGATTTAAATACAGAGATTGTGCTGTATTTTATTTTACTATAGTGTATACTGATATGGCTAAAAGCTAATCAATAAATTGTTATGGTTGGTTTCACAACCAGCCAACCGTAGTGAAAAGTGGAAAGTTCAAGTGGAAATAACTTGTACTAGTTGAATCCTTCAATATCAGATAGATTTTGCCAGATGTTAACCAGTCTTCAGTTTCCCCTATTCTGGTAGATTAACCTGCTTGGCAATGAGTGGGTGATATCATGATCCTCCTCCTCTTTATCCTCCTCATCTCAGACTGCAATCTTAAATGTGTGTATATAGAATCAATTTTCAGTTGAATGCAAGCAGGATCTGCCATTAAGAAAACAAATAATAATATAATATCTTATAATATCTTAAGTCAAAAATCAACTAAACCATTTTGCTACTTGAATATTGTATGAACCAAATCATTCTGATTTGTAAATAATTTAAGTTTTACTTTATTGGGCTCCATATAGTCAGCCCTGTGATTAATTCAATAATATAGAGGTTAATTAATTAATTAATTAATTAATTAATTCAATAATATAGAGGTTCAATGAAATAGAGGTTAGTTCTGCTAGGTCAATCCAGCACTCTGTGAATTAATCTGTGATTCAAACTTGAAGAGGAAATGTAGCCACTATGATTTCTAGGATGTAAGTAGCGAGGACCCTCAGGGTTTAATTCTAGGACTAAACATAAATGATTTGGAATAAGGCGTACTAGTGGAATAACCAGGTATGCTGACAACACAAAATTGTTCAGGGTGCTTAAAAACAAAAGAGCTGAGCTCCAAATGAAATGGTTGTCAAAATGGCAGATGTCCTTCAAGCTTAAAGTGATGTACATTGCTGCTCAAAATCTTAACACTCATACTAACTAATGGAATCAGATGTAACAGTGGAAAGAAATTTTGTAATAATGATGAACAGTTACGTATGGTATGAATAAAATAGTTAAAGAGAAACTGTTCTTTGCAAACTACTATCTGCAGGTTGCCCCATGAAATCGAAATCTGAAAGAAGCAAGACATAGAAAAGGATTTTTAAATATATAACATAATTCAATATTGGAATTTGCTACCATAAGAAGTGATGCTGGCTCCTGGCTTAACTGGCTTCAAAAACAGCTGGTCCAATTCATGGAAGTAATGGCTATTAGCCTTTGAAGGCTATCTGCTGGGAGCCTTCTTGTGCCACTGAGATAACAGTGGGGATCCAATCCCACAGGGTACTGCTTATGTTTTTAAAAGCAATTTAACAGTATCAAGTCGGTTACACTTCTGAGCTTTCTGCCATAATGTTCCAGTGTCTCTCTTTGTCACTTCATTTCATGCAGGTTGTACCAGATAGATTGAAGATGGAAAGGAAATTCTACTGCAGACTTTAGGAGCCACCAAAAGCAGCATCTTCTTAGACACAATTATTATTCATTAGGATATGAGATTTATGTAATGTGTGCATAGAGCCAAAGAGCCATCTAGGCTAGGCAGGCAGATGAAAATCAACAGTTCTGTATATTATTTAGTAGAGACAGTGTTTAATGTGTATCTTTCCTTCAATTCTAAACCTGTTTTTCCAGAAGTTTCATAAATTTGCATAAACCAGTTGTAAGACTGGACATCCTTTGACTACAATATTGAAACGTAACACTGTACTGCTGTAATTCCCATTTCCACTAGATGGCAACCGTAGTTTGCTTATATTTTAAACTCCCCATGCAAAATAAATATCTAAAGAAACTTCCCTGGAAAAAAAAAAGCTAATGATGGGAAAATAATGGGTTGTTCAGTGGATCATTTTCTGTTGCTGAGATGCATTGTAATTGTTGCTACCTTTATTAGTGTTTTGCCTCCGCAGATCTCTGTTTTCAAAGGTGCAAAGAATAAAAAAAGTAGCAAATTCTCATCCAGGCAAAATGTTGCCCTAGCTTTAATTAGAAGTAATTGGAGATGTGGAGCTACTGCTATTCCACATTTCTTTCTCCAGGCTCTGTTTCACATTTGGTTAACCCTTGTGATGTTGCTTCAACCTGCTGAGCTTTGCTGTATTAGGGAATTGAGGTAGGAACAAGCCCAGCATGATGACTCCATGCAGTGGGAGGAATTCATCTAAGTATTTTAGGAAACAAGCAGCAAACTGAGGCCAAAACCAGGCTGAACATCTTTGAAAGGTAGATTTGAAGGAGAATCTCTGGAAGCCCTTGGAGTTGCAACACATAAAATCTTGTCACTTCATAAAGGACGTCAAACAAAGAAAATCGAGATATTGGGATCATATGTTCAGGACAGAACACCTTACGAGGGACCATGCTAGAAAGGGAAAGAAAAATGGAAGGAGATGAAAAGAGACATTTGGAATAGTTATAGAGACAACTGGACTAAATAACATAGAAACATATGTTTCTAAATAACAGAAACATTTCTGACGTCAGTCTTCTATAAAGAATATACAAGGGGCAGACATGGTGGAGATTCATGATTGTAGTTTCCAGGAAGGTCTGGACATTATTTTGTTACACATTAATAACTATTTTGAATTCATTTTACTTATATCTTGCCGTTCCTGTCTTTACAACAAAACAACACAAAAACTCCATCCTAACAGTGGAACCTCCCCACTCTCCAATGCTGATCATTTTGTAAAATATTACATTTTAACCATTAAGCTGATGCAAAGCCTGGCTGAAGAAAATTTTTTAAACTTTTTCCTGCAAGGGGACGAATGGAATGTCGAAGTGCATTTAGGAATTGCTTGAAAGCCAGTGTGGTCTAACAAATTATTGGACCAAGCCCAGGATGACACAGGTTTAGGTCATGCAGCAATGGAAGCTCACTAGATGTCTTTGGCTAAATTTCAGCCTAATTTGTCCCACAGGGTTATTGTTTTGGAATAAATTAAGGGGGCAGTCCCATTAAGTTTCAAACTGCATTCATTAGATGCCTGGGGCAGACAGATTTTATTATTCTACTTACTATCTCCATGGAGATTTATACCAATAATTAGTCTAGAAAGGGATCTGTGTCCATAGCAGAGGAATTTACTTAGAGCTCATATACTTTCATATCACTAATTCAACCAAACAGAATTTCTGTTGGAAACATAGGATGAGAGAGTAACATGGAGCGAGAGAGTAACTGCAATTCCTCAGATAAGAAACCTGAGATAGTTTAATGTCAGTCTCAGGAACAAACAGCTTAGACAAAAACAAAAGAAAGACGATATTGTGTCTATACAATATGCAAATACAGCAACACACACGGCAGAGAGATTAATAGATTATTGCATTCATTCCAATTGTGTGTTAGATTTATATCCCTTCCCTCCAGAGTGACTTAATGAGACTTAATAAAACTCCCCCTTATTTTATCCCAAAGGAACAGTCCTGATAGGTAAGTGGTGGGAGGCAAGACTAACATTTTCTTCCAGATCATGTCCTAGACCAGGACCATAAGCACTCAAAGAGCCACAAAGCCCCTAACCGGAAGGCCCCCCCCCATTTCAATTTTGGAGCTGACCGTAAGTCCAGCTCCTCCACCATAGTGTCTCCTCCTAGCACAGCATCCTTTTTCCTTTACCTGTCCTAACCAAAAGCCCTATCAATTGTGGAACCGGCTGGTGACAGGGAGCCATAGCAGAAGGAAGAAAGAGCCATGTGTGGCTCCAGAGCAAGGGTGGGCTACTGCCTGGACAGGGGGATGGGACGCAGTGGGGTAGCAAAAATGAAGCTCCCCCCCAGAGCACCCAATTTGCACTGAAAGATGTTACAAGAAAATGCAGGGTATCCTGCACAAGACACGCCCACAGTGTGGTAGTAAAAATTTGGGTAGCCCTTCACTGCTCCAGAGCCATGGGTTGCTGACCCCCAGTGAGGGGCTGAAAAACATTTCACTATCACACTGCGGGCATGGCTTATTTTGTGGGTATGGCTTGCTGGTCCTGTGACCAGGTGGGAGTGGCTTGATCATATGAGCGGGGGTGACTTAAAGGTCATGTGACTGGCTTAAAGGTGGCCAACTTGACATCACTCACATCAAGGGTTTGGTTTAGAGTTAGGGTGCCTGGCCTCTCCTTGCCTCAAAGAGATACAATTTCCCTGTCTATTTACTATTACTGAACATCCAAAATATATTATTTAATTCTATGTATATATACATATGTGTACATACATATTATGCACAGGCACACAAAAATATACATTATCTATTAAACTGTATGTGTATGTACACACACACACACACACACACACACACACCCCTCTTTGAAAATTATAAACATTCAACCCCATTTACTGAAATAGGAAAAACATGCCCAGAAGGCAAAAAAAGAAAATCATTCAATTTTTTTCTAATGGATCTGCATACCTGACGTACCTGTAGGAGCCCATCACTGTCTTAAACCTTTAGGTAGATTGTTAGGCTAGAAAAACCACTTTCCGAGTCCTTGGAGAGGGGTGGCATACAAATCCAAACAAACAAACAAACGCAAACAAACAAACAAACAAACAATCCTTGATTAGGCTGCCATCCTATGCAAAGGGAATCTGAATTTTCCTATTCTGGCCCAATACAGTGGTACCTCTACCTTAGAACGCCTCTACTTAAGAACTTTTCTAGATAAGAACCGGGTGTTCAAGATTTTTTTTACCTCTTCTTAAGAACCATTTTCTACTTAAGAACCTGAGCCTGGAAAAATTTCCCAGGAAATTTGAGAGCAGCATGAAAGCCTGGCCAGTTTCCTGCCATTCCCCTCCTGGGTTTCTCTGTCTGGCGCAGAGTATGAGAGGCACCCTCACGCTGGGTGTATGGGAGGCGCGTGCTTCTCCTTGCCACCTCAGAGTCCCTCTTTTTTTTTTTAAGCCTTAAAGTTGTGGATTTTTTAGATTCTCCTCACCTCATCTTCTCCCTTCGGCAGCGACTCTCCTCCTCTTCTTCCTCCTCCTCCCACCCAAATTCCAAGCTTTTATTTCTTTCCTAATGGGTTTGCACACATTATTTGCTTTTACATTGATTCCTATGGGAAAAATTGCTTCCACTTACAAACTTTTCTACTTAAGAACCTGGTCACGAAACGAATTAAGTTCTTAAGTAGAGGTACCACTCTATCTGCTTTTGCTGACAACCATCTCTAGAGTTGGTCCCATTTATGTCCATTTCCTGAAAACATTCCTTAACATTTGATCTCAATAGAGTCAGCAGAATAGGCATTTTGAAACTGGTGAGTTTAATGGTGATAGATACAGACTCAACAATGACTTGTATTTTTAAAATAGAAAGTAGGAATTGTATCATTTGCTTCTAAGTTTCACCTATGAATCAAACTCAAGTTCTGGCAACTAAATTAGTATTTTTAAGTCTTCCAACCATCTCTGCTGAAAGATTAGGGTATGTTTGTTTGTTTTCACTGACAACAATTTGGATGAGAAAAGTCATCCCTCCCTTTTATTAAAGAATTAAAACAATCTAGTATATGGCCAAACTCTTAATAATCCTATTTAAGGCTGGATATAATTGCAATGAGGCTTAATATAGTAAACTTTAAGTGGATTACACCTTCAGGGATCCATTTTCTTTCCTCTATTTACTCAGTTCTTCAGCACATTGATGGAAGGGTTGGCTCAGGAAGGAGGCATCACTTCCTAAACTCTGCAATTGCAGAAGGTTTTTACCTTAAGATCAGAAATCAGAGCGATCAGGATGCAGTCGTAGCTGGCACGCTTCCCATTGTTACCACAACAAATTTCCAAATTCATTTCCCCAGAACTTAACTCAGTTTGGATCCAAGGAACAACTGAATTTAAAACACTGATCCTCCTTGTAAACAATTGTTGTCAAAATAATATTCCATTTTATAGGGGGGAAATGATATGAATCTAACAGCTGAAGTTTATACATCATGCATAAGTATGAGAATTGGGGATACTAAAAATGAGATACTAAAAAAGTTGCCAAAAAAGCCAATACAGTTCTAGGCTGGATTAACAGAGGGATAGAATCAATATCACGTGAAGTGTAATAATGCCTTGGTAAGGCCACACATGGAATACTGCATTCAGATTTGGTTGCCATGATGCAAAAAGAATGTTGAGACTCTAGAAAAATGCAGAGAAGAGCGACAAAAATGATTAGGCTAAAACATATGAAGAACGGTTGCAAGAACCGGGCGTGGCTAGTTTAATGAAAAGAAGGAGGAGGGGAGACATGATAGCAGTGTTCCAATATCTCAGGGGTTGCCACAAAGAAGGAGTCAACTTATTCTCCAAAGCACCTGAGGATAGAACAAGAAGCAATGGGTGGAAGTTGAACAAGGAAAAAAGCAACTTAGAACTAAGGAGAAATGTCCTGACAATTAGAACAATTAATTAGTGGAACAGCTTGCCTCCAGAAGTTGTGAATGCTCCAACACTGGAAGTTTTTAAGAAGATGTTGGATAACCATCTATCTGAAGTAGTGTAGGGTTTCCTGCCTAAGCAGGGGGTTGGACTAGAAGACCTCCAAGGTCCCTTCCAACTCTGTTGTTATTGTTATTGTGTCTTCTTTTTTGAAGTCTGTAATCCAGGGATGTTTTTGGAGTCAAAGTGAAAGTTAAATTTCTTTAAATTTGAATCTGTAGGTAATCCTGTCTTAACAACCGCCCTTCTTAGCAATTGTTTGAAGTTGTAACTAGTATTGAAAAAGTCACTTTACAGCTGGTCCTCACACTTATGACTGTTGAAGCATCTCTTCATCACATGATGAGATTCAAGTGCTGTTGCAGTTTTACATTATCACATGACCATCATTTGCATGCTTCATAGCAAGCTTCTAACTAGCTGAGCCAATGGAGAAGCCATCCTGCAAGTTGTGGTCATGTGATGTCTCACTTAACAAGAGGCAAAAGTGAGGTCATTAGCCTGCTGCAGCCATGTGATATATTGCTTAAACACTGTCACTTAGTGGTGGTGTTGTCTGTCCCAATTGTATACAACTGTATATAATTTGTAAGTTTTGCCTGGTGCACCAGTTGTGGCCCTATCTGGATCGGGACTCACTACTCACAGTCACTCATGCCCTCATCACCTCGAGGCTCGACTACTGTAATGCTCTCTACATGGGGCTACCTTTGAAAAGTGTTCGGAAACTTCAGATCGTGCAGAATGCAGCTGTGAGAGCAATCATGGGCTTTCCCAAATATGCCCATGTAACACCAACACTCTGCGGTCTGCATTGGTTGCCGATCAGTTTCCGGTCACAATTCAAAGTGTTGGTTATGACTTATAAAGCCCTTCATGGCACCGGACCAGATTATCTCAGGGACCGCCTTCTGCTGCACGAATCCAGCGACCAGTTAGGTCCCACAGAGTTGGCCTTCTCCGGGTCCCATCAACTAAACAATGTCGTTTGGCGGGGCCCAGGGGAAGAGCTTTCTCTGTGGCGGCCCCGGCCCTCTGGAACCAACTCCCCCCGGAGATTAGAATTGCCCCCAAGAGGGGCGGCATACAAAGAAAGAAAGAAAGAAAGAAAGAAAGAAAGAAAGAAAGAAAGAAAGAAAGAAAGAAATATACTAATAATAATCCTCATGTATTTATGATTTCTCTTCTGTATTACAGAGTTCAGTGTGGTGGCAACCTTTGGTGGTGGCTTTTTGGAGGACCACAGGGCGCCCATCTTTGTATTAAAGTTTGTGACAAGAGAATTAGTCCGTTCTCTAAACGGTCTTATGATAATGAAGCTAAATTCTGTTGCTTGAGTAATAGGGGACAGAGTTCAAATGTAGAGTGTCTGTTTTCCATTTCACTCTCTGTCCTCTCATTTGATCTCTGGCCCTTTGAGTTCACTTACACAGACCAAGTTATTAAGAGCACAGCAGTCATGAACTCCTGTTTTGTCAAATGCACAGCTTCATTTCAGCAGTTTACAGGTACTCCAATACATTGACTGAATTTCTAGTGACCACAAAATTCCCTGTAAATTGCAGGGCAGAGACCAGGGGTAAAATGCTCTCAGTTCGCTCGTGCCTGTGAGTTTTCGGAGAGGCGGCCACGAAGGGAGTGCAAGACTCCACCCAACTGCCCAAATGCTTACAAAACTTTCGCCAGACCCACCCTCGAATACAGCTTATCTGTTTGGAACCCATATCACATCTCAGACATTAACACCCCTGAAAATGTCCAAAGATACTTCACCAGAAGAGCCCTTCACTCCTCCACTCGAAACAGAATACCCTACGAGACTAGACTTTCAATCCTGGGCCTAGAAAGCCTAGAACTAAGACGCCTTAAACAAGATCTAAGTATTACCCACAAGATCATATGCTGCCTGTCGGTGACTACTTCAGCTTCAACCAAAACAACACAAGAGCACACAACAGATTTAAACTTAATATTAATCGCTCCAAACTTGACTCTAAAAAATATGACTTCAGTAACCGAGTTGTTGAAGTGTGGAACTCATTACCGGACTCCATAGTGTCATCCCCAAACCCCCAACACTTTACCCTTGGATTATCCACAGTTGACCTATCCAGATTCCTAAGAGGTCGGTAAGGGGCGAATACAAGTACACTAGAGTGCCTTCCGTCCCCTGTCCTATTGCTCTCCTATATCTCCTATACCTGTCTTCTATTCCTATATCTCTTGTTCTATTCTTTCATTGATATGTTTTATTTCTATATCTTCTCTTCTATTATTTCTTAGATATATTTTACTATGAGTATCTCCTCTATAACCTTCATCATGTATTTTACTATGTATATGCCCACTAAAACCCTCATTGTGTATTGGACAAAATCAATCAATCAATAAAAATAATAAATGCTGCCATTTGGGTTGTTTTACCCTCTGTTCATGCGCAAAGCGTTCTGCGCATGCACAGAGGATAAAATAACCCAAATGGTGGTGTTTGGGTGGGTGGGTGGAGCCCCATGCTCCTTTTGCAACAAGCTCTCCAACGACCCACAGGCATGAGTGAACTGGGAGCATTTCACCCTTGGCAGAGAGTCACTTTCTGTATATCACAAACGATCCGCTTGTAACTGGATGCCCCATACAGGAAGCTTATAACAATATCACAGATGTCTCATTTAGAAGCAAATGATATGAAACATGCTGGGCTGTTGTAATCAAATCCCTTTGAGGAAAGTTTGTAAAGTGGCATTCTTTCTGATAAAAATGGACATAGTTTGTGTTGAAATGTTTCCGGAATCAAGAAGGCAGATTATTCAATGGGCACCTAGTTGCTGCTATTTTAGGGCAGTTAAAAATTTTAATTCTTTTGTTTATGAAATGATAGTATAACGGCAGAAATCCTTTAATTATTTTCTTTTACCACCAGCAAGCTTCTGCTCAAAAAATTCAGAATTCCATGAAATTTGCTCAGAACATACATTATTAAATTGGCTGTCTAAATTGAATATAGTCTGTGGGAGATTTCTTTTTGAATACAATAAGGGAAGTGGTTGAATATTGTTTAGATTTTTCCCTGTTGAGGCTCAACTGCTGTGCCATTCTTGTGATTTCAACAGCCTTGCTTTGAATCATGGAGTCAGATGATCACAATAACTCATGCTTTGCTCTCCAGAAAGCAGCTGCAGAAACGAGTCTATATGGCCAGCAAAAGACATCTTGAAATGGACACATAGAGATTATACATTAGATATCATTCAAAAGAGATGATCAAAAAGCTAAAAGGCTACAACACTTCTGGGCCAGCAATTGGTACTCAGATAAGTAGAGATTAACACCAATCAGTAAACAATATTCAGGCAAGAAACCATCATCTCGGTAAATTCAGCTCAGTAAAGTCAGCCTAATGGAGGAACCACCAAGAACACTCCCACAAACACTGACACAGAGAGAACATTACTCCCTTCTAGCACTGATGATGTTGCCTAGTTAGGTAATTAAATGTCTACAAGAGAACAACCAAGCTAAGAGAGCTGTCAAGGTTCCAAGTACAGTAATACATTCATAGTGAACAAAACTCCAAGGCAGGTAGATTCCTCAAATAATAGTTTATTTGGATATGTCATATTGGCCCTAATTGATAAAAATGACTCTGAATGTTCCTGTGGTCTTCACTTAATTAAAAGTAAAAGTTTTCTCCCTTTCCCAAACTATCAGTCAAATTGTTCAATCAGGTTTCTGTCTAGTTGCCTGGTAACTTCACTCCTCCTCTCTCTGACTACCTGTGGGAATGTCCTTAGTTTCAAGGGGAAAGTATTTTGATTTGGCTACAAAACCCTAGCTGTCTCTATTATGCCCTCCCTATCCCTCAGCTCCAATGTGGCAATACTGAAGCCTCAAAATGGCCTCGGTCAGGTCAGCTTCTTGAGAATTGTTTGCCTGGTGCCTTCCTATTATCTGATATCAAGCTCACCACTGGCTCAAAGTTGACTCAGCCTTCCATCCTTCCAAGGTGGGTAAAATGAAAACCCAGATTGTTGGGAGCAATATGCTGATTCTGTAAACCACTTAGAGAGGGCTGTAGAAGCACTGTGAAGTGGTATATAAGTCTAAATGCTATTGGTATTCTTTGGCTTTCCCAGATGTCTGCACACATGGATATCTTCACACCCCTTCCCACATTATCTCCCTTGACACTAAAGCAGACCCGTTATTTTTTCTTTTATAATCTCATTTATAAACACAGTTCTGTTTAGGTTTCAGTTGGATGCAAAGATCAATAAAGCAAATTGAAAAAGAAGAGCTTGAAATGAATTTAACTGCTTGAGTCTGAAGCAGTTTTATTTCAGTCGGAGTGCCTTTTATGCTTTGCTTTGATTGTAAGCTCTTTAAAGTTGAGAAGTTGTATACTGCACCCTAGAGATTTTATTCAAATGCTGTCTTCTGTTGACGGAGAAGAAAGAGCCTAAAGTTTAGGCCCTATCCTTCAGCTTGCATTCCAGTTCTAGCTTGTATTTACATTACAAATTCAGAATAACAGAGTTGGCAGAGAACTTGGAGGTCTTCTAGTCCAACCCAACACACAAACAGGAGACCATATACAAATAATGGAGAACCTATAGCACACATGCCACAGGTGGCACATGGAGCCATATTGGAGGGCAAGCAAGGCGTTGCCTTATGTCAGCTCCACTGTGCATGTGTGCTAGTCAGCTGATTTTCGGCCTTAGGAAAGGCTGTTTCCCTGAAGCAGTGATGGGCTCCTACGGGAACGGTCAGGAACTCAGTTCTGGTAGCAAAATTTGGAGCTCCACGCCAGAGCACCCAATTTGCACTGAAAAATGTTGAAACAAAATGCATAAGCCACGCCCACAGTGTGGTAGTAAAAATTATGGTAGCCCATCACCACCCTGAAGCCTATGGGGTGCAAAAAATTCACAATGGGCAAACAAAATGTCTGTTTTTCAAACTTCCGTTTTGCCCATTGGCTGTTTTTTTCACCGTCCCAGGCTTGTGTGAGGCCTGAGTGCATGCGAAGGGGTGGGGGTGGGTGATTTTGTGCATGCGTAGGGGTCAGCGAGGGGAGGGGTGCACATTTGTGTGGGGGAATGGGTGTGGCAGGTGCATGCATGCTAGCCAACACACACACACAGACACCCTTATGGCACAGGAACCAAAAAAGGTTCGCCATCACTGCCATGTACCATTCCAAACAAGTGAGTGTCCCGTCTCTTCTTAAAAGCCTCCGTGATGAAGCACCCACAACTTCTGAAGGTAAGCCGTTCCACTGGTTAATTGTTTTCGCTGTTAGGAAGTTTATCTTTAATTCCTGATTGGCTCTCTCCTTGATTAGTTCCCATCTATTGCTTCTTGTCTTGCCTTCTGGTGCTTTGGAAAATTGATTGATGCCTCTTCTTCTTTGTGGAAGCCCCTCAAATATCGGAACACTGATATCAAGTCACTTCTGGTCCAGGGGTAGGTTCTAACTTACTTTGCTGCCAGTTCACTTCCTCCTGTGCTGTGTGGTTACGTCTTGTGGGTGTCTGGGTGCTTTGTGCACGCACGCATGTGCTGTGCCAAAAAAAAATAAATCAAAGAAATTGTGGGAAAAAAAGGCAAAAACAAGATGGTGTCCTAAGCACAGTGCTAGAAAGAAAAAAAACTGGATATTTTTTAAAATGATGGCGGTGCCCACAAACTGGCATCAACTGAACTGCTTCCGTGACGTCATTGTGACATCACCAGTGGCTTGCCCACCAGTTTGGGCAAATCAAGAGGAACCCACCTCTGCCCTGGTCCTTTTCTCTAAATTAGACATGGTAGATATCTGCGTCATATGTTTTAGTCTCTAATCCCCTAATCATCTTCATTGCTCTTTTCTGTACTATTTCCAGAGTTTCAATATCTTTTTTTATAATATGGTGATCAAAACTGGATGCAGTATTCTAAATGTGGGTTGCCTTACTAATCTTATTTGGTTGCATTAACATGGGGATAGAATGAAGATCCTGTGAAGTATTTATACCAATGGTATTAATATTTCACATGATCTTGATTCTGTCCTATGTTAATGCAATCTAGGATTGCATTGGCTTGTTTGGCTGCTGCCACACACTGCTGGCTCATTATTCTCATCATATGGATGCCTCCCATGTTTACTTTAATGTAAATATCCCCTTGTTAAGTAGGAAATTGAGTGGAAGTACGGTGGTAGGCCCATACTATACTTATCTTTTGGGGGTGCTGGGAAACTGAGGGCAACAATAAGTGGAAAAAAGATTCCAAATAGGGTCCTCTTCGGTTGGTGAGAATTTTTCCCCCCATTTGTTTTCAAAAGTATATTAGGCCTATTTTAAGACTTCTACTTATTCAACAAATTGTAGATAAGTGGGACAATCTCAATTAATTTGCAAATAGTCTGTTATCTAATTCCATCCAAGTCAAAATGCCTGCCTGCTAAGGAACAGGAACTTAGACTGAAAAGTCAGGACTCCGGTAGTTAAATCAAACTGGTTTATTCATTGCAAGAGAGGTTATAACAAAACTGGAAACGGTAGGTTTGCCGGAATGAGGGCAACGGCTAACCCGTTGCCCTTTTATACTCTTTTAAACGCGGGCTTTTTCCAACTGACACACATTTAACTTTCGCGGCTATTTTCTGAATAGCCGCGTCTTAACCAATCGCAGATTTTCTGCGAATATTTTTAAACAAACACAACACCCCTCCCTCTTTGGCTGAGACCATGATTACGTGTTAATCCACGTCACATAGTCCTGCAAGCGGATTGGTGGCTTTACAGATCTCTGGGACCTGCGCAGTTCATTTTGCTGGGAGCTGCTTGCCTGGACGGCTGGCTCCGTTGCTCCGCTAAGGCTAGTCTCTGACGGGCCTGGTTGCGATGATGCATTTTGATCTTCGCCGGCCGCCAGGGGCAACAAGCAGCCATCGCTGGATTCTCGAGGTGGTTCTGGTAAGTCCTCTATTGGTTTGTCTACAGTAGGCAAAATGTCTGGGTTAGTCTTCATTCTCTTGCGTAGTTGGTCGACATGCCGATGCCAACTGCGCCCATCTGTTAATATTACGATGTATGTTTTTAAACCTGTTTTATCTAGTACTGTTCCATCTTTCCATTTATCGTTGGAATCAAAGTCTTTTGCATAAACTAAATCCCCGATGTTAAACTGTCTCTCACTTTGCACTTTTATTTCCTTTTGGTCATTTTGGTAATTTGGGTGAATTCTGTCTAATTTAGAACGGAGGTTTCTGCCCATTAAAAGTTCTGCCGGGCTTTTGTTTGTGGACGCTGACGGCGTAATGTGCTGAATGGTTAAAAATTCATCAATTTGTTGTTGCCAATCTCCTAATGGTGCTTTGTTTAATGCTTCCTTTGTGGTTCTAACCATTCGTTCTGCTTGCCCATTAGCTTGGGGAAAATGAGGTGGAGTGAGCACATGCTTTATGCCCTGGTCTGCAAGAAATAGTTCCATTTGACGGGCTGTTAACTGAGGCCCGTTGTCAGATACCAAAATATCTGGAATACCATGTGTGGCAAACATTTTCCTTAATGCCTTTATAGTTGCGCTAGTAGTTGTGGATGCCATGAGTTCAATTTCCAGCCACTTGGAGTATGCATCCACAACCAGTAAAAAGGATTGGCCCCTGATTGGTCCTGCAAAGTCAATATGTATTCTAGACCAGGGCCCTCTTGGTGTTGGCCACTCTGATGGTGTGACTTTTGGTGGGTTGGGTCTTGTTCTCTGGCAGGGTACACAACCACCCACCCATGACTCTATGTCCTTGTCCAAACCTGGCCACCATAAATGACTTCTGGCAATATTCTTCATTTTGACTATTCCTGGGTGACCTATATGCAATAACTGCAATGCTTGCTTCTGTAAGGATTTAGGAATAACAACCCTGTCTCCCCATAATATACAGTCTTTTAACACATTTAATTCAAACTGTCTATTCTTAAAAGGTTGAAATTGGTTTGGTTGTTGTTCAATTGGCCATCCCTTTAATATCCATTGTTTAATGTATTTCAAAATTGGATCTACTTGTGTCTGATTGGCTATTTCTGTTGCTGTTAATAACGTTTGTTTACTAGTTTCAATTAATAAAACGCTTGAGGCAGGGGCTGGATCATTGACTAATTCTGTTTGGGGGCACCTGCTTAATGCATCAGCATTTCCTATCTCTTTCCCCCCCCTGTGGATTAATGTATAATTGTAAGCGGCTAAGAAAATAGTCCAACGAGTCATGCGAGGGGAAAGAAAGGCGGGAGTTTGTTTGTTTCCCGCCAAAATACCTAAAAGCGGCTTATGGTCGGTGATTAACGTAAAGGGCCGACCACAAAGGTAATAATGAAATCGTTTGACTCCAGCGACAAGGGCTAACGCCTCCTTGTCAAGCTGGGAGTAATTCCTTTCAGCTGCCGAAAGAGTTTTAGAATAATAGGCTATTGGGGCTTCTGTGCCGTCCGGGAAGTTATGGCTGAGAACGGCTCCTATGCCGAACGGTGAAGCGTCGCATGTTAGGGACAAAGGCATAGCTACATTATATTGTACTAAGACACTGTTGGAGGAAAGTAAATTTTTTACTGCTGTGAAAGCGGCTTGTTCTTTTGGTCCCCACGTCCAGGCAGAGTCTTTCTTTAGGAGGTTATGAAGCGGTTCTGCCACCGTCGCTTTCTGTTTAAGAAAGACGGAATAAAAGTTAAGGAGTCCTAGGAATGCTTGTAAGTCTGTCTTATCTGAGGGGGTGGGGGCATTCCTTATGGCATCAACTTTGTCATTTGTGGGGTGAATTCCGAAACGATCTATGGTAAAACCCAAAAATTCAACTTTGGGCACAGCCCAAGAACATTTGTCTGCTTTTAAATGGAGTCCTGTTTCTTTAAATTTAGTTAAAACGCGCCTGATTCTGTCCCATAACTCAGATTTGGATGTGGCTGATATTAATACATCGTCGAAATATGGAACGACCCCAGGAATATTATTTAAAATGCGTTCCATCAGACCCTGAAAGATACCTGGGGCGGTAGAGACTCCAAACTGGAGCCGGGTGCATTTAAAGGCACCTCTATGAGTTACGATTGTCTGGGCTTCAGAGGTGTCCTGATCTACGGTGAGCTGTTGATATGCCTGTGCCAGGTCCAACTTCGCGAAGATGGACCCATTACCTAAGGTGTGCAAGAGTTGTTGCACTACTGGGATTGGATAGGCATTATGCTGTAGTGCTTTATTAATCGTGGCTTTATAATCTGCGCAAATTCTAATAGAGCCGTCCGGCTTAACAGGTGTTACAATAGGGGTTTCCCATTTGGCATGATCAGTGGGAACTAAAATGCCCTGAGCTATCAATTTGTCCAATTGTTCATCCACTTTAGGCAAAAGTGGAATGGGAATTCTGCGGGGCTTTAATCGAATAGGCGAAATATTTGGGTCCAGATTAAACGATATGGGGCTGCCTGTATATTTACCCAGAGTGCTAGAAAAAACTTCGGGAAATTCTTTCAACAAATCATTTGGGTCAAAAGAGTCACATACATTGTTAACCCCTGAAATTTCAATGCCTAAAGGTCGTAACCATCTAAGTCCCAGTAACGTGTGTTTAGGACCGTCAACCACTAACAGAGGTAAAAACCCTTGAAATTTTTTAAACGCAATAGGAACATGTAAACATCCTAATACTGGAATTGAATGGCCCTGAAAATCACTCAAACCCGGTTCCCAAGGTTGCAAGTCAGTTTGTTTTACACGAGGTAAATATAATCTAAGTTTTTCCCAAGGCATTATGGAATGTCTGGAACCGGTGTCTAATTCCATTTGGCAGGGGTGGCCGTTGAGGAAAAGAGAAACAAATAGTTTGTTTTCCGCAGCGGGGAAATTGCAGTTTACGGAAGAAGGGGAGTTACCTCGTTGGGTAGAAGAGGGCGAGTTGTCAGCCGGGCGGGAAACGTTGCGTGAAAACGGTGGTCGTCGATTCCTCGGTGAAAAATAGGGTCGTTGGTTCTGCTGAGTTGCTGGAGTTGGGTTGGCGGCACGGCAGACTTCAGCGATGTGGCCGCGGCGCTGGCAACGGCGGCAATAGGCGTCCTTGAAATGGCAGCGAAAACGAGGGTGATTTCCGTTGCAGCCGGCACATCTGTCTACACGGGCGGCGTCTTTGGCGTCATGGTCGGAGGTTCTTCGGATCTGGAGACAGGTGTCGTCTGGAGTAGCGGATTCCGAGTGTTTTTCATCAGGAGAGCAGGCGTGCCAAGGTGATTCATCAGGAATGTGATGAACGGTTGAGGTTGCGCGTTTAATTTCGGCAACAGATGTTTCAGATACCTCGGAGGCTTTTGCTGCCTTAAGAATGTCTTGGAGAGAGGCATCCTCATCAACTAAGTATTTCTTCTGGAGCGTGATATTGGTTAGACCGAAAATTAGGCGGTCAATTAATTGTTCCTCTGGATCCTTGTATTTGCACTTCGGAAGGAGTGCGCGTAGCCGAGTTATAAAATCGTTGGTGGATTCTCCGTCCGCTTGCCTCATCAGAGCGAATTGATGGCGGTATACGCGGACAGGAGTCGTCGGCTGGTAATGAGCGGCAAGTTTTGCTTGTAGAGTTGACCATGCGACAGTTTCCAGGGTGTCTGGGTCAACGAGTGTAGAGGCTAGGCTGTAGACTTCTGTGCCGCAATAAGCGAGGAATATAGCTTTCTTCCTCTCGTCATCGGCGTCATGTAGATTGCTCGCTTTCAGGAAAAATGTGAATTTGGACATATACGAGGTCCAAGCTTCCGTCTCGGAGTTGAATACAGGCGGCGGTGGAGCCATGGCCGAGTTCATGGCTGCGATAGCGGGAGTTCGACCTCCTCGTCGCCACTGAAAAGTCAGGACTCCGGTAGTTAAATCAAACTGGTTTATTCATTGCAAGAGAGGTTATAACAAAACTGGAAACGGTAGGTTTGCCGGAATGAGGGCAACGGCTAACCCGTTGCCCTTTTATACTCTTTTAAACGCGGGCTTTTTCCAACTGACACACATTTAACTTTCGCGGCTATTTTCTGAATAGCCGCGTCTTAACCAATCGCAGATTTTCTGCGAATATTTTTAAACAAACACAACATAGACAATAGAAGGTATTAAACTGGTCAAGAAGGAATAAAGGTGTTGGTTATTACCTTTAAAACCCTACATGGCTCATGGCCAGAGTATCTTTGAGACCGCCTTCTACCACATACCTCCCAGCAACCGGTTAGATACCACAAGGTTGGTCTTCTTTGGGTCCCACCAGCTAAACAATGTTGGGGGAGAGCCTTCTCTGTGGTTGCCCCAACTCTCTGGAATCAGCTGCCTCCTGAGATCTGCCCTGCCCCCACCTTATTGATCTTCCAGAAAGCTGTAAAGATCTGGCTTTTCTAACAGGACTGGGGCCATTGACCTCGCGAGAAGGGTTACTAGCGAGGTCAGCCCATGAATGTCTGGATGGCTGCAATTATTTTAAATTGAAATGTTTTTATATTGATCCATGCTTATTTTTGTTGTGAGCTGCCCTGAGTCCCCAGGGAGTTGGGCAGCATAGATGATAGATAGACAGACAGACAGACAGACAGACAGACAGACAGACAGACAGACAGACAGAATTTCTGTTGTGTTGCCTGGAATATCACATGATACTTGACATAGAGCTGCTTTAGACCTTATTTCTAGATTCATCTCTGGTTCTTTTGTTAGTATGGCTCACTGGAGTGTAACATGCAGCTGTTGCCAACTTATAGATCCTTACTTTCATATACAACAATCCAGATGGCTTAATACTTTCTGTAATTCTGAAATAATTAACATGCTATAATTTAGCTCCTTCACTAATAATTAAACTTACACTTCCATGCACAAATTCACCGTTTTGCTATATAAGTTCTGGCTATCTGCATTAAGCCGGGGTGGCGCAGCAGGTAGAGTGCTGTACTGTAGGCCACTGAAGCTAACTGTAGATCTGAAGGTCAGCGGTTCAAATCTCATCACCTGCTCAAGGTTGACTCAGCCTTCCATCCTTCCGAGGTGGGTAAAATGTGGACCCGGATTGTGGGGGCAATAGCCTAGGTCTGTTAAAAAGTGCTATTGCTAACATGTTGTAAGCCGCCCTGAGTCTAAGGAGAAGGGCGGCATAAAAAATCAAACAAACAAACAAACAAACAAACAAACAAACAAACAAACAAACAAACAAACAAACAAATAAAGATGCAGTACACTTTCCTTCTTTGACTTAGTTTCATGGATACATATCTCTCCTCCCTTTCTCCCTCAACTACGAATTATACATGATATGATGACTCATAATAAAGATGCCTGGATTTAATTTGTAAGAAACAAGTCCTGCCTAGAAAATTAAGGCATTGTTGAGATGATATATTATTGCTCTTATTACTGTTATTTTGGCACAAAGATGATTTGATGAATCTAGAAGTCGCTAATGTGACCTTAAGACTTCAATAAATTAACAATCATTTATGTCACATAAAAAATCATTTTTTAAAAAAGATGGGCCTGTAGATTTACTGCTATCACTGTTTTCTTGGCATTAGCATATTTAACCATGGATTTTGATAAAGAACAAAAACATGCTATAAGCAGGCATGTCAACAATAAGGCGCTTAATGGAGAAGACTATTAATTGGTTGAAGAGTGGCGTTATCACAATCTCAAGCACGTTAATTGTCATGCTATGCAATTAAGATAATATGGTACATAAACAAGTTTAGTTTTCCTTTTCATGATGAATTCGACTGTGGTATCTGGTATTGAGTGAGATCTTCATTCCATTTTTAATCCAAGGTAGCAAGGTAACAATCAGTGTAATTTACCTCTTGTAACTTACGCCTGTTTTATCGTATCATCAATGTGAGAAAACTGACACTGCACTTGTCTCATTTCTGTTTCTCATTTGCTTGTAATTTATGAATAATATACTGCTCAAAAAAATAAACAAATAAAGGGAACACTTAAACAACACAATATAACTCCAAGTAAATCAAACTTCTGTGAAATCAAACTGTCCAGTTAGGAAGCAACACTGATTGACAATCAATTTCACATGCTGTTGTGCACATTCAACTTCGTACAGAACACAGTATTCAATGAGAATATTTCATTCATTCAGATCTAGGATGTGTTATTTGAGTGTTCCCTTTATTTTTTTGAGCAGTATATCAGCAAGGTCATACAATGCCGTATATAACAATTTCCAGTTATATTCACTATTTTACTTGTCAGATGCTGCTCCTCCAAGAGAATTTTCTTAAATACTCTAGTGATATACAATGGAGATACAGTATTTGCTTTGGTTGTTATTCCCCCCCCCCCCATGGGACGATTGATGCAAGTAATATGGTTCATAATTCAATGCTGCAACGCCAGGTCAGGGTCTTCTATACAAGATAGGAGACTATGGTGTGATTTGGTTTAAGGCAGTAACACCAATTCAAAGCCCTATGTGGTGTTTAAAGTGTATTTCCCCCCTTTTTAGATGGTCCTTTGCAAAAGCTTGCCAGACTAAAATAGAATCTGTTCCCGACATAGGTACGAACAGATCACCTTATTAAAGTTTGATGGCCAGACTGCGGCTTGAAAGGTCACTCAAACCGGAATATCAGTGCGGCAGGCACGTCTGCTACGTGTTTTATGCTGTCCTACAAAAGGGGGTAAAAAAAGAAGCATCTTGACTTGGGAATGCATTTGTCGCTTCTGGCTGGGGTTTTAGACTTTAGCGCATTCTCTAGAGGATATTCAGCAAAGGCCGTGCTGGTAGCCTGCAGCTGTCATTGATTTTGAAATGAAGCAGAAAGAATTCTGCCGTGATGTATTGAATGTGGCCAAGATGGTTACTACCATCCTGAAATGAGCAGGGAAGAACAATCAAAGGGAGGGGGGGAGCACGGAGAAAGGGAGAAAGCAAACAAGAAAGAGCATTTCTCACAAATTGCCTGCCAATAGATATTTACCTTGATACTTTCTGCCAATGGTGATTCAGAAATAATTCTTTCCTCGGGGCAGCTACTGCAGCTTGGCTTCAAACAGCTTGAATTACGTTCCTTCTTCTTTGGCCTTAATTCAAAGCTTTGTAAGAGTGTACTTTCCTGTTTGTTGAACTGGAAATGAACCACTGTTTCTGGAGAAAGTGCTGAGTATTGATGTTATAAATAGACATTTGGCCAGACAGTGCTTCAAACTCCAGGTGAGTGTGACAGATGCGTTTGTTGGAACCCAGATATAATTTACGGAAATGCTAATTTGTCTTGGGCTTTGTGTTACTGTGCCATCCAGATTAGTGTCTTTTCATTTCAGGCTAAGGTCAACCCTATTATATTAGGGTTAATCCAAGTGTACTAAGTAAATAAAATAAAATAAATTTATGGGTTGGGAAATATTCATTCCTACAGCCTTGTTTTAGCTGCCCCCCTTCCACTTTGTATGAATCTGATCTTAGATGTTCTCACTTAACTGACCTTCAAGCTGGAGCAAATAAAAGTAAAACGGAACAAATTGAAACCAAGAGGAAGGTGTATTTGTGGTTTACCATGTTATTGAACCCTGGATCTATGATGTGTGTGTGTGTGCTTGCACACACACATCTGTGTGCATATGTGGGTGTACAACAAGCTAGGATACCTTGCTGTTGCTTCTGCTTGGTTTGGGCAATAGAAACACAAGTCTATTCTAAACACATGAGAAAGGCATTAAGTTGCTTTACTTCCCTTTTGTTTTACAGCTTTCATCTGGAATATATCAAATAATAGGATTACTATGAAAACCATTTTAAAACATATGCAATAAAATGCTTTAAAAAGAAGAGAGGGGGAATGCTGGTTAAAAACATCAGCATATGGTATAATCAGAATTTTAAAACGTATAAAATGGTGATTTTGAAGTTGTAGCAAAGAAAACAGGCACAGTTCTATATAAAATGCGTTCTTGTTTGCTTTTATTTCCTTTTCCCTCCCCATTTTATCAATATGTTACCAGATTTTTTTTAAAAAAAATTATACTGATCAGAATGCACATCATCTGTTCATACCCATCATATTATTCCCTTTCAGGATAAGCAATGCTTTGCAGAGCACAGATAAGAAAAAGTCAGCCATAAAAATTAAAGCAATGAGATAAGAAAAAGAAAAGGAAATTTAGACAAATGGAATATTGTTCCATTTCCAGAAATCCTCAAAGGGTTGGCTTATGATGATTTTGGAGGGCAGGTAGATAGGTTATAAAATGTGTCTAGGTCAGCGGTGGGTTCTGGCTTAACTTGCTGCTGATTCGCTTCCTGATGTGCTGCATAGAGTGCTAAAACCCCAGTTTCTGCGCATGCGTAGAAGCAAAAAAACAAGGTGGCAGGGCCTATGTCGCAACCGAGTGAGCTGGTTGAGGGGCGTGTCTAGCCGGCCATCACTGCTGGTTCAGTGAGCGAGGGAAATTCCCGCTACCGGTTCTATTGAACTGGTCCGAACTGGCAGGAACCCACCTCTGGTCTAGGTCCATTATTTTTCTTGTTACTTTTTATATGCTGCTCAAGAAAATAAAGGGAACACTCAAATAACACATCCTAGATCTGAATGAGTGAAATATTCTCATTGAATACTGTGTTTCTGTAAAAAGTTAAATGTGCACAACAGCATGTGAAATTGATTGTCAATCAGTGTTGCTTCCTAAGTGGACAGTTTGATTTCATAGAAGTTTGATTTACTTGGAGTTATATTGTGTTGTTTAAGTGTTCCCTTTATTTTTTTTGAGCAGGGTATTTTGAATAGATTTCCAAACTCCATAGCAAAATGATAGGACGGATTCTTTACAATGGTGACACATCAATTGCATTTCTGATGGGATAAAACAGGGTTGACATGAGGGGTCCTTGGTGGTCTCTGAGCTTCCTTGTTTTCTTCCAGATCTTTCATTGCCCAAATCTTATTTATTTATTTATTTTATTTATTTATTAGATTTGTATGCCGCCCCTCTCCGAAGACTCGGGGCGGCTAACAACAATAAAGAAAACAATGTAACAAATCTAATATTAAAAAGTAATTAAAAAAACCCCAATTTAAGAGACCAATCATACAAACAAGCATACCATGTATAAATTCTATAAGCCTAGGGGGAAGGGAAAAAATTTCAATTCCCCCAGGCCTGACGACAGAGGTGGGTTTTAAGGAGCTCGCGAAAGGCAAGGAGGGTGGGGGCAACTCTGATGTCTGGGGGGAACTGGTTCCAGAGGGTCGGGGCCACCACAGAGAAGGCTCTTCTCCTGGGTCCCGCCAAATGACATTGTTTAGTCAACGGGACCCGGAGAAGGCCAACTCTGTGGGACCTAACCGGTCGCTGGGATTCGTGCGGCAGAAGGCGGTCACTTCATTAGTGCTAGCCAGCAAACAGGGGTGTTTGATAGCCCATTCAACCTATTTTTTAATTGCACGTTATCACATGCTGTCAAGGGTCTGGAGAAGGGAGGTATCAATTGGGTGGCTTTCTCTTTAATGTTTGCTGTTTGAATGCATGGATGAAGTGCCTTCTTAAAGTCATTCAAGAAATCCTCTTTGATGGCGACTGTGAACTCCTGGTGCACAAGAACAGTAATCTACAATTCCACTAAATTTTTTGCCCTGACTATTAGCCTGAATAAAAATGAAGTGATTTATTTGTCTGTGCCAAATAGCAATAGCACTTATATACCACTTTAAAGTGCTTTCAGAGCAGGTTGGCATAGTGGTTATAGTGCAGCACTGCAGGCTACTTCAGCTAACTGCTAGCTATAGTTCAGCAGTTCAAATCTCACCACCGGTTCAAGGTTGACTCAGCCTTCCATCCTTCCGAGGTGGGTAAAATGTAGACCTAGCTTGTTTGGGGCAATGTGCGGACTCTGTAAACTGCTTAGAGAAGGCTGTAAAAGCACTATGAAGTCCAAATACTATTGCTATTGCTACTTACAGCCCTCTCTAATTGGTTTATAGAGTCAGCATATTGTGCCCCCAACAATCAGGTCCTCATTTTACCAACCTTGGAAAGATGGAAGGCTGAGCCAACCAAGTATGTAAACCAAAAATCAGCATTGATGACACCTGCCTGATAAATGTGAACAGCTTCAAAGATTTGGGAATTATCATCTTGAGTGATGGGTTTTTTGACAAAGAAATGCACACCAGGATCAGCAAGGCCAGCAAAGCAACTACACCCCTCAATTAATGCAATATCCTTATCTTGACAAAGAAAAAAGGTTTCAAAGCCATGAGTATTCCCTCCCTTCTTCCTTCCTTCCCTCCTGAATGAATGTGAGTCCTGGATTCTGTAGCAAAGCTACATCAAACAGCTGGAGAAATTTCACATGCATATTTTCTGCTCCATCCTCAGCATTCATTGGCAAGACCATGTCTTTCTAATTTGGAATGCTTGTTTCATGTGGAATCCATCAGCACTGAGTCTCTGATTCTTCAGAGCTCAGATGAGATAGACACTGTGAAGACAACTATGCCACTTTGACATCCAGCCAAGGGGACTAGAAGCTGTAGCTGCAGACAGAACCCACTGGTGAGTCCTGTGCTATGAAGTTTCCACTGGCTTTCAAGAGTGGCATTGACTCCGAAGCCACTTCTACAGATGAACTGCACAAGTCTTCTTAGAACTTGAAGGATCTCCTTCTCTTTTTGTTTCTCTTTCTCTTATCCATCCATCCATCATCTATCTATCTATCTATCTATCTATCTATCTATCTATCTATCTATCTATCTATCTATCTATCTATCTATCTATCTACCTATCATCTATCTATCTATCTATCTATCTATCTATCTATCTATCTATCTATCTATCTATCTATCTATCTATCTATCTATCTACAGTATCTATCTGTCTGTCTGTCTGTCTGTCCGTCCGTTCTTCCATCCATCCATCCATCCATCCATCCATCCATCCATCCATCCATCATCTATCATCTATAGGATCTGCAAAAATACTTGCCTAGTGTACTCTCAAGACTGATTCAATAGACCCCAATTCACTGATTTGTTATATAAATAATCAATAAATTGTCTGAATCGAAATTTGGTTTTGGGGGGGCTATTAAGCATGGTTAATGTCCTTAAAATATGTTTCTAGCCTACGTAAACATGAGAATAATTGCATTAATTGAATCCTTTCACCTTCATTTGCTTTTTGCAAGAATTAACTTTGTCTCAAAAATTATAAAAAATAGAATTCCTCATTCTAATGCAGGAATACAGAATGCAATCATAACTTGATTGCAGTTAGACAATCAAACTGGTGGCTTAATTGAGAAGCAATGCCATGCCCTTACCTGAAACTTTATAGCTGATAGCAAGAAAAAAAGTTTGTAGAATTCTGACTGTGAATATTCAACAGTAGCAGAAGACTTTTTGCAGTTGAGACTAAGTGCTCAATTAACTTACTCATTCAAAGTAATGGAGTATAGCCATTTGTAATACTGTTCCTTTACTCTAACAGTACAGTACATATTACAGATTTGGCTGTGGAGACATAAAGGCTTGATGCATCACTTTTCCAGGATAATTTTTAGTGAGGCAATTTGGCTCAAAGCCTGACATTCTTCTAAACATAATGAAGTTCCTAACTCCTCAAAGTTTATTTTTCCATCATATTTTAATCATCTCTATAGTCATTAAATATTTCCATATCCATTCTTCAAACAGCACAGTTGTGGAATTGTCCCAGGTTTCTGTCAATACAGTAACATTTATATGCTTGTCCTAAATAAATAGAATTGTTGATGTCCCATGAAACTCGTCTTTCACTTATGACCTAAAATGTATGTGATAATGCATGTTTTTTCAGATGTCTGTTTGGAGCATGCTCATTTACAGAGTGTTCCCATGAGGGAAAGTGGTGTTTTGGCAGGGCCTAAAGCATTCTGTGCAACACGCTGAAATCTGCTCCAGAACTTGGAATAATTTGGTGCACAGTGGTGAGATATTTAGAAAGATAGACAGATCGGTGTGGATTCTTTGCAACTGCTTGGACTGCTCCCTGAAGTTTTCTTGGCAAGACTTCAGAAGTGGTTTGCCATGGTTGGCTGACAAAAAGAGAGAATGACTGGCCTAAGACCACCCAGTTAGCTTTGTGTCTAAAGTAGGACTTGAACTGGTGGTCTTCTAGCTGAGCCTGGGTCTCCAAAGAGACCATCCCTGCTTCCAGATACAGGGATACACTTTATTCAAATTGTGCAACTTTCTCAGATCTTTTAATAATCAGGCACTAATGAGAGAAGAGGAGAAAGAGGCTGATTTTCAATCCAAGGGACTTTTTACTCCATTCTTCCTGCTACGGTTTCTCTCTTTTTCTCTTAGTGTGTCTTGTTTGATGAAGCTACCCACAGACTCAAAACTTTAGCAAAATTCTCATGAGCACTGAGTTAATTTAAGAAAGTGTTCACTAAGATGGATTATGTAATTGGTACAAGTGTATCAAGAATATCTTCTCCTGTATTGAACACATAGTAAAACTTCTGCTAACTGAGTACAAGCAGGAAGACATCTTCCCCTAGTTATTAATTACTACCTTAAAGGGGAGGACAGTCCATGCATTATAGATGCTCTTGTTTATATATATCACTCTGTTCCTTCCCAAGCTGATTTTAAATAAAGGGTCTCTTTTCATGGATCACTTAAAGCACTATCAATCTATCCTTGAATTAGCCCAAAATATTGATAGAATAACATATGTGGTTTCTGCTGCCAATCTCTAGCTGCTACCACTTCTATTCTGCATCTCTGCCAAGTGGTATTGTCCTGAAAGGCTGAAGATTGGTTTTGGCTCTGACTTTCTTGCCCTCTTCTTCCACTTAAGGCAAGGAGGAAAATGTTATGTCCTGAAGGAGTTGGGAAGTTTTCACTCCAGTCTGACAGGGAAGTAAAGGAGGAAAATTCTGATTGCTTCCCTGCTGGATTGGTATTTAAACCCCCTTCCTTTTGTATACTGCTGCTGGAAGTCACTCCCTGTAACCCAATTAAGATCTGAAATCCCTCTACCAGTCTCCTGTCTCTTCAGTATCGGAACTCAACAGGAAACGTCCATCAACAGGGGTGCTCCAGTAGGAATGAGGAAAGTCTGACCAGAACTTTGACCATATTTTCTAGTTTGATTTCAATATCCCATTTGTCATGGTTCTGTAGGAACCCACCCTCTCCTAGAAAAATGAACTACTATAGGAAATGTTTAAAAAGGCAGAATATTATATTTTCTCTAAAGGAGAAACATGTTTCTAAAGACAAACTCACAATCTCAGCTCCCTGCACCTCAGCAGATATTTTGGTGCTAACTTACCTACAAGACAAAGGCCAGCTTATGTACAACAAAATAGACATAGCCCTCAAGACATGATAGGATTAGCCCTCTACCCATCTAGCAACAGAACTCACCACATGGCATCTGGGGAGATTACATCACTCAACAAGATTCAACCAAGCTTTGGACTCAAGACACTACAAAGTTATTCCTGCACGGCCCCATGGGAATTTGTCTACCAATAAGAATACATTTCTTACACAGGAGCAGGAACTCCAAAGTAAATCTCTCTCTCTCCCTCCCTCTCCCTCTCTCTCCCCCTCTCCCTCCCTCTCTCTTTCTCCCTCTCTCTCCCAGGGCCTCAAATCATGTGGTCCATCCACCATTAAACCATCTTTCCAAACAGCTTCCATGTTTCCAGTGTCTTTCCCCCCAATTGGAACGGAACCCAGGCAGTAATTTCTTCCAATAGAGTAATGCTCCCAATCAATTCAAGACTCTGAGGCCTTGGCTTTCTCAAAAACCCTGTTCATTGGGTACATCACATCTCAAAAACCCTGTTCATTGGGTACATCACATCTCAAAAACCCTGTTCATTGGGTACATCACATCAGCACAGTCAAATGGGAAACCAGCACTGAATAATTCCTGTGCTTTGGTATAATTAAAGATTAGATACTGCCTACCTAATCACAGGTCACATTGGCAACCAAGCTGGCAATGAACTTCTCAGCACTCCCTCCTGCAATTGCTACGGCATGTTGATCTGGCCTTGGGTCTCAGGAGCCTTAACATTGTTATGCCTGGCACATTGGAGGAAAGGGGGTGTTGGTCTTACCTGATATGTCTCTTCTCATCAGGAGGAGCCAGTAGTCAGGATGGGTTGTCCTCACTCGTCAGCAATGAGGACCAAGTCTATTTGAATACCACAGGATCCTCCCATGGTATCCCAGTTCTGATCAATCCAAAGATTAGACTCAGCATGGTGAAGAAGGTAAGTGGACCCCTGACCGGGTACGTTCATACCCCAATTGTTTGTTGACTTGTTCATGAACTATACCAGTGGTTTTCAACCTGGGGATTGGGACTCCTTTAGGGGTCCAATGACCATTTCACAGGGGTTGTCTGAGACCATGGGAAAAGGCAAATTTCCCATGGTGTTAGGAACTAAAGCTTCTATTCTGGTGCCTTGGAACATATTTTTACAATCTGACTAATCAGGTGTTTGCAGTCGGGATGTCCCTCTGACCTTCCTGCCAATAAACCCAAATCTCTGTTGGGAGAATTGGTGCTTGACTTATGGTTCAGGATCACCACAACGTGAGAACTGCATTAAGGGGTCGCGGCCAGTGAAGGACTACAAAACTTTTTACTACCACACTGTGAGTGTGGTTTATATAGGATGCCTTGCATTTTATTTCAATATCTTTCAGTGCAAATTAGATATGCCTAAGTCTACAATTATGTGAAAAATGATATGTAAATAGTGTTGGGCGAACCGAACTCGCACAATTCGGGTCTGTGCGGACTTTGCTGTATTCGGCATGCCGAACTCGAACCCGAATTTTTTTAAAACTTCGGGCAAAGTTCAGGGTCGCGTTCGGCGTTCGGTCGCCTTAGCTGGCCAGGAAGTGACGTCTCTGTGATGTCAAAGCCCCGCCCTTGGAATCCCATCGTGGGGAGGCTGGGGGAGTGGGGGTGGGGGATTCCCCTCTGCCTGCCACCGCCCCCCTCCCCTTTGATGTCGGAAGGAGGATGGGCGCGTGCAGTGTGTGTGGGGAGCGTTTCTCCACTGGGAATGTAAGACGGCAGCAAGTTTCTAGGCGGGGACCACCTTGGCGGCAGCCTTAATGCACCGAGAAATTTGCCGCCATCTTACTTTCCCAACGGAGAAACGCTCCCCACACACACCGTGCGCCCATCCTCCTTCCGAGGGGAGGGGGGCGGTGGCAAGCAGAGGGGAATCCCCCACCCCCACCCCCACTCCCCCAGCCTCCACACCGAAAGCCAGGAAGTGATGTCTCCATGATGTCAAAGCCCCGCCCCCGGAAGGGTTCAGCGGGTTTGGGTTCGGGTTCCACAAACTTGCCCGAGCCAGCCACAAAGTTCACACAAACCTGCCGAACCTGAATTTCGTTGGGTTCGCCCAACACTATACTTAAAGAGAAAATGGGAGATAGACCATCTTAAGCTTCTGCAAGCATCTGGCTCCTTTAGAGGGAGAAATCAGGAATAGACTAGCTACAGGGCAAATGGATTAGCTATGGGGAGGGAAGAGGAGAGGCATTAAAACTGATAAAGACAGGAAAATGGGAAATGGGTACAAATGAAATAATGAAGGATTGTTCTCTTCTTCTCTCTTCTTGGAAAGAAATTCATTTCAGAAATGGAAGGGAAGGAGAGGACAAGTGTCAAAAGAATTCAAGAAACAAAGTGCTAATGAGAAAAGCAAAGGCTGAAAGGGAAAAGGGTTGTTATGGATATTAGATGTGACTAGAAGGGAGGAAGCTTGTCCACACATTCTCACATTCCCTAAATGTAACTTTGATTGCACCAAAGTAGCTCATCTGCCCCCACTTTCCAGATCATAAGTAATTAAGCATTACAGATTTTACAAACCGCAGGACTCCCTTCGGGTGGTGTTGGCAATATGATGGAAATATCACATTTATATTGGGTAGCGTAAGTCTTTTTCACTCAAGGGCTGTAGATGAAATAAGGACAAGCAGGAAAATTGATGTCACCAAAGCATCATCGTGCTGTGGTAATGTGTTTATTATTGTTGACTATATCACATCAGAGAAAAAATGACCCATCTCTTCATAATTAACCATCATGATTTATGCAATAAAACATATACCACAGAACAGTTGAAAGCAAAGCAGTTGAGAATCCTTCTTAAGTAGAATTCTCTACATTTACCATTTAAACATTGTGAAACTTTTAATAAGGACCCGAAGCACTTTAGGAGAAAACAAGAGACCTCTAGGCTAATCCAATTTTAGGAGAACTTTCTCTTGAACTGAAAATATGATGGTCTATTACAGAGGTCTCCAACCTTGGCAACTTTAAGCCTGGCAGACTTCAACTCCCAGAATTCCCTCACAAGCTTTGCTCTTTGTTCTCCAGGCTTAAAGATTCCAAGGTTGGAGATCCTTGGTCTATTAGACTTCGCACATGTATGCTGAACTTTCTGGAAGTGTATTCAGGAGGAATATTTCTTAGCTTTAAGGGCAAGCCCAGCCTGAAAATACAGCCCACCTCCAGCTATGGGACTTAAAAAATGATTCTCTCTATTATGATCTCATCCATTCTTGTGCTCTGCTGACCTTCTGGCCTGCATCCAATTTACAGGCTTCTTTGCAGTTGAACTATCTGTCTTTCTGTGTCTCTCTTCTGTCATTCTGTGGTCAGGCTGGACTAGGCGTTATAGAAGAAATACGTGTTCATTTCAATAGGGCTTGTACATCAAAGTCTTGATATGAATGATTCCATTCGTGAACCACAAAGTTGTGCAAAAATGTTTTTTGGTATAACTAAATATTTGAACATCATACATGCAGAGTGGTACATAGTGGGACTTACATGTAGAAAGACATTCAATTGTTTGGACTTTTTTGTTGTTGTTGTTGATTCCTCAATACAGTGGAACATCTACCTAAGAACGCCTCTACTTACTTTTCTAGATAAGAACTGGGCGTTCAAATTTTTTTGCCTCTTCTTAAGAACCATTTTCTACTTAAGAACCTGAGCCTGGAAAAAATTCCCAGGAAATTTGAGAGTGGCACGAAGGCCTGCCTAGTTTCCTGACATTCCCCCTTTAATACCACCATCTCGGGCTTTTCTGGGCTGCCAGAGGAGCCTTTTGGTGGTGCTTAAGGAGGTTTTGGCAGTCCATAGAGAATGAAGCATTTTCCTTTCTCTGCTTGGAGAGGGAATAAACCACTTCGCTGTGGTGACTGCTTTGTGCTGTCTCCCATAAACCTGGTGCACAGTTTCCACCCGGAGCGTCTGGGCGTGGAAAGGCAAAAGGTGGTGCTTTGCCCCAGCCAGATCAGCTGGGCTTCAGTCAAACCGAGGAGTCACCACAGTAAAGGAAAGGCGCCGGCTACAAAGGGAGCGAGCGAGAGGAGAAGGGAGCCCTTCAGCATGGGAAGGAAGAGGAAGCAGGTAGCAGCAGCAGCCACCTTCCGGTCAAAGGAGTGGGAGGTTCCCCCCTCTCGCCCACCTGCGTTTCTCTCTATGGCGGAGTCTATGGGAGGCAGCTTCGCACTGGGTGTATGGGAGGCGCGTGCTCCTTCGTGTGGCCTCAGAGTCCCTCTTTAAAAAAAAAAAACTTTAAAGTTTTGGATTTTATTGATTCCCTGCACCTCATCTTCTTCCTTTGCCAGTGACTGTCCTCCTCCTCCTCTTCTTCTTTCTCCTCCTCCCACCCAAATTCTGAACTTTTATTTCTTTCCTAATGGTTTTACATGAATTATTTGCTTTTACATTGATTCCTATAGGAAAAATTGCTTCTACTTACAAACTTTTCTACTTAAGAACTTGGTCATAGAACAAATTAAGTTCTTAAGTAGCAGTACCACTGCATCTTCCAGAATTAGATAGTTTATTCAAGGTTAAATATGCCATGCTAGTCTTTTCCGCAGCTCCTGGTAAACAAATTATTTGAAATTGATTCTATATTTTCCTTCTGTTTTGGAGATAGGAAGCCTTCAAAAATTATTGTGAAAGAAAAGTATGCCAGCTATAAATAGAACCAGACCTCAAGAATTAAGTCAACGAATACTTTATTTTCACTGATTCTTGCATCTATTAATCAGTGTGGCAATTAAGGGAAAATGTAACATTAATCTGTAAACAGATTAAACTGTTCATACAACTATTTTAAGTCAGGATCTTAGAAGGGCATACCCAAGAAATGCATACTGTTAACTATTGTTAAATAATAACCCAACATTCCCGTCTAAATTAGAAATACTTTCATTTTAATATTTTTTCATAAGAACACAATTATCTATATGTTTCATAATACAAAGTCTTTCCAGGGCTTGTCCATGTTAGTTTGTTGCAGCAAAAGCAAAAGATATAAAGCAAATGTAATACTAACGAAACCAGATATTGCTATTAAGCTGAATGTTTATACATTCAACTACTACCAGCATTCTAGCCTGTTAATAGCTAGGGGACACACTGTGTGTGTTTGTGTGTGTGTAAACTGCAATGAGGAATGGCCTATTTCTTGAAGTATATATATTTTTAAATAAACATTTGGATTTACTTTATAATTTTCATGTATTTTCTTGTCAAATGTACAGGAATGTGTCTTACCAATTGTTGGCTATCATAGCTGAATGGAATGATGGAACCCTCAAGAATTTGAGAGGAGAAACTACGGTGATTTGCAACTGTTGGTCTCTAAGAAATCATGTCATTTATAAGCATAATAGGTAAAGGTTAAAGCAGCTTTGAGTGATGCAAAGCATTGTGCAAGATGAAGGTCTGATTTGGGAATTTTGGGAGTTGAAGTCCACATATTTTAAAATTGCCAAAATTAAGAGACACTGGTCAGGTTGATGCTGTGCTTTTCTATTTGTTAATTTCTGAATCTCCATGGAAACAGTCACCAAACACAATTGGTTCTTTCTTTCCTCCTTTCTAAACCAGCTAATTGATGGGCAAGAAATAATGACTGAAAACATTGATTACTAAACTGTATAAGCTCAGATTCACTGAAAACACTCCAGGAAAAAAAATTCTGCTGAATTTCTATTTATCTGATTCTTTAGATTCTATGACTACTTCCCTTTCTTTTAAAGTAAGAAAAGAGACCAGCCTATTTAATGTAAAAGTCTAATTGTGCTTTTCTTCATTTAAATCAGAAAAAGTAATGGTTTGAAATTCGAGATCAAGATGGCTTTTATCTGATTCATGTCCATATTGATTGGTCAAATTATTAATAATTAAATAATAAATTAAATATTTATTAGGTTAGACATTGTTAAATATTTGAGGGTATAATTATGCCTGAAGAATCATTTTGATAATCTTCTGTAACTTGTGTGATTTCTTCTTTTCCTGCAGCACCAAAACCCTAAATAAAAACCATGTCATGAACCATATACTTTTTATTTAAAGCACTACATTTATTATTTTGGGGTTACTAAGGCTTTTTGTTTACCCTTCCTCTTCCCTTTAAATTAGAAACAAGATCTGTTAAGTCACTTTAGAACAAGAAAATTGACTTGTCTAGCTCCCGCCCCACCTTCTTTTTTTGGTATGACTGAAGTGATATTTGAAGTCACTATTGAATTTTGATGCAAGAGTTTGCAAAAAAGAAGTATTTTCCAAAGAGGTTTCTTGGCTCTCCTAGGAAAGGTAGTACAGGGTTGCAATTAAGGCATTTGATTGAATTGTGGAAGTTCCAGTTCAAGTCCACCTTCAGCTGTGGAAGACTCCTGGATAACCTTGGGTTTGTGCTCTTAGCCGCACCTACTGCATGAAGTTGTGACTGTGGGGAAAAAATGTAGGGAGGGAATGCTACATATACCATGTTTTCCCTGTCTTATATTGTTTTGAACCCTGAAATAAGCACTTGGCCTTATTGCCAAGCAGTCAAAAGCCCAATTGGGCTTATTATCAGGGGATGTCTTATGTTGGGGGAAACAGAACCATCTTGAGTCCCAGGAAAAAAGGTGGGATTATCAATCAATCAAATAATTAATCAATTTCCTGGATAAAATCCAGAAGGAAGGAAGAAATATGTCAGGGTTGGAGCTGATTTTATTGTCTGTGGAACTTCCTGTTCCCAATGTTAGAATTGCTCTCTTAATATTTCTGTAAGTTGTAATCAGTGAACGGCTACCAAAATTTTTACTACCATACTGTGGGCGTGGCTTATGCAGGACACCCTGCATTTTCTTGGAACATCTTTCAGTGCAAATTGGGTGATCTGGGGTGGAACTCCATTTTTACTACCCTACTGCATTCCACCACCACCTCCATCCAGGCAGTAGCCCACCCCTGGTTGTAATAATTGATTTCATTTAAAAAATACTAGAGATAGTCCTCATTTTACAACTATTCATTTAGAGACAGCACTGAAAAAAATGAACTATGATGGTTTTTCACATTTACAAATATGATTATGATTGGGGCGGATTCCTGTTTTTGCTGCTACTGGTGCACCGCGCACGCAGCTTCAGGTGTCCTGCTTGCGTGGATGTATCTCAGTGTGTTTTTATTTCTGCGCATGTTCACAAAGCAAAATCTTGGGAGGAGATGTGCGTGCATGTGAGATTTTGGCCACTTTTTTCTTCTGCGTATGCGCAGAAGGGATTTCTGTGATTTTTTGCTTCAGCACATGCATAGAAGCAAAAACATGCTGGGACGTACATGCACACACTCAGGACACCCAAAGTGTGCGCACAGCTCAACCTTTACTACGGTGTAGTATCATTTACCGTTCCAGTAGGAACCAGTTACTAATTTATTATACTTGATTAACCTATCTTTTATGTACACGGACAACATGTACACCAAGATGAATTCCTTGTGAGTCCAATCACAGTTGGCCAATAAAGATATTCTATTCTATTCTATTCTATTCCATTCCATTCCATTCATTCTATTCTACGTTGCAGCATCCCATGGTCATGTGACCAAAATTCAGATGCTTGGCAACTGGCATGTACTTATGATAGCTGCAATGTCCCAGCGATCTTCTGACAAAGCAAAGTCAATGGGGGAGCCAGATTAACTTAACAACTGCAATGATTCATTTAACAACTGTGGCAAGCAAATTTGTAAAAAGGGCCAAAACTTACATCACAACTGTCTCAGTTAGCAATAGGAATTTAGTGCTTTATTGTGGTCACAAATCAAGGACTACCTGTATTGTTGCAGGACCCCAGGTGAATGAATTTGTTTCTATGATTAGCATCAATCTCAACCTAGTTAATGGTTAGGCTTTCTTTTTTCAGTGTTTCAAGGAAGTAAATGCTTTAAAACCAATGTTTGACCCGCGAGTTAACAAAATTAACTGCCCAATTCTGTTAATTGCTTAATTTTCCTGTTATTACTTTCTAACAGGATAAGAACCAATAGTAATTATAACCCAAGAAAAGGGAATGGCTTTCTTTTGCTTCTTATTTCTTGTTTCCTTTGCTGGAATTGGATAGGAAATGTAATGCAAATTTTTACACAGTATTTAGGCAGTAATGAACCTTTGCTTCACTAAATCTAAATGCTAGTATCTCTATAGTATTAGCCTCAAAGGATACCTATTATATACTGTATGATAGATGCTGGAAACAAAATCAGTACAAGACAATCAAGTGGGGGATTTTCTCACAATGTGCTAAGCCAAAATAGAGTTTGATTGGTGCAAAGTAGTGGGTGAATGAAGCCAGTGGCTTGTTAACCATGGTTTGTGGTTAAGTATATTGTGTGAATGCAACAAATTGTTCTTTTTCTCCAGTAATTCATGGATAAACCAAAGAGGAATTAATTATTGTGTGAACATAGATATTGTGAAGATCCAACATTGTCTGGCTAAAGTAGCAATATAGGACCAGCTTGCCCCACTTTTTTGGCTAAAGTACATATAAATTAAAGTTTTTTTCACACACCCACACCATTTTTTCCTTTTTCTTGCCAGAAAAGGACCAGAGCTAAAATCCTGTTAGATTTCCAGAGGTAATAGATATGCCTCATTAGAAATATTGCTCTCTGTATGGATGAATTGTGGAATATGTACCTAAACGTTATTACTTCTTGCAATTAACAGGTTTTAGGCAGTTGTTCTCTTTTCCTTTTGATCGTCTTTCCCATTTGACATGCTTAGCATTAAATGAAAAATGACAACAATCTGAGTTTTTAACTTTTTTTATCCTAAAAATAAGCTGGCTTGACATAGGAAGCCTAATTACCATTAACAATCCCAACACAATTGATTGTCCAGGAAAAAATCCAATTGCCATGGCAGCAGTATTAACTGAACAGTCCAAAAACCTTCTAGACTATTTATTAAAGTTCTTTGGAGTTTAGGATTAATTCAAGTCACGACAGGATGTGATGATTTGTCACCTTTTAAAAAACTCCCAAATGGAATACACTTCCACAAAAACTCTTTGTGATAGTTTTGGAACTAGGTGATAACATATGATCCAGTTGATTCTGAAACCTGGATTTTACTTTTAACCATTTAATGACAAAGAAGAGGGGGGTCAAGTTATTTTCCAAAGAACCTGAAGGCCAGACAAAAAATAATGGATGAAAACTGAACAAGGAGAGATTCAACCTGGAAATAAAGATAAATTTTCTGACAGTGAGAACAATCAATCAATGGAACAGCTTGCCTTCAGAAATTGTGGGAGCTTCATCATTAGAAGCTTTCAAGAAGGGACTGGACTGCCATCTGTCAGAAATGATGTAGGGCGGTGTTGGCAAATCTTTTCGGCATTGGTGCCGAAACGGGAGTCTGCGCGTGCCTGTGTGCCAAAAACTGGAAGAGCAGTTGCCCTATGGCAGGAGCAGCGGGTGGGGTGTCAGCTGGGAGCAAAGGGTGAGGGGTCAGTAGTGGACTTCATCGTGCCACTTCGGGCCAAGATGCTGTTGTACATACTCTTGATCAGTTGGAGGATGATGAAGATGTTGAGGATTCAGATTCAGATAGTGTTTATGAAGTAGTGGGGGACCCGGGGTTACAGGTAGTAGAACAGGTAGGAGGCCAGCCACAGGATGGGGCTATGAGTTCAGGATCTAGCGAGGGAGAATCAGACGTGCGCTGGGTTAATCCTAAATTCAGAAGGATTCAGAAACATAGAGAGCAAAGGTCTGGAAGAAGATATTAAGGAGAGGAATGAGTTAAATATTGTAGTGATGTATTTGGCACGTCAGGGGGCTAGTGGAGAAGAAGGGTGGAGTTTCAACGTTGCTGAAAGGAAATATGGAGGTGTTTTCGCCACGCTAAAGTAAGCCAAGTATTTTGTATTGTATTTAGTCAGAATGGCTGCTGTCTTTTTTAAAGCTCTGTAGTTAGGAAACAAATCTTGTCTCAGTGAAACACCAAAAGGAATGTGAGAAATGTGGCTAAGAGAGAGATAAGACCGAGTGATGTCTGGAATGCATTGAAAATACAGGAGAGCAGAGAAATAAATGGAGTTGCTTTATTCATGAAATGATGCATTTAATGAGAGTTATTTGTAATTACTAAACTTCTACCAGAAACCAGAACAGATGCTGGAAGAGAAAGAGCCACCTTCGGGGAAGCAAGCTTCCCCAGGAGGGCTGGAGGAAATTACAGCTCCTCACACATGGAGACATCACTGAGAGTCCAGCTTACTTGCAGGGGAGTGGCTGCGGGGGGGGGGGGGGGCAGCTGGTCACTCCTGCCCCTCATTGTGTGGCTGCCATTGCTGCTCTTCTAGGGTCCTGGGCTGGCCAGGCACTCTGAACTACGGATGTACATTGGTGCAGTGGGCTGGAGGGCTGGAGCTGCATAAGTGCTCAGTTGGGAAGGAAGGGAAGCCATGGACGGACAGCCCATCCATGTCAAATTCAAACTTAATATTAATCGCTCCAAACTTGACTATAAAAAATATGACTTTAGCAATCGAGTTGTTGAAGCATGGAACTCATTACTGGACTCAGTAGTGTCAACCCCTAACCCCCAACATTTCCCCCTTAGACTATCCACGATTGACCTCTCCAGGTTCCTAAGAGGTCAGTAAGGGGCGTACATAAGTGCACTAGCCTGCCTTTTGTCCCCTGTCCAATTGTTTCTCCTTATCTCATATCTCATATTTTTTTTCCCTTTCATATATCTTCTCCTCTACTTTTATATCTTTTCTTTATATATAATACTTCATGTCTATCCTCTTCAATATTTATTGTGTATTGGACCAAATAAATAAATAAATAAAAAATAAATAAATAAATAAAGCTCTGCTCCCCCAGGAAGTGACCTCCAGGATCCCCTTCCTATATTTTTGGGCATGTGAGCTATTGTCTGTTGCTCTTCTGGGTTCCAGCACACTGGCCAGCTGGTCTTCACAGGCATGGAAGCACTGAAAACTGGAAGAGCAGCTGCCCAGTGCCTTCCAGTTTCTGGTGCATGCACATGCACTACCCAACTGGTCTGCACATGCTCATGCATGCCAGAAACTGGAAGACTAGTTGACCGGTGTGCACATATAGCTGTTCTTCTGGTTTCCGGCTTCCATATGCGTGAAGACCAGCTGGCCAGCACATTGGAAACTGGAGGAGCAATGGCCGATGGCGAGATGGCTCTGCATGCCACTTCCAGCACATGTGCCATAGTTTTACCATCACGGGTGTAGGGTCTCCTGCTTGGGCATGGGGTTTGACTAGATGATCTACAAGGTTCCTGCCAACTCTGTTAATCTACATTTTTGTATCTATTTGGAGAGAATAGCTAATAATTTTATTGCAATAATTTTATTGCAATCTTTAAGTTCTATAAAACTTAAACAGGTTAATTGTCCCATTGGTGACATTCTCCTTCTGATTGCTGAATCGGTTGACTACAGTCCCAGGTATACAGAGAAGGAATGGCAGCATAGGGAGTTGAGATGTTTACAAATGTTGCATTGGTGATTTCTCCTTACAGCAATGTGGAAGGGGGATAGATTAATTTGATTTCTTTTTTAAAAATCTCTTTTGGAGAGGGAGTGAATTTTTTTAAAAAAATTCTTGGACTGCTGACTGCTCAGAGGGGAGAATATTAACGGAACAAAGTTCTTTTCCGTCTCTTACAGTTCATCTTGAGGGAACATTGATTGTGTGGTTTGCTGCTGTGTTCTCAGCATTTTGAGGCTGGTGCAAGTTGAAGATGATGACAGGTAAGGTTGAAATTGGAGGAACTGAGAAGTGGAAATGGTGGTTGGGTGGGAATGCTCAGACTCTGTAAACAGAAGATGATATCAAAAGAAATATATATTTTTAAAAATGACAAAGCAAAGTTATGATTGGTTGTGGTGCAGCTGTTGATGTCTTTCATTTCATTGTTGGCCAGAGAGGCATTTAGAGACCTAGACTCATCTCAATTTCTTTAAAAGTAACTGCAGTTGCTATAGTTTATTCCCAAAGAATCCTGCTTTCCCCTGGGTTTACCACATTCAACTGATTAATGGTGTATTGAGGAGTCCAAACTGAGTGAGAGATTAAAGAGGACTGTTTGTACCAGCCAGAAACCAAAATTTAAGTGTTGTAGGCAGAAGGGCTTTTGGGAGCAGGGAGAATAGGAGAAAGCCAAAGTAAACATGGCAGTGAAAGTCAGAGAAAAGGAGGGAAGGGCTAGGGAGGAGCTGGAAAAGATTTGGAAAAGAGAGAAATGCCTCTTTGGAAGTCTGTTCCTTACTGCTGAAACCATTGAGCCGCCCCGAGTCTACAGAGAGGGGCGGCATACAAATTTAATAAATGAATGGATGGATGGATGGATGGATGGATGGATGGATGGATAGATAGATAGATAGATAGATAGATAGATAGAATGAATTATGGAGCAGATGCATGGGCCAGTATATCAACAGATACATAGAGGAGTAGAAAGGGGGAATTATATTTGCAAGTGGAAGAAGCCTTAGAACAGTGATGGTGTTCCCTTGGGTGCTGAAAACGTGCACCCATGCGCTATCGCACATCTGTGCCTGCCCACATCCATAATTCAGTGCCGCTGCTCCCACTCTGACACATGTGTGCATGACCCCCCACCTCCCCACTCCCCATGCATGACACCCCCTGCTCCTCGACTTCCAGTGGGATCTGTTTTTCAACCTCCCGAGGTGCCAGAGGTTTTCTTGGAGCCCAGAGAGAGTGAAAATAGCCTCCCCCATCCCCCAGAGATCCTCTGGAGGCTAAAAATGCCCTCCGAGAGCCTCAGCACAAGCCAAAAATCAGCTGGAGCTGAACTAGGGCCGGCAGATATGGCTCCACATGCCACATGTGCCATAGGTTCCCCATCACAGCCTTTAGAAGATTCTCACCCTGCTATGAGAGCACGATCCAAAAGAGTAAAATCTTTAGGGATATAAAAACATCTACAAAATCTGTGCATCGTCAACAAACAAGACCCCAAAGCAGAAGACTTCACTGTATTTCAAAATTATTACGAATTTAATTCAAACAATTATTTTGAACTACTCTAATTTGTGGCAATTTCCCACTCCGATAAGAATGCAAGCACAGACAGCACTCAGAAGAAAATGCAATAAGATTTTCAATTAGGATATTCTATAAAACTAATATTCAAAGATAAAATTGTCTTCAATGGGCCTCCCCCTCTGTTTGGTAAATTCAGTCCTTGGGCATTTATAGCCAAACATATGAGTCTGTCCCATTTCCTAGTATATAGATCTGCTTTTTGTGCAACGGATTATCATAAAATGAGCAACATTATTTCCTTAATCACTATGATATGTGAGCAGTCTAAGTGTATTTGTCTTTTCTTTGCTCTATGCAGTGCTTAGGTTACATTAAACTTTGCAGAAATATTGTATTTTCCAAATAAGTTAATATTGGTAGGCAAAATAGACAGAAAGCCACTTAATATAACAATCATATCATGTCTTATGTAATTTACTAATGAAGTTTTGTTTGGTAGCCCTCTCCAGATACTCAAGGCCTTCCAAAAGTCATAAGCCAATCCTGCTTTTAATTGTTAACCCCTGCCAGTAACCATCACTCATTTTCTTACCTTTATTATAATGAAATCACATGGCTCTAGCACAGCCAATCAGATACAACGGAGCACATCACATGACGTTTCCCCTAATCGATAATGTCTCAAATCTGAATTTGGTTCAGGACTGTGCACATTTGCAGTGACAATGACTGGAAGATGCAAGCATTTAAGAATGAAAAGGAAAGGAAGGGCTGTTTTGGTCCGATGTGAAAAACCCCCTGAACGTGCAGTTTTGTCTAAATTCTTCCTAGCTTAATTTAAGGTTATTGAGTTGTAGGACTGTGCTAGTTCAGTTTCTTGCTTTGGAAAGATTGGCAAAGTTCAGAATCTATTGGTACCATTAGGGAAAACGAAGCAGCTCCTTATAGATGTCACTGGAGAATAGCAGAAGTGCTTGTTCTTTAAATGACTATTATTGTATTTTTGCTGTCTGTGAAGTAGAGAAATACTTATTGAATTTTCTGCCTCAGGTATCACAGCAATTCAACCAGGTTTAGATACTGTATACTTTGGCTTGCTGGGATAGGTCAGTTATTTGTTTATTTATTTATTTTCCTCAGGTTCGAACAGCGAAATATCTCAAAGCTAGAGTGTTCTTTCCTTCTTCTCTTTCAAAAATTCCTCCTGGGTCAAGAAACAGACACCCCATTTTACAACATCTTAAAATTGGGTTGTTGTAATAGAACATGTAAAACATACAATACAATATATATTGCATTGTTGTATTTCAGGAATACAAGGAGAGAAACGAGACACTCGAGAGATAAAGACATGATCATAAAAATGTCGTGCTGGGTACTTTTGGAGAAGGAATAGGTAAAATAGGTTTGTCTGCTCTGTTTTTAATTCTTGTTCTGTGAGGCATTTATACTTCTCTAGGTAATATGTATAAAGAAACAAACAAAAATATTTATGTTATTGCTCCATTGAAATCAGACGCTGCTTTATTATTGATTGCATCAAGACAGGGAACTCCAATTGCAATTGTGGATTTAATTATGACATTCAAGAAATGTTATTTTACTTTAATAGCACATTCACAATGAGAGATTAAGAGCTCCATTCTTGACTAATTAGCTGATATCTTCACTGCAATCTTTTCTGAAGTAAACAGATGGTTAGGAAATTATTACTTTTTAATTTTTCATATATGAAGATACAGTTTTGCTTGGGCCAGGCTCTTTCGTTTACATACTTATTTGGAAATCAGTCCTTCTGAATATAATGGGAATTAATTTTACAGATCTGTAGGTTGCACCATGAGCAGTTCATTGCTTGATAAAAGAACTCTGAACTTTGATTCAGCATGTTTCTTTCCTAAATTACCTCACAGTTATTTAATACAGAATTGATTTATTTTCAGGACAACTTGACATTTTAAATTCATTTGAAAAATAGCAGTCTGCTTCACGAGGAAGAAAACAGCTGATTCAGGTATTTGGAGATTCTTCTATAAGAAATGTCTTGAAAGTCTCTATGTATGTAACTGTATAAAAGAGACAATATAAAATAAAATATGTCTCTAGCTAACCCTAAAACTGATTTCAAGGCCTTATGTTCAGTGGAATCAACAATCAAAGACAACAACCAATCACAGTATTGTCTTCTTGGCACCAATGATTGATAGAATCTCGCCACAAAAACTGAGAAAATGCCACTGGAGGAAATAGCAAAAGGAAGAAAAAATGTGTTTAAGATTTAACATCAAGGGCTTAATTTTGATAGTTTAAACATGCTGTCAATAAATAGGAATCTTGTGAAATCGCTGTCCTGACAATGCTTTTACCATCTTGAAACATTCCTGGTCTTACTGAACTGTGAAATATTTAATGGTAATCAAATATTGACTATAACTATATTCTATAGGTCAGTGTGAAGGGATCCTAGTCAGAATCATTTCAGCAAAGGAAAGAAGGATAGTTAAACCTTCCCTTCTGGGTATTGTGATCCTTTAAAACAGTTCTTTATACTTAAGACTTAAGTTAAGAGTAAAATCTTAAGTACAGAAAGCAATGCATTTAAATTCACAATATGGAGGCAAGCTATGAAATCATTTTGTAGAAGGAAAAAAAAGACTCATCCTTTAGTAATGAAATCAATGCAAACTGAGCCAGGGCCAGTTGTACAGGAAGTCCTCAATTTACAGCTATTTAGTGCAGGGGTGGGTTCTACTTACCTTCCCTACTATTTCGCATCGCAACAGAAGCTCACAGTTTGCTTTGCTTATGTACGTGAGCCACTTCCTGGAAATAACCCTCTGCTCATGTGGTGCTTAAAAAAATGCTTCTGTGCATGTGCAGAACCAAAACCCAAGATGGCCCAGGGGTGTGGCAGGCCTGGGTTGTTGCTAGTTCCAGCAACCCAGGCTGCTAAGTTACCAATGGTTCTGTAGAACTGGTCCAAACTAGGAGGAACCACCTCTGATTCAGTGACCATTTTAAATTACAATGGCACTGAAAAGGTGACCTTTTTCACTTATGACTGTTGCAACATCCTTGAGGTCATGTGATCAAAATGGGAATGCTTGACAACTGGCTCATATGTAAGATAATTGCAGTGTATTGAGGTCATGTGATCTTCTTTTGCAAATGTCTGGCAAGTCAATGGGGAAGCCAGATTCCCTTAACAACTGTGTTGCTAATTTAACAACTGCAGTGATTCACTTAATAACTGTGCCAAATGGGGGCAAAGCTCCCTTAACAGTCTCATTTAGAATGGAAATTTTGGGCTTAGTTGTCATTAAGTTGAGGACTGCCTATATTTGCGAATGGAATATCCAAAAGGGATGTTTCTAATTATTCAACAGTCCAAACAACAACAGTCCCCTCTCTGTTATTCCTTTTGGAGCTATTGCTTTAAATCTAGGGCCATCTTCCTTCTGGGTAAATATAATCTGGATGGGGTTTTGTGTGTATCAGAGCAGCTCTCTTAGTACGATCTATTGAAAGCCATTCTTTAACACAAGCAGAGAACCTGGGGCCAAATCTTTTATAAGAGACCTGATTTGGGGTCAGGGTTTTATGAGGTACAGACAAGATATAAAATGCTGTCTTTGGCTGTTAATGCAGGTACAAAATATAGCCTCTCTCACACAGCTGGTGTCGTACAGTTCTTAGTATAAGTTGGCTCAGGATCAAATCTTTGTTCATCCATGTCAGCCTCATCTTACTTGGAAGACTGAGTTAGGATTAAAAAAAAGAGATGAGCCAGGCACACAGTGGATGAAGAATTAAATACACATATATCTAAAAAGTAATCCTTAATAAAAGAGGTCTTGTGATTTAATCATATGGTTACGGAATGTTACCATCTTCCCTATTACCATTAACATTATTTAGAAATTAACGTTTTCTTATGATATTATAACAACAGTAATACTCTCCTTTCCTGATGCGCTTTAAATATTTTAATTTATACAGATATTTCCATCTGATTTTAGTGATTCTATGTGATTTTTCCTGTTCAGGATGATTAGGATTCTTCATTGGGGTTTCTGGGTTTTTTTCACCGGGGCACTCATTTTATTTTGTTTTTAGTGATGAAAATTCCCAGGGTTTAGATTTCAGCAGGGCAAATAGAAACGGGCAGTTCTTAAGATGAGGAAGGAAAAGCAAACACCACCCTGTATTTAAAATTCCTGGCTGTTGAATACCTGGGAAACTTTAATTGGTCGTGTGAAAAACAAAACCTGATGTGAACACCAATTTCAAAAAGGCCCTAAAATAATACGTTGTGTATGCTGGTAAACACAAAGTAACACAAAAAAGGTTTTCTTTTTAATTTTTTTTAAAAAAAATAATAAACAGTGTTATCTCTATGGGAGGTAGACAGTCTGAAGTGCCAATAAAAACTGTAATTACACTCTCAATAGGAAGCTGCATAGCAAGTGACAGCAAGGCTTTGTCTAAAGACCTGTTTGGGTAAGTTAAGATTGCAGGTCTCCATGATACATTTTGGGCCTCTGCTCTCATATTTTCCTTTGGAAGGAAAATGTGTGTGTGTGTGTGTGTGTGTGTGTGTGTGTGTGTGAAGTTAATTATAACCTGCTCTTGGATAAATAGGACCACAATAGGTAGACATAGAGGAACCAGTTGTGAAGCTTCTTTCCTTGCAATTCCCCCCCAGTCTTTCTATTTCAAAAAGGTAAGGCCTGGGCCACAGGAATGTTCTCTAACCCGCCCCCTCCCCCACAAACACATCTTCTTGTTTAAACAGCTTCAGATAGAAACATAGAACCATAGAAGACTGACGGCAGAAAAAGACCTCATGGTCCATCTAGTCTGCCCTTATACTATTTCCTGTATTTTATCTTAGGATGGATATATGTTTATCCCAGGCATGTTTAAATTCAGTTACTGTGGATTTACCAACCACATCTGCTGGAAGTTTGTTCCAAGGATCTACTACTCTTTCAGTAAAATAATATTTTCTCATGTTGCCTTTGATCATTCCCCCAACTAACTTCAGATTGTGTCCCCTTGTTCTTGTGTTCACTTTCCTATTAAAAACACTTCCCTCCTGAACCTTATTTAACCCTTTAACATATTTAAATGTTTCGATCATGTCCCCCCTTTTCCTTCTGTCCTCCAGAGTCCAGACTATGCAGATTGAGTTCATTAAGTCTTTCCTGATACGTTTTATGCTTAAGACCTTCCACCATTCTTGTAGCCTGTCTTTGGACCTGTTCAATTTTGTCAATATCTTTTTGTAGGTGAGGTCTCCAGAACTGAACACAGTACTCCAAATGTGGTCTCACCAGCGCTCTATATAAGGGGATCACAATCTCCCTCTTCCTGCTTGTTATACCTCTAGCTAAGCAGCCAAGCATCCTACTTGCTTTTCCTACCGCCCGACCACACTGCTCACCCATTTTGAGACTGTCAGAAATCACTACCCCTAAATCCTTCTGGCATATGATAGCTGACATATGATAAAGGCAGACCCAAACCATACTCTGAGAGTGGAACTGAATAGCATTCACCACATGGCTGTGAAACTTCTAATTTCTTTTGTGTCCATTTAGAAATCAATGGGGCATCATTTTACGTGGACACATATTTCACCCTTGGTCTTGAAACTGTGCATCACCACGGAGAGACCTGCTGGGCTAATTCCTTTTATGGCTTTGGCAGCAAGGAACTTTTTCTTCAGCTCTTTCTGTGGTTCTCCCCAAGGATATTTCAGGTCAATAGCCGCAACAGTGGCAATCAGATCTTGTACCCACTGGAACTCACAGTGTAGCAGAAGAGCAAGCTGAGCTGGAAAGCAGGGTTAAATATGTCATCAGTTTGGAATCATTGTGTTGCCACAAGACATCCAAGTCCAACCCCATCCCCTTGAATACAGTTGACTCTTATTTAGTGCCAATTTAGCTTTGATTGTGAGTTGACTAGATTAGTGTCATGTGCAAATAATCAGGAGCTTTCATTGAGTCCAAAACACAGTATTGTTGCTACCTATACACAAGAATGCAGTCTGCTAATAATCAAAGCTAAATTGCTGCTATATAAGGATCAACAGAATTCAAAGGGGGCTGGACTTAGGTTTCTTGTGGCAACTCAAGGACTCCAGATTGATAACATGTTTAACCCCATCTTCCAGCTCAGTTGCTCTTCTCCTATACATAGAAGAATCAGAAGGGAACTGAGTCTGAATGGCAGACACTTGCGGATTCAACTCAAAGAGGGCTTTCTTTCAGCCATCTGCCCTCAAACATCTATTTCTGCACCCAGTTGCTCCCAAGCTGCCATCTAATCCTATATCTATAAAATATAAATAAGCACAACTATTGTATATCTTCCCACACGGATGCCATAATTTTAGGATCATATTTTCGGATCCACCCAGAGATGTTGAGAGTAGGGCAGCTTGCAATTTATTTCCTTCTAGAGATTCACCTCAACAAAGTTTTTGACTTGCTGAGACCTGTTGCACCTCCAAATACTTTGCAAATAAGCTCCAAGCAACTCAGATCACTCTTGACTTAGGAAATATCTGCAGTAGGGTGCTACTTCATTTTGTGAGAGCTAGATATGCAACACTAATTGGAAGTTCCTTTTTCAGACATGTTCAGAGTATAATTCTGTCAGTACTTGAACCTACAAATTTAGGCTGCTCTCCTGGGCATGCTGATCCTCCTTATGTATGGAAACAGACAATCGAACAAGTTATTTGGTTGGGTTCTTAAGATAAACCTTCTTGGGGGGTGGGGGGAGTTTGAATTACATTAACGAAATGACTGCCACATTAAACCAGCTTATGCACAAAATGGCTGATACAAAAGACCAGTTTATCACAAGACAACTTAAGCACTTTAGCTACATTTCATTAGGAGCTTGTGGGGTCCAGAGAAATCCTGCTAATAAAGATAATGCTTGAGATCTATTGCTTTGCTCTGCAGCATGGCAGTTTTAAATTTAATGTTCAAAGCAAAATGAATAAAGTCAGATGAGGAAGAAAGCTTGATAGGCACCAAAGGAGGATTCTAAGAGCATGCATGCTGCTATCCCTGAGTCAATAGGGCAAGAGTGGGCAACTATGCCCCTTTTATGACCTGTGCAGAATACCTACCCCTGCAGTAGGTGGATGATCTATCCCCATCATTAGATGTTAATAGAGAGTAAGTAACTTCTGAATGCACCCAATTGTTCAGTTGTTCAAAACATATTTAATGGATGTAATGAAAACAAGGTGTTTTTTTAAAAAAAAAACCTACGCCTCTGTTTATAATATCTAGGCTATATTTGGTTATTCTTGTGTTCTTTACACCTAAAGGCAGAAATAATTGGAAATGCAAGCAGGAGGAGAATACTAAATCTTTTGCTATATCCATATATTTGCTTGTTAATCCTTTTTTTAATGGGAAAGTTATTTATTCAAAAGTCCAGTTTCAGGGAAGAAACAAACAGATAAAAAATCGTATTCTTCCATCTGCTAATCCTTTTCCTAGGTGCCCTCTGCCCTCAAATTGTGAGGTCTCCCAAACCGTTATCTAATTAAATATCTATAAAAGAACTGATGAGCACATGAATGCATGCACGCACTCATGGGCAATTTGTTAGAAATTTTGTATATAGCCCTACAAAACAAGCAGAAAAGCACATGTAGAGGCTAAACAAAATGGCTTACAAGGAACAGATTTACAGAACTGAGATCTGAAATGGGACAAATATAAGGAGTAGTTGTTGAGTGGGGGTGCCAGGATATAATGTCCTTGTATTTTGGATTCCAACACAGTAGCTATCATTTTAGGAATATATTAATTTATACATGGTATGCTTGTGTGTGTGTCTGTTAGTATATGGTTTTTTTAAAATCTTTAAATATTTTAATTAATTGATTATGATTTGTTCCACTTGTTGTGAGCGGCCCCGAGTCTTCGGAGAGGGGCGGCATACAAATCCAAATAATAAATAAAATAATAAAATTGTGATACACTCAGACTTAAGAGCTGGCAAGATATAAGCCTAGTATAATTATTTACATTTTACTTGAAAATTGTGGTAAACACAAAATTACTTTGTCAGATTTCAGCCACGACCTAAAAGTAGTTGTTAAAAGAAAAAAACTACATCGTATGACCCCCATATAAAATAATCCAATTGTTTTCTATTCTGTGGTAAATCAAAGCAATAAAGATAAACTTAATTATTCATAGTACTGTACTACGCAGTAAAAAATATTAAAATGCCTATTGTTAAATGGAGAATTCAAATATTACAGGATGAATGTTGAACATAATAAATGTGCAGCAAGGAAATTATTTTTTAAAACCTTATTTTATATATAAAATGTATCACATATTTTTACATAATTTGTTGGCTATGAATAAATTAACTGCCTTGAAATGGTCCTGGGTTGGGCCTAGAAGCAAAAAGGAGCTTTGACGTTCCTTCAATATACCAGGGTGATCCAACAGAAAAGAAACACACACACACATATATATATGTCTGTGGAATGTCATTGTAATGAGCCATAATGATCGGAAATGAGGGTCTAATTTCAGATTATGGTTTTAAAGTGCATTTTTGGAATGCATCTGGATTCTATTGGGAATAACGAAGTAATCCACGAGGGACCACTTCAAAGGCCATTTTCTCACGACTAAATTATCATGCGTGAGCATTCTGTTGCATGTACCATGTTACATTATGTATGATTTTTGACTGCTTCTAATGTTCCATTAGTGATTTCCGTTCTAGCTGTAAGGCTTCAGACAGTTCCTTCCATTTTTCATTGTAAAATCAATAACATCACATAATTTTCCATGTAGTGTCCTAGGCAGTAATTTTGCTACATCTATTATAGGGAAGAGGGGAACAATGATAATTTTGAAGGGAACATAATATTTAATATTATATTGTTAAATTATATTGCTTGGGATGGCACTACCACAAACAGACCCTGTGCATAATCTGGGGGTTACTCTGGACTCATGACTCCTGTTCGAAGAGCAGGTGGTAGTCATGGGAAGAAGGGCATTTGCACAATTGAGTGTTGTGTGCCAGTTATGCCTTTTCCTGGGCAAACAATCCCTACTCACAGTCACTCGTGCACTAGTAATTTCCCTTCTTGACTATTGCAATGCATTCTGCATGGGGCTGCCATTGAAGAGCCTCTGGAAGCTCCAGTTGGTGCAAAATGCAGCATGGTTTTGTGCAGACCCTGGTGGGCACAGGTATCACTTCTTCTGCAGGAACTACATTGGCTGTCAGTTTGCTTCTGGATGCAATTCAAGGTGTTGGTTATCACCTTTAAAGGCCTTCATGGCTTGGGAGCAGGTTATCTGAGGGACCGTCTCTTGCCGGTCACATCTACCCAACCCATCAAACCGTGGAGGTAGGGAATGTCTCATCCCCGAGGGAGATACACCTGGTGGGACCCAGAAGAAGGGCCTTCTCCATGGTGGCTATGTGCTGGCTCCCTCTCCTTGGAACATCATTCCCCCAGGGAATAGAATGGCCTCCACTCTAATACTCTTCCTGAAGGGGCTGAAGACCGGATTCTGCCAGGGGGCCTGGTGAATCCAGAGCGGGATGGAGCCCATTAAATGACTTGTGTGATCTGCTGTCACTTGGGTGGGGGGTGATTTTGTTATATGATTTATATTATATACATTTGTCTGATTATTTTTATTATTTTTATTTGTTTTAAATGTGGTTTTCTATTCTGTAAGCCATCTTGAGTTGCCATGGGTGAATAGGCGCCAATATAAATTCAATAAACAAACATACATACAAACAAACAAACATACAAACAAACAAACAAATAATAGTTGTACATAAAATATGTATTCTGAATTTTCACTAGCAAAGCGAAGTTGTTATAAAAACCTTTGCCCAGTATTCACAATACAGCTAAAAGAGGGCCTAGATCAGGAGTCTCAAATTTATTTATTTATTTATTATTTATTATTTAGATTTGTATGCCGCCCCTCTCCACAGACTCGAGGCGGCTCACAACAAGACACAACAATTCATAACAAATCCAAATAACTTTAAAATATTTTAAAAAGAACCCCATTTTTCTAACAAACACACACACAAACATACCATGCATAAATTGTACATGCCTGGGGGAGGTGTTTCAGTTCCCCCATGCCTGATGACAAAGGTGGGTTTTAAGGAGTTTATGGAAGGCAGGGAGAGTAGGGGCAGTTCTAATCTCTGGGGGGAGTTGGTTCCAGAGAGTCGGGGCCGCCACAGAGAAGGCTCTTCCCCTGGGGCCCGCCAACCGACATTGTTTAGTTGACGGGACCCGGAGAAGGCCCACTCTGTGGGACCTAATCGGTCGCTGGGATTCGTGCGGCATAAGGCGGTCTCGGAGATATCCTGGTCCAGTGCCATGAAGGGCTTTAAAGGTCATAACCAACACTTTGAATTGTGACTGGAAATTGATTGGCAGCCAATGCAGACTGCGGACTGATGGTGAAACATGGGCATACCTAGGTAAGCCCATGACCGCTCTCGCAGCTGCATTCTGCACGATCTGAAGTTTCCGAACACTTTTCAAAGGTAGCCCCATGTAGAGAGCATTATAGTAGTCAAACCTCGAGGTGATGAGGGCATGAGTGACTGTGAGCAATGAGTCCAGGTCCAGATAGGGCCGCAACTGGTGCACCAGGCGAACCTGGGTAAACGCCCCCCTCGCCACAGCTGAAAGATGGTTCTCAAATGTGAGCTGTGGATCGAGGAGGACGCCCAAGTTGCAGACCCTCTCCGAGGGGGTCAATGATTCCCCCCCCAGAGTAATGGACGGACAGATGGGATTGTCCTTGGGAGGCAAAACCCACAGCCACTCCGTCTTATCCGGGTTGAGTTTGAGTCTGTTGACACCCATCCAGGCCCCAACAGCCTCCAGGCACCGGCACATCACTTCCACTGCTTCATTGACTGGACATGGGTTGGAGATGGGTATCATCAGCGTACTGATGATACCTCACCCCATGCCCTTGGATGATCTCACCCAGCGGTTTCATGTAGATATTAAATAGCAGGGGGGAGAGGACCGACCCCTGAGGCACCCCACAAGGGAGAGACCTCGGAGTCGACCTCTGACCCCCCACTAACACCGACTGCGACCGACCGGAGAGGTAGGAGCAGAACCACTGGAGAACAGTGCCTCCCACCCCCAACCCCTCCATCCGGTGCAGAAGGATACCAAGGTTGATGGTATCGAAAGCCGCTGAGAGGTCAAGAAGCACCAGGACAGAGGATAAACCCCTGTCCCGGGCCCGCCAGAGATCATCCATGAACGCGACTAAAGCAGTTTCCGTGCTGTAACCGGGCCTGAAACCTGACTGCTGGGGACCTAGATATTTGTGGCATCATGGCAGCATCATGTGACATATTATCACTTTTTCCCCTTTGCTAAACCGGGATTTTTTTGGGTTCCTTACTATTTCTCAGTCCAATAAAAGTTGTTTTTAGGATTTAATGGGAAGACTTCCTATTGTGCCCTTCCTCGGTACATATTGATCAACCAGTCACTAAATCCGAGTCCTCGGAGAGGGGCAGCATACAAATCTAATAAATAATAATAATAATAAAATCAAAAGCCATCCAGAGTGGAGAGACAAGCCATAAACATTTTAAATAACAATTTGTTTAATTATGAATCTACAATTATTCTGATTTATACTTGGAAACAATAATAGGCAATAATGAACAATTATTATGTATTACACATCAGTAATGATAATAGGTAACAATGCAATACAATCCATTGACAGACACCAATTTATTTCTTTGATTTATATCCCGCCTTTCTATCAATTTGAGAACCGCGACAGTTTATAATAGTAGAAGAATATAAAATAGTCACAGTATAATGAAATTCAGATAAATTCAGATAAAAGTAAACCATACCTCCAGGACTGCCTTCTGCCGGATGAATCCCAGTGGCCGATTAGGTCCCACATAGTTGGCCTTCTACAGGTCCTGTCGACTAAACAATGTCATCTGGCAGGACCTAGGGGAAGAACCTTCTCTGTGGCAGCCCAGGCCCTCTGGAATCAACTCCCTCCAGAGATTCGAACCGCCCCCACCCTCCTCACCTTCCGCAAGACTCTGAAGACCTATTTATGTCGCCAGGCATGGGATAATTAATATATCCCCTCACTGACTAGTAAGATTTATATATGGTGATGATTGTATAATTTTTATTGTTTTAATGATAGTGGGTTTTTAGCTATAGTTTTTAATTACAGTGATCCCTCGATTAGCACGGTCTCGATTAGTGCGAAACGCTGCAACGCGGTTTTTCAAAAAATATTAATTAAAAAATACTCCACGGTTTTTTTGCTATACCACGGTTTTTCCCACCCGATGACGTCATACGTCATCACCAAGAGTCACTTCTCTGTCTCTTTCTCTTTCTTTCCTGTCACTATGCTTCAATCATTTTCTCATTTCTCTTTTTTCTCCCCTTTTTTCTATCATTTCTCTCTCTCTTTCTTCCTCTCTCACACTCTCTTCCTCCCTTCTCTCTCCCCCCCTCCACTTGCCCACGAGAAGAAAAAAAGCAACCTCTGCCGGGCAGCTCCCCTTGTGCCCCCGCTTTGTGCCTGCCTCTTTTGGGGATTTCTTTTTCTTTTCTTTTTTGCGCTGGCAGCGGGAGCTGTTGGGGAGGGCTCTGCCGGGAAGGCCTCTCAGCTGCAGAGCCGAATGGGGGCGGAGGCAACAGCGGAGCCCGGCGCTGGGGCCATGCGAGGCTGTTCATCCAGGGGGGCGTGGACTGGCAAGTCGCCCTCCTTTCTCTCTCTTTCTCAAGATCGCTTGCCGCTTGCCTATTGCAGCGAAGGAGGCGAAGCAAGGCTCCAAGCTGCAAAGCGGCAAGCGGCAAGCGATCTTGGGGATTCCCCTTTGCCTGGGCGGCGGGAAGACCAAGGGAAGGTTCCTTCAGCCGCCCAACACCTGATCCGCTCCGCAGCGCGGCAGCAGCGAGGAGCCGAAGATGGGGTTTCCCCTTTGCCTTTACCCCATCTTCGGCTCCTCGCTGCTTCCGCGCTGCGGAGCAGATCAGCTGTTGGGTGGCTGAAGGAATCTTCCCTTGGTCTTCCCTGCCGCCCACACGCAAACTCCACCATCTGCGCATGTGCGGCCATGAAAAAAATGGCGCACATGCGCAGATGGTGGTTTTTACTTCCGCATCCAGTATAACGCGGAAATCGGTTAGCGCGGGAGGTCTTGGAACGTAACCCCCGCGCTAACCGAGAGATTGCATTGTTTGTTGTTGTTGTGAGCCACCCTGAGTCTTCGGAGAGGGGCGGCATACAAGTTTAATAAATTATAAATTATTATTATTAAAGTGGCAATTAAAATGAACTCTTTTAGTTTGACTATACTGGGAGAACCTGGCAATATTTAACTCTAAAGAATGTATTCCACTCCCTTTTGGAACTACAAAGAGAAGGCCCATTTTGATAAACCTCTGGCAGAAGGGAGTCCTATATATCATGGGACAGGTTGTGTTATAGACAGTCAGGCCTATTTTTTTACAGCTTGAAAAATCAACATCAGCACTTTGAATCGGGCAGTTAGTTGTCAGTGTAAATAGTAATGTGTGCTTATATCTGAGCACAGCTCAAGCAAACCACAATAAAGATCATAATGGGATGTGCATACCTGCGTATTTCTCTATATTCTGTATATTTCCTATATACACACATATACATTTTGCAACGTTATCAAACTCCAGCACCACCATAATTTTAATTTGGAACTGCAACTTGAAAGAATGGTCTTTCCAGCTTCATAAAGTCCTGGGGAAGGGGAGGAAGGTTAGAATAATTTCTAAATCTCTGTAGTTGAAATGCAGCTGGCTCATATTTTTCAGTATAGGAATCGCATAATGCTACGTGAACGCCTTTCTCTTGGACGAGGCATCCCTGAGCCAAATTCCTTGTCCCCCTGTTTCTCCAGGTTCAGATTACTCTGGGAGGGAATGGAGAACAAAGTTCATTGTAGCTATTCCTTCTTTGGTCGATGGATGGAGCCAGGACATTGTGACAGATATTAGATGGAACGCTGCCTTAGATACAGTTGCTACTATACTCAGGCTTGAAGCTGACTGTTTAAAAAGCATAATAGAAGAAAGTTGGTTACGGGAAACTGGTTATGGTTCCAAGTAGATTCAGAGTTGAGGAATTAGCATATTTTGGAGAATCTTGCTGGAATAAGGTATAAAGGTTAGGCCTACGGACAAAGGAGAGTTTCAAAGGTACTTCATTAGGTAGCCACAAATTTTGATCAATTCATTGTCATAACCAAAGTAATTGTTTAGGATGAACTTCAACAATTTGTTTTAAAACACCTGGGTCATTCTTGAAGTCAGCAGTAGAGAGACAGTCTGGAACAGAGGAAAATTGCTATACAGCCCTTGTACCTGATTGTGAGGATTAGATTATCAATGTTTCTTTCTCTTTTTTTGCATAACTTTTTAAAAAATTCTATAACATATAAACATTCCATTTTAGTTAAACAGTGTGTTGTCTGGGTACAAATAGTTTTAGGAAATAATCATCAAAGAGTTAACAACAATGCTGATTACATTGATATTAATTCAACAGCAACAACAACAGTTGTTGCTTGCTTATCCATTTTAACACATTGGTCTTTTTCTTATATTTCCATGTTTCTGACTTCTGTTTTTGTCAGCTAACCAGTGATATAATAAATCCCAAGTCAAAAAGTATTCAGTTTCTTTCTTTTCCTTAAGTGTTACTCTATTCACTTCTGCACATTCTAGGTCAGTAATGGTGAACCTATGGCATGGGTGCCACAGATGGCACACGGAGCCATATCTGAGGGCACGCGAGGCGTTGTCCTATGTCAGTTCTAGCACGCGCTGGCCAGCTGATTTTTGGCCTTCTTTTCTTTTCTTTAAAAATAATTTTTATTACAATGCAAAGATTAAAAAAGTAGCAGATATATAGTATTTTACATATTATATCATTTCAGAGTATAATTATTATTTGTATAGTTGTTGTGTTTAAAATCTAGATACTTTATACAGATACTTTATACAGAGCTGCCCCTGGTTCTCCCTCCCCCCCATTGAACTGTTGACCTAACAGTTCCATTTTTCCCTTTTTATATCAATATGCAGCTTATGGCATCAGCGGTTATCACACATTTGTTCTATCGTACAATTAATCTAGAGTCAGATTGGATTGATCTTGATTTTGTATCTCGGAATGATTTTCAGAACAACTTGTTTATTTACTACCATTATTGTTATTGTTTTTGTTTTTTGTTTTTCTTCCTTGTTTCTACCCAGTCATAAAATTTATTCCAGATTTCATAATATTTTGATTCTTCTTTATTTTTGAGTTTTTGGTTTAATCTGTCCATTTCTGCACAATCATATATTTTTTTAATCATTTCTCTTTCTGATGGTGTTTCTTCTTTTTTCCAATTTTGTGCTATTGTAATTCTTATTGCAGTAATCATATGCTGTATCAGATAGTAATAGTCTTTTTTAAGTTTTTGATTTATTATGCCTAGAAGAAAGGTCTCTGGTTTTAATTTCAGTGTAATTGTGGTAATATCGAAAATCCATCCTTGGCCTTCTTTTCATCTGTTTTTGTTCTCACCAGGATTCAGGAAAGCCCCCTGAAGTCTGAGGATGGTGAAAAACGGCTCAACAGGCCAAATTGAAGTTTGTTCCAGTTGCTGTCCCCAGGTTTCAGGAGGCTTTACTGAACCCTAGGGACAGTGAAAAACAGCCCAATGGGCCTACTGGAAGTGAGGCCTATGTGCATGTGCGGGAGAGCCGGGGCTGGTGGTGAGCACACGCGTGCATGCTATTGCACACCCTTTTGGCACCCAACCTGAAAAAGGTTCTCCATCCCTGTTCTAGGTTAAATCAGTGTTTTTTGACCTTGGCAATTCTAAGATGAAGGAATTTCAGGTCCCAGAACTCCCAAGAATTCTTCCTGGCTAAAGAATTGTGGGAGTTAATCCATCCATCTTTAAGCTGCCAAGCTTGAGAAACATGGAGCTAAGTAAATATCAGGGAAACTAATCTTAGGGAAAAGTAGTAAGGTCATATTTCACCTTAATTAAGTTAATCACACTTCTTAATATATTAAAACAATGCCATCCCCTCCCTCTTCCCCAAGTGGAAATCATAAGCGAAAAATCAATTTACGTATTATTGTTTAAATAATAAATAATAATACAGGTAGTCCTTGACTTATAATAATTTATTGAATGACCGTTTGAAATTACAACAGCATTGAAAAATGTGACTTAAGACCCTTTTACACACAACAGCATCCCCAAGACCACGTGATCAAAATTCAAATGCTTGGCAGCTGGTTCATATTTATGATGATAGTAAAAAAGGTCATGTCATCACGTTTTGTGACCTTCTTATAAGCAAAGTCAATGGGGAAGCCAGATTGACTTAACAACTGTGGTGAGAAGGGTCATAAAATGGTCTGCAAAATTCACCGTACAACTGTCTCACTTTGCAACTTCGGGCTGAATTGTGGTCATGAGTTAAGGATTATTCTATTGGAGTCTTGCTCCTCTTATAAGTGTACTTTTGTGCTTCTTAATCTTAAGGGCAGCCCAGGTGCTTGAGAACTTTGCCACCCGAAACTCACATGATAAAGAAATAAATGAGGATGGCTGAGGATTCTGTACAAATTATTTCATTAATTGTAGCCTAAACACAACCTTGTATTTCCATTTTAGATACCGTCTAAGATAAGGTGACCAGACGTCCCGCTTTTAGCAGGACAATCCCGATTTTTAATAATTTGTCCCGCGTGGTTTTTAAAAAGTCCCGATTTTCCTTTCTCTGGACTGCTCAGAGCGAATAAAGCATTTCCTTTATCTGGGCGCTGGGACGAGAAAGCTTCTCCCAGTGCCCAGAGAAAGGAAATGCTTTATTCGCTCTGGGCAGTCCAGAGCGAATAAAGTCCAGGCTACAGCTTGCTTTGTGCATGCCCAACAGAGAGAGAGAGAGAGAGAGAGAGAAATAGAGAGAGAGAAATAGAGAGAGAAATAGAGAGAGAGAAACAGAGAGAGAGAAATAGAGAGAGAGAAACAGAGAGAGAGAAATAGAGAGATCGGAGGGTTGGAGAAGAGATTGAGCGTGCACTTCTCCGGCATTGGGAGGAAAAGAGTGTTGCTTCCAGTATAAGAAGCAGCCTGAAAGCAGAACAGGCAAGCTACTTTTCTCTCTTCTCTTGTCTTACCGTTATTATGCTGTTGAAAAACGGGCAAGATAATAAATTAATAGAAGTGCTGGACTGGGAAGCAATACACAAAAACAAACATTGAGGTAAACGTCTATAGAGATTTTTCAGTCATCCGTTGTCCATTCTCCCCCCTCCGCTCCCAATAGTGTCCCACTTTACCGAAGTTATAATCTGGTCACCTTAGTCTAAGATCAGCCAAGGACCATTTGTATTTTATATAGTCCAGATCATTGTTCCCCGTAGGCTGCGCGTGTGTGTGTGCGCTCTCCAAAATACCCCCCACGCACCCTTTTCCTCGGGCGCACGCTCCCCATCCCCCTGCCAGCCCGTGGGGGGGGGCAGGCGGGGAGGCGCAGGCAGTAGAAGGGAGCCGCGGCTGCCCCTGCCTCTCCATGGTGCCTCCGGCCCCCTCGCGCTCAGACACTATACTTTTCCGCCCACACCGAAAAAAAATTAGAGGGAACATTGGTCCAGATCACTGTGTCCCTCTCATCTCATCACTCTAAAGCCTTTTCCTATATTCCATATTAGGTCTTCAACCTAATGCCTCCACTCCAATTCCAACGATTCCCAGCTGTTCTGTCTGGGTGCCCCCAGACTTCAACACCAACTGAGGAGCCTCAGACGGAATCACAACACCAGCCAGCATAGGAACTATGGTGGTTGCAATTCACCCTGTCTGAAGGACCCCAGGTTGGAGAAGACCAATCCATACTATACAGTGTTCAGGTTACTCAAACTGATTACTTCTACTGTTACTGCAGCCTGTTAAGGAGATATTGATAGTGACATAAAATGCACTATTCTACAAGGTTAATAATGACCAAGACAAATGTTCAATCAATTGCCTCAGTTATTTAGTTCAGGGGACAATAAATCCTGATGGACACAGAAACAAGGAAAAGTAACTGAATAGTGGAGGCATGTTGCAATCAGCCGTTGAATTAGACAAAAGAATAAAGACAGTTTACCCAATGTTATGTAATGCAATTCTATGTACATGTATGAGGGGAAATTCCAACCGAACAACTCAGCTGAAATTTGAGTAGGCAGAGTTTTATATGGTTATAATCTGATCCTGTGCTTTGCAACTGGGGAGGAACTTTGAAGACTCTATCCATTCTGGAGAGAAGGGAAGGAAGGAAGGCAGGAGAGATAGAGAGAATAGAAGGGGAGTGAGAGAGAAAAATGAATAGAGACTGATAACCTATTAACAAGATGGGTGTGGTGTTATAAATATAATGATGATGATGATGATGATAATATATAATAATAATAGTAATAGTAACAATAATTTATTAGACTTATATGCCTCCCCTCTCCGAAGACTTGGAGTGGTTCACAACAAAATTCAAAGCACAAATCTAATATTAAAAACAATTATAAAAAATCCATTATAAAAAAACAGTCATATCATCCAATTTAACCATACATAAAATGAAACAGCTAAGGGTCAGTTATGTCCCCAAGCCTGGTGGCATAGGTGGGTTTTCAGTAATTTGCAAAAGGCAAGGAGGGTGGGGGCAATCCTGATCTCCGGGAGGAGTTGATTCCAGAGGGCCGGGGCCACCATAGAGAAGGCTCTTCTCCTGGGGCCCGCCAGACGACATTGTTTTGTCGACGGGACCCGGAGAAGGCCAACTCTGTGGGACCTGATCGGTCGCTGGGATTCTTGCAGCAGAAGGTGGTCCCGAAGGTATTCTGGTCCGATGCCATGTAGGGCTTTATAAGTCATAATCAACACTTTGAATTGTGACCGGAAACTGATCGGCAGTCAGTGCAGGCCGCGGAGTGATGATGAGACATGGGCATATCTAGGAAAGCCCATGATAACTCTAGATATAAAAGAGATTAGTTAAGAAATATGTAATTATGAAACTAAGTATGTGGTTGAGTATGTAAGGTATATACATTGATATTTATATGAACTGGAAGTGCAAAAGAAAAATAAAATAAAAACTTTTTTAAAAAAAGAAGAAGACTCTCTACCCATCCAATTAGACCTAGAGCCATATCTCATTTCTTTGAGGTGATTTCCTCCAGGAATAAAGTAAAAGGTAACTTCTTTGCTCATCCCTAGATTGAAAAACTGTTCTGTTGGTTTTGATGTTATGCATTGTGAAAAGATAAATATGCCAGAAACTCATTAAGGTATGTCAGACAAAGCGGAATGATGACTTAATGAAGAATGAGGAGTAAATTTCCCACAGTCAGGTGACTGAGTAGCTGGTTTAAATGTAGTGGGTGAAAGATGACAGTCTGTATGCATCGTAAAGTTCCTGATGAACATCTTCAGTGACATTAAAATGATGCATACACAGTAGCTATTATTTGAAATGTTAAATTAATAAAATTCAGTTGATTTGTGTTTGGTAAGACAAGAGTGTAGCAAATATTTATAAATGCACACACACATACATATACATAGTGCCTGGAAGAGCAATTTTAAGAACCAATAGTGGCTAATGGAATTAGTTAATAAGATTCAGTAGACCATGAATTTTGGACCAAGGATGAAATAATACAGCTTCACTGATTATAATATATTGATGCAGAAGGCAACATATAATATATAGCTTAGGAGGTCACTACAGACTTCTCGCCTGCAGGATAATAATTACAACAAAAGCTGTATTACATTTGCAGAAATAGAATAGGATGGCTTGCTGTAACTGAAGCTATGGAAGTTGGCCTGCATTCTGATCTTCGTATGAAAATGAGCATATGGAAATGAGCAATCTCCTCCTCCTCCTCCTCCACCACCACCTCCTCCTCCTCCTCCTCCTCCACCACCACCACCTCCTCCTCCCTCCATTCTGTCAATGCAAGATTTTGGAGTAGACAAATAGATTGGTCCATTGATGTTCTTCAGTTCAGGGCATTGACAGCTGATATTTATTTATTGATTTTTTTTTATGCCACCCACCTCCCCTATAAAGGGACTCTAGGCGGCTATCAAAAGCTTTGTTATACTATTCCTTGCTCTTCTTTTGCAGTCTTCTTTCTCTCTTGTTTTTTATATTTTGTCTGATTTTATATATCTCAATTTTCCTTATTAGGATGTACCAGTAAGTCCCTGCCCAAATTCTTTTTCTAAATGGTTTGAATGGTTTATTTTTATAGTATTTTAGTGCCATTTTGGGGATTATGCCTTCTTTTGGGTAAATTAAATTACTAACATTTACATAAAACATGCTAAATGTTATGGAGGAGAGAGGACAAATAAAAAGAGTTAAATATGCAGTTATCAGAACTCATGAACTCCTATCCAAATTTGCCTTAAAACTTTTGTTAACCCTTGTCATCTCTCCCCCCTATTACCTCTCTCTATCTTACTTTGTTTGCTTAAAAACATTGTTTGTTCATCACTAATGCTGCTGTAAAATTTCCATCACAGTTTTACTAATACAGTATCATAGCTCTTTTGGTTCTTAATTCTTCTATTGAGTTTTTCTACATGTTCCACATTGATGATACTGGAGTAGAAAAGCCTGATCCCAATTAAAATCATATACTGTACATAATTTTAAAATTTGTCTTCATTTTTTTAAAAAAATGAATGAGCAATAACTGTCAAAACATAAGTGGGTATAACTGAGGTTACAAGTAATATTAAATACCGTGAGATTTTGCCTGTCATTTAAAGCATCTTTTCCTTATTAGCCTGTATAGTTTAATGATACATAGAATAATAAATGGTCTTTCTTTGGTTTAATCTGCATTTCACTGTCAGAATTATACTTTTTTTGGCCCTGGAAGAATTTATCTATATATTACTGAAATTCCTGTCTCTGCTTGTCTATAGCCTTCAGTTGGGCAAAATAGTATATCATAGGGCAACGATTTTTGAATAAACATATATTAAATGGGCTAATTTACAGAATACACTCAAAATCTGGAACCTATGACTCCCATGGGATTGAAATTTGCCAAATTTATGTTCACTTCAACACCACACTCATTTAATTGTCATTTCCAACCCTCCCTTCCAATGGGAAAGCCAGAATGAATTTGGGAGTGGCTCTCATTCTAACTGCTTGTTTTGTCTGCTGTGTTTGTTCTGCTTCTCTGTTTGAGTAAGGAAATATCTCTGAAAATTATGACAGTGGATCACGTGTTGTCTAGTAAATTATAAATAATTTACTGTCGGCTTAAATTAATGACTTTTTCCTATACCTGTATGCTCGGATAATATATAGTGTAGAAGAATTATTTACACATTGCTCTAGTTTAAAGATAAATCCTTGATTCTCACTGAAAGCTTTGTTCTGTGTACTCTCTCTCTTATTTAACAGGTTTGTATCCTACAGAGCTGCATCTTTGAAATAAAATGTGGCTTCTTAAAAATGATTTCTTGGCATAGGATCAGAAATTGGCCACAGTAGTGACAGGGATGCCCACATGGAAATGGGGTGGAAAGCAAGGTGAAAGTAGTGTTGTGGCATTACAAGCCAAATCTTTGTGCATCACTTTGCATGAACGCCCAAAAGGGACAGAACAAATTTATGTTGATGGAAGCAGAAAGATTCTGTGGATTTCACTGAGTAGCAAACGTTCACACAATTGTGCTACACTCATTTTCTTTATGCTGCTTCAGCCTTGGTAAACATTTGAAACAACATATTGTCAGCCCTTTGAGATAGTTCAGATAAGAAACATCAACCAAGCTACTGTAATGTTATAGTAATGGTCTAGAGTAATTCTGAATATACCTCTCTCTCTTACTTTTACTCTCTTAAAAACTAAGGCAAATTCTTTCTGAGATATTTTGTCAGGTTTTGTTCATCAAACATTGCCTAAGCTTTGACTCTTTCCCCTCTACAAGATCGCACCCATTATATACCCATGCATTATACAGTGTTCCCTCGATTTTCACAGGGGATGTGTTCCGAGACCGCCCGCGAAAGCCGAATTTCCGCGAAGTAGAGATGCGGAAGTAAATACACTATTTTTGGCTATGAACAGTATCCCAAGCCTTCCATTAACACTTTAAACCCCTAAATTACAATATCCCATTCCCTTAGCAACCATTTAGATGATTACTCACCATATTTATTAATTAAAGTTTATTTTAAAAAATGTTTTTTAAAGGCAGACGAAAGTTTGGCAATGACATATTGATGTCATCGGGCAGGAAAAACCGTGGTATAGGGGGAAAAACTGTGAAATATTTTTAATTAATATTTTTGAAAAACCGTGGTATAGACGTTCCGCGAAGTTCGAACCCGTGAAAATTGAGGGAACACTTATGGACCCATAGGCAAGTAAAATCTTGTTCACGTTGAGCTCAACTAATGGTGACTTCATGGATGTATGTGTGATATTTACTCAGCAGAAGTAGAGAAGTAGAAAAGTAGAAGTAAAAAAGTAATTTGCCATTTTTTAAAAAAAAATGCCTAATCTAGTCTATATTTGTGGTATTTTCCATTGTTATTTTTAAGCCTGGTATTAGTTAGATATAACCTATCCTATTTTGAAGCTCAGAGGAAGTCAGCCAGCTGAGGCTATGGATTCACATTGTTTGTTCTAATTAATATAACTTAATCTCATATCTTGTAGCAATCAGAAGAATTTGGAATTCTTGGATTTATTAATTTATTTTTAAATTAATTTATTTTTAAATTAATTTATTTTTAAATTAATTTATTTTTAAATTAATTAATTAATATATTAATTTATTAATAATTTATTAATTTATTAATTTATTAATTTATTAATTTATTAATTTATTAATTTATTAATTTATTAATTTATTAATTTATTAATTTATTAATTTATTAATTTATTAATTTATTAATTTATTAATTTATTAATTTATTAATTTATTAATTTATTAATTTATTAATTTATTAATTTATTAATTAGATTTGTATGCCACCCCTCTCCGAAGACTCGGAGCAGCTCACAACAAAAATACAAAATAAAAATCCAAAGATTAAAAAATCATTATATCATTATATCATTTTTCACCATTCATCACTGGGAGTAAAAAACGAATGTGTGTTGTCCTTTTTCAGTACCCTTATCAAAGCAGAAATAGAGATTGATGGTCTGCTCAATAGTAAATATTCATCAGAAATCAGTCTGTATTCATGTTTTGCAGAGCTGCTGATATTAGAAGATGAAGCTGCAGAGTTAACAGTATTGATTAATTGAGGTAACAAAGGTCAAGCTAATTTTTCACGATCTCAAAGGCTTCAATTGTGCTCAGCAGTATTCTTGAAAATTATTCTGGGCTTAAAAAAGAGAAATAATTAGGAAAGAAAATGCACAGAAATCCAAGTGCAACCTATTCAAAACGTCACTCAGCAAAGGTTAATGGAAGCTTGATTTCATACAAATACTTTGTTTGTGTTTTAGGTGGGAGAAAGCAATTATTAAGGGCAAAATTGTGCAGAATGCACAATGATGAGCATTTTCATCAAAATATCACTCACAAAAGGTTAATTGAAGCTTGAGATAAAACTGATATTTGCATTATATTTTGACTATATAGCATTCTTCAGATAGATTTCTACTTTGAAATTAATATACGTTTTAACAAGATCTCATACAAACACACATACGCAAACATGTATACACGCATATAAGATTTAATTCCATTTTTTCACATCTTTAAAATGAAGTCACATTGATGTTACTTACATTTAAAAAAATAAACAAGAAACTCGGATCAAAAATTGAACACCCCAGCTAGCAGAATCACTGACAAAGATGTCACTTAATTGAATATATCCCAAAGTTTGAATAATGGTAAGTGAATGTATAAATGTCTGACATAGAAGCCATGATACTGCAGCAATTTTGGAATTCATACCAACTTAAATTGCGCCAGACAGGGAATGAAACTCGAACACAAGAGCTGGATGAAAATGGGTCACTTTATTGATTACAGCAATAGACCTGTAGAGGGAGCTAAATGGGGTGAAAAATCCTGAACAAAACATACTTGGGCAACCAATGGGCGAACTCCTTGCTTGGTAAGGGTGAAGCGAGCCCCGCCTTCACCCAAATTGAAAGCCACGCCCAGCGTGTGGGAGGGTTCACCTCCATGACCCAGAACCGGAAGTGACGTAGATGAGCCCCAAGTGCTCCTCCCTCTCACCGCTCCGTCCGTGGAGGAGGCATGAGTTGTTAGATGAAGGAGCCCATCACCTTTTAACAGATGCCCAAGGGAGAACACACGGTTGCAACTGACACCCTTTCAATCCCGTTTTTGCCAATAGTGACCAAATAAAGAAAATTCAATCAACCTATTTACCACCGATACACCCCCTAACCCATTAAAAACCTCACACCTGACCAGGATGGAGAAGGCGAAAAAAACAATCTGAAATAAAACTTCCAGACTGCCAAAAATTACTTCTTGGCCCCAAAGGGCGACCTCTGCCAGACACCCTGGACAGAGCGGAGGGTGGGTGGGTGACCGGTCTGGAGGGTGAGCAGGGAGCAAAGGGGTGAGGGCGAGGGGTGCAGACCCTGAAATAGGCCCACAACCCCTCCCCTCGCTCCCAGCAGCCCCTGCGAGCCAACCACTGCGCGTGGTGGCTCCGACGCTTGGCGCCCCGCCAATCAGCTGGGAGGCGGCGTCCCGCCCCTCCCAGCTGAAACGGACATCCTGCCAGGGTGATTCTCCCCCCGGCCAGACAGGCATGCCTTTAGCTGCAAAAGCAGCGCGTGGGCGAGCCTGCGCTCTGTGCAGGCGCGCCCAGCTGGGAGGCGGTGTTCTCGCCCCTCCCCGCCGGCGCAACTATCGGCCGGGCAAAAAATCGCCCGGCCTCTTAATAATATGAAACATATTTCAGGACCATATCTATCATAGCTTAATATATAACCACCAAAAAACAGAAACTACACCAATGGTATATATGACTTGGACTAACTTTTATGGCAGTGCTAAAAAAAAGAAGCAGAAAACTCTTTCCCTTATATCAAGCTGCTTTTGAAATCAGGATGCTTAATTAAATTACAATCTGCACAGTGACAAATAAAAAAGATATCTGATCATGAAGAATTTAATAGAAAACCTAAGAATGTTTTATTTAAAAGTAAGGCTGGCTCATTTAAATGAGACACCCTGTATAATGTAAGTGGACATAAGCTTGTATATACCATTGCACATATGATGTACCTGAGAATTCAAGAAAAAATATCAATCATTTTGTCATACACAACAGGTGAATAATTTTTTCTTTTTGCTGAGAAAAGCTTTGGAGTACTTGCCCTTTTGAAAAAGACTTGGCAGTTTAACAAAGAGATGCATACAGAGAAAATTAATAATATCTGAAGCTGCCCCATTTTTTAAAAAAGTATCAAAACTTAGCACAATGAACAATTTTCGAGATTTAATTCTATAACAATTTGTACTTTTGGGAACATACAAGGTGGTCCCGGAGCTTAATACATCCCATGTAAAAAGTCATTACAGATGACCTTTTAGACTGGCAGGCTAAAGATTGGTAAGCTAATTGTTAAATAGAATAGATTTAGAATAGAATTCTTTATTGGCCAAGTGTGATTGGACGCACAAGGAATTTGTCTTTGGTGCATATGCTCTCAGCATGCATAAAGAAAACTAAAATACAGTCATCGAGAATCATAAAATACACCACTTAGTGATAGTCATAGGTTACTAATAAGAATTAACAATTAAATTGTACTAAGAAACAAATATAAACGGTAAAGATACAAGAAAAATGGTTATAGTCATAAGTGGGAAGAGATAGATAGTAGGAAGGATGAGAAGAAGAATAGTAATAAAGTCTTACTAAATAATTTGACAATACTGTGGGAATTAGCTGTGTGTGTCTCTCTGTGTGTATTTGTATGATTGTTTTCTAAATTATGTATCTATATATAATACTTAATAAATAATAAACATATAAATATATTTAATAATTTAATAAATATACCATGTAACACTTCTAAATTTAGACCATGAAAGAAAGCAAGGTCAGGCAAAACACCCACCTTGTCTTTTTTTGAAAGTCAGGTGGGACAGAAAACATTACCTGTTGTGTTGAAGCTCTTGGGGCAGCATTAGAAATAGTAAAGCGGAAACAGTAGTTCTTATTCAGGTCCATCCTCACCATTTTCAGGTGGCTTCCCCTTCTTTCTTCATGTAAGGGGAAGGGGGGAAGGTACATTCGGGCATTGGCCAGGATTTATTGTTCTACTAGGCAAGTGGATGTGCGTTTCTTTTAAAAGTCCTTTAGGTAGATGACCGGCTCATGTTGAAATAATTCCAAACCCAGAATTTCTAAAGTTGGCCATGCACAAAATCCTATCCTTGCATCAAAAATGTATAATCAATAAAGTTGTGGCTGTTATTCTCCAACTTTCTGAAAACAGAATTTCAACAATTTATTTTCAGGAAGGAATGGAAAAAATAGATCCATACGAATAACATGTCAGAAAAGAGGATAAAAATGTGGAATACTGAAGAAAGTTGTGATTCCATATTTAAAATTTTTTTGGTCCTGTCTTAAATTTTCATAGGGAAGGTAGTAACTACACCACACATGTAAAAATATGGACAATATGGGCTTTTTTTGCTTCCTGCTTTTCTCCTCTTCTTCATATCTGAGAACAGTGAGTCTATGTAATGAAAAGTGATTAAGCTATTAATTATATATCATCCATTTGGTATATGATTGATTATGAAGGCAGGAGTTTAATTTGCACTTCTGGAAATTGCACTAAGAACTGTAATCAGTGTCTCAATAAAAGGTCCTGAAGATGAGGTCAGTCTACAAATTAACTGTTCTCTTTAAAGAAAGAAGATGTGACAAGGAAGGTTAGGTGAAATTTTAGATGAGTAGAAAAACTTTGTGTACTGTTCCAGTCAACTCCTGTAGAGGTTTGTTGAAAGTAGAATACCTTACAACAAAGCTTATAATTTGTACTATGAATGGGAGATGTGACCTTAGAATTCCTTATTGCTAGGGCACAATGATGTGTTTGTAGTAATATAATTTTAAAAGACCCCAGAAAACAAATCCCTCTATTTTCCTGAATATAAGACCCTATCTTTTTTTTTTGAACCCTAATATAAGCGCTTGGCCTTTTTGCCATACACTCAAAAGCCTGATTGGGCTTATTATCATTGGTATCTTATTTGGGGGGAAACAGGGTAGGCATTCTCAGCCCATTCTCAATGAATCTTAATACTGCTTCCTAGATGCAGTTAGGAACTAACTTAGAATAGAATAGAATTCTTTATTGGCCAAGTATGATTGGACATACAAGGAATTTGTCTTGGTGCCTATGCTCTCAGTGTACATAAAAGAAAAAGATACATTTGTCAAGAATCATGTGGTACAACACTTAATGATTGTCATAAGGGTCAAATAAGCAATGAAGAAACAATCAATATTAATGAAATCTTAGGATACAAGCAACAAGTTACAGTCATACAGTCCTAAATGGGAGGAAATGGGTGATAGGAATAGTAGTAAAAGTAGTAATAGTAGATAGTAGTAATAGCAGTGCAGACTTAGTACATAATTTGACAGTGGTGAGGGAATTATTTATTTAGTAGAGTGATGGTGTTCGGGAAAAAACTGTTTGTGTGTCTAGTTGTCTTGGTGTGCAGTGCTCTGTAGCGACATTTTGCGGGTAGGAGTTGAAACAATTTGTGTCCAGGATGTGATGGGTCAGTAAATATTTTCACTGCCCACTTTTTGACTCGTGCAGTATACAGGTCCTCAAGGTTGGCAGGTTGGCAGCAATTGTTTTTTCTGCAGTTCTGATTATCCTCTGAAGTCTGTGTCGGTCCTGTTGGGTTGCAGAACCAAACCAGACAGTTATAGAGGTGCAGATGACAGACTCAACGATTCCTCTGTTGGTTTCAAAGCCAGTCTTCGTCAGTACAATAGAGGTACTCCTCAAGTTATGTCTGTTCAAAGTTTCAGTGGTACTGAACAACAGGGACCTATGACTAATTCTTTAAGTTTATTTATATATTGAATTTGGTTGTCGCATAATGTATGATTTCAGGTAGCTTCCAGCATTAAAACATTAAAATCTTAACAAATAAATATCTTTAAAAGAATAAAAATTGAAATCTCAATCAAGTTGCAGATGTCCCTGTGATCACATGATTGCAATTTAGGCACTTGGCAACCAGCTCATGATTAAGATGGTTGTGGTATCCTGTGGTCACATGATCACCATTTGTGATCTTTCAAGCCAATTTCCCACAAGCGAAATCAATGAGCTCATGCTGCTTTTTCAGCTACCCATACTCCATAGTATTTGCCTGTGGCATTATTGGACATGACTCAGGAAGGAAGAGAGAAGAATACTGGCTATGGTGCCAAATGCTGCCAAATGGAGCAATTTAAATTCTTTAACAATGAAACACATTTCCGCAATAAGACACATCTGTGAGAAGATGGATTGTACTTCATAAAATCAAGAAAAAACAAAAGTATTCTCAGAATCCAACTGATGCAGTTGGATTCTGCATCTTTTCCTCAGTGAATGTGATAAACAAGGCTTGAACAAAGAAACTGCATATAACCCTTTACTAAATTCAGTGCCTTCACCACAATTTTAGGCCACACCAGTGCAATTCTTTTGGCCAAGTATTTCAAACCAGGGGCTATAATTGAAAACTGTGGAGAGGCAAGCACCACAGTAGGTGGGACAATTATGCAAATGGGCAAACAATTTAATTCACTTGGTCTGACCAGGGCTTTCTATTTTTCTTCCTGAGAATCTGGAGGGGAGTATTCACATCCCACTCTCCACATCTTTTCCCATAATAAGCTAAACTGATTTTAGGGCTTAAAGTTAATATGCTTCTTCTGTTTTTTTACAGGCAGCAAACAATATTGTTCTGGTTAATGAAGACTCTGAGATCCATAAAAGAAAAAATGAAGTGGATATATGCAGACTGAGGAAATAAAACTCTCTACAAGGAGCTACCTTTAAAGAACGTTCGGAGACTGCAGCTAGTTCAAAATGTAGCTGCGCAAACAGTTATGGGCCTACTGAGGTATACCCATGTATCACTATCACTCTGTGAGTTGCATTGGATACCAATAGATCTCCGAACACAATTTAAAGCATTGGTTATTACCTATAAAGCCCTACATGGCTTAGGATCAGACTACTTACAGACTGTCTCCTGCCACATGTATCCCAGCAGCCAGTGAGATCCACCAGAGTTGGCCTTCTCCAGGTCCCATCAGCCAAGCAATGTCAACTGGTGAGGCCTAGGAGAAGAGCCTTCTCTGTGGCAGCTCTGGTCCTTAGGTACCAACTCCCCCCAGAGATTCACACTGCCCCCAACCTCCTGGCCTTTCAAAAAGTTTTAAAAACACAGCTTTGCCAGCATGTCTGGGACCATTGAGCACTGACACTGTATGTGATTGTGATGGGATGAAGTCAGTTGAATGATTTTAAATGTTTTGAGTTGTTAAGATTAGGTTTTAAATGTTTAGATTTTCAAATGTAGCTTTTATGGTTGGATTTTATAGTTTATTTTGTATCCCTTTTATGCTGTAAGTCACCCCCAGTCCCCTGGAGAAGGGCGGCCTAGAAATAATAAATTAATAATAAATTAATAAATAAATAATAGCTACCATTTAATCAATGTTGACTAAAAGGCTTGGAAGATACTGTACTTAATATGGTATTTCCCCAAGCTAGTGTCTTCCAGAAGTGTTAAGACAAAATCACACAGAATCCCTGGCTTGCTGGCTGAGAATTCTAGGAGTGGTCATCCCAATTCATCTGGAGGTCATTCATCAGATTGCCAAATACTGTTCTATAGGAGCAGTGGTGGGCTATGAGCCAGAACGCTAAATTGCACTCACCACCGCGACTCGTAAGTACTTGCGAGGCCAGGGTGATTTTGCTTCTCCACCTGTGGAGGTAGCAAAATTGCGCATGGAACCAAAGGTGTGCCCGTGTTTCGGCATGCACCAAAACACGGGCACACCTGCGACTCCGTGCGCGATTTTGCTACCTCCACAGGTGGAGAAGCAAAATCACCATGGCCTCACAAGAACTTATGAGCCGCGGCGGCGAGCACAATTTAGTGTTCCGACTCATAGCACACTGTTGTATAGGAGCCATATCCTGCATCAACTCATGAAGTCATTTTTCAAATATATTCCCACCTCCTGGGATTAAGTTCATAGAGGCAAACTTATAAAACCCAGGAGAGATTGTTGGTGTCTTTTAGTTGAAGAATGACTTGAAGCTGCTTTAGAGAAAATAACGAAGGGCAAATCTTCACCTTTGGATGGATGAGCTAATTTTTGAGGGTTATTGTGGAATGGCAAAACTTCTCTTTTATTTTGCCTTTCAGAAGACCTTTCCGTGTAACTGCTCACACCAGTCAGAAACCAAACTGACAATCTGCCTCAGGAAGCCAATCAAGTTGCCCAACTAAAGAGATGGAGTGACATTTTACAGGCTGGAATGTGAGGCCTATCCTCAATTTTCTTCTGTCAGCCTCAATGCGTGCTTCTTTGAGTCCTCATGGTTAGACAGGAGAGGGCCTGGGGTAACAAAATCTAAGGACCCAAGAGGTAACTGGGACTGACAGTTTGGCTAAATATTCTAGAGACTTGTATGTGACAGGGAGCCAAACTTAATATATCCTCTGGCAGTCTGGACACCTAGACACAATTTTTATATTTTCAACATTGTGCATTAAAGACAGACATTAGATTTCATCTTCTCTCCAGAGGTACTTTGGTGAAACACTGGATTAAACTTTTTTTCTCAGTTTTGCACATAATGATGATTTGTCATCTAATGGGTCCCTCATTATGCTTGCGAACCCTAGTGAAAACCTAAATTGAGTATTATTTCAAGTAGATGACGGAAGAAATAAAACCAGTTAAGTATGCTTTCACACCTCACACCCTCTTTTTCATTGAAAAGAAAGAACATTTAAGATGTGCATCCGGGGATGACAGCGACAATGAAGACAATATATGAAAAAAACCCTCTCAAATGTATTAACCCTGTTGTGGTTAGCTCTGGCGCAGCTCCTGCCCCAAGGAATGTGGAGGTGGATGTGGGGGAGACATCCACATGCTGCAGGCCTGTTTTGCTCCCAGTAGAATTTGCCGACGAAGTATCCTCTGACCAAGGAAGCATGAGTGACAGGGAAGAGGGGAGTTTGGCAGACAGCCCAGGAGGAGATCAGTCATCTGTATCATCCCTGGATTCTGAACAAGAATTAATGACACATCCACGCATGCGTAGAGTGATGCATAGGAGACAACAACTGAAGGATTATTACAAGAGAAAATGAGGCCACCTGTGGTTGGGGCTGCTGTAATTAGTGCTACAGATATAAGTGCAGCCTGGTGTTTTAGCCTCATGACAGTTTATCTGATTCATTGTTTCATCAAGATCGTGGTTTTTGCTGTTCAGGATTGTGTGTATGGACTCTCTGGACTTTAGAATTGGACTCAATTTCCCAGTTATTGGGTGAGCAATTAGACTGCATTTAACCTGTGCCTCGTGTGTACCAGAAAATCCCTTTGACATTTAAAAAGGGAGCTATTTCTGTTTTTCTGTTTATAAAACCTTTTGGGTTTTCCTTTTATCGTGTAGTGTGTGTCTTCCTGGACTAATTACCCTGTAATTATGGGCGGTTGAGACACGCCGGCTGGAACCCCCCCCCCCCCAAATTTTTTTAGAACATTGAGCAATACTTTATACTCAGAGGTGGGTTGCTCCCAATTTGGATCGCTTCTATAGAACTGGTAGCAGGAATTTCCCCCTGCTCATCGAACCGGGAGTAATTGCAGGTTGGCCACGTCCCCGACCCAGCAATAATGGCACTGCCATAGGTGCCCCCATTTTGTTTTTGGCTCCTGCACACACTTTGCTTCTGCACATGTGCAGAAGCTTGGTTTTCGGCACTACACATATGTGTGTGCCCATGCAGTGCAGAAGGAAGTGAACTGGCCCAGTGGTGAAGTAGGTTAGAACCTACTGTTTATAATTCCATTTACTTTTTCCCATTGATTGTACCATAAGTGTTGAGGCTGCAGACTCTAATATACACAACTGACCAATTTACATGCCAGCTAGCATCTCAGTTTGCATGTGTATCTCCTGAGTAGATAAACTCTGTCACTGACATAAAGGGCTGATTTTCCTAGTTTCTTCCACTTGAGACAGAAAATTTGGAGGCGGTAAACTTCTGAAAAGTGGGTTTAATTGGAGAAAACCAGGAAAGAATTATGGGCTGAGTTTGGGACTAGGGGGGCTTAGCAGATCATCAAGCAACATCTGATTAAAGCTTGGACTTTCCAGGCATCTATTAGGACTCCACATAAAGCGGAGGTCCATAAAATTGTCTTATTTTATGGAGATGGTAAAGATGCTCTCAGAAACGTAAATTCTGAATTTATTTTTTGTGTGGCGCTAGTTAAATTTTATTGGTTTAGTTCATATTTTTAGAGGTTGGGAATTATGGATAATCTTTGCTCTTTTTTTCCTAGCTCAGGCTGTGTCCAAGAACATTTATTTTCCTTTTTATTGACTTTCTTGTGAGCTGAAATATAATTTGGAAACACTATCTGTTCTGAGATCATGCCTTAACCTGCCCTCACTATTTGGAGCTTCACCTTGTAATCTGTCTGGCATTTTTCATGTATCTTTGTACATTTATTTTAAAATAAAATAGCTTTCTTTTATTTTAAATACATTTTTATTTTTAATCTTTTAAATAAAGTTTATTTTCATTATATCTTGTGAGATTGATTGGGCCCTCAAAGAATGGCTAATATTGTCAGAACATTTCATTATACCTATTGCTTATTTTTTCTTCCCATTTTTTGCCTTTTAAATATCAGAATAATAGGTTATGAATAGTGATGGGCGAACCCAACGGTGTTCGGGTTCGGCGAATTCGGCCAAACTTGCCATGAATTTCAGGTGAGTTCGCTGAACCCGAACCCGAATCCGAACACTCCGTGATGTTGAAGCTCCACCCCCGGAATCCCATTGTGGGATTTCCTAGCTCCTTTTGCTGAAAGGACCTCCCTTTGTTTGCTTAGAAGAGAGGAAAGAAGCATTACTGGTTGTATAGTATAATTGTTAGCACTCTGGATTTTGAATCCAGTGATCCAGGTTCAAATCTCGGTGGAACCTCCTTTTTTTTAAAAAAATAAATAATAATTTTTATTTATTAGTATTAGTATTAGTGTTAGTGTGATAATGATGATGATGATGATTATTATTATGGTATTATTATCATCATCATCATCATCATCATCATGCTTCTTTATATAATAAAAGGGGGTTGGGTCTTTTTAATGCTTTCTTAGTGGGAAAAAAAGAAAGCATTAAAAGGACCCTCCAGCTCTTTGGCGGCAAAAAGGAACCTTCCCGATGTGCACATGGAAATAATAAATGATGATGATGATGATAATAACAAACAAACAAACAAACAAATAAATAAATAAATAAATATCTAAAAAAATAAAAAAAGGAGGTTTCACCGAGATTTGAACCCGGATTTGCTGAAAGGACCTCCCTTTACTTGCTTGGAAGATAGGGCAAAAGCATCGCTAGTTCTATAGTGTGATGGTTAGCACTCTGGACTTTAAATCCAGCGATCTGAGTTCAAATCTCGGTGAAACCTCCTTTTCTAAATTTTTAAATTTTTTTATTTTTATTTATTTATTATCATCATCATCATCATCATCATCATTTATTAATTATTTCCATGGGCACATCGGGAAGGTTCAACTAGCACATTTGTGCCAGGGGAACCTTAACCCTTACCACAAAAGGGAAGTTTTTTTGTTAATAAGATTGTTTCTCCAATTTCTCAAAGCACAATGTCCCATAGTCCTCCTTATTGCCATTTTGGTAGCTCAGTTGAAAGGTTGATTATTTATGTCACCAAAATCTATAATTTATTATAAATGATCTACAGATATTATAACAAAAAGGCAAGTTTAGCCCTGTTTTGTTAGTTCAAATATCACTATTGAGTAGCTTCAATAAATGATTTATCTTGCTTAATCTGAGATCATTTAAATATTAGATATTAAGGAATATATTCACAGGGGCAATAAATTGGCATTCTGATCAGTAATGCCAATTTGCTATGGGTTCAGAGATGTGCAAGCGCAGATCATCAATGATGATCTCTGGGTGAGTGGGCGGAGCCTCCCGCTGCCATGCCATCACTACTGGCTTGTCTGAACTGGAGCGAAGTGGTAGCAACCCACCCCTGATTCTGATAATGCTTTGGAGATTCACAATATGAAACCCTTCTTTTTATCGTTTTTTCTTTTTTTAAAAAATGGAAGCTAGCACAAATGTTCCTGGAGCTATCCTGTTTCCCCCCAAATAAGACATCCCCTGATAATAAGCCCAATTGGACTTTTGAGTGCATGACAATAAGGCCAAGTGCTTATTTCAGTGTTTAAAAAAGCATAAGGGTCTTATTTTCGGGGGAACACGGTAGCTCAGATTTTGTATGCCAGTTTTTTAAAAAAATTAGTCTCCTATATTTATTGACTTAGGAAAAAAAAGGCTGCCTTAGTTTTAAGTGCCATCTGCTGTGTTTGTGATTATTCTGTTCTTTTCATCAACTTGATATTTGATGAATGGCTTTAAAACAACTTAACAAACAGATAAACAAATGAAACCATTACCATGCTGTATATATGTTAGGCATTGTGAATATTGCTTCCTAGTGAGATCCAATATGGAACCAGATGCTTCATTATCATTTAGAAAAAATGCCAGGAGGAGATCATAGAGATTCATCATTATCTGAATTCTAAAACTTCAGAGGACACTTTATGGTTGCTACATATTAATTTTTCTCATATATTACACCAATTGATTGTGTGTCATGTAGTAGCAATCAAGCAAAGACATGACATTTCTGTAAAGCAAGTCATAGTCAAATCAATCAATCAATCAATCAATCAATCAATCAATCAATCAATCAATCAATCAATCAATCAGAATAGAGCTGGAAAGTACCTTGGAAATTTCGTACATCAACTCCCTACTCAAGCAGAAGATCCTATGCATTTCAGATAAGTGGCTGTCCTGTCTTTTCTTTAAAACCTCCAGTTTTTAATCACAGATCCAGATTCATTTTTCTATTATTTAGGTTCAAAAAATACATGATATAGAGATTTAGAAAAACCAGGAACCACTAGGAAAAGGGTTTTTTTGTTTTTGTTTTTACAAATGCAGTTCTAAACTCTGCACTGAAACACTGTTGTTAAGTAAAGGGATAAGAGATAGATTTGGGATAATGTACCAAGCACAGTTTGAGTTGAACTGTGACTTTAATGGTTTCGATTCCATATACTCTTCTAAGCATCAGAATGGAAATAGTTTAGCAGTGCTGCCTCATTGGATATCAGCTGGTTCCTTAATCTAGGCCTGAGATTTCCTAAGGAATCTTGCTTTCTAACTGTAGTTTTATTTTTCAAGATTAATGAGGTTCAGTTAGAGCTGTGTACTGAATAGTTTTACTTTTGGATCCAATATGGGCACTTAAAAAAAATAACTTGACTTGAATTTGGAATGAATCAGAGGCTGCCCATTTTGATGTAGGCTTTCCTCTACACCAGGGGTCCCCAAACTTTTTACACAGGGGGCCAGTTCACTGTCCCTCAGACTGTTGGAGGGCCGGACTATAAAAAAAAATCCTGCGGTTTTCTTAATGCTGCCGTCTTGAGGAAGGAGGAGGAGGTGAAGTGGAACAAGTCCCCAACTCCTTGCCGAGTTTTCTCTTTCTTTCTCTCTCTCTCTCTTCCTCTCCTTTTTTCTCTCTCTTTCTCTCTCTCTCTCTCTTTCTCTCTCTCTCACTCACTTTCTTTGTATTTTTTTCTTTCTCTCTTTCTTTCTTTCTCTCTCACTCTCTCTTTCTTTCTCTCTCACTCACTTTCTTTGTATCTCTCCCTCTTCCTATCTCTCTCCCTCACTATTCCTTTCTTTCTCTCTTTCTCTCTGTCCCTCTTTCTCTCTCTTGCTTTCTCTCTCTCTCACTCATTCTCTTTCTATCTCTCCCTCTTTCTTTCTTTCTCTCTCTCTCTTTTGCTTTCTTTCCCTGTCCCTTTCTCTCTTGCTTTCTCTCTCTCTCTCTCTCTCTCTCTTGATTTCTTGCTCTCTCTCACTCACTCTATCTCTCCCTTTCTCTCTCTCTCTGTCCCTCTCTCTCTTGCTTTCTCTCTCTCTCACTGTTTCTCTTGTTTTCTTTCTCTCTCTCTCACTATTTCTTTCTCTCTCTCTTTCTTTCTCTCTGTCCCTCTCACTTGATTTTTTCTCTCTCTCACTCACTATCTCTTCCTCTCTATCTCTCCCTTTCTTTCTATCTCTCTGTCCCTCTCTCTCTTGCTTTCTTTCTCTCTCTCTTGCTTTCTTTCTCTCTGTCCCTCTCACTTGATTTTTCTCTCTCTCTCATTATTTCTCTCTTGCTTTTCTTCTCTCTCTTGTTCTCTCTCTTGCTATCTCTATTTCTCCCCCCCCTCTCTTGCTCTCTCACTTTCTCTCTCCTTTCTTTCTATCTCTCTCTGTCTGTTGATTTCTCTCTTTCATACTCTCTTTCTCTCTTCCTTACCTCTCTGCGGAGGCCGGGGGCGGGGAGGCATGGCACCAGCACATACGCAATGGGCAGGGGCAGGGGCAGCCACGTCTCCCTTCTCCCACTGCCTATGTCTACCGCTGGCGCCTCCCGCCAAGTTGGCAGCCAGCACTGCAGGTTTCTCGGGCAGGAGCTGTCACTTCCCTCCAGGCAGCCCATCCAGGCGGCTGTAGAAAGTGCAATAATCTCTGCACTTTCTATGGCTGCCTGGCTGGGCTGCCCAGAGGGGAGTGGCAGCTCCCACCCGAGGAACCTGCAGTGATGGCCACCGATGGTAGATATAGATGGGAGAAGGAAAGGGAGCCACGGCCACAGCCACTCCCCCCCGCCGTGGATGGGCGGGTGCTGAGCATCTCGGTTGTGGCCTCTCCGCCCCCATCCACCAGCCAGCCCGCCTGGCATGGAGCGAAGAATCTCAGCACCAGCATTTGAGGTGGCCGGGTGCGACCACGGCTCTTTCTTTTACCCACCGCCGTCGCCTCCAGCCAAGCTGGCAGCAGTCGCCGCAAGTTCCTTGGGCGGTTTCTGCCACTTTCTAATAATCTCTCCACTTTCTATGGCCACCTGGCTGGGCTGCCCAGAGGGAGTGACAGCTCCCACCCAAGGAATCTGCAGCGATGGCTGCCGGCGGGAGAAGGAAAGGGAGCCACGGCCGCCCCTCCCCACCGCGGACAGGGTGCTGCTGAGCCTCTCAGTTGTGGCCTCTCTGCCCCATCCCCCTGCCAGCCCACAATAGGATGGGGAGTGCGCGCGCAACATTCAGAATAAGAAAAACCTTCGCCATTCAAAAAAAGAAAAACTTTAGCCAGCCACGCACTTTCGTCGCTCCCCGCCCCCAACTCCAATGCCCGGCTCCACATAAAATTTCGTGTGCTGCTGCGGGCCGGATAAATTGCCTCAGCGGGCCGCATCTGGCCCCCAGGCCGTAGTTTGGGGACCGCTGCTCTACACAAATGTTTTTTTTTTTTAAAAAAATTAGATTTGTTTATACAGGTATAGATTTGACTCATATCAGTCCACTTGATCTTGCTTTTTGACTAAATCTGGGGCATAACTCTATTTGAAAACCCTGCTTATAAGTGAATTGTGTTGGGTTGTCTTTAAAAATTGAGGCTCAAAATTCCTATTGATTTCCAAAAATTAGGTGAAAAGATATCAGAATGATTTGGAGCTGGGAATAAATAGCACTAATCCTCTCCAGGATATTCTAGCTGGAGAATTTTTTTAAAAAAAAGCTTTTGTATTATTTTAAAAGATAACTCATATTTACAGTGCATCACTGTGATTGATATACTGCAGTATCCTCTTCTCTCCTAGTGTTCTCCAGCTGGGTAATACCATGTCCAGATTGCTAATATAAAATCCTGGGAAGTGTATTTCCAATTATTTAGAAGCAGCCAGTTGGGAAATATTGCAATAGTCTCCCACTTGTAATCTTTTAACAGGTAATGATGGCAGTTCACCAGTGCGAACAATACATCTAAAACCTGAGAGAGAGTAATGATTGTTGGGTTTAATTATTGTGGTGTTTCAATATAAGCATGTCCTTAAGAATTTTGTGGATTTTTATTTATTTATTAAAAACAATTAAACCTAATAGCAGAAGCTCTCTGGGCAGTTTTAATTAAAACATTGTTTTTCTAGAGATACGCTACTGACAAATGCATGGTAACTGCTACAGCACAACCATCGCCTCCTACTAAATTAATCTGGATGTAAATTAAGTCTCTCTTTTTGGGATGCTTCAGAAAATGCAACAGCAGGCAGATATTATATTTGCCGCTTCTAAAAACCCCAGATGGAGACAGCATTTCACAATGCAAAATATATGGTTTAGAAAGGTGAACAAAGAAAGCAACCAATTGCAAATAATCACCCGTTTGAGCAAGAACAAAGACTGGCTTAGTCAATTCCCACAGCCCATTACGGTCCCTTTGAATTGTGCTGTTTTTCTTTTAAACCTGGACAGTAGTCATAAAATTATGGAAATAGACACAAATGTCTTCTATGGCCAGTGAACAGTTCTTCACTCTTTAAAGCTTTTTAAAAAAATTATTAACAGCTTTAACAGCAGGAATTGAACTGGTTGAAAGAAAAAAAAGGAGCTTATCTGTCTGCCCACCGTCAACAGGAATCCCTAATTTCTTGCAATTACATCAGGGTGATTTTTCTTTTGATTAGGTTGGGCTGTTTAATGAGGATTACAAGACATTAACCTTTAGGGGAAGTCTAGGAAAATGAGTGTGATAAGCTAAAAAGAAGGGCTGCATATGCACAAGGATTGCCCCATGAAGTGTTGATTTAGAGCCAGGAAGCTTTTCCTCTTAAATTGTGGGAGCACACATTTTAAGAGTGCATCAGACACAGTGGTTTTGTTGTTACTGTTGTAGTGTTTTATGACTTCAAGTAGCAGATTGAGCAGTGCAGCTGCAGAGACCTCAAGGAAAGAGATAAATAAATCAGCCCCTAACTTAAGCAAAGAAAGGCTGTGATTTTCAACCTTTTTTGAGTCGCAGCACATTTTTTACATTTACAAAATCCTGGGACACACCACCAACCAAAATGACACAAAATGACACTCTAACACCAGTGTTCCCTCTAATTTTTTTTGGGGGGGGGTGGGTGGGCGGAAAAGTATTGGGACTGGGCGGCACATAAATAATAAATAAATAAATAAATAAATAAATAAATAAATAAATAAATAAATAACAAACAAACAAACAAACAAACAAACAAACAAATAAAAAACCCACCCTGTTTTGCCTCAGAGAATTTCAAAATAAAATACTGTACTGTGTGTCTATAACAGTGAGCTCATAATAGGGCAACTCTATCAATATCAAAATGCCACTTAAATAGTTGAGCTAGTTTCAAACTAGATTTTGATTTTCTTTCTCTCTTCCTTACTCCCATTCTTTCTCTTTCTCTTTTCCTTCCTCTCTTTTTTCTATCTGTTTCTCTCTCTTCCTCTCTTCCTCTCTCTCTCCTTCCCTCTCACTCTTTCCCTCTTGGCTTCTGGGCAGGTTTGGAAAACTCTGAGTTGATGATGATTTTTAAGTGAGCGATTGCTCACTGCTCAGCTTAGAGGGAACTATGTCTAACATAGTACATATTATACATATCGTTAATAATATAGTTTCTAAATGTATTTATACTCACTTAGTGTGAAACCTGGGCCTATTTCAATGAACACAAAAGGGATATCCTGGCAGGAATGGTAGTTTGGGGACCCATGTTTAATTTCCCCACGGCACACCTGACCATGTCTCACGGCACACTAGTGTGCTGCGGCACATTGGTTGAAAAACACTGTTCTAAGGTATGACTGTGAGGTGTGGACTATAAAAATACAAGCAGGTGGGTGTTAGTGCACTTTGCACAGGTGCACACACACACGCAGTTTGAAAACTCAGCTTCTGCACATGTGCAGAAGCAAAAAACAAAATGGCGGTGCCATAGGCCATAGCTAGAGCTTGTTTGGGGGCGTGTCCTGCCGGCCATCACACCTGACTCAGCGAGTGGGGGAAAATTCCCGCTACCAGTTCCATTCCCGCTACCGGCAGATGCCCACCTCTGCAATGAATGGGATACATGAAAGGGAATTGAAACTTCCCTCTGGAGGTGCTATGGTAGGAGATCCCCAAGAAATCAGACCTCTGTGATTGGAGGCTAGTTCATACTATGAATCACATGGCTCATACAGAAAAGGGTCTACATATGAGACTTTGTGCTATAACCATCATCTGCCGAATTATAAATGTCTTGCTTGATAAGGTAAGACCAGGATAGGTGTTGGTAATGCTTTTTACAGATTGCAGGTAGATTTTGACTTACAGCCATTCTTTTGTGGCTAATTGAAGTTACAATGGCAATGATAAAAGTGACTTCTGATTGTTTTTCACACATCTATGACCATTGTAGCATCACCACGGTCATGTGATCACCTTTTGTATTCCCAGCCATCTTCCCACAAGTAAGGTCAATAGAGGGAAGCCAACATTTGCTTAATGACTGCCTGAGTCACTTAACAACTGTGGCAAAATGGTCATAAAATGGAGCAAAACTCGGTTAAATATTGCCTTGCTTAGTAATGCAAATTTTGGGCTTGGTGAGGTGAGGTCAACTGTGGATACAGTGATCCCTCGGTTAGCGCGGGGGTTACGTTCCAAGACCTCCCGCGCTAACCGATTTCCGCGTTATACTGGATGCGGAAGTAAAAACACCATCTGCGCATGCGCGCCCTGGCCGCACATGCGCAGAAGGTGGAGCGACGCAAATTCGGAGGCTGGCAATGCAATGGTGATTTTTCCGGGCTCCTTGCCGCTACCCCCCGCCCGCCCGATTCGCCCCGCTCACCGGCTTTCTTGGGGCAGCGCTGGCGGCAATGGCAACCCTCCCTCCTTCCCTTCTCTCCTTCCTCTCACCGGCTTTCTTGGGGCAGCGCTGGCGGCAATGGCAACCCTCCCTCCTTCCCTTCTCTCCTTCCTCTCACCGGCTTTCTTGGGGCAGCGCTGGCGGCAATGGCAACCCTCCCTCCTTCCCTTCTCTCCTTCCCTCCTTCCTTCCCTCCCTCCTTCCCTCCTTCCCTTCTCTCCCTCCCTCCTTCCTTCCCTCCTTCTCTTCTCTCCCTCCCTCCTTCCCTTCTCTCCCTCCCTCCCTCCTTCCCTCCTTCCCTTCTCTCCCTCCCTCCTTCCTTCCCTCCTTCCTTCCCTCCTTCCTTCCCTCCTTCCCTTCTCTCCCTCCCTCCTTCCTTCCCTCCTTCTCTTCTCTCCCTCCCTCCTTCCCTTCTCTCCCTCCCTCCTTCCCTTCTCTCCCTCCCTCCCTCCTTCCTTCCCTCCTTCCCTTCTCTCCCTCCCTCCTTCCCTTCTCTCCCTCCCTCCTTCCTTCCCTCCTTCCCTTCTCTCCCTCCCTCCTTCCCTTCTCTCCCTCCTTCCTTCCCTCCTTCCCTTCTCTCCCTCCCTCCTTCCCTCCTTCCCTCCTTCCTTCCCTTCCTTCCTTCCCTCCCTCCTTCCCTCCCTCCCTCCTTCCCTCCTTCCCTGCTCCTTCCTTAAAAAACACTTAAATACAGTATCTAATGACAGAATAAAAAAACCCAGCCCTTACCTGCATTTCCCTCATCTGCATCGCCTTCTTCTGTGTCTTCAAGACGGTTGTACAATTGTTGTGCCTTGGTCCTTATAGTGTTGGTATCCAAAGCAATGCTCTTTTTGCGGCAGTCTTGTACCCACAGGGACAAAGCAGCTTCCATCTTCATAAGCCGTTTGTTTCTAGGCGTCACCATTCTTTTTGCAGCCTTGTTGAATGCCATCAGAGAACTTTGCCTTATCTTTTTCTCGTCGTCCCGAATGGTTCGCACACTCGATTCGTTGATCCCATACTGCCGACCAACATCTGCATAAGAGCATCCCTCTTTCAGCATGTCCAAAATGTCAATTTTCTCTTTAATTGTGAGTATCCTCCTGGTCTTTTTAGCGTCGCCGCCTGCACTCCGTGCACAACGTTTAGGAGGCATCTTGCAACAAGTCTGAACAAGTTCCAACAGTTCAGTTGCAAAGCTTTTTTTTGCGTTTGCAACGATTGGTCGAGATTTTGGCCAATCAGCAATCAGTATGACGTCATCGGGCGGGAAAAACCGTGGTGTAGGAAAAAAAACACGGACTTATTTTTTAATTAATATTTTTTGAAAAACCGCGTTGCAACGTTTCGCGCTAATCGAGAACGCGTAAATCGAGGGACCACTGTAGTCTAAGGGTAAAGTGTTGGCGGTTAGGGGATGATACTACAGAGTCCGGTAGTGAATTCCACACTTCAACAACTCGATTACTAAAGTTGTATTTTTTACAGTCAAGTTTGGAGCGGTTAATATTAAACTTGTTTTGGGCTCTTGTGTTGTTGTGGTTGAAGCTGAAGTAGTCTTTGACAGGCAGGACGTTGCAGCATCTGATCTTGTGGGCAATACTTAGATCATGTTTGAGGCATCTTAGTTCTAAGCTTTCTAGACCCACGATTGTAAGTCTAGTTTCGTAGGGTGTTCTGTTACGGGTAGAGGAGTGAAGAGCTCTTCTGGTGAAGTATCTCTGGATATTTTCGAGGGTATTAATGTCAGAAATGCGGTATGGGTTCCAAACAGATGAGCTATATTCTAGGATGGGTCTGGCGAAAGTTTTATAAGCTCTGGTAAATAGTGTGAGATTGCCAGAGCAGAAGCTACGTAGGATTAGATTAACAATGAGAGTAGCCATTTATTTATTAAGTTTATATTACTCTTTATATTCAGATGTGCAAGATAGACACATATTACTGTATATCCAGGGGTGGGCTGCTGCCCGGATGTGGGGGAATGCAGTGGGGTAATGAAAATGGAGCTACACCCCAGAGCATCCAATTTGCATTGAAAGATGTTGAAGGAAAATGCAGGGCATCCTGCATAAGCCATGCCCACAGTGTGGTAGTAAAAATGTTGGTAGCCTTTCACTGTATACATCCCTTCCCATTTTTATCACTATACTAACCCTTTGAGTTGCATAGTGGCACAGTGATTGGTCCAAAGTCACCTAAGTATCTTTGGTAGTTGAGGATAAATTAGAAGCTTGAATTTTCCAGCCATAGTTCAATATCTTAACCATTAGAATCTTAGTGTTTTGGGGGCAATTAGTCTGAGAAGTCAGAAAGGTAAGAAAAAAAATTCCTGGCTAAGTGTAAATTGATTACATAGAAACATAGAAACATAGAAGACTGACGGCAGAAAAAGACCTCATGGTCCATCTAGTCTGCCCTTTTACTATTTCCTGTATTTTATCTTACAATGGATATATGTTTATCCCAGGCATGTTTAAATTCGGTTACTGTGGATTTACCAACCACGTCTGCTGGAAGTTTGTTCCAAGGATCTACTACTCTTTCAGTAAAATAATATTTTCTCATGTTGCCTTTGATCTTTCCCCCAACTAACTTCTGATTGTGTCCCCTTGTTCTTGTGTTCACTTTCCTGTTAAAAACACTTCCCTCCTGAACCCTATTTAACCCTTTAACATATTTAAATGTTTCGATCATGTCCCCCCTTTTCCTTCTGTCTTCCAGACTATACAGATTGAGTTCATTAAGTCTTTCCTGATACGTTTTATACTTAAGACCTTCCACCATTCTTGTGGCCCGTCTTTGGACCCGTTCAATTTTGTCAATATCTTTTTGTAGGTGAGGTCTCCAGAACTGAACACAGTACTCCAAATGTGGTCTCACCAGCGCTCTATATAAGGGGATCACAATCTCCCTCTTCCTGCTTGTTATACCTCTAGCTATGCAGCCAAGCATCCTACTTGCCTTTCCTACCGCCCGACCACACTGCTCACCCATTTTGAGACTGTCAGAAATCACTACCCCTAAATCCTTCTCTTCTGAAGTTTTTGCTAACACAGAACTGCCAATGCAATACTCAGATTTAGGATTCCTTTTCCCCAAGTGCATTATTTTACATTTGGAAACATTAAACTGCAGTTTCCATTGCTTTGACCATTTATCTAGTAACGCTAAATCATTTACCATATTACAGACCCCTCCAGGAATATCAACCCTACTGCACACTTTAGAGTCATCGGCAAATAGGCAAACCTTCCCTACCAAACCTTTCCCTATGTCACTCACAAACATATTAAAAAGAATAGGACCCAGAACAGACCCTTGTGGCACACCGCTTGTAACCTGTCTCTGCTCAGAATACTCGCCATTAACAACAACTCTCTGATGTCTATGCTTCAGCCAGCTTGAAATCCACTGAACTATCCAGGGATTAAGTCCAATCTTCACTAATTTGTCTATCAGCTCTTTATGTGGAACCGTATCAAAGGCTTTGCTGAAGTCCAGATAGGCAATATCCACGGCACCACCTTGATCCAACACCTTTGTGACATAGTCAAAGAACTCAATGAGATTAGTCTGACACGATTTGCCTTCAGTAAAGCCATGCTGATTTGGGTCCAATAAGTTATTGTTTTTTAGATGCTGATTTATCCTCTTTTTGAGTAGAGTCTCCATCATTTTAACTACAACTGATGTCAAGCTAACTGGCCTGTAGTTACCAACTTCTTCTCTACTGCCCTTCTTGTGGATAGGCACAACACTGGCCATTCTCCAATCCTCAGGAACATCTCCTGTTAACAGGGATTGGTTAAACAACTCAGTTAGGGGGGTAGCAATGACAGATCTGAGTTCTTTAAGAACTCTGGGGTGGATGCCATCTGGACCCATTGCCTTATTTATCTTTAATCTTTCAAGTTCTTCTAAGACATCGGCTTCTAAGATCACTGGAGCTGAATACATATATAAATGTGCTATGAAAATTATTCTACTTATGCATTTATTTAATTAAATGTCCATAGTCATCAATCTCAGATATGTAAAATGATCAATAAGCAATATAAAAATTAAAACAATTAAATCCAGCTATAAGTAATACTTTGGGGGATGGCCTACATAAAATTTTCCTTTGCAAATTGACATTATTTGCTAATGAACTGTCACATAGAAGTTCCCAAGATATGCAGAAAAGATGATATTGAGGAAAATCACTATAAACCTAAAACAGCATACAATTTCTCTAAGAATAATACCTGATAATTCCCTGTAGAATGATATTATATTAACTACAATAGATTACGGTATTATTATTGTGCTTGCAATAGTTATTGAAAAATGTGATTTATTTTATATTTTACTTTCCTCTAGGAGCAGAGGGCAATGTACATATTTTTTTTTTCATTTTGTCCACCATTTTTATAATAATCCAATGAGGGGAAAAAATAGCTGGCTCATCGTTGATTAAGGACTTAAATCCAGATCTTCCCAGCTGTAATAATCTCTATAACCTAAGAGATAGATGCAGTGACTTCTTTATTAGTTTTTGGGGCTTAGTAATAATAATTAGTTATTAGTTACAAGGCCTTTCTAAAACTATGGAATTTTAGGAAGCTGGCCGCTGAGCATAGCAAACTCCTCATTTTCCCTTTCTAAAATATCCAATGACTGAAGCTTGAAATATACGGTAATTTTTTGACTGATTACATTGCATTTTTTCATCTTGGAAGCATACCGAAAAGCAGCTGGGCTGAGCGAGATCAGTAATGGCTACTAATCAGTCGTGCTTGAAGTTAAGCATTTTATTTGCAAGCATTCAAATTAATAAAAACTGTGATTGCTACAACAAAATGAAACAAGTTACCAAATACAGTACAAGCTTGCAAACTGCATGACATCACTTCTCCCCCCCTTTTTTTTGATGCAGATGGTTATAATGCAAGTGTTTATGAAGAAGTTCAGAAATATATTTTTTCAGATGTAGTATCTTGAAAATGTATCTTAAATTCTAAAGGAGAGTGATCAGGAAGAGGATCTTCCTTTTTAATCCTGGATTATAAAAGTGAATTCTCTCCAAATATTTGTAAAAGCTTATGGGAAGCAAAGGAATCCATGTGTAGCACAAGTTAATTCAGGATGCTGCCAGGGTAGGAAAGGTTGCCATAAACACAACACTGTGAAAATACATAAATGCAATGGATGGAATTGGTTTTCCTCTCTCCCCCCTCTCCTCCCTGCAAGCCCCCCCTTGCTCTTCCTTAGAGGATCTGTCAGGATTCAAGTATTAAGGAAACTGCCCAGTGCCTGGTATCCTTCACTTTTCCAAAGCAAGTTCAGCAAGTTCAAAAATAACTCTGACATAATCCTTTCCTTATGGGTCATACACTCCCATGGATAAACTACTAAGACATTGAATATTGTATAACTCTTTGAACATGGCTGAAATTGACATTCGTCCCAGTGAGTTGTCTACATCAGTGTTTCCCAACCTTGGCAACTTGAAGATATTTGGACTTCAACTCCCAGAATTCCCCGCTGGACTTCCCCGCTGGCTGGGGAATTCTGGGAGTTGAAGTCCAAATATCTTCAAGTTGCCAAGGTTGGGAAACACTGGTCTACATAATTGCAGTGTTTTAGGAAGAAAGAACAAAGAGAATGCCAATGGCTGATCACTCTTTATGATGTTCCCCTCCTTTCCTACTATCACAGTTGGGCAAGAAAAAGCAAGACAAACACAATGTGTTGTTTATTTCCTCTTTTTTTCTGTTTTGGAAAAGGAGGGGAACCCATAGTGTGTCGGGAAAAGCAGATGGACAAAGGGTTGTGGGGATCACTAGGCATTTATTTATTTATTTTGCCAAGTAGGTATTGGTAGTATACAAAGATATGTAGATCTCAGCATTTTCCCTACAGTGGTGCTTTTAACACCAATGACCTAAGCATGTTCAGTTGAGCAGATTTTTTTTTGCATGTTTACATGCAAATATACTCTGAAATGGAATCAAGAGATTCTTGGCTGTTCGGGTCGATTGATTGATGGATGGATTGGTTTTGATTCCTGGCAATTGCCTGAGCATGGCCCTGCTGTTTTCTTGGCAAGATTTCAGAAGTGGTTTGTGCTTGATCTTGTCCTAGAGCTGAGAGAGCATGGCTGGCCAAGGTCACCCATATGGCTTTGTGCCGAAGGCAAGACTAGAACTCTTAGTCTGGTCCAAATTACCTTGACTTTTATTTGCTTCACTCACTGCTCAAGGCATCCTATAAGGAATAAAAGCAGATGATTAGAATATTACGTTTAATCCCTTTATACAAGACCAAGGATAACTAATTTTCACCACATGCTCAAAAGACAAATGTCCTAAAATCACGGGCCACCTTGGGGAGGTCATCCTTAATGCAAATCACAATAAAGAAGACTGGGTCTTATATCTGCTTATCATATAACATATCATATCAAATCATATCTTTTTTTTTTAGAATTTCAGAAAATGATGTGATGAAGAAGTTACAAAGAAGAGAAGTTTTAACTCTCCCAAAGCCACAACAGTCATTCTGATTCAGGCAGAGAAATACCTCTGAAAACCTCTGTGGTAGCTCTCTTCTTAGTCTTATTCACTTTTCCAACTCTTCTTTTACACTCTTTCATCCACTTGAAGGCTTACTAGGAAATAACCCATTATCTGCCTGAAATTTATTAAAAGATTTTGAAATTAGGCCCAGGGTTGCAGGACTCTAGATCCTCAAGGAGTGCCAGCCTTTTCTAGAATAGGTAAAAAGCCAATGGATCAAGGCATTGTGCATAATGCTGGCTCAGGAATTCTGGGAGTTGAAAGTCTGCAGATCATAAAGTGGCCATAGTTGCCCACTCCTGGCCTACGGGGGTGCTGTGAATTTGTATATTGTCATAAAAGCTCATGTGTTAGTTTATCATTTGCTATGTTGCACTGTGATAATTACGTAACTAAGTCACATTTTAATTACGTATATAAGTATATGCAATCAAAGAGAAGGTAGGTCCCATGAAGACTTGGTTTTCTATAGTTTCAGCTGAACTGATTCTTATTGCCCTCCCCAAAACACGGGAAATTCACATTATGACCACACCACCATGTTTTTATGTGTAGCTTTGTCACAGAGTATTTTAAAGCTATCTCTATGCCATAGGTGTTTGTTCTGTTGTCGAAGAACACAGGTAAAGAATGAATGATATCACTCAAGTCAAGTTAGCAAGGATTTGCTTTATGTTTTTTTTTAAAAAAAAGATTTCAGCTCAATACCCTAAGTACAAGAGGTAATTCTGATTCTTAAATAGGCACCTTGTTTTTTGTCACACTGGAAAACAGCTACCAAAAAAGTCATTGTAATTTGCAGTATGTTAAGTGATCTACAGTAGGGGACCTGTATTTTTTCCCATGCTTAGAAGGCATCTATCTATCTATCTATCTATCTATCTATCTATCTATCTATCTATCTATCTATCTATCTATCTATCATCTATCTACTATCTATCTATCATCTATCTATCTATCTATCTATCTATCTATCTATCTATCTATCTATCTATCTATCTATCTATCTATCTATCTATCTATCTATCTCTATTGTACTCTTATGTTGCCCCTCTCCCGAGGGACTCAGGATGGCTTACAACATCTTGGACTAACAATGAAAGCAGACTAGAGTAAGCGATGGAGTGTAGTGAAATTAGTCTTATATAGACTATCTAATCCAGTGATGGCGAACCTATGACACGGGTGCCACAGGTGGGCACGCGGAGCCATATCTACTGGCACACGATCCATTACCCTAGCTCAGCTCCAATATGCATGTGTGTGCTGGCCAGATGATTTTCGGCTTACTCCAAGCTCTGGGAGGGGCATTTTTGCTTCTGGAGAGTCTCTGGGGGGATGGGGGAAGGTATTTTTTTACTCTGGAGCCTGGGGAGAGCAAGGAACAAGTCTACCAGGCCCACCAGAGTTTTGGGAAATGGATTGTTTCAAGCCTTCAGAGGGCCTCTGGGTGGGCGGGGGAGGCCATTTTCGCCATCCCCGGGGCATTGAATTATGGGTGTGGGCCACTTGCACATCCACAATAGCATATGCACAAGTGCTTTTGGCACCCAAGGAAAAAAAAGGTTTCGCCATCACTGATCTAATCTATTTAAACAGTCCTAGATGTAATATACCATAAAATATGGACCATTTTTCTATCTTAGGGAAAAGAATCTCATACAACTTATGGAAGCAACCTTCATTTTTAACCATGTTCATAAAAATCATTCAGTCTATCCCTCTGGACAACTGTTTTCTACTCATCAGTTATTACAATCTAATTATTGTATAAGCAATTAGTATTTATATCACTGAGTGCCCTCTAGATATAAACAAGATACTACAATAAACTTAACAGAGTGCACCACAAAGTCAACAAGGCAGGTTTGAAACTTATGGCTAATCCATCAAGAATAGAATACTCTTATACCTTTGGTAACCAATTGACAAGGTATAGTGCTGTTTTTTACATTTATGTAATATATTGGCAGCAAATATGTTCTTGGGCCAGGTTGAAAATTTCAGAATTAACTTAATTTTTTAAAAATAGCTCCACTGTTGCTTATAGATCTGTCTAGCTTTTTAATGAGATATTTTGTGTAAATATCATTTGATACCTTGTACATCCTTAGTACTTAGAACTCAATGTAACTTAGTAAACTTAAATCACTTTGAGTTCAGCTGGTTTGCTTTACATAGATCAAAATATGCTCCCAACCCATTGTTTACCTTTGCTTTGCTGCTGCCACTATTCTTCTTGCAGAATTAATTCTCCTCACCTTGTCTTTTGAATGGCACATAATTTTCCCATTCTGTAGGGCCATTAAACACCTCTTCTACTAACAAGTACTGCACAGTTGGCTGTGTAATCATTCCTGGCGAGAAATTAATGGTGGTGCTTCTGTAGAAAAAAAAAATCTCATGAAGGCATCTTACATACCATCCAGCAAGTCAACTGTGTTAGGATTTATAATGAATGTCAGAGGAACATGCCCCTAGATTAAATATCTGGAGAAAAACTATGTATTGTTACTATATTGGCAGTTTTAAGATGGAGGAAATATCCATAATCAGTTATGAAATTGTCAGATTGATGACCCCATTGACGTCGGAAGGAGGATGGACATGTGCGGTGTGTGTGTGGAGCGTTTCTCCATTGGGAAAGTAAGACGGTGGCAATTTTCTCGGCAGGGACCACCTCGGTGGCAGCTTTAACGCACTGAGAAACTTGCCACCATCTTACTTTCTCAACAGAGAAACGCTCCCCACACACACCGTGCGTGCTCATCCTCCTTCCGACGTCAAAGGCGAGGGGGGCGGTGGCAGGCAGAGGGGAATCCCTTGCCCCCACTCGCCCAGCCTCCACACCAAAAGCCAGGAAGTGAAGTCTCCGTGACATCAAAGCCCCGCCCCCGGAATCCCATCATGGCCTCTGTATACTATAACAGAGCTCTGGATAGATCCCAAGCTCTATTATCAGCTGTGGAGGTCTTCAGGAAACCCTTGCCTGCTGCAGAAGAAACGGACGGAGACATGAGAGGCCTGGCTGCAACAATTCGGAGCCGAAGAAGTTCCTGAAGACCTCTGACAGCAAAAAGGAGGCTGGGGGTGATGAACACAAGTGAATTTTGGTTTGGGCCACTGGGCCATTTTTGCCGCCCCCAGACTCCAGGAGGCCAAAAAGAAGCCCAAAAACCAGCTGGTCAGTGCATACATGCATGCTGGCACTGACATATGGCAATGCCTCAAATGCCCTCAGATATGGCTTTGCATGCCACCTGTGGCATATGTGCCATAGGCTCATCATCATTGAACTAGAACTTGGCCTTATACCTTAATTACTATATCACTCTCATTTTTAGGAGAGCAGGGAGGAAAATTAATGTTTTCTGATGGCATTTCCTATCTGCAAATTATTGTTGCACTTTAATATATAAGGTAGCCTAGCTGTGGCATAGTTCATATAGGCTACCTTATATATTAATGGATATTAATATCATGGGTATTTGAGGAAGCACCAGAAGAAAGATTCAGCTTTCCTAAAAGAACCTATAGGCCACACTAATTGACAATTAAAGGCGTTACAGTTCATTATACCCGAAAGGAACTAGTTTTGAGACTATTTGTAAATTGTTTCTGAAACAAGTAAATGTTACATTACTGTTTTCCTTTTGGGAACAGTTATCATCTCTAGATCTTTTGTAAATCTTTTCCTTGAAGGTCATTATGGAAGATGCCAAAATTTGATTTAGTGTTGGAAAAATCTATCAAGTGTAGTTAAATTGCAATTTTCCTGATTAAATTATCATCTGAATTGACTCTTACTCTGCATCTAATGGGGCATAGGTTGATCTAAAAAATAATAATAATGTAAATGGCCATTTTTTTCTAGGTTTGTTGCAAGAGCAAATAAAGATATATAAGGCATCTTATAATGATTAATAGAAAGTACAAGGGCAATCAAAACAGACAAACAACACAAACAACTGCCAAGGGGCTGACTCCCAGGTGTGAAAAAACAAAAACCGTATATACTCGAGTATAAGCCGACCCGAGTATAAGCCGAGGCACCAATTTTTGCCACAAAAAAACTGGGAAAACGTATTGACCCGAGTATAAGCCGAGGTTAGAAAATGCAGTGGCTACTGGTAACTTATAAAAATGGAAAACAATAAAATTACATTAATTGAGACATGTTTTAGAATATTTATTTTAAAGAAAACCAGTAAACTAGCTCTGTAAATTTAAAAGAGGGTAAACAAATTAACAATATTAACAATAAATTAATAAGTAAAAAAAGTAGCTCGATCAGCAACAAAGCTAAAACCTAAGAGTTAAAATCCTTCAAAACTGGATTCCTTCTCATCATTAATTGGATTTACATTATTGTTCTGTTTTTATATATGCTGTGAGCCACCCTGAGTCCTTGGAGAGGGATGGCATACAAATCCAATTAAATAAACAAACAAACAAACAAACAAACAAACAAACAAACAAACAAGTGTATCCAAAGAAGAGCTTCAGCATTAGCTGCTGTGAGATTATCAGCATAGAAAACCAAATAGATAGATAGATAGATAGATAGATAGATAGATAGATAGATAGATAGATAGAGATAGATAGATAGAAAGATAGACAGACAGACAGACAGACAGACAGACAGACAGACAGACAGAAAAATAGATAGATAGATAGATAGATAGATAGAGATAGATAGAAAGATAGATAGATAGACAGACAGACAGACAGATAGAAAAATAGATAGATAGAAATAGATACAGATAGATAGATAGATAGATAGATAGAAATAAATACAGATAGACAGACAGACAGACAGACAGACAGACAGACAGACAGACAGACAGACAGACAGATAGATAGGGAGACAGACAGACTAGCGAGACAAGCAAAACTTGCTAAACACAGACAGCTCTTGTGGTTTTGTATCCTAAATATGCAGGTCCTATTTAGAATCAAACTCATTTTTAAAATATGTAAAATGCTTCCCCTCATACTTGTTAATTGAAACTTGCTCTCAAACCCACTTTATAAACGGCAACTTTTAAAGATCCACAAACACACTTTAGGAATTCCTGTCTAGCTCTGCCTCATAACACATTATTAGATCCTATCCAAGCAAGGACAGCAACTACCACAAAATACCATTTTTTAAACAGTTTAAATCCTTTCAAAGGAGGGGGAGGAGAATCTGACAGCAGGGGGCCTTTTTAATCCAACTAAGGGCAATGCAGAGAGAGCAAGGAATAGTTACTGTAAACCTGTTGACAAATACACACAGGGAGTAAAAAAAAAAGCCTCTGGGTTTCAGCAAGAGGTAGCTGGCTTTTTTCACGGTGGGGGGGAGAGGGGGCATGCACACGCATGCACACACACACACACACACACACACACACACACACAACCTCACCGGCTTTCCATTGCTTTTTTCCCCTCTTGGTTGGAGCACATGGCTGGCTCCTTTGCTTGAGCCAGGGAGAGAAGGCAACAGCCCCACCCCTCCCACAGCTCATACGGTGTACGAGAGGGGACAAAAGCTGGTGCCTCCTCGCTCTGGCTCAAGCAATGGCGCCCTCTTGTGATGACTTTGTCAATGACCCGAGTATAAGCCGGATTGTGTTTTTCAGCCCATTTTTTGGGCTGAAAAACTCGGCTTATACTCGAGTATATAGTGTAAATGATCTACAAGTGAAATAACTGAAAAACACTTTAGGGGATGAGCAATATTTTAGCAGGTTAATGATTGCCAAAGGCTATACATAGGAAATAAATATGGCCTAAGTGGAATGTAAGCACAATCAGAACAACAACAACAAAAAAGCATTAATTAATATTTTGTTTATACAGAGTAGTAATGTTTATCACTGCACAGCTTTTGAGGAAAATAATCCTAATGTGGACTTTTATGGGAATACATTATATTGAACAAATTGGGGTTTATTTATGAATGTGCACAGTATTGGTTATTTTAGTATCAACTAATACATTTAATTTTCTTAATACTGTCTATGATTATAGATGATTCTTATCATTGACTTGTTTCTTGCATGCCTCTTGCAAATCAACTGGCTTGTAGAAATAAGTGGGCATAAATGAAACAAAATGATGATCAACAAGCATCCAATATATAACAGAGGAACATCAGAAGTTGTATTGTTTTATCCCAAAGATGTTCTGATCTTTATCAATCATAAGCTCTGTGTTTATTAGTAACAGGCTGATAAACTGGATCAGGTCCCATGGTTTTGAGGGATATGTCAAAGCAAAATCAACCAAAAAGAGATTTCCAGTATCAGGCAGGCTGACGTAAGTCCTATATGATGATGGTATGGCGAAGCAGTTACCCAAATAAAGAAGTTGCCAAAATCACCCTGTTCTATAAAATGAGGTTTAGGTATAACTTTAGGAGTACATATAAACTCTCTTCTCTTTATAAAAACTAGATGAGTCTACTTGTTCTGGCACAAGTTCAACTTTTCCCAGTCAGATAATTCAGCACAATAAGATATCCCAGATCATTTTATTACAGGAATTCTCACAATAACTCACAGTTATGATGTGATTCTTCTGTAGTATAATCTTTCCCATTGTGCAGGTAAAAAGAGGTTGAATTGACCCAGGTTCTAGGTGTAGAATCCACATGCTGGCTGGCTTAGTGAGTGAAGACAAAAGACCCACTGGAATGTTCTCTCCAATTACCCCTCATCCCGAATCAGAGCCAATAGGAATACACAAATATGGTCACAAGTAAAACTACATTACCCAGAGTGCAATTTCACTACATTTCCCCTAATGCAATATCTTAAAGAAACATGCCTAAATACAGTCCAACTATCTCTGTCTCTGGGGACAGCACAATGAGAGATTCAATATTAGTGATAAAATATAAGCAAGTCAACTCCATGTTAAGATTTCAACTTCCTGTCTTTTCCCCTGTGCTACATCATACCCTCCAACCTGATCTGCAGAGTCCTCAGTACAGTGGAGTATATTTTGTAAGATGTTCCAGAGAAAGATGACATCCATTCATTCTCAATTTTTGATGGTGAAAGTATTTCCATCATTGGGTGAGGCACTTTAAATTTCAGATCATACCTTGTCAGATGCTGATGATCTGCAGTTATTGAGGCCCATCACTACACAAGCCTTATTCTTTTTCAGCTTCCCAAAATTATTGAAGCTCATGAAAGATTGGTAAAACTTGTAAGAAGGTCTTGAAGTTGCTTATAGAAATGCCTGGCCGGTGGCTTAAACTGCCAGCCGAAATTGCCTCCGGAGCCGGGGGACGCTGCTCTGAGCTCTGCGGAGATCTGAACTTCCGGTTTCCAGCGAAACCGGAGGTTCGGCTTTTAGCAGCGTGCCAAGGTGGCGTGCTGCATGCAGGGCCTGGGGGAAGGTCCTGGATCACCCTATTTAAGGGCGGTCCGAGCAGGACCTCCTCCTTACCCTGCTGGATTCTCGAAGCGAACACCCGCCCGCCCTCTGCTATCAACAGTGTGTCTGAATGAGGTCGCTTCGGGGCTGAATAGGAATTTTTTGTGGCTTCTCCTTTAGAGGCAGCCGTTTTTTTGCCTATTCCACACTGACGGTACGGATGGAATGGTTAGGGGGTGCGGCGCCAGGTGAATATTAATTAGGCTTCCCTCTGGTCATTGGGGTTGGCAGGTTAGTGGCGGAAATGGGCAGTAGGAGCGACCGCGCATGCTCCTTTGGGCATCTTTTAAAAGGATGATTGACTGCCTCTTTCCAGGAACTATAGGTTATTACAACTTTGGGGATTGGAGAGAGGATGTCCATGGGACTCACCGGATCCAATTTCCCTTGGGGGTTGGAGGGTGAGCTCTTCCCACACGCCAAGGGGCGTGGCTTGGATCCAGGTGAAGGTGGCTACCTTCACCTGGTTCAGCAAGGAGTTATGCCCAATGTTGCCCAGGAAGGTTTTGGCAGGAATTTCCGTCCCATTAGTTTTTGGCCTCTGCAGGGCCTTTGTTTATAGTTGAATTTAAATATTTAAATTTATGTATTTAAAGTTACATTATTTCAATTTATGTTAATTTAATAAAGTGACCCTATATTTAACCCATACACTGTGTCAGCGTCTTTATTCCGCTTCCGGGGCAAATACAGTATCTGTCCCTAATTTTCAGGATCCCTCAAATTCCTACATGATACTTTCCTGCATTACTGTACACAAAATATATGCTAAATTTTCCAACACACCATACAGCATATTCTCCTTGTATCTAACATTTACTTCATAGCTTCTATATTCACAATTAAGTCACTGTTGAGTGCAGTGACTATTTCCTTCTGCAATGAATCTCAATTACTAAATAAATAATTTGGGTCTTAATCTTATCGTGGTGACTATTTGCAATGTTTGACAGCCCATGAAATTTCTCATTTCTTCACACCAGAGTATCTAGGAATGCACTTCAGGGAATCCTCACATTTCATCATTCTGTCAAAAAAAAAAAAAAGGAAAAAAAAGGAACCTCAGGCATATGTGTGCTGGTCTACACATATTTTATCAGTAAATCTCTGCATTTATTTTATCCTCTCTTTTATTATTTGGATTACAAAATCCTCACAGTTGGAATACTATTTATAATTTTGTATATGGAATTCAAAGAAGAACAAAGCTTTCCTATTCCTGATCTAGTCTGTTTACCTGACATAGTCCATTTCATCTAATATTCCTGCAATCAATTCATCAGCTAGGGCACATTGGGAAAACAAAGAACTCTTTAGACTCCCATTAACACAGATGTTTGGAAATGGATTCTCTTTCTTAAATTGTGATTGTGCAGTGGTTAGAATGCAGCATTTATTTTATTGATTTATTTATTTGTCAAACATGTACAGATAGTAGTTTGTATAAACATAATGTAAGTAAAACGTAATGATTAAAGAGGACAATAGGACAGGGATGGTATGCACAATGCTGTAGTTATGCACGCCCCTTACAAACCTGTTAGAAATGGGGAGAAGTCAACTGTAGTCAATCTAAGGTTAATTTTTTTGGGGTTTGGGGAAGAAACTACAGAGTCAGGTAGTGAATTCCAGGCATTGATCACTCTATTGCTGAAGTCGTATTTTCTGCAGTCGAGTTTAGAATGGTTTACATTTAGTTTGAATCTATTACGTGATCGTGTATTGCTGCAGTTGAAAGTGAAGAAGTCAATGACAGGAAGGACATTTTGGTGTATGATTTTATGAGCTACAGTTAGATCAGATCGGAGGCGATATAGTTGTAAATTCTCTAATTGCAGTATTGTAGGCTGACTCAGCTTTCCATTTTAGGTAAAATGAGGATCCACATTATTGGGGGAAATAGGTTGACTATGTAAACTGCTTAGAGAGGGCTGTAAAGCACTGTAAAGCGGTATATTAGTGTAAGTGCTATTGCTATTAAGTCCAGCACAGAGAATTCTTATCTGTAGCTCCAAAGACCTCATCCTGGTCATACATGCAATGTATCCATATACAAGCATGGAATTCACATGATATTAATGCATTGGATATTTAACAGAAGACTAAAATTGCTAAGTAAACAGCTGGAGAATATTAATAGCTATAGAGTAGCATCTTGCTCCAATGGACTAGTTGGAAGCCAGGGATCCATTTTTAACAAATATCTGTTAAATTGGAAAGTACATCACCCAGGGTGATTTGCATCATTTGCATAATAACACCACCATGTGAATGACACAGACTACTTCATTGGCGTCCATTTATTTCATTTGCATCATTTACTTTAATTTGCATAATTTATGTCATGACACTAAACAGTGGGGAGTTAATTGATTCCTTGCAAAGTCCATTTCAAGTTTTTACAGGATTTAATTATTTTAAAAGGCCACTGGAAGCAACTAATTAGATCTTCAACCTGGCCATTCCCACCAAATTTTGAACTGGGATACAAATCCAAAACCAAGAGCAGTCCTTCCCCTCTGCTCCAAAAAAAATGTGGACTCCTGGGCTCAAATGTTCTTTCCCATTTAAGCTTCCAAGTAACCTTAAATCCTCACTATTCTGATCAGGTATCTACAGATGGTCTGTCAAACGGCTCTTGTACTTTTCCAGAACCTTTTGTTCTTCTATTGAATAATTTAAGAATTGTTCATTGGAAGACATTTGGTCCTCATAGATTTGGGGCGTATTTCCTTGCCTCTCAATTTCATCCACGATGCTCTTTCGAGACCCCATCAACCATTATACACAGAAGAGAGCAAGAGGCAAAGAAATTAGGAATGGAAGCACAACTGATTGAACATTCTGGTACTGATACAATACTTGGCATTTTTGTGCATGATTATGCAGCTCCAGTGGTTTGAAGCAATCAAGCAGAGAGCCATCAGGACATTGACAGATTAGCATCATCAGTCCCATACTGGGATTGTCAATTTTCTGTAAATTAATCGGGAGGAAAAAAATCTTGCTGATTACTATTTAAATTACAACAAGATATATTGGCCCTTTGGTCATACCTGACATTTTGATGTGGGATGGAATCACAAACATTCTCAAAGGGTTAAATAAAGGATAACTGCTCCAGGAAGGAAGGATTAAAATAATGCTTTCCTTGTGCCTTAAAATGTCGAGAAACTGAACGTCCTTGAGGCTTACTCTTATATGTGACCTCCACGTGTGACCCCAGTTAGATATTCTGAATACTATCTCACATCCAATCAAGAGGCTATCTTAGATTGTTAAGTGTGTGTGTGTGTGTGTGTGTGTGTGTGTGTGAGGAAGAGAGAGAGGGATGCATGGGAGAAAGGAGGAGGAGGAGGAAGGAGGCTTCAGAAAAATACATGATTTCCAGACAGAAGTAATTTCCACGTCTCATTACCTAAAAATATAAACTCCCATGTTAGTCAATTATATGATAGTAATACAGTGCTAGGCGGGGAAAAAAGATGATTAAAAAAGGATTACATGTAGTCTTCAACTTACAACACTTCATTTACTGACCGTTCAAAGTAACAATGGCACTGAAAAAAGTGACTTATGACCATTCTCACACTTATGCCCATTGCAGCAAACGTATAGTCATGCATTCAAAATTCACTCTTGGCAACTGACTCCTATTTTATGACATTTGCAATATCCTGGAGTCACATGATCACCTTTTGTGATCTTCTGACAAGCAAAGTCATTGAGGAAGCTAGATTCACTTAACAACCGTGTCACTAACTTCACAACTCCAGCAATGACAACTGTGGCAAGGAAGGTTGTAAAATGGGGGCAAAACTAACTAAACAAATGTTTCAATTAACAACATAAAGTTTTGGCTCAATTGTGGTTGTAAGTCGAGGACTACCTGTGTAGTATGGTCTTTGGGAGTAAACTTCCAAAGTTGCTTTGCCTATTCATTGGCTGACCTTGTTACCATTGGCTCTCCCAGTCATTAATATTCTAACACATTTCACATTAACCTTACCAAAGGTTAATGTGAAAGGGGCAGTACCAAAGGGGCACTGTGGGGAGGGGTATGCTACTTGTTAAAAGAGCATTTCTAGTTTGTTCCTCACCCTGCCTACTTGTAGACATGTCTGAAAACAAGTCCATTATTGACTTTGCCTTACATCATGCTGTAAATGCCCAGTGCCCACAACAGGCGTGATCTATCTCCACATTCTATCAGCTTTCTCAGTTTTGACTGGAAGACCAATTTACTAAAAATTGTGGAATGTCTGTGTTCTGTCGAGCTCTCTGGTACACTCCTCCCAAAAATTCACAGGTACAAATTTCAGACACACACACATTTGAAAATTCAAAACAATGTTCTTTATAATGAAAATTCACATAAACTAAACCCTCTTTTGCTATAGCAAAGAGCACTGGTCTCCAAACAAACTGGTAATTTGTACAAGTCCCTTATCAGTTCTGTGATACTTAGCTTGCAGCTGTGAGGCAATTCACAGTCCTTCTTCTTTCACAAAGTGAAACACACTTTACTCTGGTTTAGTTTCAAAGCGGGGAAAAATCAGCACGCAAAAAGTCAAAGTCAGTAAAGCAGTCACGAAACACAATGATCAGATAATCCTCCACAATGGCCAAACCCACAGGCTGCTAGACCTAAATACCAGGCAATATTTATAGCAGCTTCACTAATTACCACAGCCCCACCCAACCACAGGTGGCCTCATTTTCTTTGATAATAATCTCTCAGTTGTTGTTGCCTGTGCATCGCTCTCCGCATGCATGGCTGTATCATTAACTCTTGTTCTGAATCCAAGGAGGAGCTAGATAATTGATCTCCTTCTGAGCTGTCTGCCACACTCTCCTCCTCCCTGTCACTCATGTCTTCTTGGTCAGAGGAGCCTTCATCAGCAGATTCCACCGGGGGCAAAACAGGCTTGCAGCATGTGGATGTCTCCCCCACATCCACAGTCCTTGGGGCAGGAGCTGGGCCAGAGCTAACCACAACAGTCTGATTCCATACAGTAATAGGGACTATGAAAGAAATACATTTTTTCCCCTTTGACATTCCCCTAGTTATGTGCTGTGCATCTTCAAACAGAAGACTGCATTACAAAACCCAGAGTTTGTTTGTTCATGCTTCTAAACTGTCCACCTCCCTCAGAGTTATGCACAGTCTGAAAAATATTTGCCTTTTGATCTGCCTGAGTTCAAGAAATGTAAATTAAGTCTCTCTATGATCTGAACCAAATTCTCTTGCGTCCAGAATGCTGCAATAAGACAGGATAAGCACATGGAAACACACCAACACACACACACACACACACACACAGCATGGGCCATGGTTTGTGTTAATCACCTCTCAAGATTGCTATACCATTGCCTGGTATTTAGGTGAGAAACCAATCAAAAGGAGGCTGGACAATTTTAAAACTCCGAGACCTCGGAAAAGGGCAGCATATAAATCCAATTAATAAATAATACACAACAGTTTTCCTTGGGAAAATACCTATGTTTCCTATAGTATTTCCTCTGTGTCTGCCAAGAAGCAGATGGTCCTGAAAGAGCTGTTAGTAACATTAGACCAGGGTCATTTTTACATACCGCATGCTAACTTTAGTGGATTTATGTGTTGGAAATATGTTTTCAATCTTGGTTCTTGTTTTCTTTTTTATTTATCTCAGAAAGTAGGGGAAGCCATGCCATAGTTATGATGGAATGAAGGACACCAGAAATATTGTAGTTAATCCTCAGCTGTCCACTTTTGTGACTGAATTAATCCAGCAAATTTCATCCTCTTTGATCTTTGATTGTGCCAGCTCAATAAAGGAGATATCTAATTGCTGTGCAGATGACATACAGTATGGGAAAGATTTGATAGAGGGTGTCTGAATGTCTGAAGTAACTAATTAACTAACAACTAACTTAACTATTTAGAATTAATTTCAGTTTTAGGGGGCTCCCAGGCTTAGATGATAAATGACTGATCTTTAAATCTAAAGCACCTATTTTCAAACTGGTAGAGATGCTTAAAAAACCCCCAAATCTCCTACAGTCAAGAATGATGTAGTAGATTGGTTTGCTCGAGTAGCAGCTTCTATATATCCATCAGTACCTGTAGGCAGAGGCTTGTAAGCATCTGTTAAGTGTATATATAATAGAACAATCCTGTGCTGAAACAACCATATCTGTTAAATATTTTTGAAACATCATTGCCAAGTTCCCATGCATTACTGCAGTGGTTTGCATTGGTCATAGTTCATTTTATTCTTAATCCCACATTACTGAATTATAAAACTGTTCTGGAACCCAGATGAGCCTGCTATTTATCATCCACCTTTTATTCTCCAGATGTTGCAGATCTGTTTAATACCCTTGTGCTGTCCCTGTTTGCTGGTTGTAACATGTAAGAAATTACACGCCTTACAATTCAAGCCGTCCTAATGAAACCATTCATTGAAAGAATGCTTTGCCTGTAAGAGTTGCAAGTACCACTACACGGTCTTCCTTTACATTATTCAAAAGGTGGTGCTGCAGTTATTAGATCAACTGAAGGATCACAAAATAGTGTCATTGCTTCTGATTTTCGAACAGCTGTGTCTGACAAAATGATGAAAACTGGGTCCTATCAAATTCAAAATTATTGGGTTGCCTCAAAGATCCCTCCAAGTCTTGTGAACAGAAATGAAAACAATTATTCACCTCTCTATTTCAAATACCATTACAAATTGAATCAGGTTTGATTTTTCTCAACTGGAACCCTAAAATCAGACTTGATCCTTCCTAGAGAAAGCTTACTTTTGGAAGAAAAGTTACCCTCTTTCTCTTACCTTGCTCCTCCTAGGAGCTAGGAGGACTACCAATCCCTAGTAGTAACTTTGTAGCATGTATAAAGAAAAAGTGACAGGAGCTTTTTATTGAGTGCATTTCTTAAGACTAGTTTCTTGTAGGCTCCAAACTATTATGCTTAAAACAAGATGTTTGCCAACCCTCTCAATCCTCTGCAAGAATATATTGCTCCATATAAATGGCTCACCCATTTGTTTTCTGTCTTATTGCTTTCTGCCTGATATTTTGCTGTTAAAGATGACTCTGAATTACTTATTGACCTCCAAGCCTCACTTTAAGACTGACATGGTAGCTGGCCTATTGGAGTAAAAAAATAACATCAACGACAAGCCCCTGCTAACACCTGGAATTGAAAAAGCAAGTTAAATAAGACAAGTCATTCTGGATTTGTCATGTCAGATGATCCAACTGTGCATTTGGGAATTTTTCTTGATTGAATTTATTTTAAAGGTGTTCCCAGCTGTTAGAATAAAAGGGACATTTAGAACCTCAGTGCAGTGTTAGTCAATCTTGCCAAAATTAAATGCAACTTAAAAAAATACTGAAGTGAGGTGTGATTTCTTGGTAACTAGCATGCATAGTTGATAGATTAAAGTTCTCTCACCCTGGTTTTTAAGGCTGTATCCCAGATGGTGTTTACATAGTTTCTATGTAGCAAGCAGAGATATGATACATTAAATATGTTATGCATACACAGACCTTAAGGTAATCAATTGCCACTAGGTAAAATGTAAGTCAGAAGGGATTCGATCCTGAACTGGAGGTCATGCTCCAAGGGAAGAAAGAATAGACAGAAAATAAATGATAGTAGTATGCCCTGTCAAGTTGTTTAGCTGGCAATTTCTCCTGTCTAGAAAGGCCCAGGAGTTGTTGGGCATCTTCATAACTGTGGGCTTAGCCTAACTTATTGGAAGACTGACATATAGATCAGGTTTCAATCTTGGGCAGTCACGATCTGAAACTTAGAGCACAGAACTTCATCCCTTGTCATGGACACATCATTTCCTGATTGCCACTCTGCAGTGCAACCCCTTTCTGCAATGGGGCAAAACCGTATTAGATTGGTCTGCCTTATATGCCTGATGGATCTTGTTAATCTTCATAAATCTCTTCCCCAGTCACAGATTCATCGCAATCCCATGGTTTACTGAGGAAATGAAGTGACAGGAAATGCCTAGATTCATTCCGAGTCTATGGAGAGGGGCGTCATACAAATCTAATAAATAAATAAAATAAATAAATTCTAGAGGAAGGCCCATGTCAAATCTGAGCAGACACTTTAGAAGCTCAACCTTAAGCCTACACAGTGGTGATTTGAGTATTAAATAAAGAGAAAGAGAGAGAGAGAAATATTTTGCCACTCTTATTGCATCTCCCAAATGCTGCTCAATGGTCCTTTTTAAAATAACTCCAGGAAGGATGTCCTCTACGTCCATCTGACAGGCCTCAGTTAAGATTATTCATAGCATTTGGCAGATGAAACCTCTGAGATGAAGTAGACGCTAGACCAGTGATGGTGAACCTATGGCACGAGTGCCTCAGGTGGCACACGGAGTCATATCTGATGGCATGGGAACTGTTGCCCTAGCTTAGTTCCAATGTGCATGTGCATGCCAGCCAGCTGATTTTCGGCTCACATGGAAGTTCTAGGAGAGCATTTTTGGCTTTAAGAGAGCCTTCGGGAGCAATGGGATGGGGCGTTTTTGCCCTCCCCAGGCTCCAGGAAAGTCTACTGGGCCCACTGGAAGTCGGGAAATGGGCCATTTCTGGCCTCCAGAGGGCCTCGGGGGGGGGGGGGGGCATTTTTGCCCTTCCCAGGCATTGAATTATAGGTATGGGCACTTGTGTGTGCACACGTACTTTCGGCACCTGAGAGAAAAAAGGTTCACCATCACTGTTCTAGACACTACAAAGACCCAATGGAGATGGTTGGTATCTTTTTTGATGAAGTGATCTGGGATCATTTTGAGTTTGTGTGTGTCTGGCTTCAGGTTTTAGTTACACATGTGCTCCAACATAGTTGCTATGGAGATAAACAATTTTACTTCAAGGCTGAAGAGATAACAAAAGAATACAAACCAGAATAGAGTTTCTAACAGCTGCTAACAACAACAACAACCGGAGCTCCCTGAAAGAATAGCCCAAATTCAATCCAGGGTGCTGAGAGCCAGGTCAGGGTTATCATCCAGCCCAGACATCAGAGGTTCAAGGTTTCAAACATGAACAAAATTCATAAAAGCACCACATTAAAGCTAGAGATCAGGTGTAATTTCCAGCAAAGAAAACATGGGTCAGATCTGCTTCTTAAAACAAGCTGCAGCCAGACGTTAGTACTTAAGAAGTTTATTCTCTTGCTTGTGGAGAAACCTCAGAGACTAACATTAGTGTACTCTTTCAGTTCAATTCAAAACAGAGCTGAAAGGGACCTTCGAGGTCTTCTAGTCCAACCCTCTGCTCAAGCAGGAGACCCTATACCATTTCAGAAAAATGGCTGTCCAATCTCTTCTTAAAAACCTTCAGTGATAAAGCACCCACAACCTCTGAAGCCAAGCTAGTTCTCACAGATGTTTCTCCTTAATACGTTTCCCTCTCTCCTTGATTAGTTTCCATTCATTGTCCTGCCTTTTGGTACTTTGCAGAATAAGTTGACCCTCTCTTCTTTTTGGCCGCCCCTCAAATACTGGAATACCTCTATCATGTCCCCCCTCAGTTCTTCTTTTCTCTACATTAGTCAAACTGAAATCGTCACATGTTCTAATTTCAGGGCCTTAAATCAACTTAGTTGCTCTTTTCTGCATTTATTTTCTGAAAAAAGTTTTTTCTTCATTCTACTTGTAGGGGCTGAGGAGGGAGGGGGTGATATCCTCAATTGCACCTGACTGCTTCCAGTTCAGATGGTGCCAGTGTGTTTGATCAACCTCAGGTGATTGATGGCTTGGTGTCTCCTGAAGATGACATCACAGAGGTTCATCTATAGCAGGGGTGTCAAACTCGTGTTGTCATGGCAGCGCCACATGATGGATCATGACGTTTTCCCCTTTAGCTAAACTGGGTGTGGCAAGCACATGATGGATCTGGCCCCTAGGCCACAAGTTTTGACACCTCTGATTTACAGCAACATCTTCAGACTCTGAATCTGAATCCTGAACTTGGGCCATAACACTGATCCTGAGGAAGTAGAGAGGCCCCATTGCACCAGTTCTCAGTTAGATGAGTTAAGATTCAATTAATACTGAAAACTAAAAAAGAGCGTGGCAGTGAAAAGTTACAGTCCTGACAGCTAAGTATCCCCACTTTCCTTTAGTGCCCTAAGCACCTGCTTATTTTGCTTAATGGTTAATCCAAAGATCCAATCCAATCCTGTGACCTCATGGGAAGCAGATTGTTTGACCCGTTAGATTGTCAGTTCAGCTCATTTCTCTATATAATTCATAATTTATCAACTAGCCTCAGTGGGATATTACTAGATGAGAAATAAAAGTCCAAACTAAGGTGATTATTTGGGGAAAATTTCAGGAAAATCAATATATAACATGCAGAAGTGCTTAGAAGGGATATGAAAATAATATTACCAAAGGGTGTGGCTACACTTCTTATTTTATACCTTGAAAATAATTGCAGCAGAGGCGGAGTAACAACACGGACACAGAGCTGGATTTAAACTGGGTCATTTTTATTAAATTAAATTAGCATAATTTATTAATTAAATCAGCATAAATTTAAATAAACCTAACAAGGACCCGCAGGGTCAATTACTTCCGGGGTGGAAAATGACGTCAGAAAAACTTCTGGGCCCAACTTATGGGCGTAGCTCCATGCTGATCCAGGTGAAGGGCCACGCCCTCACCTGGATCCCAGCCATGCACCTGCATGTGGGAGGTCTCGCCGTCTAACCCCTTCAAGGGGATAGAAATGGGCGAGACCCAAAGGCAGGTTCCCCCAATGGCTCAGATCAAACTAAAGGCACCATGAGCCCTTGGAGAGAACCTGCCAATCATCCCCAAAGATGCCCAATGGAGAACACGCAGTTGCTAAACACCTCCCAATTTCCGCCCCTAACCTGCCAACCCAAATGACCAAAGGTAAGCCAATTAAACTAATCAGTGAGCGAAGCACCCCCTAACCATCCATCCATCACCGTAGTGTGGAATATGTGAAAAAACGGTCACAGAAAATGCTGAGACCGCCAAAAATTCCTATTTGGCCCCCCTAAGGGTGACCCACCATAGCACACTGAAAGATAGAGAGGGCGGGTGTTCGCCTGCTCGTCGTCAGGGTGAAAAGGAGGCCCTTTTATAGGACTGGCAGGCTCCACCCCCGATGACGTCATCACCCTGAGCCAATGCCCAAAGATGGCCAGGATCTCGCGAAATCTTGCAAGATCCTGACCGACAAGATGGCGGCTACGCCGAGGGCCATGTCTCCCTGGCCCTGTGGCAAATCCGGGCCGGGGGTAAGCCACCGGCCGCGCATTTTGAGGAAAGATTGCAGGGTAAAAGCATGTGTAAAGCTTGCTTTGGAATGGTAATGTAGCATCAAGAAATACCTTCTCTGTATAAGCTATTATTCCAGGATAATTCCCAACACATATAAATGTTATTCCACAGGAAGAGTAGTCACATTTTCCATCTACTACAAAACTTCTCTAAATTAATTCTATGAAATATTTTTCAGAGAGCCTGAAATGCTTGTTACATAGTTAGAATTTGCTGGTAGACAAGGAAACATACTCTAGATCAGTGATGGTGAATATCTACTGGCATGCATGTGTGTGCTGGCCAGCTGATTTTCGGCTCACACGGAGGCTCTGGGAGGACGTTTTTGGCTTCCATAGAGCCTCTGGCGGGATGGGGGAAGGCATCTTTACCTTCCCCTGGCTCCAGGGAAGCCTTTGGAGTGTGGGGAGACCGAAACATGAGCTTAATGGGCCCACCAGAAGTTTGGAAATAGGCTGTTTCCAACCTCCAGGGAGCCTCCGGGGGGCTGGGGAAGCTGTTTTTGCCCTCCCCAGGCATTGAATTATGGATATGGGCACTTGCGCATGCGCAATAGAATGCAGACATGCTCTTTTGGCATCCAAGGAAAGAAAAGATTCTCCACCACTGCTCTAGATGGAGAAAAGTTAAATTCTTAATATACAAAATTAGTAGTTAGGAGTCAGCCTAAAAAGAAAAAAAAAGTAACACAAATGTTTGTGCAGTCAACTCAAATTCTCATCCTGTAAGCTCAGTAATTTCATTAATTCCTAGTGTAGAGTAGAATGGCATGCATTCTAATTTAAATCATTTTATAATATTTCTGCCCCATACTCCTTCAGCTGAAAAACATTATCTATTCATCCTTTAGTACTTTTTGGATGTCAAATTCACTTACTTTAATATGTGTTTTCCTCCTAGCATTTTCAAAAGTAGAATTGTTTTGACAAAAATCAAATTACCAAGGAGGTGTTGGAAGATGAGGCTGAACTGCATATTTCTGCACTTTAAATATATTGAACAATGTCATTTATTTTTTGCCACGAACAAATAACTTAAAGAATATAAAGGATATAAGCATTCTTCTAACCAAATAGAACCAAATGACTAGCAGAAAAAGAATACTCTTTGCAAGAACAGGAAGAACTGGTGAGGTAGAGTTAAACATATCTCCAATTTAGAGTAATTGCATTCTCACACACAGTTCAAGCCCAATCTTCCTTGAATTCCATTGACCCTTATCTGATGTCAACTTAGTGTTGAACTAAATTCTTGTGTATAGGCTTGGGTAAATCTTCTATGTTGAAATCTAGTGGATGGTTCTGATTCTTGACAATTCTAGATATAATATCTGACAATTCTAGATATATCAGAATCAAGGCTTGAGTGAATTTCAGTCATGTTTTTTTCTTTGACCCTTTGTGAACTGCACATATTTGCTGAAAATTGCAGGGTTTCGGAGACAGCTTTCTTAGTCCTGAGAATATTACCTGTAAAAAAAGAAACCCAAGCAATGAATTAGTTCTCAAAATGTATTTTGAGTATCAGGACTTAACTAAGTTAATAACCCATTTGGCTTTCCACGCAAAGAGCCATTTGCAGGGCAATTTACTTACTAATTTAGAATAAGAAGGTGGGAAGTGATTTCACTGAGGCTATTGTTAAATATTGGAGAATTAGAATCCAGCTTTGTTAATTTGAATATTTGTATGTCACCAACTCATTTAAATGTTCAGGGTGACTAATTTGGGTCTCAGTCTATATTCTTCTCAATCCTGTCACAAATTTTAATAAAAATTAAACAGCATTGTTATGCATTCTACAACATGAGTGGTGCTTGCTTGTATTATTAAAATCTCTGAACATTTTAGGGGAAACAAAACAAGTTTGTCTATAAAGTTACTGCATTCCATTTCTTCAACAAATGGAGAATGTTTTAATTGTTCATTTTCCATAATTAACACAGATTTATGCCTTTTAAAAATTTAACATAGACTTTTTCCTAAATTTGTATCAGCTGGAGAACTGTCATGCCATATGCCAGAGGGAGAAAATACTGAAAAGTAATTGCTATCCTGTTTTTCCCAAAATAAGACATCCCCTGATAATAAGCCCAATCAAGCTTTTGAGTGCATCGCAATAAGGCCAAGCACTTATTTCAGGGTTGAAAAAAATATAAGACAGGGTCTTATTTTGGAGGAAACATGGTATTGAATTCATATTAGGACAAAAATATAACAAAAGGAAAATTGCATCAAAAATGTGTTAACAGGACTCATCTTCCATCCCTGATTGCCACAGGGATATTTTAATGTTATGCAATTAGTTATTTGTCAAACAGTCTTCAACTTATGTTGGCCTGGAACCTGAATTTCTGTTGCTAAGTAATGTGGTCATAAAGCAAATCCACATTACTTAGCATTGGCAATCCTTAAAATCCCAGCTGCCATTGCTAAATGAATAGCTTTCCTTCTTACTGGCTTCCCACAAAGTCAGTGGGGTAACCAGCAGAAATGTCCAGTCGGTGGCTTAAACCGCCGGCCGAAATTGCCCCCGGAGCCGGGCGACGCTGCCGGTGAAACCGGAAGTTCGGCTTTTGGCAGCGTGCTAACGTGGCGCGCTGCATGCTGGGCTTTGGGGGAGGTCCTGGATCGCCCTATTTAAGGGCAGTCCGAGCAGGACCTCCTCCTTGCTCGGCTGGACTCCCAAAGCGAACAGACATTGGTCTGTTCGCCAACACAGCGGAGCACGTGGCGAGGCCTATCAGGGCCTCGCACAGGTTTTATTTTTGCTGCGTCAGAGGCCTGCAAGGGAGCAAGTGGTTGCTGATAGCTTGAGGAGAAAGCAAAGGGAGTGTGTGTGTGTAGAAACTTGGGGAGGGTGTATTAGCATGGGGAGAGTGCACAAGGGTGTTTGCATGCTGTTCGGGTCAAGAAGGATGTGCAGAAGTGTATAAGAAGTGCTGCACAGGTTGGAGAGGGACTATAAGGGTGCATGAGAAATGCAGCACAGATTGGAAAAGTTGAGTGAGAGGGTGTGAAAAATACCAAGTAAGTGCATGTGGGGCAGGTGGAGGAGGGTGCACAAGGGTGCAAATACAAGAGTAGTATTGCAAATGTTGCATAGATTGTGGAGGAGGCTTAAGGAGGTACCCATTCAAAGCTAAATGCCACTGGGAACTAAACTAATTTCAATAAACATAAATGGTCTCAACAACAATCAGAAAAGAAAAAAGGTTTTCTCCAAACTCCTGAAACAGAAAGCACAGATAATATGTCTACAAGAAGTACATATCAAACTTGCACACAAAAAATATTTAGAATACACCAAATTGGGAGAGCTATACACTTCTCTAGATGAAAAAGAAAAGAAAAGAGGGGTAGCCACATATGTGAAAAAAGAATTAAACCCAAGAGAGATAAAAACTGACCCAAAAGGAAGATATATTATAGTAGAAGTAGAAATCAAAGGAGAGAAAATATTATTAGTAAATATATATGCACCAAATCATGAATTGAAACAATTTTATAAAAAAATACATGAAATATTATTACAATTTAACCAAACAAATATATGTATAATAGGAGACTATAACGGAATAGTGAACCAAAAACTGGACTACAAAATAGAAACCAAGAGTAAAATAAAAAGAGCCACACTACCAACCACATTTGAGAAAATGACGGATGAACTAGATCTGGTAGATATGTGGAGATTAATACATCCAAATGAAAAACAATTTACATTCCACTCTGCCCCACACAACTCTTTCTCTAGGATAGATATGGTATGGCTAAGTAAGAATATGCACAAAAAAATAAAATCTGTTGACATAGAACCAAATACGTGGGCTGACCATAACCCAATAACAATCACTTGGCAGGGGGAAAAGAAAGAATTTAGAAGATGGTCATTAAATACAAACCTACTTCGAGATGAAAAATATACAGAAATGCTAAACAAAGAAATAAAATTATTTCTAGAGGAAAATAAGAAACAACCCACCTCAACTCAAATACTATGGGACACACTGAAAGCATATACTAGGGGAATTACTATATCATATACAGCTAAAAAACAAAAAGAAGAGAAGGCAGAATATAATCACTACGTAAATAAAATAGCCAACCTGGAAAAAACTCTTCAACAAAACCCAACAAACAAACAGACACAAATATCACTAAGGGAAGCTAAATCCAAAATAAATATATTAGAACAGCAAGAATTTATTAGAAATTTAAAACAAACGAAACAAAAATACTTTGAAACAGCTAACAAACCAGGTAGATGGCTTGCACAGAAAATCAAAAAAATGAGAAGCGAAAAATTAATTTATCAATTAGAGGATAAAGACGGGACAATACAACACATGGAACAACAGAAAAAGGAAATAATACAAGATTATTACAACAACCTATATAAAGAAGAACCAATTGAAATGGTAAAAATTACTAAATACATACAAGAAAATAATACCATACAAATTGAAGAACTCGATAAACAAATTTTAAATGAAAAAATTACTCTACAAGAAATCCAATTAGCATTAAAAAAACAAAAAAACAATAAAACCCCAGGGCCGGATGGACTCCCGGGGGAATTCTATAAAGGAAATAAAGATCTATTTGAACCCATATTACTGGAGACATACAATGAAATATTAGAACAAGCAAAAATTCCAGAATCCTGGAGAGAATCATACATAACGATGATACCAAAGGAGGGGTTAGACAAACAGAAAATAAAAAACTACAGACCAATTTCTCTGCTTAACGCGGATTATAAGATCTTTATGGTAATCTTAGCAGACAGAATAAAAGAAATATTAAATAAAATCATCAACACAGACCAAAATGGCTTTCTACCCTCCAGACAAATTTTCAACTGCACCAGGACAGTTTTAGACGTCTTAGAATATGGTGAAGCCCATCCAGGAAAACAAATAGCTCTTGTCTTCCTGGATGCCCAGAAGGCATTTGATAATGTTAATTGGCAATACTTAAATGAGTTAATTAGAGAATTAAAATTAGGTAACAGATTTGAAAACATTATCAAAAATATATATACCACCCAAAAGGCCAGAGCAATAATAAATGGAGACACTACAAAACCAATTTTGATAGAAAAAGGAGTCCGCCAAGGCTGCCCAATGTCACCCTTATTATTTATACTGACACAGGAACTACTACTAAATAAAATAAGAAATAATAAAAATATACAAGGAATTAAAATTAAAAAAGAAGAATACAAATTACAGGCATATGCGGACGACATGGTGTTCTTTTTAGAAGAACCAACCAGCTCTGGCCCAGAGCTAATCAAAGAAATTGAAATTTTTGGGGAATTTGCAGGTCTAAAAATAAATAAACAGAAAACAATGTTAATGACAAAAAACATGAGTATACGACAAATTAGGAAATTAGAAGAAACTACTAAACTCCAAACTACAAAAAAAATGAAGTACTTAGGATTAATATTAACAAACAAAACAATTACACTTAAAAAGGACAATTATGACAAATTATTGCAAGATACCAAAAAAAATTTAGAGAAATGGAAAGACCTACAAATATCAATGTTAGGCAGAATATCTGTAATAAAAATGGATATTCTTCCCAAATTTTTATATCTTTTTCAGACAGCTCCGATTAATTTGGAACCAATTTTTTTTAAAGAAATCAATAAAATCATCTCCAAATTCATCTGGCAAAACAAAAGGCCAAGAATAAAATATGTGTATCTCCAAGATAATAGAATTAGAGGAGGCCTGGGGCTCCCGGATCTAAAATTATACTACAAAGCGGCAAGCCTAATTTGGATAAAAGAGTGGATTAACTTAAAAAATAAGAGAATACTTGTATTAGAAGGGCATGACTTACAAACAGGCTGGCATGCGCATTTATGGAAAGATAAATTGCAAAAACAAACTATATTTGACAGGCACTTGATCCGTAAATCACTACTAAAAACCTGGTACGAAATTAAAAATAAACACTACGACAAAATTCCAAGATGGCTTTCCACTATGGAAGCCATCATCTACCCAAATTTGATCGACATAGCCAAAACCATCCAGTACAGAGACATATTACACCCAAACGGGGAACTCAAATCTAGACAAGAACTGGAAAGATTAAATCATAAAATGGATTGGTGGACATACGCCCAAATAGAATCCAGATTTAAAAAAGACAATCAAACACCCGGTATTCAAAAATCTATGAACCCATTAGATAAGATTCTGATAGGAAATGAAAACAAACAAATAAGCAGAATATACCAAATACTTTTAGAACAGGAAAGAATAAAAGATACGACCAAAACACCAATGATAGCGTGGGAAAAAAATCTGCAACACGCCATCCATATTGCCGACTGGGAAAGAACATGGACCACAATATCCAAAATAACCCTTTCGGCAGCATATAAGGAAAACTATTACAAATTATTCTACAGATGGTACCTCCCACCGGCGAGATTAGCAAAGATCCACCCAACGTTATCAGACTCATGTTGGAAGTGTAAAAAGGAAAGAGGTACGTTTTTCCATATGTGGTGGTCCTGCCCCATGATACAAAAAATTTGGACAATAACTCATACTTGGCTCACAGAGATCACGAAAGAGGAAATAGAACTCACACCGGAAGCTATGCTTTTAGGAGTTTGGAGAAAACATTATTCAAAACAAACAATGCTCCTCACAACACATATTAACACCGCCACGAGAATTGCGATAGCACAACTCTGGAAAAGTGATCAGATACCAACGGAAGATTTAATTATAGATAAGATATATGCATGTGTAGAGATGGACGAATTCACGAACTCAATTAAGGGAAATAAATTAATAGAATCAAAAAGAACATGGCAAAAATGGCACGAATGGGTTCAAAAGAGAACATAAAAGCAACATAATATGAAACAACAGTACAATTGAAACGACCTACAGTTACCGTGTATAATTAATGAACGTAATAGATTTTAGAATTTAAAAATATAAAATACAATGTATATAATGAAAGAAAACCGGTCAAAACTTACTGTCAGAATGTTAACTGAGAATATGTATAATCTGTAATTCAAAATAATATGTGATGGGAATGACATAAGAAAAATTAATAAAGAGATTTAAAAAAAAAAAAAAAAAAGAAGTGCATGAGGTTTGGGGACGGTGTGCAGAGGTGTGGTGCAGATCGGGAGGTTGTGCGGGGAGTGAAACATGGTTTAGGACCTGCTCATTCTACAAAAGTACATATGAAGGGATTTAATCTTGGAATGTAGGGTCATAGTGAAGAATTAGGAACTGGAATTATTAGAAACATAGAACATTGACGGCAGAAAAGACCTCATGGTTCATCTAGTCTGCCCTTATACTATTTCCTGTACTTTTATCCCAGACATGTTTAAATTCAGTTACTGTGGATTTACCAACCATGTCTGCCGGAACTTTGTTCCAAGGATCTACTACTCTTTCAGTAAAATAATATTTTCTCATGTTGCTTTTGTCTTTTCCCCAACTAACTTCAGATTATGTCCCCTTGTTCTTGTGTTCACTTTCCTATTAAAAACACTTCCCTCCTGAACCTCATTTAACCCTTTAACATATTTAAATGTTTCGATCATGTCCCCCATTTTCCTTCTGTCCTCCAGAATATACAGATTGAGTTCATTAAGTCTTTCCTGATACGTTTTATGCTTAAGACCTTCCACCATTCTTGTAGCCCATCTTTGGACCCGTTCAGTTTTATCAATATCTTTTTGTAGGTGAGGTCTCCAGAACTGAACACAGTATTCCAAATGTGTTCTCACCAGTGCTCTATACAGCGGGATCACAAACTCCCTCTTCCTGCTTTTTATACCTCTATCTATGCAGCCAAGCATTCTATTTGCTTTCCCTACTGCCTGACTGCACTGTTCACCCATTTTGAGATTTATTAATTTTGCTCAATGAATAATCCCATAGATTTCCATCTATGACTCAGTGTTTCATCATCAGTTGGAGTACATATTTAGAATTCTTTATGTGTTACAGGGAGTTACTATAAAAAGAACCGTAGTGGCACAGTGGTTAAAACCTGGTATTGCAGGCCGACTCTGCTCATTGCCAGCAATTCTATTCTGACGGGCTCAAGACTGACTCAGCCTTCCACCCTTCTCAGTACAATGAGGACCCAGTTCGTTGGGGCAATATGCTGACTCTGTAAGCTGCTTAGAGAGGGCTGTATGGGTCAGTGTATGAGTTCTATCGCTACCACTGTCACCCTGAATAAGTAGGGATTTAACAGAAGAGGAAGTGCACAGGCCTTTGCTATTTGACTTCAGTTATTAAGAGTTAACATTCAGGAAGTCTAAGTGTTTGATGTATTCAGCCTTGAGTGTCAACGTGCTATAGGATGCATTAATGCTGACCCAGATCTTGGTCCAAGGTGCCATTCTCTTCTTGGTACCACCTATAGCAGAAATTGCTCATTAATTGAAGCAACACACATGAACTGCCATGCAAATACATCTTTCTTCCAACAGCACAAAGAAATCTAGTTTTACTGTTGCACTAATTGATTTTTGCTCATTAGTCATGCTTTTGCCCTAATTTGATAAGGATGTGTGAAAGTATTTTCCCAATCAACCTTGGGCTTGATCGGTATTAGAAGGGGAAGTGTTAATTAGGCACAATTTGACAGTTATCCTAATGCAGTTTCTCCCCATACTATGACAAAGGAGGGTCTGAGATTGTGCCTAGCTCTTGTGTGAGTAGATGTCATTTTACCAAAGTAGCTATACTTTTAGCTGAAGAAGAATGTAGAATATTTGTTGTGACATGCGACACTTAAACATTTTAGATGTCTAAATTTTGTATTATGATTTTTGCTATTTGCTTTCTTTCTGGATAATGATTGATGGAAATAGTGGTACAATTAAATGATGAATCCTGGGGTCAAAAATTGAGCCACACTACTCAAGAGGACTTCCAAATAAACTCTAAGGTTGCTGAACCCATGACATAGCTCAAACAATTCCGATAAACATGCTAGCTGTGATGGCTGCTTGCTTCCCATATGTAATATTCCTTTCCATGTACTTTGTATAACCTTGAAATAAGATTGTACTGGAACTTTCTACTGAAGAATGTGTTTGTTTGGTAACTAGTAGTCTGCATGCAACTATGAAACATCTGAATTTGTTAGTAAATTATAAGAGGTTTGGGCTTCCCTCAAATAAAATTTGAACAGCACTTTCTATAGGTTTCCCAAAAGGATTAGGATGAATTCATACATGGAATGTAGTTTCTTTGACACAAAACGTTGTATTTTTTTCTCCTTCAGTTCTTTTGCTCCTTTACATATCAAGCATTAAAGATACAGTCAAAATCCCATATTAACTTGATATAAATGTAAATCTTTATCCTGATGTTACATGGACTGTGAATGTAACTTTCAAAACACATTGGGCCTAATTTAGCACAACAGGTTTCTAAGTGAACTACAAACAGCATCTAGAGTGGATGTATTCTTCAAAGACTTGATTTGTAAAGTTCTAGCTTCTAACTCTGTTTGTTCTTACATACTTTAATTCTTATTGTCCAGGAGGCATAGGTCCCTATCGGTTGGGTAGCTATATTATCGCATTATGAATTTACATCCTATTTATTTTTCTTCTTCTTGAACATTATGTTTGACTGTACCCACTTTTCTGTAGCCATTTATTCATTGTGGCATGCACGGGAGCAAATAAATTTATCTGGTTATGGTTGTGTAGTCTGATTGTGTAGTATCGATTGTTTTTAGGATAATGGATTTTAGTTATAGTTTTTATTACAGTAGTCCCTCACCTATCGCTGGTGTTACGTTCCAGACCTGGCCGCAATAGGTGAAATCCGCGATGGGGAATTTATCGACTGATAGTACTTATTTAAGTATTTATATTGTAATTGTTTGGTAAGTTTTCATTTTTTAAAGTGTTTATAAACCCTTCCCACACAGTATTTATTTTAGATACAGTATTTAAATACAGTATTTACAATTTTAGATTTATTTTTTTTTAAAAACCCCTGCCGATCGAGTTTGGCGGGCTGTTTAAATCTGCCGATCGGCTTCCTCAGAAACCCACGATGAAGTGAAGCCGCAGTAGGTGAAGCGCGGTATAGCGAGGGACTACTGTATTAGATTTGTACTTGTATTTTTTTATTGTTGTTGTGAGCTGCCCCGAGGCTCCGGAGAGGGGCAGCATACAAGTCTAATAAATTATTTATTTATTTATTTATTTATTTATTTATTTATTTATTCATTCATTCATTCATTCATTCATTCATTTATTTATTTATTTAGGGCGACTTACAACATTTCAATAAAAATACAATATGTAAAGTTTGGTTTAGTTTATTTGGATTTGTATGCCGCTCCTCTCTGAGGACTCAGGGTGGCTCAGAGCATATATAAAAAACATAATACAATTGATCCAATTAATATAATTAAAAATCTTTAAAAATTCTAACTTTAAAACATTCATTTACATTCACTCAATAAATCACACTAAAAACACTCATTGGTCAGGAGGAAAGATCTAATGACCCCAGGCCTGGTGACAAAGATGAGTTTTTAAACTCTTTTGGAAGGCAAGGAGGTTTGTGGCACACTTCTATATCCAATTAACAAAACAATTAATTTAAAATATTTTTTAAAAGCTAAACATTTAAAAGTCAAACATTCATTCTTGCCAAAAATTGCCGAAAATTGGCGAAAATTGGCGAAAATTACCGAAAATCAGCGAAATCTCTCATGCGCAAGCCCCCTCATATGAGACTTCACTTCTTGCACATGCGCAGAAGTTGAATCTTGCGCCAGTGTGCCCGTTTGCCCGTTGTCGAGAGTGCATTGATAGTGCCAGCTACGGGCAGCCTGTCACTGCCTATAAAGTCCTGGGCAGCGTGATGATTCAGCAGTTAAGATGCTGGGCTTGTGGGCTAGAAAGCCGAGAGCCCAAGTTCAAGACCTGAGTGCCAGATGACAGGGTGATTTCCTGTCCTTGACTCAACTCCTGCCAATCTAGCAGTTTGAAAGCAAGCAAATGCGAATAGATAAATAGGTACCACTTCAGTGGGAAGGCATCAGCATGTGATATCATGCTGATGTCTTTAGGCAGTGTTGGCTCAATGGCCTTGAAACAGAGATGAGCATCAACCCCTATAGTCGGCAATGACTAGCAGTGTAAAATCTTCAGGGACCCCTTTTATAAAATCCTCAGGAGCATTCTGTGTACTTTTCAGCTTTTCGACTATCGTTTAAACTATTCTTCCAAAGAGTTCAGGGCTAGACTGAATGGTGAGGCATCCTTAATACAGCTAAAGCAACTTGGGAAGAATTAGAAGTAGATCTATAGATGTGGATCACATCAATTAATCATTATAAAAGCTATCAATAATTTTAAATAATTATAAATGTAATTATATATTTGACAATGCATTTATTCACCTCTTTCCAATTAATTGCACACTTCAGCAAAAATACATATATTCCACAACAGACTACTTTCCTTTATAATCCGCCCCAAAGATCCTCATTAAATAACTGATGGGTACAACGATAAGAATTAATGATCATCGTTATTATTTTTTCCAGTACTAAGAAATTCAATCTCCTTTGCTTTCCCATTCCTTTTTTAATTGCCACAAACCTCCTTGCATTTTTAACTTGCACTTTTTATCTGCAACAGCTCCCCTTCTAGCAACAACAACAAAACCACACTACAAGAAGCAAGCAAGAGAAAATGCATACAATGAATTGGTGCTGCTGTCTTTTGCAACCCAGATCTGGTATTTCTAGAATGAGCAGTTGAAAACATCAATAGCAATAATAGAATAGTACAGAATAGAATTTGTTAGTACAGGAGTACATGTGTGTTAGGGATTGCCATTGTAAACTGCATATTGTAAACTGTACCAAACTTGTACTCAAAGGGTTAACTTGTACTTGAAGAGTTAATCTTCAAGGCTGTTTCGTCACTTCCTCATTGAAGCTATAAAAGCTCATTATTTTGCGGGGCTTCCGGTTTGGCGGTGATCGCGGCGGGACATCCTTGGCAGGGCTCTGCCAAGCGATCCCTTCTACCCCCTTCGAAGGTCGCATTTGCGATCGGATCGGGCTCAGATGGCCCGATCCCAGAACAGGGGGCTCCCCTCTGCCCGAGGAGCCATCGCTGAGACTCCAGAGGCAGCGGTTCGCCCCGCAGCTTCGAAGACGGGAGAACCGATCCTCTTCGCCTGAGAGGACCGGCCAGCGCTTTCTCCCCTCACCCAGCGGGAAGCTGAGAAAAAGCTTTAAATTGAAAGTTCTACATTTAATTAACTGAAAAAGAATACATCTGTTAAAGGACTCAAGGTAAAAAATTTCCTCTTTGTTTCAAGACCAAAATCTGAAGATTTGATCGTTCGCAAGCCTCAAGGGAAAGCTTTCTTTAACGAGGCGAAAGTGAAAGTTTTTTTTTTCTGAGTCTCATCCGCAAATAACAGCCGAGACTAAACTCTCTCATTTTCATTGTTTCCATTTTGTATTTGAATTTCGGAATCTATAAAACATTTTTTTTACCCTATGCTTTAATAAAAGATCTTGAACTGGAAATGACTATTTAGAAGATTTCAATGTTTAAAAGAAATTAGTAAAGATGATTAAAATTTCTTTTTTATAGTCTGTCAAAACATCGTGTTCCGGGCTGATATCTTAACAGCGGAGGAATATAACTTTGTTGCCTTATTTTTTCTCATCCTGTTGTCTTTGCAACATAATATCATTATATAACAACTTGAAAATAAATGGGAAATAGAAGGAACTGATACCTTTCCTTTGGAATATTTACCTTTGGATTAACCTACTTGGATTACTTGCTGATTGCCTTTGAACTACTTTGGATTACTTGCTGATTGCTTTTTTTCCTTGGGATTATTTTTTCTTCTGAGAACCTTTTCACATCTGCCTGATCATATGAACTTCTGACTTCTAACCTGACTCCATCTTGGGATCTATTTTTTTTTGCCTTTGTCTAGAATTTGGAAAAGAACATAGACTCCATTTTAACTACAAGAGAATTATTAATTTGACTTTTTTTTTTCGTGAGACCTGCAATTGGGATTAAGTACAATTGTATTTCCTGACATTGGGATTCACACTCTTTATTCATCTAATATAATTTCCTGATTTATAAGAAGAACATAACTATACATATTGTGTTTTCTTTTTGATTAATTAACTCTTTTTTTGTTCTCCTTCTGATTTTCCTTCTTTTTATTCTTATTATTCCTATTTTTAAAAAGAAGTTTGAATTGAAGACTATGCATTGTTAGCAAACCTTGGTTTCCTGCTCTATTCTAATTATTTGAATTGAAATACTCCCCATTTCTTTTTTCTCTCTCCCTTTTTCTCCCTCTTCTTGCTGCCTTATTAAGTCTTCTTTCTCTTCCTTTTTTTTTTTTTCTGTACTTTTTCAAAGTCTCCCTTTTTAAAATAGTTATTACTCTTTCTTTGCTGTCATTTATTTTGTCTTTTTATTAGACCATTTATTTTTAACTTTTATTGGTTTTCTATTCCTAAAAGTTTTATATTTGTTTCCTGAGTTATTATATCTTTAAATTTTTAAATTTTTAAAATAATTAATAACAATATATATTGGATTTTGAATTTTGAATTTTCTTGATAATTGAATAGTTATAATTTAAGCGTAACCGCTAATAAAACAGATTGAATAGATTTGGAATTTATAGAAATTTTCTCCTTTTCACTATATATAAATTTAGATTGATTTAAATTAATTCAAATTCTAAACAGCGGATCCAAAATTGATAATGTCAACTTCTTCAACCGTTGTTAAAACAGTCAAAAAACAACCTACTGCAACAATCTCTTCTCCACAAGTCTCCCCACGTCCTTCCCCGACCCACCAGACCTCAGCTATGTCTTCCAAGGATAAAGAAAAAGACAAAACAACGCAGCCCAATTTTGCAACATTACAAGAAACTTTAAATAATATGCAGGACTCTATCTTTAAATCTCTAGAGAATGCCACCCAACAAAGAGAGGCTATAAAAGAGGATGCAACACAACAAAGGGAAGCTATAAAAGCAGACTTGGCAGAATTTAAAAAGGAGATGGCCCAACTGAAAGCTGATATGGGCGAGGTGAAAGACCAGATAAAGGTGATCCAACAAGCATTACAAGAAAGTGATGATCGAGTGAAAAAGGTTGAAGAGAAATCCGACAAAAACGCAAAAAGAATTGATTATCTCGAAGGGAGAGCTGATGCAAGACACAGAAGACATGATGAATCAATTATTCAGCTGGAGATGCAACGTGCTTCGTATGGACTACGACTTCAGAACATGAAAGAGGAAAAAGATGAAGATTTAAAAATGACTATGGCGGAAACGATTGGAGGAATACTCCAGGAGGATCCTGCTGCGCTACTGAAAGAAATCGATGAAGTTTACAGGACTTCGAATAGTTACATCCGTCGCCACAATCTTCCAAGAGAGATTCATATCAAATTCACCAGGAAAACTTTGCGAGATGACATACTCCATTGGGCAAGAAACTCCAAACTCCAACATCAAGGAGTGGAAATAAAAATATTAAAACAAGTTCCAAGAAGTGTCAGAGAGAGCAGAAGAGATTATCAGTTTCTTACCAGAATTTTGATCAAAGAAAATATAACCTATCGTTGGTTAATCCCACAAGGTCTCTCTCTGACATGGCGTTCTACAAGATACAAGCTGGAAAATGTAGAACAAGCTAGGTATTTCTTTGAAAATAGTGGCATCAGCCACATGGACTTTTCAGATAAACAACAAGAGGCTCAACAACAACCAGCACAACACCAACCAGGGGAGATACTAGCAATCCAACAAGAGGAACTACTGGGGGCCACAGCTCAAGTAATAGAGCAGGACCAAGGGGCTATAAGAAGAGTTCAGCCTCAGCGAGAAACCAAAAAACCCACTAAATGACAACAACTAAAGATCTAAAGATCTTTTCGGTAAACGTTAACGGACTTAATGAACCAAGGAAAAGGAAACAAATCTTCTCTAAAATCAGAAATCAAAATGCTCAAATTGCAATATTACAAGAAGTACATATCAAAAAAGATAACCAAAAATTATTGTTGAATCCCAAAATTGGAAAAATGTATGCTGCATTAGCAGATCAAAAAAAAAGAGGTGTGGTGATGTACGTAGAGAATTCTATAAATTCCAAACAGATATATAAGGATAATGATGGTAGAATATTGATTGTACAAGTTGATATTGAACCTAGACCTATAGTGGTTGTTTCTATTTATGCTCCCAATGAAGACCAAATGACATTTTATAAAAATTTACATCAAATAATAATAGATTTAGCTATTGAGAATGTATTAATAATAGGTGATTTTAATGCTATTGTGAATAGGCAATTAGACCATTCAGGGGGAGGGAGTCATAATAAAAGGAAAAAAACAAAAAGAAATCTACTACCTAGTACTTTTCAAAAAATGAAAACAGAATTATTGCTAAATGATATATGGAGGGAAAGACACCCCCATAAAAGACAATTTACGTTTTATTCTAATCCCCACAAAATCTGGACAAGAATAGACATGGTATGGACATCAAAAATGGTCGCAGAAGAAATAAGGGAAGTAGAGATAGACGTTAATACATGGGCTGACCACAACCCAATAGTGGTTTATATAAGAAGGAACAACAAACAGAATATTTGGCGGATGAATAGAAATATACTAAATGATAAGAAATATAAAGATTGGATTGAAAAGGAATTAAAAATATTTCTTGAAATTAATAAAACCCCAGACACCACTCCACAGAATATATGGGATACACTCAAAGCTTATATAAGAGGGTTAACAATATCTTATACAGCAAAATACAATAAGGAAAATAAATTAAAGTACGTACAACTAATAAATGAATTAAAACAATTGGAATTTGCATCGCAGCAACACACCAAGAACAGAGACTTTAAAACAGAAATAAATGTAATTAAACATAAAATTAGAATTATAGAACAAAATCAAATAACTGAAAAAATTAAAAGAGCAAAACAACATTATTTTGAACATGCAAATAAACCAGGCAGATGGTTAGCATATAAACTTAGAAAGCAGAGTCAATCCAAATTGATAAAAAAATTAGAAGACAAAGATGGTACAATAAAATATGATACAGAAGGAAAGGCGGACATTGTTTATAATTTTTATAAAGATCTTTATGCCAAAGACAATGTTAGTGAAGATGAGGTTTTTAATTACTTACAGGCCTCAAAATTACCACAAATAACAGAAGATCAACAGACTATGTTGGATGGTCCAATAACAATGGAAGAACTCCTAACTATAATTAAAAAACAGAAAAACAATAAGGCCACTGGTCCGGATGCTATACCGGCAGAATGGTATAAGATAGACAATGAAATAATAAGAAACTATATGTTAGAAATTTTTAATTTATGTAGACTTGAGGGTAAAATTCCGAAATCTTGGTCAGAATCGCTGACAACATTAATACATAAATCCGGCACTGACCCACTAAAAATCAAAAATTATAGACCCATATCTTTATTAAATGTAGATTATAAAATATTTATTGCCATTTATGCAGATAGACTTAAAAGAATTATAAATGGAATAATACATCAAGACCAAAATGGATTTCTACCAGGGCGACAAATTAAAAATAACCTTAGAACAGTAATAAACACATTAGAATACTATGAACAACACCCAGATAAGACAGCATCCTTAATGTTCTTAGATGCTCAAAAGGCCTTTGACAACGTTAACTGGACATTTATAAAAATGCAATTAAATAAAATGAGATTTGGCTCAAAATTTGTTAATTTAATAGATACTATATACTCAAAACAAACGACTAAAATAATATTAAATAATAACCAATTACAAGCACTTGATATAAACAAGGGAGTTCGTCAAGGATGTCCTATATCACCATTGTTATTTATTATGACACTTGAAACTTTATTAATTAAAATAAGAGCGGATTCCGAAATAAAAGGTTTAACTATAGGAGACGAAACTTACAAACTCCAAGCTTTTGCAGATGACTTAACGTTTATAATTGAAGAACCGATAACAACTGTTCCTTCCTTATTGCAAACTATTGAACAATACGGAAAGGTAGCAGGTTTAAAGATAAATAAAAGCAAAACTTCTTTCTTAACCAAAAATATGAATAAAATACAAGAAACTAAATTAGAAAATATTTCTGGAATAAAAACTGTAAAGAAAGTAAAATATTTAGGAATAAATTTAACAGCGAAAACAATAACTTTAAAAAAGGATAATTACACAAAATTATTATCAGAAATTAAAAAAGATTTAGAAACATGGAATAACCTGAAAATATCATTTTTAGGAAGAATTGCCACAATCAAGATGAATATTCTGCCTAAGGTTTTATTTCTCTTTCAGGTAATTCCAATAAACCCAGGGGGAACTTTCTTTAAAACTTTGACAAACTTAGTTAAAAAATTTATATGGCAAGGGAAAAAAGCAAGGATAAAAATAAACTGTTTGGAAGACATTAAAGAAAGAGGAGGATTTGGTCTTCCAAACTGGAAATTATATTATCAGGCCGCCGCCTTAACATGGATTAAAGATTGGATAACCTTAGAGAATAAAAGAATATTAAATTTAGAAGGACATGATCTTATGCTGGGTTGGCATGCATTTATATGGTATGACAAGGGAAAAAATCACTCATATTTTAAAAGACACACATTAAGGAAGTATTTACTAGAGGTTTGGAAGGACATAAAGAAAAATCACTTCTTAAATGTTCCAGAATGGATAGCCCCCCTAGAAGCAATAACACACCCAAAATCTATAAAAGACACGAAAATATTTTATAGATATAAAGAATTATTAAATGATCAGATGAAGCTAAAGCCTAGGAATAAACTACAAGATGAAGGGATAATAATAGATTGGTGGCATTATGCCCAGATTCGATCCAGATACCAGAAGGATATAACTCTTTACACTTTTAATAAAAGTAAGAATTTGCTAAGTCATTTAATTATTAATAATTCAGTAAAAATGATAGGGAAAATATATAAATTTCTTATTGCTCACAAAAATATAGAGTTGACTCTAAAAGACACCATGATAAGATGGTGCAGAAATATAGGTAAGGAAATAGATATAGATACTTGGGAAAAAGTCTGGATTAATAATTGGAAAATGACCAAGTCAGTTTCATTAAAAGAAAACCAAATTAAAATGTTTTATAGATGGCACCTTCCACCAAACAGGATAGCTAAAATGTTTCCTAAAACATCCCCACTGTGTTGGAAATGCAAGAAAGATATAGGAACTTATTACCATCAATGGTGGACATGTAGCAAAGCTAAAACTTATTGGAAGATGATTGAGAAGATATTAAAAGAAATATTAAAATATGACATAGACAACACCCCGGAATTTTACTTATTAGGAATTACTAATCAGACTTATAAGAAGGAAACTCTTTACTTAATCATACACATATTAACTGCGGCTAGAATAATATATGCGCAAAACTGGAAGGGGGAGGAAATCCCCAAGAAAGAAGAAGTTATAGCTAAAATATTAGATTGCGCCGAAATGGATATGATGACAAGACGATTAAACGATCAAGAAGATACAAAATTTTATGAAACATGGAACAACATATATAAATGGTTAGATAAGAAAAAATAAGAGATAGATCTGTTTTTACTTAGGTAATAACAACATTAGATGTATTTGTTGATGATTTTGATATAGTAGTTTATTCATAAGCGATATATTAAAAATTTTGTTTTATGTATGTTTAGCAATTGAGATTTGTTTGAATGTTTGATTAGATGAATATATTACACATAAATAACATATTAAGCATTTTTACTTATACCGTACTAATATTGCATTTAAGATTTGAAAATTTTTTACTAGACTTTTTAACATTTAACAAATGTTTGATTATGTATTCTTTTTTCTATTTGAATGTATACTTTCAAAAGAAGCGGGGAAATACATCCCCATTTTATGTTTAATGTTTGTACGTCTGTATGTCTGTTTTATGAAAAATAATAAAAAAAATTGAAAAAAAAAAAAAAAGCTCATTATTTTGCTCGGTCATTTCCTTTACTTTGCTTTTGCCTGAGACGGGGGAGTTGTGCTTGTATTAGCTTTGTGCTTGTATTAGCTTTGTGCTCTATCTATATTGTATTTTGCTTTGTGCTCTAATCTTATAATTGCTCAGTGCATATTATTCTGCATTTGCTACGTGCTTATTCTGGATTGTTTATATTTTGTTTATATGTAAATAATACTTATTTAACTAAGTCTGTGTCTTGGCTTTATCACACATCAACGCTCTGTAAAATTCTCTGCTTGGTATTGTCGAAGGTTTCATAGCATAGCTAACCGAGACAAGCGAACAGAATTCTTTATTGGCCAAGTATGATTGGACACACAAGGAATTTGTCTTTGGTGCATATGCTCTCAGTGTACATGAAAAAAAAGATACATTTGTCAAGAATCATGAGATACAACACTTAAGGATTGTCCTAGGGTACAAATTAGCAATCAGGAAACAACCAGTGTTAGTATAAATCGTAAGGATACAAGCAACAAGTTTCAGTCATACAGTCATAAGTGGGGGGAGATGGGTGCTGGGAATGATGAGAAGACTAATAGTAATGCAGCCTTACTGAATAGTTTGACAGTGGTGAGGGAATTATTTGTTTAGCAGAATGATGGCATTTGGGAAAAAAACTGTTCTTGTATTTAATATTTAGTATTTATTAGATTTGTATGCCGCCCCTCTCCGAAGACTCGTGTCTTATGTCTAGTTGTCCTGTCTAGTGTCATTTTGAGGGTAGGAGTTGAAACTATTTATACCCAGGATGCGAGGGGTCAGTAAACATTTTCACAGCCCTCTTTTTGACTCATGCAATATACAGGTCTTCAATGGAAGATAGGTTGATAGCAATTTTTCCGCCCTGCAATCCTGATTATCCTTTGGAGTCTGTCTGTTCTGTTCGGTTGCAGAAGTAAACCAGACAGTTATAGAGATGACAGACTCAATCATAGCAGTAGTACTTAAACTTATATACCGCGTCATAGTGCTTTTATAGACCTCTCTAAGTGGTTTACAGAATCAGCATATTGCCCCCAACAATCTACCCACTTTGGAAAGATGGAAGGCTGAGAGAACCTTCAGTACTGCATTCTAACCACTAGGTCACCAATGGTGACAATGAAGGGTCTTACAAACCAAGGAATTAAAACAATTCTTAGGCACAGGGGAAGCACTTTTGTTGCAGCTGAATTTTGCAATAAACTAACCTGCAATTGATTAAATCTAAAGTAGCAGGAAGTGGCCAGTGCTTTTAGGCAGGGAAAATCTGGGTGTTTTGAGAGGGGACGACACATGAACCCTTCACAATGAAGGGCTACCAAAATTTTTACTACCACACTGTGGGCGTGGCTTATGCAGGATACCCTGCATTTTCTTTCAACATCTTTCGGTGCAAATTGGGTGCTCTGGGGTGGAGCTCCATTTTCACTACCCCACTGTGTTCCCCATCCCAGTTCAGTCAGTAGTCCACCCCTGACCTTACACAATGCTTACCTCTAAAACAGTGAAGAAAATTTGTTGAAAAAATATATAAATCATAAGGATTTTCCTATGTAAAGATTTCAGTGGTGAACCTTAATTATAGGCAGCAGCAAAATACTAATAGTTCTGTAAGAAAATCTGAAGATCAGCTTTGTTGAAAACTACTTGTGGAGAAGAGATTGCTGAAGGGTCCTTAGCGATTTTCCCTGTTATCAAACATAAGGAAAGAAGAGGCTATTATTTTCATCTGCGACCTCCCACACACCAGTTCTGTTGGGACCTTAACACAATGAGTTTCTAAATGTGCTAATGTATTCCAGAAGTCCAGAAATGAAACTGTAATTAATAACCAATTATTTCATAATGTATTAAATAATATTTAAAATTAATGGCACTCGGGGCAATCAAACAATAAGCAACTCTCAATTTATGGGTAATTTAGCACAAAAAGGATTTGAGGCTGGCAGACAAAGAAGAAGCCATTAATAATCAAGGAGAATTTAGGACAGTATTCAGCTCAGTGACAGAAAGATGACGCAGGCATCCAGAGACGGCGAAGGAAATGTCAGGAAGTTTCAAGAAGTAATTCCTTTTGTACAATGTTCAGCTATGGATGGAAAAGACCCAAAAAGAAAATAGAAACTTTTGCCACAATAAAAAGCTAGATTCTTTAAAACTTATTGCTATAGCACAAGGAGAGATATGCATAAGAAGTAGGACATTTGCAGATATGGAACATCTTTATACTTCAGGAACAAGGATAAAATAGAGTGTTTGTTTGTGGACTGGAGAGAGAGAGGGAGGGAGGGAGGGAGAGAGAGAGAGGACAGGAAAAACAATAAGCACCTTTCCTTTTCATAGGTGGATTACTTGTACACACAGTTTTGGTCTTCAAAGGTCAGGATGACTTGGATCCAGAGGTGGGTTCCTACCAGTGTTGTCTGGTATGCTGTTTTGGTAGACTTGATGATTGTGCAATTTTGATGTAATGGCTCCAGAGCTGTCTTTGCTGGTCTGTGTGTGCCGCCATAGTTTTTGTAATTTTCAGTGTTTTTTGGCTTTCTGACCATGAGCGGAAGCAAAATAATCCCTCTGCACATACGCAAAAGGAGAATTGTTCAAGGGGACACACGCACATGCACGTTAAACCTCACAATGCACACCGGTAGAAAAAGGTAAGAGGAACTCACCCCTGCTTGGATCCTCCAGTAGTTGGAGGGGGAGAATGGTAGCAGCTTGTCAAGATCTGATTGTCAATTTATTTATTTATTGGATTTGTATGCCGCCCCTCTCCGAAGACACAGGGCGGCTAACAGCAATAATAAGAAAGCATATAATAATAATCCAATACTAAAAACAATTAAAAACCCATTATAATAAAAACCAAATAGACATACAGACATACCATGCATAAAATTGTAACGGCCTAAGCGGCAGAGGTGGGTTTTAAGTAGCTTACGAAAGGCAAGGAGGGTGGGGGCAATTCTAATCTCTGGGGGGAGTTGGTTCCAGAGGGCCGGGGCTGCCACAGAGAAGGCTCTTCCCCTGGGTCCCGCAAAGCGGCATTGTTTAGTTGCAGGGGGGTCCTTTGCTTCTTGAAGTTTTGGAATTGCTGGAGCTGTGGATTGAGACCCCTTCAAAGGATGAGTATTGGCATCATGTTTCTTAGTCTCAAGAGAAACCACCTAGCTCTGAGGACCTAAAAAGCTTTGAGGACCCAAAAAGATGTTGCTTCCAAAGTCTAAGAAGGCAATTGTAATAACCGGTAGGGTTTAGTTGAGCTCTTCAAACTGCAAGATCAACTCAGTGGAAGATCCTAACAGACCTCTGCTTATTTGAGAGTCACTTGGATTGGATTCAAGCCCAACCAGTGGTGGGCTCCTATGGGTACGGTCAGGTACATAGTACTGGTAGCAAAGTTTTGGTCAGGTACACAGTACTGGTAGTAAAATTTTGATTCCCCCCCCCCCACTTTTTTCCCTTCTGGGCTCTGGGTATGTTTTTCCTATCACAGTAAATGAGGTTGAATGTGTATAATTTTAGAAGAGCTGTGCATGCGTGTGAGTGTACATACACATACAGTTTATATAGTAGATAATTAGGGGTGGGCTACTGCCCGGATGGGGGGGAACACAGTGGGGTAGCGAAAATGGAGCTCCACTCTAGAACATCCAATTTGCACTGAAAGATGTTGAAACAAAATGCATAAGCCAGGCCCACAGTGTTGTAGTAAAAATTTTGGTGGCCCATCACTGAGCCCAATCCATAAGGGGATTCCAACTTGAAATGGCTTAAAGAGATTCCTTTGTAGGATTATTAGAAAAAAGCTTGCAAATGAAGGGTGGGAAAATACAGTGTATATGCTCCCTCTTTGGATTGACCTCTGAGTGACTTCAGGTCTTCAACGTTGAGAAAACAAAGTCTGAGTAAAATTTTCTTTTTCCCTTTATAGGAGAGTTCTGCCCTCCTCAGGCAAAAATCTACGGTAGTCCTGGGAAAAAATGGAGGAGAGCAGATATAGTCAGGACCAGAGGTCTCCAGACTTCACAATTTAAAGAATTTTGGATTTCCAACTCTCAGAATTCCTCAGCTAAAATTCTGGGTGTCAAAGCCCACAAGTTTTAAAGTTGCAAGTATGGAGACCCCTGGCCAAGATTAAAAAAAGGAACCAAAAAGGGGAAATAGTTGGCCCCAGATGGCTGGGCTGAGTCCATTTATTTTCCTCAGGCAGAAAGAGACATTGGAAAAGGGTAAGGACCAAGGGCAGAGGCACATGTCTTTCCTTAAGTGCAAACTGGTTACGTCTACCAAATAGATCCAAAAATGATAACCAATTACATTCGTTTCTGTTATATGAAACATGTATCAAATCCACATCAGGGAAAACATGCCCATCATTAGCCCAAACCTTTGTACTGTTTAAACAGCAAGACTCAGCAAGATTGAAATAGCAATGTGATGGTGAACCTTTTTCTTCTTGCATGCACTTGGGGAAAAGGAATCCTCAATCTGAGTATTGTATTGGTAGTTCTGTGTTAGCAAAAACTTCAGAAGAAAAGGATTTAGAGGTAGTGATTTCTGACAGTCTCAAAATGGGTGAACAGTGCAGTCAGGCAGTAGGGAAAGCAAGTAGGATGCTTGGCTGCATAGCTAGAGGTATAACAAGCAGGAAGAGGGAGATTGTGATCCCGCTATATAGAGTGCTGGTGAGACCACATTTGGAATACTGTGTTCAGTTCTGGAGACCTCACCCACAAAAAGATATTGACAAAATTGAACAGGTCCAAAGACGGGCTACAAGAATGGTGGAAGGTCTTAAGCATAAAACTTATCAGGAAAGACTTAATGAACTCAATCTGTATAGTTTGGAGAACAGAAGGGAAAGGGGGGACATGATCGAAACATTTAAATATGTTAAAGGGTTAAATAAGGATCAGGAGAGAAGTGTTTTTAATAGGAAAGTGAACACAAGAACAAGGGGACACAATCTGAAGTTAGTTGGGGGAAAGATCAGAAGCAACATGAGAAAATATTATTTTATTGAAAGAGTAGTAGATCCTTGGAACAAACTTCCAGCAGACGTGAATTTAAACATGCCTGGGATAAACATATATCCATCCTAAGATAAAATACAGGAAATAGTATAAGGGCAGACTAGATGGATCATGAGGTCTTTTTCTGCCGTCAGTCTTCTATATTTCTATGCCAAAAATGGGAGTGCATGCCAGCACATGAACCCACCCCCACGTGCACTACACTGCACATGTGTGCATCCCTATTGGTCCACTTTTTTACCCTCAGGCCTCCATGAAGCCTCTGGAATGCGAAAAATGGCCCAATAGCAATGGGCAAATTGAAAGTTCAGAAAAATTGACTTTCAGTTTGCCCATTGGACAATTTTTCACCCTCTGGAGGCTTCAGGAGGCTTCCATGAAGCCTGGAGAGGGCGAAAATGGCCTTCCCCGAGGCCAAAAATCAGCTGGACAGCACGTGTACTAGAGTTGACATAGGGCAACACTTTGCATTCCCTCAGCTATGGCTCTGGGTGTCACCTGTGGCATGCGTGTCATAGGTTAGCTATCACACAGCTAGATAATCTCTCTATTTGTAGCAATACACCGCCCTAAATGAATAAAAGAAAAATGTGATTCAGAAGAGTTTCGAAAATGTTCTGCCTATCCTAGCAAGGAAATCAGGATAAGGATGATGATAATTATTGCTGTCCTTCTTGCCTGTGCAAAATAACTAATTATGTGTCAGCGTTCCAATTAACATCCGAGAAGTTAAATCAGAGTCCAAACCTTGGCCTTCTTCCAAGTTCCAATTTATTAACAGAGTGATATTGGTCATGAACTGTAGGCAACCCGAAACTAACTTTTTCTACAGTTCTGCACCCTGGTTAAGATTCATCCCTTGTCCCCACACCCACAAGTTCATCACATGGACCACTCCAGTTCTCTCACTGTCCACGAACTTTTCAAGTACTTCCAGATGGTGTTGAACAAAAATGACCTTGAATTTTTGGAAAGAATTTGTTGTGGCTAGCATTTTTACCTCTCATGCAACCACCCCACAGTACTATTCTATTTGTAGCAGGCCAAAGTCTCCAACTCAAAATGATGGCTTCGGACAGATATTAAATTGGCTCTATCCATTATCATTGGTATATTATTGTGTGGAGTTATACTTCCTAAAGTAGGAAGGGACAAATCTTCGGAGCCTAACTAGCAACGGTATATTGAGCTCAGCTCATTATTCTCCAAGAAATTGCAGTTGAGAATTCATGTTTTTGTGTGAATGAATTCTGGGTGTATGAATCTGCCTCTGATTAACTGCTGAATTGGGGGAAATTACCCAATGGGATCCCATTTTGGTTAAGCATGCAAAACAAGCTATTTCTCCATAGTCTTTCCTTACGAGCTTCCCCAACAATCAGGGTAATATCTGAAGGGGTCAATCTGTCTGAAAATATGGGGTGAATTTCAGACTTATTCATACATTAATTCGATTTGCATTAATCCTGATGGATTTGAATTCAACCAATAGTAAAGGGGGCAACTGGGAAAAAACTATCCCAGCTCAACTTCAGGCATGTGATTTATATAAAATACTTTCCTTAGACCTTGAAAAGTTCCATGCTGAGACACTTGGTGAATACTCATTATTTCTTTTCAAACTTTTGGTTAAGAACATGTCGCTAAATTTATTTTCCCATAAAACACACTGCAGATATTTTGTCTCTAGTTCTGATGCTGTGAAACGTCAGAACTCTTTAGATTCTGTAAAGAAGCATTTACAGAATGTTGTTGACAATATCATTGTTAATTTAAAAAATACATTTGATAAAGAATGCAATTGCTGTGCATCTGATTTGGTCCTGCGGTATTATTCTGGTGCCTCGCCTTTCTTTCTGGAAATTTCAAGGATTTTTGTGGCTGGGAAAGACTTTTTTTTCCAGCCTGTCCAAGTTTCTTCTCAGATAATAAAATAATGGCTCTTCAAGTTTTGTGAAAGTTTCCTGGAAAGCCAGGGTGACTTTTCAACAGTAAGGGAGAAGAGCAACTCGACACACAGTCTTTTATGAGCTTCTGCTAATGATCCTGAAGGCCTCATCTGGTGCCATGTGATATAGGAGACCTCTGAGAACCAATTGAACAACAACAATGGTGTTCTAAGGCGGGGGTCTCCAACCATAACATCTTTAAGACTTGTGGACTTCAACTCCCAGAATTCCTCAGCCAGCTGACTGAGAATTCTGGGAGTTGAAGTCCACAAGTCTTAAAGTGGCCAAGGTTGGAGACTCCTGTTCTAAAGTGATGAATGGAAAAGGGCAGAATGGAAAAAATAGGATATTTTTTTTAATTAATATTTTATTGATTTTTATAATATAAAACACACACACAACATATAACATATAACATGTGCTCAGTTATCCCACCACCAGACAATCAATCATACCCACCACCAGTTGGGGGTATTTCTTGTATAAATCATTTAAACCCAAAAGTGACACCATTTAAAATTCAATTAACAGAATTTAGGACAAGCAGTGCAATGAAGAGGTCTGGGTAAATTTATGTATGTATGTATATATGTATGTATGTATGTATGTATGTATGTATGTATGTATGAATGATTTGATTTGATTTCATTTGATTTGATTTGATTTGATTTGTATACTGCCCCTCTCTGAGAAATAAATATGTTTTAGATTTCCAGCAAAAATATTCCATCAAGTAATCACTATCAAAATTTGATTTTATTCCAAAGGGGACTGCTTTTGTGGGAAAATCCTGGTGCCCCCACCAGTGTTCCCTCTAATTTTTTTGGGGGGTGGGCGGAAAAGTATAGTGTCTGAGCGGCAGTCCCTTCGGGACTGGGCAGCACAGAAATAATAAACAAACAAACAAACAAACAAACAAACAAACAAACAAATAAAAAACCCACCCTGTTTTGCCTCAGAGAATTTCAAAATAAAATACTGTACTGTGTGTCTATAACAGTGAGCTCATAATAGGGCAACTCTATCAATATCAAAATGCCACTTAAATAGTTGAGCTAGTTTCAAACTAGATTTTGATTTTCTTTCTCTCTTCCTTACTCCCATTCTTTTTCTTTCTCTTTTCCTTCCTCTCTTTTTTCTATCTGTTTCTCTCTCTTCTTCTCTTCCTCTCTCTCTCCTTCCCTCTCACTCTTTCCCTCTTGGCTTCTGGGCAGGTTTGGAAAACTCTGAGTTGATGATGATTTTTAAGTGAGCGATTGCTCACTGCTCAGCTTAGAGGGAACTATGGCCCCCACCCACTGGTCTATGTGGAACTAGGGGTTTTTTCACCCTTCAGGTTTATACTTTTTGGAAGACGGGTATTTTGTACTACAATTGAGCCCCGCATTTCTAGGCCTAAATGAGACAGTTGTTAAATGAATGTTACCCCATTTTATAATCTTTTTTGCCACAGTTGCTAAGTGAATCACTGCAATTTTTTTAAAAAACAGAACAGAATAGAATAAAATAGAATTTTGTATTTGCTTTCAGGTCACTCAAGGCCTGTCATCACAACAGTAAACTAGCTAACCCTGTTTTCCAGAAACACCCAGATTTTATGACAAATCTAACTTTTTTTTCACAGAAAAGGCATCTCCCACTGTTTGGTGCTGAAAGGCCATTTATACCAGCCAGTTACACTTCCTTTCTGGAGTGATTTTTATGGTCAACTCTCTCTGGTCATAAACATCATCCAATAATGATACTCAGAGATATTTTTAACTTGTCCTAGCATCTATTATAATTTGAAGCTTTCATCAAGGATGCCTCTGTAATATTAATAGGTACCAGTGGGAATTCTCATTCTCCTCCCCACCCTCCTTATTTTTTTTTTCAAGTTCCATGTTTTATTGTGGAGGAAAAAGCAAAAAGCAATTAACTTCTTTCCAAATCAATATTTAGCAGATTGGTACTTATGGGAGCCCAATGCAAAGGGAGAGAAAGAGGTAACGAAATGACACACTCAATCATAAAAAAATCCCCTGCTCCTCTACACCAACCTTGAGTTTCTAAAACTATTACTTTGTCAATACAGTGTTTTAGATTTTATGTCTATTACACTCTTAAAAAATATTTAGTTGTCAAAGTCCAGAGAGATTAATTGTATTCAGCCTCAGCTTATAGGACCGGTGCCAGGAGCTGAGGTTTCTGCAATACAGATATATTAGACCATTTCTTTCTTTCTTTCTTTCTTTCTTTCTTTCTTTCTTTCTTTCTTTCTTTCTTTCTTTCTTTCTTTCTTTCTTTCTTTCCTTCCTTCCTTCCTTCCTTCCTTTCTTTCATTTTTTATGCTACCCTTCTCCTTAGACTCAGGGGAGCTTAAAACATGATAGAAATAGCACTTTTTAACATAGACAGCATATTGCCTCCACAATCCGGGTCCTCATTTTACCCACCTCGGAAGGAGGGAAGACTGAGTCAACCTTGAACCGGTGATGAGATTTGAACTGCCGACTTGCAGATCCACAGTCAGCTTCAGTGGCCTGCAGTACAGCACTCTACCTGCTGCGCCACCACGGCTCTAATCATAAAAGTTATAGGGCTTTCGTTCTTTGCAAAGAGAGAGAAAGAGGTAATGAAATGACACACTCAATCATAAAAATATCCCCTGCTCATCTACACCAACCTTGAGTTTCTAAAACTATTACTTTGTCAATATAGTGTTTTAGATTTTATGTCTATTACAGTCTAAAAAAATTTTAATTGTCAAAGCCCATCGAGTCCAGCATTCTGTGTCACATAGTGACCCACCAATTGTCCATGGGAATCTTGAGCAGAAAGAGAAGGCAAGACCCTCCCTTTCCCCTGACCCCCAATAAATGGTACTCAAGGGAATCCTGCCTGCCTCAACCAACATAGAAGCGGCACATGGACTTCCATTTCAATAATCAACGATACACTTGGCATCCATGAATCTGTCTAATCCTGCCTTGAAGCTATCAAGGCTGACAGCTGTCATGGCCTCTTCTGGAAGTGAATTCCATAAACCAATGACCCTCTGGGTGAATAAATATTTCCCTTTATTTGTCCTCACTTTCTTACCTATGAACTTTAGGGAGTGCCCCCTTTTCCTAGTATTTCCTAGTATTGTGTGATAGAGAAAAGAATTTTTCTCCATCCACCTTTTCTATCCCACTTTTAAGACAAAATCAAATGCAGAATAATAATGGGTTGCAAATCCCAAATGCTACTGGTTCATGTTCGCCAGTTTTGCACATGCGCAGAAGCATTCAGGGTGGGTAGGAGGAGCCTCCTGCCACCATTGCTACTAGTTCGTACATCAGGATAGTACCAGTAGCAACCCAGCACTGATACAGAAGTGTATGCTAAGCCTAGGGAGTGGGGAAATACAGTGATACATCGTTTTACAAACCTCTCGTCATACAAACTTTTCGAGATACAAACCCGGGGTTTAAGATTTTTTTGCCTCTTCTTATAAACCCAAGCTGCCACCACTGGGATGCCTCACCTCTGGACTTCTGCTGCCAGCGAAGCACCTGTTTTTGCACTGCTGGGAGTCCCCTGAGGCTCCCCTCCATGGAAAACACCACCTCTGGACTTCCGTGTTTTTGCAATGCTGCAGAGGAATCCCAGCAGAGCAAAAATGGGCACTTCACTGGCAACGGAAGTCCAGAGGTGGGGTTTCCCAGTGAGGGGAGCCTCAGCAAAATTGCAGCATCACAAAAACACGGAAGTCTGGAGGTGTGGTTTTGAGGACTTCCGTGTTTTTGCGATGGTGCAATTTCGCTGAGGCTCCCCTCGCTGGAAACCCCACCTCCGGACTTCTGTTGCCAGTGAAGCACCCGTTTTTGCGCTACTGGGATTCCCCTGCAGCATCACAAAAACACGGAAGTCCGGATGTGGTGTTTCCCATGGAGGGGAGCCTCAGGGGAATGCGCTCCGGCTGGCAAAAGGGCTGAGTTTTGTGCTTGCACGCATTAATCGCTTTTCCATTGATTCCTATGGGAAACATTGTTTCATCTTACAAACTTTTCACCTTACAAACCTAATCCCGGAACCAATTAAGTTTGTAAGATGAGGTATCACTGTATTAGCAACAGACTAGATTGTCTCTCCCTTGACTCTCTGGGGTGAAAGAGGCAGGGAAAGAAAACAGGGAGACCTGTAAGATGCTGTTTCTCCAGCCTTCTCAATAAAGGATATTTTTAGTCTTTCTGGAGTCAGTGTCCTGATCTGGCCTACCCTGCGGGACTGACAGCAATATAAGAAAAATAGGCAGATTCAGCCTCTGAAATAATTAGATGTGTATTCTAGTGGCCTTGTGGCCCTCCCTAAATAAAATAGCCTTCACCGAACAGTGAAAAACACATCGCCAAGAAAAGCAACCCAAAGGAGGGAAATTGAAAAGCATATGTTGCAATTACAGCTGCCCAAGAAAGAGCCCAGATCTGTGTTTTACATCGACCAGATCTTCACCACTTGTTGGAACATAAAGAGAGAACGTCTCAATCGGATATCAAGGAGTGAGGAGCTGAAAATATACACAAATAATCCTTCAAGTATCCTTGATCTCAGCAGAGGTGGGCTATGTGCAATTTTTGGCACCACATAGCACCACACCACCCCGAGTCTTCGGAGAAGGGTGGCATACAAATCTAATAAACTATAACTTATCTGTAATGTTTGTTTGCCTATTGCCTGACTTTGGATTTTGAGATGATACTCATTTAAAACCCAAGAAGAAAACCCTCCCTATATATATATTTTTTTTAAGAGCAAAACCCCTAAAAATGAATAAATGGTAATAAGGCCATAGACAGACTCTCACCAAAATATGAGAGATTTTGTGTCTAGTTCTTACTTGTCACACTGAATGAAAGACATAAAAATAGGCAGCACATTTCAAGAGGTTAATGTAGCCAGATACTGTATGAAATTACTTCTACCAGAATGTGTAGTACATTAAATGGAGAGAAATACATACAGAAACATCTACAATATAAGCAGTCCAAATGCTAAAGTGGTGATAGGAAAGAATTAATAATCAGCACTGGTATAAAACTGCTTGTTTCCTTTTCCTTTTCCCTTCCCTCCCCCCTCCCCTCTTCCTCTCCTTTCCTCCCCTCCCTCCCCTCTGTCAAATTACAAATAAACTTCTGTTTTCCCACTGTACAACTGCTGTCAAAGCAGCCAAATGTTAAACTGGTGATAGGAAAGAATTAATAATCAGCACTGGTATAAAACTGGTTATTTCCTTTTCCTTTTCCTTTTCCTTTTCCTTTTCCTTTTCCTTTTCCTTTTCCTTTTCCTTTTCCTTTTCCCTTTCCCTTTCCTTTTCCCTTTTCCCTTTTCCTTTTCCCTTTCCCTTTCCCTTTTCCTTTTCCCTTTCCCTTTCCTTTCCCTTTTCCTTTTCCCTTTCCCTTTCCTTTTCCCTTTCCTTTTCCTTTTCCTTTTCCCTTTCCCTTTCCTTTTCCCTTTCCTTTTCCTTTTCCTTTTCCTTTTCCTTTTCCTTTTCCCTTTCCCTTTCCTTTTCCCTTTTCCCTTTTCCTTTTCCCTTTCCCTTTCCCTTTTCCTTTTCCCTTTCCCTTTCCCTTTCCTTTCCCTTTTCCTTTTCCCTTTCCCTTTCCTTTTCCCTTTCCTTTTCCTTTTCCCTTTCCTTTTCCTTTTCCTTTTCCCTTTCCCTTTCCTTTTCCCTTTCCTTTTCCTTTCCCCTTTCCCTTTTCCTTTCCTTTTCCCTTTCCCTTTCCTTTCCCTTTCCCTTTTCCCTTTCCCTTTCCCTTTGCCTTTCCTTTTCCTTTTCCTTTTCCTTTTCCTTTTCCCTTTCCCTTTCCCTTTCCCTTTTCCCTTTCCCTTTCCTTTTCCTTTTCCCTTTCCTTTTCCTTTTCCTTTTCCCTTTCCTTTTCCTTTTCCTTTTCCCTTTCCTTTTCCTTTTCCTTTTCCCTTTCCTTTTCCTTTTTCTTTTCCCTTTCCTTTTCCTTTTCCCTTTCCTTTTCCCTTTCCTTTCCCCTCCCTCCTCCCCTCCCCTCCCTCCTCCTCCCCCCCTCTGTCACATTACAAATAAGCTTCTGTTTCCCCACTCTACAACTGCTGGCCAAGCAGCTAAACATTCCATGTTCCTTGTGTATGTACAGCAGCAAAATATATTGAATTCCCACTCTCCCTTCTCTCTCCTTCCCTGATATTTTAAATGCATGAAAAGCACTTTGGGTTCCAGAGAAAAGATGCTTTGCATTTCTTCCAGGAGAAATGGAGGCAGGAGAAACAAGCCCGTGTCTTCCCTGAGTTGTTAAAGCAAGATCCTGCTAGAATTTTGCAGATGCTCTTCCTTCTTCATAGAACTCTATAAATCATGTTGATAGGTGAGTATTCACCAGTGTAAAAACCTTCCAGCTTCATGAGCAGACGTGCTGTCCTATGCCCCCCCCGCCCCCCCAGAACTCACTTGCTTCCTCTGTTGTTGTTTAATATTGGCAGGCTAAAAGGAAAAAACACACACAAAACAAATACCAGCAGAGACTCTGTTCTTCTAAGGTGACAATCACTTTGAGATTGCAACCCTGAATTACTTCCCAAGAAGATAAGCATGGTTGAATTTGATAGCCGCTACTTCTGAGCAGGCATGTACAGGCATGCATGCAGAGAAAAATCAATCAAGGTTTCTCTCTCTTAGGAGTCCGATCAGGGATTTGAGGGGAAAGGCAAAATTCTGTACTCTGGATTCTCTCTATTGACCCTTTCAGGAATTCCTCCATGTATAAAATCAGCTGATCATCCCCTGATAACACTGCCCCTCCCCTCCAAGTTCCCCTGCCAATACAATAAAAATTTTGGTGGGGCATCTGCAAGAGAGTTTTATACTTAATGTGACCTGGCTAAGGAAAAAAAATGGCATTTTTAAAATAGAGGGGGCATACAACATCTAAAAACAGTATAAAAACAGTTTAAAAATCCCATAAAAAATAAAAATCATTCATATCTTTGGCCGGATCTAGGTGGTATCATACTCAATGGCCCCAGGTTTGCTGTCAGACCCAGGTTTTAATCATTTTCCAGAAGGCCAGTAGGGTGGGGGAAGTACAGGTCTCCAGGGGCAGATGGTTCCACCCGTCATAGTTCATACATACACTAAAATCAATACAACCTGCTCACCTTTGGAGATGGCTGACAGGGTAAGAAGTTCTCATCCAAATAAAAATAAAAATAAAAATAAAAATAAAAATAAAAATAAAAATAAAAATAAAAATAAAAATAAAAATAAAAATAAAAATAAAAATAAAAATAAAAATAAAAATAAAAATAAAAATAAAAATAAAAATAAAAATAAAAATAAAAATAAAAATAAAAATAAAAATAAAAATAAAAATAAAAATAAAAATAAAAATAAAAATAAAAATAAAAATAAAAATAAAAATAAAAATAAAAATAAAAATAAAAATAATAAAAATAATAAAAATAATAAAAATAATAAAAATAATAAAAATAATAAAAATAATAAAAATAATAAAAATAATAAAAATAATAAAAATAAAAATAAAAATAATTTATTAGATTTGTATGCCGCCCCTCTCCGAAAACTCGGGGCGGCTCACAACAATAAACTCGGGGTGGCTCACAACAATAATGTCCACGTCCATCTCTTAGTTCTGGTTTAATCTTTAAAATCTTAATTTGCACAGTTCTAATGTTTTAATATTTTAATTATAGTTTTCTACTTGTTTCTACTAGCCACCCACAGTCACCTTATAGGGGAGCATAAAAAATTAACAAATAAATAGATAATCGCCACCTCATAGATGTCTATGGAGATTCTCAGTCATCCAGGTCCTGGTTGTTCCAAAGGTTCTGTTTCAAGAGGCAACTGGACTTTCTTTGTTTTTCCCTGAAGACATTTCGCTTCTCACCCAGGAAGCTTCTTCTGTTCAGTTCAGAACCAAAGAAAGCTTCTTAGATGAGAAGTGAAACATTTTCAAGGGAAAAAAAAAGACAGTCCAGTTGCTTCTTGAAAAAGCTCCTTTGAGACCCACTCCTCAACCACCATTTCGCCACACCTACCCAAGCACTTGCTAGCTTCAAGGAGAACCATTCCCTGCATACCTATATGGCTCAGGGCCAAGCTATTTGTGGCACCGCCTTCTGCCGCAAAGCTCCCAGTGACCAACAAGAGCCTACAGAGTTGGCCTTCTCTGGGTCCCGTCAGCCAAACAATGTCAACTGGTGGGCCCACAGAGAAGGGCCACTCTACGGAACCAATTGCTGCTGGTGATTCATATCCTCCCCACCTTGCCGGCCTTCTGCAAAGATATAAAGACCTGGCTCTTACGGCAGGCTTGGGGCTGTTGATCAAATGAGATACTGCCCAGATCCGGCCACAAGTGACAGTGAGAGTATATATGTTTTAGTAGGATTTTCAATTAATGTTTTTATTCTACTTTTAAAATTTGCTTTTTACTTGTTGGAAGCTACCCAGAGTCCTTCAGGAGTTGGGCAGCATATACGTGTGACCAATAAATATATAAACAATAAATAAATATTTTGGAAATAGCTACATTGTAGGTCTAATCACAATATTTCGGAAGGGAATTCTATGCTCCTCAGATGGAGAACCTGATTGGCAAAATAAAGAGTTGAACACTCATTTCACAATCAAACAACTATCCTGAGACATTGTTACAGTGCTTATGCATTTAATTAGGCACCAGTTGTCTAATTAGACTGAACCACCTTGCCTTTCTGTTTCTGTGCCTTTCTTTGACTCTGGATGTGGCGTTCCCTGGAGAAAGATAAAGCAACCCTAATTATTTGAGTGATCTGTAAAGAGAACTCTTAGAGGATTTCATTGATAAGATGCATGTCTAATTTTAGGTTACAGGAATGGAATCTCAGGTGGGGAGAGAGACCTTTGGGAGAGGATAGGGCTGTAATTGTCACATTACAATGATGAGATGATCAGTTAGAGAAGCATATTTGCATTTTTATCCGAAGTGTGATTTATTTTAATGTTTCACTATCCCATCCCCCACAAAATCCAGATAAGCACAAGACTAATAATTATAGTAATAAAGCAAGATTATCTGATGGCTCCTTCTATCATAAGCTCATTTCTTAATATGCAATAGAGCTAAGATGGTTAAGATCAGTATATTAGGGATTGTGCAGATTTTGATGTAGGCTTGATCAAAGCAGCGTTGCGGCGCAGGCGGAGTAATAGTCGGACACAAGGTGTGGGTATAACGGGGTCACTTTTTATTCAAACAACTTAACTTCTTAACTTATTAACTTATTTAAACCATTAACCCCACATGACCTGCAGGGTGCAAAATCAAATGGGGGCGGAATAACGTAAGCCAATTCAGACAGAGCAACCCTCGGGCGAAAACTCCTTGAAACTGGGTGCGGGTCATGGTAAACTACACCTACCCCCTGCACCCATACTACGCCACACCTGGCGTGTGGGATGGCTCGCTACTGGTCTATGTTAAACTCCAGCAAGCAAGCCACAGGAGCGACTCACTCCCCGAACCCAGGCCGGTCGAGCCCTGTAATCCGAGAAGGAGCTCGCCCCTCACCTCAGTAGAGGTGCCCCTAAAGGAGCTCGCCAGTTGCTATTTAGTTTATTTTCCACCCCCTATCGGCCACCCCTCCCCCCCCAGTGACCCTAAGGGGGGGGCACTAGATGGTGGGGCCACCCCCTAACCACACTCCCACGCACAGAGTGGAGTAGGCGAAAAAACAATCGCAGCTCGTCCAATTCTGCTGCGACTGCAAAAAATTCCTACTCGGCCCCCCGGAGGGCGACCCATCATATGCACCCTGTAACAGAGGGAGGGTGGGTGGGTGCCTCACGCTGCTCCGGGCGAGACTGCTGCGCCACGAGGCAGCCCCCTTTTATAGGGCTGCCTTGCTCGCCCGGCCAATCGGTGCCCACGCACCGCACCACGTGGTCACGGCACCCCGACGTGGGTGCCGTGACTCCGCCCCCCAACATGGCGGCCTCCTTCCCCGCCGATCGCCGCAACCCCCACCGGCCGGTAAGTCGGCTGTGGGAATTGCGGCACAGGCGGAGTAATAGTCGGACACAAGGTGTGGGTATAACGGGGTCACTTTTTATTCAAACAACTTAACTTCTTAACTTATTAACTTATTTAAACCATTAACCCCACATGACCTGCAGGGTGCAAAATCAAATGGGGGCGGAATAACGTAAGCCAATTCAGACAGAGCAACCCTCGGGCGAAAACTCCTTGAAACTGGGTGCGGGTCATGGTAAACTACACCTACCCCCTGCACCCATACTACGCCACACCTGGCGTGTGGGATGGCTCGCTACTGGTCTATGTTAAACTCCAGCAAGCAAGCCACAGGAGCGACTCACTCCCCGAACCCAGGCGGGTCGAGCCCTGTAATCCGAGAAGGAGCTCGCCCCTCACCTCAGTAGAGGTGCCCCTAAAGGAGCTCGCCAGTTGCTATTTAGTTTATTTTCCGCCCCCTATCGGCCACAGCAGGGGGTGAAATTTTAATTTATTCCCCCTGCTCCCCCCCCTGCACATATATGTGCAGGCACCTCTGCAGGTCGGCTATGAATTTATCGTTCCCACTATCGGTCAGGTGTACACCGTCCTGTCTATACAAGTCTATGAGGGATGCCCTAATGTCTGGATGGTCTATCACTCCACCCCCAGCCTGAATCACCCACTTCTTAACCGCTCTGTTTACCCTCTTCCTAGCCCTATCCACTGCGATAGGGCTTCTAGCCTGCCGCCAACTCCTCCTAGGCAGGATGTTGGACCACCACACACACGTATCTGGCCACCGCTCCCAGATCACTTGCAAACTCTCCCAAATGTGCCACAGCAGCTCTACACCTGTCATCGTTCCCAGATCGTTCCCACCAACGTGCAAAACCAAACAGCCCGACACCCCTTGCACCTTCCCACTGTTGAACAACAGGGGAAGAACCTCGCGCCAACGTAGGCCTCGATGGCCCAGCCATTGAACAACCGCTCGATCCATCTCCAACTGCGTGCCGGGCGTCGTCTCGCGGGCCCTCTTCTCGGCCCAGTACACCATGCTGTGGCCACATATCAGGATTCTGCGGCGCCAGTCAAGTAGTCGTGCTAGAGAAAGGGAGGAAGCAGAGCAGCATCAGACTGGCGGCCCCGCACAACCCCCCCGCCCCGCCCCACTCACCTAGGGGCGGATGTACGTCCGGAAGGCCCCAGATCTCCAGCGGCCCACTGTCTTTATATCCAGCCTGCTGAAACCTTCAACTGCTGCCAACGACGCTGCACCTATTCTGAATGAGTGAGTCCCGTAACGTCTGGGGTCCAAGCCCAGCCTTGCCAGCGCCTTGGACGTGACAGCCCAGAATTGGTACCTGGTAAGGGGTTCGCCAGACACATGACAAAACAAAAAACCCGGCTCTTCACCCCTATGGGCCCAATACGCCACCAGAGCCGCCACTGGGCACACCCGCCGGTTGTTAGCCCGGGAAAGTTGGACCGTCACACCTCTACCCCTCTGGTCGGTCTTGGACCGTCGAAGCCTCAAGGACACCGAGCTACGACCTAAATTGATATCCCTTGTGGTGAATGCCTGGCCGGAGCTATCGGCTCGGGAAGCTGCTAGAACCTCGCTAACCCGAAAAGCCCCGAAAAACAAGGTCACCGCAACCGCGTGGTACAGTGATGCCTCATACTCAGAGCGGCAGAGCCGACCCCACAGCTCGTAAAGCCCCATCAAGTGGGTGAGCTTTAGGGGACGCCTGCTGTCACCCTGGGCCTGACCTTTCTCCCTAATCCACCCCTCCAATGTCTTCCTAATCCTGAAATCCCCTGTGGTGTCCAAAAAACCCCGAGACTTGGCTACGAAGGCCAAGCCCGCCAGCTTGCCCCTAATCGTCCGGGCAGACAACCCACGGCGGTGGTTAAGCACGCAAAATTCGAGCAGGTGTTCGACCGGGGCAGGCCAAAGCTGATCGTATCTCCTATCATGACGAAAAGCCCAAAATTCCCTACCTGCCCGCTGGTATGCTCTCCTGGTGCTGGGAGCTATGGACAAATCCATGGCCTTGCTTACGTCGGCCCTCCAATCAGCCACAGATGCTGTGGGGCTGCTTCCGGGTGCTCCTCGGCCTGTGGGGCAAGCAGCCGGAACCTAGCCAACTGCCCCCTTGACAGTGCATCAGCCACCCCGTTTCTTACCCCTGGAACATGATGGGCCCGGAAAAGCATATTATTGGCAAGACATCTCGCTACCATATGCCGGACCAAACCCATAACCCGCTCGTTCCTAGAGGAGAGTGTATTCACGACGTGCACTACTGCCATATTGTCGCACCAGAAGTGGACTGTCTTACCGGCAAAACTGGTGGCCCACAGCTGGATGGCCACAACAATTGGGAATAGCTCCAAAAACGTCAAATCCTCACCTTGCCACTCCAGCGGCCAGTCAGCGCGAAACCATTTGTCCTGCCACACCACACCAAAACCGGTCGTGCCCGCCGCATCGGACTTCACTTGAAAGTCCGCTTTCAGCAGCATATCCTGTCTCCACAATGACACACCGTTGTACTCATCCAGAAACCCTTGCCACACCACGAGGTCCTCCCTAACGCTCTTCGATAACCTGATCCTGTGGTGCGGTTTTGTCACACCAACCGTTGCCCTGTACAGTCTAAACATAAAGGCCCTACCCGGCGCAATCACACGACAAGCAAAATTCAACAGGCCAGCCAGCTCCTGAACCTGTCTCAGAGTCACCTTCTTTGCGGCTCGGGCAACCCTCACCGCTTCCTTGAGTCTAGTCAGTTTGTCATCGGGTAGCCTACACGTTTGTGCAACGGAGTCTACCTCGATGCCTAAAAATGTCAGTCTAGTCGAAGGCCCCTCGGTCTTTTCATGAGCCAAAGGTACGCCTAAATCCGAGCATAAAGCCTGGAAACCCGTCATTCCCTGCTGACAATCGACGGAGCCCGCCGGCCCCGCGAAGAGAAAATCATCCAAATAATGTACGACAGACGCAATGCCCGTACTTTTAACATGTGCCCACTCCAAAAATGAACTGAACTTCTCAAACAGCGAGCAAGATACAGAACAACCCATTGGCAAGGCCCTATCAACAAAGAACCCGCCCTCGAACTGAAAACCCAACAGGTCGTAATCCCCCGGGTGAATGGGCAAAAGCCGAAAGGCCGATTTGATATCACACTTCCCCATCAGCGCCCCTACTCCACACGCCCGGACCATCACGACAGCCATCTCGAATGGTGTGTAGCGCACCGAGCAGAGCTCCTCGGGAATGTGATCGTTCACCGATTCACCAGGGGGGAACGACAGGTGATGTATGAGCCTGAACTCTCCCGCGGCCCTCTTGGGCACCACCCCGAGTGGGGACACCTGCAGGAAGGGCAGGGGGGGCTCCGCAAAGGGGCCCAAAACCCGGCCCTCGCGCACCTCCTTCATAATTTTGTCCCGCACTACGTGGCCCATACCTGCCACCGACCTCAAATTGTCCGCCATGCAGGCCCTACGCGGCCCCCCGTACGGGATCCTGAAGCCCGCGGAGAACCCCGCGAGCAGAAAATCAGCACCCTTCTTGGGGCGGTAGCCGGTGAGCCAATGCTGCAACCTGTCCAATCTAACGGGGGTTGGGCCCCTTACCTTGAGCTCCCCCAGGTTGGGGTTTGGCAGAGGTCCCGGCGTCCTTGGAGCCGGCCCCTCCCCGTCCCCTGTAACAAGCGGAGGTCGGGTGTCTACCACTACACAAGGCGCAGGCGTGGCGAAAACGACAATATGACCTGGAACAGGCCCCCCTGGCGCCGTACTCGTAACAGTACGGCTGGCCTCGAAAGGACGACCCAGCCGTGCTGCGCTGGCCGGAGGCCGGGGTCCCCGTCCCCACCGCCGGGCGGGGAAGAGTAGCCTCCTTGCCCGTTGTCAAGAGCAGATGACCTGTGGGTGTTCGCCCACTGGCCGGAGTTGACGCTTGCTGCGTGGCCTGAAGCCACAAATCATTATGCCGCATATCCCACGGCCAGTGTCTATTGTGGGCGGCGAACCTACGGAAGTCCTCGTCATAGCGCTTCCAAGCCTCCCCCCCAAACTCCTGATACGCTCTCAGAATCATGTTCATGTACAAGATGAGCTCATGTGTCTTATGGACATCATCTTCCACCACCACAGAGTGGTAGGCCAAAAATGCATACGCCCACGACAGAATCCCCTTGTCCATTTTGGTGCCTTTTGGGTCATCCGACCCCTTCTTGCCCTCCTTATCCTTCTCCTTCTTAGACTTTTCAGGTAGCAAAATCTGAAACATGTCCACATAAGCGCCCCGCCAAATTTTACGCTTGAGGGACTGGGACATGTGCATACTAAGCGGAGTGTCCGGTAGGCCCGGCGCGAAAGGATTATCGCTGTCAAAAGAGGTACTGGTGGACCCCGAGGTGGTTGACCCTGAGCTGTCCCTCGAGGTATCCCTCTTCCGTTTGTGCCTCCTGGCCACTGCCCTTCTACGCCCCCTCCTCCAAACTTGGGCAGCTGTGCGGGAGAGCCAGGTCCTCTGACCCCCCTGTGTCGTGCGTTTTGTAGCCCGTAGCCTGCCGCGAGGCCCTCTTGGGAGGGACCACCGGTGCCTAGGCACAGGGCACTCACCCCAGTGAGAAGAGTCGTCGTCTGCATCCTCGGAGCCGGACACTGTTCTCCTGGCCTTCCGCCGCCTGCTGCGCTGCTTCGCGCGCTGAGTACCGCGCGCCCTCCGCGGGCTGTCCGCAGACCCCGACGAGCTCCGAGACCCCTCTGTATTGTCCACGCCCGTGGCACGGCCTCGCCGGGACCTGCCCCGCTTCCTTGGCCTGTCATCAAGTTTCTCAAGTAAGGAAGACAGTAAATGTGAGGAAACCGAAAGGGAATCCCCATCCCTCTGCCCCCTCCTGGCAGGCCCTGCAGCGGGGGCCTCAGCCCCAGATAGACCCGTTTCAGACCCACTGGGAGTGACCTCCTCTGCCCCAGTGGCCTCGCCCGCTCCCCCCGGCGCAGCCACCGGCCGGGCCCGGCCCTGGCGTCGACCCCTCACCGCTGAAGAGGCCCCCCTACGGCCTGCTGAGCGCCCCCGGGGGCTCACCTCCCCGCTGGGGCTGCCTTCCCCTACCGGCCTCCCGGACTGCCGAGCCCCCGGGGCTTCTCCCCAATTCCGCTTGGGGGCCCGCTTCCTCCCGGTGCGGCGTGGCTCAATGGGGGGGGCCCCCGGCCCTCCGGCCTGCCCCCCCGAGGCCCGCCGCCGTGCCCCCGAGCGACTACGTCCACCCCCCGCCATGCCTCAGTGCTCAAATGCGCCTCCAAACCCTGTGGGGGGTGTCGCCGAAGCGAACTAAGGCTCCAGCCGGCGCTCGCGGCTCTTCTGGCCTCGAAGGCCTGACGCTCCGGCGACGATCGGCTGCGCAACAGGCCTTCAGGCCTGTGACGCAGCTAGCTGGGAGAAACGACAGCAGCAGCCTTGCCTCACGCTGCTCCGGGCGAGACTGCTGCGCCACGAGGCAGCCCCCTTTTATAGGGCTGCCTTGCTCGCCCGGCCAATCGGTGCCCACGCACCGCACCACGTGGTCACGGCACCCCGACGTGGGTGCCGTGACTCCGCCCCCCAACATGGCGGCCTCCTTCCCCGCCGATCGCCGCAACCCCCACCGGCCGGTAAGTCGGCTGTGGGAATTCTGCCAAAAAGCAATAGCACCCTTTCACTTCTCTGCTCTGAAGTCTCTTCTGCTGCCTCTTAGTGCTTGGCAGTAGCTGAAAATGTCTGGAAGGCAATTTGAAGCATTTTGTCGAGCCAAATTGCAGAGCTCTTCTCTTAGATAAGCTTCAGCCGTAAAGCCTTTACAGTAGCAAAATGCGTCAAAGCCACCCGATCCAAGCCTAAAAGATATGCAAAGAACGCTACGTTTCAAAATGTTTTGCATTAGAAAAGGCTCATGGAATGCTTTTTAAAAATGTTCAAAAAAGTCTGGGGAAAAAAAGGTGTAACTATTTGATGTTTTGTCTAGCAGGGGTGTTTAAATTGCTTCATCTAACTGCAGACATCCTGTATGCAACTTGTATTTGTCATCTTGTAAAGTAATTTAAGATTAGAAAGTCAACACTGCAAGCAATGAGGTATTGGTGGAATGGGTAAGATACCAGGCTGGAAACTGAATTCTAGTTCTTAGGGCTTAGGCATGGAGCCAGCTGGGTGACCTTGGGCCAAATCATTCTCTCTCAACCTTAGGAAGCAGGCAACGGCAAACTGAAGAGTCCGGAGGCAGCTCGGTAAACTGACGGTTCCTTTATTCAGCTCTAGTGAAAGTGACTTCAGATGGAACACGTCTCTGTTACAGAGGAGAGATGCTCCTTTTATACATTTCAGGCTCCCGCCAAAAGTGAACTGTCAGCGCCTTAGCCAATCAGGCGCGACCGCTATTTTTAACTATTTTACATGGAGATAGCTATTTACATAGAGACTCAACACAAACCATTTAAGAAGATGTTGCCAAAGAACCTCTCCAGGAAGGTGGGTGGGAATGAGGCCAAGAGTTTGATAATTTAAAATAATTTGCTTATGATTTTTCATGAAAAACAGGTGCAGTGTGATGGGGTGGGGAGAATTCGGTACAGTACCTTGTTTGAGCAAGTTTACTCTTTCTGGAATGTCATGGTCCCAAACAGGCTATAGTCCCTAATCTTATTATTCATTCCATAGAAATCAAATATGCTAGGACAAAATACATGCAAAAATCCCCCATCTACTCCTCTCATTCAGTTATAAAAATAGTATCACTGTTTCCTGGAGGCTTTAGAGCAGCAGTTCTCAACCTTTCTAATGCCACGACCCCTTAATACAGTTCCTCATAATAATTAATAATAATAATTTGTGGTGGTGACCCCAAACCATAAGTCTAGTGCCAATTCTCCCAACAGAGCTTTAAGCTG